>NC_141691.1:2002184071-2003551571 GCF_964263255.1 Lissotriton vulgaris | reverse complement strand
ATTCGGTATTTACAGAATCGGTAATAGTGAATGGCTTCCCATTCATTCCTATGGGCCTCTAGGCCCATAGGAATGAATGGGAATTACCGAATCGGAAAATACCGAATCGGTAATACCGAATCGGTAATACCGAATATTACTGAGTCGGTAAAATTAACCAAATTTTTACCTACATACTATTTACCGATTCTTAAATACCGAATCGGTAAAATTAGGTATTTTAAGAATCGGTAAATAGAGATTACCTACATATGGCCCATAATCTTTAATGCGTTTGCCTAACAATAATTACACACGCACACTATGTTTTACAATGCTGGGAGCTGACCACCCTTTTACTAAACCCAGCAGACCACACATGGCCTGCGGATGACGTGGGCCCAATTCTGGCTAGCAGACTGAAGCGTCAGACTGCTAACCATTACGGGTGGGATGCGGTTGGGAGTCTGCAGATGGGTGGAAAGAAGGGCTGAGCTCTTCCACCGCAGGAAGAATTGTAGAGTTAGCATCAGACTTCTCATGCCCCGAAGGTGCCGATTCAATTGTGTACCTGCGCATGGAGCGAACGCCAGTAGGAAGGTTCGAATGGCAAGGGCAGTTGCGGTTCGACCTTCAGACCAGAGAGTCGTTCCATGTCATGGGTAAAGCCTATTACGAATAAAACACATTTGAAGAAGATTACGGTGTGAGCCTACACTTACTGCATTTGGCGACGATTGGGGAATTTGCTTCACCCACCGGCGGATCGCACACTGATCGCCCAGTGTGATGATTTGAGTTCCTGGTGAGCTGCGGCCGGGCACAGGAGGGCAAAGGTAAACAGCCCTTACAACGAATCCTTCACTCCGCATGCAATTACAACGCGGTTGTTACAACGACCGCATTGTAACAACGCATACCATTACCCAACAACTTGCGGAGGGAGGAGAAGGTGCTGGATTTAAAATCCAGCACGCTCCCTACTGTTGCACAGACTGGAGTTGGAATAGCGGGGTAACGGTATGCGTTGTTACAACATGGTCGTTGTAACGACCGCATTGTAATTGCATGCGGAGTGAAGGCATGTGTTATAAGGAGGCATATTCAAGGGCAAGTGCTGCGCGCATCAAGAATCAATGGAATACGGGAGAAATCCTTCTCAATCTTGCTTTTGGTGAGGGCCACAGCTTCCGTAGTTCCTGCATTTACAGCGGGCTGAATGCGCCGCTCGTGCACCTGTGTGTGGAGAAGCCCGGCTGAGGGTGACGTATCTGTGGCTCCGACGCTGCTGTTGACGAATGTCAGTTTGCCAGCAGGGAGGAAAACAGAGACTTTTAACGAGTCGGAGAGAACAATAAAATATCTCGTTAGTCTCTCCCAGGAAGGTCGTAAGAGGTGTCTGATGGGTCAATTACCTACGGGAGCAACACGGAAGGATGGGTGAGTGCTTCAGTAGTGTGGAGGAATCAGCACACTTAAGTGAGGCTTCTGGTTTAATTTTCATGTGGCGCTGTTCAGCATTTTAAGCAACATCAAAGAAAAAGAGGAGCTATTTTATTACCATTATTTTTTTACCCATTGCTGGTTATACATAATTGGTATATGCGATGGCAACTCTGCATCAGATCACGCAACGTCCTCCATTTCTTAGTAAATCCAGGAAAAAACACAATGTGGCCTGAATGGTTCAGATTATTCGAGAATCATTTGGTGGCCATTGACGCTATGGAGTATGCTCCAGCACCTACATTTTTGCCATATTGTTCAAAAGCCGTGGCTAAGCAGCGCAACTCATTTTTGACAGTTTGCCTCCGATACCTCCTCCACGGGGACAGTCTGGGGACAGGCAGTGGAATGTATATTTGGAAGCAATAACCAGACTTAAGAAACAGTTTTCAGATACCCCTAATATTATGCTGGAACGGTATAACTTTTACAAGCGCAAACAAATGGAAGACGAGAAGGTAGAGGAATACATATCAGCACTGAGAGTTTTGGTGACCTCTTGTGGATTTAGCCCTTTGTCGGATGACTACATTAGGGACCAATTTGTGTTTAACTATACTTCACACAAGATCAAAGAGGTTACTGAGTTGTAAAAATCCATCTCTAACTGAAGTCATTGACTTAGCTTTGAGCATAGAAAGATCAGAGATTTCAACAAAGGCAATGCCTTTGGAGACGGTTTCTAGAGTATTATATTTTTTCTTATCAGAATGAGACCAATCAGGAAGGGCTGTACACGGTGGGCACAAAGATTAATTCTCAAAACTTTACGCAGAAAAGAGATTCAGGTTTTTGCTACAGATGCAGTTCGAAATCTCATTTAAGCAATTTTTCTGGGTGCCCTGCCTTAGGCAAACACTGTTTGAATTGTAAGAAAGTATGCCATTTTCAGAAGGTGTGCAGGTGTTATAAGAAGCCTATGAAGGTGGGCAGTGTGGATGTGGAAGTAGACATATGTGCGGAATCTCAACAATGTGGTGTTAACATTGGATTATGAGGTGGAGCCTATAGAAGTGAAAGGAGTGTTATGTGTGGCTACTATTGATGATATTGAACTACAGGTCATGGGTACTCAGGGTCACCCTTAATGGTCCTTAGGGATTCCACGCTGTATGAAAACCAGCAAATCTTTGCTTTGATTAAAACAGATGTAAACCCCAAGGCTTTCGGGGGGAAAAGATATCGAGATGATGGGATACTTCGTGGCCAAAATACAGTTGCTGGGCAGAGAGAATTTTACTGAAGTGTATGTAGCGGTCAAGGAGAAGAATATAGTTGGATGGAGAGATCTGGCACGAAAGGGGCTGTGTTTGGTGCCTGGCGATGACGAACCTATAAGGGTGCAGGATGTATCTGTGTGTAATGTGAATGATACAAGGGATGTTGTCAAGGAGCTGTGAGCTGAGTTACAAACGTTATTCTGTGAACAAGTGGGACTAGTGAAAGGAGTGGACCATCGAATTACACTGTTGCCAGATGTGCAGCCGGTAGCACACACAAGATACCTATGAGTGTAAGGGAGGAGTTAAAGTCCATGTTACAGGGTTTGTGTGCACAAGGCATTATACAATCTACTGAGTCGTCAAAATGGGTGGCACCCATAGTGGTGGCATGTAAGAAGTCCAGGGAGATTAGGGTGTGTGAAGTCCTTCAGGCCTCAACAATTGTGGTGGGCTTCCACCCCCTGCCTAGAATTCCGGCCCTTTTAGCGAACCTCAGTGGAGCCAAGTGGTTCTCCTTGATCGATCTAGGGTGAGCGTACCATCAGGTGCCATTATCAAGGGACTCTCAGGAGCTGACAACTTTTGTTACCCGTTTTGGGGTGTATAAGTTCCTGAGGCTTCCGTTTGGACTGGCTTCAGCAGCCAGTGTGTTCCAGAGGCTGATGGATAGTCGGGTTAGGAGGAAGATTAATAATTGTGCGAAGTCGGATAAACACAGGAAGACAGTACAGACACTGTTGCATCCGACTCAATTTCCAAAGGCAGACTTGGAAAAAATTGGCGTTGATTTCTCGGGGCCATTTAATGTTTAACCAACTGAAATGAAGTATTTGATTTTGGCTATGGATTATTATTCAAAGTGGTTGTATTTCAAGTTTGTGGAATCACTGGAGAGCGACAATAATATTGAATTCTTAAAAAGGATATTTTTGTTGGAGGGGGCACCTAAGACTTTAGTCTGGACAACAGGACACACTTTGTGTCCGAACAAATGTGCAGGTTCCTGAATGTGCGGGACATTAAACACCTCAAAGTGGCGTTATATTCGCCCAGTTCAAATGGCTTGGTAGAGCAAGGTAATAAAGTGTTGAAGGAAGGGATACAAACAGCAGTGGCACCTGGTCTGGATGTGGGGGAATTCCTGGAGCAGAAAGTGTGGAGTTATAACCCGTCACCACACTGTACCACAGGGCTTACTCCATTCATGCTGTTTACGTCATGATTGGCGAAAATGAAGATAGAGAAAGCAGGTGTGGGTTTAAGTGAAGGAGGTGTGGAAGCTAAGGTGATGGCAAAGCAATTATTGATGAAATTTTTTTTTTTACAAAAAGAGTTACCGGACTGACGGGGACATGTCAGCAGGAGATTGGGTGATAATTAAAAAACCTCTCAAGGTAAGGAAAGGGGACTCTTTTCGAGACCAGTGCAGGTTATCAAGGTCAGTAAAGGAGCAGCTTTCGTGGTAGGTAAAGGTTGGTGGAACAAGAGGCAGTTAGTGAAAGTGACACAGGATCAGGCTAAAATCATTAGACACAGGAAGGAAGCGAGTAAAGGCTCACAAATTGACTCATTGGCTACAATCTGAGACGGGGAGCGGGGCAGTGATTGTTGGTGGCTTGGAAGTGGTTCCTCAGAGGACAGATCCAAATGTTAGTGGGCCTGCGGTGCGGGCTACTTCCTTTGACGGAAGAGTGTAGTCGCCGGATCAGAAGAGCTCCTATTAGATTCAATGATTTTGTAAGAGATTAGCTTTTCCCTGTCAGATGTTGGGGGGTTTGGGGGGGGAAGGGATGCCATGCAAGGTAATTGTTATTGGTTTAGGAATTAATTGCGTGATTGTCTGTGTTTGGATTTTTTTTTAATTTTTTTTTTTATTGGTGCTTTTTTTCCTTTTATTTATTTTATGGAAGGGGAGGTGATGTAGTATTGGGAATGTATTGGAATGTCCATTCAGTGTTATGATTCAACTGTATAGTCGCGCATGGAGCGAACGCTGGTAGGGAGGTTCGAATGGAAAGGGCAGTTGCGGTTCGACATTCCGACCAGAGTCGTTCCATGTCGAGGGTGAAGCCTATGAAGAATAAAGCTACACTTACATCAGCACACTTTGACGAGGTGTTACCTGAAAAGCAGGGTTTGGATTAAGAATCCATGAGATAGGGAAATGTTGGCCTCTCAAACTAATTTTTGGTTTAAAAATCACAGGTAATTTGATACAAATCGATATCTCAGAATAGTATTTGGGTATGTTCTCATTTCTGACTAAAATCCACCATAATTTTGGGAAATGTATGCACAGAGCAGCACTTTCGACCTGTACGGTGTTGACACTTATTTTGTCAGGATATAACAGTACTTTTGATGTACTTGATTCTTGATGCACTCATTTTGTCAGCATTGAGCATCTGTATTGACACACTAATCTCATCTACACGGAGCAGCACTTTTAATGCACTCATTTTGTCAGCCTGGAGCACAACTTTGGATGCACTGATTTTTGTTAGCATGGAGCAGCACTTTCGACACAGATTTTGCTCGCATGGAGCAGCACTTTTGAAGCACCGATTTTTATCAACAAGGTGCAGCACTTTAACCCACTGACTTTGTCAGCATGGAGCAGCACTTTTGAAGCACAAATTTTGTTAGCATGGAGCAGCACTTTTAACTCACTCATTTTGTCAGCACGGAAAAACACTTTTGTTGCTTTGATCTTGCCCGCATAGAGCAGCACTTTTCACGCACTGATTTTGTCTGCATTAAGTAGCACTTTTGATGCACTGATTTTGTCAGCATATAGTAGCACTTTTGACGCACTGATTTCTCAGCGTATTTTGCACCGGGGAGCCATATCCGAGACCTTGGCTCTAGTCCAGCACATTCCATTTTACTTAGGCGGCGAGTGGTTTTCTTTTAGTGAGTGTTAAACAGCACAATAATGTAGATTACAGAAAAATCCTGTGGTATTTCGTGTTGGCAGCTAAATGAGCCTCTGTGACCTGTCATGGCTAAAACTGCAGCTTGTTGTAGTCCCCATGTTGTGCAGAGGTCGTTCAGAACATCTAACAGCTCCTGAGTGTTTAAACAAAGCTGGTATGTAGGAGGGTTATGCACCGTGAGGATTAAGAGCATCCCTAGGATACTGGTGTCTGTGCACTCCGAGAGGCTGACTCCATTGAGTGCACAGATCTAACATAAAAACATTAGGAAGCTCACGACATGTGTGCCTCGCGCACCAAAGTAAATTATATGTTCTTGAGGCATGCTAGATACTTCTTTTAATAATTTATATGCCTACAAGTTAGTCATGGGGTCATCCTAGCATGTTGCCAAGCATGCCAATTTGGAGTGGATTACAGGCCTTGCATCTGCATTGCAGAGTGAGATATTGCACAGTAGTGCATACTAACATGTAGTAGTCTCTTCCCATTACCAACCATTCTGCAATTAGCCGCTGGTATTTTTGTCTGAGTGCTCTGAAGCTTATATTTAATGTCTTCGTGTTTTACATTTTTACCAGTCATGATGTGGCAGTAGTTGTATTTATTTTGCATAGCTGCCTACATTGGCTGCAGCTTATTCAACCCTTCTTGCCAATGTCTTACCTTCTCTGCTGTTAGACCTCAGCTTGTGCGTGCTTCGTCTAGCTCCTCTGGTGCTCTTGCACAATGATTGCTCTCTTGTGCCTGTCAAACATGTTTTACCATTAAGGTAAAAGTGTACATTGTGTCTCTCCTGCAGCTTAAATACACATCATAAAATTTGCAAGAGGGTCAGCAAAGATTGTGTGGAAGATACAGGGAAATGCAGGTGGGGCATTTACATACCTAGAAATGCTGGTGGGTGGCACGTAGCCTGGTACCCTTTGTTAAAACCAAAAACAAGGCAGTGGGAGGCATCCAAGAGCTAGTTACTTCCATATACTTTGAATGATAGCTGCCTTTCTATTGAAGACAAAGATAATTTTTATTGAACAAACTATGCATCTCCTATTACGATTGGTACTCAAGTTTGATTCCCTTTTTGAGTCCTTCTTTTCTACCCAGCGTGAACCCATTCCATGGTACCTTGGGATGCCCATGCTGTATTTAAACCCTTTTCGTGATGCCAGGCGAAAGCTACTTGGGTCTTCATCAAGGCTTCTATATAGAAGAATAGGCTTTGCTGAAATCCAAAAAGAACTCGGCCATCAACCATGGTTGCTCCAAAATGGATAGGTATGCGCCATATTTCAGCCCAAAAAAAATGCCGAATAGTCGTTCTCTTCCCACTGTAGACTGCTGAGAGACCTGCCATTTTCAGTCAGAAAAATATACCAGGGTGCTGTTGGAGGAAAAAGTCCCTCTCCAACCCTGATGCGCCACACGTCCAATTGCAGCAATATTTCTCCTATTACTGGTGCCATTTTTCCAAAGGACGGCTCTGCAGCCGGGTCCACGTGCGCCACACCCGCCATTCTATTCAAGACACCACTTGTGTACCCCTTTCTTAAGCTAAAATGGTTTCTTCTTCTGCCTATTTCGCCACAGTGTAAAGACCGAGTGTGGCCTCACGAGGGCCCTTATCAGTAGTTTTCCTGAAAACCTGGCACAGATCTTATCTTGCTGGATGTTCACAAGACCTCTCCATTGTAGATGTGCGCTGAGTTGTCCTTTGTTATGATGTGCACAAAACGTTTCCTGAGGCTTTCCTGGCAATTTCTACAAAGTACAAGCAGCCAGGTTCCACGTTCTAGACTTACTCTGGAACCCCTGGTCGATGTCTCTTTGTTTCCTGCTTAAAAGTGTAGAGGGGAGAAAAATCATTCGCCAATCTTATACCACAATTCCAACAAACCATGACTCAGAAGAATCACTGACTCCTAATTCAAAGTTTAGTTAGTATATTACAAACCCAAAAACAACTGGACATACAGGCACCTCAAGATGAGGGTGTAGAAATACAATTGAACTAATACAAAGCAAATCTATGGGTGAAGATGAGTCGATGCAACATACAAAGAATGACCAGTTCTAGAATCAGGACACGGCATAGAACTGCGCCAACATCGAGAGTCTTCTTGATTTGAGATTTGTGTCAACGCGCGATGACTTCCTAAGAAGTATACTCCAAGTGAGTGGGTCTAGTAGCATAAAGCTACAGGGCTTGTTCTAGGATGCTCCTTCCTTTCTGCAGATCTGGCCGAAGTCACCCCCCGGACTCTTCCCTAACCCAACGCCAGAATCATAGGCTACACCCATCGTCACATCTCACAAATTTCCCATCCAGCTGGACACCTCGTTGGTAACGTTCCATGCAGTTGCAATGCTCCCAGGCTCTGGCTCGATGACCTTGATTCCTAGGCCTTCTCCAGTGAGAAAGAACACCGTCCCACATTATCAGCACTGCTTGTTCAAATGTATCCTCTCCTCCCTAAGCCTAGCTCCTAAAACAAAAGCGTTATTCTAACTAACAAAGATGAATTTCTCCACCTGCAACAGAAACATGAGAAAGTACAGATTCTACATACACATGAATCTTACGAGCAATCCATCTAGAGAGCCACGGAAAATACACATGAATGAATTGATGAAAGAATATATAAAGGGTCTGAATCACCCCTACAGAGGTATCTCCGTGCTGAGTAGCATTAGTCCAGATTAACAATTGCAGAACAGTTCAGTTTTCAGACATTTTTTAAAAGTAAGGATATCTGTACACTTGCGAAGATGGGGGTAGGGAGTTCCAATATAGGGGGGCCATATGAGAAAAAAACGTTCCCCCAGTGCTAGACTTCCTAAAACAGGGGGTGATGAGAAGGGATTTGTCTCCTGAACGTAATAATCTGCATGGATGGTAAGGGAGAAGTTTATCTGTTAAATAGCTTGGTTCTTTGTCATTTAGGGCTTTATATACAATGCAGGAGATCTTAAACTTAAATCTTTGATGTATTGGGAGCGAATGTAGTAGTTGCAAAAGAGGTCGTAAGGGTGTTCTAGCGGGCATATTCTGATCCAAACGGGCTGCGGTGTTCTGGACCACTTGAAGTTTATTCATCAAAGCTTCATTTGTGGCCGCAAATAGTGCATTGCAATAGTGTAGGCGATTCATGACTAGTGCCTAAATCAATGTTTTCCGTACCTCGATACTTTCCGTACATGAGGCCTATAAATTCGGCTAACATAAGAATCGTTATAAAACTGCATTAAACACACGTATATTTGAACATTATAACTGTGCACGTCTAAATCAAGGCATTACATAACAACAAATTAATCTATCATTAGTCCCTTGTGAAATCCAAACGTTAAGCCTTCATCATGTAGAACACGATTACAGTGTTAATTTGTCCACATTGTACAAAACATCTCTATCACTTCACTTTACACATTATTACATTACATTCTAATAACCAAATGTCAATACGACAAAGGATTGCGTGTAGGTGCGAACTACTCGTGATTTAATGCACCCCTACAAATGGAATAGCACAATCGCGCTCTATCAGTATGTTGGATTGATCGGGTGCATTCCTTTGCGGGAGATGTGAAAAGATTCACTTCATCTCTTTGCAAGTCTTCAAAATGCATCTGTATAGTCTGACTGCTACTCAAATTCTAGATATTTGCAAGGATGACGTATTTCCTGTTAATTCACCTCAGTTCTCCTATCCCAGTGTCTGACAGTACTGTTACTGACCACTGACGGACTAGACTATACCTATAAATCAGTGTAGAGAATAAAATCAGTTCCCTTTATGTAGCTCCGCCCCTCTCTACCAATCGCAATGTGTTCTAGAATTTTTGTTTGATGTCTGCTTGGGTTTTGAGACCTCCTGTGACATCATTCCCCAACTTGTCCCTTTCAAGCGGTGAATGGCGTAGTTGGACGATCTAAACTAAATGGTTCTGGAGTTCTGGTTGCCATGGTGATATCACCAGGTTCCTTGCTAGGCAGCTAGACATTGGTAGCTCTTGATGTTGTCTAACAGATTTAGGAGAACCTAAAAAGCGATAGAGCTCGAGGATTCAGCTTTGCCGCAGCTTTCTTCTTTTTTTTTTTGCCGGAAAGAGCACACGATGCCTTGGACAGGAGTAGTTGGTCTAACACAATGGGTTTAATTAGCGAGTTTATCACTCAGCTGTATTTTTAGCATTCTGCGGTTGCTGCAGGCTGATTAAAGCTGGCACAAAAAATAGATTTTTCCAAAAAAGGGCTGTTTCCTTAGTGTGAAGTGTTTATTACTCTTCCCTGCTCACTTCCTTACTGTGGGCAGTCCCCACATGCCTGTGTTATTACGTTGCTTTCAGTGACGAAGCACATCCTTTTTGTAGGAAGCTTTCACTTTCCAATTCAGTGACGCGTTGGAATGGGTATTTAGTGCTATTTTCTTAGTGCAAAATGCACCTTCACGTCCAAAAATGGCAGTGGCGGCTGCTACTTAACGGCTGTGAGGGGTGGGAGGCGGGGGCAGGAGGAAGGGAGGGAATTAATTATTTTTTTAAATCGCTTACCGGCCTTCCCGTCGGCGCCTCTCAGTCCTCTTCTCTGGCTTCCAGGACTTCAGGGGCATGAACAGGAAGCACCCAGGCTTTTAGATTCCCCTGTCTAACCACAACGCTGCTGATAGCAGTGTTGTGATTGGTCTGAGTGCCGTGTTTCAGCACTCAGAGAGGGAATAGGAGGCTGGGCATGTTCTCCCCCCAGGCTTTGCTGTACAGCCTGGTGGTGAACATGCAAAGTGCGCATGACTGTTTGGCTGGCCCAAGACAGACGGCCAAACCGCCACGCGCACTCCTCCCCCTGCTCCTCTGTGACAGCCCAGAATCACCCGCCCCAACCCACTGAGCAATGACAGAAAAACAAAATGGTGATAACAATGCATTATCATTTTATTTTTCTCCTTTTTGACCTGCTAATAGAGCGATTGGGCGACGCTCCTCCGCCTTAGCCTAGGTTCATAAAGGCCAGGAGTGGCACAGTAGATTCCCATGTAGAACAGACAAAGTTATCTCACTACCAGTCAATAAAGGCGATGACTCTTTTCCTGAAATATGTTATTATTATAAATTATATATGCATGATAATGTTATTCCTAGGGTTGGTGGGAACTCGCGGAATTTCATTCTTTGGAATTTCAAGGAGTTAAATGAAAATTCTGAGATTCCGCGGAGTTCTTCAAACGGGCTGGAATCAGCATGTTGCGCTGCATTCGCTGACACTTAACAGCAGGAGTTCATGCTGCGTTGCAAAATCAGCGCGAACGAAACCACGCAGCATGAAAGACGGCGCTGCTTCTTTGCTGCTTCTTTGCTGCTGCTTGAACAGACATTCTACTTGAGCAGCAGCTTTCTCACCGCAAACGGTCGCGACTGCCCGTGACCACCCGTGATGAGAACATTTCGCCGGGAACCATTCTAGCATCTGAACATCACGATGGGGTACGCCAATTCCCGCTTGTGCTCACCAACTTACCGTTGGCGAGCTGTGTGTGAGAAAATAATTCAACCACATTGCAGTTGACAAAGTTTGGCTGGAGCTCCACGTTACAAGCGTAACGCAGAGTTGCTGAAACTCCGCTAGCTGAGCGGAATCTATTGCCCACCTCTAGTTATTTCAGGTAACATGTTCGCTTTAGGAAGGAAAAGATAATATGATGAAAATTTGGAATGCAGGTTGAACTGACATATGTTTTATTAGACTGTGTTTGGGACGTTTTCCTGTATGAACATTTCTAATTATGTATTGTTTTTCTCTGATTTATTAATAGGTACCCACTTAAGCCACTGTTATGGGCTTAGGGGCAGGGGCATGGACATTTTTCTGCATTTGTTGAAATGTTATAGTGGGTTCCGTGTTGTCACTGCTGAGGCCCTGGAAGTGTTCCAGACTGCCAGTTGCTGCTGTGTTGAGCAGTCACAGGGAGACGCTGGTGCTGACTTCTTTGGCAGAGAATAAACATCACCACATTCACCACAACTCAGCCTCCTATTATCTCTGAGCCCGTCTTCACATATTTGGTGTTGAGATTTGGACTCGGCTCCTTGTGAACCCATCGACGTGCCCCATGCTTATTCGGACGCGTTAAGTCTCCTGCCTGCTCTGATTTCAGCCACACCATTGCCAGTCGTGTTATTAGGGGTAAGGTTTGCTCCCCTTTTAACCCTTTAATTGCTGCCGACGGCCAACGGTCGTCACGAGCGCTACCTCCCCAGTGCTGCGCACGACCGTTGGCCAGGTCAGCATTCGTTCTCCGAACCTTCAGCACTGGGCGCTGAACGTTCGACGCTGGGAACGGGTTAAGGACGTTGTGGTATTGTAAACGTTCTAGTAGCTGGGTGGGCGGAGTTAGTGGGCTGGGGGAAGAGGAGGATCCAGGGGATGGCCTAGTCAGTTAGAGTAGGGACGGGGACCCGAGAGCACCTGTTGAATAAAGCTCTTAGATAAGTAAAGAAGTGGTCTGTCGTTATTACAAGGAAGACACGACAGACGTGATCTTAGGGGATTTATTACAGTCCAAGCAAGTACTTGACGTTTTGTATTCTGAGGCTGAGCGCTGCCTCGCACAGTTACTCAAGCGCTGCCTCACGTGTTGCCTTGTACACTGCTTGCTTGCGCTGCTTTGCTCCCGAGTTTCTACTGTTTGACGAGCACAACTGTGGCGGTGCCCTTTAGGCACCGTTATGGGCATCAAATCTCGTGCTCGACAGGCAACTTAGGTACCAGAAAGCAGAATCATAAAAGAGAAAGAAACATTTGCACATGTCTTCTTCCACACATTAAGAGTTGTGCAACTCTTTCCTACAGCTCCCGGAAGTCATGCATTGGGTGATTTCTTGCCAGTGTGATTGGCTGATGAGCACCTTCTTGTTATTGGCTAGTGAGGAGTTTGTCACTGATGATTCCTGGAAATCATTCTTATCTGCAGTCTCTGGTGGGACCTCATTAGGTGATTTATTACCTGTGTGATTGGCTGGTGAGTTCCTCCACGTCATTGGCTAGTGAGGAGTTTGTCAACAGAGTTTTTACAAAGTTTCTTTGTTGCTGATTAGTTCCATTGAGTCTAACTCACGGCATTCGCTTTATTCACAAAAATGCAAACTGCCAATTTACCAATCTCATTCCTGCCTGAACCTGGTACCCCAAGCATGAAATGGCAGCATGGTACAGCTCCTTTGAAAGTTATCTTGGGGCTATCAATGGAATTAATTTAGCTGCGGTAAGAAAGAAGCACATTTTTTATAATTGTTTAGGAGTTGAGGGTCAAAGGAGTTTTGATCATCAGCCTCAACTTTTCCCGTCATCCTCAGTCCAGTGGTATGTTTTTACGAAGGTAGTAAAGAGATTGGAAAACCACTTCAAAGATGATCCTAGCGTAATTGTGGAAGAACATACATTTTTTTACATGTAAACAGTTGCAACATAAGCCAATTTTATTTTTTGTCATTTAAGAGTATTTACTGCTACATGGGAGTTTATTGGTCTACTCGTCAAATAAGGAACCAACTTGAGGTCAATTGCTTTGACAGTAGGATGCAAGAAAGAATTGTATGTTGTATGAATCAGACTTAGGAAGAGACTATTGAAATTGCTAGGGGTATCAAAAGATCCGGTTTTGCTTTTAAGGACCTAGGTATATCTGTCTGAAAGTGTGAATGCTGTATCTTGTAAATCCAAGAAAAAGGTGTTACCCAAGGGGCCTGCTTTAGGTGTGGCCCTAAAGCTCACTTTGCCTATTACATTATTTGTCTGGCAGTGGGTAAGACTTGTTTGAAGTGCAGATAAACAGGTCACTTTTCACGTGTGGACAAATTTCCAAAAGGTTGTGTTTTTGGATGGACTTAACGACTCGCTTTCAGTCAAAAGTCTGGATGAAATGGATTTAAAGAAAAGATTTGTTTTGTTGGTTAATATGTTGTCATTAGTTGACATATCCTCATCTTGTGATAAGAATAGGAAAAAAGGAAATCCTTTTTGTGAAGTAAACATTGGGAAGCTGGATATTTTTCTATTCACTATCGACTCAGGATTACCATACACTGTGGTGTCTAGCAAACTATTACTAAAGAGTGGGTATGTGTTTCCACTTGATATTCTTTGCTGCGTGGCAAGAGATTGATATGTTAGGTTCTTTTCTTGAAAACATTAAATACAAAGACCGAGTGATCAATACCAAGGTATATGTTGCAAAAATGGATTACAAAATTTGGGATGGTGGGATTAGGGTACATTTGGTATGGGTCTTAGACCATTATTCTTTACTTATACGTGTATAATGATGCATATCTAAATATATATAAAAACAAAAGTATGTCTGTTTGTCCTTTATGCATTACTACACCATTCATCCGATCGCCATGAAACTTTGGGAAGTTGTTGTGTACACTCCCGCGAAGGTTTCTGGCAAAAAAAAAAAAAATTGTTAAAAGTTGTTGAGTACACTCCCGCAAAGGTTTTCTGGCAAATATCGGCCCCCCGGGGCCCTCATAATCTTTCCAATAATGAACGTTTACAGTTTCCGGTGCGACTCGCTTTTGCAATGACCATCAACAAAGCACAAGGACAATCGCTGCAAGTGTGTGGACTAGATTTGGAGAATCCGTGCTTCTCACATGGACAACTGTATGTGGCCAGCTTACGCGTCGGAAAACCTTCTGATTTATTCGTGTACGCATCAGACAGAAAAACAAAAATACTGTGTATCCACAAGCACTCGAATAAATAAGCAGAATTAAAACAACACTTTAAAATGTTTTCCATATTAAAATGAATACGTTTCAATAAAAATGACGCAATGTAAATTGAATGCTATCATAACAAGTTTCCTTAAATTTCCTTTCTTCTGAGATCGCAGCGATACGAGACGGGTAAGCTAGTTATCAATATAATGCTAAGCATAATAAGAATAATGCAGTAATGGTGAATGCTTTATTGTTACTTGTAGTTAGCCCCGAAGAAGGGCTTGCGAAGCCCGAAATGCACTGGGTTTGAATAAAGAACATGTCTTGGACGAATTATGCGTGTATTTGTGTTCTTGATAGAGGTCCGGATGGTCACATCATGAACATTTGAAACCTGGGAAATAGCATGATACCCCATGTGTGGATCAAGCGTGGTTTAAGCAGAAAAAGAGGAACAAAGCATTGAGTACTTGGTGTAAAATGGAGGATAAATTCGAAGCGTTGTGTATTCGCTGTGCGACTGGTTTTGAGGTGAAATGTCGCCCCACACAGCATTGTTTATTATGCGTGTGCCACCAGGGCAAGGCACCTAGCCAGTGAGCACGCACCCTTGGACGATTTCAGGATAAACATGGATGAATATAGAAGAGAATAGAGTGCATCCCGGCACTTTTTGAACTATCCTTAGCAGGCCCAGATCCAGGGCTACACCATCTATCTTGGCCTCCAAAGAGGAGTTCAAGTCTGTGATGCTCGCAGTATCTTCCCCAGCTGGTCGGCCTGATTTGCCAGGGCATCTTCTAAGGACCGGAGAATAGGCGCCACACTCTCTTTCGCACACTGTGAGGCTGGGATTGATGCACTTTCACTGTGGGGGGTCTTATCTGACCTGCGCTTTACCATGCTTGGGTGGAGGCAATGCTAGTCCTGCCCGTTCACCCTCAAGCCAGGCCCTTAGCCCGCCCCTGTTTCACCACGTCTTGGAACACCCCACAATCTCATGGCTTGGTGGGAGTTCCAGCTCCCAGGGAATTCGCCTCCTTTCCTCATCAGCCTCTCCGCCACTCCCCAGCTGTCTGTCCAGAGAGCGTCAATCCATACTGCTGCTCCAGGCTCAAGGCAGGGCCGGGTGCTTTGCACTGGAATCTGTGGAGGAGTACAGGGGTACTGCATGCAGCCTCTGCTGTAGCCCCCCCTCCCTCCAGCCCCTCTGTTCCCCCACCCCCGACAGGGCCTTTGCAATCCGTCCGGGGGCATCAATCCCCGCTGCTGTTCTGTGCTTAATTTGAGCCAGTGCTTTCCAGTGCTGAGCACTGGCACCTAATCCTCTGCACCAGTTAAGGACACACTCATTTGGAAGGCACATGATATTCCCCAGATCACAGGATGTTGAGACACTCCGAGACTTGATAATAAGTGCCGGGGCACTAGTCGGGAGGCAGTTTGCACCATCACATTTCTCCCGTTAGTGATGTCTCCTAAGGAGAGCCCCGGCACTTTTTATTTTACAAATTAACCACTGTTGTTCCACTTCTCCCGGCCCCATGGGAAGCAGGCTAGGCATGTTGTGCCCGTATCGGTGAGGGACAGGGGCCCCATGAGCAGCCTCCTCTGAAGTACTCTTGGTGTTGTGATCCCGCACGGGGCCTATACAATCGCCCCTACCAGTGGGGAGCGCCAGGCTTGAGAGCGCCGATCTCTACTCCTGGCCACAGCTCCTTTCTCTCACTGGTCCGGGCGCCGTGGCCGAGTCCTCTTGCAGTCGGGCCCGTCCCAGACTTTGGGCTTGGGGTCCTGTCTTGGCTCAGGTCCCGATACAGGCAGAGGGATCCGCGATGTCTCCTCACCAGTGGGAGCATCTAGCTGCTGTCCTGGACCCACAGGGTCTCCGCCTATTCTCTCTGGTGGTGTTCCCTCAAAACCTCCAGCAGTGACTGAGGCCAGGGGATATCTCTGGGGTGCGGCTCACTGAGAGGATGTCGGGCTGGGGCCGCTGGCAGAAGCTCCAAGGCGAGCGTCCTTTGCCATCTTGGTCCAGGATCATGCTTCCCCTCCAGGTGCTTTGTTGGTCAGAGAGTAGGTCCTGTGGCTTTCCTCAAAATGTCTTCTAGATGTATTACTGTAGTTGGATTGTAGTAGCTGGAGGCTTGAGTATAAATTCTCCTTTGTAAATTGGGAGTAAGCCCTCCTGCTATATCCCCAGCAGCTCTTTGAAGTGAGGTTTCAGGAACCAGTTTTCATGGATGCCCGGGCTTTCCCTTGAAATGTAGCCCACTGTTTCCTGGTAAGGCACTCTTCGCTCCACCTTTCCCCTACTTTCTGTATCATCTGAACAAAGGCTGTGGCTGGTGCACTTTGAGCTGAATATACAAAACTCAGGAACAGGCCCAACACACTTGCAAAGAGGGTATCCAGAAATATTAATCTGTATCTTCAACAGACATTCAGAAGAGCCTCCTAAAATTTGGTGCAACACAATGATTCACTGATCAGAGAATAAATACTGGGCAGATGCTCAACCCTGGGTGCAAGGAATTTTCTGGACCAAGGACAGTAGATGCACAGCAGTGATACACTGAGCTCCAGGGCTCAGATATTTGATAGCCAACTACCCTCCATTGGGGGTTTAGGAGTGGGGTCCTGAAATCTGCTGGAACTGGTAGTTTGTAAGAAGAAGCCAACGTGCTGTGGAAAGAAATCATGGAAGTGCATCACTGTGCAAGGAAACTATCCACAAGAGGAAACCACAGCCCAACAACCTGCTGATGAAGAGGCTGAGCAGAAGGGACATCAGAATCAATTCTCATCAATGCTGTGTCGGTCCCAGAGGGAGAGTCAACCGAGCAAGGAACTCTCTGGTGATGCCCCTTCTGTGGCTGAACCCCCTGTTGCCCTTAGTGGCCCCTAAAAGGATCTCAGTATTTCTTGGTCCTGTATCCTGGCCTGGATCTGAGGGAATGCCAGATGCATGTTTGCTTTACATGTAATGTTGTTAATAGATATTGTAGGCTTAACTGCAGGCGGCTCTCCATCGCACTCACTGTGTTATCTTCGGTCAGTTCTGTAAAATGGCCTGTGGGCTTTTACCTGATGTATTGTATTGTATTGTATTTGCATTTATATAGCGCTGACTACCCCTGACGAGGCGTCAAATCACTTTTTCAGCGAGTAGCACACTACTCCAGAACTCATGAAGGATTAGTGCTGAGTTAGCACAGTGAAATATGAAAGTAATTTGAGTGGTGGATAGGTTAGTCAGTTATTTGGATTCAGAAGGATAGCGAAGGGAAAATGGTTTGCATTTATATAGCGCTTGTTACCCCTAATGGGGTGTTAAAGCGCTTTTTTCAGCAAGTAGCACGCTACTCCGGAACCCATACACGATTAGTGGTGAATTAGTATAGTGAAATATTAAAGTAGTTTGAGTGGTTGTAATGAATGTGTTTTCGCTAAAAGAACACCCCCCTAACCCAACACTCCCAAAAGGCAAGGCAAGGCAAGACCCAGCACTTCCTTAAGGCGAGGTCAGAAAACAAACCCAAATGTTGGTAAAGTAACACACACAAGTTTATTAATGCAACATTTTAAAAAGACAGGCCGCATATATCAGTCATGGCAGACTAAAAAAAGCTGTTGATTAATGCAATTTTCAAAAAGGTAAGCCAAGTATATCAGTAAATGCAGATTCCCAAATGTCAAATGAATGATTAAATGAACAATTGAAGTAGAATGCAATATATATACACAAGTAGCAAAGAGTAGAAAATATATACAATAGAGAGAGTGTTTAGGAACACCTCACCGATTGAATTTGCATCATCCTTGCCAGCTCAATCTGGGGAAAGTCTGTCAAAAGCCCAGGAAGGAGTTTCAATCTGGACCCAAGGTCCGTCACCAGTCAGAAAACAAGATGACATGAGACCATGTCAAAGCCAATAGTAAGAACTCATCAGCAAGGCAAAGCCAGAAAACAAGATGACATGAAGCCATGTCAAAGCCAATAGTAAGCACTCATAGTTAAGAAGCAAGGCAAAGTCCGGTTCAAGCCAATATTAAATGTACTCTTCTACTCAGTGACAGCTCTCACTAAAAGGCAACAAGATTATAAAACAGAAGAGAAGCAGTCATATGCAGGACCGTCCTAAATCAAGGCTAGGGTAAAATAACACAGTAAAGTCAGTTAAAATGTTGGTAGTTGAGGGTCATCATAGGGTACCAAATCACAGGAGCGCCTCTTTTACTACAGTGGTGGATATTAGTCAGCTTTTTATAGTAAGAACTCTGCTACATCTCTCTCTCCTGCTCCTTTGCACTCACTGGTACACACTTTCCAGCAGCTGGTCCAGAGGGGCCTACAGCCTCTTACCTGGATGACCTTGGAGGCGCTGGACTCTGTTTGTTTGCCCTTGAACAGTCTCTTCCTGCTGCCAAGGCAGTGAACGCTCGTGTTGCTGAAGCCACAGAGGAGCCCTGTTTTTGGGCCACTTTTTGCATCAATCTACCTCCGCATTGCTGTCGGTCCCGATGCGGCGGGACACACTGCTCATTTCTCCAGATCTGACACCATGGTCAGAAGGCTCCTACCTTGACCCATGAGTTATGCACTGAATCCATCGCGTGCTGGCACCTGAGTGTTTTTTCTAGCAGGAGCCAAGGCTGTACAGGGTGGGGGCCATCACTCCACCTGAAGGCACATTCATCAAACGTCATAATGCAAACATTATAGAAAGCAGGGCTGCAGAGACTCGGAGTGCAACACCCATCAGTTCTCCTTCTACGCGGACTGTGTGGGCACCTTTGATAATGCCCTTGAGTGGGCACTGTGTCACCCTTTGGGAGGGGGAAAGCGAGCACAGGCTGGCAGTGGGCAAGTCGAGAATCTGCCTGCCCTGTTCCCTACCAGTCGATCAAAAATTCACCCATCAATGAGGCGGCAGAAGAAGTCACCTTGTAATGACCTCTGCCTCGTCTCAGAAGATGGCCTCCCCTGCCCAGGCTGCTGTAATTGCGTGTGATGGGGTTAAGATTTGATATGAAGCAGCTGGGAGGATTTAGGCTCGAGTGCTGCTGCTGGAACATCGTGTACTGTCTTGCACCCCGAGGCAGGGAATTAGTTGGTACTCTCACTCTGCAACAGCGTTTACAAGTCCGCTTAATGCACCGCGTTTGCACTCTCTTGACCGTAACCTTCCCCACACCTTTTTTCTTTTGATTAAGATATTTGTTGCAAGTACTTTGTATCTCTGAAGGCGCGGTGCTGGTCTTCTATGATGGAAAACAGCTGCATTCTCTTTCCACAGCGAGGTGAGAGCTCTCTGCATTTGAATGGAAATTTGTTTGGCAAATGCGATCAGGTGATGTTCTATAGATACTTTGCTTTCTTTACCTTTTTTTGCAGATGAATTGTTAACCACCCCTTCTGTATTCTGAATTGCTCGGCAGCTGAGGCATAACTAGATTGAAAAATATATATATTTACCATGGTTCCAAAAACTTTACAAATGTAAATATGAATGCCATCTCAATAGCAGGATATGAATTCTACACTGAAAACGTCCACTAAGTAGCAAGTCAAGACATAAGGCGTCTTAACTATTATATAGTGTATGAAACGTAGAGATAGCCTGGAATGCTGAGCAGGCAGATGACATTGAAAAGGAAGTTTCATTTGCTCTACATCCGCTGTAGCCCTGAGCTGCACTGCAGATCATCCGGGTTGTGATAACTGTCCGTCTGGCGTGGCAGCTGTCTGTGTCCAGTGCTCCATCTAAACTCCCTAGTATGTCCACCTAGAACTATGCCATCTTTCTCATTCTCACCTTCAGGAAGACTCGCCTTAGGCTGTTCCTTTTCCCATTTGGCAGCCAAAACCTGGACCTCGCTTCCACTTCTCGTGATTAATAATCTCATCTTTTGTTTAGGAAAGCCCTCAAATGTACCATTTTGCACATTCAGTCTAATCTTTGATGATGTCATAGTCGCGTATCACAAACCTTTAGAGCCAGAATGCCCTGCTGGATTAAAGTTTGTGCACTACGAATACACTACGAATACAGTATCATCATAATCATCCCAACGATATAACAGATTTGGGGATAGATCATTTCATGTTCAATGCTGACCTCCCCCTCGACGTCGGAGACGAGAAGGACTCTTCTGAAACGTCAGCAGAAGGCCCATCTCTTCCGAAGATGGGCCTTTTGGAGGCTTCCTACCCTGGGTCCTCCTGTGTGCTTTGGCCTCCCTCGTTCTCCATGTATCAACGCATTGCAGGTCAGTGAGACGTTGAAGACTGATGCTTGACATTCACCAACCATACCCCTATTGTACAAATGCTTTCACACAAACTTTGTAAGTCCATCTGCCAACCCGACCTGGACCTACCGGGCCAGGTAGACGAAATACAG
This sequence comes from Lissotriton vulgaris, assembly GCF_964263255.1. NCBI lineage: Eukaryota > Metazoa > Chordata > Amphibia > Caudata > Salamandridae > Lissotriton > Lissotriton vulgaris. The sequence goes on along the minus strand of NC_141691.1, from coordinate 2,003,530,799 downwards.
CTCTCGTTACCCAGACCTGCATCGCCAACAATCGCCAGCAGTAGGCATTCTAGAATATTGCTTTGCTTGATGTCACCTGGGGTTTGAGATGTATTGTGACCTCATTCACCCGGTGCCCCTTTACACCCCTTTAGCTGCTGCTCACAATCACAACCATGATCGGAAGGATCAACATCTGTCAGGCCTGTGTGATCTATCTGCCCAAATTCTTACCACCCTCCCCCAGCAACTATCAGCTCGCTGCATTTTTTCAAAAACCTAAAAATACATTATTAGTCGACTTTATGTACTTTTGTTTCACAAAACCCTATATATTTTTTATTTTAGCTGCAGTTTCTCTTTCACAGAGAGATTGCTTTTTACATCAGTTGTAGCCTCCAAAATCACCTTCATATACATCTATACTGCCCGCAAAATTCCTAAAGATGTGGCTTTAAACATTGTCACTACTAATATTTGGATTTCTCTTCCCACTAGAGCGTTGCACCGGACCAGATGGGGTGCTTGAAGGGGAGCGGCCTCCGCACAGCACAGGGTTCAGGGATACACAGTGACCAGTTTTTAGTTTACTTTGTGTAAGGCAATTCTAGTCTAGTGCTCACCAGGAGTGGGATGGAGGCCCTAGCATAAAACCCCCAAAAGCACATGCAACCTGTGATGCACATAGCTGACCTACACTTTTAGCTGACGCCCTCCTCCTGTCTGCTATCAGTGACTGATATTGTGTTGGACATATTGAGAGAAAAAAGGAATGGGACATGAAGGTCACAGGAAATTATGCAGACTCCAACTCTATTAGGAGACAGACCTCCATCTTCATCGGTTCGACTTAATTTTCTGCTCCAGCGATCTGTGTCGGTGCTATAGGATCATAACAGCCGGCCAGGACAGCACAGCTCCAAAATACATTTGCTTAGCACACAAAAACGTACCTTTTCACTCTTCACCGTCCAAATACTGTTGTTTGTATGAATGATGCACTGATACCAGTGTGGTAGCAACGGTGCCTTTAGCCCAAATGGAAAGGAGGAGGGTGCCCTCCCCCCACTCTTGTCTGATAGTAAAAAATCCATAATTCGCGTGCAGTGGACCGCTCATGAAGCTGGTGTTGCTGCGTCTGCTGCAGTTTTGATAGCAGCTTCACTAACGAATCAGGAAGGATTTTGTGGAAACCTTGCCGGGAGCAAAGCTGACCTGTCTGTTGAGCTGATCATTAGAGCTGATGCATACATTTGTAATAATAGTCAGTATATTCCATCTAGTCGAGGAGTAACTGAAGAAATTAGGTGTTTTCAGCTCTGCATCATGCACTTCTGCACAGGCACAAGTTGGAAGGATTTGATGCTCTTCTGATTGGATGTGACGCATTCCATTGGTTAGAGACCTGCTGTGGTTACAGATCGATGCAGGCCAGTTCTGGTCCGTACACTCCATCACTCTGCTTGCGGCCAGGCGTGTCGGAAGTTGTTGCAGGGCTCAGGGTAAAAATGTCATGGCGTGTCAACGGTACGGAGGCTCATCCGACTCTGACCGCCCACTATGTAGACCCGGGCTGCTTTTCCAGGTTAGCAAGAAAGGATTGTTGGTGAACCTATGAACACCATGACCTCATTGGAAAAGATCTGAGCTCCAGGAAGTGGTCAGGAGATTTTCCACCATTTTATATTCCGCCAATCGGGAGGAGGTCGCAGACTGATGACATCAGATCTTGGGCGCGGGATGACCCTACTCTACTACAGATAAAATGTATTTGCTGCTGCATGGCTCCGATCGTCAGCTACTTTAATGGACGGTTTCTCCTCCCTGAGGGCTCTCAATTAAACATTCGGGGTGGGAGAGGGTATATTCTGCTATCCATTGTGGAGTGAGCTCAGCAATGTGACAAAGTTGTATTGCACATGAGATGAAAGCGTCTGTGGCCCAGCACTGGGTTTAAACCAGGTGTCTCCAACCAGTCGATCGTGAGCTACCAGTAGCTTTCAGATCCCGTCAGAGTAGCTTACAGCCTTGAGTTCATTTTTCAATGAGCACGGGGTCCCATTTTCCTTTTAAAGTTAAGTAAAGGCTGTGTTTATTTTATATTATTATCTTCAGGATGCAGATAGCAGTGATGAATAATTAGCAGTGCTGGAGTCAGATTTATGACTCAGACTAAGTCTGGGGCACAATGGTGAAGAACTGAATTATAGAGGTATTTAAATCTTAAATAAAGGTCCTTGTCAGCTCAGTATTGGAGCATGAGAACAAAATGTTTCTGAATGCTTTTAAATTGGAGAAAATTAAAATAAAGAGGTAACTTAATAATTATAATTAAGTTAACTTTTTATTTAAATGTTATCCCATTTCAAAGTGTTGAATTTACAAACAGCAGGCCTTTTTCTCCCAGTGATCAGTAGACATTGTGCCATATTTATAACTGAAAAATACTGTCATTTTCGTCAAATGAGAGCAATTTAAAGTGGATAAATATATTTCTATGAAACATTGAGTCAACGTTTTTCTCAACTTTCAGTTAGGCCAAGTAAATCCTAATATTTTATAAAGCCTTGTTTCTTCACTTTAAATTCCTCCTTTTTAAACAAAGAGCTGTATTTTTATGTTGTAAATATGGCACCATGTCTAAAGGTAATGTACACACAGCAAACGTCTTGCTCCCATTAGCTGGTAGACACTGTGTCATATTTGTAACTGAAACATAAAAACATTTTTAAGTGGAAGAAATGTTCAGTTAAGAAAAATGTTCCAAATAATAAAAAAAGGACATTTTTCTGCACCTTAAATTCCTCTCATTTAAAAAAAAATGGTTGTATGTTTGTGTTATACATGTAACAGTGCCACATATGGCAAAAGGTATGCCCTGTGCCACGAGTACATACAACACAGACTCTCATTTATCCACACACATATATCCCATTCATATACACACATGTTCATACATCTCCAAAGGCCTCACTGCACATGTCAGCACTGTCTGTCATAGTGCCCCTATTCAAAGTATTTTGCTCCAACCATAGTCTTTGGCTCTATGAACATTAAGCTTACTCAATGTAACTGGTCGTGGGGGTGTCTGGTAACATTGCGCGAGTGGCTTGGCCTTCAGTAGCTCACAATGATTTTCAATGGTCAGAAGTTGCTCTCACTGCCAGTGGCGGCTCCTGCACTGTGGCGTAGGAGTGTCGCCCCACTGCTTTTTAGCTGTGCCAAGTAGAAACATAAAATGATAATACACTTAGAGTTATTATCATTTAATACTTTGTGTCCTGCTTTAATGGCGGGCAGGTGGGCGGGGCTGCTCTGCTCTCGCAGCAGTGGAGAAGTGGTTTGCCCACTCCGAAGTGCACAATGGCTGTTTGGTTGGCCCTCTCGGGCCACCCAAACCAGTCGTGTGCACTTTCCTCGTTCTCCATGCAGGCTGCATTACAGCCTGCATTGAGAACATGCCCACCCCTCCAGCCCATGGCTGAGCGCCGTGTCACGGCACCCATACCAATGACAACGCTGCATTGCAGTGTTGTGATTGGGTTAGGGGAGGGAGCCTGGCTGTCGGATTTCTGTTCCTGGAGTTTGGAGGCAGGAGAGCAGGAGCAGAGATGCGGGACCCTGCCTCAAGGAAAGTGTATGTTTATTTTTTTTTTTAACCCCCCTCCACCATCCCCCCACTCATGAGCCATACCGGCGCTACTGCTCACAACAGGAAAGGTTGGAGACCCCTGGTTTAAATCATCTAGCCAACTATGTGAATGAAATGTCGCCCAGTGTGCAAGTGCTAAAAACTGCTATCGGATTTGCTTTGATGATGCTGAATTTGCTTGATTTCATCTAGATTAAGAGAAGTTTATCCTTGCACTCTGTACATTCTCTTTGAACTTTTCGTCAATAGTACTTAAAAGTGGTGCATTGACAGAATAAAGGTTCTGACTCCTTTTGTAGCCTGTAGCCACATCACTAAGCTTCTTTGATTTCTTACTAAAAAAGTAGCTTGGTAGCAGCGGATGTTTCTGGAAGGGATTATCCATCTCTTTTAGCTCTGTTTCTCGCCCACTGGCTGGCGCCGGTGGAAATCTCACAGAATGTCCCCAATGGAAGAAATAAAAGTCCTATTAGAAATGTGGGTATGCAGGATTCAGATGTGGACATGTGGGGCTTCCATTAGAGGTATCATTGCATCTTGGGTTCTGCCTACTCGGAGAAGCCAAGATGCACACAACTAGCAGATATTGTAGTAGTAGGAGTAAAAGAGCACTCTTGTAGCCTCTGGCACATTTCAAGATATTTTTGTGGTGCCAAGATCTGATTTGCGTTACGTAGTGTGGTTGTACATGATCAAGACGGCCCATGCGAAACCCTGAATGGGCAGTTCTTATTACAGACCCTCTCCTCATAATTTACTCCCAATGTACTAAAACAGAGAAAGAGCAGTGTTGGTCTAGGACCTAGTAGAAAATTGCCTGGAAAAAAGTTCAAAGCATTCGTAAAGTGGTGTGATACCCTTCAGTGGGACTGAGGTGATATTCTGAGTTTTCATAAAGGGGTATAGAGCAGTGCTTGTAATGTAAAAAAGTAATGTAATGTATGTGTTCTTGTAAAGCGCACTGCTGCCCTGAGGCGTCGTGGCACTGTAGACCGCTGGGGAACCCGTCCTGGCTATCCCTGTGAGATGGTCCCTACTGGGTATCTCCAAGGTGAAACCAGGCATCCCCGGCGAATGTGGGGGGCCGTTGTGGAGATGAGGCAAGCTAATGCCCGGAGTTGCCGAGTGTGATCCCTGGTTATAGTAGGTTAGAATTATCGAGTCCGCTGACCCTGGTCCACGACCCTGCCGCGTCGGGAATTGAACCCTGGTCCCAGGCCGTTCTCTGCTTCTGGGTCTGCCGCCTCTAACCAGTGAGGCACACCACTGCTTGTTCTAGAAAGGCTATATTCTTTACTATTTTTAAGTAACATTTCTATCTCGCTCAAGAAATGTTTTTTGCGTGAGATTTCATATTCTGTCTCGACTCCATGCGCCTTCAACTTTTATAAATTTGTGAGAGAGTTGGATGTTTGGAGCTTTGCAGAGGAGCACACAAGCTCTGCCCGCAGAGCCTACATGAATGTTGATTAGAACGAGGACTCTATTCGTTCTAGCCTCTTGATCCGAATTCATGCTTTACTTCCAAAACTGACTTCGTCCTTCCAAAGCTGACAGTGATACTCCCTCACTTTAGTTGGTCGAATGGCACTCGTACCTTTTCTTTGATAAAGCTCACAGAAGCTTCTGTGCTGAGCTTCTTGTTCTTTATTCTTATTTATTGCATCCTGCTCTAGTTTGTCTTCTGAAATCCTGTCCTCTGCTTTATCCTATCCTATGTGTTTTTCTCCAGGCTCCTGGAACCTTATCTTTTCCTCTTTGTTCTTCTCTAGGAATGGTTACTCTCAAACTATGCATGTTTTTCTTCTCTCGTCTCCTGGACTTGTATCCTACCCAAGTTTATCTTCCTTCCTTAATCTAATTTTTCTCCCTCTGTTTGCTGCTGCTCTACTCTGCTCTATTATTCTCCACACTTCCTCTCTGGACTCCTCTGAGCTAATCCTACTCCTGTTCCTTTTTATTTTATTTTTTATTTGACTTATTCCAGCAGTTTACTGAGTCAATTTATGTAATTTTCAGACCATGACCCCTCCACTCCCCACCCCGGGTCAAACAAGAAAAAAAAGACGAGAAATAAGAAAACATACTGTAAAGGCTTGTCAGTTTTACAAATTCAAAACGTAGGCTTTTTTTTCAGTGAAAAGAAATATTTCAGCATGCACTTGACAGTAGGTACTAAACCAAGAGATTGACAGAAAGCATATTGAATACTATGAGGGAATCATGTACCATCAGATATTGGAAGGTTGCAGAAAGGACGATAATGGGAGACAAGTCGAGGGCAGGGGGGGGCGGAGAAGAGCCGGGGGGACGGGCAACGGGGGACGGGGGTGGAGGAGGCCAGAGCCCAAGGAGGGAAAAAGAAAAAACAGAGTAATATAAAGTAGTCAGTACATTATGCAATCTGGGTATTCATAGGTCCAAGCCATCTGGCCAAAGGACCCCATACTACCATAGCCCTCCTACCCTTTTTAGCATAGATTGCCCATTCGAGCCTGTAAGTAGCGAACATTTTCGCTTGCCATTGGCCGACCGAAGGGGGATTCAGATCTTTCCAATATGAAGCAATGCATATCCACAAAATGGTCATTGCGACGAAAATGAATGCCCCTCCTTCTTTTAGATCTATACGATCATAAAGCCCTAGCAGGATGGTACTAGGCGTAAGATGAATATCTAACGCCTACTCATGTTCCTTTTGTAGTCCCCTTTACTCTAAGCCTAACCTGCTTTGCTCATCGCTTCTCTGTCCCTCTTTTAGCCTTAGTATGTTTTCTCCGCTCTAATCTTATCTTATTTCTGGTCTTCGGTGGTCGCTTTCATGAACACAGACCCTTCTGTTCCAATCTCTGGCACAAGCAATTCCTGCTGGCGTCTCAAATATTCAAGTCTGGCGCTAGCGACAATGTCTTGTCTGTTGCATTGATAGTAAAGAGCAAGCGCATAGATATGGTTGCTGGAATGCTGCACGGTTTTACATCCCACTTTGCCTGCTAGTGAGCAGGGTTTAAAGTGTGATGCTCAGTATGAGCGAGGAGATTGTACCAGAGGTTTTAGACATTGAAGGTATGTTGGGCTCTTCTGCCTATGCGGTTGAATGTGGGTGAGGGGTTGGATGAGTGTGTGGTGGTTCGCAGTGCACCGGAGGCAGATGGGCATGTACAGGGAGACTGTGTTACAGAGTTAGGTGAAAGGATGGAGCTGGTCAGGCAGCACAGACACTGGGTGGACTCTGAGTAGACAGGACTTCCATTCAGTGTTAGGGTGTAAACATATACAAACACACACACACACACACACACACTCCCACTCAGACCTGTCAACTCGCAAGGTGCAAACACAAGGAGATGATGGACGAAGTGCTGAAACTTTTCAGACACTCACCCCCTGTCACAGATCTGGGTTGAATCCACCATTGTTATTTAGCTCACTTCGCCACCCCAGTTCAGACACAGCTATATGCAAATCAGTCTTGACCCTGTGCCCCATGAGTGCAGTCCAGACCAAAGTGCCAAGCCCGGTCTTCCCTGGATCGGACACCAGCATCTTGGACCGGTTTCAGGGTAACACCCCCTCATCAGCCAGGCTAGCTTGAATCCAGATGCAAAGTGAGCAAGGGACCCACGTCTGGGCATACCCTTCCAACTTAGGGCGAACAAAGCAAACCCAAGGAAATGATGGAAGGAGCGCTGACATTTTTCAGACACTCACCCCCAGTCACAGAGCTGCAAACCACTGCAAACTGGGACAGCCTTCATGACCCCACAGGAGTGGGGGACTAAGTGAGGGGCAAAGTGCTTCCTAGGTGCCTCTCAGCACAAGCCTCACCCCCTCCAGGGCCTCACTCCCTCCTAACACAGTGACATTCGTTTGTAATTTCGCAGGTATGCAAACCGGTGGGCTAAATACTTTAGGCATGTGGTAACTGCAACAGTAGTATAGAACAATATAGACATTGTATTACTCATTTGGATCTGTATGCTGTGTGTGATCTCCCCCAGAGTAATTGTGCAAACATTTTCTATATCACTACACCATATATTCACTTATTCCTTTTTTAGTTTTCCTTAATCAGTGCTGCATCATGCAAAATCTTTTTGAAATGTAATAAAGTATTTGGACATACTATATGGATGTGTTAAATTATTTATTGGAGCAGCATGAGGGAATTGGAAAGGACTTGCTTGACCTTCTAATGTGGCAGCTGATATGTTATTGGTGTCACTGCTGAAGAAGTCCCGTTTTCGTACAATATGTTTTGCTTAATGGGCATATTACTGCATAACTTGATAGAATCGAATCATACCTTTCAAATTAGTTTTGCTGCTGATATCTTAATCAATGTTGCGTTTTTTTTTAGAATTTTCAATAAATAACTAGTTACAACTGCTGAATATTGCTCACATAGAAACATCACAACCACAGCATTTTTTAGATTGCAATGGAATGGCTGCATGATAAGTACAATTCCAACAGCATTGATTGGCCAATTTAATCAGTGCTGCATTAGAAAGATTTCTTACTTTCTTCTCTTCATGGGTGCGGGGGAACTGAAAGTAAATGAAAATGAGAGGCTACTGGAGGAACAACATTTTTATTGTTAAAAGTTTTCTTTTTCCATCAGACAGTTGCAAATGTTAATAAAACACCTATGTTATTTATTTAGAAAGAGGGAAATGTAAATAACTGTCTTTTCCAAAACGATACGTGCCAGATGTGTGTTTAGTGTAAGAAATTACATCTGGAAAATTTTATTCACGAGTATTGTACTACAACTAGTGTTGCCAGATCACCTCTTTTATGCCATACACTATATTTCTAGCATCCACCTTTAAATTAACAAATCTTTGCATTATGGGAATTGCACGGTTAATGCGATTCACTTGTAATAACTGAACTCACTCAACTAATGACCATTTTTGTAAAAGGAAAACATTTTACTAGACACAAGATGTTCGACGTACACGTCGTCACTATTAAACATGGAATTGCAAAGCTACAATTATTTGATTGTAATAAGGAAGCCATGGGTGAAAGGAGAGTACAGGTTACACCCTATTGTAGCCTTATAGCCCACTGTAGCAGGCTATACTGGCCATTTTAGGTCCGCTCCAGCGTTAAAGGACCGAGCCGAAGGCAAGTGCCTTTTAACAGAGAAGTGGGCCTTTAATGGCCGGTATATCCCAGCTAGGGCGGGATATAAGGTTATTAGAACATTCCGCCCCATCCGGGCAGAATGTTGTAATTAGTAAAAACAAAGGCCTCATGGAGCCCAAGGGGGTTAAAATCCTCAGTGAGAACTTTGTCCACAGCACCAGCTGTGAACAAACATTGGAATGTTGGAGCTCCGGGCTTCTACAGGCCATTGGAAGCCCAGAGCACTCCATTCGTTTCAAAGGAGCTCTCGATGTTCTAATACCTAATAAAATCGATTACTCTAAGGAGGAACAAAGAATGAATATTCATTGGACATCCATTATTTTCCCCATCTCTTTAAACTTTAAAGAATAAGTGGACGTGAGACCTGCATAACCCCAGCACGAATTATGTACTCATTCTTTTGTATACCCCATCCATTCATTTATCCTCCCATTCATGTGTGTCTGCTTGTTGTCTATGAGTGGGTATCCTTCTTTATGTATGTTTGTGTGGTGCCTGTGTGCAAGTATACCTGTTTTTCTGTGCTTCTGTGTGTGAGAGAGAATCTTCATATCTAATGGCCTCTGTGCATGCATGTTTGTATGTGTATAGGTATGTGTACAAGATTGCCTGTATGCATGTTGGTATGTGTACAAGAGTGCCTGTATTCATGTTGGTATGTGTGCAAGAGTGCCTGTATGTGTTTGTGGGTTTTTGAATATTTGTCTATAAGTGGGTATGCTTCTTTATGTATGTTTGTGTGGTGCCTGTGTGCAAGTGTACCTGTTTTTGTGTGCTTCTGTGTGTGAGAGAGAATCTTCATATCTAATGGCCTCTGTGCATGCATGCTTGTATGTATGTTGGTAGGTGTACAAGAGTGCCTGTATGCATGTTGGTATGTGTACAATAGTGCCTGTATGCATGTTATAGTGTCTGTATGCATGTTGATATGTGTATAAGAGTGGCTGTATGCATGTTGGCATGTGTACAAGAGTGCCTGTATGCATGTTGGCATGTGTACAAGAGTGCCTGTATGAATGTTGGTATGTGTATAAGAGTGCCTGTATGCATGTTATAGTGCCTGTATGCATGTTGGCATGTGTACAAGAGTGCCTGTATGAATGTTGGTATGTGTATAAGAGTGCCTGTATGCATGTTATAGTGCCTGTATGCATGTTGGCATGTGTACAAGAGTGCCTGTATGTGTTCGTGGGTTTTTGAATATTTGTTCGCCTGTGCGGCTAAATGTTCCTTTGTCAAACATAGGACATCGCAGCAGGGTTGCCCTTCCGACTGACGGTTCTCCATAAGCTACTGCTGCTGCTGCTGGTGTTGCATGACCACGGACTGCAATGTCTCTGAAATGATGCGTACAAATGATGCGTAGTAATGGAGGGAGGCTGGTGACGCGGAGCATATCTCAAACTTTATTCCTTTTTCCTAATATAAAAGTCCACAATTCAATAATTTACAGCCCTCCTTTGTTCTTTTTATTTTGAGTTTTTGTTAATACACTGCATTACACATGGCGGTAGCATAAGGGGGCTTCGGATGGGGATGCATGAATAAATGCACAGTTGCCATGGAGATGGAAGAAGGTGTCAGTCAGCCTGTTGAGGCGCTGCCATCAGTTGGCCTGAGCTCACATTAGCTGATGCTAAAGTGAAAATGTTAAAGCTTTGGCGGAGAACCAGGCGTCTGGTCATGCTGGCTGAAGATTGTGATTAGAATAGGTTAACCATGCACCTGCTTCCAGTATGAGAAGCATTGGCAAAGCCAAGACGTCTGGCTTTGGCGGCCAGCCTTGGCAGCCAGCCTTTCGGCTTTGTCAGTGCTTGTTTTGACATCATTTTTTAAAAAGCTTGAATGGCGGGAAAGCTGCTGGGCCCTCATCAATCTAAAAAACAGAGCATTGGCTAAACTCTTAAAAAAAAAAAATTTGGGTCGCAAAATGACTTTGCGCCATAGTAGTTCTGTGCACTGAAGAGAACTATTTTGTGTGTCGACGTGCTGCTTGTGAAAGGGCACAATGGGATCGCTCGCGGTAAAGTTAGACAATGGTTTAAATGAGCTGACGCAATGCCACATGCTGCGCAACCTGAAGAAAAAAATGTGAAAGACACAAGAACAGACCAATGAATAAAGAGGGCTTGCTGTATCCCCTTGTTAGTAAGAATATTACACATACACATTTTTGTAAAATGTAAAGGTTTTGGCTAGCGCCAGACCTAAACAAAAAGCAATGCTTGCCAGATTCTAACCTTCCACTTGCAATTTACACACACTATTGATACAAATGCAATCGCTGAAATAAACATCAAAGAAAAAAACGCAAATGTAATTTCATTGCACAAAGGTTTGAGGTCTATGATTTTTCAAACAAAAATGAGTCACTTGGTATGTTAAGTGCATAAGAGCATTTTACTTTATTTATAAACAATTTTATTAATTACACATGACAATCTACACAGCGGACAATTCATCGAGATATATAGCGCTCTAAACCCGTAGGCATCAAGGCGCTGCCTTTTTAAAAGCAATTTCTTCCTTTGCTCAGTTAATTTCTTTTGAACTTTGAGATCGCAAAGGCTAACCTAGATAAATATTCTTGGAACGAGAAGGCACGTAATGTTTCATCGTTCTAACAACCCCCTCCCCCACTGTAGGAGAGTAGGGTCTGCAATCCTATGATCACCCAGATTTTTTGCTTTTGTTTCACTGGTTTACGACTTTCTCTGGCTGTGGGCCTGCCAATCAGACCCACAGCCTGGCTGTTCTCTCTCTAAATTACAACATGTACCCTAGGTGCATTTACCAATTGGTACTGGGCCACCTTATCAGACCCTGTAACTCAGGGCATAGGTGTACCCAGGGCCTACCAGGGGCTGAAGCATGTATTATGCCACCCCTAGCTGGCCTCCTAAATTTGACACAACTGGCTGCATGACAGCTGGGGCAAAGTCGTGTAATCACCCTTTGCTGTAGATATAGTATACCTATATCTAACCCTAAAATGGACACACAGATTCCTATCAGTCACTCCTATGGCAGGCCTTAACAATCCTGAAGGCAGAGTGCTTGGAATCGTGTGAGATGGTGCTCTGGCATGAGCTGAGCCTGTCTGCAGCTTGCGGAATCAAGTCCTAATAGCTGTTCCATGATATCGCATACCATATACTCTTAAGTGCATTATAATCCTCGCGGTTAAATGCTATCTTTGGTATTGCTTTATCAAAACATGTCGAGTAAGGTGTCATACGAATTGGAATACTAACCCCTCGCCAATTCTGGCGACGGGGTTAGCATTCCACCCTTCTAGAGGGACACGACATGTATGTAACTGTGAACCCCGGTTAAAGTTAAGCGAAGCCTCAGCTCCACAAAATGGCTGCTGCCACCACAGACACAAGTCTGACCTCCTGCTGCTGGGAGTACTCCCAGAGAGGAGAGCTTGGACAAAGGGTTTCCTGTCAGGGGCGGTGCTAGCACCATCCCAGACAGGGTTTTGTGTATCCTGGGTAGGCAGGGCTTTACAGGAAGGTGACTGCTGAGTGGCACCCCGGTGCTCACTACGCATAGGCCAGTCAGAACCAGTTCCAGGGGCACACCAGCCCCTGGCCTGGGGAAAGTCCGGCATGGGAGAGGGGTGTAACCACCCCCCTCCTAGTCCCACCCATAGGCAGGACCTAGTCACCGGGTCAGCCCCCTTTTTTAGTATAAAGATGGGAGCGGGCCCCCTGTTCAAATTAGATCATCTTTGGAATCAAGACACGACTTTCTGCGAAAGACATCAAGATTTCCTTCTTCAAGATTCTCCCTTGTGGCTAAGGAGTAGTCACCCTGCATCTGCAGGCACCATCCTAAGAACACTGCGGTCTGCTGCCAGTCCTTCTTCACGAATCCGACGACCCAGCTCGACGAGACCCGGCTTCCCTGGCACCTCTGACCTCTACTCACCTCTACAGCAAAGCTGAGAACCGTGAGTGCGACGAGACCTCGAGGAACCGACGATCGCCAAGACACCACGACTTCTTTGCAACAAGCCCACCGTGTGCTCCACTGGTGAGTGCTTTGGGGTCCGAGAAGCCCCAACCCTGAGCAGCTCCAGCACCGAAGATCAGCCCTCCAGCATCTCCACGATCTGCGTGGGGCCCTTCTGCTTTTGCGTGCTCACCGCGCTGTGTGGCTACTAGCCGGCTGGCTTGTGGCCTTCTTCACGACGCCCGACGACATCACTGCTGCGGGTCTGGTTGCTCCAGACTGGCCCTTGCTTCCTTCTTCAAGAGAGGCACCCCGGACCCTCCTGGTCCACTCCAGACGCCATTTTGAGTCCACCGCGTGGGCTTGAATTTGCCACGGCTTCGTTGCCCAATCCTGGGTCCAGCGACGCCGACAGCTTCATCCATCGTGGGACAGCTCGCTCCTCCATCCTGGTCGCCGACAACGCCTCCTGGTCCGTGAGATCTGCGAGCACAGCGTCACCCACTCACCTAGTCGAGGTGACTACCATCCGGTGCCCTCCTGGTGCCACCTGACTACTGGCTAGTAGTCTCGAACTTGGTCCCCTCTGCTTTCAGGTGTCATCTTCCTTCGATCCAGGCTTGGATCCATCGAACTTTCTTCACTGGTCGCCTGCCAGCAACTTCTTTCTTCCAGGCTCCTGGTCCGTCTACGAGGATTCCCGACGTCTTTTGAGACCTATGCAGCTGCAGCCCCTGGGCTAGGTAACTTCGGCATTTCGGTGCCCGAGCATAGCCTCACTATCCAAGGGTCAGGATCCACTTTCGTTTTCCTCCTACCAGGTCGGGTTCGCCCGAGAACACTAACTTTGTCATTACTAGCCACCATAGACTTTGTCCCGCATCACGCGTGAGAGTGCACACTCTGCACCCGAGTCCCCTAGGCCTCCTAGAAGTAATCTGAAGATTCTATAGTCAAGCCCTAGCGATTCTTAAGCCTATTAGTACTGTACTTACCTGCTAGTAATTTCGCATTCCACTTTCAGAGTATATGGTTTTCCGTGCCCCTCGGGCATTTGTATATACTGTGCTAACTTAAGTATTTTCGTAAGAGTTTTGTTTTGTGCTTAGTACCCTGTCCTCATAAAGAGTACAGGGCTGTTGTGATTCTTAATAAATATCTTGTTTATTTTCATAACACTTGTGTGGTGTCCTTTCACTGGGTATTCAAGGGGTATATGTGTGGTAAACAGCTGGCTTAACACGCCCTCTCGAATCTTTAGCCTTAGACTGCTCGTATCCATGCTACTAGGATAGCTGGTCTATAAGGTTGACTTACAACCAATCATCAATAAGGGTTGCTGGACTGATACATAGTGTTCACTAGAATAGTGAGCACTGCATATCAGGCCACCTTCTCACACCCACCAATTATAGTGCCTCTCATCCACCACCCTTACGGAGGTGGAACTGTGAGAAGGGCTGACATGTCATGACTCATGTCTGAAGTTTGCATTCCCTAGAAAGAGCATAAGGCTTTTTAGGTCTCGCCTGTCGATGCGCATGCGCATCGAGCAAGCGAGACTATTGCGAGTTATCCACTCTTTATCCACACTGCAAGGAATCGTGGCGATTCCTTGCAGTGCCCGTGACTTTTAAGGTCAATGCGCATGCGCATTGAGCTTATGCGCATGCGCATTGACCTTAAAAGCGCGTGCGCGTGCACGTCCGTCTCCTAACAACACACACACACCCTCTCCCCCGCTCCGCCCCCTCCCCGCCATGTCTGCCCCCTTCCCGCCGTCTCGCATTTCTCCTCCCCCCTCCCCTCTCTTCCCTCCGTCTTCCTGCCGTGTCGCACCTCTCCCCTCTCCGCCCCCTCCCCTGCCCGCCCCCTCCCCTGCCCGCCGTGTCAAAGCAGGAATAAGGCATTTGTCCCGATGCTCAGTCTTAGTAAGTAGCTCAATGCTCACCTCTTCACACAATTCCTAGAAGAAACCTATAAATGATTACTGGTCCGTACAGCAAATGTGCATTTGTTATGTAATGCTGCAAAATTGTTCAATTTTCGTCCAATCTCGATGTAGTTCTATAATCAGCATTATTTTAGTTGCAAAATGGCAATCCCGGGCCATAATTTCAGACTGATTTGTTTGTAAACTCACCAACAATGCATAGTTCATGTTGGATGGGGTGTGTTTTCGTCTTTCTCTCCTCTCTAAGCCTTTTTGGGTTTCAATATCACCAGGATGTTTTGGCAGGGAGCCATCTGGTGCCAGGACGTTTTTTTTCTGCTTTTGCAGTAGCAGACTCATCCGGATTCAACACACACACACCCTCTCCCCCGCTCCGCCCCCTCCCCGCCATGTCTGCCCCCTTCCCGCCGTCTCGCATTTCTCCTCCCCCCTCCCCTCTCTTCCCTCCGTCTTCCTGCCGTTTCGCACCTCTCCCCTCTCCGCCCCCTCCCCTGCCCGCCCCCTCCCCTGCCCGCCGTGTCAAAGCAGGAATAAGGCATTTGTCCCGATGCTCAGTCTTAGTAAGTAGCTCAATGCTCACCTCTTCACACAATTCCTAGAAGAAACCTATAAATGATTACTGGTCCGTACAGCAAATGTGCATTTGTTATGTAATGCTGCAAAATTGTTCAATTTTCGTCCAATCTCGATGTATTTCTATAATCAGCATTATTTTAGTTGCAAAATGGCAATCCCGGGCCATAATTTCAGACTGATTTGTTTGTAAACTCACCAACAATGCATAGTTCATGTTGGATGGGGTGTGTTTTCGTCTTTCTCTCCTCTCTAAGCCTTTTTGGGTTTCAATATCACCAGGATGTTTTGGCAGGGAGCCATCTGGTGCCAGGACGTTTTTTTTCTGCTTTTGCAGTAGCAGACTCATCCGGATTCAACACACACACACCCTCTCCCCCGCTCCGCCCCCTCCCCGCCATGTCTGCCCCCTTCCCGCCGTCTCGCATTTCTCCTCCCCCCTCCCCTCTCTTCCCTCCGTCTTCCTGCCGTGTCGCACCTCTCCCCTCTCCGCCCCCTCCCCTGCCCGCCGTGTCAAAGCAGGAATAAAAATGGTTATAATTTGAGATAACCGTCGTTTGAAATTTCAAAAGCATGCTTCTCTGGTGCAGCCAATGCAGCCTGAAACTCTTTACCTCCTAATATGAGGCATTTGTCCCGATGCTCAGTCTTAGTAAGTAGCTCAATGCTCACCTCTTCACACAATTCCTAGAAGAAACCTATAAATGATTACAGGTCCGTACAGCAAATGTGCATTTGTTATGTAATGCTGCAAAATTGTTCAATTTTCGTCCAATCTCGATGTAGTTCTATAATCAGCATTATTTTAGTTGCATCGATCTGCACAGATTTGCCTCAACCCTCAACCCCTCACCCTCAACCCCTCACCCTCAACCCCTCACCCTCAACCCCTCACCACCTCACCCTCAACCCCTCACTCACCCTCACTCTCCCTCACTCACCCTCACTCACCCTCACTCTCACTCACTCACCCTCACTCACCCACCCTCACTCACCCTCACTCACCCTCACTCACCCTCACCCCCTCACTCACCCTCACTCATCCTCACTCACCCTCAACACCTCACCCTCACCCACCCTCAACCCCTCACGCTAACTCACATTCACCCTCACTCACCCTCACCCTCACTCACCCTCACTCTCACTCACCCTCAACCCCTCACTCACCCTCAACCCCTCACTCACCCTCAACCCCTCACCCTCACTCACCCTCAACACCTCACCCTCACTCACCCTCAACACCTCACCCTCACTCACCCTCAACCCCTCAGCCTCACTCACCCTCAACCCCTCACCCTCAACCCCTCACTCACCCTCACTCATCCTCACTCACCCTCAACCCCTCACCCACCCTCACTCACCCTCAACCCCTCACCCTCACTCACCCTCAACCCCTCACCCTCACTCACCCTCAACGCCTCACCCTCAATCACCCTCAACCCCTCACCCTCACCCACCTTCACTCACCCTCACTCACCCTCACTCACCCTCACTCACACTCACCCTCACTCACCCTCACCCACCCTCAACCCCTCATCCTCACTCACCCTCAACCCCTCATCCTCACTCACCCTCAACCCCTCACCCTCACTCACCCTCAACCCCTCACCCTCACTCACCCCCACTCACCCTCAACCCCTCACCCTCAACCCCTCACCCTCACTCACCCTCACCCTCACTCACCCTCAACCCCTCACCCACCCTCAACCCCTCACCCTCACTCACCCTCAACCCCTCACCCTCAACCCCTCACTCACCCTCACCCTCAACCCCTCAGCCTCACCCTCTACCCCTCACCCTCACTCACCCTCACTCACCCTCAACCTCATGCTAAAGATTTACAAAAAAACCCATAAACAATTCTAAAAGCACTAACTCTAATGCTGCGAGACCTATTGCATTTCTAATGCTTGTTTGTTGTATTACTAGGCTTAAAAACGAAATCGCTCCGAGTACTTCCCCACAACGTTACGTAAAGCGCTGCTTCATTTTCTTTTACAAACTCCCTGGCAGCTTTGATTTGCATAGACATAAATATCTTGCCTCTCAGCTGAGCCCAAAATAAAACATTTAAATGCATGAATCCAAAATGGCATTTGCTAAACTTAGGCAATTGTACAGGGCACTGGCAAATGGTATCAGAAGGGTTCAGACCTCTCCTGTACACCTACTAAATCTAAATAAAATAAAATAAAAAGAAGCGGTTAGAAAAGAATGCACAAAAAGAAAAAAAAGAGTAGATAGAGGACGCAAAAAAATGCCATTAAACTATAAATCTATTTTATCGTAAACCATTGTTTATGTAAATAATTGCTGTCAAATTTACTGTTCTTTTTATATAAAGGCTCATACACGAACAAGATGTTATTAAGATTCAATTTGCATTGACTTCTAAAGTAGTAAGCAAGGCATGTTGCTTTTCGTCGCTTCAGAGCGCTATGGCAGCACGCACCAGGTATAGCGCGATGTTTGCACGTGGGGACTAAAGTCCACTTGGTAGAGGGAAGACCCTATTCGCACATTCCTCCGCTCCACCGCTTCCTGTGAACAGATATCGGCTCTAGCCAAGCCCAAACAATTCAGTTTGAGACTTTCCCTGAACTGACTGCAGTTTGGTTACAGGGGCGGCTCCTCCATTAGGGCGGAGGAGCGTCGACTCGCTGCTTTCTCGCAGTGCGAGAAGCAGAAACATAAAATTGTATTGTAGATACCATTTTATGTTTCTGCTTCTCGCGCTGTGAGTTTGCAGACCAAACCAGTCATGCGAACTCTGCCTTTTCTCTGTGTAGACTCCGTGCAGCCTACATAGAGGATATGGCCTCCCAGTAGGTGCCCAGCTGGGTGCTGTCCCCACCAATCACAATGCTGCCATTGCAGCATTGTGATTGGCTGAGGGGGGGGAGGCTGTCTGTGGCTGTCTGTGTCATCAGTAGTGCAGATTTTGGACCATCCTCAGCCATGATGCTGGTTGGATCACCGTTCTTCAAGTGCTGTTAAAGTATGTATCTTATGACCGTGCCGTCCTTCGTGATGTCCTTCGAATCTGCTTGGCAGGATTCAATCAAGCAGAATTTGAATAGCGCGCCTTGTCACCCCGGGTGGAATCCAGGTCCTGTGGGCATTAGTCGAAGAGCCAGGTCTTGTGTCTCTTCCTGAAGTCGGCGAGTGAAGATGAGGTTCGAAGGTGGAGTTGGGAGGTCATTCCAGGACTTGACGGCGAGGTTGGAGAAAGAACGACCTCTACTGTGCCTCAGCGGGACATGTGCAAGGGCGAGGGAGGCGGACAGAAGTTGTCTGGTTGGTTGGGGAAAGGTCAGGTGGTGGCTGAAGTTAGAAGGTTCAGTGTTGTGGATGACTTTGTAGGTGTGGGTCAGCAGCTTGAATAGGCATCTCTTCTGTACTCCTCACTGGATTCCTCACTTTCAATGAACAGACAAGTCAACGCCGTCTCCTCATCCTGCTTCAACGTTCTTCGCATGCTCAAAAAAACATTTCGTTGGATCCCCACCAAAACTAGGAAAACGGTCACCCACGCTCTGGTCACGAGCCAACTGGATTATGGAAACACCCTCTACGCCGGTACTACCACTAAACTCCAGAAAAAACTCCAAAGAATCCAAAACGCCTCAGCCAGGCTCATATTAGACATCCCGCGTAAAGAACATATCTCTGGTCACCTGAAAAACCTCCACTGGCTTCCTGTCAATAAGAGGATCACTTTCCGGCTCCTAACCCACGCACACAAAGCACTCTACGAAATCGGACCAGAATGCCTCAACTCACGACTATCCTTCTACACCCCCCCCCCCGCCAACTTCGATCTTCCAACCAAGCCCTTGCCACTGTACCTCGCATCAACAAAACCACCATGGGAGGTAGATCCTTCTCCTACCTGGCAGCTAAAACCTGGAACTCACTTCCCACTTACCTTTGCCTTACCCAGAACCACCTAGCATTCAGAAAGCAACTTAAAACGTGGATATTTGACAAGTAACTCCCCACCCCTCCTCAAGCGCCTTGAGACCCTCTGGGTATGTAGTGCGCTATATAAATTCTCTGACTTGACTTGACTTGACTTGACTACGAGGGGCCAGTGGATGCTTCTGAGGTGGGGTGATGCCGGTCCATTTGGGGAGGTTGAGAATGAGTCTGGCTGTAGTGTTATGTATGGTCTGGAGTCGTTTGAGGAGTGTGGTGGTATTTCCGGCGTAGTTATGATCATGTATCAGAAGGACTCTGCCTGTATGAGGGGATTGGGTAGTGTTGTAATTTGAGGTATGGGCAGAAGGAAGTTCGGTGATCTAAAATGATCACCTGCCTAGTAGCAGGGCTTGTTACTGTCGTAAGAGTAAAAGTAATTGGAACTCAAAACAAGCAATGTCAAAAGCAATAGTTCTGGCCTTGATAAGCGGTTTAATGGTTAATTTTTTTTTTAATTTTGTTGCAAGCATATGCCACAAAAAAACAAAAAAAAATCTAAACATGCTTATATGAAATATTTTCATGTAAATATCTTTCACTTGTGGCCATTTCACTAGTGACGTTTTTAAAATAAATCTTTCAGGTGTGCCGTGCATTTTATTATAATTATTTGTACAGGAGACGAGTACTAATCACTACGCAAGAAACCACTCAAGTAACTGGATGCTACAATGTTAATAACCTTGAAAAGGAGACAGAAAATAAATCACCAAGTACCCCAAAGTGCAGGCAGAATAAGTAGTTGGTATTTAAACTTCATTGACAAAATGAATAAAACGAAATAGCACACTTTAAAGCAGCTTTGTCACTGAAGAGACTCTTTTTCGGCGAATGGGAACAATGTGCAAAGGCAGTTGCCCAAAGTGAAGGGAGCCAATGGGTACAGCGATGGTGACCCACTGCCCATGCAGTGTGCAATATTGCACCGAAGCAAAGTGTGAATGACAATTTAACAGATTTAATGGATGGAGCCCTCTTACCAAAAGCGTGCCTAAGTATGTATAATATTTATGATTTTTAAGAACACTAGTGGTCCTGCACAACACTTACATGTGTGCGAACACATCATACGCGAGACATCTCACCACAGGCTGACTGAGTCGCTGGTATTTAATGCAGACCTCTGAAGATTGTGTCAGTCTTAGCCCCGGACAGCCAGCCTTGTTGCAAGGTCAAGCAGTACCATTGTGTGTTAAAAACATCTCAACACCCCACACAGCATGGATGCTAAGGGGAAGTGAGTTATGCACCAGCAAAAAGCGATTCCACATGGGTGCATTTAGCTCCGGTGCAGAATTCACCAGTTTGAAGGTAAGGGTAGCCACAAAAAAATCACTTTTCATAGCTAAACTTGCATTTGCACAATTAAACTTGCAGCCTGCAAATGTAATGTAAATGGAATAACTTCGAAAGAACCGGTTTATTGTTAAATTGTGAGAGTAAGGCGAGCCGGGGGGAGGGGGGGGGGGTGAATCAGGCAAAGGGGGTTCTAGAGTGGAAGTATCAGATAGTGTTCGAATTAAGAACATTTATGCGTCATCAGCAGAGATGGTAAATGCGCTGCTAAAAGGGATGATAGAAGTGAAGGTGGCGCTAAAGAGCGATGGGAGGGATAATTTGACAACATTTCCTGTGTGTACTGCTTACCACTGATGAGACTGTAGGCTTTTTGTGAGTTATGCAAGGCCTAAAATTCGACTAACTCTACTCAGCCCGTCCTCCTTTATTTTTTTACCTGGCCTTACATATTAGGCCAGGCCCCCAAACCACAGACTTCAGCAAAATGTTTGCCATCGTTTGGGCACTCTGTTAGCTGGAATTGTTCACTGCTGTAATGCGATATCAAGCCTTTACATTAAGTTAGCCAATAAAATCACCCAATGCCTAAAAGCCGAAGCAAGAAACCTCCTCATTTGATGACTGGTGTGATGCAGGCTGGGTCACTGAGCTTCATGGTACCTCAGCCAATAACATCACCCCATGCCTCACAGCCACAGCAAGACGCCTCCTCATTGGAAGACTGGTATGATGCAGACTGGGTCACTGAGCTTCATGGTACCTCAGCCAATAACATCACCCCATGCCGCAAAGCCCTCAAGACTCCTCCTCATTGGAAGACTGGTGTGATGCAGACTGGGTCACCGAGCTTCATGGTACCTCAGCCAATAACATCACCCCATGCCTCACAGCCACAACAAGACACCTCCTCATTGGAAGACTGGTGTGATGCAGGCTGGGTCACTGAGCTTCATGATACCTCAGCCAGTAACATCGCCCCATGCCTCAAAGCCACAGCAAGACTCCTCCTCATTGGAAGACTGGTGTGATGCTGGCTGGGTCACTGAGCTTCATGATACCTCAGCCAGTAACATCACCCCAAGCCTCTCAGCCATAGTAAGGGGCACTGGTCTTGGCTCTTCTTCAGATGGGTCTTTGACCGTGCACTACGCTGGATGCCAGTAAAAACAAGGATCTCATTCAGAGCCCACAACCGTCCGCCCACCAGCTGCTTGAAGTACAGAGGGCGTACATCACCAAACCTTCAGCACACCCTTTGCCAATAAACCCAAGTAGGAGGAAGATGCCTCTGGCTTCAGAGCCGTAAAGGTCTGAATGCCCTCTTAGGGGTCTGACCAAAGAGCAAGTTCACCTTTTTGGCCACGAAGGTTGTAAGACCTCACTGTTTCCACGAAGCGTTGCAGCAAAGCAAGCGATTTGTCAACCTCCCGCTTCATTGTGTGGTTGCCCAGCGCTGTGAGGTCTTCAGTGATGCAGGCACCGCTATAAAAGCAACATAATCATGAGAACAGTAAAAATATTAATGGTAAAATATGGCACGGATATCTATATTAACAGAAAGGTACGAAGAGATACCCATGTGTTTGTCACCTATGGCAATAGATTTCCTAGACACATGTGCAAAGTCATTTGTAGCCCAATGTATACCATCTCGCTGCATCGCAGAATTCTGTTTAGTTCTTCTCAATAAACCCGTAGTGCACGTCCAACCAGAGGCAGGACCGCACCTGCACCACGTCCTAAAGAGCTAACTTTACAAGCGGGCGTGCAGCACTCTCTGAACACCCTCTGCAGGAGTTACCTTCAGGATACACCACCAGACCTCGTTCCATTCCTCTTCATATTATACTACAACCCATCGGTGTCCAGGCGCGTGGAGCAGGAGGGCAGCAACTTACAAACCACTCACTGGAGTTGGAATATATATACGTGCTCAGTATTTTCTTGAAGCTGAATAAACGTGGCTTTGCTCCTCAGTCAATGAAGAGTGCAAAGTGTTCCCCAGAAAACTCTCCATCTTAGAAAAATCTCCCTTTGCTCCAAACCAGCCATGAGGTGGAGCTCGAAAGAGCCTTAGCCCAGGCGTGCCTCAATTATTGCAGGGCTATGTACACAGCGGTTCCACAGCATCTCTAGGACACACTACACCGGCTGCAGAATCAGGCAGTGTGGTGGTCCTGGACCATAGCATAGCGGCGTCATAAAACCAACGCAGACGGCTCCCTTGTTACCCAGTGGATGCAAGCATTGATGTCAAGGTCTTATGCATTGTTAACACCATTTACAAGGGGGATGGTTAATTTAACTATGCTCCCTTGCCCCCAACTATGGACCACCCAAAACCTTGCTGGCCAACCGCACGCCCCATTATTCAAGGTGCCTTCAGATGGGTGGAGCACGGCAGAGGAGCCGGAGAGTCCAACACCTTACATTTTGGAAAGATTTAAAATTCAGCCTGTGAGCCAAACGAAACTACATGCACTTCTGAAAACTAACGAAAAATGATCTCGTCAATTGTACTTTTTTTTTTGTTCAATAAATGTTATTGGTTTTTATAATGAAAAGCAAAACCCAGGAAAAGAGGAGGGAGGAGAAAAAGATTCAACCTCAAGTACACAAAATTGGGGGTCGTGATTAAGAACTTGAAACAAAGCTGCCCCCTCTCCGATCGGAGTTTACTCTTCTATCAGTCGGAGGCTGTAGACTCCTATAAGACGCTCAGTACTCTGAAGTAACTAGCATGTCTCTTGTAGCAGAGCAGTTTAAGAAACTTTGAAATAAATACATAAGTGTACCCATGTCGCTGAGGACCCACATATCAAATTATTTGGCTGATGTGTAGGAATTTGCCAGCCTCAACGACATCTGCATGTTTCTGTGTTAGGTAAATAGACCTTTGCTGAGCCTAGTCTAGCGGTCTTGCTCTAGCTCTCCATCAATATTGAATATATATTAGTGACTACAAAGCAAGATTTCTTTGCCATCTCTGGTACCCTTGCCTCATCTTTTTGAAAAGAGTAAGGTCATCCTTGGCTTTGAGAGTGGGTGGTGCTGCTCTGCCTTGTTTCTAAGAGTTCAAGAGCTGCTTCACCCTACTGGCCAAAGGGGCAGTGGCCTCATTGCTCCCACTGCTGTGAACAGACTGTCTTTGAAACATGTTCACATGAAGTATGACCCAGGCCTCCCTGTGGGATCTCATCTAAAGGGACCGCGTCATGTATTCCCATGAGTTGGAAGAGGATGGTGTGTTACCACGACTTCAGTGACATCTCTGGTACTCTTAGACGCTCTCACAATACCATCAGCCACTCTCGGTCACCTCTCCGCATACGGCAGATGAAAGGAGGCGATCAAGAGAAGTGCAAAGAACTGTTCTCCTCACCAAGTCCTGCATCACTATCATTCTTTTTCTAAGTTCTATTGTTTTGTTGAAGTTGCTGCTGTGAGCTGGCAATAAAGAGGATTTGTATTATATTGGCCTCCGTGCCTTGCCATAAAATCACCAGCAGAAGGCATTCTAGAATGCTGCTGTGTTTGATGTCAGGTTGGGTTTTGAGACATACTGTGACATCGTTCGATGGTTGGGCCCCTTTAAGGTTTTCTTCTGCTGTCGATTATACAAATAAAAATAGATGCACAGACGATGCTCTGAGTCGGGCAAGCAGCCATGGAGGAAATGACGTGATTTTTTTTATACCACTCTTTTTGTTTTGATTCAGCACTCCCACAAATACCTTATTTTCTCTCCCTCATGTGGCTAGTAAAATGTTCAACTAGTTGGTCATGAAACTGGGCATCCGTGATGGCACGAAGGCTTGATAATTGTCAATATCCTTGGTCTGAGATTGGTCCACAATCAATCCCGTTGAAGGTGTCCCAACAGCAGCCAGAGAAAAGTCCTACAGTAGCCGCAGTCTTGGGGCTAGCAACACTGCACTGAAGGTGTAAAAAGAATTGACCTCAGCAGGACAGAGCTTTATTCTTACACGTCTCATCCCAAGGAGGAGGTTTGTTGACGTCATCACACGTGTGAATATCTTAATCCAGCATGGGTGTAACAGTGCCTGACTTACCAAACCTTCTTCCATAGTAAGTGAGACTTTTCTCCAGGAGAATATTGTTAGTAAGGAACAGTTGCAGCAAACTATTTGGTAATTGGACCAACTGCCCCTTATTGAAGGGTCATGGCTTTGGACTCCGAATTTTAGCAAGTCCTAAAACCAACGCTTTGTCCATTCAGTGACCACCATGTTTCCAGGTGGATGAGGGAAGCCTCTCTGTGGAGCAGCATTCTAAGCCCCGGTCTCATCCTCTTACCACCAGTAAGCCTTGAGTACTCAGAAGTCTGTTCGGATCTCCATTGGGTGAATACCCAAAGGCAAGGGATACAATCACCCATTCATTCGATTCACTACGAATCATGGCGCAGATGGTGGACCGCAGAAACTGGCTGGTTTCAGAGACCCTGGCTGGCATTGCTGGGGTGGCTGGCTCTACCATCTGAAATCCAGAGGCATGCGCGGAATGTGCCATCACGCTAATGGCCATCGCAACATTGGCCATTACGCATCCCTCTAATGATGATGAACCAGAATACATCATTACTAGGAAGGGACGCTCTTTACCAAGCTCTGCAAACTGCAGCCGTTTTATGAGATTCTTCAAATAGAGTTATGCTAATTTTTACTGCTACATGTTTCAGGCCAGAGACCGACTGCGCGCTTCATCTTTCAGAAGCCTGATTGGTCTTCCAATCGTAACTCTCTTAATACTGCAAACTTGTTTTTTTTTCTAAGGAAGGGGTTCGCCTGTTTCATGTGCTTAATTGGTATTCAAGCCATAACTCGTTTTAATACTGTAGATTCATTATTTTTTCTTTTCTGTGCAATCCCAGACATATGCGAGGAGGCAGTGATAGGGAGGTGTGCACAGTGCACTTACAGAGAATTATGCACCACTTCCCTCCCCCACCCATCTTGGTAAGCCACTCTTGACATCCGAGCTCCAGGGTGGCTTTGGGTGAGATTCATAGCACAGGTGCCGGGAACAGAAATGTCACATCCATTCATTATGAGCGCGCGCTCTGCTTTTCAACTTCGGAACCCGTCATCAGCCAGGGATCATTTTTTAATCTTACAAATTTTACTTTGGCGGAGCTGTAAATCTGTCTTCGAGAGAAGAAAAAAAAAGCGACGCTGCCAGTATTTTATTTCTCTGTGAGCCACACAGAGGCTGGTCGTTTTTGGCCTTGCTACAACACTTTCTAGTTTTGCTAGTCCATCAGGTGGGTGATGTGGATTTTTTAGGTCTGGGAGAAGAGCTTTAGCGCGCTGATGATGAAGAACTTTTGGTTATTAATGTAAAAATTAACTAGAAGTTTATATAGCGCTTCATATCCTAATGACTAATATCCACCACTCAAATTACTTTCACGTTTCACTATACTAATTCACCACTAATCGTTTATGGGTTCCGGAGTAGTGTGCTATTCGCCGAAAAAAGCCATCTAGACAGTAAGAAGAAGCTTCTGTTTCATGTGCCTTCTGTCTGCTTTGTTTATCCCTAAAACATGTTATTCCTCGGTCTGTTGCCTTTCTCTCTCTGAGAGTGTTTGTCCATCCTGCAAGAGTTGAGAACCGCGTGGCTTGAGTGATTCATTCTTTAACAAATTGTACATTTTATTTACATTTTTTTGATATTTAAATCATTACTATACACAGAAATTAAAATTAGATGGATACCTATTTGTTCTCAAAAATATTCTTATAACATAGTTAATTGTTTGCTACAATTTTCGTACTGTACGCCTGATCACTTTGGAGCAGGAGGCATTAGCTGCTCTCGCTATATCCCAACGCACAGGAACTTGTGTGTGTATATATATATATATATCTCCTCACCGTGAACAAGGTTTCAGTTGAAACCGAAACGTTGGTGGTTTATTTGTTTGTCAAATAAAGGATCTGCATGACAGAATTTGAAAAGGGAATGTGACCTATTTTAATCCCTATCTGGGGATGTGTGTTTGGTTATATATGTTCAAGGTTCAGGTTGGTGTTTGACCAAGGTCTGCAAGGGTCTTCCTGACTGGAAGGTGCTGAGAATCCAAAGCCACCTGCAGATGGGCTTGAGAAGCTTGTCAAAATAATCACTGGATAATGACACTCACCACATTCGTCATCTGGACCAATGTGAACTCTCCTACCAAGAAACATACATTTTTCACTTTGCGAGACAAATGAGCATTCTAGGTTAAAAGCATCGGCCATGGTGCCCATCCGCCGCTGGAAAGTAGGGCGCAGGGACGGAAACCAGCTCTGTGGTGCACTTGCACCCCGTAGCTCTAAGCAGTGGTGCACCCCCCATGCAGAACACTCGTCCTCATTCTCAAAACTCAAAAGCTGCCCAGTTTACCCCAAAGCCAGCCCAGTCCATTCAGCTAGCTCAGAGCAATCACACATTGCTGTCCCTAGCGGAATACTGCGCTGTTGGGTGGATTACCCACACATTTCTTTCAATCAGGGACGAGTTAAAACAATTAGAAATTGCCTCTCCGCAAAGCATCGGTTATGTTTCAGGATTGTGCACTGGGACCCAGAACGGTTTCATCGCAACCCAGACTTGGACAGTAGCAATACCCCAGAGGTTTCTTTAAAGCATGGACAAAGTGGGCAAATGCCCACGGCCCTCACCTTCCAAGGGGCCCCATGGGAAAGGAAGCATTCTCTCTCTCTCTAGCTCCTCTAGTTTATGGAGGAAGGGGTGGGGTTGGTGGTTGCCTCCTATCCACTGTGCTGCGCTAAATGTGAAAAATAAAGTGTCAATGAAATTATTTCATTGCCATTCTGTTTTTCACATTGGAGCACTGCAGACGCCAGCCTGCCGAGTCCGGAAAAAAGGGGGCGTGTCCTCTGCTGCCTGGAGCAGTAACTGATTGGGCTCTCCAAAGTGCGCGTATCAGTTCGGCCGGCTGATTTAGGCCGGCCAAACGAACATGCGCACTTTCATTTCTCCAATCCAGCTGTGTTGCACAGCCAGGTTGGAGAAAAGCCACAGGCTCCCTTTGCCTAATGAAGCGTCGGGCCAGCCTGCTCAGGCCAATCCAGGTGCTTTTCTCATGCTATCATGAGAGCAATGTTTGGATTGGGTGGGTGGGGGCGGTCTGAGCTGTAGTCCCTGGACTGCCGGGAGGTCGGAGGAGAGCTGGAGAGGAGCGGCGAGGCAGCATTAGCACAAGTACGTTTTTTTAAATATTTACTTGTATTCCTCTAACCCTACCCCCGACCCTCGTCCCCCCACCTGCTGCCCCTCCACTTTAGATTGGTAGCAGCCACACCTGTCTATATTTAGATCGGACCCCTCTTCTGTCTGCCCACCTCTACCTCTGTCTCTCTTTGCCTAGTTTCATTTTAAGTATCTTTGGGGTCCAGAGAAAGACATATTTCAACTGTGTGAGAAATCTATTGCTGACAATTTTGGCATCACCCGGGCTACAAATAGCACAAATGTGGGTTGTAAAATTCAAAGTTGTTTCGAACAGGGGGTCCCAAAATACGTCAAATATCTAAAAGACTCCTTTAGCTGGGCCAGCTGGTGTGATGTAAGAGTTTGTGTGATCTAATTTTATTTAAAAAATCTATATATATTTCCAGCCAAAGACAAGAACAGTGTCGCAGTAGATCACTGAGCCAGGTGTGAATCTGAGACAATGAGATGCAGTCATCATTGTCTTGTACGTTAATATAGGAGAATGCCATTATTACACCATACTTGTCTGATTCACTCCCTCAGTTGTGAGCACAATACAAGGTCTCTGTGTTCAAGTCGCCCACCCATCAAAGCTAATAGTTCCTTAATATTTTTCCTACGTGCGATGCGAGTTCTGATCCGGCCTCTCACACTTTGCCAAGTTTTGAGATTCTGGTAAATCATTTTTTTTTTTTACTGTATCTTATTTCTTATATTTTTAAATATTCTGAGCACCTAGAAAAGGTACTCCTTTCAATATGCTCATATTTCTTAGCTTCCAGTTGCAACAAGTTGAAATGTTGGCTTTAGTTCATGCCGCAGTGAATAGCACAGTAAACACAATACACTCAGGGGACGTGGCTGTTCTGCTACACCGCTTCGGTGCATCTGAAATAAATGATTGTCATAAGTCATTAGGAACCATGTCCTGGTTTTGAGACGCTCTGCCTTGCTCTGGTATTTCAGCTGTGATAGAAGTGCAAGCGGGTGATGCATGCCGCGGGAAGGTTTTTTTTTTTTTAAGGGTGAGTGACACACCAAGAGGGGGTATTTATTTTATTTTTGCATCGATGTCTTGGGCATTAATGCGGCACACCCGGGTAGCTTGAAAGTGCCAAAAGCGACTTCTGAGTGACAGTTTTTATAAAATGTATTATACACGTCCTATGAAGGGACTGGTATTGTGATATTTCTAGAGTGCATGTGATTCTGCTGGGAAATAGAAGAACCTATTACTGTTCCTCATTCAGTTATTTGACTCTCAGTTGTAGGGTATGAAAATAAAAATATCAAGTGTGATTTCGATTTTTTTGGATAACTTTTTTTAGATCAAGTGAATTGTTACTTTTAACAAATTGTCATAATTACTGCATTTTTAGCATTTTATTTTCTGACATCATTGCGCCAACAAAGCGTAACACTGCAGTCAGATGTGTGTCTAAATACAGATGTGAGTGAGTCTTCTAAGTCCTGTACTAAATGGAGCCTTCACAGTTTACAGCCAACCTTCAACCTGTGTTCCATGACCGTGCATGCCCCGGATCACACAACGCAACTCACCAGAAAGAGGTGACCAGATGTCCACCTTCAACCCAAACATGCCGGTCAGACTGTGGGGACCCAGCCCTCTGAGCTGAAGATGCTTCGGCTGGCCCCTCCTCTTTAATACTACGTAACGTAACCCTGTGAACACATAACCATACTCCCCTTGGTTAGGTCTGCTGGCTCGATGATGCTTTGTGATGGTACTCTGGTTGCACAGTAGCACATCCATGGTGTCTATGCATGGAACTATATAGTTAAGGCCCAGGTAGGAGATGAGATTGATGAGAAGGATGTGAGAGCCGTGCGGAGTGTTGACTTCCTGCTCCGCACCTCCTGCCGAGATGTGGGAATGTGTCTGGGGACTGTGGCTGAAGGACCTTTTTCTGTGTCCTGGAAACTCATCAAGGGAGAGAAGTCTTTGTCTCCTTAGATCACATTGCATCACTCACTCACTCCTTTTATGGGCACCGTGAGTCAAGCATCTGTCTTTGCCGATCACATCAGTCCCCTAAAACAGAGCCAGACAAGTCTCTGTCCCTACAGATCACATCTGGGTCTTCTAGAGACAACCCTTGGACCCTACGGATCATTTCACCATCATCTATAGACAATGTAGGAAAAACCTCGGTGCCTGGAGATAACATCACCTACCTTTTCCTTCTATTGACCGAGCGAGGCAAACTTCTGTACCTGTGGATCACATCACTGTCTTTTACACACAGAGATCACATCACCTACTTCTTTAGACAAAGTGAGAAAAACCTCACTGTGTGAATGGTATGTTAATGTTACGTTAATAAATATTTCTATTGCGCACTTACACCAAGAGGTTTCTTGGCGCCTAACTTTGGGCAGTGTCAAGGCAGAGACGGACTACGCATGAGCCTGCTCAAACAACCATGTCTTGAGCATTTTGCTGAACCCCAAGAGGTTGTTGCAGGATCAAATCACTAGTGGAAGGGAGTTCCAGAATTTGGGAGCCAGGTAGGAGAACCTACACCCTCCCTGGCGTTTGAGCTTAAAGGTAGGGGTAGTTAGCAGCTGAAGATGTGCTGAGCGCAGGTTGCGGGGGGAACATGGCTCGATATCATGCAGCTGATTAATTTAGGGCTCCTGCAATGAAAGGCCTTAAAGATTAGGCACCACGTCTTAAAAGCTGCGCGTTGGGCGATTGGAAGCCAGTGAAGTTTTGATAATGAAGGTCTGGCAGATTGCCATCTTGGTTATTTGTGAATTAATCTTGCAGCTTGGTTTTGCACCAGCTGGAGACATTTGAGTAAGAACAGTGGAAGGCCGAGGTAAATAGAATTAGAGAAGTCGAGATGAGAGAGTACCAAGGCGATCACTACCTGTATGAGAGCGGTCTGGGTAAGCAGGTGGGCCATCTTCCTGATTTTGCGTAACTGGAAGAAACATGTGGAGACCACTGCCCCTACTTGGCCTCTAAGTGAGAGATCAGCATTTAAGGTGAATCCTAGGCTTTTTACAGACAGGGGCGGGATGGGGATCCCAGTTCAGTCGGCCAATAATGTGGGCCCCAGAAGATCTGGCCTTTTCCGGGCAGGACTAGGTTGGTCTTGCCCGGATTAAGTTTCAGATGGTTGAGGTTCATCCAGCTCTGGGTACGGAGCATGGTGTCTTGGAATTCCTGGATTGAGTCAGGGGAGTTATCAATGGTGAAGACAAGCTGACGATCGTCAGCGTAGTTGAATGTGCTCACCTTCCTGTTCCTTAGAGAGTGAATCAAGGGCAGAAGGTAAAGATTAAACAGATGGGGGGACAGTGACGATCCTTGTGGGACCCCACATGTGGTAGCGATCTTAGGGACAGTAAAAGGGGCAAGGCGTACTGCTTGGGTGCTGCCCTCGAGAAAGGACTTGATCCAGTTAAAAGCTGAACCCTGTATGCCGGCCTGTCTGACACGGTCCATCAGGATTTTATGGTCGACCGTGTCAAAAGCGGCCGACAGATCCAGGAGCACCAAGGTTTGAGGGGTGCCTTTGTCAGCATTTGCTCGTAAGGCGTCTAGAACCGCGAGGATTACAGTCTCAGTGGAGTGGGCGGGCCGGAACCCTGCTTGATGGGGATCTAGGTGTTCAGAGTGTTCAATGAAGTTGGATAAACACCTGGCGACATGGGCCTCTAATATCTTGGCCAAGAAAGGGAGCAGGTAAATGGGGCGAGAGTTTGATGGATTCAGGCGGTCGGGTCCTGTTTTTTTTTAGGAGAGGGACAACTATTGCATTCTTGAATGCGTTGGGGACCCTGCCCTGCGAGAGAGACTCATTTAAAAAGGGCAGCACGGTATGTGGCAGGGCAGAGAAGATGTCCTTTAGAATGTGAGGGGTGCAACAGTCTCTAGGGGAGCCTGATTTGACTCGGGCCAATAAGTCTAAAAAGGTCTGTGAGCAAATGGCAGGGAAGTGGTCCATGGTGACTGTATTGGTTATCATACTGTCGAGAGGCTCCATGTGTCTGGGAGTAGAAATGCTGGCTTTAATGCTGGATATCACATCAATCAATCAATCTGGATTTATAGAGCAGGGATAATCACCTGTGAGGGTATCCAGGCTGCTTTGTTCCACTTGCGGTAGGAGGAGCTTAGGGTTTTGTTGTTGGTGCTCCTGCGATGGTAAAGTGGACAATGGCATGGCCGGTCCAGGTGAGTTTGATGACACAGCTGTTTTTGACTGTCGCTGGCCATGAAGATTGTGTCAAGCCTGTGTCCTGCGTTGTGTGTGGGGTTAGTGACCAGTTGGGTGTGTTCAATATTGCTTATGTTTTCCAGGAGGTTTACGGTGTCAGTGTCTTCAGGGTTGTCGAGATGGCAGTTGAGGTCACCAAAGAAATTGTAGTGGTTGGAGTCGATGGTGAGTGTGGTGATGAATTCAGGAATGGTGTTGCAGAAGGCGGGGCGTGGGCCTGGGGGTCTGTATCCGAGGGTGCCTTTGATGGTCGTTCTGACATCAATTTGGAGTTGGAAGTTGAGTTGCTCCATGATTGGCATGGTACTGTCTTCGGTGGTGGTGCACAGAATAGTTTCTCTGTGGATGATGGGGATGCCACCTCCGTGTTGGTGTGGTCTTGGTGTATCATCTTGTATCCATTGCGCATTGCAGTGGTGATGTTGGGGTGGCAGAGGGGTTGAGCCAGGTTTCTGTAATGAAGACAACATTGGGGATGAAGGTGGTGGTGATGTTCCAGATTTCGGTGGTGTGTTTGCAGAGTGATCGGGCGTTCAGTAGAAGGCAGTGGAGTGGTTCCATGGTGGTCGCACTGTGCAGAGTGTGATAAAGGATTCCGTGAGGGCGGGTGGTGCTGGGTTGCAGGTGTAGAGACCGTGGCGGCAGGTCAAAGGCCCTACCGTTGATCAAGGAGATGTGAGGCAGCAATTGTTGTTGCGGTTTCCGGGGTCCAAGGCTTGGAGTTCTGAGGAGTGTCAGCCGGTCTCCCGAAGGCCAGGGTTCCAGACGCTGGGAGCGGTCCAGGCGCAGATGGGTGCCAATGGGCATGGCTTTTGCACGGCCACCGGCAGCCTCTATTACATAGGTCCTGTAGGGGGGGCGGGGCGCCGGGTGGAGAAAGCACAGAACAGTAGTAAAAACAACAAACAGTAAGTGAACAGCGAGGCTCATATACAGTGAGGCTAAATGAACTTAAAACAAAACTGTTACAGGCAGCAATTAAACTGAACCGGCAAGGTTTAGGGCCCTAGGCCCACATGCTGGCCAAATAGCCACAATGGCACACAGTAGTAGGGTACTGGAACTGGCCCAGGGCACGTGTGCCCGGCCGCATTTATTTGCAGGGTCACCTGACCGGTGACGCCTGTGGTGGGTTGGTGTTCAGAGTGGGTACAGCAGAAATCTGAACACTAGAACGCGTCCAGCAGGACATCACAGGACTGAGCACGAGGCAAGCAAAAACTGTGAGTCCAGGAGACCTGCTGTCGGAGACGCGGAGTCACCGCCTCCTTCTATAGACAGAGCGAGACAAACCTCTGTCCATATAGATCACATCAGCATTTTCTTGTGTGGTCAGAGTGAGAGAAACCTATTTGCAGTTCTCTCTGTGAAAATCATTTGTAATTCCTTCTTCCCCCAGGAAGTGCTGTAAATCATCTAGAAAGCAGGCAGAGGTGGTAAAAGCTTTCCTGACCTGCTGACTCTCAGATGATGCAATATAGAGATGTCTTCTGATTCTAGCCACCAAAAGACCCCAGTGTGCGTCACATGCTGGTGATGCACGTGCCGTACTGTGCAGAGCCATCACCAGTATTCTGCTCCTGTTTCTCACAACATCTGTTTATTCCCAATTTGATGGCTGCGGTTGGAAATGGCTCCTTTTCTCAATGGCTCGTTGAGTCTGATAGAGCGCTGGACCGCAGGAGATGTATTTCCAGGGTTGAATGTCCGACCAGAGCAGTGAAATGAGTTCAGGGCAGTTTTATAGGTTAGGAAACCCATTGCAGGAAGCTTCAGCAGTGGCATAGATTACTGCCCGGCTATCATGACATATCTGGAGATAGAGTGACAGCGCCTTTGAGGCCGAAAATGAGCTACAATTTGAACTTCTTGCTCTGTTTTGCGGGTCAAAAGAAATATCACTTCAAAAAAAGCAGGTCTGTCTGCACTGGTACAGAGCTAGACTATGCCACCCAGCCTTGGTGGTTGGGAAAGCACATTTCATGCTTTTCAGATTTGTGTTAAAGATTACACGAGCCTACGTGAACAGACTCAATTTAGTTTTGACACAAGATGCCGCTTACAGAGCAGCAAATGCAATTGATTTTTTCAAAAAGGAAACAATAATAATTTTCGGATTTAACAACTACTGCCGCCTGATCCCACGGTGTCAGATTCCTACATAAGCACGCTTGGACCCTGCTATGGGGGTTCCAATGTCTCCTGCTTGAGTGTTAACAAGAATTCCTTTTCCTGCAAAAAAATCCATATGACACCTTATTTTTGAAGATTAACTTTTGCCAGGGTGTTGTCAAGCATGATGAAGTCTAGAGAACATCCAAGATCATTCCATTATTGGGTATCTTGTTTTATGTTATAGTAACTAATTCTTTTTTTCTTTACTCTTCTTTCTTTTTTTCTTAGTGATCACAGTTCAATTTATAGGCTTAACTTTAAAATCCTTTCTCATCACTGACGCGCCTAAATAGGCTTTTGCTTCAAAGGGTCCGACACTGAAGTTTCTTGTCTATGCACTTGCTTTCCTTATCACGTCCCCTGCTCTTCTGCTTTTATACATATTTTTTTTTTTTTGCTTACTTGCTGTGACGCGTTTGTTTTCATAACTCCTTTAATCCTTACCCTTTCTATCTGAGTGGCAGATTTTGCTATCCTCTAACTTCAACTGCATTGCAACCAGGAACGCCTGGATCCTGACTTGATGCTCCCTTTTGTTTCGAGGCTAGCCTTCTACCCCATCGAAAGTCTCCCCTGCAAGGACCTCAATACAAATAACTTACCCAAATTTACTTTCCAGAAGTCCTGGGCCTTTACCTCACTCACTATGCACTAAACTGGGTTCTTTTCTTAGACTGAACACACAGTTTTTGGTGGCTATATGTCTAAAAGAGTTCCCTATCTCACAATGTCTAGTGTTCTCTCAAACATGCGCCACTATTGGAAATATTTGAAGTAGGGTCCGGTACTAAGGGCCACGCGAGTACCCATGGTGGAAGTTGCACATGTCCTTCTAATGTATGCCGGAGTAAGTTTGGTGCTCTGTTCAATCAAACACAAGGAACACATATCTGCATATTGACGTCCCCATGAGCCGTTGCTCTCTTTCTTCTGATGGTACAAATGGCTTCCACTAACTCGACACCAGGCCATTGGAATAACTTTATTCTGCAATAGCTGTGTTTTTTTCCACCGAATTGTGAATAATACTCAATAGCTATATAATCTACTATTTACTACATAAAGTGCAGATTTAAATCAAAAATATTTCTGGTTGAAACAGGTAAAAAGTTAGTAATGAAATTGTCACACGTGGTGCTGGGGAGAGGCAGATTCCATGTAAAGTTTAACTGGTGATCTTTCAGCTTCTGGCTTCTTTTTCCAGGTGTTAAACTAGTACGAATAATAACCTGGTCTTCTATTTTTACAAAATTAAAGTCTCGCAGGTCTATCTCAATTTGTTTCCTCTGTGGTCACTTTTGTATCACACCAAAGCCAACCATATACCTGTTATTTATCTTTCACCAATTTATACCGCAAAGACCATATATCTTGGTTCAATCCTATATCGAAATCCATCCCATCGGCGCCCCATGAATTAATAAACACACTGTTGTACAACTATTGATGACCGTTCTTCTATTGGTTGGGTTGCTTTGAAAATGTCCTTGCTGATAATTTGTAGATCCACAAATTCTATTTGTGTCACACTTCTGGGGTAAAATCTGGCAGGAAGGGGCTTGTGCAGTGTTTATATGAGCACAGAGAATTTATTTTTTACTCCAGATTCATGCAATAGAACAAACGTATGGAGT
Source organism: Lissotriton vulgaris (assembly GCF_964263255.1). Classification (NCBI taxonomy): domain Eukaryota; kingdom Metazoa; phylum Chordata; class Amphibia; order Caudata; family Salamandridae; genus Lissotriton; species Lissotriton vulgaris. The sequence goes on along the minus strand of NC_141691.1, from coordinate 2,003,494,934 downwards.
GCAGTGTGTTAGATCTGGTGGGCGGTGTAATCTGAGGCTTTACAGTCATGTTTTGATTCAAAATGTAATTGAACACTAGGTCATTGCAAAAATGTGCACTCAGGAACATTGCCTAGATTGTTTATTTATTAGATGCAATGCGTTTCTTAACCTTTTAACTTCTGGGGACCCCTACTGAATCACTACTGGAAGCCCGGGACCCTTCCACTGGGTCATTATTAGAAGTTTGGGAACCCGTAGCACCCCCAATTTTAACTATAAAAGAATACACAAAAATACAAAAACAAACCAATGCCAAAATATTGAACTATGTTTTTTCATTCACAATTCAATTTTGAAAGTTTTCACATTATCAGTGTTGTTACTTTATTTGTAAATACTATTCATTTTAATGTATTGGTTTTAATATTATTTAATTCGGTAACACAGCCGCGAACCCCATGAGTAGGACCCATGGACAATAGTGATCCTTGTACTACAAGTGAAGAACCACTGTCTTACGTCATTCTTGGTGCCTTATGCTCTGTTTGTGCTGGATCTAAAGAGCTTTTTTTTTTGATAGTGCACAGATTTCCAAATAAGTTACATATTTTTGCAGTTAACAACAAATGTTTTTTTTCACTAAATTAGCTTCTAGAAGAGAAAAGTGTAGATGAATTCTGTTGGATCAGATGCGTGTAATGTGTCTTAGGAGGATGTACCACACCATGTTTTGAATACACACTGCTCGCCAGAATTTACGAAGAGGTTGAGGATGACCCTGAAATGTAAAGTTTACTTTCTAATATGACGAGGTCAATGCAAAATACGTTTCTTTTTATATCATTTTTTTTAATGAATCGGACATTGCCTGGTTAAAGAATCATTTTGAAACAATCAAAATGTTCCAATGACTCTAACTACTAAAGTCATGAAAGGGGTACACGCTCAATTCTTTCTACCAAAAAATTTAAAGAAATATGGTTTTCTGTTCAGCCCGCCAGAACAGGGATTTGCACCAAGGGCCTTATGCCAAACAAGTTCTCTTTAGTACTGACGTGTCGGTTGTATATTATAGAGCGCCACATCCATGCCAGATAATCTTGACAAGCACTGACCATGCACACGGTTTCCATGTAGCTCTTTTAATAGAAATGTATCTTATACGGAAATCCTGTCACTTGCTGGATTTTTCACAGATGTAAGAGTTACCTCTTCTGCAGGTAACTCTTTGCAGGTGCAGTGTGTGAAAACCAGACTATATTTTTGACGCGCCTGACATTTCTTTTAATTGAAAAAAACGCTCTAGTCCGGGGGCCATAGGACATGTTAGCCGTTTGTTGACATCTAAAGAAAACCTCCTTGTCCTTTGCAAAAAGTTAAATTACTTTTTATTTATGATCCAAACTCTGATCAGGAGACCGAAAAGACAGTGGGCACTTCAAGTAGCGTGTTGAATAATCTTTATTCACTGATTCTAACGCACCGACGCGTTTCGGCAAGAGCCTTTCTCAAAGTGCAATGCTGCTTATTTATATCAAAGCTTTTTATTTCTCTTTATAAATATGATTGACCTCATATATGTATAAACACTCAAAAATAAGGAATTCGCTACCCTCTACGGTATTCTATATTACAGAACTATAAGATCAAGGCAGGGAGTGACAGGACTTAGAATGAACACGGAGCTTCTTTGCGCCACACATGCTGATATTCAGAAAACTCGAATACCAGAGCAGCCTCCTGTCTGAAGACAATGAGAAGCACTTTCCCATTTCGAAGAATGAAAACTAATCTCCCTGCACGTCCCTCTTGGAGCCTGGAAGGCCTCGGGGTGCGGCGCTATCTGTGTCAGCATCCGCCATTGTTGTCAGGGCCTCTAATTACATCCTTTTCATGCCTTTCTCCGCAGCCCTGGCGGCTTCTGCATCTAGATACGGCCCTCCCCTCGCCTCCCAGCCGGGGGGGGGACATGCTTTGGACATCTCTGTCACCAGAGCTGGAACCTCACTGCTCGGTTGGGGTTGGGAAAGGTAGCCTGCTGCCCCAGGGCTCTCAATATCTGTGGCCTTCAGGCGGTGCCCGCGTTCCCACGCACAGGCTCAAGTTTTAATGACCTGGAAATGTGTGTGGTTGGGGAACCCGGGGCTGCTGATCACTTCCTGTCTCTCCCTAAGATGGGCTCTACAAATATCTGTTCATAAATGTGTTCCCTGCATCATAGCTGGGTAATGTTCCCCACCCACGTGCATCTTCCTTCGCCGTAGGTCATGGTGAATCATTGCAAACCATCGTGAATCGTAACTCTGGGATCCTGCATCCTTGGGTACCGCTCTGGTGCTCTCTGGATAGGCTCACACACTACACATATCTGTATGTACATATCTATATACATACTGTACTGGCCCGGGGAACACAATGGTGTATCTGAAATGCCTCTGGAACTGCGATTAGTATGTGTGTAGGTATTTTTAAATAGGAAAAGTGGTCCCTTACAGCATAAATTAGAAGCAGTAATAAAGACAAAAAATGCAATGTTCTAGGCATCCCAATCGGGTATTGTGATTTTATTTACATAAAAAAATAAGGAACCTGTAAAAAGTGGGACAGTATTCAGGGAAAAGTTTTTTTTTTTTTTAGAAGTATGGCCTGGAAACAAACAACATTTGGGCCATTAACATATGAGTCGCACCATTGCATGTATTCACAATAAAGGTATGAACAATTTAGTGTCAAGGTGCTAAAGTCGACGGCGTTTCGATCCATATCGTAGTAATGGGATCATCATCAGGACACAACTAATAATGCCTGAGATAAACATCTGCTGGAGAAAGAAAGAGAAATGGGAGAAAGAAGAAATAAGGAAAGGTATTTACAATTAGAATTGTTATACCTGCTAAAAGCACATTCAGACGGTCAAAAAATAGAGCTTGCATGCAAGTACGTGCCTATGGTGGTTTAAAAATAATGATCGGGCTCCATGCCAGTGAGGCAGGCAAGAAAGGTTAGCCTGGTCGATAATTCAAGTCACAGTGAGTGAGAGGTAACAAAGTGGCAATTAGCCAATATATCGAGTCATCAAGTGTATGATATACATTGCTGGTGTACATACTACCCTGTAATGGTTCCAATGTAAATGTAATGAAAATGTACTTACCTGTGATTTTTTTGGATTTTTTTCAGTACAAATTTGTATTTGCATTTGTATACAAAAATCTTAGCACATAGGTAGACAGTTTGTGGGAATAAATAAGCAAAAAAAAAATACTTCTGTCCACCTTCTCCCCATTGGTGCTCTACGACAAGACTCAGAAAGTACAATATATTTCAACAAATGATAAAGTTATTTGCGAGAGCCCGTTCATACAAATGCCTCCCGGCTTCCCCGACAAATACAGCACTCACCAAGCACCAGCTCCCAGTCTAGCGTCCTGCCTACAAACCCACCAATCCATCTCACTTCTCACGGGGGCAGGCCATCCGGGGTCTCCGGAAGCTCTGCAAGCATCACCGCCCAGACCAGAAGATCATCCCCCAGCCTGGTATCTGTGTGCGATTTCCGCATATGCATCTCTGCTTTATTGATCTAAAACAAGCGCTTTCCTAACACGTGCAACGCCCAAAGAGTTTGCTAGTGTCGCCGAGTGCACAGAGTGTATGCTGCATGTTCCTGAGTTCCTGAGGGTGTTTGCTGCATGAATGCATTTGCATATGTATTCACCTGGCTCCTCCTCACATCTGGCTTCTTCTCCATCCTATGTTGCCTCCATGGTGCTCCGGATGATGATGACTCTGTACACCTCCTCCTCCAATGGGGTCAGGTTTCCGCCTGGAACTTGTCTTCCACTGGTTGCAAGGCTGTCATGCTGTGTTTGGAGTCAGAGGGTACCCACATTGCCTTTAACGTTTCTGCAACCTCTTTTTCCAGTCCTTATTGTCGATAAAGAGGGAAATAATCTGCTGCCATGTGTATATATATATATATATATATATATATATATATATATATATATATATTTTTTTTTTTTAACCAGATTTGGCACTTGTTTTGTAGAGGAGGTGGTCCATGAATCTGGTCTCTTCCTTTACCACCTTCACAGCAGGTAATTAAAGTTATTTTTTTATGAACTTGACTTTTCTCCGTCGCTCAGCTGCCATGATGTGCAAAAAAAGTATGAAGATGGATCTGGGTGGTTGTCAGGAGGCGACTTTGGCAGTAGACTGTGAATTTTAATGTGGCCACCACTGAACCTCGCCCTTGGAAGCAGGAGCATCATCTCCTAAGCGTAAGGCATGTGAAAGCAGAACCAGCTGATGGAGACAGGCAGGTCCCAGTTGACTCCCTTTGAACAGATTCAGTGTCTGTAATCCAAAATGGGTCACTTCCTCTTGTTTACAGGTCATTTCCTGTTGCTGTGCATTTTTCCTTGCTTTACAGTATTGGTCCTTAATACCCACAACTAAATCTGAGGCAGCGACTTTACATTGTGATTATATCAAACAGTGTTTCTAATTCAATGGGATTTGAAAAAAAATATTATTATTCTGATTACAACACCTGGATTACCTGCCCACTCCTCCCCCCAGTTCCTACTGGCTCTAGCTTAGACGTCTTCCTTGCATACACTGTGTGAGATGAAATCTCTCAACAACATCTAACCAGATGTAGCTCAGAAGAGGCTGGTTTTTATTGCTGAACAAGTTCTAGATTTTCTCACTCTGGGAATTCAGGGAGGTGTCCCAGGTCACGTCTGGAAATCTGCGGTAGCGGTATGTTTTCAGACGCATTACTAGAACACAATTGTGAATTGTGATCACAGTGGTGCAGAGGTTTTTATGCATGTATCGTTGTTGTACACAGTGCACAATTCCACATAGGGAAACACAGTTGTATTTTTACAATGGCATTTGTCTTCACAGGCAAAACAATTTTCCAGAAGGAGAAACACCTTCCTTACAATCTGTCCAATTCTGGGGTTGTTCGTTTCCCTACCCTGGAAAAAGATTGACTCCTGCTATCAGCATTTCGAGTGTGTGAGTTGCTTGAGAAACTTTTGAGAATACACAGAGATGTTTTAGTGTTTTGGTGGGCACAATATTCCAGCATGGTAGGCCTATTCCCCAAACAGTTCCTTACTCTGTCCCTGAGAGTAGATTTACTCTTCTGAAATATTGATGTCAGTTGATGCTTTTACAAGAGTAAAAAGAAGTTTAGCAAAAATGGTTTAATGCTCCTAAAAACCTGTTTGTATATGTAAACCGAATTTGCATCCACAGGTAGCTTTATGAATGAGATCCAACGAGTTTACAGGCTAATCTCTTTAGTGACCACATATTCTTGTCACAGCCCTAAACTTGATAAGCATTAGTGTCCCTGGGGTAGAACTGGTGAACTGGAACACCCATGAACTGGAGCATGGATGGTTTGATCTCTGCTTCAATTAGACATTGAACAAGAGAAATGAGTGTGACCAGTGGTCATGCTTAGCATGCTGAAATACACAGCCAGACCCAGGGTTCCACCCGTGGAGTATGGAGGTGAAGTGAAGGACGGCAGGTCTCTGCAAAGGAGATGCATCTTTGAGAAGAAGGAGCCGCGATAGGCAGTGCTTGGAGAGGAAAATGGTGAAGTTGGCTGAATCTCGAGTCAGGTTGGTTTCTGTGCTCTCCACTCAACGCAAACAGCACTTTCACTCGTGTCTGACGTCCTCACCTCTGCCCATCGCAGTCCTCGCTCTCTTCCGTTCTCGTAAGTCTAAGCTGTCTGCTGCCATTGACACTTTTCGAGGTCCAGCTCTACACCTACTCTTAACTCCTTAGACACAGAAGGTTCACCTCACAGATGGCCAATATCCAAGGCATCAACACCCATCTCACTACCGGTGAGGGTACCACACGACTCTATCCTAGACTCTCCCTTGGGGATATCATCTCTTGGTGTTCTTGTATCACCTTTATTCCGATAATACCCACATCTTTATCTTTTTAACCTTTATATCCCATCTTCTATCCCGTATCTAAGGCTATCTCGATGCCATCCGGCTGCATGACTCTACGAACACACGTGCCTCTCCTTCCAAACTGAGATACTGTATTTTCCTGCCTCATCAGCGCCCATTTTACTAACTGTCCCAGTTAACTTTCTCATCCTCGGACACTCTTAAAAAAATCCTCCAATTGCCGGAAAATGTTGGCAAAATTGTCAAGGCATCAATAAAAGCTGTATTCTATGCAACCAACGCAGTAACTGCATCCTAATACTGATTCTTAAAGATACACAAGTACCACTCCCTCACCCCATTTACACAGCAAAAACCATCACTAATCAACTTGTACTCAGCAGAGTGTAATATTGCAATAGGTCTTCTCCAGTATTTCTGCGCGCCGCTTAACAAATTTCTAAACTTCGTAGCCAGAACTTTGTAAAATGTACGTAGGCATACGGCAACCTAATTTTACTCTCACCAAGCTGGCTTTCTCACTCCCCAAAACAGGGCAGTGTACAAGCATCAACTCTTGCACTGAAGACAGTAAAAGGCATAGGCCAAACTACCTCTCCGATTGCCTATCCTGCTAAACACCAACCCACCCGGAAGCTGCCACCGATGAACCACCATCATTATCTTGTCAGACCCATACCACCCTCTGCTAACCCAAAAGTTCCAGTCCTTCTGCCTACTCGGCTCCACCACTGCAGAGCCTTATCTCTTCTATACATTTGACTGGCAACTACCTCTTTCCTGGACATGAAATGCTATTGCCATTAACCTGTTAGCACTGCCCTCCACTCACTGTAGAAGTAGGTACATTTCACACCTGTACTCTGAAGTAAATGTGAAATGCATCTATATTAGATATTTGTCTGTCGCCGCCAATAGCCACCACATAACAGGAGCCATCACTCAATGTGTTGCTGCTGCTTTACAGATGTTATGCCAACCACCCACACTGCTCTCTTTAACGTCAGCGCTGCTCTCGTGAAATTTCTATAATAAAATTGTTATTGATTCTTCTAAATACAAATAAATGTCATTCTAGGCAAGAGAGAATTGTGCTGTTTTGAACGCTCCATATCCCTAAATTTATATGGTCCAATATAGCCATGGGGGCGGGGGAGGGCTCTGGTGCGGGCAGAAGGATGGTGAGCTCATAAACCATGATGAGGTCAAAGGCCAAGCAGTTTATAGCTGTCACCAGAACCTGGAGATGGCACTATAGGACCATGTTATACATGATACCAGTTATGTTTTTTCTTACATTGCATGTTCATTTTGGAGCAGTTGGCTTGAAAAAGCTGTTTTCTACGAAGTGCAGGTAACCACGGGCACTGGTTGCAATTAGACTGTTTAGGTTTTGTTTAACTTTCTTGAAGAAATTGTTGATAAAACAACCAGGTATTGGTGAGGGGGCAGTGGATTTTTTTCTGTGGCTGCAGCGTTTACCCCATGATTATAGTTTTGCAGATTTCACACACAATTGTGTTTCTATCTCAAATGGATAAAAAATACTAACAACGAATGTGCAGCATAATGTGCATTGTACTGCATTATTTAGATAACTTTAGCACAAAATGTGCCATGCTGTATAAACCTGACCATGATAAAGCTCTGCAGAGTGGTTGGGCGTTTGTCATTATGACGGTGAAATCCGTACTTCAGACATCCACTGAATATTGTATGTGCATCTTAGGTGGTGTCAGGGTGTCTTCAGGTAGTTACTTCTCTATTTCCTTTCAGTTACTTTCACTGTTCCCCGTTGCATGTTTACCTTGCGAGGGTACCAGTGGAGGTATTTGTGCTCCTTTTAATTTGAGAGTAGGGGCAATGTTGGCCAGTATGTCAGAGCGCTGTGGTTTGTACATAGTCTGTAAAGAGACAACCATGTCCTTGTACTCTTCAGAACTGAGGTTCTCCTTGATCTTAGATAGTTCCAAGGGATTTTCTTCTGCGTGGAGCGGCCACCCAGGAGCTGTGAAGGTGAAAAGGAAGTGTATACGGGATCAGACACCTTCTGGCAGAGTGTCTAGGGTTTGTGGGATCTATGGCCTGTTTATGATTATGTAAGTAATGAAGCCTTTATTGTGTATGTGAGAATCCAGAAAGGTTTTCAGTCGATGAGTGGTTTTGTTTCTGCCTTTGTGCCAGTGTCGAAAAACCAAAGAAGGACCGAGTGTTGAACAATGCAAGCACTCTTCCCCCAGTCAACTGATCTGTGTTTAATCCATCATCATTCTTTAGCTCACTCTGCCACCCCAGCTCAGACATGGCCATATGCAAATCAGTCTGACCCTGTGCCTCATGGGAACAGTCCAGCCCGAACTGACAAGCCATGTCTTCCCTGGACCAGAAACAAGCATCCTGGGACCGGTTTCTGGTTAATCAGCCGTCATCAGCCAGGCTATCTTGAATCCAGTGGCAAAGTGAGCAAGGAACCCACGTATGGGTATACCCTGCCAACTTTTGGCGAACAACGCAAAACCAAAGGGGATGATGGACAGAGTGTTGAACATTGCAAGCACTCACCCCCAGTCAACTGATCTGGGTTTAATCCACCATCATTCTTTAGCTCACTCCGCCACCCCAGTTCAGACATGGCCATATGCAAATCAGTCTGACTCTGTGCCTCCTGGGAACAGTCCAGCCCAAACTGCTAAGCCATGTCTTCCCTGGACCAGAAACAAGCATCCTGGGGTGAATGTATGACATTGTTCTGTATTCTGTCCATAAACTGTTGTTTTTGCATTTGTCACCCGAGTGTGAAGGGTATGCACAGACGTGTCTCCCGTGTTCTCCATGCCACTGGAATCAAACTATCCTGGCTGAACAGGGGTGAAACCCAGAAACCGGTCCTAGGTTACTTGTTTCCAGTCCAGGGAGGACCTGGCTTGGCAGTTTGGGCTGGACTGTTCGCACAGGGTCAAGACTGATTTGCATACGGCTGGGTTCAAACTGGAATGGCATGGTGAGCAAAAAAACAACAGATTTAAGCCCAGATCTCTGTACTGGGGTGAATGTATGACATTGTTCTGCATTCTGTCCATCAACTGTTGTTTTTGCATTTGTGCCAGTGTCGGCCATCACTATAATAAGATCATCAAGGAAAGCATTGGCGGGTAGATGATGCCTCTTCTGTTCTTTTATCCTTTATGATGGGAAACTTTATATTGAGTCTTATATGTGGCGACAGATTGAGTTGTTCTGATGCTGTGGCTTAGGTGCTCTTTGTAAACGAGGTCCGCTCTCACTCCTACCGGTACAACTCTGGTTTACAAAGAATTGTCCTGCCCTTTTGGTTGCAGTGTGTTGGTGACCACTTTAGATACTGGGTTGAACCAAGTCTCAGAGTCGGAGCAAAAAGGGCAAGCAAGGCCCCTGCTCTGCAGCACAGAGAGCAGCAGTGTTGGGGACTACAGCTCATCGGGTATTAGGACCCATTTTAATTTTGTGTTTAAGGGCTAATAAAGCAGATGATTGGCCATTTTGTTAACCATGAAATTACTGTACGCAGATGTGACTGGTGAGAGCGAGCGGGAGGGGGAAACGGGCTCGCGCTCGTCACCTGATAGGACATAGCAATCGGGTTGGGTGGAGGTCGTTCGTGCCCACCTCACTTAGCTGCAGGGGTGGGATTGGATACGATAGAGCCCCCTTGTTCCCCACACCCGCCACTCTACCAGCTGCTATGATATAAGATTGAGGAGGGAGGTTGGTGGTTTCACCCCTCTTGTCTCAGGCTACGAAAATGTATGTCGGACCCCCTCTCCTGATAGGGACCCGCTTCCCACAACCCACCTCTGGATAACAATGTATTTGTCAATATGTGAAAATGCTGCTAAGTTCTCTCTTTAAATGAAAATCTGAATAAACAAATTTGGAGGGGAAAAACCATGAGATTACTGTGCCAGATTCCTCTCAGGGTGACTGTGTGTCACCTGTTTGGGAGTTTGATGTGTTTGTCACTGTCAGTGGGGTTGACCAGTCCTTTATATTGTCTCCTTGTGTATAGCTAACTGGGTATGCTCTGGTGGTTGTTCATAGTGTTTACTGCAGCTCTCAGTGGTTTTTTTTGCTAAGTAGAGTGTTGATGTTAGATTTAAAAGATTTGCCCGTCTGTAGGATCGTGCTGTTGACATTGGATGAATCCTGAAGTCATGAAGGTGAGTATTGGCAGTTTGTTTCCATTTTCTGTGGGTTTCTTTGTGTCTGTTTGTTGGTGTATGGGGAGGAGCTGTTCGGATGGTCTGTTGTGGTTAGACAGCTTGGTTTGGTTTGTGCTTCAGTCTGGTGGTTGGTGGGGGAGCTCTCTATTCTGCATGTACCGTGTAGTTGTTTATACTTAATGCCCAAGTTAATGATGCAGATAATGTGCTGTTGTGCTCAGTTTGACTCCGTTGTAGGTTACATTGAATAGTAAATCACTCAATGGCAAGGTTCACTGGCCCCTCCCTTGGCTGCACAGTCAGCAACCTTTACAATGGCACCTTGATGACCCAACCATCTTAGGCTCCTCGTAGATGGTAGATTGTGATACAGACTCACGGTTTTTCATTCCACTTACGACATCCATCGCTAAAGACCCTCGCACTCCTACCAGCCTCGAGGCCCACCCGGAAGAGAACCCTTTGCCCAACCGGAAACATATTGGAATTGCCCATTTCGAAACAATATATACAGCAGTTTGGTGCCTCTCCCGCCGGGATAGCGCTTTGAATTTCGTAAAACATACATAAAGCGCTCAAAATGTGTTTTATTTATTATAGTTTATACCTTTGTGCTGCACAGTATAAAGTAGGGGGGAAAACACCAAACACAACTTCCAAGATATGCTGAGTCTTGATTGGATGTGCCAATAATAGGTCTTGCTTCAGCAGATTCGTGAAGGTGCGTGAGGTGAGAGCCTGCCTGACAGAGCAATGGCGCTGAGGCATGAGGGGGACAGGAAACTGATAAAACACACAGAAGAAGGAAGGGGCAAGGAAGAGCATAGAGGAGCGAGACCAATGAACACAAGGGGCCATGGAGAAACATTAAGTCAGCTTTTTGTATAAACGGTATTTGTGAAGCGGGATTACTTTATTACACATCTGCCATCACTAGTAAGCAATAAATGTATGTATGTGTGTGTGTGACAATGGTTTCCCAATCCATTTCTCTTTTCCTTATGATGCCAGCATGTTTTGTTTCATATGGGCTGAAAGAAACCTAGCTCCCTGTTGTAGAGGATGCGCGCGCCCCGTTACTGTGCCGCAGTGTGGAGTCTCCGTCATCCGGCCCCCGGCGGCCCCCCCTCTACCTGAGATGTGCTTTGAGGGTGGTTGTTGTCCTCCTTAGCGCTAATCTGAAGGGATGCTCCGCGTCGTCTCTCGCATCCGATATGCTGGCCTGGGGAATGCGCCTCCTAATGGAACGCTCTGTCAGCCATTACTGCAAAGGTCAGCAGCGACGCGGCTTCCTTTTGTTACATGCATGGATGTGAGGTTCCGTGACGATTGTAAGTGGTGTTTTCGACTCGCACGAATATGGTCGAGTCTAGTATCTATGAACCGCAAATGACGAGTTTAGTAAGTGTGCGCAGTTTCGCTGTGCTAACTTAAACCGTTCGTTTGTTATGTGGGCTTTTTCATCTGTACCCACGGGTTCCATCTTAGATACGGCATCCATTTTGTCTCTTGCCCTCAAGTAGTCAGCGAACGGACGCTGTCCGCTTCGCGACCCTGGGACTCCCAAGATATTTGCGGAAGACACATGTCCTTTGAAAGTGTCTTTATGACGAGGGGGTTGCTACTGTAAGGCAGGTGGCGCCGCTTGAGGCTCATCTTGCCGCACGGACTTATTGTCTCAGCCGTGCATCTCATTAGGCACGTCCCTTTGATGCCTGTATCTCGTGCTTCCCGGCACCTCCCCTTTTACACCCTTTCCGATCTCCCCACTGTCTCCGTCTTCCTCTGCACCTGTCTTCGTTCCTGTTTCAATCCACTTTACTGCTGATTGGAATTTGCTAATGGTGGGAAGATGGGTTTTTACAGTTGGGAACCGCCAAATGTTTCCGCACTTATGTTCCGGACCTTGTATGTTTCAAAGCGACCAAAGCGACCCCTCTGGGAGCTCGATGTGGGAACTGAGTTGTAAACCTTTGTGTTCAATGTTAGCCTATGGGTAAAAACTGTATAAAAGGAGCGATCCACAAAACCAATTTGAAGCAGTCTCCCCAAGTTGCACGTGGTGTGCTTGTCGTGACTTCTGTGTTCCCTGCAGTAAATAAACCTTGACTCTTTGACGCCGAAGGAAGTGTCCCGTGTCTCTGTGACTTGTACGCCGGAGCAGGTTACCCACGAAGGTTTCAGGTGTTGTGCCCTGGCACCGCTGGGTCCAAAAGAACCCAGTCCTTCAGTTGGCGCCCAATGTGGGGCTGCATCAGTGGTACCGGTCCAAGCCCGACGATCGTGAGGAACTTCGTGTGAAATCTCCGAGGGAAGGTGCACCCCGCTTCATCGATCCTGTTGTCGAAATAAGTGGCCCGAAGACTTTTCCCGCGAAGATTCCCGCCTCCTAACGGCTGCGACGGACTGCTGCCCTGACTGTAGACCTGTTTTGGCGCCTGGCGTAGACCTTGGTATAGCGAGACGATTGACGGGCCTTCCTGAGGACGCCATTGATCTTTGAGTTAAGTATTTGTGGGTCGCTCCCAGAATCCTTGGTTGTAGACACTTTAGCGAGTGTCTTTGTTGTAAACACTAGTGGTTTGTTGTTGTTGTACACGCTGTGTGAGTGTTTTTGTCGGTGACACTTTGCTAGCGTAACTTTGTTGTTGTATTTGTTTGACGACTGCAGCCGCCAAAGACCGAGGGTTTTGTTTTTGCTGGGACTTGGTAAATCCCGTAACCCTTGAAGTTTGTGAAACTCGGCTAGCGTGCAAGATGCCTGGTCGCAGTACTTTGTTCAGTTGCTTTAGACCTTGTGGTGCGGATTCCCTGCTGGAGGACTCGTGTCCGATACCTCCGGTAGGAACTCCTACTTATGACCTATATAGCAAACATGGGCTAGGCCCGATTGCTTTTAACGATTATTGGATAAAATATACTAAAAAAGACGGCGATCTTCGTTGGCCACCTCATGGTAGCTTCGAAGCGTCGATCTTAGATAATTTGGAAATTAAGTTGTTCGAACGTAAATCTAGGCCGGCCATGTTTGATGCCTTTCGGTTGTGGCGCAAAGAAGCCCGACAGAAAGAGATCAGACAGAATAAACGTAGTGAGCGAGATAATGTTGCTACTATTGTAAAGAAAGCTGAGCAGTTTCAGCGTGATAAGGAGGATAAGGATAGGGAAGTGTTTGAGAGGCTGCAACGTATGACCATAGATAAATGCTATCCTGCTTTGCCTACGGAGTCGGATAAGAAGGAAGAGGCAGTTGAGGATCCTTTAATGTCTTATCTTATGAAGTCGCCACCTCCGTACGTACAGGGTACCGCAGCTCCTGTGGTCCCTGCCGTACCTGTTCTCCCACCTGTTATTCCTCCGCCTATTCCTCAACCTGCACCCGCTCTTCCGACTGTTCCTGCTCCTGTGCCTGTGTCTATTCCTACTGCTCCTCCGCTTCCACATACTCCTGCTCACACTACTGCTCCTGTGTTGTTAACCCCTGTCGTTGCTAATGTCTCTACTCCTTCTCTTGTTAGTCCTGTGTCTTACTCTTGTCCCTCTACTCGTAATCGTAATTCTCCCATTGCGGCTAGCTTCTTTCAGTCGCTCGGACCTGTTTTTGGGTCCGCTGGTTCTGATGGCCCACCGCAGAGGCGTAGTCAGCTTCCTGGTAATAGAGAACGTGCTGCACTGTACAATATGGCGATGAGTTGGATGGACAACCCGCAGAGAAATCCACCCCGTGTTGTTCTTGAAACATTTAGTCAATTCAACATACCGACTCAGAGGTATGTGTTTGACGAAATGTGTAAACTTTTACATGATCAGATAGCGGCAGTTGCGCCTGACGAGGTGCTGACCGCCCTGTCTAACCTTCGGCTTCAGTTCGCAACTGGACTGATTGTCGATACTAATGTCCGACGTGCTATCGAGCAGTTGCTGTCTTTCCGTCTAGCTCCTATTCCTCACGCACTGTTTGTAGAGGATCTTGAACGCCAACAAGCTGAGTCTGGCCAATATCCTATGCGTGAAGTTCCACCGGTTTGGGTACCTGCTGATAATACTGATGCTAATAACCCAATAGCGGCACATTTCCAGAGAGTGTGGATACATCTCCCATGGAAACGATCGGAAGTGCTTCAGGTGAAACAAACTTTGCCCGACCCTCGCAAAAATCCTGCTGGGTATTATAAGGAATTGTCGCAGCTCGTAGATGCTACGGTAATGAATCTTGCCGATATCGACATGTTGTTTGGCAATGTCGTACCGCAACCGGTATGGGCTAAGATTCGTCACCAAGATCACGTAAATGAATTAGGTGGTGATTGGAATGCTATTACAGCGGCAGACGCTGGACAAGCGGCTGCTACTAAACCCGATCAGTTGATTGAACTTCTTCCCCAGCGAATCATTACATTAATGAAGACGCTTATGCCAGCTATGAAGGTAAATTGGGATAAGTTGTCAGCCTGTAAGCAAAAGAAAGATGAGAGTGTTTCAGACTTCTTTACGAGGTTTGAGGAAACATTCGTTGATCATAGTGGACAGGATATGGGTACTGAGGGTGGACAAAGGCTGTTTGTGGATAAATTTGTATCGAACTTATTGCCCGACTTGTGCAATAAATTGAAGAATTCAGAAAGTGCGTGGGCCGTTTCTACCTCAGCTCAGATTCTGGCTACGGCACAATATTACGAAAATAGAGAAAAAGAGGAAACTGACCGTGCTGATAAAAAGACGAAAGAGCTGAAAACTAAAGTGTTGTTACAACAAGCATATCCGCCGCGTTCTAATCAGAATGCGTCTCAACAGAATAGATCACAGTCGCAATCGAATCGATCGCAATCGCGTAATGATTCCTCTTTCAACAGATCTTCCCTAGGGTACAACCAATGTGCTTATTGTAGACAGGAGGGACACATTAAATTTGATTGTCCTGCTTTAAATGATCGTAATAGTGGTAATTCGTCTAGAGGAGGCCGTGGTGGTTCGCAGAATGCATCACGTGGTAGAGGTCGTGGTGCTCAGAACGACCGCTCTGACAACTCAGCAAACTCTAATAATTGTTTCGATCAACGTGGATCATCACAGGGACGATCTGCGCAGTACAATGTAGACGATTATTACGTCGATCAGGGAACTGACGACAGTAATTACTAGGACAGCCAAAGACAAGGAGAGGGAGTGGTATCAGTTCCGGTCGATCAGAGAGGGCCTTACGTCGCAGTTGCTACATCGGGCGTCGTTGAGCCTTTTCTGTTGGACACTGGTGCAGCGAAAAGTTCTATCATGCATTCGAAACTCCCTGGCGCACCTTTGTCTGGCTTAACAAATGTATCCGTTGGATTCTCTGGCGCCCCTGTTAGCAATCCAGTTTCGCGCCCTTTGCCCCTTAAAATTGGGCCTCGTGAGCTCGAAGCTCCGTTGATTTTAACCACTGGTTGTGGTGAAAATCTTTTGGGTCTGGATTTGCTTAAACGTTTGTATGCAACTTTGTATTGTTCTCCTGCGGGTGTAAAGCTTACGTTCGGAGAGAAAGTAGTCTCTCCCATGTATTTGTCCCTCGATAAGCTTCCACCGGAATTGGATTCTCTTCCTGCGTCTTTGTGGGCGACGGGTCCAAATGATGTGGGCCTACTTGATATCTCCCCTTATGTTGTTCAGTTGAAATCGAATGTGCGATTGCCACGTATTCCCCAGTACCGTATCTCCCTTGATGGTGAACGAGCTTTGTTAGCGATCATCTATGATTTGATCGAGAAAGATGTTATTGAGGAGACTCGGGGAAACGTGTGCAACAGCCCTGTACTGCCCATTCTTAAACGTACTGATCCTACCAAACCGCCTGTTTATCGTTTTGTTATCGATTTACGGGAGGTAAATAAAATTGTGGTTCCTCAATTCCCTGTTGTGCCTGACATCACGGCGCTACTGACTCTGATTCCAGCTACTGCTTCATGGTTTTCGGTGATTGATTTGAAAAATGCGTTTTTCAGCATCCCGATTGCCGAAGAGAGCAGAGACCTTTTCGGTTTCTCTCTTGGTGGACGTAGCTTCCGGTTCAAACGCGCTCCTCAGGGCTACTGTGAAAGTCCATCGATTTACAGTCAAGCTTTGAAGGGTCAACTGGATGCGTTTAGGTTGCCGGTTGGTGCGGCTTTAATCCAATATGTCGACGACTTATTGGTGGCTGCTGATACTCAGGACATTTGCAAAATTGCTACGGTATCGTTGCTGCAACATCTCTGTGAGTTAAATCACAAGGTGTCACCTTCTAAACTCCAATATTGTTGTCAAGAAGTAACCTATCTAGGTCACTTATTGTCAAAGGAGGGAAGGAGATTGACCCCAGAGAGAATTGCAGCGATTGCGCGAATGGCTGTGCCACAAACCCAAAGAGATGTGCGTGCCTTTCTAGGTATCACGTCGTACTGCAGGCAGTGGATTCCAAATTTTTCATTGCTAGCGAAACCATTGGTGGCTCTTACGTGCAAGGATGTTCCAACTCCTTTACCATGGACGGAAGAATGTCAGAAAAGTTTTTCTGAATTACGTGATTCATTGTGTTCGGCTCCTGTGTTAGGCACCCCTGATTACAGCAAGCCGTTCACGTTATATGTTCACGAGAGGGAAGGTTGTGCGTTGAGTGTCTTAACGCAACCTTTTGGTGGTAAGCAACGTCCATGTGCATATTTTTCCTCGACCTTAGACCCAGTAGCTAGAGCATTGCCGAGTTGTTTGAGGGCAACTGCGGCAGCTGCGGTCTCCATCCGACAATCAGCAGGATTGGTCATGGATAATATGCTTACGGTGATGGTTCCGCATGCAGTCGATACTCTTTTGAATCGAACGAAAACTCAGCACTTGACGAGTGCAAGGTTGTCTGGGTACGAATTGACGCTCTTGGCAAGCCACATTCAGATAAAACGTTGTAATGTCCTAAATCCGGCAACTTTGTTACCAATTAGTGCAGAGTCAGATGAAGTAGCAGAACATGACTGTTACTTGCGTACAGAGGAGGAAACAAAAGGTCGAGTGGACCTTAAAAACACCCCATTGGAAGACCCTGACGGCACCCTGTATGTGGATGGGTCATGTTTTAAATTGCCGAATGGTGATGTGACTACTGCTTATGCTGTTGTGACGTTGAATACTGTTGTTGAGACTGCGAGATTGAATCAGAATTCTGCCCAAGCTGCAGAGCTGATTGCTCTTACTAGAGCATGTGTATTAGCAAAAGATAAACGTGTGAATGTGTACACCGATAGTCAGTATGCTTTCGGTGTAGCGCATAGCTTTGGACGGTTGTGGCGAGAGCGTGGTTTCTTCACGTCGCATGGCACGAAAATACAGCATGGCCAGCTCGTGAACGATCTTTTGGATGCATTGACTTTGCCTGCTCAAGTTGCAATTGTTAAGTGTAGTGCGCATCGCAAGGTGACGGATGATGTTGGTCGTGGTAACGCGTTTGCAGATGAAATTGCTAAGGAGACTGCCCGGAACCTTAGCACTCGAATGTATGTGACGAGTTCGGTTAGGTGGCCTACAGAATCGAGTATGTGTGAGAATACTATAGAGAGCGTGAAAGCAATTCAGAATGAGGCCACCGACACTGAAAAGACGAAATGGAAAGAAAGTACGGGAAGGTTGGATGCGAATGGTTGCTGGATTGATTTGTCGGATCGGAAAAGATGGATGTTGCCGGATGCGTATGTACTAGCCGTTGTGACAATGGCACATGGGTTAGCACATATTAGCGCGAAAGGCATTTGCAAGTTGTTGGCTGATGTGTGGAAGAATGATGGTATTACGAGGTGTGCTGAACGTCTGGTGAAGAATTGTATGGTGTGTATAATGTACAACCCTGGCAAAGGAACCCCAACTTCCCCTGGCAGTTTTGCTCCTCCTTCGTATCCCTTTGAGGTGATTCAATTGGACTTCATCCATATGGAGCGATGCAATAACCTAAAATACGTTTTGGTTGTGGTTTGCGCATTCTCCCGATGGATTGAGGCCTATCCCCTCAAAGATAACACTGCTTTGTCTACTGCGAAAATCCTACTGAAGGAATACTTTCCTCGGTACGGAATGCCTAGAGTCGTGTGGTCAGATAACGGAAGTGAGTTTGTTGGAAGTGTGATGAAGAGTGTGTGTAAGGGCCTTGGAATTAATCAAAAATTCCATAGCGCCAATCATCCCCAGTCAGCTGGATTGGTTGAAGGTTACAATGGTACCCTTAAGCTAAAATTAGCGAAGATTCAGGCTACGACTGGACTTTCGTGGCCTGACGCTTTGCCTCTAGCATTACTGTCAACTAGGGCGACTGTACACTCCCGAATAGGGCTTAGTCCCTATGAAATAGTGTTCGGCCGTCCTGCGAATGTGTGGGGGGTTCCTAGGCCAGGTATATTCGTTGATCTTGAGTATCCGATGTTGATTGACTACTTACATGACTTGACTGCTAAACTGAGGTTAATTCATCAACAGGTTTACGACGCCTTGCCGACGCAGACGGAGGGTCCAGGCCACCAGCTCCAGCCCGGTGATTGGGTTGTCACCCGTAATTTTTCGCGCAAGAAGAATCTGGACCCCCGCTTTGTTGGACCTCACCAGGTGCTCTTGGCCACGAGGACTGCCGTTCGTCTTGAGGGACGGAAGAACTGGGTACATGCTACCCATTGTAAGCGAGTCCCTATTCCTTTGCCGGCAGACCCGTGGGTGAGGAAAGGCATTGCGTCAACGGAAGCAGAGACATTGCCGGCGTTTGTACCTTTTAGCGACGCACAACTTGTTGGTGAACACTCGGCGCAGCAGAAAGCCACTGTTGGAACATTGTCAGCAAAAGACTCAAGACCAAATCAACAAACTGATCAGCAGGACGCTGTCTCTTCAACGGATCCTTTATTTGACGAGCAGACACGTCCCGGGAAACATCGATATTCTTTGCGTTCTCATAATAAGGACAAATAAAATTGTTTTCTTGCTTTGCTGAAACTGATAACTGCAATATCCTCGTTTCCCCTGATCAACTCTGAACATTCCGTATGATTGAAAATTGTTTGTACATATATTGAGATTTTTGTATCTTTTTCCTTCCACAGCTGATTTTTTGTGCTAAATAAAATACATATTGTGTATTGAGGGCCGTAGGGCCGCGCGCGTACTTCCTTCTGGACAGTAGGTCTTGGCGCTAGGTTAAAGGCCGTCGGTTCCTAGGAACTCCTGGGGATTGACTATTGCTGCACAGAACGAAGTGCGTCAAGAAACGTTGCGGACGGTCGTAGGGAAATGGCATTTTCGAAGCTGAACGATTTGGAAGGAGCTCAGGCGTATAGAGTCAAACTGCAGAAACTTAGTCGTACTAAATGTTTTGTATTCCAGTTGTTTGTACTGTTTTTAACTGCTTCTGCATTCTTGGCGGGTGGGGTGTATTATGCTATGTCTTACTTTTTACTTCCTACCCCTGCTCCTACTCCTTGCTCTAACGTTACTTCTACTGCTACTACTGCTTCTCCCCATTCCTTTCATATTCTACCGGAACACGAACAGGCTAGACGTGTAGAATTCCGCAACAATTCCTTTATCCAGCTCCTCCATCAGCATCAGTTAGTGGTTAACACTACTAATTGTTGGGTGTGTGGGTTGATGCCACATACTACGGGTAAGGGAATTCCATATCTGGTGTTACCGTATAGTTCCCAAGGGTCAGCTCGAGCATACCAAACAATGCTTCGAAGCGCACTAGGTTTCCACCCCTCTCCAGAACGTTCCCCCAAACCGGGTCCTACCTCGTGGCAGTGGGTGGTATCGATGGTAATACAGGATTTGGAAGATGAGATCTATGATGCTTTTCTCATCCTTAAGGCAGAGGTACAAGCCTATAGGGCACCGGATAGAGGGGAATATAGTACGTTCACTAATGAAAAGCAGCTTAAAAGCTCGCCTCCGATATGGGTCGTACCCCACACTGGTAATTTTTGTATCGTGGGTCGTGGTTCGCAAGCCTCACTTGGAGTAAGTGCTTGCACTGAAAGTTACGTTCTGCCAATGTCCCCGATCCCTGTGTTTCTGGCTGCCAAGGGTACGTACTTCATCTGTCATGATCGTGCATATACATGGTTGCCCTCAGACTTCATGGGCTCGTGTTTTGTTGCAAATCTGTTGCCTCCGACGTTTACTGTAGATGCCGATTACCATAAGACTAGAGTTGTACGAGGCGTAATTAGCGAAGAGGATACTGCCGGTCAAGAGGCAGGAGACTTTTTCAAGGGTTTCCTCCCGTTTTGGGGACCTATGGTTAATAGTAGGAACCTGAGACATTTGACTCGAGTGGTGGAATCGACAGCTAATGTTACTGCCAGTGCCCTTGGTAATATCACCACAGAACTTCAGGCGGAGAGACTTATGACGTTACAAAACCGTATGGTTTTAGATGTCGTCTTGGCAGATCGCGGTGGGGTATGTAAAGTGATCCATTCGAGCTGTTGCATTTTCATACCTGATAATGCTCCTACTGTCTATCAAGCCATCTCGAAGTTGCATAAGATCTCCGAATCCATACACGTGGATGTAGGGGATTGGACGCTACTCGGTTGGTTTTGGGGCCTGATGTCGACTTGGGGTTGGAAGATTCTGACGATCATCGGGGTTGTGGTAGTGTTCCTGTTCACGTGTTGCCTTTGTGTGCAGTGTGGTCCTGCCTTATGTGGCCTCTGTGCTACAACGTGTATGAGACAACCACCTGTTACCAAGGGGACTCGGTCGGACAGATCTATGCTACAACGACATCTTGATGGTCTGATGAATATCGAATATGATTCCGACTAGTGCTTGCCTACATGAGGGCAAAAGGAGCGTCTGAGGTTCCGTGACGATTGTAAGTGGTGTTTTCGACTCGCACGAATATGGTCGAGTCTAGTATCTATGAACCGCAAATGACGAGTTTAGTAAGTGTGCGCAGTTTCGCTGTGCTAACTTAAACCGTTCGTTTGTTATGTGGGCTTTTTCATCTGTACCCACGGGTTCCATCTTAGATACGGCATCCATTTTGTCTCTTGCCCTCAAGTAGTCAGCGAACGGACGCTGTCCGCTTCGCGACCCTGGGACTCCCAAGATATTTGCGGAAGACACATGTCCTTTGAAAGTGTCTTTATGACGAGGGGGTTGCTACTGTAAGGCAGGTGGCGCCGCTTGAGGCTCATCTTGCCGCACGGACTTATTGTCTCAGCCGTGCATCTCATTAGGCACGTCCCTTTGATGCCTGTATCTCGTGCTTCCCGGCACCTCCCCTTTTACACCCTTTCCGATCTCCCCACTGTCTCCGTCTTCCTCTGCACCTGTCTTCGTTCCTGTTTCAATCCACTTTACTGCTGATTGGAATTTGCTAATGGTGGGAAGATGGGTTTTTACAGTTGGGAACCGCCAAATGTTTCCGCACTTATGTTCCGGACCTTGTATGTTTCAAAGCGACCAAAGCGACCCCTCTGGGAGCTCGATGTGGGAACTGAGTTGTAAACCTTTGTGTTCAATGTTAGCCTATGGGTAAAAACTGTATAAAAGGAGCGATCCACAAAACCAATTTGAAGCAGTCTCCCCAAGTTGCACGTGGTGTGCTTGTCGTGACTTCTGTGTTCCCTGCAGTAAATAAACCTTGACTCTTTGACGCCGAAGGAAGTGTCCCGTGTCTCTGTGACTTGTACGCCGGAGCAGGTTACCCACGAAGGTTTCAGGTGTTGTGCCCTGGCACCGCTGGGTCCAAAAGAACCCAGTCCTTCAGATGCTTCCGGTATATTTATGCTAATCAAAGTCACCTTTCTATTAACAAGGAAAAGAATGACTCAGACCTGCCAACTTGGAATCATTTGGCCTTCTGATACCTGGTGTGTTCCCCAGGGGGGCGGGACCTTATGATGGGGAGGGCGGGGCTTTTAAGCCATCACAGCCTGATGTTCCTTAGAGGAATACTGGAGGGGGTGGATCTTTCCCCCAGGGTCAAAGCATACCAAGGGCTTCTGAGGTCTCTTTCCATGTGCGTCCTATGGGGTTGGAAAAATCAGTCAAGGAGAGGATGTGGCCTAATAGCTAGGGCGGTCGACCTCAAAGCTCGGCAGGGACTCTCAGCATCCTGTGATTCTGGGCAAATAACGTAATATCTCTGCGCCTGCCCGAGGCCACGCAGTGGCCATAAGGAGGGCGGGCTCCTAGTCACGGAGGGCTGTCCCGCCCCCGCATGACGCGGTAGTTCCTCACCTGAGGCAGTCTCCCCTGGTTGGTGGAGACTGGTAGTGATGCACGTCCGGGGCGGTTGGGAGGAGCCGTCTGGAGTACATCAGACCTCTGCCCTGCTGGGGAGGCCTCTTTGCCGCCCCGGACGTCGCAGTTCCATGTTGGGACACTCTTTTCCCGCCCTTCCTCGAACCCAGAGTGTCGGCTTGAGGGGTCTCCGGGGGGAGCTTTTAATGTGTTTCTTTTTCGTTGCAGGCGGAGTTACTGGGCGATCCGGAAGAAGAGAGGTGCAAACGCTGGACGTCAGCGGGCACATAGGGGTGCCAGAGCATAACCTCAGAGCCTAACCTGTAACCTCATGGGAGGTGCAGGAATTCGTGTCGGCGCCCCAGTAGTCCTTCGGGCGGTTGTGGGCCTGTGCAACCGGGGGTTTGCCTAGTCACGCCCCGCAATGGGCGTGTCAGTATAATTATGGTAATTGTACAACAGTTGGGTGGTTCGCCACTGTGTTGTTTGGCTCAACAGGCGGGCAGGTGGCGAGAATGCGGCCTGCCCTAGGATCGCCCGTAAGCTAACCCACCGTCATTACATATGTTGTATGTAATAAACCTGCAGCAATTTTTACCCAAACCTTACACTTGTGTCTTTGTGTTATTTGCGGGTTTGGGCATGTGGGGCGGGGGTTCATGTGGCCCTGATGTGACTATGTGCCTAACAAAGCAAAACAATTGATTTTGTCAATCTTTAAAGCTATAGGTGCTCATGGAAAGCGCTCTGATACCTTCGGGTCTAGTTTCCGTTATATAAAACTCCCCCCCCCCCCCCCCCCCCCACCCCCAAAATAAAATCTGTAATGAGCATCCTTAGCCCAGGGGCTCTCCACACGAGCTGGGAACCCACCCTGTGAAGAGGTTTCCAGCACTCCTGGTGCTTTCTGTATGATCGTGGCGCTTTGCAGGTTGGCCTTGTGTGCCGATATTGTGTGGCACATAGTGACAAGTCTTATATGGGACCTGCTTCCCTACAAAAGTGCTCCGAAGCCATGCGTTAGCTCAAATTAACGTCTTTTGGGGCACTCTGTTTACCCTACACTACAAAGGATCCTTTCAAGCCGCCTTTCTTCTCATTTACTATGTAGAGATCAAACCAGAGCTGTACAGTACAAATCTCAGTTTATTTGTGCTCCACGTCCTTGGTGAGCACAATTGAACTATATCCAGTAAAAAGTCTAGTATTAACAAAATGCACATATTATTTACCAGAATTCCCTTTACTGCCTTTTCTGTTCCGATAATGCATATTTGTCGAGCACACCTAGATGCGGGATCACTGCAGTATGTGGAAATGAAAGATCAAAAAATGCAGCACTTTTGGGTGAATTAACCAGCTTATTATGTAATCAAATACCAATTAGAACATATGAATGTTGAGAGCTCCATTGAAGACAATAAAGTGGCACAGGGCTAATAATGGCCGGTAGAAGCCCGGAGCACCAACATTTCAAAGTTTAACAAAGGCCTCACAGACCCAAGGGGATTTCAACCCCCTAGGGGTCCACGAAACCTTTGTTTTACAAATTAGAACATTCTGCCCATAAAGGGGCAGAATGTTCGAATAGCCTTAGAGCCCTCCGTGCCAGGCTCTACCGAACATTAAAGGCCTACTCTCTTGATAAAGGCTCTCTTCTTTGGCTCGGCCCTCTAACGCTGAAGGAGGCCTTTAATGGCTGGTAGAGTTCTAAGGACATTGGAATGTCGGGAGCTCCATTGAAGACAATAACATGGCACAAGGCTAATATCGTCTGGTATAACCCTTATGCTCCAACATACCAAACTTTGTCTTTCTGTTTCTCCGTTTTTAATTTAGAACATTCTACCCTCAGTGGGTGGACATTCTTTCCTCAGTGGGTGGAATGTTCTAATAGCTCAATAGCGTTTTTGCCGAGTGTTCTACTGGTTCTTAAAGGCCTTCTCCCCTGCTATAGGCCGTCACTTGCCGTTCGGGCCTATAGCTCAGATCGGGGCCTTTACAAACTGGCATTGCCCTCGGCAATGGACTATAAGACTATATTGTGTAAAGTATTAATTGGAGTGATCTCATTAGTTTAGCGCATTAACGAACGTAAATGGTTCCGGAGCTATTGTACTGTTTTTAAAGCAAAAAGAGCTACACAGATTCAGCGCATCTTATCCAGAGTGTCATTCAGAAGTGGAGAAGTGTGGCTCAATGATTAGAGCGGCAGACCCTGATGCAGAGGTCTAGCCCGCGACCAGGGTTCAATTCCCCGCCTCGGCGGGTCTTGGGCTCAATTTCCTCAGACCTGTTAATTCTTGCCTCGGTGCCTATTCCAATCATGGAGTCCCACTCTGCAACTCTGGGCAATAGCTTGCTTAATCTCCACAACGGCCCCACAACGCTAAGGATGCCTGGCCTCCACCTTGAGGGTGCCCAGGAGTGGACGCCTCACAGGGAAAGCCAGGATGGGTTCCACAGCGGTATTCGTACAAGCGCCTTGAGACCCTTGCGGGTGAGTAGTGCGCTATACAAGTATCAATTCACAATTTTATTCACCAACAATAATTAACAGAAACAAGAAACACAGTTTGATTAGCAATTTACTTTCTTATAGTGTAGAATAAAATAAGGTTACATACAGCATATAACGTGTACTTGGAAAACAAACCTACAGAGACACAATACATTGAATTAAGGGTGTGAGTCTTTTGTGCTGGCGGCTCCAGCTATGTTGTAAAACTTGTTCTCTGGACCTCAGTTTCAGGTTAGTCCTTTGTTCCCACCATAGGCTGCGAGGAACACCCCTCTGCAGCAAGTAACACACACAAGTAGCAATAGTGTGTATTACAAAGTCCTTTAGGAAGTGCCCTACTTTAAACCGCTCAAGATTCAAAAGGGCCAACATTAAAAAAAGATTGAAAATATGTAGGATCCTGCTATCCTGCTCTCTTTGAAAAGACCTTTAATATTAACCTAAGTATGCATGCATTGCAGTGCGCAGTTTCATGACGCATACAGGGGGTGAATTCAGCCAGTCATTCTGCACCCCACGGTCCATTCAAAAATTTTAGTCCTCCTTCTGGTTTTTTTTGTGTTTTCGGATTTTGGATTCCCAAATTTGCTCACCCCACTTCGCAGTCAATACATTATGCATGTTAACGACATCTGGGCAAAAGTTACCCCTTGGTAAGGCATAAACTCACCGATCAAGACTCAAACTGTGACCAGCTAACTTGTGTGAAGCGTCTATAGATGCCGTGCAGGCACCAAGCGGCGTTTGAGGAACTTCTGATTCATTTGAGATAGAAACTATTTTATATGGTTGAAATCTGCAAATGGATAATTGAATTATGCAGCAGAGAGCAGTGTGTGTGACGAGCGGCAAATTCAAATAGGAAAACGCAGAGGTTGCAGAATGCCATAGTCCCTCAAACTTTCCTCCAGGTAACTCTGCAGCCAGGGGGGTTCCCTGCGAAGGTCACCTCCTCTTTGTCCTGGTGTCATACTGTGTTGGGCAGGCATTCTGCAGCTGCCATGTGGACCAGCTTGAAAGGCCCAGCGTGTGGACTCGTTTTTTGGTCCCATCACTGCTTACTGGAGCAAAAAAATACAGCCAATATACGGGCCCTTCCAACTGTGCCACCTGGCAAGGCCAGTCCATCATTGGTCCCATGCCTTGTGTGACTCTTTCAGCCAGCCCAGATTTTTTAAAGAGCGCCTTCCATTCCGAGACTTCTAGGCTTGCTGTTCCCATGGTAACTATGCGTCCACATGTCCCAGCATGCAAAGTGCCTGCAAAAATTCAAGGTCGGCTCCTGGTGTCGCCTGGCCTTCTCAGTTACCTCGTCCACCACTCCCTGCTCCGGCGTGAGTGCAGCGTTTGTTATGTACATTTCTAGAGTCGTCTATTGTTATTTTAGTCCCTCATAAAGAGCGGATCTTTTTCAGGATAGTCTGTACCTGGCTTGGCTTGGATACATCTGCTGGTGCGCCCAGAGGCTGGGTCACTAGGAGCCACCAGTAAAGCTTCAGAAAGATAACTTCAGTTAGGCACCGGCTGCAAAGATCTGGGCCTAACATTTTGTTCGCAGCTTTGACTCGTAATCGCCGGGACATCTGGGATTTCATCTTTAAAAATCATACGTTCATACGGTGGACCTCACCTGACGGGGGCCTTAAACCAAGAACTGTGTCAAAGAGCAGCTAGGAAGTAAGTCGTCAAACTTTTGATCAAGGAAACAACTATTTTATGCGATTATGTGGACTACCCACATTTGTCCCACATCCAGGGCTTTAAGTGGGCCGGGTCTCACAGGTCTGAGCACTGGTAGTTTTTAAAGGGGGGCTCGAAACGGGTCTCCGGTTTTGTGCCCTTGCACAGGCGGTCCGTTTTTTTTTCAGGACTGAAGTGACAGCGGGCACATACATGGATGTGCGCTGCTCACACTGCTCACTAGTGGGCATGACGTCATGCCAGGTGAGCGTTGTAGGGGAAGGGAAATCCCTTGAGAGTCACTTTCTCTCTGGATTTCCCTTCTCTTTTTGAAACTCGAGAGCAGCAACATTGTCGTGGTGTCACCAAAGCTTTAAGTGGAAGCTTTTTCAATATTATATACAAGCCATAGTTGCTGCTTGTTTATCTTATGCAACTAACACCCATTGACAAAGCCAATAGTCCTGACTTCTTGTAGGCATGATGTTACTTGTTGTATCATATATATTAGCTGCAATGACAGAAACAGCAAAATACAAGTCGGGCGGCACACTATGCTAAACACAGATTTTTAGCTTAAGTGTTTTTAAGCACACCCTTAATTACATTGGCCACGCCCCTTTGAGAGACCCTCCAGTTTTTCATCCCACTTAAAGCCCTGCCCACATCCTAGACTGTATAGTAATCAGTGGGAACAGCTAAAATGCAGCAATACCTAAAATATATAATGGCTATGAGTATTAGACGTTGGATGCTGAAGTAAAGACTGGGTCAGGTGCCACCTTTCATTGACTTGAAGATGTCGAAACTGCACATTTCGTACAATTGACCCGTGGCACAGAGTCACCTTTTCGTTTTTTGCACAGCTTTTATGCATGAAAAAGGAGTCTTTTAACCCCTTCGCTGCGGCGGCTATTCCGCCGCAGCGCTAAGGAGGAGGCGGGGCCACGCGGCGCTCCCGTGCTCGTGACGGAACCGCTCCGTCACGGCCCGCGGGTGAGCTGTGCTTGTGACCGAACGGTTTCGTCACGGCCCCGCCCGCTCTTTAGAACGTCAGCGCAGGCGCAGAATTCGCACCGCGCAGGCGCCACGAGCGGGCCGTGATGGAACCGTTCCGTCACGAGCAAAGCCCACCCGAGGCTCGTGACGGAACGGTTCCGTCACGAGCATGGGAGGGGTTAATTACCTGTTTTTAGAACTTTTCATAACAGGACAATCACTGTGATTTTGTTGCATGTGGTTATGAAATGCGAAAATATAACCCTGTGTTCCAGACTAGGCCGATCTTTTGACAGGATAATTTAAGACTGAAGTATCTGGCTACAGAGGGAGGTCGGAAGGTGTGACCTTATTATGCACCTTGTGTAATCGTTCTTGGAGTCCTGCAGATAGGATCATGCTTGTATTTGAAATCATGATTTACTTGTTTGTAAGAGTTTTAGAATAATTGAGGAATGTGATAATGTGTTATGTATTTTGGCGCAGGTTCACCTTCCGATATAATTAAGTGGCGGGTGGGTATGAAGTCAGAGGCAGGCCTCAAGATAAGCCACTCACATGTATGTTAGATAACATACGCACTTTGGTCCTAGGGTTAACCTCTAAATGATTTTATGTATGCATTTACAAAAATTGTCTCTGGCTGCTAGCGTTCCAAACGCACTTAAATTATTTGCTGCTTCTGGTTTAGCTAGTCGATATGTCGTTGAGATATGCTGAGGGGTAAGGTTAAATTAAATTTTTTTTTAGCCCGAGGAAAAATATATATTTATCTAGGAGAGCGGCACTCTTCAGTTTGATGGAGTTATCGAAGTTTATTATTGTCCTTAGAGTATTGAAATCTTTTTAAAATCTTTTTTTTCTGGAAATTTACTACTAACAGCTGCATGGGGGTATAAGGGTCTTTATGTTTTGCATTTATTTAACTTGTGCTAAAATGTATGTATTTATTAAAAAATTGTATGGGTAGGATAAGGATAATTGTAATTTTGAAAAGTTTGTTTTGCCATGTCAGCATAATATGAAGTTAATAAACTAAATTGAAACTAAAGATCAATAAAACGTGTTCCGTCCAGTTGGATGATGTAACTGGTCAATATCCACCCTTCTTGCATCAATTACTGCCTAACACCCGATGGAAGAGGTTTCCAACCATGCAAAATCATTCAAATATTCAATTAAATATAACTTCCCAAACTGTCCATCCAGATCTAACCCGAGCGAGACCTCGTCCCTTGAAGGCATTTTCCAAGGATCCTTTGTGACTGTTGAAAGAGTCTGGAATTTGACCCTGGCTTCACCTGGTAAGTAGTGGAGGTTGCTCATAGCAGGCAGTATGTTGTCCAGTTGACCGGGTTTAAGGATTATTCTTGTGGCCTGGGTGTGTAGCGTTTGTAGGAGATGCCAGTGTAGAGGGCGTTGCAGTATACCAAGGTTCAGCGCTTTTGGGGTGGCTTGAGGAGGGACTCAAGATCTGGGGGCCAGTCGAAAGCTAGTGGGGTGGTCTCACTTTTTCCCATTCTGATGGCCTCATTCTTCCTCCTTTTCATCAGAGGTAGCTCTCCTCCATGCAGCGGCAGGCATGGTCCAAACACAGTCTGATGTTGGTTGTGGGCTCTAGGGTGTTTTTCTAGCTGGAAATGGTATTTCTTGTTGTGTGCGTACATTTGCCCATTGAAAGAAGCTGTCCCCGGGGCATATAGAGATGTTGACCATAAATGATCCTCACGGGACAGCGGGGGTGTGGGCAGTCCATCTGTATGGTTCCTGATTGTTATGACTGTAGGAAAGCTTGGGTGCAGGTTAGAGCAAGACATGCTATTCCCCCAGTATTTTCAGCCTGTCAATGGTAACTCGTGGTCAGCAGTGTCATAGGCGGCAGATTGACCAGGGGGCATGACTGCTCTTCCTTGATGTTCATATGACAGCTATGGATGTTTCGGCGCCTACTGTGAGTCTAAATCAAGACTTGTGCTCATGGAGGAAATGGTTTTGTTCCACCTACTCTTGGTCGCCTGCTCTTTATAGGTCTGTGTCACCCCTTAGGAGCAGTGGTGGCTCCTTCGCAATGGCGGAGGATCGTCGCCTCACCACCTTTCTCAGGATCGGCAAATGTAAAATAGAACGATGTTCTTGGATCGTTTTACATTTGCCAGCTCTTAGCCAGTAGTGTT
The DNA here is from genome assembly GCF_964263255.1 of Lissotriton vulgaris. NCBI lineage: Eukaryota > Metazoa > Chordata > Amphibia > Caudata > Salamandridae > Lissotriton > Lissotriton vulgaris. The sequence goes on along the minus strand of NC_141691.1, from coordinate 2,003,465,188 downwards.
GGGAGGGGCGGACTGAGGCATGGGATGGGTGCTAGTGCACTCCACTCCCTAAGTGCTCATATGTGTTTGGCCGGCCGTTTCATGCTGACCAAAAAACACATGCTCACTTAGGTTTTCTCCACCCCAGCTGGATTGAGCAGCCCTACTGAAGAAACCCCACAGACTCCCAGGCCTGAGTGGAGCATCTTTCATGCACGCTCAGACCAAACCCTGCGCTGTTGTACAACAAGGGGTTTGTACAGGGAGTCTGTCCCAGGGGCTGCTGGGACCAGGCAGGAAGAGGAAAGGCGGCGTGACGAGACACAACCTTGGAGGCGGCCAGTGGCAAAAAGTACGTTTTTAAAAACAATTGTGCTTCTAACACCCCCCTGGGTGACCCCTCCTACCCCGCCACCTGCCCCACCACCCTTTGTTTATGTCATCCACCGCTGCTTAGGCGGTCCAATACATTGGAAGCATCTCGGAAGTTTAAAAGTTAACATAGCATCGTAGTACGGATTAACTTAATAATATTTAGGAGAAATTCTAAATGTATTTCACGCTATGCGAAGATCACAAAGTCTTGGGCCATTCATGTTTTCTAAAATAGGTGTGGTCATGCAAAACATGGAAAGATTGTTCTTATAATATTCTGTCAGCACAACAGGGAGAATCTTTTTTATCCTGTAATATTGAGGCTTTAGAAGAAATATTTTTGTTGGGGTAGCACTATAGTGAGGTCCTTGTCCATCGTAAGCATTGTATGCATCTATGTGGGGGTTGGGCAGAACAGACGCTGATAAACACCGATTTACAAAAGGTAAAAGCACTACTGGAATACACAAAACTAGGCCATAAGATGAGGCAGACGTACATATTATAGACACATAAGCATGTGTGCAGGGCACCATGTGTATTCTCTTCTTTATAGCTAGCATACTGTTGCACCCAGTACACTTCCAGTTCAACCTGACCCAGCAGGCCGTAAGCGCAAGGCAAGGTGTGAAATGGCGGTGGTGCAAGGATCACGCTACAGAAGGCTACTGACTTAAGGAATTGACTGAACGGCTTGTGGGAAAAGATACCCAGGTGCCTGACTTGACGTTCTCCATTACGCTCTACTCCTTCAAGCGGAAATTTAAGATGCCTCTTGCTTTGTGTGGTGGTAATGAAGCTTGTTTGGGGTTTCGCAGGCCTTCCTGGGGACACGTGACACATGCCTTGGCCTCAGGTCTGCAATGAATCGATTGAGGATTGTGTGCTGATCCTCAGAGCCGTATTGTTTTGGTAGGTTGGACTTGTTTGGCCGGAAGCTGCTGCGGAGTCGAGAGGAGTGCTTGGCTCTCCTCTGTGGCTGCTCGGACGGAGGCTAGAGTTTCACTGGGACGGGTTCCCAGAATGGGGTCAGTGCTAAGCGCCAGGAAACTCAGTATGTTGTTCTACTTGGCAACCATCCTATTGAATTTACATTAGTAACTTAATTGTATTGTCACTTGTGGTCCACATGATATGTTATTTGGATTTGTAAAGTGCGCTTATCACCCGAGGGGTATCAAAGCACTTGAGTAAATGAATTGGACAACCGTGCTCATAGTTAAATCGCCAAGTCTTCAGTTCCTTGTGGTGGTCCTGATGTGGTGTAGAAGGTCGTTCAAGGATTTGGCTGCGATGTAGTAAACTTGCTCCTGCGATGTGAGGTATTTGCACGAGGTAGAGTAAAGCGGAGTTCAGTTGCCAGGTTGGTTGGTGGAAGTTGAGGCGGTGGTTGCAGTAGGCAGGTTTGATATTGTGGAGGGCTTTGTAAGCATGGATGAGCAGTTTGAATTGACAACCCTTTTGGATTGTAGTTCTCTGAGGAGGGGCTTGATATATACGTTGCGGAGGATGGTAAGGATGAGTCTGGCAGTGACTTATTGAGTGATTTGGAGTCTTTGTAAGAGTTGATTCATGATGCCGGTGTTGAGTGCATTGCTGTGGTCTCGTCTGCTGGTGACGTGGGCCTGCGTGACTGTGCATCTGATGTCGGTGGGAAGCCAGTGGAATTCATTTGTGTGGCCATTGCGAGTCTGTCGCCCATGATGATGCAGATTTTTTTGGTGCGGTCGTGGGGGTTTTCGTGGGTCCCAAGTCTGTTGGCCACCAGGAGAAGTCCCATGGAGAGCTCTTGTTGCAGAAGTTTTCTGTTTGATCTGTTTCGACTTTAAGGCTGTACTGTTTCATCCAGTTTGCTACGTTAGATAGGCAGATGTTGAAGTTGGTTCTGGTGGTGTGATTGTATGTGAGGGAGAGGATTAGCTGAGTGTCCTCTGTGTAGGATACAATATTGATTCCTTGGAATCGCGTGACGAGGGCGAGTGGCGCCTTGTAGATGTTGAAGAGGGCAGGGCTAAGTGATGATCGTTGAGGGACTCCGCAGATGAGGTTCTTGGGTTCTAAGGTTTAGGACAGGAGCCTCATTCGCTGGGTCTAGTATGAGAGGAAGGAGGCAGCCAGCTCATGTCAGGACCACGTATTCTAGTGTTGTGGAGTGTTGTGATGAGGGTGCTGTAGGAGATGGTATCAAATGCTGCAGAGAGGTTGAATCGTATGGGTGCTCTGATTTCTGATTTGTCCATGATGGACCGGATATTGTCAGTTGCTGCGATAAGACCAGTTTCCATGCTGTTGTTTCTGCTAAATCCAGAATGGGAGCTGCCTACTAGGAGGTGGTAGTGATCCAATTGTTGAAGGTTTTGATGTCTGCATGCAGGTCCCTATGAGGTTTGGTTGATGGACAGTGAGGGTGTTAGTCCAGTATGTGCCCTTTCTCTTGTTCCAGCTACGTCCGAGGTTTTAGGTAGTTTTGGCGAAGGGGAGTTGGGATGCGTTGATAAAAAAGTGGACGATGGAGTGGTCTGTCTGGGTGAGCAGAGTAAGGTGGCTGAACTTGACTTTGTTGCTGGCTGTGACAGTGGGGTCAAGGGTGTGTCCCGCATTGTGGGTGAGGCCCTGGATGAACTGTGTGGGCCCTAGGATCTCAAGCCTCTCAAGTAGGTCTAGGAATTTGGGGTCATTTTGGTCATCGAGATGGAAGTTGAGGTTGCAGAGTAAGATGAATTAGTTTGGTGACTGGTGCGATGAAGTCTGTGAGGTGATAGCTGAAGGTGGCCCATGGTCTGGGTCTGGGTCAGTATGCTAGGGTGCCTTTGATGGAGGTGTGGTTGCTGGTCTGAAGTCGGAAGTGCATTTGTTCCATTAGGGTTGTGTCCTCGTCGTTGGAGGTGGTGCATGTGATAGTCGTCGTAGATGATGGCGAGTCCTCCTCCTAGTATGTACTGTCTGTCATGGTGGGAGATCTTGTAGCCCAGTGAATAGCTATGGGGATGGTCGGTGCTGATGTGGGGTTTCGCCAGGTCTCTGTCAGGAATAATATGTCCGAGGAGCGAGTCTCAATGGTGTCCAAGATCTCAGCAGCGTATTTGTTGAGAGTTCTGGTGTTGAGCAGCATACATGCCAGATGGGGTGAGGCGTGTGTGGCAAGTGGGGAGTGTGTGTTGGTTGCAGGTGAAATGGCAGTGAGTGTATGAGAAAGGTCCTACTATGGAGTGAGGTGAGGCGCCGAAGCAACTGTTGTGGCGGCGTGTGGTGTTGAGTGCATGCAGGCTGGACACTGCGTAGCGTCTGCGTTCTGTCGGATTAGGGACCTTTGCGCGGTTCAGGCATGGATGGGCTTGTCTTCGGTGTGCCTGCGGCATGCCCGTTGTGCAGTCACACAGAGGCTGCCATTAAGTAGGTCCTGGGTCGGAGGGAGTGCGGGGTGAAGCAGCAAAATAGCCAGAGCTGCTTTGGGTTCCCAGTCCAGCCTTGTTTCTGACCTCAGTTTAGAGCCCTGTGATATGTCCAAATCAATCAATCAGGGGTTGGTAAAGGGCAATTACCCCCCTCCCGCCCCACTCTCCCCCCCCTCCGTGAGGGTCTCAAGGCGCTGGGGGATGGGGTGGGGGAGGAGGCGGCTCAGTTGAGCGCTGTGGTCATCCGAAAAGGCAGGTCTTGAGGTTCTTTCTGCACTGGGGCAAGTGATCAACTTCTATCCAATAGGCATCCATTCCCCTGCTTCCACTTAATGTGACAATACTCATGCCTTGGAAAATATGCTTTGTTGGAAGAATGCGTGTGATGTTTAATTGAAGAGTTTGTATTCTCTGTGATGTGTACAATGATTTTAATGGGCTAGTATACAAGTTCATGCAGAGGAAGTGGGCTGTTAATTTAAACGACATCGTTGCTTTTCATCCATTTACAACTCTGTGTACATAGATTCGTTGATTTACTCAGAAGCACACTTTTTGTTTTGTCAAGTGATGAGGCAGAGATTCATAGCCTCCTGCAGAGGATCCAACACTGGCAGCTTGGCCACTAGAAGCCATCTCCACTTTTACCTCTTTCTATACGACCTGATTCAGAAAGGATTTCCTTTGGTTTACTCTTGTAGAATCCCTACTTACTCCTGGAATTCTGGAGTGTGACATGAGTAATACAACTGTAGGCCACATCTGCTCCTGGCAAAGTCTTTTTTTATTGGATCCACAGTGCGGCACAACATCTATACACATCTATACACACACACACACACCGACGCATACACACACACACACCCACACACACACACACACTTCCACCTTTCAACAAATGAACTCCTGTTCCAAGGTGTAGTGTCTGTTTTTCTTTGCCACCTGCTGTCACAATCGACAGCTGTGGTGGTGGGGGCACCAAGGGGGGCCCCCACAAATAGAGCTTGGGCACTGGCCCCCTCTAGACACGCCAGTGTTGTAGCCTCCAGTACCTACATTGTGTATAGTTTTGAGGGATGTGGTTCCTTTTCATCCTCTTTGCACTGGTGAAGTGGCCACTTGCACCTGTAGTAAGAGAGAAGCGTCCTCTGAAGAATCTTTGAGATTCACAGCAGGGATAGTATTGTTAATGCTGTATCTTCTTTGATCTGAGTCCCTGGGTGGTGGTTAATGCAAAGCCGAAGGAAGCCGCTTTGAATATCAAATCACCGACCCATTCATACCGAGACCGTCTGCCCTTCGGATGCAAAACTTTTTACGCGCTGTTTCTGCGGTCCCTCTGAAGGAGAGCTGAGCTGCGATATAGGCGAGGCAGGGACAGCTTAAGGATTGTGGGGGCCCCGGGCCAAACCTATATTGGGGGCCCGACCTTCGGAACAGCTCTGAATGTGATGCAATTTCAGCTTTTTCATGATCTCTTTGGCCAAGTCATCAACACTGCACAGGCGCAGTGGTCCAAAGTCTAAATAGGTTTCTAACTAATGTTCCTTTCCTGCAACTATACACAACACACAGCGGAGTGAACTTATCCAAACACCCCTATAAACAGATCCTCCAGATCGGTCATAGCCTTTCTTCCTTATGCTTATCATCTGGTAGTTTGTTCCAGATCTAAAGGATGGGGACTGAAAATGCCCGGCTTCTTAGAGTCGTTCTATTAAAACGTGGGCAGGCTAGCAGACAAGACTCTGATGACCGAAGAAAGGGTCCGGGCACATAAGGCCTCAGGCAATCTTTGATGTATTTGGGTGCGTCTCCAAACTGAGACTTATGTGCAATGCACAGCCCCTTGAATTTAACCCTTTGCTTGATGGGAAGCAAGTGTAACTGCTGCAATAGAGGAGTGGCGTGGGCTCTTCTTGGCAACTTATAAATCAACCTTGCTGCATCATTCATAACCACTTGGAGCTACCCCAGAGGTTTTTTGGGAAGCCCAGTGTAGACTGCGTTGCCATAATCTAAGCGTGACAAGATTAGTGCCGTCACGACTGTCTGCATGACAGAAAAAGACAGCAAGGTCACCAGTTTCCGAAGTTGCCGCATTAGGCCAATACAACTCCCCACAACAGCAGATACCTGGCTATTTAGGGCTAGGCCAGTGTCCAACTTTATACCTGGGCTCTTCACTGCTGGCACCGGAGTAGGGGTGCTGCCCTGTTCTTGAGGCCAAAAAAGAGTGGACCAGGGCGAGACCCCTGAAGTAAGAGCAATTACTTCTGTTTTATCTGGATTTACCTTCAGTGAGTTGAAGGTCATCCAGTTCATACTGAACCAGAGGATATTCTGGACGTTACACTGTGAGGCGGGAGAGTTGTCAATTTGCACAATTAACTGGGTATCGTCAGCGTAGTTAAACACCTGACAATCTGTTTTGGCTAGTGCATCTATCAGAGGCTGAAGGTAAATATTAAAAAGTAGAGGGGACAGCGCAGAGCTCTGTGAGACCCCCCATTGTTGGATGCCCTGCCTAGATGTACAATCTCCCAATTGGACTCTTTGGGAACGATCCTCCAGGAAGGAGGTAATCCATTGGAGGACCATCCCAGTGACTCCCAGCCGCCGGACACGGGCTAACAGCTGCACATGGTTCACCGTGTCAAATGCGGCTGAGAGGTCCAACGGGATTAGAGCTGAGGGGCTCTTCTTGTCGGCTGCAAGCAGCAGGTCATCCAGCACTGAGAGCATCACCAACTCAGTGCTGTTGTGTGCCCTGAAACCGGCTTGCCGAGTGTGTAACAGCTGATGTTGAAAGACGAGAGGACTCTGAGTACCTTTTGTTCCAGAACTTTAGCCAGGAAGGGGAGTCTGGAAATGGGTCTAAAGTTTTTAAGGATCTTGGTGTCCGACCCTGTCTTTTTCAGCAACGGGATCACTAAGGCTTCCTTAAACTTCGGTGGTACCCTTCCTGTCGCCAAAGACAGGTTTAATGGGGACAACACCTCAGTCTCAATCACTGGAATAATGGTTTTGAACAATTTCGGTGGGCAAGGGTCCTCAGGTGACCCTGATTTTACTTTGGCCGGGAAGTGAGTTAAATCATGTGGTTCGAGCGAAGGGAACTCCGAGAGAGCAGTACCCTGAAAGTCAGGCGGGTCCTCCACTGACAAAGAGCAGGGAGTAATGTGTTTTCTATATTGTAATATAGCAGCAGCTCACTAATATTACTACACACAACCTCTATAACCCACTGTAAGGATGCTCCGTAGTCTTAGAAAGGGAACAGGTACAGGTTTATTTGTAGTAAATCAGCAAATACAGGTGAGTGCCCAGGAGCAGCTGAATACAAGGACTGCTCCAATGTAACTGAAGACACACACACGAAAGATGCACATAAGACATTCTAAACTGGGACCTCGTGCATTCTAACAAGAATAAGGCACGGGTCTTAATGGCACACTAAATAGAACAACAAAACACCCACTCACATTTTTAATGTCTGAGGTCATGTTTTGATCTAAAAGGAACTCTTTTAAGGAAGTTGTGTGGGGTTGAAAAATTAACATTTCTCAGCAAAATGTCTGCAGTACACTCCCACACATCACTAATATTAAAAATCTAAAAATAAATGAAAGGAAATGGTATTTACAACAATCTGTTTAAGAATCCTTCATGGTCATCAGGATAGCACTGTGTGGCAAAAAGCTGGATCTATTAGGGGAGGGGCCTGACATTGTGGGGCCCTGGCCCAGAGCCCCCTTTGCCCCTGTCGTAAAATGGCTCTGAGGTGAGTGTAAGTCATTGAATCAGCGATTTGCATAATTTGCATTTGTCAGGGAATCGGTCCATCATCTTGCTGTTATCTCCGAATGAAACCCACAATATACTCTGTTTGTAAAGGTATGTGTGCACTCCAGGGGCCCAGGAGTTGTCTTCATTTTGTGCTCACACATGTTGTGATTGTGAATACAATATTTTATTCCCCAATATGACTCCTTTGTTTTCTTTGCATTTGCACACTCAAGTTGCACCTCTCTGGTGAGAAACCTCTTTGAAGGGGGCATGGCCTGGCAGTTTGGGCTGGACTGTTCCTATTGCAGCAGGACCAAAACTGATTTGGCATATGCCTGGTTCCTGTCTGAAGTGGTGTAGTTGGGGAAAAAACATGAATTGGCACGAGATCCCAAGTAATTTCCTATGGTGAGATTCATTAAAGCATTCCATCCATCATTTTTAGGTCTCATCTAGGCAGCACTTGCGCCATCTCTTTGAGACATGCTGTATGTAGGATTTGGGCTTGAAAAAAACACCCCTCTTTTTTTTCATTGGTTCCTATTGCTGTACTTTTCATTGGTGAATACACTTAGTAGTACAACCTCCTTTTGAATTTTTTTATCTTCTCATGAGGACTGCCCTTATTATTTATACTTGGAGAGAACTAGTTGGCCTGCCTCGTTGCTAGTTAACTGTTTTGTTTACTTGTGAAGTAAAACGTCTGTTGAATCACTTGCTTGTGTTGCCTTATCTCCTATGCCTCCGCTTTACCCTTCCCACAACACTGCTTGGGTTGCTTCATATCCCTTACAAATGTTTTTCTTTATGTAGCACAAATAGCCATGGGCTCAGGGAAATTAAACAATCAGCCCTTTATCATAGGATGTTGAGCAGACTCGAACCGGGATCCCCAGCTCACCACTCACCGCTGCGCCATACCATTTGCCCAGTCATGTTGCAGGGTGCAGTACAATATGTGGCCAACAGAGGTCCCAAGGGACACCTAGTGACAGCCTGTGGTACTGCACCCTCACAACACTGCTTGTTTTAACGTGGCGTCAGAACTGCCATTTTCACTCCCGCTCTACGGCACCATTGCAGGGTACTACATGAAATAAAACACAACAGAGTTCTTTCTTTTATTAAGGTGGGGAGGGCATATCTATTGCATAGGTAAAAACGTTGGCATTTATAATGCTAATAGCTCAAACTCCAGCAAATGTGAGACCTATTGCATTTCCAATGCGTGTTTGCTTTCTTGGTAGTTGCGTGCAAAGCAGGGCATAATGACTCGCTCTCCAGTGTTGCACTGGCCCTTCTCTAGTGTCCTGCCAGTCTTGTATTTAATATCTTCAGTTCCTTGTGGTGGTCCTCATGTGGTGTGGAAGGTCGTTCAAGGATTTGGCTGCGATGTAGTAAACTTGCTCCTGCGATGTGAGGTATTTGCACGAGGTAGAGTAAAGCTGAGTTAAGTTGCCTGGTTGGTTGGTGGAAGTTGAGGCGGTGGTTGCAGTAGGCAGGTCTGATATTGTGGAGGGCTTTGTAAGCATGGATGAGCAGTTTGAATTGACAGCGCTTTTGGATTGGTAGTCCGTGTAGCTCTCTGAGGAGGGGCTTGATATATACGTTGTTGAGGATGGTAAGGATGAGTCTGGCAGTGACTTACTGAGTGATTTGGAGTCTTTGATGGCGGTGTAGAGTGCATTGCTGTAGTCTAGTCTGCTGGTGATATGGGCCTGCCTGACTGTACATCTTATGTCGGTGGGGAGCCAGTTGAATTCAATTGTGTGGCCATTGCGAGTCTGTCGCCCATGATGATGCTGATTTTTTTGGTGTGGTCGTGGAGGTTTTCGTGGGTCCCAAGTCTGTTGGCCACCAGGAGAAATCCCATGGAGAGCTCTTGTTGCAGAAGTTTTCAGTTTGATCTGTTTCGACCTTTAGGCAGTACTGTTTCATCCAGTTTACTACATTAGATAGGCAGATGTTCTAGTTGGTTCTGGTGGTGTGGTTGTATGTGAGGGAGAGAATGAGCTGAGTGTCCTCTGTGTAGGATACAATATTGATTCCTTGGAATCGTGTGACGTGGGCCAGTGGCGCCTTGTAGATGTTGAAGAGGGCAGGGCTAAGTGATGATCGTTGAGGGATTCCGCAGATGAGGTTCTTGGGTTCTAAGGTTTAGGAAAGGAGCCTCATTCGCTGGGTCTAGTGTGAGAGGAAGGAGGCAGCCAGCTCATATCAGGACCACGTATTCTAGTGTTGTGGAGTGATGTGATGAGGGTGCTGTAGGACATGGTATCCAATGCTGCAGAGAGGTTGAATAGTATGGGTGCTCTGATTTCTGCTTTGTCCATGATGGACCGGATATTGTCAGTTGCTGCGATAAGACCAATTTCCATGCTGTTGTTACTGCTAAATCCAAAATGCGAGCTGCCTACTAGGAGGTGGTAATGATCCAATTGTTGAAGGTTTTGATGTCTGCATGCAGGCCACCTATGAGGTTTGGTTGATGGACAGTGAGGGTGTTAGTCCAGTATGTGCCCTTTCTCTTGTTCCAGCTACGTCCGAGGTGTTAGGTAGTTTTGGCGAAGGGGAGTTGGGATGCGTTGATAAAAAAGTGGCCGATGGAGTGGTCTGTCTGGGTGAGCAGAGTAAGGTGGCTGAACTTGACTTTGTTGCTGGCTGTGACAGTGGGGTCAAGGGTGTGTCCCGCATTGTGGGTTAGGCCCTGGATGAGCTGTGTGGGCCCTAGGATCTCAAGCCTCTCAAGTAGGTCTAGGAATTTGGGGTCATTTTGGTCATCGAGATGGAAGTTGAGGTTGCAGAGTAAGATGAATTAGTTTGGTGACTGGTGCGATGAAGTCTGTGAGGTGATAGCTGAAGGTGGCCCATGGTCTGGGTCAGTAAGCTAGGGTGCCTTTGATGGGGGTGTGGTTGCTGGTCTGAAGTCGGAAGTGCATTTATTCCATTAGGGTTGTGTCATCGTCGTTGGAGGTGGTGCAGGTGATAGTCTCGTAGATGATGGCGAGTCCTCCTCCTAGTATGTACTGTCTGTCATGGTGGGAGATCTTGTAGCCCAGTGAATAGCTCTGGGGATGGTCGGTGCTGATGTGGGGTATCGCCAGGTCTCTGTCAGGAATATTATGTCCGAGGAGCGAGTCTCAATGGTGTCCAAGATCTCAGCTGCGTATTTGTTGAGGGTTCTGTTGTTGAGCAGCATGCATGCCAGATGGGGTGAGGCGTGTGTGGCAAGTAGGGAGTGTGTGTTGGTGCAGGTGAAATGGCAGTGAGTGTATGAGAAAGGTCCTACTATGGAGTGAGGTGAGGCGCTGAAGCAACTGTTGTGGCGGTGTGTGGTGTTGAGTGCATGCAGGCTGGACACTGTGTAGCGTCTGCGTTCTGTCTGACTAGGGACCTTTGCGCGGTTCAGGCATGGATGGGCTTGTTTTTGGTGTGCCTGCCGCATGCCCGTTGTGCAGTCACACAGAGGCTGCCATTAAGGAGGTCCTGGGACGGAGGGAGCGCGGGGGGGGAGGGGGAGCAGCAAAATTGCCAGAGCTGCTTTGGGTTCCCAGTCCAGCCTTGTTTCTAACCTCAGTTTAGAGCCCTGTGATATGTCCAAATCAATCAATCATTGGTAAAGGGCAATTACCCCCCTCCCGCCCCACTCTCCCCCCCCTCCGTGAGGGTCTCAAGGCGCTGGGGGGTGGGGTGGGGGAGGGAGGCGGCTCCGTTGAGCGCTGTGGTCATCCGAAAAGGCAGGTCTTGAGGTTCTTTCTGAACTGTGGCCAGTGATCAACTTCTATCCAATAGGCATCCATTCCCCTTCTTCCACTGAATGTGACAATACTCAAGCCTTGGAAAATACGCTTTGTTGGAGGAATGCGTGTGATGTTTAATTGAAGAGTACGTATTCTCTGTGATGTGTACAATGATTTTAATGGGCTAGTATACAAGTTCATGCAGAGGAAGTGGGCTGTTAATTTGAACGACATCATTGCTTTTCATCCATTTACAACTCTGTGTACATAGATTCGTTGATTTACCCAGAAGCAAACTTTTTTGTTTTGTCCAGTGGTGAGGCAGAGATTCAAAGCCTCCTGCAGAGGATCCAACACTGGCAGCTTGGCCACTAGAAGCCATCTCCACTTTTACCTCTTTCAATACGACCTTATTCAGAAAGGATTTCCTTTGGTTTACTCTTGTAGAATTCCTACCTTACTCCTGGAATTCTGGAGTGTTACATGAGTAATACAACTATAAAACACACACACACACACTCTCACTCACACTCTCTCATTCACGCTCTCTCTCACCCTCTCTCTCAGAAACTCTCTCTCTCTCTCACACACACTTTCCTCTTCCAAGGTGTAGTGTCTGTTTTTCTTTGCCACCTGCTGGCACAATCGACAGCTGTGGTGGTGGGCCACCAAGGGGGGGCCCCACAAATAGAGTTTGGGCACTGGCCCCCTCTAGACACTCAAATGTGTTGTAGCCCCCAGTACCTACATTGTGTATAGTTTTGATGGATGTGGTTCCTTTTCATCCTCTTTGCACTGGTGAAGTGGTCAGTCCTGTGCCACCTGCACCTGTAGTAAGAGTGAAGCGTCCTCTGACGAATCTTTGAGATTCACAGCAGGGATAGTATTGTTAATGCTGTATCTTCTCTGATCTGAGTCCCTGGGCGGTGGTTAATGCAAAGCCGAAGGAAGCCGCTTTGAATATCAAATCACCGACCCATCATACTGAGACCGTCTGCCCTTCGGATGCAAAACTTTTTACGCGCTGTTTCTGCGCTCCCTCTGAAGGAGAGCTGCAGCTGCAACATAGGCGAGGCAGGGACAGCTTAAGGATTGTGGGGGCCCCGGGCCAAACCTATATTGGTGACCCGACCTTCGGAACAGCTGTGAATTTGATGCAATTTCAGCTTTTTCATGATCTCTTTGGCCAAGTCATCAACACTGCACAGGCGCAGTGGTCCAAATTCTAAATATGTCTATAACTAATGTTCCTTTCCTGCAACTATACACAACACACAGCGGAGTGAACTTATCCAAACACCTCTATAAACAGAAGGGTTTTAAGTCTCCTCCAGACCGGTCATAGCCTTTCTTCCTTACGCATATCATCTGGTAGTTTGTTCCAGATCTGGAGGATGGGGACTGAAAATGCCCGGCTCCTTAGAGTCGTTCTATTAAAACGTGGGCAGGCTAGCAGACAAGACCCTGATGGCCGAAGAAATCGTCAGGGCACATAAGGCCTCAGGCAATCTTTGATGTATTTTGGTGCGTCTCCAAACTGAGACTTATGTGCAATGCACAGCCCCTTGAATTTAACCCTTTGCTTGATGGGAAGCAAGTGTAACTGCTGCAATAGAGGCGTGGCGTGGGCTCTTCTTGGCAACTTATAAATCAACCTTGCTGCATCATTCATAACCACTTGGAGCTACCCCAGAGGCTTTTTGGGAAGCCCAGTGTAGACTGCGTTGCCATAATCTAAGCGTGACAAGATTAGTGCCGTCACGACCATCTGCATGATAGAAAAGACAGCAAGGTCACCAGTTTTCGAAGTTGCCGCATTAAGCCAATACAACTCCCCACAACAGCAGATACCTGGCTATTTAGGGTTAGTCCAGTGTCCAACTTTATACCTGGGCTCTTCACTGCTGGCGCCGGAGTAGGGGTGGTGCCCTGTTCTTGAGGCCAACAAAGAGTGGACCAGGCCGAGACCCCTGAAGTAAGAGCAGTTACTTCTGTTTTATCTGGATACCTTCAGTGAGTTGAAGGTCATCCAGTTCATAGTGAACCAGAGGATATTCTGGACGTTACACTGTGAGGCGGGAGAGTTGTCAATTTGCACAATTAACTGGGTATCATCAGCGTAGTTAAACACCTGACAATCTGTTTTGGCTAGTGCATCTATCAGAGGCTGAAGGTAAATATTAAAAAGTAGAGGGGACAGTGTAGGATGCCCTGCCTAGATGTACAATCTCCCAATTGGACTCATTGGGAACGATCCTCCAGGAAGGAGGTAATCCATTGGAGGACCATCCCAATGACTCCCAGCCGCCGGACACGGGCTAACAGCTGCACATGGTTCACCGTGTCAAATGCGGCTGAGAGGTCCAATGGGATTAGAGCTGAGGGGGTCTTCTTGTCGGCTGCAAGCAGCAGGTCATTCAGCACTGAGAGCATCACCAACTCAGTGCTGTTGTGTGCCCTGAAACCGGCCTGCCGAGTGTGTAACAGCTGATGTTGAAAGCCGAGAGGACTCTGAGTACCTGTTGTTCAAGAACTTTAGCCAGGAAGGGGAGTCTGGAAATGGGTCTAAAGTTTTTAAGGAGCTTGGTGTCCGCCCCTGTCTTTTTCAGCAACGAGATCACTAAGGCTTCCTTAAACTTCTGTGGTACCCTTCCTGTCGCCAAAGACAGGTTTAATGGGGACAACACCTCAGCCTCAATCACTGGAATAATGGTTTTGAACAATTTCGGTGGGCAAGGGTCCTCAGGTGACCCTTATTTTACTTTGGCCGTGAAGTGAGTAACATCATGTGGTTCGAGCGAAGGGCACACCGAGAGAGCAGTACCCTGAAAGTTAGGCGGGTCCTCCACTGACAAAGAGCAGGGAGTAATGTGTTTTCTATATTGTAATATAGCAGCAGCTCGCTAATATTACTACACACAATCTCTATGACGCACTCACATTTTTAATGTCTGAGGTCATGTTTTGATCTAAAAGGAACTCTTTTAAGGAAGTTGTGTGGGGTTGAAAAATAAACATTTCTCAGCAAAATGTCTGCAATACGCTCCCACACATCACTAATATTAAAAATTTAAAAATAAATGTAAGGAAATGGTATTTGCAACAATATGTTTAAGAATCATTCATGGTCATCAGGATAGTACTGTGTGGCAAGAAACTGGATCTATTAGGGGAGTGAACTGAAATTGTGGGGCCCTGGCCAGGAGCCCTCTTTGCCCCTGTCGTAAAATGGCTCTGAGGTGACGGTAGGTCAACGAATCATGCGCCAGAGATTTGCATAATTTGCATTTGTCAGGGAATCGGTCCATCATCTTGCTGTTATCTTAGAATGACACCCACAATATACTCTGTTTGTAAAGGTATGTGTGCACTCCAGGGGCCCAGGAGTTGTCTTCATTCTGTGCTCACACATGTTGTGATTGTGAATACAATATTTTATTCCCCAATATGACTCCTTTGTTTTCTTTGCATTTGCACTCTCAAGTTGCACCTCTCTGGTGAGAAACCTCTTTAAAGGGGGCATGGCCTGGCAGTTTGGGCTGGACTGTTCCTATTGCAGCAGGGCCAAAATTGATTTGGCATCTGCCTTGTTCCTGTCTGAAGTGGTGTAGTTGGGGAAAAAACATGAATTGGCACGAGGCCCCAAGTAATTTCCTATGGTGAGATTCATTCAAGTATTCCATCCATCATTTTTAGGTCTCATATAGGCAGCACTTGCGCCATCTCTTTGAGACATGCTGTATCTATTATATGATTCAGAAAAGGGGGTGGTGATGAACAGAGTGTCTGAATTAGGCAGACCACTCTTACCCAGTCCAAAGATCAGGGCTTGATCCATCACCGTTTTTTAGCTCACTGTATCATCCCAGCTCAGAACATGGCTACATGCAAATTAGTCTGTCCCTGGCCCAGTGCATCATGGGAACAGGGCAGACCAGACTACCAAGCCAATTCTTCACTGGAAAGGAGACAAGCTTCCGGGGACCGGTTTCTGGCATTTCAGCCGTCGTCGGCCCGGCTTGCTTGAATCCTGATGGTGCAGTGAGCAAGGGACTCATGTCTGAGTATACCCTACCCTGCCACACCTATAGTGGCCAACAACGATTCAGAAAAGGGGGTGGTGATGAACAGAGTGTCTGAATTAAGCAGACCACTCTTACCCAGTCCAAAGATCAGGGCTTCATCCATCACCGTTTTTTAGCTCACTGCATCATCCCAGCTCAGAACATGGCTACATGCAAATTAGTCTGTCCCTGGCCCAGTGCATCATGGGAACAGGGCAGACCAGACTACCAAGCCAATTCTTCACTGGAAAGGAGACAAGCTTCCGGGGACCGGTTTCTGGCATTTCAGCCGTCGTCGGCCCGGCTTGCTTGAATCCTGATGGTGCAGTGAGCAAGGGACTCATGTCTGAGTATACCCTGCCACACCTATAGTGGCCAAAAACGATTCAGAAAAGGGGGTGGTGATGAACATCACCACCCCTTGTTGTTAAGTATCAATTATATGGGCTTGAATAAATAACCCCTCTTTTTCATTGGTTCCTATTGCTGTACTTTAGAAATCCTGGCTTTTCATTGGTGAATACACTTAGTAGTACAACCTCCTTTTAGAATTTTTTATCTTCTCATGAGGACTGCCCTTCTTACATGTTTTCTTACTGTTCAGCTTATTTACACTTGGAGAGAACTAGTTGGCCTGGCTCGTTGCTCGTTAACTGTTTTGTTTACTTGTGCAGTAAAACTTCTGTCGAATCACTTGCTTGTGTTGCTTTATCTCCTGTGCCTCCCCCTTACCCTTCCCACAAGACTGCTTGGGTTGCTTCATATCCCTTACAATTGTTTTATTTATGTAGCACACCTTGCCATGGATTCAGGCAAATTAAACAATCAGCCCTTTATCATAGGATGTTGAGCCTCACAACAGACTCGAACCGGGATCCCCAGCTCACCAGTCGGCAGCTCTCACCGATGCGCCATACCATTTGGCCAGTCATGTTGCAGGGTGCAGTACAATATGTGGCCAACAGAGGTCCCAAGGGACACCTAGTGACAGCCTGTGGTACTGCACCCTCACAACACTGCTTGTTTTAACGTGGCTTCAGAACTGCCATTTTCACTCCCCGCTCTACGGCACCATTCAAGGTGTACTACATAAAATAAAACACAACAGAGTTCTTTCTTTTATTAAGGTGGGGAGGGCATATCTATTGCATAGGTAAAAGCGTTGGCATTTATAATGCTAATAGCTCCAACTCCAGCAAATGTGAGACCTATTGCATTTCCAATGCTTGTTTGCTTTCTTGGTAGTTGCGTGCAAAGCAGGGCATAATGACTCGCTCTCCAGTGTTGCACTGGCCCTTCTCTAGTGACCTACCAGTCTCATGTTTGATATCTCACCCCTCCAGCTCTACAAGACATCCGTCTGCCTCTGGGTGCTGTCCATCAACAGCCACCCCTTCGCCCACTTATTTCTGTTTTGCAGTACACTGTCCACAAGTGAAAAGCTAAGATGTCGCACCTGACATGTAAGCTGGTACTTAAAGAGCCATATATGGTAAACCCGATAAAGCACGTTTGATAGATTGCATTGACGTGGCTCTATACAGATACACACACATCATGCGGTACACTATTTTACCATTAGCAGCCATAACCATGCCAGAATATTACGTCCACAGACAGCTTGTCGTTATGGTCTGTATGGCACTTTGGTGTCTATATACCATCGTATACCGCTGGCATTCCAGGGCCATTGGTATTAAATCAATCCAGTTGGACAACCAAGTTACTCTCTTTCGGCACTTTACGCACTCTGGGTCAGGATGTTGAGCATTCATTGCCTACACCAGGAGGTGGTAAGTGTCAAGAACTCAGTGTGAGAGCAAATAACACTCCTTGATCTCAATGTTCTGCAATTGACGTAGCCTTGTAGCCCACCGTACCAGGTTATCCTGACCATTAAAGGCCCACTTTAGCATTGTAGGCTTCGCCAAGGTGGGCTATTAAACTATTAGAATATTCCACCGTATATGGGCGATAATATTCAAAATAAAAACAAAAGCTTCTCATGAGAAAATGGGAGTTTAACTTCCCCTCTCCTGCTGTGCATGATTAATAACAATAGCCACTTGCAGGGCCATGACAGTAATGCCAAACATGGACAGCGCGAGCTGTGGAAAAGGCCAGCATTTAACCACTGCTTGTGCTTGGAGTTTGCCAAATTACAGGAGCTGAGGAGAATCCTACCCTGTCCCCATCTCCTTCTACAGTGACAGTGAGATCCACAGGAGTAGGGCTGGGAAAGGCTCGCTGTTTTTTTCCTTCCACAGCCTCAGCCTCTCTCATTCCACGGTGCAATCCACATAACAGGAGAGGTGGTAGAGAAGGTGAGTCAGAGGGTGTGGATTAAGGGCATTAGAAAGTTGACAGCAGTCAGCCTGTACCACTGTTCATAGCCCACTGCTGTTTCATTGTCTTCAGTGTAGCTGCCAACATTCCAATGTTCTAATATATCTTAAAAATAGGACTTTTATTTAGAGGTATATAAAAAAGATGAATTACACTATAATAGTGAAGCGATGTGGCCTAGTGGCTTAAGTGCCAGACCTTAGTATGTGTGGACCTGGTTTCTAATACCGACTGCCACTTGAGTGAAAATATGGTGGGAAAATGACTCCACTTCCCTCTGCCTAAAATTATAAATATATAAATTGTGAATTCAAATGTGTAAATCCCCGCTTGTTGTAGACTATTAATTTACAGCACTGTGCTTCTCCCCAACTGCGTGGCACAATTTAAGTACAAATACAATAAAACTATAGGTGTGAGGCTATTTTATATTGAGTAAACCTCAAAAAATGAACGGTAACAAAGGGTACAATTTCGACATTCTGCAAACTGGGCCCTGCACTGTGGTCCATGGTATCTTGAACTGTGCCCTGGGAGAGCATCAGCTCTGGCATCCTTGCCGCCTGGTGATGGAAGCCTCCTTAACTGGTTCAGTGATTCGTAGATGAGGAACATTGACTGATTTTGCGCCTCTGGCTACCTTTGGCTTTATATACCGCATCCGCTCCAGCAAGGAGTCCATTTTGTTTGTATTGCTAAGTACACATTAATTGGATGCAATCAGGGAAGTTGAGGTTCTGGAAGCAGTGGCTTTGAGCTCTCTTCTTGCAGGTCGTTGTTATTCTGCGATAGTGATCTGGAAGATGGATTCCGACCTGTTAATTAAAGATGGTTTGGTTCTCCGCTGGGACTTGCACGCTTTGGTTACTCGTTTCATTAGATGATCAGAGACACTGCATCTGCTTTTCCAAAGGAGAGGAATAAACACTTTGTTTTTTATATTTTTAAGAAAAGCATTTGTAGTTCTGGAGACGATTTCCCTAAAACTCACTACAACAGTGGCGTAACAAAACATGAGGGGGCCCCCCTGCAAACTACATGGAGGGGGCCCCCCTCTCATTCTCCGTGCCAGTCTAGAGCTCTCAGGCCAGCGATCCGCCATACTGCAGGGGATGCGGGGCGATTGTTATGCCACTGTCACCAATACAGCCGTTATAAGTAACACTGGATGGTGGAGTCAAAGGTTGGGCTTAGTCTGCCCGCAGGCTATCATATGTGGTGGTCCATTCATTACAGGGTCCCTGCCATGAGTAGGCCGGGAACGTTTGCCCAATTTTAGGTGGGTTTCCTGATGCAGACTCCTGTCATGATATACAACGTCGGGCCCACTCATCGTTTAGTTTTGATAAAAGTGCATCCACTGCTCCTTCTCGTTTCCGTTTTAAGACATTGGACAAAGCTACAATGCAGTATTTCAAAAGCAGATGTAACCACAAAGAGCACATTTTGATAATACATTTTTATTTTTATTAGACAATAGCAATCTTAAGAGGCATTGCATAGCTTCATACACACTTTGACCCCAATTCCATCACAGTCTCTCTCTCTCTCTGTCAGTCAGTATCTCTCTTTCAGTCAGTCAGTCTATCTCTCTCTGTCATTCAGTCTCTCTTAGTCAGTCACTCTCTCAGTCAGTCAGTCTCTCTCTCTCTCTCTCTGTCAGTCTGTCAGCCAGTCAGTCTCTCCCTGTCAGTCAGTCTCTCTCTCTGTCAGTCAGTCTATCACTCGCTGTCATTCAGTCTCTCTCAGTCAGTCTCTCGCTCTCTCTCTGTCAGTCAGTCTCTCTCTGTCAGTCTCTGTCAGTCTCTCTTAGTCAGTCTCTCTCTCTGTCAGTCAGTCTCTCTCTCTGTCAGAGTCTCAGTCTCTCTCTCGGTCAGTCAGTCTCTCTGTGAGTCTCTCTATCAGTCAGTCTCTGTCAGTCAGTCTCTCTCTGTTGGTCAGTCTCTCTTTCTCTGTCAGTCTGTCAGTCTCTTTCTCTCTCTGTCAGTCTCTGTCAGTCAGTCAGTCTCTCTCTCAGTCAGTCAGTCTCTCAGTCAGTCAGTCAGTCTCTCTCTCTCCCAGTCAGTCTCTCTCTCTCCCAGTCAGTCAGTCTCTCTCAGTCAGTCATTCTCTCTCTACCCCAGTCAGTCAGTCTCTCTCTCTCTGTCAGTCAGTCAGTCTGTCAGTCAGACTCTCTCACTCAGTCAGTCTCTCTCTCTGTCAGTCTCTCACTCAGTCAGTCTCTCACCCAGTCAGTCTCTCTCTCTGTCAGTCTCTCTCTCTGTCAGTCTCTCTCTCAGTCAGTCTCTCTCTCAGTCAGTCTCTCTCTCAGTCAGTCTCTCAGTCAGTCTCTCTCTCAGTCAGTCTCTCTCAGGCAGTCTCTCTCTGTCAGTCAGTCTCTCTCAGAGTCAATCAGTCTATCTCTCTGTCAGTCAGTCTCTCTGCCTCTCTCTCTCAGTCTCTCTCTCAATCAGTTTCTCTCTACCTCAGCCAGTCTCTGTCAGTCAGTCTCACTCTCAATCAGTCTCTCTCTCTCTGTCAGTCAGTCACTCTCTCTCTCAGTCATTTTCTCAGTCAGTCACTCTCTCTCTCAGTCAGTTTCTCAGTCAGTCAGTCTCTCGGTCAGTCAGTATTCAGTCTCTGAGTCAGTCAGTCAGTTTCTACTCTCTCTCCACTCTCTCCATTCGCTCTCTCAACTCTATCCACTCTATCTCTACTGTCTCTCTCTCCACGGTCTCTCCTCTGTCTCTCTCTCCACTGTCTCCCTCCACTGTCTCCCTCCACTCTCTCTCTCTCTTCACCCTCTCTCCCTTCTCTCTCTCTCTACTCTCTCCACTCTCTCTCTCCACTCTCTCTCTCCACTCTCTCTCCACTCACTCTCTCTCCACTCACTCTCTCTCCACTGTCTCTCTCCACTCTCTCTCTCCACTGTCTCTCTCTCCACTGTCTCTCTCTCCACTGTCTCTCTCTACTCTCCATTCTCTCTCCACTCTCTCTCTCTCTCCACTCTCTCTCTCTCTCCACTCACTCTCTCTCTCCACTCTCTCTCTCCACTCTCTCTCTCCACTCTCTCTCTCTACTCGCTCTCTCTACTCTCTCTCTCCACTCTATCTCTCTCTCCACTCTATCTCTCTCTCCACTCTCTCTCTCTCCACTCTCTCTCCACTCTCTCTCTCTCCACTCTCTCTCCACTCTCTCTCTCCACTCTCTCTCTCTCTCCACTCTCTCTCCACTCTCTCTCTCTCTCCACTCTCTCTCTCTCTCTCCACTCTCTCTCTCTCCACTGTCTCGCCATGCTCTCTCCACTCTCTCTCCACTCTCCGTCTCTCCACTGTCTATCTCCACTCTCTCTCCACTCTCTCTCTCTCTACTCTCTCTCTCCACTCTCTCTCTCTCCACTCTCTCTCTCTCCACTCTCGGTCTCTCCACTCTCTCCAGTGTCTCTCCATGCTCTCTCCACTCTCTCTCCACTCTCGGTCTCTCCACTGTCTATCTCCACTCTCTCTCCACTGTCTACTCTGTCTCCACTGTCTCTCTCCACTCTCTCTCTCCACTGTTTCTCTCCACCGTTTCTCTCCACTGTTTCTCTCCACTCTCTCTCTCTCCACTCTCTCCCACTCTCCCTCACAAAGTAGTGTGCGTTTCATGGGTGTCCGCAGAAATGTTTCCAGGGGGGGCACATTTTTAACTTCATCACCATCCCCCTTGCACCCTTCTCCCCTCTGCCTTGCACCCTTCTTGCCCCCTCTTGCACCCTTCTCCCCTTTCCCTTGTACCCTAGTCCACATCCGCCTTGCACCCTTTTCTACCTTGCACCATTCTCCCCTCTGCCTTGCACCCTTCTCCCCTCCGCCTTGCACCCTTCTCCTATCTGCCTTGCACCCTTCTCCCCTCCGCCTTGCACCCTTCTCCCCTCCGCCTTGCACCCTTCTCCTCTCTACCTTGCACCCTTCTCCCCCTCCGCCTTGCACCCTTCTCTACCTTGCACCCTTCTCCTCTCTTCCTTGCACCCTTCTCCTCTCTTCCTTGCACCCTTCTCCTCTTTGCCTTGCACCCTTCTCTTCTCTGCCTTGCACCCTTCTCTTCTCTGCCTTGCACCCTTCTCCTCTTTGCCTTGCACCCTTCTCCTCTTTGCCTTGCACCCTTCTCCTCTCTGCCTTGCACCCTTCTCCTCTCTGCCTTGCACCCTTCTCCCCTCTGCCTTGCACCCTTCTCCCCTCTGCCCTGCACCCTTCTCTACCATGCATCCTTCTCCCCCTCTGCCTTGCACCCTTCTCCCCCTCTGCCTTGCACCCTTCTCGGCCCCCCATTTCCCTCTCCCTGCGGACGCCCATGGTGTGTTCTAACAAGCGTGCTTCTTACCTTAGGGCACCATTTTGCTGCCTCGTCCCTTCTCATGTGAGCTTTGCCCTGGAGAATACTCTGTCTGGGGGCCCCCACTCCCACCCTTGTCAGGGTCCGAGCACTGCTCTGTGCTGTCTCTTGCTCTTGCTCTCTGAGGCCCCACCCCATCCTTGTCCCTGTCTCTTCTCTTCTCTTGTGGGGTGGGCCCCCCACCCCATCCTTGTCCCTGTCTCTTCTTGTCCCTGTCTCTTCTCGTCCCTGTCTCTTCTCTTCTCTTGTGGGGTGGAGCCCCCACCCCATCCTTGTCCCTGTCTCTTCTCTTCTCTTGTGGGGTGGGCCCCCCACCCCATCCTTGTCCCTGTCTCTTCTTGTCCCTGTCTCTTCTCGTCCCTGTCTCTTCTCTTCTCTTGTGGGGTGGGCCCCCCACCCCATCCTTGTCCCTGTCTCTTCTTGTCCCTGTCTCTTCTCGTCCCTGTCTCTTCTCTTCTCTTGTGGGGTGGAGCCCCCACCCCATCCTTGTCCCTGTCTCTTCTCTTCTCTTGTGGGGTGGGCCCCCCACCCCATCCTTGTCCCTGTCTCTTCTCTTCTCTTGTGGGGTGGGCCCCCCACCCCATCCTTGTCCCTGTCTCTTCTGTTCTCTTGTGGGTGGGCCCCCCACCCCATCCTTGTCCCTGTCTCTTCTCGGATGGGGGCCTGTCCCTGTCTCTTCTCTTCTCTTCTCTTGTGGGGTGGGGACCCCACCCCATCCTTGTCCCTGTCTCTTCTCTTCTCTTGTGGGGTGGGCCCCCCACCCCATCCTTGTCTGTCTCTTCTCGGATGGGGGCCTGTCCCTGTCTCTTCTCTTCTCTTCTCTTGTGGGGTGGGCCCCCCACCCCATCCTTGTCCCTGTCTCTTCTCGGATGGGGGCCTGTCCCTGTCTCTTCTCTTCTCTTGTGGGGTGGGCCCCCCACCCCATCCTTGTCCCGGTCTTTTCTCTTCTCTTGTGGGGTGAAGCCCCCACCCCATCCTTGTCCCTGTCTCTTCTCTTCTCCTGTGGGGTGGGGGGTGTGCCCCCCACCCCATCCTTGTCCCTGTCTCTTCTCTTTTCTTGTGGGGTGGGCTTTGTTTATCGAGGAGAGAGTGGGGGCCGGGCTCTGTGCTGCCTCAGAGGAGCAGTGGATACTGCTGTCTCTGGGGCCCCCATCCTCTTTCTGGGACTGCCTCTGGCTCTGAATGAAGAGAAACAATGTATATTGATACTTTGTTTCTCTTCAGTCAGAGGGAGGGGGCGAAGGGCTCCGAGCAGGCTGCACCTGCTTCAGACACAGAGGGAGAGAGGCTTGCTTCAGCGCAGACCTCTCTCACAGCTCTCAGAAGAGCTGAGGGGGCCCCCTTCATTAACTGTAGAGAGTGAGCCCCCCCCCCCCTTTGTTACGCCCCAGCACTACAACTGTGTGTGTGTCACCAGTATTGGCACACTAATGGTTATTAAAGTTGCGAAAACTTTTTTGAAACCTATTGTGTCATATTGTAACATTTATATATAGTTTGCTGCCCCTATGCGGGGGTCAGACTCTTGCCCGCAAGGGTGGCATGCTATTCCTGGTAGGGTGTGTGGTTGGAATTGTGGTTTTCTGTTTTTTGATCCTATTTAGGAAGTGTTCCATTGATTTTTAGGCAATATTCTTTGGCAGCTCAAAAGCTAAAAGGGCACAAATTGTATTTTCCAATGAATGTGTAAACTCTAGGGTTTATTTCTTCCATTCCCATACTGGACAGTTGCAGAGATGGCTGAAGGCAAGCCAGGCCAGCCCTCACTGTAAAGTCGCGAAGCGCTCTTGAAATCTGGACGGCCGATACTATTCTCGGATACTTGTTGACTGGAGTCGTTGTGGTCTGCTGCTTTTAAGTACAGTGTTTTTATGGTTTAGAGTTGAGTAATGTTGGGTGGTGGCTGGTGAGGTTAGAACAGAACAGGGCATTGTTTAGGGATTTATTGTATATCCTGTGTGGCGGTTTATGTGCATGGATGCTTATTCCCAAAAAACGTGGTTGTTTATTTCATTCTGCTGTGGATTGTGGTTATCCATTGCTGGGTTTAGGTTGGTTGTTCTTTTTTAAGGCCTTTTATGGATACCTCAGATCACAGCCTACTTAAACCCAGGCATAAATGTCAGCTAGGGTCCCAAAGGCATCTGGTCTTCTTTGGGTACACAGGTGCTGAGTAGGAGGTGGGGCAGCCAGCCCTAGCAGAGCTGTACGGATGTCGTGATTGGTGCCTTGTGAGTTGTTGGCATCTGGTGCAAGATAGACGCTGAGTCCGAGATGACTAATTTACTCATACTCCTCTGCCGAGTGGCAATAGTTTCAGATGCAAAGGATGCTGCACTATTGGTTGAAACTGAGTTAAAAAAAACTAAAACAAGCACTGACAAAGCCAACTGGTTTGAGTTTAATGTGCTGATGCATGCAGATGGCATATTTTATAGCTAGCCACATGGGAAAGAGCCAGCAGAGAGAACAGAGCATTGATGTTAAGTAATACACTTGGTGATGGTGGAAAGATACACGCTAGTAGCCAATAGCAGTGAGTAAGATATGAATAGCCCACTGGACTGGCCAAAGACACAATGAACAGAGCATTGCGACAGTGACAGATAGAAGCTGGCTGAAGAAAGTCAGTGATTGAAAGGGTTGGACCCAAATCACGCTCTATCTGTATTGTTAGCAGTATGTGTGTTTCACAGCTGCACCCTCAAAACCCATGCTCGAAAAGTGAAAATCGAGAGCTGGCCTTGAGAGGCAGGACCCCATGCAGTAGAGAGACCAAAGGCGTCACGATTAAATACTGAGTTTCTAAGTGCCTCTACTGGTGCCAGCATTACAGCGGTGGTGGCTGGCATCTTGTGAACGGTGCTTATACTTTATACTGTTCTTTCTAGGTCTGGATTTGTCAGGGAACCCATTCCTGGAGTGGGACTGCAGCGCCCCAGCTACTTCCAATGAACCAACTCTGATCTCCCACCATGTTGGCCAGGGCTTAAAGTAGCACAGGTCCTTCCGGATCCCAGAGCCAACAATAATTAAAGAATTAAACGAGTCGCTATCGGGTCCCATGATGCCCTTAACTTTACAGGCAAATCCACTGATCAAATTCTGAGCAGTGGCTGTAAAACATTCAAGTAAACTGTCAGCGGTGTAGTTCCTGTTTACATTTCGCATGTTTTACTCACTTTTACACCCCTAAGAATATTTGCTTTTCCCAGGATGTGGTGTTTTTGTATTTTATTTGAATGCAACATATTACTCTTGTATAGTGCATACTGTGAAAAAAGTTGCTTCTGGGTATCTGTTTGAATTCAGATTTTTGGTGGGTGTTTGGTGGGTGTTTCTAGCAGGTCAGAAGCGCTGGCGTGCCGTCCGAAGGTAGTGCGGGGTCTCTCACAGTGTACATCGGAGAGTCATATATGGGTTCAGAATACATGCCCATCTAATCCTTGGCCTCTCTGCTGAGAACACAGAGCAATGATCACGTTTGCCAGATGTAATTGTGAGCTTGTGTGAAGGAGGTAAACAGCTGTTGAAAAAGTGCGTGAGTTAAAGACTATGCGGTGCTTATGATGGGTGCTTTGAGTGTGTGCGAAATGGTGCAACGATGGAGAGGCAAGGAAGTACATGCAAGAGAAAGTGAAAAGAGTGTGCTGAAGGGGTAAGAGATGAGGTGTGAGATATACAGATAGATATCAGGTGAAAGGGGTGTGTCTAACCAAGAGACTGCAGAAGAGAGTGGGGTGATAGCTTAACGTTATTGACTGACGCACTCCGAAGATTACTGCTCCTTCCACAGACATGAGTAATGTTCTATCCAGTCTCATCATTTCAGAATTGAAACATTGTCTATTCTAATTATTCAAAACAAAATTGTTGTTACTCATTTATTTTATACTGCAAACAAACATTGACAAAGTTACTAGGTCTGGCGTGTTTTATGTGCATGTCTATCACTGTGTTATGTGTCTCGATGCAATAGTCGAATTCCTACAGAGATGCACAGATATACTGATTGGGTGGTAGGCGATGGGAAGCACAGGATTTTCGTTTACATGTTTTAAGCCATGCACTTAGTTGCAATAGTCTTAGTTCCAATATCGGCCCACTCACCGGCCCTCCCGCAGCAACATGCATGTATCGTAAATAAGCAGACAAGACAACTTTTTGTTGGGATAAAGTCGCTGCAGGTTTATTAGCATATACATATGCCAACATGGTGGGTTATCTTACAGACGATCCAAAGGCAAGCTGCCCCTCGCGGCCTACCACCTGATGGGCCAACTTGCATCGTGGCCTTAGCCAATCGGTGCTTAGCGGTTGTGGTGAGGGGATAGCCACTCCCACTTCCGGTGAACCATCGGTCCACCCTCTTGCTCACGCCCCCCACCACCACCCCCTTCTAGGGGCAGAGCGTTCAAGCGACCCCCGGTTGTACAGGTTTCCAACCGCCCGTAGGACAGACGGGGCGCCGTCGCACCCCAGGGTCCACCGCAGAGACTTCCTGGGGATATTAGGCCTCAGCACCCTTTGTGCTCCTGAAGAGGGTACCCCTGAGTACCTTTCCGCCTCTGGATGGCCCTGTAACTCCGCCTGAAACACAAAAAAAAAAACGTTTAGAACATATATCCAATCCCCCCCCTCCCCCCCCCCCCACCCTGAAGCACCGGGTAAGCGGTAGGAAGGGAAACGGCGTCAGGGTGAGGGGACAAAGAGGCTGCCAGGTGGGCGGGGGAGGAATACATACCTCTCTCCGCCGACCTGGGGCAGCTCGGAAGATCCCAATCGTGCACGAAAGGTGCTGCTCTCCCCCACCCCCGGCGGTCTTCAGCCCTTGCCGGGCCGCCATGCCCATGATGCATCCAATGGGAGCTCGGGCAGGGGGGGGGGGCTTGGGGCATAGACGCACTCACCGTGCAATGTATACAGAAAAGTATACAGCAGTTCCCACAGGACACGTCCAAAACGGTGGTAGGGTGAGGGGACAAAGAGGCTGCCAGTTGGGCTCCCACCACGGCCGGAAGTGACGTCCAGGACCCTTTAGGGTCGTGGAACACTGGGCTGTCCCGTGTGCCATCTTGTGGCACTAAGGGGGCCGCCCTCTTATGAGTGTTCCCTGTGGGGACGTGTCGGTCGGCCCGCATTCTGGTTCTGCCTCATAGGCCACGCCCTTTTGTTCATCGCATATAGAGCCAAGCTGTTGGCCATAAGCATTCTGCACAATAGGTGAGTTTCAAATGCTCAGAGGAGACCCTGAAATTGCGGACCTGGCGTGAGGCCTGCAGGGGTTGCTGTAGTGTGATGTGGCTTACAAGAGTCGGGTCCGGGTCAGTACAGTGAATAATGATGAGCGAGGAAGCAGGGCGCGGGCTGGGTCACGTGACCGCACCGCAAGCCGGTGAGCTCCCTGTCAAGAGGGAGGGCTCGCGAGCTGAGGAGTTTGGGGAGAGAGACGCCCAAATACAAGGGAGGGCGCGGAGGCGTGTAGTCATGGCAACGTGCCTGATGTGTGCTTTGAAACATCACCGCTTATTTGCACAGTAAGTGATATTGCTGCCGCAGTCCCTCGCGCGGCTCCACCAGTGCACCTCTGTGCTGATGTCTTAAACAAGCACACCCTCTAATTACTCTGTGTTTACGCCGCCATGATAATGAAAGCCGCTCTCTCTCAAGCTAGGACCGTCCCCACCCGTTTCTCCCCATCTCTCTCACGCTTTCATCTCTTTCTGTCGATCACCCTGAGTCTTTGCACAACTCAGCCAATGTGTCCCTCTCTTTCTCACTCCTGTCTCCACTTCCCTCTTACTCCTTCCCTCTTACTCCTTCCCAGTCACTCCTCCCCACTCACTTCTCCCTCTCTGTTATCCCGGAGTCTTTTCACAGCTCCGACGATTTTTTTTTTGTTGATTTTTTTTTTTTGGGGGGGGGGGGGGGAGGGGGGGGGAGTTTTATATAGTGATAACTAGACCCGAGACATCGGGTATCAGAGCGCTTTACATGAGTACCAGTTTGGTCACAGATGGACTCATTTTTGTTAGGCACGGGCCAATGCTTTCTTTGCCATCTCTGCCTCTCCCACCAGCATCTCACCATCATCTCCCCTACTGTCCAAACAACACCTCATCCAGGACGATAACTAATGAAGCCTGCTCCCCCCCTCCCCCCCAACACACAGACCTCACAGATTGTACCCCAGATCTCCACCAGGGTTGCCACTGATATTCTGTCCCGTACCCCGACATTCTGCGCCCCCATTCTGTACTGTACTTCCAAAGATACTACAGATAGTTCTATAATGCGTGGACGCAGGGATAATAATAATAATCCACATTTTTGTAAAGCGCACAATCACCCGCAAGGGTCTCTAGGCGCTGGGGGCCGGGCTAATCTGCCGCTGGTGCCGGGATCGAACCGTGATCCCCAGATTCCGGAGTCGGTCGCCCTGGCCGCGGCGCCAAACCTCTTCCCCTGATGAGGGGATGCTGGTGGGTGGGTAGGGGGGCAGGGGTGAAGGAGAAAGGTGTTGGAGGTAGAGAGACATCAGCCTGGAGGGGCATGGATGGTGCTTTGCCAAGGCATGGCACTCTAGCTGTCATTTCTGCCGTCATCTTTTTATGTCTAGGTTTTGATGGCGCACCTGTCAATCGACCTGCTGCTTACAATGTACAAAGAGTGGGTTTCAGGTCTGCCCTTTTCAGGCACTGACTGAAAAAGACTAGGCATTGGCTTAAAACTTTGCCAATCATGTCTTGGTTCATCCCAGTGTAGTATTTATCTTTCACCTAATGGTATTGCTTCTTCAGATATATCCTTCCCCCTTCAGTACTTGCATTGTACTGCATGAGGGTTTACTTTACAAATGTATTGCTCTAATAAGTCAATGATCCACACTTTAGCACACTAAACAACACCTGTTGGCTTTGCCATGCTTGTTGAGCTATACATCCCATCTCATCCTGATGTGCATTTCCCGGTCTGCCAAAGGAAGCAGAATCCTCTAGATCACATTAAACTAAGCCTTTTCATACTTTTTGCTAATAGCATGTAGTAGATAATGCAGAGAAGAGGTACATACCTTGTGGATGGCCGTCCCCTCCTCCGCGATGCTTTTCACAGCTGTCGGATGTGGTTTTGAAAGCTTAGCGCTCCCCTGGGCCTTCACCCGTCACCGGAACTCACCATCTCATCCATCATTGTCTCGTTGTGTGAATAGGGTTTTAGAATATCTCTGTCCCTAGCAGAATTTGAATTTCAGAAGGCGATAGGGTACGCATAATACATGCCGGCAAACTCTCCTCCTGCCTTCCACAGAAAGATTTGGGTCTTTGATCCACTCTGTGTGACTAGGTGTGTTCTTTATGAGAGACACGGGTAGAGGGAGGGAGAAACAGGAGGACTGAGAGAGCAAGAAACCATTCTTACATTATCCCAACAAAGGTTTAGCTGTATTAGGCTACCGAATGACTATATGGCGTTCTCTAGGTTCTTCATGCACTTAAAGCCATGAAGTACATTGTGTACGCCTCTATTTATTATCAATTTTTGCCTTTGGATACTACTAATATCCTTCCCAGAGTATCCAAGAACCGAGACAAAATGGAGGACAGCTGAGT
The DNA here is from genome assembly GCF_964263255.1 of Lissotriton vulgaris. NCBI lineage: Eukaryota > Metazoa > Chordata > Amphibia > Caudata > Salamandridae > Lissotriton > Lissotriton vulgaris. The sequence continues at coordinate 2,003,435,537 of NC_141691.1, read as the reverse complement.
TTTCATCACCTTCCGATTGTGTATGTTGTACAAGTTGCCTATTTTTCTGCTATTCATGCCATCACTTGGGTCCCACCTTGGAAGCCAAGTAAGTCCTTGTGCAGGTGAGGCGAGCTCGAGGTAGACCATTCGATATCCGGTTACACTTCTAGTTGCACTACTTGCCACTGAGTTGAAGAGAATATAGGGCTAGATGTAGGTAAATCCGATTTACCGATTAATAAATACCGAATTTTACCGATTCGGTATTCATGAATCGGTAAATCTGATGTAGGTAATTATTCGGTAACAAATACCGATTCGGTAGGATTCCAATGGCCCTTTAAGCCCATAGGAATCGATGGCAAATACCGAATCGGTAATTACCAATTTGGTATAAATACCGAATTGCCAAGGGGACAGGGTGTCACTTTGACACCCTGTTGCACCCCTGTTTCTGCCTTGTGTGCCATGTGACACACATACATGCCCTTAGGGCAGGTATGTGTGCCACATGGCACAGGTGTACATGCACAAATGTGCATGTACACAGGAATTCGTTATTTACCACCCAATAGTATTGGGTGGTAAATAACGAATTCTTAAGGGCCTGTGGAACTGTTTACTGTGCCACCTGCATATTGATTTACTGAATCGGTAAATTCACCGATTCGGTATTTTACCGATTCTGTAAATTTACCGAATCAGTAAATTTACCGATTCTGTAAATCAAAGGCCCCCTACATTACAAAACCCAAATACCGGTCGGTAACGGCCAAAATCGGCCGTTAACGACCGGTATTTGGTCTCCTACATCTGGCCCATAGAGAAGAGTCCAGTCTACCCGGCAGCTGAAGCATTGCAGGTCTTTTGAAAAACACCAAAGGCGACTTCCGCTTAGACTCCAACTAGGAATATTGAGCTACAAGTTGTAGTGGGTCATCTAGGGACCCGACAAGAAAGGGCGGTCAGGCTCATCTAGTTGCCCATCCCCTTCCTGCTACAACATAATGTTCTCCACGTCTTCTTTAGCTTTGCCTGCAGACACAAGTCAACTTATTATTACCCTACTGTGAGTATTGCCTTCTGCAAACCTCAGGAAGCTTAAATGACCTCAAACCAAATGCTTTTATAGGAATATAATATTTTTGTCATGGAAACAGCTGAGGCTAGTTTACCTTGCATAAGAGCTACAACCCTGACGGCTACATATATGGACACATTGGGCAGATGCTTTCGCAGCAAGGGACGTTGTGGATTTGATGAATGTAGTAGTTCCTAACTTGTGAAACCAGGAGTGTTTGGGAGAAAAGTAGTTCAGAATTTCCTTCTGGTTCACTTGGTGTCTCCTGGAGTCGTATAGAAGGCTTCAAGATGCATTATTCTGTGAAGGGGACACACGCTCGATGTGTGGCAGAAGTACCCGTTGGGTGGACAACAATTTGACTTCAGTAGATCTGAGGTGTGTAGCTGATGAGTGACCCGGCGTTTGTGTCCTTCAAACAAATAAAACCAAAAACCATAGAGGGCTCTGAAAGTTGTGACTGGGTGCATGTGGACGCCTGTGGCCTGTTCATGAATCTAAAAGTGATGTAGTAAAAAACAAAAGTTGCTTTGGTATCCTGCACTTATGCCCCTGCCGATGCTTACGGCTGTCTTTAGAGAATGGAAGAGCTGTATTGTTCAACTGACCCTCTTGCGTGATATGGTTACAGCACCATGGCTGGAGACCAGAATGCTGAACCCTTGGTGGTCGCTGTGCTCTTGCCGTCTACCCTGGATCACCATTTACAAGATGAGGCAAGGTGGGGATTCTGCTACGTGGATAATGGACTTCCTACCTCTAAAGTACTGGCCACCCAACTCCAACGTGCCATGGGGCCGAGATAGGATGATGGAGAGGCCGTCCAGACCTGGCTGCGGGAACCACCTGCACACCCTCTGAGGGGCTCAGGTAGTCACCAGGACTCCCCTCCTGACCAGGCTGGGCATGAAAGCCTGTAGGCTTCCTGGATCTTCAAGAAGGGATGTGGGGTTCCGTCATCGCGCACTCTTGGACGGTAATTCCCAAGATTACCTTTCCTGTTACGCACATGCATCTCCAGCCACGGAAGTACCTTGTAGGGAATCCCCAGAATTCCTGTTATCCCTCCCCGGAGGATTCCTGGGATTCTCATAGATAGAAGAGACATACCCAGAGGGTTTCTAAATCTAGGGAATGGATTGCCTGATCTGAGTTTTTCCAGACGGAGTAAATCATTATCCTTAACATATCCCATCTCCCACTAGTAGTTCTGATGGGAGGCAGGCAGGGAGGTAGAGCGGATTAGGTCAGGATGCATGGGTGTGTACATTCTCAGCTTTGGCGCAGTAGCTACTTTGCACCAGAAGTTGCACCTTTAAAATATTAATTATTAAGGAAGTGAGCAACCCGGAATACCCTTGAGGGCTTGGGTAAGTAAATATAGAAAGGTAAAGATGCCTTCAAGGGACTTTGTTCAATCTAAGTTTTGTTATTTAAAATTAATATGAGAAGAACCAATTTATCGTCCTTACAATGAGTGAATCAAAACTGATCAAATTGTGTTGTCAACATGAAACATATAAACAAAGACACAGGGTGTATACGAAAAAAGTGTTTTTATCAAATAATTCATTAAGAAAAATCAGCTTCATATACAGACAAATAAGCGAATAAGATTTTAGGACTGTGGGTACACATAAAAATAAATTGCTAAGTGACTCAACAGAACCTAAAAGACACCTATCCCAAAACACATTGAGTAAAACAAAGCAAGGGATGAAGTGCAAAGTCGACGTTTCGGTTTCTGAACTGATTACAGTCCTGAGGATGGTTTCATCAAATAACTGCTAAGAAACCGAAACGTCGACTTTGCACTTCATCCCTTGCTTTGTTTTACTCAATGTGTTTTGGGATAGGTGTCTTTTAGGTTCTGTTGAGTCACTTAGCAATTTATTTTTATGTGTACCCACAGTCCTAAAATCTTATTCGCTTATTTGTCTGTATATGAAGCTGATTTTTCTTAATGAATTATTTGATAAAAACACTTTTTTCGTATACACCCTGTGTCTTTGTTTATATGTTTCATGTTGACAACACAATTTGATCAGTTTTGATTCACTCATTGTAAGGACGATAAATTGGTTCTTCTCATATTAATTTTAAATAACAAAACTTAGATTGAACAAAGTCCCTTGAAGGCATCTTTACCTTTCTACCTTTAAAATATGACACCTTCCCCGGAACAGTTAACTTTTATTTGGAGGTATCCAAAATTGCGCATGACCTCAAAGTGTGCACTTTTTTTATGCTATGCACGTTGGTGTCTGACCTCTATGTAGTTCAGGCAGTGCCGGATTAAACCCTGTTTAGGGCCCTGAGCAGTCGAAATTTGAGGGGCCCTCTCGCAAATTGTCTCTCAATACCCAATGCACCGTTTTTTTTTTTTTAACAAACTGACAGTTGCCAGAAGATGAGCTTTTAAGAGACAAACTGTTGTGTGCATCTGATGCCTCTGGGTTGTGTACCTTAAATTGTTTATGCTTACATTGCATTAGTACAGAATGTTCTCTATAGAGTCTTTAATGTTTTTGTTTCTTTGAGTTGATTACTTTTTTTCTATCTTTTGGAAATAATATTTAAGGAAGCTTGATTGTAATTTTCTTTCAAGATCAAATCAATATTATTTTCATCTGTTGTCGCGGGCCACTAAAAGAAGAGGAGCCCATAGGGTGGTGCCTACTTTAGCTATTTGGTAATCCGGAACTGAGCTCGGGATTAGTTAAAATAAAAAAAACTCTGTCGGCCTAAATTTATGCTGGCCCGCAAATAAACACTTCACCATGAGGTTGACGTGAAAAATGTTTTGCTTTTGTGATTGGGTTGGATGCATTGATTGGCTATAAATTTATGACTGACACTTTAGGACGCCAATTGATTCATAAGCAAAGGCAATATGGGCGGCTAACCCTCCTCATTAAGGCATTAGTGCACAGTGCCTCAGACTCTTATTTTCGCATCTTTCCTCGTGACAGACTGGAAAAGTGTGAAGAAAATATTCGTAAAGCGTGGTATGTAAAACACTGACCCATAGAGGGCGCCCGGCCGGCCCTGGACGGGCTCCAGAGGGCGACTTCCGAACGAGAATAGTGAGCATTTTCATTTCTCAAAAATGTAGGCCTATTCGGAGTAATATGGCTTGCTCTTCCAGCAGATGGAAGTCAACAGACCTTGGGATTTGTGTTTGTTAGTTCCTGTTAGTTTTTCAGCACAATTTTTTTTAATTTGAGGCTTTTTATACAATCATTTTAAATGCATTATGTTCCTTATTTGAAGCTGGCAATTAGAACATCGTTGAGTAATTAATTACTGAAGTAAGCTGGACGTTGCTTCCATGGGTATCAATGGCATTGCTGAGATGAGCCTGTGACCCTTCTAGGCTGGCATTCTTCTGGGGTAGGGTGGAGTTCACTCATGCGCGCTGGCATCTGACAGGGTTTTGTCTCTTTGCAGGCATGGGTGGTGAGTGGGCAGAGGTGTCTTATTCATTCTCTTGCACTTTCGTTTTTGGACCTTTTAAGCCACTTAATGTGTATATTTATCACAAGTTCATCGTCAAGTGTCGATACTGGCTCTTATGCTTGGGCTGCCCTAGTGTGGGACCCACTTAGAAGAGGGAGGGCAGCTTCCTCCCTGCTCCTGCATGCTGTTATGGTGTGGCTGGGGCTTGGTGGTCGTGTCAGTTATTTCATAATGACACTTGCCTCATGCTGGTTGCCTGGATGGCATGAGGTGCAAGCCAACTTTCAACTAGGTGTGGTGTGTACTGTAGCATCCAGTCCCCCCTTCTAAAAACAAACAGTAAGTTTGCTCCTTACCAGCTCCTGCTAAAATTAAGCATTCTTTTTTATCCCATTAATGTTTGTATATTTTTGTCATTAAAGGTTATGTGGTTGAGCGCCTGCCTGCTCCTACCCCTCCAAGCCTTGCGGTCCCCCTCACAAAGCCCTGGGGTAATATGAAATAAATTGTCTAAAGTCTGCATTCACCCACGCCGGCTGCTTCAGACCCCTGCAGCGTTAGTGAAGATTCCCAACCTCACTGGGAAGAGATTCATAACTCACCAGTGTAGCAGGTCCGTACGCAGACCTGGGTGGGGTGTATGCTAGATATTGGGATTGCCAACATTTGAAGCAAACCACAGTGGCTGGCTCTCTAGCGAAGGTTGACCTGGCCACTGATGGCTTACAAAGCAGTTTTCCTTCAGACGGTAGCCGGCCAGACCATATGGCCGACTGTTTTTAGACTGGCGGAACAGGGTTGCTGGTGTCCTGCTGGTGTCTTTTCTACTCATGGGTTCAGCGTTTTGAGGCCAGAGAAGCTGGTCAATACAACATGCTGTGTGAGCGGCTACCTTTTATAATTCCATATGACTTGTCTCTTCCTAAGCTCGACCTTTTTAGTAGGTTTGGGTGTTTTTCCCCCTCCTTACATGTGGTGCTGTTGGTTGAACCTTCCAGTAGACCTTGCTTCCCTCCTTTCGTCAATTCCAAGTTGGCAGCTACTGGCATTGGCCAATTATCGCAACTGCTTTCCAGACGAACCCGCAACAATTTGTGTCTTCCCGATTGATGTGAGTGCCCATCACATGTTGGCAAAATCAAAGGCATAGAGTGTAGAAAAGTAGAAAATACATGAAAATGATACTTCAGTATTTACTTATCCTGATTTTCTTCTCAATGTATTGATACACAGTGCAATATTTAAAAGGCACCACCAGCAGGAGGGAATCCCGTCAAATTCGTACTCGGGCTCTTCAAAGCGAAAGCAAAATGGCGGCCATACAAGCACGAGTTCCCTTTCCCGCTTCAGGCCACAGGGACAGAATGCAACAGTCGTGATAGGAATGTTTATGGAAGAGGCCTTCTTTGCTGGGCAGAGTTACTGGCACCACTGCCTTGTAATACTTGGATGCGCGGTTGCTAAATTATATAAATGTATAATATATGCACGGAGCACACCGCAGGTCTCTTTTGAAACATTTCTACAGGCTGTATTGTTTGTGGGGACAGCAATTTCCGAGCAAAACAAAAGCTGCTGCGCTTGCAGCGACAGGCTGCCAGGTGCTAATTGGTTTCCCAGCACCTGTAGGAAATTTATTTCAGAAACAAATCAATTGGAGCTATTGATATTTGCAAAGATGAATAGTCTTTTCTCTAAATGCTTCCTGCTGCTGTACGAAACATAAACAGGACTTCTGATGCAGTGGATGTGATCGTGCCCGCTGCTGGCCTGCTTGGAGAGACTGCTGGAACAGCCTGATGTACTCTACCCACTCTAGCTCATGTTCGCCCAGAAGGGTATGTTGGAGTGAATAGCAGATGTTTATTGTTACCCAACTCAGTGGTACTCATTTTATCCACCTCAGAAGGATGAAAGGCTGAGGGGACCCGCAGGGCTGAGGGGCATCTGGAAGCCGTGCTCCCAATGTGAGGGGCATCTGGAGGCTGTGCTCTCAATCTGAGGGCATCTGGAAGCCCTGCTTCCAATGTGAGGGGCATCTGGAGGCCGTGCTCCCAATCTGAGGGTATCTGGAGGCCGTGCTCCCAATCTGAGGGCATCTGGAAGCTGTGCTCCCAATGTGAGGGGCAACTGGAGGCCGTGCTCCCAATGTGAGGGGCAACTGGACCCCGTGCTCCCAATGTGAGGGGCATCTGGAGGCCCTGCTCCCAATGTGAGGTGCATCTGGAGGCCCTGCTCCCAATGTGAGGGGCATCTGGAGGCTGTGCTCTCAATCTGAGGGCATCTGGAAGCCCTGCTCCCAATGTGAGGGGCATCTGGAGGCCGTGCTCCCAATGTGAGGGGCATCTGGAGGCTGTGCTCTCAATATGAGGGGCATTTGGAAGCCGGGCTCCCAGTCTGAGGGGCATCTGGAAGCCCTGCTCCCAATCTGAGGGGCAACTGGAGGCCGTGCTCCCAATGTGAGGGGCAACTGGAGCCCGTGCTCTCAATGTGAGGGGCAACTGGAGGCCGTGCTCCCAATGTGAGGGGCATCTGGAGGCCGTGCTCCCAATGTGAGGGGCATCTGGAGGCCGTGCTCCCAATCGGAGGGCATCTGGAAGCCCTGCTCACAGTCTGAGGGCATCTGGAGGCTGTGCTCCCAATGTGAGGGGCAACTGGAGGCCGTGCTCCCAATCGGAGGGCATCTGGAAGCCCTGCTCCCAATGTGAGGGGCATCTGGAGGCCCTGCTCCCAATGTGAGGGGCATCTGGAGGCCCTGCTCCCAATGTGAGGGGCAACTGGAGGCCCTGCTCCCAATGTTAGGGGCAACTGGAGGCCCTGCTCCCAATGTGAGGGGCAACTGGAGGCCGTGCTCCCAATCTGAGGGGCAACTGGAGCCCGTGCTCCCAATCTGAGGGGCAACTGGAGCCCGTGCTCCCAATGTGAGGGGCAACTGGAGGCCCTGCTCCCAATGTGAGGGGCAACTGAAGGCCGTGCTCCCAATCTGAGGGGCATCTGGAGGCCCTGCTCCCAATGTGAGGGGCAACTGGAGCCCGTGCTCCCAATCTGAGGGTCATCTGGAGGCCCTGCTCCCAATGTGAGGGGTATCTGGAGGCCGTGCTCCCAATGTGAGGGGCATCTAGAGGCCGTGCTCCCAATCTGAGGGCATCTGGAAGTTGTGCTCTCAATCTGAGGGGCATCTGGAAGCCCTGCTCCCAATGTGAGGGGCAACTGGAGGCCGTGCTCCCAATCTGAGGGCATCTGGAAGCCCTGCTCCCAATGTGAGGGGCATCTGGAGGCCGTGCTCCCAATGTGAGGGGCAACTGGAGGCCGTGCTCCCAATGTGAGGGGCAACTAGAGCCCGTGCTCCCAATGTGAGGGGCAACTGGAGGCCGTGCTCCAAATCTGAGGGGCATCTGGAGGCCGTGCTCCCAATCTGAGACACAAGACCATTGCACATTTCTGGTTCTTCTCAGGAAGAGTGCAGACCTTACTATCTCCTTAGACACTGCACCTTATGCCGTCTATCAGCATGAGACCTTCCTAGGGTGAGCAGCCAGGCACCTAGGATGCGGGTCGGACCCCGTAGGAGAAAGTCCATCATCCCTTAGCAGTGAGAACAAGACCATCAATGCTTCACAGGTGGTTGAGGATTTTTTTTACTCAATTTACTGTTAAAAATTGTCCATCAAACCTCTGATTAATCAACAGATGGCAGGACAGCTCTTCAATTTCCTTATTTTGACCAGGACAAGCGTTATTGGGGCATTTCTTACAAATATTAGGAGGTAAATTGAGAAAGCTCTGGGTGACCCCAATGTGTCCACTCTGCTCTCTTTTCAGGCATGGTCACAGATGATTCTGGAAGCTATTTCAGTTCAGAGGACTTTCCGTAGACTCAGATTAGTGAAGGAGAGTTTATCAGTCGCACTGCAGGCGCGGCAGCTCGTTTGCACAAACTGTATTGTCCAGAGCGTCCCTTCTTAATAAATGTACTTAACAGCACCAAACCCACAAGACAGGAGGCGTTCTGTAATCTGCGGTCCACTCTGGAGTTCTCACAGACTTTTGGGGTAAACACTTAAACCCCCAGTTGTATCTTATTAACATTTATGGTGGGTTTTCTAGGCCCAGCGTTGAAAAGAGCATTCTCTCCAATAGAACCGTTCCAGACTCGCTTCAGTCCAGTTAAATTCTAGCGCTGAGAAGTCACTGAAGTGCTCTAAACATTTCACAGCAGGTCAGGAGCTTCCGCTTTAGACCATATACCCCGTATGAGATGGCTGAAGAAGGAAATGTGTAGAGCGAGTGGTATAGACACAAACTCACTGTAAGAACACAGCCGCCTTCTCATGATGTAAATGGTGTTGGTGCACCATGATAGGAGAGTGTCTATGAGTTACAGCTACAAGTTTAAAAGCCCAAAGGCTGGTTAGATTGACACGACTGACAATGGTTTGGGGAAATTGGCAATGCTTAAAAACTGAAAAAAAAGAAGAAATTGTATATAATGCTTCATTAAAATAAGTAACATTAGGCGAAACGGTGGGAACTGGAAACCGAAGACTAGAATAGGTTGTAAACCTTAAATAATGTGCGTGTGAGAAGATAAACTGCCCCTCTGAGCAGTGTATGGGGAGAGATGCCAGGCAGGAATTAGAGATTGCACAACAAGGAAATGTCTTCAAGAAAGCAACTACCTCTAAACGGGTACCAAAGTAGCCTGTAGTCTAATGTCAGTAATCCGTAATCCAAGGATCTGTAGGGATGCAGTTCACGGCAGTGACCACTGGGCACCGGCTTACCTTTTTGCGAAAGATCTCTCAATAAGCAACTTGGCCTTTCTCTTTTTGTGTTTAGCAAAGCTTTGAGTTTAGCCCAAATTCTCGAATCTTGTAGTGATGACCTGGAGCGGATACTGATTACCCCAACTGCTGGACCAAATGTAGACACACCTTAATTGGTCAGTTAGTGAATACATACAAAGGGTGTTCCTCGCCTGTCGGAGTGGAATGGAGTGGGTTACGGAGATCGAGCTATCCAACCGTCAACAAGTTGCTTACTAAGACATTTAAAGAGGTTTACCTCCTGGGGGCTCACTAGTGCCTGGAAGCTTGAGACGGTGCGAATCCTCTTCATCTATAGAGTGGAGGGGGTGAATTTGTTTCTGCCTGGGGCTGAGGTAGTGGTACATTTAGCCTGGAAACTATACACATATTGAAGGGCCATACAGTGTAGAGGAAAAAAAGTTCTCGCTTTGTCCAGTCCTACATCGCTAACGATGGCCATACCAGATTGATCATGTGCAGGTGATGCCTCCTTGGCGTTAAAGAACTTTTGTTGCATCATTGACCAGATGGCACCACCTTTAAAGCCAGATGGTGGGTGCTAGCATTGTCAACAGGTCTCCGCTACCAAAGGGACAAACCAAGTGTTGACTTTTTACCAATACCTGACACAGTTTTCCCTCCGCAAGCTTAACGAATACTTGCAAAATGTTAATGTGCAAATCTTACTTTGCTAGATCCCTCTGGCATCGCCTCCTCTCTGAGTAATGACATGTTCAGTAGATTTCTACCACCTTGAGATGGGTTTTCCGTCCGACGCAAACCCGTCAGCCTATCTGATCTTATTGACTGTGGTTGCTCAATGACGATTTACATCCAAGAGTTACTTCTGATCTCTTCGCTCTTTTGATGTTTGCTGTCGGGGTGGCATTCTCACAAATCCCCTCAATAGCATAGTCTTTTTTTATCTCTTTGAAATGAATTAGACTGAAAAAAGCAATGTAACATCAATGAAATTGAAGGCAACGCTGGTCTTTGTTCACGCCAGAATTGACAGGTAAGGACACATATCCTCCAGAGTGGCGGTAGTACATTTGTGAATCCAGTGTAGCTTATATGTAATGGAAGCAAAAAGCTCAAGCCTCGCTGTGCTGACGATAACCGAACCCAGGAACTTTTCCGAGATGGATGAGAGCGAAAACTGAGAAAGATGCTCTGGAGATCGAAGACGACCACGAGTCCCTTGGGTTGCAGGGCTTGAATAAATGGGTTTATTTGCATTTTACAGTGACATTTACCATAGTAGCCTGTTAAATATCACTGTGTACAAAGTTTGTTGATCTCACAATCAATGGGAAAGGGGGAGATGCTCCCATGACACATGATTTGTAGTTTGAGAATGGAAGGTTGGTTTGTGAGTACGGCGAATTCATTGCATGCAATACATTCTTTCCTAGAGTTTTAGGATAACCCACTCAAATGTGGAAATTACCGAAATCATTAGGAGCAAACATGTTCTTTTATGTTGAGTGCTGAACACAAAAGTATTTTCTGGATCCAACTGGAAATACTAAACCTAAAAACCGAAGAGCGACCAGGGGTGAGGACACTTCCATCTTCCAGGGTAGAGCGAGCGGGTATACATTGTTGAAATAAGAACAATGAACCTTTTGCTTAGACCACAAGGTTTTACATTTGAGATCCATTGCTACAGCATATCTGCATTTATACTTGTGTTCCATGTATGGCCCTTGTATGGGTGAAAATTCTTATAGGACTGGACAACATGCAGTACAATATGTGTTGACCGTACCGGGTTGATTTGCTGGGCAGAGCTGTCGTTGTTTGGCTGCCAATGTATATACGTGCAAATGAAGGTGCATTATTGCTTCAGCCAGTTCCTCACGTGGTAAGGAACCATGGCTTAGGCTTCAGTGACAATCTCCCGGGTACTGGGCCTGGTCCTTTCGTAGGACCTCTTTGCTGAGATCTTGGCCTCCTTCCTTGCCTTATCCTGTCTGAAACAAGAATGAAGTGTAGCTCTTTTCTTGACTCTACTTGGGATGTAGCATGTGTGGCCTTCATCCCCTCGCTGTCTTTTCACCCTCCACCTCTACTTACCCCTTCAAGCGGGAGAAACGTATCCCCATTGATCCAAGCCCTAGCTTCTCCTTTGAAAAAACCGGTGCTAGTTTGCAGAGCTCTTGCACAAAGACCAAAGAGTGAACGTGCATTAGTCAATGAAAGGGAAACTGCTGAGCCAGCATTGCATCATGCTCTGAACATTGCAGAATGCCACCCTCTCTGAAGCAACACTGTCGTCAGACCTTAATTAGAAGCCTTTCTTCTAAACCAGATTTTTAACCCATGCAGTTTTCCTTATTGGGAGGAAAGGATAGCGGGGAAAGATCCTCTCTTCCGGGCCCTGCTCCAAGTCCTCCACAAGGAGAGATGTGTTCACGAGTGGCTGTCCTGTCAGGAGTGGTGTTAAAAGAACTCTTAGCCAGGACAGGACACTCTTGTTAATGCATCTTTTTGAGTGAGTCCTTCTGGAGTGCACCTAATGATCATTCTACCTCTGGAAGTCAACTCTTTGTATTTCTGGGTGGAGAAACACTGTTCATTTTTGGGCCTGAACTATAGCCTTATGTTTTTTTTAAAAAAAAATCGTAATAAAAATATATGCATAGATAAGAGCTTTGAGACAGCTCTCTCCCCCCATCAGTCATGGTTTGCATCCACCCAAAGCAGCATAGAAGATGGTCAGCGCGCACTTAATCTATTGACTCCCTTTCACTGTGCGTAATGGCATTTCGTCTGACCAGGTATACAAAGTTGTTTGAAAAGGAATGCATTTTTATCTTATTTTTCTTTGCCAACTTATCCCTGTCATTTCCCAGCAGTTGCAGTTTTACTTTTCTTTTTTAACTTTTAAACTTTTGATTTCTTTTGCATATGTGTGCAAAAAATAAAATAAAAGCAAGGTTGCTTTTTTAAAGACCAGAGCTAATTGTTTTGACTTGTTTGGTTTAACTTAAGTGCATTTCTGATTTAGAATGAGAGGTTGTGTGGTCAGGGGAGAGACTCTCTTAAAACAACAACAAATGGCCAGTATTTTTCTCTTGGAAAGATGCCAACTCTGGCTTCACATCATGGAACCCCAACACTCTTTCCTGTGGGTTTCACAACTACAGAGGTTCAGGCAGGGGGGATAACTGGAAATATTTAAGCACACTAGGCCCAAACATTGAAAAGGTGAAATGGAAGGGCAGCGGAAATCTAAAGAAGAACCAAGGAACCTGGCAACTAGGAGGTGTAGGAATACGAAACCCAGCAGACGAAGAGTCAAGGTGGAAGGGTGGCGGCTAGCACTGCCGCAATCAGATGATCTGATGTTGCGCTGTGGGTGTTGTCGTCACGAGGTCTAGGGATTAAAGCGGAGTCACTGCGCTTCTGCTCATGGACAGTCCAGTCCTACGGACACAGCCACCGTGGTCTATCGGCAAGCCCATTGGAATTAAGGAATTGCGAGGTTGTGGCGTTTACTGCATTATTCCAGATTTGCCGTATTGGCCATCTGTTGCATAACATGCAGATTTTGACAAACATAAGCTTACCATTTTCCAGGCATGTGTAAGAAAATAATGAAGTAATATCAAAAAATGGGCTGCAATATGCTACATAATTTTCCTATTCTTACTGCATAATTTAGTTATGTCTGCTGCATAATTTGGGCCTCTATTGTTTTGCAATTCCAGTGGCCCTGCCTGTAAGGGAGATGCCACCATTAGATACATGCATCCTCTGGCCATTCAATGCGGTGAAGAAGCTTTTACCCCTGTTATGGGCACGCTGGGCCGGTGGACCGTGGTGACTATTCCTGGGAGGAGGCCATATATGGTAAACCTAGGAGCATTGTTAGCCGTATCTTCTGCTGATGACAAGATTGGATCCAGTGCTAACCCTGGCCTTAAAAGTCCAGGACTGGATAGATTGTTGAAGTCCCTCACCTTCAATAGCCGCATATCCCCTGTTCGCCTCTTCACGGATTGCCGCATACCTGTTTGCAAGTTCACGGATTGCCGCATACCTGTTTGCAAGTTCACGGATTGCCGCATACCTGTTTGCCAGTTCACTGTTTGCCACATATCTGTTTGCCAGTTCACTGTTTGCCACATAGCTGCTCGCCAGTTCACTGATTGTCACATACGTGTTCGCCAGTTCACTGATTGCCGCATAGCTGTCCGCCAGTTCACTGATTGCCACATACGTGTTCGCCAGGTCACTGATTGCCATATGCCTATTTGCCAGTTCACTGATTGCCACATATCTGTTTTTTCAGTTCACTGATTGCCCCATACCTGTTGGCCAGTTCACTGATTGCCCCATACCTGTTGGCCAGTTCACGGATTGTCACATATCTGTTTGCCAGTTCACTGATTGTCACATATCTGTTTACCAGTTCACTGATTGCCTCATATCTGTTTGCCAGTTCACTGATTGACACATATCTGTTTGCCAGTTCACTGATTGCTGCATAGCTGTTTTCTAGTTCACTGATTGCCGCATATCTACCTGCTCTGCCTTCTTCTCTATAGATGCATCCCTTCCCGGTTGCTATGGACGCACTGTTGCCTCTTGCACAGGGCGCTGTGATAGGGTAGTTGTTAAGTCCGAACAGAATCCAGAGATGACTGAGCCATCAGTAAAAGTCGGGTGCTTTGGCCTGTGGCCTTGAAGTCCCATGGGAGGTGACGAGGCGTGGGAGACTCTATCATCACCCTGCTGGGGTTTTTGGAATAAGAAAGATCTGTTTTCACTCCTGTTCTGTAAAGGGCCTCTTAAACAGCACCCGCATAATGCCTTGGAAAGAACGGCAGAAAAACAATCGCTTGAGTGATATGAAACTCTGAAATGACTTTTGAAGTGATAAAAAAAAATGCGCTCCTCCTGCTCTTTATTGAAACAAGTGTATGGCCTCTGAATCAGCAAGTACTTCAAACCCATTGCTTCTGCATACTCAAATTGTAAATAAATAAAATGTAATGTTCATATGAATTATTAAATACGTAAAATGCAATGTGCAATGAGACATTATTAAACGTAAAATGTAATTCGCATATTTGTAAAACTGTAACCTGTCAAAGAGTGATGTAAAAGCGCTGCCTGATGTGGGGTGTAATTTTACTCCCTTACATGGTCTAACCCTCTCTTTACATCCTGGTTGCTTCAGTCTGAATCCCACATACATGGTCTGGTTCTCTGTTATTCACCCCCCGTTCGAGTTGCTTCTGTTCCAATATGTACAACTTCTTTGACGTGTAATACTGCTTCAAGGAACTATGGATGAGCTATGGGCATCACCTGAAATAAATAAATAAATAAAAACAACTAAAATGATGCCGAACATACAATAAACCTGAGGTGAAGTCTCAGCGGGCTGCATTTCAGAGATCCATCTTAACAAGGAAGTGCAAGTCCAACAGACCCCTCTCTGTGGGCTCCTCTTTATCTGAATAACAAACACAGAGCTTGGGCAAGAATAAAGGGCATGACTGTTCATACTTCGAAAGAACTTCAGAAATGTGGATTTCCCTCTGTAATCCCTAAAATCCATCCAAAATCCACTGAGAAGCCACCCATGGGCGAGTGTACAGACATCTACGACTTTTTTTTTTAGGGAGTTTTATATACCGCGAACTTGACCCGGTCGGGTATCCGAGTGCTTTACATAGCACCAGTAGGCAGCATGTCTAGGCTGCGAGCTTGGCTGAATTGTGGCTTTAGAAGGCAAGTTGGCAAACTCCAGAAATTGAGAAAAGATTGGCAAATGTTCAGAAGAAGCAGAAGAGTCTGTCTAGTCTGTAGCACACCGTTGTGGTGTTTACCCACTTGAGTCTACGTGAAGCCAGTACAATTCTCTAACTTCATATTATACAAGTACTTCCTTCTACGTTTGCAGCTTGCAAGCACAGTTCACCTCATCGGTAAGCGTTCAGGGATTGTTCAGTCCCACATTTACACAACTGACTGATGGTTTAACTTGAAGAAGATACAGGGCAAACAGAGGTTGTATCTGCAGGGTCCACAATTGACCCCGTCAAGATAGATACCTTCATCAACAGTGAAGCATCGTGGTATGCTTTGGTTATGATTGATTACCATTCTAAGTGGCCAGAGGTGAAGTTTGTCCCAAAAGCCACTACTGAAGCAGTTATTAATTTTTTCAAGGACATTTTTACTAGGGAAGGTTGTCCTTCAGTTTTGGTTACGGATAATGGAGTTCAATTGACTTCACTAGAAATGAGTGTTTTTCTTAAAGAGTGTAATATTGTCCACAGGTTGACATCTGTTTATGAACCACATGAAAATGGTCAAGTCGAGAGATTCAATCGGGTCTTAAAGAATTTTGTGGTTGATTCTATCAAGTATGGTGTGAATTGGGTAAGTGCTTTAAGAGAACGTTTGTGGAATTATAGGATCACTCCGCACTCAACTACACAAGTAAGTCCTTTCAATTTGTTTAAAGGAAGGAATCCTGCTTCTAAAGTTCTACCTTGGTGGCTAAGAGAGAAATCTCATTATTTTGTTGGAGACCAAAAGTGTGTTGATGATATTGCCAAACGTGTTGACATGCACCTCTTGAAGTAGGATGCCAGGCACTACAATGGACCATATGAAGAAACTAAGAAACAACCGCGAACACTTCAAACCGCACCTTCCACACAGTTCCATCAATAAGAAGTTGGTGCCCTCCTTCCTCTACCAGCCGTTGATTGGTACTGCTGCTTCAGCAGACAATATGTAGAAACACAATATCGAAAGGTGTACCCATTCATTCAAGAATTTGTAGTCCAAATGTCTTGAAATTTTCATTGTATTCCATTATTTAATTATTCAAAACAGTCAGCGCGCTTCGTTCAATAGACTTGAACTTTCTCAGGGCTCTTCATGATCTTTGTAATTCAAGATGGCGTATTAGTGGCATTTGGCACAGATTCAGGTGTCCAGATTGGGGTAGAATCCCCGCCATTGGAATTTGGGATGATTTTCCCATTTGCCCATGACTGTTCACAATTTACTCATTGGATTGGATCATTGCATAAATTAATGTTTATCATATAGAGCCCTGAGGAAGTTCAGGTCTATTGAACGAAACGTGTTGGCTATTTGGCTGTTTGGATTAATTAAATAAAGGACTCCAATAATAATTTCAAGACATTTAGACTATGATATTGTGCATTTCTACCCAATGGACCGCAAAGTCCTATTTTTTATGTAGTCCAGTATTGCTGATGAAGTAGTGAAAACACAGGAGTTGTGGAGACAGGTGGTGGGAGGATGATAATGAATGGCTTCATGTAGTTCTTGCTGCCACATCTTGTCTGGGTTCCTCTTTGTATGAATATGTTTGAGACATCTGACTTCATTTATAGTTCTGCGGGTCAGAAGTATGTTCTTGAGCAGCCAGTCCTAGTGTGTACCCCCACCACAATTTAACAAAAGTTTTGAACAATCAGATGACTACTCAGAACCCATGGGCAGTGCCTAATTTATGCAGATGGGGAGAACCAACACTCTTTTTTAATCAAGGCCATATGTTTCACCATGATTAATGATTAAATGATTAAAATTTATAATGCGCAAACAATAACCCGAAGGTATCAAGGCGCCTAACAGAAAGAGGTCAAAAGAAAGATTGCTGCTTTGCTACAGGTACGCTTGCGTAAAAAGGTGAGTTTTCAGGGCCCTTTTAAAAGCCTGAAGGGTAGGCAGTGATCTTATTTCCAGAGGAAGAGCATTCCACCAAGTAGGGGCCAAGGTGGAGAAGGCCTTACCACCCCATTTCGCTCTCCTGAAACGAGGGGTCGTTAGCAGAAGTCTACCAGAGGACCGTAGATTTCTGGTGGGGAGATAGCGGAACAGAATGGAGCCTAGACCAGAGGGGCTGTTTCTGGCCAGGGCCTTGTATGTCAGGCATAAGATCTTAAAATGGATCCGAGCCTCTACAGGGAGCCAGTTTAGCAGCTTTCTAGCTGCTGTGGCTGAGGAGCGCTTGGGGAGGTCCAAGACGAACCTGGCAGCGGCATTTTGGACTACCTGCAAGCGTTGTAGTAGGCCCTTTTTCAGGCCCGCGTACAGTGCATTGCAGTAGTCTATTCTAGAGCCTATCAGAGCAACTGCTAGTTGTTTCCTGGCCTGAAGGGAGAGGTAGTTCCTAATCCTTCTCAGGATATGGATAATGCCCCAGCAGGTGGAGATGGTACGACTAACCTGCTTGCTCATGTCAAGGGCGGGGTCAATCATGACCCCCAAATTCTTGGCAGAGGCAGTAGGGGTGGGACAGGCTCCTAGTGACTCTGGCCACCAGCTAGAAGACCATACTTCCTCTTTCCCTCCGAACACCATCACCTCTGTCTTCTCTCCATTTAGTTTAAGCGAGTTTGTTATCATCCATTTGCCGACTGCCTCCATACAGGATCTAAAATTGGAGGCAGTCGGAGCGCTAGCATGGGAGCGAGAGACCAGTATCTGGGTGTCGTCAGCGTAGGAAATTATCTCCATCCCGTAAGATCTAATCAGCCTGGCAAGTGGGGTCACGTAGATGTTAAAGAGGGTCGGACTTAAAGCCGACCCCTGAGGGACCCCCCATTGCACAGGAAGGGATGGAGATAGATAGTCCCCCAGCTTCACTCTTTGTTCTCGGTGGGTGAGAAAAGACGTGAGAAGATCCAGGGCTGC
Source organism: Lissotriton vulgaris (assembly GCF_964263255.1). NCBI lineage: Eukaryota > Metazoa > Chordata > Amphibia > Caudata > Salamandridae > Lissotriton > Lissotriton vulgaris. The sequence goes on along the minus strand of NC_141691.1, from coordinate 2,003,417,507 downwards.
TCCATGCACCCCAATCTCCCTCAGCCGAGTTGTTAGTACTGAGGGGGAGAGGGTGACGAAAGCCGCTGTCAGATCTAGAAGGATCAGGAGGGTGGTCTGGCCCTCATCAACCCGTGTGCGTATGTTGTCCAACACAATGGTGAGGGCTGACTCAGTGCTGTGATCCCTCATGAAGCCGTGTTGAGAGAGATCGAGACAATCCGAGCTTTCGATAAAAGCGGCAAGATGAGAATTGAGGTGCGCCTCTAGCATCTTTGCTGGGGCAGGGAGAAGGGAGATTGGTCGAACGTTTTTTAGAACTGATGGGTCCAGGGTGGCCTTTTTTAGGAGAGGTTTTACCACCGCTCTTTTCCACTGCGTGGGAAAGACCCCATCTCTCATGGCTCTGTTCATGATGTCAACCAGAGGAGGCAGGAAGGTTTCTCTGCATTGTTTAAGGATCCTTAGGGGACATTCATCCAGAGGAGAGCCAGACTTGGTTTTGTTGAGTAGACAATCAAGCGTGTCCACAGAGAGAGGGGGAAAAGAGTCTATGGTACTCACGCAGGTTGATACTGTCGGGGCGAGGTCTATAGGCCCTAGGGAGGGGGGCCCGTTCATGAGTGTTTTTTGAAGTTCCAATGCTGAGTGTATATCAGATATTTTGGTCTGAAAGAAAGAGGCGATGTTGTTGCAGAGCTCTTGGGACGCTATTACAGGATCAGGGGATTGAAGGGTTATGAGAGAGTCTACCACCTTAAAGAGCTCCTTAGAGGAGGACAATGAGGTGGTCAGAGTGGTGAAATATTCTTGTTTGGCTTTGATAATTTCGGCCTTGTATTTTCTGAGCAAGATCTTATGAGCATCCTTATCTTTTAGGTTCCATCCTGTATGCCAGAGCCGCTCCTGTCTCCTGACCTCCTGTCTGAGAAGTCTCAGATGTTCCGAGAACCAAGGAGCAGAGGGCTTTTTCCTGGTACGTCGGCAGTATTGTAGGGGAGCTAGTTCGTCTAAAGCTTCTGTCATGGTACAGTCAAACTGCGTTGCAGCTGAGGAGGCACTTTCCTCCAGAGGAGGGCACCATTTGGATGCCCACTTGGAGAGGGAGCTATTCGAAATGGCCTTGTAGTTTCTACGGGGTTCCTGTTTGCTCGGAATGTTAGGGGGCAAAGGTATAATAGGATACTTAAGTAGAAATGGAACTGCCATATGGTCAGACCAGGACAGAGGGATGGATTCCTCAATCGATAACCTCGCATCATTAGTGAAGATGCCGTCGAGTGTGTGACCCGCTTGGTGAGTGGAGCCTTTGACCAGCTGGTCAAAGCCACATGCTGACATAGTGTCCAAAAGTGAAATGGTATCTTTATTGTCGAGCCTTTCTAGATGAAAATTAAAGTCACCTAGTATGGTGAAATCTTTTCGGCCGAAGAAGGGTTCAAGGACATGGAACAGCTGTTGTCCAAAATTCGAACGGGGGCCTGGTGGACGGTATACCAGGATTCCATTTAGGAGAGTTCTGTGGCCACCTTTTATTGAAAAAGAGATGGCCTGAAAGCTGTCTTTAGGGTCCGTGATAGCGACCGTGTGACAGTGAAGATGGTCCCTACATAGAACGGCGAGTCCTCCACCCACACGACCCGGTCTATCGTAGCGGGACAGGTAAAAGCCTTCAGGTACTGCTTCGATAAGATCCAGACCAGAGGATTCCTTGGCCCAAGTTTCGGTAATGAATACCATAGAGGGCTTTCTAAGGGAGACGAATTCTCTAAATATAATATTATTTTTGATAAGAGAGCGGGCATTCAAAAGGACACCCCTTTCAGTCTCAGATGGATTGACCGAATTGGTCTTAAATGTTTTGGGTCGGAATCTAGGAGGAGAAGGGATGGGGCTATCCATGTTGAGAGTCCTGCAGCTACAGGTGAATGGACGTAGGAAGTCCTCAGGGGAGTAAGTGTGCGAGCATATGCGACTCGGGGGTTTAAATGTGAGTAGCGTCTGAGGGGCATACTTCTGATAAGGGGGATTGGAGGTAGCTTGGCCAGACGTCCAGCTGTCCAGCCCGTCCTCAGCGCGGACGGGCGCAGACGGGCTGGACTCTGGCGTGACTCCGGCGGGCATCCGGCGCGTCCGCAAACGCGTCCGCTACGCGGAGAAGCCCGTCCCCTTATGTAGGCAGCTAGAGCGCGTCAGGGCGGACCCACATCCAATATGGCCGCTGTTACACCCTCGCCTGCCCGAGACCAACTCTCAGCGTCAACACTCAGCTGAGAGTGGCCCAGGCGGTAGAGGGAGGTAGGAGGAGTCGAATTGTGATTCTAACGCTTTTTAAAATCAAGCGCAAAGTAAATACACAAGTCACAGTTAAACAATTCTAAAATGCTTTTTACCTTCGAGCGTAGATCTGCTAGCAATGCAGGTAAAAGATGGGGCGAGAGAACCTCCGGCTTCCGCCTCAGAGGGTGAAAAGGAATTTCAGCGCGCGAGCAGCAAGCCCCCTTATGTAGGCAGCTAGAGCGCGTCAGGGCGGACCCACTTCCAATATGGCCCCTGTTACACCCTCGCCTCCCCGGGACCAACTCTCAGCGTCAACACTCAGCTGAGAGTGGCCCAGGCGGTAGAGGGAGGTAGGAGGAGTCGAATTGTGATTCTAACGCTTTTTAAAATCAAGCGCAAAGTAAATACACAAGTCACAGTTAAACAATTCTAAAATGCTTTTTACCGTCGAGCGTAGATCTGCTAGCAATGCAGGTAAAAGATAGAGCGAGAGAACCTCCGGCTTCCGCCTCAGAGGGTGAAGGACTATCAGACTATGATCCAGAGCAGATGAGAAGTAAGTAGAAAAGGAAGAAAGAAGGACAAAGAGAAAAAGAGGAAACCGCAACAAAGGGAGAAAACATCTTTGAAAGAAATAGGGAAGTTTACGATAAAGAAAAGGTGGGGGGTGGTGGAAAAAAGATAGCTACACAGCCTAGGTATTTGGCAAGTCCAGGATACTCCAGGTGCGGGCTCCTAAGAGAAACTTTGTGCCCCTCTACATATTTTTCTTACAACTTAAACACTACTCTTGGGTATGCCATATTATGGCCACCCCTAAACTGCCCCCTCAGGTATCCTTGAGCAAAACGTGTCATATTTAATGGAGGTATCCAATGCGGCGTAGTTCTAAATCTGCTCCCATACATAGTCCACAGGAGAATCTGCACCACAGAAACCAGGCGAGCCTCTCCTACATAACCATCTTCCAGCCCAGACAACGTGGCCTACAGAAGCATTGTATCCCGACAGCTTCCCAGCTGGGATGTCACCACCCTCTGCAAGATGTTGCTAGGAAAGCAATCCTTGGTATGTGTAAATCTCACTGCGGCGAGATGTCCGTATTCTGTAATCCTACCCATCCCTCCTCCAGACCGTGTTACACTCTTCTCCGCCAGCCCACTCTTTCGCCCCATCTTTCCCAAAGCCCTTTTTAGGGCTTGCCCCTTTCCTAATCCGCAGGAATAGGAAAAGAGCCCCAATGCAGCCAAACCATACTTAAGGCCAAGGGCTCTCCAGCGGATTTTGGGAAGTGCACGCCTCGTGCACGAGCTTGCCTGAGCCTTCTGCCTATCAGCCTGCCAGTTCTCCTCCCCTAATTATTCACTTCACTGACTCTGGCTCTTCAAAGGCTCTGCTCCCCGCCCCCCGCCTGCACTTCACGGCCGCTTGTTGCATTCACAGCTCTCCACTTTCCTGCTTTGTCCATCTTGCTAAAAACACATACTCCCCTCTTCCTCTCTCCCTGCTGTCTCGGGCTGCACTCCCTGACTTTCCCTGCCCTCTCACCCCACCCGCACCCCTCTGCATTCCACTTGCCTCCCCTCCTCATCGCAGTGCTCTGTATAGCATAATTTCTTCATGTTCTCCCTCTGCCCACACTAATTACTGTGCAGCTGTAGATACTTTTCCATGCTGTCCACGTTCTTTGGTAATGGTGTCCCTTCCGGAAGGTGTGGCATGCGTGGGTTATTCTTCACTCGTGGCCAGGGATCATACTGTACAGATAGACGCCTTCCGGGTTGGGAGTTAATTACATGGCCCCAGAGCTCTGCAATGTCTGTCATCCTTGATTTTTTGTGTGTACACAATTGTGCACGCAGGCCTCCATCCACAACTCTTGCATAACAAGAGTTTAAAACACTGCATCTGCTGTCAGGGGCACATTTAGACACAAACTTTAGTGGGGGACTAACAATTTGAACGGGGGCGGGCTTTCTTCAGAACCCATGGACAATTACTTGCGGGGTCCTTTCACTCTTGTGGCACACTGCATAATAAGGGACGTTCTTTCTGAGCTCATATTTAGTCATTAATGTACCACAGGCCACTAATGTTGGTGTCAGCTACATATTCTTTACAGGGGTTTAGGGTTTTTCTAAAGGAGTTGTAACAGAATGGCTGAAAAACGCTTCATTTTAAACACACTGGGCCAGCGGACCAAGCAAAATTGGGAAATTCTGGTTCTTTTGTCAGGGACAATCAATGGCGCATTCTTACGGTCTAAAAGACTCTAGGGGTTGTACAGCAATATTTTTACCTCTATGTGATTGTAAGTGCTCGGAAGTTATTTGTGTAAAACAGCCACATTACTGGTATTTGTTGCTGAAATAAACAGCACCCACATGCCGGCCACTGGTATTGTATTTAGACATTTAATCCCGTCGGCATATCAAAATATACTCCATGCAGACATTTCAACGGCCAGAGTTTCAGGCTTTGGGCGAGAGGCACATAAAGCCCCCGTTAACAGTCTTTGAATTACCTCTGTGATGTTAGTTCTCCCCTGCATGTGTGATTCCATAGCCAGCATTGCAGTTGTTTGCTTTTTCTGGACCATGTATTGATGCCAGTTCACATAGTGCATGAAAGCACTTCAACATATGTGAGTTCAGACTGCCAGTTTTACAAAAATAAAACTTTATATAAGTACTACTTAATGCAGTTCTGTGATATGCCTAGTTTATTATCTCTTCCTCTGCATCGCTGGCTCGCTCTGCCTCTGTCTTGCTCGCCCCTCCCCCTCCGTCTTGCTCGCCCCTCCCCCTCCACCGAGAGTCTTGCGGTCCTTATTGTCACCTCGGCTTGCATTCTCCCCTCCTTTCTCCCCTTTAGGCCGCTTTGATCTTCTCAGTGAGCTGTGCGCAAATGCTTGTGTGTGATTACATGCCAGAGACTCTAGGCCGGAGCAGGCGCCTGCTTCAAGACTCCGCTTGCCTCGCCTCTCTGTGTTAATTTGTTAGGTCACCACTTCTCAGCATCCCTCCTCGCCGTGCCACAGCGCAAAATGCAAAAGTAATCTTCAGGACTATTGATGTCTTCAAATGACTCAAACTGAGCTATAACACTCCGTAACACCTAGAACTGCCAGAATTAAACGAAGGCACTAAAGTATAAGAAGCTATCGGTGCGTTTGGCAACGCGTCACTTACATGCCGGCATACTGGTCTCCTGATTTGTTAATAGATAAGAAGTACAATCGCAATTATTTTTACTAGCCGGGTAAATAAAACAAAAGCGAAATTGAAACTTCTACTAAAGCTTTCCAGTTCTTGGTTGCTTCATAAACTGCAGGGCAGGGAAGGATGCGCTCTGCTGGCAAGATTGCTCACAATTGAACCTCAATAGCTGGGTTTTAACCGTGGCTTTGGAATTTGATCAAATATTGTGAACTTCTTTACAAATGTTACAGTCCACGTTCACGAGTCACCAACCTGTCTGGCTGGCCGGTAATGTGCCACGCAAACGCCTCTGTGTGAAGCAGTCACGACTTCGGGCCACAGCTGGCCTGGGACACACGCATAACCCAGCTGCCCAGAGCCCTTACTAGATTCTGTGAGCGTGTGTGGCCAGGGCCTGCATGCAGGAATACTGGAGGTGCAGCACACTGTAATTAGCCATATTCACATTCCAGAACAAGGCCTTTGGTACTTGTACTTTTGATTCCTGCATGGGAATCAAAGTTGCCCCAACTGCTTGCACATCTGCTGCATTTTTTTTCTTGCATGCTATAAACAGGGCTCCTGGTTTTATTGCATTTTTTAAAAATAATTTCCCAATGTATTTATCCATATTTATTTTCTGGCCATCTTACTGGTATTTATCCATATTTATTATGTGTTTTGTGAATTAATGAAGGTGTAAAATGTTATATTTCGGCATTTAACTGATAAACATGCACACTTACTTTGGTGCCTGTTGTGTTTTACCAAAATAAGCAGCCAAATATAACATTACAGCACATAACAATAAACCCACAGGTACATTTTTTACCAACAGCGGTCAGTGCACGCTTCCACCAGGCACACACACCACCAGCTGGCAGTGCACACTTCCACCAGGCACACACACCACCAGCCATCATTGCACGCTTTCACCAGGCACACACCACCAGCCGTCCGTGCACGCTTTCACCGGGCACAAACGCCACCAGCCGTCAGTGCAAGCCTCCACCACACACACACCACCAGACGTCAGTGCACGTTTCCAGACACACACACCACCGGTCGTCAGTGCACGCTTTGCCACCAGGCACACACACACCACCAGACGTCAGTGCAAGCTTCCACCACACACACACCGCCAGCCTTCAGTGCACGCTTTCAACAGGCACACACACACCTCCAGCCATCAGTGCACGCTTTCACCAGGCATACACACCACCGGCCGTCACTGCACACTTTCACCAGGCACTCACACCATCAGTCGTCAGTGCACGCTTTCACCGGGCACAAACACCACCAGCCATCAGTGCACGCTTTCACCGGGCACAAACACCGCCAGCTGTCAGTGCACGATTCCACTAGGCACACACCACCAGACGTCAGCACCACCACATTATCACTCAGCACCACCACAGCACCACTCGGCACCACCACAGCACCACTCAGCACCACTCAGCACCACCCAGCACCGCCACAGCATCACTCAGCGCCACCCCAGCATCACTCAGCACCACCCCAGCATCACTCATTACCACCACAGCACCACTCAGCACCACCACACCACCGCTCAGCACCACCACAGCACCGCTCAGCACCACCACAGCATCACTCAGCGCCACCCCAGCATCACTCAGCACCACCACAACACCACTTAGCATCACCACATCATCACTCAGCGCTACCCCAGCATCACTCAGCACCACCACATTATCACTCAGCACCACCACATTATCACTCAGCACCACGGCATTACCACTCAGCAGCACCACTCAGCACCACCACAGTATCACTCAGCACCACCACAACATCACTCAGCACCACCACAGCATCACTCGTCGCCACCACAACATCACTCCACGCCTTCACAGCATCAATCTGTGCAACCATTCAACAACAACTGGTTCAAATATGTTCTGTCAATGTTTCAAGCTTTATTACAAATGTCACAAAAAGATGTTAATATTTCACTTCTGTTCTTGGATTTTCATCACAATAAAGGACACTGAACATAATCTTCACAAAAGTTATTTACAAAAGTTTAAGCTATTGCCATTATAAATTACAATCACTTTTATTTAAGTATTAATTATTTAAAAAAATTAAAAGCCATTGTTATTTGTAATATCAATATATCTAAGTCACGTAAATACAAAACATGCTGCATTACAAATTCTATAGGTGTCACATTTGCGAAAGTTATAACTATTGGCATTGTAAATGACAAAGCTATTAATTTAGCTATTTTCAAAATCCACATATAAATAAAAAAAATTGTCATTTACAAGACCAATAGCTCAAACTTTCCTAATGCGAGACCTATTGCATTGCAAATGCTTGTTCCACTAGCCTCCACCCTACTTGATAACTAACCTATTCACCTTGCTTATGATATAAGATGTACATCATCCCTCTTTGCATAGCGCTCTGCTGCTTATAGCCAAGTTTGCGTTCTGTAGGTCCACATATATATATATATATATATATACATACGTACCTACATAGCTTCCCTCAGGTCTAATTCAATCCCTGTTTCTTCCTTAAGTGCTCAGATGTTTCTAAGTACCTGAGACTGGAGCATGAATCCTTTTAGTGACTGCCCTAAAAATCCCCTTTGAAAGCCGAGAGAAACCAGCTCCAGGATTCAGGTGGCCCAGTCCATTATCACAGTGTAAACTGCATAGGAACACGATTTGGTACATAGCCAAGATGCATTGTTATCGAGCTCTATTCATTTACTTCAAGTCATGCTTTTTAAGTCTGGCTTGACAGCACAGCTGTCTGCTACACCGATTGTTACCAATTCTTTCGACTATACATAGAGCTTGATTTGGTTCTACCCAGAGGAATTTTACTCTCTCACTCCTTGCTTTATGCTGTTAGGTGTATCATTCCGCCTTGTATTGGGTGTTTGCATACATATGTATGAGTGACTTTTTTTACATCTCAAAAGTACACTGAATCATCACACATAAAATTACTTATCTCATAGATGCATTGTATACAGAGAAAAATGTTCCACACCTAAGCACTTTTCTTTAATGTTTTAGGCAGGTCTCAAAATGCAAGCCAGGTCTATTGCCTTTGCCACTGCTTGTTAACATTTCTTTGAAAGCTTTGAATGCCTCTTGCTGCTGAAACTGCTGTAGAGATCAAATAGTCTTGCCTTGTTTGAGTCCACGATTTAGAAAAGGGGGTGGTGATGAACAGAGTGTCTGAGTTAAACAGACCACTCTTACCCAGTCCAAAGATCAGGGCTTGATCCATCACCGTTATTTATCTCACTGCCCCATCCCAGCTCAGAACCTGGCTATATGCAAATCAGTCTGTCCCTGGCCCAGTGCATCATGGGAACAGGGCAGACTAAACTACCAAGCCAATTCTTCACCAGAAAGGAGACAAGCTACCGGGGACCGGTTTCTGGCATTACAGCCTTCTTTGGCCCGGCTTGCTTGAATCCTGATGGAGCAGTGAGAAAGGGACTCATGTCTGAGTATACCCTGCCACACCTATAGTGGCCAAAAACGATTTAGAAAAGGGGGTGGTGATGAACAGAGTGTCTGAGTTAAACAGACCACTCTTACCCAGTCCAAAGATCAGGGCTTGATCCATCACCGTTATTTATCTCACTGCCCCATCCCAGCTCAGAACCTGGCTATATGCAAATCAGTCTGTCCCTGGCCCAGTGCATCATGGGAACAGGGCAGACTAAACTACCAAGCCAGTTCTTCACCAGAAAGGAGACAAGCTACCGGGGACCACAGCTGTTGTTTGGAGTTAATGACAAACAGAGCAACTAGGCTGTGATTATAGGCAGTCCCAACAAGAAAAACACGTAGTATATTTACATTGTAAGCACATTGCATGAAACACGCCTCATCTGTGTGCCCTTCCAGTTATAACTAATGTATTCCAAAATAGCCATGCATGTGATTGACGCGCATCTCCATGACGGATGACCTCGCAGGTCTGCACAGCCTACCCTAGTGATGGAGCAACCATTGCTCATGGTGGGTCTGGCTGGGATAAACTCTGCAATGCTCCCTGCCTAACATTGACAAATACCTCCCAGCATGCACTGCAAAGGCTGGTCCATGCACCCATCTATGCTGGAACCCAAAATGTGGAAGTGGAGCATAACACAAGCCCCTGTACTTTGGGGTCCCCGACCCTTCAGTGGACCCCATTTAGCCGAAAGCCATTGCATAACAGTGAGATTTGCGAGACGCAGGGGTTCCCATCAAACTCTGCAGAGAGACCCCATCTTTTTGTGTTTTGCCACTTGTGGTTTCTCCTTTTACTCTTTCGTTGTCTTGTTTCTTTCTCTTTCTTTTCTTTGGTTATATAGAGAAGGGAGGATGGTTAATGGATTATCTTTATGTTTGTTATATTTCCACTGTTTCCTTTATTGCTCTTCTTGTCTCTCTCTGGTTCTCTCTATTTTTTCTGCTCATCTTGCTTCTATTTTCTTTCTAGTCCACTATGGTGTTCTTTTTTGTTGTCCTTTTTGGTAGAAAAGAGGATATGTTGTATCCTAGTTATATTGTAGTTTATGTCATCCACCAGTGGAGCAATGGATGACATAAACTACAATATAGCTCGGATACAACACCACTGCAGGGTACAATGAGCTCTAACTAACCAGGGGTTACCTCTGGTCAACGCAGAGGCCACGGAGCAAAGTATCTTCTGATGTAAAATACATGATATGGTGGTGAGAGCTCCATGAGATAAGGAAGGCCTGGTGCATCTGCTTGTCTACTTTCTAAGGCTCTGGTATGTATGCACATCCAGACCTCCGTGAAAAAATAATGAGGCTGACACAAAACATCATAAAGCTGCTTCCACAGAGTTACCACCTTCCATGAGCAGGGCAGGACTGGCGTAGCGGGCACTGGGTGTTTCCCCGGTGTGTCGGAGGGGTGGATGCCGGCTTTGTTACAGGCGGACGGTTGAAGCAGTGCTGCAAGATCAGCCCCTTGTAACATAAGCGGGAGCAGGGCTTCTCACTAGCACCCACCCCATGCTCCCTGTGCCGGTCGAGCAGCAATCTGCCAGGGCGGGTTGGTGTTCCCAGTCCGGCTATGCGCATGAGTACATATGATCAACTTCTGGGAGTTCACAAAAGTTTCCAGCAGGAAAATTGACTCAGTGGTAGATTTGCAAGCACAATTGAGGAAACTTTTCTAAATTAAATTTTTGCCAATTATAGCGTTTTCCGCCTGCCTGATTGTGACGTGTTTTGTAAGCTACACATGTTGAAACGCATCACCTTTGTGTCATGGCATTTTGTTTTCTCCATGGAAAAACCCTTTTGCCTACACCCACAACAGTTTAAGGGATGATCTTTAAGTTTTTTGCTATCCATATGGCAGAAGCAAATATCTGACCATTACCAGGGTGAACAGCAACTTAGAGGAAATTCACAATACACGTTTTTGGGTGTTCTCAAACTTTCTGGGGAAAGCCCACCCTGAAATTCCCACTACCCACCCCATGAGTGGAATTTACTTATGGGTATCAGTGTACCTTGGGGTGGCGGTGTACAATACCAATTGTTTAAAAAGATTTACAAGCTCAAGATGTCCTTTTTGTGAGTTCCTTGCAGTTACAAATCCAGACTCAAACACATACAAATGACGGTCTCAGGCAGAATGTGGTTTGATTGCAGCGGCTCCGTTCAACGCTGATTGATGGTCACTGGTAGCAATGCGGTGCCAGTGGAGGAATGTCTTCATGTATTATATTTGACTATACTGGGATTCCAATTATTATGATTTGTTCGCTTCATTCAAATTGAATTACTTAATGGTTTATTATTGTTCCAGTGACATCCTTAATGCCAAACTGATGGATCTGCGGCACATTGTAAAATAGAATTGAGATCCTAGGGAAGTGCCTGGGACACAATGCTCTCTCATCCCGCTTTTCCTTGGGGCACCGCTATCTGCAAGCTTACAAAGATTTATTATCAAGTCTCCACTGAAACCCTTTGAAAGCACACTTGAAATAGCTGGAGGGAGGAGAGGAGCAATGAGGCATATTTTATTCTTATGATTACATGTATTTTTTATGTCAGTGTGGGATTGGAGTGAAATAAGAGCTTGATTATCTGCACTAGAGAATGAGGCTCTGTGTGTATGCCCTCAAGAGTCCAGAGTAAGGGACACACGAGCAGCACTCTGCATGCTGGGTTGATGAGGAGGACCGTCTCCAATAATACTTTGTTTATATTGCACTTCATGGGGTATTTCTGCCATTTTGAGGTGGTGTAAATTAGAGATGTTACTGTTACTCAATTTAATGGTACTCAATTTATCCATCTTGAAAGACTACAAGTTCATGTTGTTCTTGTTGGGATTCAACTTTTGATCTGTAGATCACTGTATAATGCGGCTGCATCAATGATATCACTGAGCCATTCTGCCAGCTGACACTAGAGAATATGCTCTAACTCCATCTATTGTTTAGATTCACTAAAAGAAAGTATGCAGTCTTGATCCTTATTTTAACTATCTTTATTTCTAATGTTATTATTTGCCCCAAGTGTGATTCTAACATTACCATATGCTAAACTAAAAGCTCCGCCTATTTGGGTGACATGGCTCCATCACATATTTATTTTGAGAGGATCATTCTTACTTGTCAATGCATTGTTCTGTTTAGAAAACCATAATTTATTTGGAGAACTTGTCAAAGGAAAAGCCATGGTGATCACAGGATGTCCAACTTTATGTGATGGGTTTAGAGTATACATTGGAGGCACTAGGCACCCCACTGGGAGTGGCCTTCCCAGGCATTCTAACAAATTGCCTTCCAAAACTAGAGGAGTCATTATTCTTGGCAGATGTGTATATTTTGTATTTCTTTATTCAATTTGCTCTTACATATTTGTATTTTGTTACACTAGGTCCTATGTATTTTATTTTAATGAAATAAAGAAGTTTAAAAACATCTTTATTACAATACCAGATCTTAATGAATTTTGTTCATGACAATTGAAAAGATTTGTAAGAAAATAAAGAGCTTACATTTGTACAAGGTCATGGAATTCCTACTTGAAGTTTTGAATCCTCTGAATATGGATCAATAGATACATTGGGCGGCCAAGATAAAGACCAGTCCTAAATCATTCAGGGAGGCACTTTTTCCTTCTACTCTCTGGAGCTTATTGATTTAATACATTTGTAGGTGTGGGCCAGAAAAGTGCAGACATTAAGAAGCTGTACAAATCTTACAATTTCAGATTTAGAAAGTTACTTTTGTTTTAGCATCTTTTTGGTAAGAGTGGTCAAGTCCTACACATGTAAGCATGACCTACATGATTCTCATAATAGGTTTAGAAATTGTACAGTATGGTTTGAGTTGGAATAGAAGAGGAGGACATGGCTTAAAAGTGATTCTTGAAAAGATGAGTTGATTTTTATAATCAATTGTTTATTAAAAGTTTTTCATGAGACTACACATAAAATGATCTAAAGTATATCAGAAATTACATTTAAATAGTCTAATTATTTTATTGGTATAGATGGTGCCATGTCTAGAAAACAGAGCTGTCCAGGCCAGATGTTGAAAGTGTCAGAAGGTGTGTAAGAGGTGAAAAGGAAGAAAGTGTCAGCTTGTTCGCTGGTACGGTCAGTGAGATGGCAAATATGGCTTTGAAGTTTAATCAAAGCCCCTTACTGAGGCTATGGCTTGGTGCTTGGTGGTGGTGGTGCTGATGCAAGGACACTAAAGCCAGCACAGTCCTTGGACCCTCTGCAAGTGATTGCCTAAATAATAACAGCTTCACTAGAATACAGCTTCACTAGATGAAGAGAACTGTTTTTGTTACCAGTTTTTCAAGAGCTGTATATTTCTTTACCAGTTTTTCAACTGCAGCTATTCAAGATGGGGGAGGTAGGTCATGAGAGAAGGTTACCTATGTTGTGAAGAATATGGAGCCAAAGTTGAGGGCAAGATCTTAACCTCTCTATCAAGTAAATGCCCTGATTAGAAGCACACGTTAATGGCACAAACCCTTTCAGCATACAGAGAGGCATCATGATCTGAAAGCAGTCATGCTTGGTGCTGTAAGAGGGAGGGCATTCACCCAGATTTTAAGTGCCCTTCCTACTTAAAGGTAATCAGACAGGTTTCGTAAAGAGATCCCTGGTTATAATAGAACTGGAATAGTGACCTGTCTTTTTCTCAGAGCGTCGATTCTTTGCTTGCTCGCTCTCTCAAAGATAGACCCCTTATCTAGAAACAGCTCTCACTCAGCCCATGTTGTGTATCCCAGTGACACCATCCTTCAGGTTTTTCATAAGAAGTCCTTCATTATTTTTGCTTGTGAGGTAATGTAATGTAAAGGTATATTTATATAGCACGACTATCACTCCAAGGAGCATCTTGGCGCTAGGTATTGTAGTCTTCTGGTATAGTAGCATGATGAAAGTATAAGATTTAAAGAGAGTGTATTTTTGTGTCCAGCCTTTCTATTCTGTTTCAGCTTTTACTGCCAACCAGTTTAATACTGATGCAGGAAACGGTCATAGATGCGCACCTGTTTACTACATTTGTAGGATACTGTCACAGACGTACATCTGTTTACTAATGCTGTAGGATACTGTCATAGATGCATATCTGTTTACTAGAGGTGAATCTGTTTACTATTGTTGTAGGATACTATTTTATACGTGCATCTGTTTACTACAATCGTAGGATACTATCTTAGATGTGCATCTGTTTACTACTGTTGGTTTGTTACTGTTGTGGGATACTATCTTAGATGTGCATCTGTTTACTACTGTTGGTTTGTTACTGTTGTAGGATACTATCTTAGATGTGCATCTGTTTACTGCTGTTGGTTTGTTACTGTTGTAGGATACTATCTTAGATGTGCATCTGTTTACTACTGTTGGTTTGTTACTGTTGTGGGATACTATCTTAGATGTGCATCTGTTTACTACTGTTGGTTTGTTACTGTTGTAGGATACTATCTTAGATGTGCATCTGTTTACTGCTGTTGGCTTGTTACTGTTGTAGGATACTATCTTAGATGTGCATCTGTTTACTACTGTTGGTTTGTTACTGTTGTAGGATACTATCTTAGATGTGCATCTGTTTACTGCTGTTGGTTTGTTACTGTTGTGGGATACTATATTAGATGTGCATCTGTTTACTATTGTTCGTTTGTTACTGTTGTGGGATACTATTCTAGATGTGCATCTGTTTACTGCTGTTGGTTTGTTGCTGTTGTAGGATACTATCTTAGACGTGAATTTATTTACTACTGTTGCAGGATCATAGGATTCTATTTTGTGTTGGCTCCAGCCACGCTCCCCACTCCCCAAATGGGATGGACATAGTAACTTTTCTGCTATATGTAAAACTTTCCTTCATGTACAAGTTTTGATTGGTTTCAAATTGAGTACACGAGCTGATGATAAGACCTCTGCTGTGTAAATATTATGTTTTGGTCATGCTTGGTATTAAAGGTCAAAGATACATTTCTAAGTAAATCAGTAAATGGGAGCCACACCCCGAGTGAATACCAGAAACGGATTCTGTCTAGTCTTGGGGTAAAAATAAGGGTTTGATGGTTCTCCGCCCCTTCCCCCTCGCCCCCCCCCCCCTCACAAAGGGTCTTGCACTACAGGTGTGAAAGTGTCCGAGTCGTCTTTATATTACATGAAATGCCATTTGTGTTTTTTAATGTTCCATTTAAAAGTCAATCTAGTGACTCTCCGTAATGCTGAGTCCTTGGGCCTGAAAATGTGAATGTATTCCTTAGATTAGATGAAAAGTCGGAGGGTGACATTGTGTTGATAAGTTTGATAATAGATGAATTTGTGTCTGTTTTCATCCTGTCACTTCATTAGTGACGCAGTGGATGAGTCGATCGCAGTCCCAGGGGGTGTCTGCCAATTCCAAACGGTGCAAGACTCTTTTTGTAGCAGCCTGGGAGCTGTGCCCCACCCAGATCCTATGTGCACAGCTTCTAGTAGTGCATGTGAGGATGGCGGTACTCGCGCCTGTCGTTTACTAATTCTTGAGAAAAGGGAGCACTTAACTTGGGTAGACCACTAGGCCTCGGCAGTGACTGCTTGGAGTTTTTATTATTTATTCAGCGCGCAGCCTCGAGGCGCCACTTGTTCAGCGCGCGCCCTCGTCCATCTGCATCCCCAGCAGCAGGTGCACGCACTCTGAGGCAGCCATTGATGGCAGCGTGTGGGCCTCCTCAGCATGCATGGCATGTGCGGGCACTTGAGCCGGACTTGGCAAGGACGAGGCCTGCTCGAACCGCATGGAGTGCCCCGGGAAGGGTCAATGCGGCCTTTGTTGTAGCGCTTGTCCCGGCCTCCGCCGCTACAAAGCAGGCGCCCGCCCTTTAGCTGCGGTTCTTAGCGGACACATGGCGGGGGCGTCGAGCCATCGTTCTCCCGCCTTGAAGGAGCGTGAGTCAGGGAGCGGCGCGCTGCTGGGTCTGGCTGACAGCAGCGCTGCTCGAGGGAGGTCAGCGCAGCACGCGGCGCTAGAATGGATGGATGGCCTCGAAGCTGCAGCTGAGGCGCCAGAGCGGCCCATCTTCACTCCTCGTCGCCAGCTGTAGTAGGGACGTTTGTAGTGAGGGAGTGTCACTGGCAGGAGGTGGATCCGGTTCTCATTCCCTCGAAGCCATCTCTGCTTTGTTTGTAAAATGGATATTCAAGAGCTGGAGGCCTTTGCGCAGATCTTGAGACTCCTTCAAAAACGGTAAGTGTCACAGTTTTGGGGCGCGGGTTCGAAAGTAGAAGGGCAATATGAGCGAGTTAGGCGGAAGAGGTAGACACAGCAACTGATAATCAATAACTGACAGTGCAAGGTGGCTCAGCGAGTTAAACTTTAAGTGTTGACATTAGCTGTGATTTGCAGGTCTCGATATCCGGTTCCAGCAAGACGAGCTGACCTGTTCATCCTTCCGAGGCTGGTAATTCAGTACCATATATATTGTATTGGGTTGATATTAAGTCCCGTTATGGAGGGTGCTAAAAAATAGCGAACACTGAAGCACTACATTGGAAATAATGGTTATAAGGTGAGTGAAGAAGAAAATTGAAAAGAAACAGGAAGTAGTGAGAGAATGTAGAAATCGACTGCACAGGAAGAGCAAAAGAGACAATTTTAGAGATCTAAAACAGCAAAACGGAAGAAAACGCAAATTATACGTTTTCTTTTGATATATGACGTTATACACTGTTAATGGCGTGTAAATTAATTTAGCATATTTGCCGTAAGGGACGTAGTATGTGTGTTTTTAAGTGTGGGGAAAGAAGCAATGCTTAATTTGTCTATGGATGCAGGTGTCGGGCACTGGCTTTCATATCTGGGACCAGAACTTATTTTTCATGATCAGACTTTGACCCGGAGTAAAAGAGAGACCGAAAAGTGACAAAGATGGAACAGGAAGTTGTAATACAGAGATAAAAGGAGGGATGGAACATAACCTGCGAGGGTGGGAGTGAGGAGGTAGGAAGGGGAGGCTGTTGGAACATAGAGGTGTGAGGGAACCTACGATTCGGCTGTGCCAGAGGAAGCTCCAAAGAAAAACTATGGGTTCCTGTACTTATTTTGTAATTTAATTTTGATTTGTTTTAAACATTAAACACTGGAAGGGAGAGGGTTTTGTGCTTTCTCGGTTGTTTTAAAAATGCAGATGCAAAGTAAAATGAATTCTAGGCATTGGCCTAGTGGTTAATGCGGTATGAGTGACCGCTTTGGAAAAGAGGAGTGTGCCACTACCCAATTTGAGCTCCGACCTTTGTTGGAAAGAGTTCAGTTTTGTGGCTGGTGGTGCATAGTCAGTTGGTGGCTACCGCCTAGTAAGTGTGAATGATGCATTTGGTCAGCGTCTGCGTTGTGGATGGTCCATCTTTCACTCTGCAATGCACGGCCCTATCGGTGGAAGAGAGAGGCACAGACAGTGCTCACCTTATTAGAGGGAGGGGGTGGAATGGAAGAGAGAGGGGCTGAGACTGCTAATTATCTAATTGGCAGGAGGGATTGGGGTTGATACTTGGGAGAGAGTGGAGTGTGTGTATACGGAGAGCAGTGTGTGCATTGATTGCTAATATCGATCAATCAGCTTGGTGGAGCACGGCTAATCACCCGTGAGAGTATCCAGGCGCTGAGAGCACTGCTGCTGGGGAGGGGTCAGTTGAACATTCAGGTCTAGAGTCCTTTCTGAATTCCAGTAGAGAGGGTGAGGCCCAGAGGTGAAGTGGGAGGACATTCTAGGACATTGGAGGAGAAGGAGGGCCCTCCACTGTTGCTGCGGAGGATGCAGGGGTGTAGGCGAGGCAGAGAGAGGCAGGGCACCGGTGCCTGGACGAAGTAAGAAGTTCAGGTGGTGGTTGATGGATGCTGGTGCTTCGTTGTGTAGGCCTTTGAAGGTGAGGGTCAGCATCTGGAACGGGCATCTCTTCTGAACAGGTTGTAGTTTCTTGAGGTGGGGGGGGCGATGTGGGTCCACTTAAGGAGGTCTAGGATGAGTCTGGCTGCTGCATTGTGTATGGTCTGCAGTCTGTTAAGAAGGTGAGAGGTGATTCCTATGTAGAGTGCCCGAGTCCGGTTGGCTGGTGACGAGGACTTGGGTGATGGTCCACTTGGTGTCAATAGTGAGCACTTGAAAATCTTGCGGAGCATGCGAAGAGAGAGGAAACAGACAGATGAGGCTGCGCTGATCTGTCTTTTCATGATACGTTTAATGCCCAGGATAATGGCAAGGTTGCAAGCGTGGTCGTTCAGAGTCGGTGCAGGTCCTAGTTTGGAAGGCCACCAGGCGTTGTTCCTTGAGGAGGTGTTGTTTCCGAATGACAGCACTTCTGTCTTGTCTGTGTTTAGTTGTAGGCAGTTGGCTTTCATCTATTCAGCGATGTTCGCTATGCATCTGTGGAATTTGGTCAGCGTGTCGGAGGGGTCTTTTGATAGCGAGAGGATGAGCTGCGTGTCATCAGCGTAGGATATGATGTATGGTCCATGAGCTCTGATGACGTTGGCCAAGGCGGTCGTATAGGTGTTGAAGAAAATAGAGCTGAGGTGTGATCCTTGAGCGGCACCGTAGATGGTGTTCTTGAATTGTGGGGTGAATGGAGTTAGCTGGATTCTCTGTGTTCTTCCAGACAGAAAGATTACATAAGGATTTTTGATGTGTAGTAATTTTTAGAAAATATTTTTAGGCTTTGGGTCTTGTTAATGATTTGGCTTTTCTCAACTGCTAGGTACTGTGCACGTGGATGCGATGCCCTCTGCCAGAATGTGAAGTTATCAAGGGGAATTACATTTTCAATGTACCCGAAAAAAAAGAGCTTCTTGGAGCGGGGCATGTTTCCAGCCCAACTTCAAATTGCACTGATATGTTGTGGATGAAATGACATGTAGAGGCAACCGTGTCATGACCCGCCCATACAAGGCAGTTTACCTCTGTGGTCGCGCGTATATCAGGCGATATCTGCTCTTGCCCATCTTACTGGCTTTCCCAGTGATTGCACGTCACAGTCGCTAGTTATAGTGTGCAGTGAACTGCTCTGTAACATGGCAGCTAGTATGCACCCTGCATCAGTAAAACATAAAAAAACACTGGTGAAATGACAACAATGAGCAAAGTATGATAACCAGGCAATGGCAAAGGCACCTTTTCCAGGAGTTAAGACCCTACAACCTTCTGATCGCTATTGTTAAAATATTTCTACTCTTGATATATTCTAGAATCAGGTTGTCTGTAAACGGGGCTCTTTTTAAATAACCTGGCGTGTTTAAAAAAACAACAAAAAAAAACAACCATAGTTATCTCCCAGGAGCTTGTGATAGCCTTTCCACTTACTTTTTGAAAGAATTGCTTTGAATTTTGAATAGTTTCGGCTCGTTATGGAGTCAAGAGATTCCAACTGGATCTCAAGCGGAACCAGAGCCAGCCTTCTCAACGCTTATCGGCTCGCTCACCTCTAGCTGTAAATCTCCAGTTGGGGCCTTGCTTATGGTCAAAGCACCAACAATCCAGAATCCATTGCTGTCTCTGTATGGAAGGGTTTCAGCAGAGAGCTGAGTCCAGGCAACACCATGAGACTGGTTTTCTCTGACCTCGCTGCAGCCTTTTATACGCAGGACCATGCAGTCCTGGTTGATCGCTTTATCGTCTTGGGCTTCAGGGTCTTGCCATGTTGGCTGTCATTTGTAGTTAAAAGATTGTCAACTCGTTTACATGTTTGCTTCCTGTAATACATTATCTAATTTGATAAATGAAATATCTGACTTTTTATCAGGGATTTTTCATGTGAGAATGTTTATTGCAACCGAAGAAATCATGTTAGGAGTAGCCAATAACCAACGGCCTATACATATGCAAGGCCTGATTTTCATAGCTATGGCTGTTCTCCGACTCTGCATAGCCTCTTCTTGGCTTGACCAAAACCCTCCGGCTTTTGTACAATGGAGGACAAGATTATTGACGATATGTAGTTTGGAGGTGGCAATATATAAAACCAAGGGCATTAACAAAAAGAAAAGAGGTTTGTAGATTAGGGGACCACTACTTCAGTGGATACAAAACCACACATAGGGAAGCGTAATCTGAGCTACTTAATGTATTTTCTGTATGTATTTATGATTGGTTATTGTGTTGGTGTTTTTTTTGGTTGCTGTATGTTTTCTCACGTTCTTGCCTTTTTTTTAACATGCTTTTTGTACTGTATGATTTAATACCTTGGTCTTGGTCTTGGGGGGGTGGGGGGGATGGGGTGGGGGTGGGGGGTTAATAACTGTGAAAAAAATTGTGAACAAAAATAATTAAAAAAAAAAAACTCGTTTACATTCCAAATCCCCAATTCTCTTCATTGCTTTCTGTTGCTCAAATTTGTGTTCACTTTTTCCTGTAATCCAGTCCTTTCTTGATAGCCTCTGGTCCAGCCCTGTAGAGGAGACAGTCCTGCTCAGCAGTGCTTGGAGGGCTTCTTGGCCTGGATGCTAAGAAGTCAACTAAAGTATAATCCCTCTAAGATAGAGGTTTTGGTGGTCGGTCAGATAAACAATCAGTATAGCTTCCGGAACTTGGTCAATGCCAACCCCAATATAAAGAGAAAATAATCTGGGCATCCTATTTTTAATGGGAATGTTTATTTTGAGACCCATTTCTCTGCCATAGCCAAGGCTATTTTTAGGTGTCTGTTGTGGACCGCTTTAGCTGTCTGTTGCTTATCCATTTTGTTTCCAATATACATAGAGTGGGCTTTGTGCCTTTGCCTCGTTCATGATTGGATGGCCTTGTTGTCTGCCTCACTTCCCTGCTCTTGCTACAATGGCTTGCCTCCTATTTCTTGTGTTTGTCCCATTCAGGAGCATTTGAGCCTCACATTGTTCTGACTGGTTGACGTGTACCCTTCACTGCTGACCTTACTTTCATTGAGGGAGCTACTTAAAAAAAAAATTCAGCACTCTATGGGAGTGCAAGTGTTTTCTTGCCCTCTCCAATATGTGCTGTACCCCCTCACATTCCCAAGCCCACTTCCAAGCTTGTGCTTTGCATCGCTCACTTTGCCTGTTTTTTTTTTTTTTTTAGTTATTTCCTCTGCTGTACCCTCCCCTTACCGTCAGGCAGCATTTACTTCTCCCTACCCCAGACCAGCTCTACCATTCCTGTTCCTCCATTCCCGGTTGCATCAATTTTTTAAAACGAAGTATTATTTCTTTAAAGGCCCAGACAATTGCAATTTGCTGCCAGGCTGGTCTTTTCTCAAAAAATACTTTTACACAACCTTGTTTTTTGTTTTTTTAATTTACCGCTTTAGGATGGACAGTGCCCCCGTCAAATTTTTTTAAAAAGAAACAAAATGGCAGCTTTATTGAAACACATTCAGCATGATGCTTGCGTGTGTGCATCATGAAGCTCACATGCATTTATGACGCCTGCGTCACAAGGCCCGCACATGTGTGTGTGACCCTTATGCACCACACTTCATAAAGTATGGTGCCCATTTTTCAAATGAATTTATTTTACTGGGAAAGGAACCCCATTCAAAGAATGCTGTGCATGTGTCCGTATGCGTTTTGATGCACATGCTTGCATGTCGCTTTAAACAAGCGTTGGCAAAGCCAACAGCTTAGCTATCTTATGTTGAGACCTGTTGGCTCTGCCATTGCTTGTCTTAGATGCAGTCCCCCAGAAATGGTTGCCTTAACTGACCTTTACTCACAACTTCTGCAGTGTAACTACTTTAAGACTGCCCAGAAGGGTTTATGGCAAATCCTAGAGTCCGACTGAACCGTGTCGGCAGCTTGTGTTTTGCCGTTTTGGCCGATTGTGAAACAAACTACCATACCTCATCAAAATAGCTAAAAGTTTGAAGAGCATTTCACAAACTTGCTCCTGCATCAGTTGGTCTCTTGAGTGTCGGGTCAAAAAGACAAAGGTAAAGAACCAGTCATTGAGCTGTAGTGAGCCAACCCCAATATTACTAGTTGGAACACTATTGTAGGGACTTACTGGCTAATAAAATGTCTGTACTAATGGTCGCCATTTTGCTAAGTGTAGCATCCCTGCCAAAGGCTTCCAGATTCATAGCCTTCAGGAGGATTCTTTTTTTGGGTAGTGGTATCCTTTCCTATGCAGGGTGCACCTTATAAAAGCTGCCACTCATTAATTCTTTTAGAATTGGAGAAGGTACTTGGTGTTGTATTTTTCGGACTATTGTTATGAATGCATTCCCAGGACATGATTGAAACAAACATGAAAGTCCTCTGGTGGAAGCACTGGTGCAGTAGTACCAGGTAATAGTAAAGCAGTAGCCTGCAGAGCAATTCCATGTGGAGGAGTGATCGCGAAATGGAAGAGCTTGGCACTCCGTATCCTTGGCTGTATTACATGTTTCATGCTCACTGTTGTGCTAAAGGCCCATCTTTTGGACTTTTCTGCTTGGCTACAGTTTAAAAGTGGTCATAATGTTTGAAAGCAATACATTTGGCAAAAAGTACACAAAAGGGCCCAAAACCTATGCAAAATTACTGATTATTAAGTAAAATGCCCGCCTAGTATTTTGTGCCTAAAAAAGTTAAACATCGCATGAACAGTTGCTCGTTTCGGTTCATTTGCGCTGCAACTTACTCCTGAAATAGGATTTTTCTCCGAACAAAATCTCTATTATGCCAAGTGACATAATGCCAAATTCTCAGCCACTTTACATAACAATCATAAAATGAGATCCCAGAAATTAGGTAGATTACCGCGGCAGAAACTAAAATTCACCTAGGCTCAGACAGAACAGTATAAATGTTCTTTTCAATTCTCGTTCCAAAGTTTATCCCTTCCTTGAAGTTCCTGGATTTTATGCACATTAAAATACAAGGATGTGATTGAGTGGAATGTTCTTCGATTCCCTTACTTCACTTCAAACACTAGATATGTTTCCAGCATTTGACACAATTGATCATGATTTTATCCTCACTTTGTGTAAGAATACACTTGAGATCTGGCTCTTGGATCAATTTATTTCTGTTTTGGAGCTGGAACACCATATGCAGCTTTGCCACGGTTTTTTATGTGTTCTTTATCCCACTGTAGGAGACCACATTTGCACCTGGGATTGTTTTTTAATATATGGTGGCACATCTGCTCTTATTTCGTGATGATGGTCTTATGAAATGAAATAAAAGTTATTAACTGCACTGCTACCCCATTTAGCTTGTTCATCAGGCCACCAATCCATTGTGGAAAAGTTGCTATTTCTACCAAAAAGGATTGTCGTTTTATCGGTATTGCACATTAGATGGTTATGTTCCATCCCGCAGATAACTTGGGTTAAATATGCTTTATAATTAAATTCAGAGTCTCAGGCGGTTTTATCTAAGGATGCAATTAGTTAGGCTTCATCTTTGTAAGAAATAACTGTGATCCCAAAAGATTTAATGAGGGAGATAGCGGGGTCACGCAAATATTGAACAACATCTGGTTCAGAGATGAGCACTGAGGGACACCATACTTAAGCAGTATGTAACCTGAGCTGAAACGAGTAGCAGTGACTTCCTGTTAGCATGAAACCATTCAAATCTTAACAAAGTGTGGCCACAAATTCCAAGCTCATTGTAATAGCAAAGCACGTGACACCATATCGAAACCCGCTCACGGATCTAAAAGTATCAGGACGTCATTCTGGCCCTTTTTTTTTTTGCTGTATATTGGCTGTTACATTATCGATATCTTAAAACATCTCCGAATCAAAGCGGATACATTGGAAGTCTTTCCTTCTTAGGTAAAGAAAATTTTTTGAATTAACAGAGTTTGGGCTTAAAACTCAAGCCAACGGAGATAATCAGTGCTTGTAGTTAAATATCTGGGAAGTTTGATTAATGACGATGCCTCTTTGCCCTCTGATTGACACAGTTGTAAAATCTTTCCATTACCTCTTCTGGCTTTTGAATAGACTTTTATTGTTACTCCTGAACACCTGCCAACCCATTCTTCCCTTTTTCAATATATATTCCACCCTGTGTTTATTCACCAGCCTTTATTTGTGACTCTCAAAATACCAGCAAGCCCGGCTGCAACAAGTTCAGAACACAGTGACAAGAACCCACCCTTGAGAACATTTCACCCTTAGCAGAAAACCAACAGACCAAAGGCAGCTCACAGCCACGCTTGAACCCTTACACAGGGCTATCTTCTGGCCAAGACATGACAGCCTTCCAAGCCTTCTACAAGCTTTGGCTCCAACACTAGGAAGTTGTTAGGCCATTTCACCCTATTGATGGCCATTGCTACATTCAGCATGAAAAAGAATCGGAGTCTGGGGTAGCAGCTACCTTACGTGACCCTTAGAACACTAAACTTGGTATCTTATCATTTTGGTCAAAATTCTAAGTCTAAAATTCATTCACAATATTGGGCAGTAACTTAGATATTTCTTTGTGACCACATTAGGCTGTGAATGCTTGTGATCGCTGCCTGGTTCGCAGCGCTGAGGGCATCCATACCCCCACAAAACATAATAGTCGTATTTGATGAGAAACAACAACTACCAGAAGAAATATTATCTAACCTGATCTGTGTCTCTGAAGGTAGCTGACAAGTGGCTTGGGTAGTGCTGCCCTCAAGCAACATGCACCACAAATATGTAAAGTTAGAAGGCCTCGAAGCTTTATTTTGAAGCAGACGGCACCTAGTAAAAACCCATTGGGATGGTGTATTTAATGGAAGTTTGAATGCACACGAGTTTATTGCTTGGCACTAGATTTTGATAATGTATGAAATGGCCCTTCCACCAACAAGAGTTCATCACAAGGGGTGCAAGGAGGGGCCTCCAGCTGCTCTTATCCAGGTTTGCTGTGAGGCCCTGCTCTCGTCTTCCAGGCGCTACCTCCAGGTGATATTAAGGTACTCCATGTGGCTGCGCATAAAGTGGGTGCATGGCAAGACACAGCCAACCCATGGATAACTCCTCCTTTCTGCAATGTTTTGCATCTGCAGAGCGAAGGATGCACCACATTACGCCATGCTTGGCATAGAATAAAGCGATACAAAAGGCCACTGGATTCAAGATAGCCTGGCTGATGAGGATTATGAATCTGAAACCGGTCCCAGGATGCTTGTTTCCGGTCCAGGGAAGACATGGCTTGGCAGTTCGGGCTGGACTGTTCCCATGAGGCACTGGTCAGACTGATTTGCATATGGCCATGTCTGAACTGGGGTGGCTGAGTGAGCCAAAGAATGGTGATGGATTAAACCCAGATCAATTGACTGGGGTGAGTTTTTGATTTGCTCAAACGCTCCGTCCATTATCCCCTTTTGTATCGCTTAGCATAGAATAAAGGCAGTTCTAGTAGAACACCAAAGCATGTGACGGATTGCATGTTGTCCCAAGCCACGCGTAAATAGTGTATGCATTCTTGTCTGCCGTCTGTGGAATGCACTTGGGTCCTCGTACTTTGCTTTTCCCATCTTAAATAATGCAAAGGCCGACACTGCCTGAATGAGCCTTTCGGCTGAGTTACGAGGTACAAATGATAGTCAGCAACTAGGGTCAGACTAGGACAGAAAATGGGCCTGGGCACCAGAATAATTGTTACCCCTATTGTCGAATTATATAGCTAAAAAAGTGGGCCACATTTGCAAATCGGGGCAGTTTTGAACTTGTAAAGACACGCTGTATTGGTGTGTTGCAAGGTATGGGAGATTGCATGGATTTGTGCCTGGTGCATGCAATGTTTGTGATGACATCAGGGAAATTAACCCTAAAATCCAGCCTACCAGACCATAAAACAGGATCACAAAAAAGGCAGCCTATACCAGCCCTTATGACACTGTCGATAGGCCAGTCTGGCCTTGCCTATCATGGGTTACTGATCTGTTCCTTGTACGGTTGCCACCAGGCCATTTTTACACCATATTGATTTGTATTTTAAAGTCCTGTCTGGTACAGAAAAATAACCTAAAGGCTGTAGGAAGGTCCTGTTCAAAATGAATACAGACCATTTGACACAAAGTGCTACTTAAGAATCATGTCCAGGCCTGTGCAGAATGTTACAACGTGAACAGATGGCCATATTTTTCTCTGGGAAAGATGTGCCACCTAGCTCCTGAGAAGAAACTGGACACCATCTTTAAAATGGTCCATTTTTGTTTGTAAGTTCTCAAAGCACCTTTACCAGTTGGGGAGCAAACGATGTTAGAAATTGGATGTTAAAATGTATTAGAATGTGATGATTCAAGCATTCACAACATCGAAAGGCAGCATCAGACCTCCCGCTGCAACACACCCACAGCCTGTAAAGCAAGCTTTTTACTGCTGTGTAAAATAACACTGCATGCAAAATTAATTTAATCTGGGCACCCAAAAATGACATTCATAAATTCTCACAATGATACTATGCAATGATAAATACTGCAAGGAAATGAAATAATTTTATGAGGCCTGGTACTGCTTTGCAGCAGTAGTTTTTAATTTCTTGCATGCATACAGGGTAAAGTATAATAAAAAAGCCAAACATTTCTAATTAATTTAGGGTAGTGTGAGATATTAAAATATTTTTCTAGAAGCAATGTCATATTTTAAGTTCTTCGTACAAAAAATGTATGAAATTTAAAACCTATTTGCAGCAAAAAAGCTAAAACAGGTAACATATTTTAGTAGACATTAACAGATTTGGGGGGAAATTGATGTTCATTTTTGAATTTCAGTTTATCACATTAATTTACCCTGCTGGTAACTAGTCCCATCTTATCTCCAGTCTGGATTTTTAGCCAAAACACTTTGCACACGGGAATGCCTGCGCCCATACTTACAATCTTAAATACAACACTACAAGTCCCAAAATGCAGTTCATTGTTGGCTAGAAAACCAGGACTTGCTGAAAATGCTGTATAGGAAATGAGGCCACTTGGCACCTCGAAGGATACTTAGCAGTAGGTTAAAAGTATCCAAAACCCTCACTAGTTTCTCTTTGCCTTACTGAAAACATTCCCAAAATGGAATGTATGAAGGCAAATCCAAGATCGCGAAAGTCTTTAACCACACTCAACTTCTCAACTTGGGCTCTGGGGTGTGTGGGGAGTGTACTGTGGTAATGAATGAATGAAATAGCTTTTATATAGCGCAATGTTCACTCCAGGGAGTATCTTGGTGCTGTTTGCGGAGGGAGCCGGCACCATCCAAGAGAAAAGCAGCTGGTAGTTGTCTTAGCTGTTCAGAAATTCAGAGGAAAGAACAAGCCCTATCATCTGGGATACCAAAAATCCATGTTTTTAAGGACTTCCAAAAGTTGAGTTCAGTTTGTGTGTGTCTGAGTTAAGTTGGCAAGGAGTTCCAGGCTTTGGTCCCTATGGCCACCAGAGTCTTTCCACCCCTGGTTTTAAGTTTAAATTCGGGTGTTGTTAAGAGGTTCTCTGAAGATGACCGTAGGGTGCATTGAGTGGTGTATGGCTTAGTTCTGACAAGGTATTCTGGTCCAGTGTTATTTGTTGCTTTATAAATGATGGTAAGAACCTTAAAAAGAATCCTCTAATCCCGTTTACCGTGGCGGAATGTCCGCCGCGGTAAACGGAATAAGAGGTGCAAGCGTTCTACGGAGTGGGCGGGGCTGCGTCGGCCAACAGTCGTATGCAGCACCCAGCAGGTAGGGATCGCGTTGGCCGTTGGCTGACCCGAGCACGGAAGGGGTTATGG
This sequence comes from Lissotriton vulgaris, assembly GCF_964263255.1. Taxonomy (NCBI): domain Eukaryota; kingdom Metazoa; phylum Chordata; class Amphibia; order Caudata; family Salamandridae; genus Lissotriton; species Lissotriton vulgaris. The sequence goes on along the minus strand of NC_141691.1, from coordinate 2,003,389,879 downwards.
ACGGGCAGCCAATGGAGGGTTTTTAGTGCTGTTGCTGTAATCCCAGTGTCCTCCCATGTCTAACAATAAAATCCACTGTGAGGCAGGCTCTAATACCTGCAACAAAGCCAGAGACAGAAGGCTGGTAAGACAAAAACAGAAGTCTTCAGCAATCAGACAGGGGATCCCCAAGAATTGTCTTGGCATCCTGTTCTCTCCCTTTCAAGTACGCCCCAAAACCTGATGCTGGCCTATTGTTAGTTGGCCAGGAGATAGTCAGTGCCTACAATCGTTTTTTTGGGGGGGGGAGGGGCATCAACCAGCTTACTATATAATGAGGAAACAACAAATAACATTAACAGCATTCTCCACACAACACATAAGAAGACCGTCTACTGCCAAAATCATGTAAGTAGACCTGGGTGACCGTTTTCACCAACAACGTACACACTAGCAGAATGAAATCATTTATGAGCGTTCTTACCCTCAATTCTGCTGACTCTCAAGCCTAATTAGGATGCAAAGCTGAGGAATACAATTAGTAACAAACTGGGATTGTAGTAGAGAGTAAGTGTCTACCGTACAAAATATAACAATAGTATACAGACGGGACAAGTGAGTGATCAGGGGATAGCGCACATAACCCATTTGACTCGTAGGTAGTGTCATCCCAGTGTCCGGAACAGTAATCCGCATCATCCGCCGGATTATTCTTATCTTGGTACATCAGAATATCTACTTCTTACACTGCAGAGAAAAAATAGCACAGCGTCAAGAGGATAGTTATATGAGACTTGTAGGCTGCTCACTTGGAGCTGCGTAGTTGCATATGTTGACCTAGTGCTACACGTACAGTTTAGCATAAAGGGCTCACACAGACGGTATGATGCAGAGGATATTTTTCCCTGCAGGCAGCGTGGTGATTGTGTGGGAGGTACTGCAGTGATGCTTGAGGTGGGCTTTGTGATTTAGTAGATGCTTTGCCTAGTGGAGGTTTGATGTGGTCAATATTTCTGTTTTGTAGGAGATGTGGTGTGGTGATTTTCAGGCAGACAGTGTGGTCAAACAGATTATTCTTCATGTGAGTAGTCTGGTAACTGTGTAGGAAGTACCACTGTGGGATGCTAGAGGTAGGATTCACGGTTTAAGTGATGCTTTGGCATGCGAGAGATACGATGCAGGGGATTCAGTATCGCCTAGAAGACATATGGTGGTTATTGTGGAGATGCTCCATGGAGTGCTGAAGGTAGGAATAGTGTGTGGTGGGTGATTTATCCTGGTGGTGGTTTGATGTTGGGGAGTGGTCATGTATTAGCTTTGGTGATTGTCCTGCAGGAAGTGTGATGTTGCAGTTATTTCTTTGTTTCCAGCTCTAGTGTGGTGATTGTGTAGGAGATTGTTGCTTGTAATAACAGAAGTGGGCTTTGTGGTGTAGAGCACATTTCTTCACACAGTGGCTGCTTCCAGTCACGGGGAGATGAAGTGAAGTGCTTGCTTCTTCTCAACGTGCCGGTACCCTTGCTCCATGTGGTGTCCCCCTTCTTCTCTAGATGACCAAGCACACTTCACTTTGTTTGCCACTGCTCTTGCTGTGTTTTACAGTTGTCTTAGCTGTTCATGAACACTAGCGTGGTCAAGAATAGATATTACTGACTTGTAACAAACGAACTTAATTTTGTAGAGATGACGGCCATCCGCCATTGTGCAATGTATTGATTGCGATCGGGTAGTAGTTGTGATCAATAATTGCAAACATTGCTTAGCCTTTCTGTAACTGCATTGTTGTGGTGTTGTCTGTTTATGTTGTAGGAGAGTGGTGATGTGCGCCATCATTTAGTGTTAATGAGCAGTATCTGGTTTGCATTTAGTACTCTAAACTATTGCATGCGTTGTTTACTGAGCATTGTTTGTCTTCCATCTGCATTCCCATGTGTACTGTCACTGTACGTGCATTCTTGAGTTGTTATTTAACGGTTGTGTGCTCACTGCTCTGGCTGGACACTGACATTTCATTGCCACTATCTGTATTCCTTGTCTTGTGCATTACTAAGAGACTCAACTAGGCTTGTTGACTTGTCGCCCACGCCTTCCTGGAGGGTCAGTCCCTTTATAATGCTTGGGGGACCCTGCAGCCGAGGGCCCGAGGAAACATCCTGACAGCAGTCACGTGCACAGAATCCAGATAGACACACGGCCTGCCCTGGGGATGCATCAGTGGCGGATGACGGCATCGAAACCAAACCCAGATCCGGCGGATTTAATGCAAATTCCAGTAGTTTTCGCGCTGTTCCCACGTCTCCCCCGGCGTGGCGTTTCAAGACCTCTTTGAGGTGAAAACAAACCCTCTTGTGTTCTCTCCCGCCCCACCCAGTGCACGTGTCCCCCGGCCTCGAGCTGATCGACAACATGTGCCTCCCATGGAAGGAACACACCGGGTTCTGCCAAATTAACAACATTGGGCCATATGTATGAAACTTTGATTTTGCGATTCTCAAATAGCGATTTTTTGCAAATCGCTATTTGAGAATCGCAAAACGCTCTGTATGTAGGATTTGCAAATAATTTTGCGAATCCTACATATTCTTTAATTGCGAATTGTAAATTGTGATTCGCAATTAAGGAATACCTCCCCATTCATTCCTATGGGCCTAGAGGCCCATAAGAATGAATAGGAAGACAATCTCAATTTGCGATTATCAGTTAGAGAATTGCAAATTGAGAATGCAATTTCAAGTGTGCCAGGGTGTCAAAAGGACACCCTGTTGCATCCCTGAAATGTGCATGTGTGCACATGTGGCACACATACATGCCCTATGGGACTTTAAAAAATCCAAAAAAGTGAATTTTTCAAAGAAATTACAAAATACCACCAACTTGAAGTTGGTGGCAAGTTGCGATTCCTTATGATAAAATTGCACTTTTTCTGGGCCTCATACATTGCATTTAAGGAATTGCAATTTCCGATTCCCTAAATGCAATCGCAAATTTGCGATTCCTTATTTTGCGAGGCTGTTTCCCATTCATACATCCCACTTAGCTAAATTGCGGTCGCAAACGCCAACATTTTGTGATCGCACTTTTGAATGATACATATGGCCCATTATCCCTAAGCAAGCGTCTATTCTGTTTCTGTTGTGCATTCAGTGCCTCGCTATCAACTGGGTCATTTCTAGGCACTCTATCGGACCATCTGTATTCGGAGAAGTAGTGGGGAAGCAAATGGGATAACAATACATTTTAAATATTCTCTGCATGAGACAATGAGGTGTTTGAATATTACAACATTTACAGTGCCAAGGCCTCTACAGACCAGTAGGGAAGCATCGACTAACAAGAGGGTGAAGGGGTTAACGGCTCCCCAAAGATATCACTGCAACCACATGGGCTTTGCAATCCACAGATTAGCTGGACAGATCCTTATCTGCATAGGGAGCCCGCCCTGGATCGATAACCTCATTATTGCATTGTCTGCGTGACTTGGAGTTAAATCAATATCGCCGGCTTGTTAGCGGTTCAAGGAGTGAGGATTTCATTCCCAGCATCTGAAATGTAATTCCCGCCCGAGCTGAGAGAGATTCATTTGCAGCCAAAATTGGCTCTTCGTTCATTGAGCAAACTGGATACTCAGTAGACTACGTTTGGACGTACAGTTGCCATGCGCGTCACATCTTGACTATAACACAAATTTACCTAGAAATTCTGTTTTCGACCAAATTTTAACATTGTTAACAACTGTAAGTCTGTAGCCGGCAGGCCACGCCAAAGATCGTCTTGAGGAAGGATTTGCGGTTTTGCCAGTCTGTAGCCAGCAGGACATTTCAACGATCATGTTGGGAAGGATACGCGGTTTTGCCAGTCCGTAGCCGGCACTTAAGGATAAATTAAGTGTGGAAATAGTCATATACACATGGGTCAAAATCCAATCTAGACTCGAGGACAGTGGGATTTGGGCTACCTAAAAAGATGTACTTCCACTTAAAACTACACCACTATGGCAAATATTTAAGTGAGAGGAAATCTCTTAGGAATGGGTTGTAGGAAATCCTGAATGGAAATAAATGTCAGAGGTGTGAAAAGCCACGACCTCACAGGTGTATGGATATTCACAAATCTTTTGCAATTAGCCACCCACCATGATAATGATTGTAGATTTACTTTTGTCATGGGCAGGAGAAAATATGTTTTCAGAGTAGGATATTGACGAGGATGTATGGGAAAGATTTCTTGCGTGGGGAGAATGTTTTCTTGTGGGAGATGCACAATAAGAAAAGGTTCAGCAGTGCCCACAGATTAATGTAGACTTGCGACCTATCCGAATGCTTACTTACACGTATGAGGAGCTTTGGGATCCGGTGACAGTAGGGGTACTTCTGGACATCATTGAGAAATCGTAGAAAGTTTAAAATTTACTTTAATCATAGTAATACCTTCATGGGTGCTAATTTACAATTCTGTGGATCAGTCACTGACTGAATGGAATCTTCTAACCTTTCAGCTTGTATTTATTACATTCAGTGGGAGCCAGATGTGAATTTGTGAGACAATCAGTTCATGGGCCCATAGTTTTTCTTAGGTGAATGCCTCCAGAGTTGAAACAAACCAAGGCAGCCTAGTCATGATCCCACCTCATGCCTCACTTTTCCACCTCCCTAAGTTTCCTCACTCATTATCTAGTCTGTGTTGGTTCTTTTTTGTCCCTGCTTTCTCCCTTTGTTATTGCTTTACTGTCTTTGTCCCCCTCATCCTTCTCTTTTCTGGCCTTCTCTCCCTTGCTTCTCAGTTCACGTCTGATGATGAAAAGTAAGTCCCGGTGCACGCCATTTCCCACCACCAGCCCAAATTAAACACTTATATTAGGGGTTAGAATGGATCGTTCAGAGTACTATATTATTTGCAAACATAAACCTAATGGACAGAGGTGTGAGCTGGGTTGCCCAGGATCACACAATTTCATGTGGGTTATTTTGACTTTGCTGCCTGCCCACAATATTGACAGTCGAGTGTTCAGGTTAACTTCCTTCGTCAAGAACGCCCGTCGGTCACTCGTAGAGCTGCATCAGCCTCCACAGAGGATCTGAAGCATCTGAGAAAGGAAGCAGTTTGACACCACACCTGGGGGAGTGGAAAAGGACAGTTATATTTGGGAGCAAGGTAGGTTCACATAACACACACACCTTTCAGCGTTGTCATACACTCTAAAATTCCTTGAACAGCATGATCAATAATCCCTAATCCTGTTCCTCACCCTCTAGGCAATTTCCGACCCCTCCTCTCCTTGACCATATAACTTTAAACTAACATTGGAACAGCTTTATATCTACTTGTTCCTCTGAGCTCTTTACCTTTCCCTGCACCTATCTACCTTGTTGTTAATCCTCACCACCCAATCAGTTCTCTGGAAGACACTGTCTCCTCGGGACAGCCTAACTCAGACTACACTTTCGACTGCTGTGGACTGGGGCTGAGCCCATCCACCAGGGTCAATGAGGCGAGACTGCTAACTGCGAAATGGTGTAATTCACCCCACTGGAAGGAAGAGACACGACATTGGAGCCAGTTTACCACAGCATGTATGATAGAAAAGAAACATAGCAATCCATTCTGAGGCATACGATCGATCCCCGAGCTGCTAAATGCGAACCCTGAGCTGTGTGTGAAGCTTCACACGAAACCTTGAGCTGTGTGTGAAGCTTGACACAAACCCTGAGCTGTGTGTGAAGCTTGACACAAAGCCTGAGCTGTGTGTGAAGCTTGACACAAACCCTGAGCTGTGTGTGAAGCTGAAGCTTGACACAAAGCCTGAGCTGTTTGTGAAGCTTGACACGAAACCCTGAGCTGTGTGTGAAGCTTGACACAAACCCTGAGCTGTGTGTGAAGCTGAAGCTTGACACAAAGCCTGAGCTGTGTGTGAAACCCCTGAGCTGTGTGTGAAGCTTGACACGAAACCCTGAGCTGTGGGTGTAGCTTGACACAAACCCTGAGCTGTGTGTGAAGCTTGACACAAAGCCTGAGCTGTGTGTGAAGCTTGACACAAAGCCTGAGCTGTGTGTGAAGCTTGACACAAAGCCTGAGCTGTGTGTGACGCTTGACACAAACCCTGAGCTGTGTGTGAAGCTGAAGCTTGACACAAAGCCTGAGCTGTGTGTGAAACCCCTGAGCCTAACTCAGACTACACTTCCGACTGCTGTGGACTGGGGCTGAGCAAGGTCAATGAGGCGAGACTGCTAACTGCGAAATGGTGTAATTCACCCCACTGGAAGGAAGAGACACGACATTGGAGCCAGTTTACCACAGAGAGCATGTATGATAGAAAAGAAACATAGCAATCCATTCTGAGGCATACGATCAATCCCCGAGCTGCTAAATGCGAACCTTGAGCTGTGTGTGAAGCTTCACACGAAACCCTGAGCTGTGTGTGAAGCTTGACACAAACCCTGAGCTGTGTGTGAAGCTTGACACAAAGCCTGAGCTGTGTGTGAAGCTTGACACAAACCCTGAGCTGTGTGTGAAGCTGAAGCTTGACACAAAGCCTGAGCTGTTTGTGAAGCTTGACACGAAACCCTGAGCTGTGTGTGAAGCTTGACACAAACCCTGAGCTGTGTGTGAAGCTTGACACAAAGCCTGAGCTGTGTGTGAAGCTTGACACAAACTCTGAGCTGTGTGTGAAGCTTGACACAAACTCTGAGCTGTGTGTGAAGCTTGACTCAAACCCTGAGCTGTGTGTGAAGCTTGACACAAAGCCTGAGCTGTGTGTGAAGCTTGACACCAACCCTGAGCTGTGTGTGAAGCTGAAGCTTGACACAAAGCCTGAGCTGTGTGAAAAACCCTGAGTTGTGTGTGAAGCTTGACACGAAGCCTGAGCTGTGTGTGAAGCTTGACACAAACCCTGAGCTGTGTGCGAAGCTGAAGCTTGACATAAAGCCTGAGCTGTGTGTGAAACCCCTGAGCTGTGTGTGAAGCTTGACACGAAACACTGAGCTGGGGGTGAAGCTTGACACAAACCCTGAGCTGTGTGTGAAGATTGACACAAAACCCTGAGCTGTGTGTGAAGCTTGACACAAAACTCTGAGCTGTGTGTGAAGCTTGACACGAAACCCTGAGCTGTGTGTGAAGCTTGACACGAAACCCTGAGCTGTGTGTGAAGCTTGACACGAAACCCTGAGCTTTGCCTGAAGCTTGACACAAAACCCTGAGCTGTGTGTGAAGCTTGACACGAAACCCTGAGCTGTGTGTGAAGCTTGACACGAAACACTGAGCTGTGTGTGAAGCTTGACATAAAACCCTGAGTTGTGCGTGAAGCTTGACACGAAACCCTGAGCTGCATGTGAAGCTTGACACGAAACCCTGAGCTTTGTGTGAAGCTTGACACGAAACACTTAGCTGTGTGTGAAGCTTGGCATGAAACCTTGAGCTGTGTGTGAAGCTTGACACGAAACCCTGAGCTGTGTGTGAAGCTTGACACGAAACCTTGAGCTGTCTGTGAAGCTTGACACGAAACCTTGAGCTGTCTGTGAAGCTTGACATGAAACCCTGAGCTGTGTGTGAAGCTTGACACAAAACTCTGAGCTGTGTGTGAAGCTTGACACAAAACCCTGAGCTGTGTGTGAAGCTTGACACGAAACCCTGAGCTGTGTGTGAAGCTTGACACGAAACCCTGAGCTGTGTGTGAAGCTTGACACGAAACCCTGAGCTGCATGTGAAGCTTGACACGAAACCCTGAGCTTTGTGTGAAGCTTGACACGAAACACTGAGCTGTGTGTGAAGCTTGACACGAAACCCTGAGCTGTGTGTGAAGCTTGACACGAAACCTTGAGCTGTCTGTGAAGCTTGACAAGAAACCTTGAGCTGTCAGTGAAGCTTGACACGAAACCCAGAGCTGTGTGTGAAGCTTGACACAAAACCTTGAGCTGTCTGTGAAGCTTGACACGAAACCCTGAGCTGTGTGTAAAGCTTGACACGAAACCTTGAGTTGTATGTGAAGCTTGACACAAAACATTGAGCTCTGTGTGACGCTTGACACATCAGAGTGTCAGCAGGGGTCAGTTCAGGATATACCTCTGACGGGTCAGAGGTTACAGGAGACACACAGGCAAAACTCTCTAAGTTTTGGTGAAAGCAACTTGTGCACCTCAGATAGTCTTCCTGGAGGAGTGGTATATATTGTCACATACATTCTCCTCCCAGCAGGGATGCTGACTCTGGCATAGCTGAACTTCTCTTACAGCTGTCTGTGGTCTTATCTTTGTCAATCCACTCCTGGTGGTCAGAGGGGGCTTGAATGCATTGAGCAAGCGATGGCCCCTCCCTGGGTGGGCAGTGCATGAAATGACACCGTGATGCAGGCACCAGTCAGAGAAGCGAGCGAGAGAAGGCCTCATAGTACTGAACACCACCTTATTTCTAATAATAAACACAGTAGATTCCCCATCCCAATACATACAATTTCTAACAGGGACCGGTCTTACTTTCCTACGCATTTGACTTTTTCTCCTCCTCTGCTGTTCACTTGCTCTTATTTCTTTTGCCAGACCCTAATTCCTGTTCTTTGATTCATCTTTCTGCTTGTGTCCAGCTTTAAACTACCACAAATAACAGCAAAAGTATCTCCCGCCTAACTTGCCGACACAAGCTGTTAGCCGTCTAGCAGGGTGGGAGGAGGACTTCTTTGAGTGCATCGGGGAAAATGAAAGTCCCCGCTGTAACCACGTAGCGCAGTGACGTCATGCTGCCGCGTCATCACCCCACGCTGTCCTCCCACTCACAAACACCTCGGCCAGGATTGGCGGGTCCCTTCTCGCTACCCGCGGCCCACGTTCAGCTGTAAAGCTCTGCAGAGACATGGACCTCGGTATTAATGGGATCACATGATCACTCGTTCTGTTGTTCCTGAAAGTGGGGTTCTCCAGGGATCTTTCTGTGGCTCACTCATGTCTCACAGACCTATTGTGGAAATTCATCTATAGTGCTGCTTATGTTGAACAAAGTCTAAATAGAATCACAAGAAAGCATTGTGCCCACCCTCTATTGCAACCCTTGGTACTCGCTATATCAGAATTTAATGGAGTTATTGTGCAATGCACAAGGGCATTCTTCATCCGCGTGAGAGAGTGGGAGTGATCTTTCACTTGAAGGACACATTTTCATGGCAAATTGTGCATCAGAAAAGGTGTGGTCCATGGAGACTGGCGATCTTTATGTCCTCTGATTGGCTATTGTAGGGTTTCAGTGCTAGGATTTAAGTACATCAACACAGAATATATTTGAAAAGAGGACTCTGATGTGGCTCCCTGGGAATCCTTGGTGTTACTTCTGGGGGTTGAGGAAAAGCAGACAGAAGCAGTACTGCATTGGCGGGCAGCACTGGCAGAATGTTTGTCTGCCGTGTCTCATGTTGGCGATGGAAGACCACCCAGTGGACTGACATTACCTTTCCTGATGATCTGCAGTATTGTTCCCTTTTAGGCACGGAAGGCATCAGAACATCTCTTCGCGGCATGCCCTTAAACTCACAAGACCTGACTGCGAATGGCCACGGTCTACTGTTCTTCCAGCTTGGAAAGGACGAGAAGGTGGCCACGGGCCCGGTTCACCTCTCCCATTTAAATATTGTGCCCGGAGTGACCTCCTTGGGGCACAATGAGACTGTAAAGTAAGGATTGAGAAGGAATGAAGCTTACTGAAATGTGGCGCTTGTGATAAACCATCTAGGCCGGTTAGAACGCTCCCAGCCGTTGCCCGTCCAGTGGTTGTTGATGTTCTTGTCCAATGTCTCGTTCTCGCACAAGGCCTTTTGTCCCTCTGAGTAAGGAGAGGAGGAACACAGGTTCTTTCAAGCTTCTAAAATGACGTTGTTGTGTTTTGGCATTCCCACTCCCTCCTGGCTGTGTGTAGAACTGCACATAACGGCGAATCAGGATTTGAGAAACAGAAAATAACTTTTAGATTCATGGTATTTACAGCCACAGGTTAGCCTTCTGAGAACCATAAATGAGGTTGCATTATTGAGCATCAACGGCCAATTGTTATTTACTTCTTCGCGTTCTGTTGGATCTGATGGTATTGTTTTTGGGCAGGTGCAGAATATTTGCTACGTCGGAGTAATCACGTTTAATTCCTGAATTTCTTATTACCTTATTACCTGAGCTTTTGCCATTTTGCATAATGTGAAATTTCAGGTGATTTTTGGCCAAAGAACATTGATTTCTGTAAACAAACCACAAAAAAAACATGTCTTATTGAAAGGATTTTTCTTCTTCAACAAGACATACGCATTACTTTTTTTTTGCAAAGAATGCCTTGCAAAGGGAAGTTATTTGGGGTACCGGTTAGATGTATTTTTTTGGTATGTATAATAGCATGAAAATCACATGTAATAACATACACATTTCATGTATTTCACAACAAAATTTGCAAACTTTCTCACTTCAGTTTTTTTGTGGGATTTGATCAGCAGTGGTAATGCTAGCTTTGATACCAGCATCACTCCCCAGTGACATCAAACCAGAACGTGTATGCACTCTTTGTGGCCAAAATAATCAAATCGACTTTCGGAAAGTGGTACCCTCACCATTGACACCTCTTCTTTCCTCCTCGACGGACATCTTTAGTGGCTAGCAATATCATCAGTAGGAAGGGGAGTTTACTAGGAGAATAAAGTGCACCTACCTGCTGGTCTGCCAGTTTTAGTTTATTTTGAGAGTGAGGCCGTTGCATGCGTGTATTCCTTTGTCTACAGAACACATTTCAGTGATATCTGCAGAATATTGTGATGATTGTGCTGAAAAATAGGCTTCTTGAGCTGAATAATATCCTTTGATTTGGATAGGATATGTCCAGCTCTTCCAAAGAGTAAGCCCAACCACTCCATAAAATAGGCCCAAATGTTCCAGAGGGTTTGCTTAATTATGCCAAAGACTAACATTCCTGTGGCAGAGAAGCACAACTGTGTGCCAGGAAATCTCACTGGTGGTCGAGTGACTGCAGTTTCTAGACTTCTTCCCCCAACTCTGCGGGTACACAAAACACACTCAGGTTTGCTTGATGGGTATCCTAACAGTGCCAGAGATGTTACCTGTGTTAGAGAGTACTGTCTGGTGCAAACGATTATTATCCGAAATTACCATAATGTTGTTAACAGTAATCAGTGTTATTTTTACAGAAACACCCAAAAAACATTCTTATGCATGCGGGGACTTTCTTTAGATGTACTTATCCTTCGTCTTGGTTAGCCGCACTGCGCGGAAGAGCTCCAACAGGAGCAAAACCTGTGTCAGCAACTGCTTTATTGCAACTATACACAAATGTTGGTTTCTAGCCACATACACAGGACTAAGATGTACATGCTATGTTCACCCGCCAAAATTACATATTTGATGAACATACAATAAAATAGCGGACACAATATATTCCACCTGATGGAATGATTTAAACTAATTAAATCAGTCTGTATGCCCCTATGGCTGTGAGTTCATGAAAATGAGTTTCTTTTATTTGATTTCAAAGGTAAATGTCATCTGTCTGACTGGGCTGCCAATGATGTTTTAGCATCTGAAAATGTGTCTTTGATGTTTGCTTAAATCCCTCTCCCTTGTTGTGAGTCTTTTTTTATTAATCTGTATGCCTAAAGCTCAGAAAACACACATTTTTGTCCGCCTTTTAAATTGATTGTTGCTGGTGGATATTTGATTTTTTTGGTGAACATTCTTGTCTTAAGTGGGAACATCCTGCACAGTGTCTCGTTGTTTTAAGCTATATTCATGCTTACAATTGCCTCACAGGATTGAAGAAGTGTAGGGGCCTGATGGAGAGAATGGTTTCTAATGCAGATTTCTACAGTCCCTCAGTGTAAACACCGTGTTCAGTACACCGCAGGTGGCGGACCACTGGTGCAGACTCCCCCCAGCTCTTCCCTCGGGTGAGCCAAGGTTCTGAGTTAACCCTTCAGGCATGCTGGCTGATTAACCATCTATGACCTGGTGAAAATGGTGGTGAACTTTCTTGGAATGGAAAGAACTTGTCCCTACCTTCCGGGGGATTTTCCAACATGTTATGTAGACCTGATATGTGGGTACTGACCATGTGACGCTACTTTCGGGGTAAATTTTCACTGCCTGCATTTTGTGGTGGAAAGTCACATCAGCAGTGACAGGCACTAGTAAATTTTCCAGCAACCTCCCCATCCCTCCTAGCAAGTAGCAGAACACTAGTTATTGTATTGTTATTGTATTTATATAGCGCTTAATACCCCTGACGAGGTGTCAAAGCGCTTATTCGGCGTGTAGCGCTCTATTCCGGAACCCATAAAGGATTAGTGTTGAATTAGTATGGTGAAATATGAAAGTAAAGTGGTGGATGTTAGTCAATTTTTTGGATTGAGAAGGGTAGCTGAGGGATAGAAGAGGGATAAAGGTGTGCATGTATATAGCTATTGTTACTCTTAATGGGGTGTTGAAGCACTTTCTTGGCGAGAAGCACACTACTCCGGAACCCATAAGGATTAGTGGTGAATTAGTAGAGTGAAATATGAAAGTAATTTGAGTGGTGGATAATAATCAGTTATTTGGATTCAGAAGGATAGAAGAGGGATAAAAGGTTTGCATTTATATAGCGCTTGTTACCCTTAATGGGGTGTTGAAGCACTTTCTTGGCGAGTAGCACACTACTCCGGACCCCCTAAGGGTTAGTGGTGAATTAGTATAGTGAAATATGAAAGTAATTTGAGTGGTGGATAATAATCAGTTATTTGGATTCAGAAGGATAGCGGAGGGATAGAGGAGGGGGAAAAGATTGCATTTATATAGCATTTGTTACCCCTGATGAAGTGTTGAAGCGCAATTTTTTGACGAGTAGCACGCTACTCCGAAACCCATTACAGGATTAGTGTTGAATTAGTATAGTGAAGTATGAAAGTAATTTGAGTGGTGGATATGTTAGTCAGTTATTTGGATTGAGAAGGGTAGCTGAGGGATAGAAGAGGGATAAAGGTTTGTGTATGTGTATATATATATATATATATATATGTATATATATATATATATATATATATATATATATATATATATATATATATGTTTGCTCCTGAGTTTGCACCAGTCTCCCAGCACTCACGAACGGGTGCCTTTGAGCGGCTGGTGCCCCCGCCTCTATTCCTGCTCCAAGTTTTCGTAGTATCCACCACAAAGAACCAGCACTCACGGTAGCGAGCTTTAAGATTTTATTCAGCTCAAGGTGTCCAGTGACACCGTGAGCTGAATAAAATCTTAAAGCTCGCTACCGTGAGTGCTGATTCTTTGTGGTGGATACTACAAAAACTTGGAGCAGGTATATATATATATATATATATATATATATAGATATATATCTATAGATATATATATATATCTTGTTACCCCAGATGGGTTGTTAAAGTGCTTTTTCGGCGAGTAGCATGCTACTCCGGAACTTATAAAGGATTATTGGTGAATTAGTGTAGTGAAATGTGGAAGTAATTTGAGTTGTGGATATTAGTCACTTATTTGGATTGAAAAGGATAGCGGCGGGCTAGAAGAGGGAAAACATGTTTACATTTATATAGTGCTTGATGAGGTATTAAAGCGCTTTTTTTAGCGAGCAGCACGCTACTCCGGAACCCATAAAGGATTAGTGATTAATTACTATAGTGAAATATGAAATTTGGGAAGTGGACATGTTAATCTGTTAAAGTGTTACGGCTATAAAGCTCTCGCTGATTCCCCCTTGAGACTGGAGCTGTCCCTAAGTGTGATAATATTAAAATAAACAAAGACGTTGATCTCTATAAATTGTATGGTGGTGAGTTCTGCCAACGTGCTCCTCTTCCCGCCCAAGGCAGCGTCTGAGACTCCTAAGCCTTCCTGCCTTCAGCGACTTAGCGTCTTAGAGACACATTTTCCAAGGGTTCGGGCACGTGTTGGATACAGTCAGTCTGGGGTTGGTAAGAGTTGGGCAATGGTGAGGTCCATCGTTGCCCCCTCTGCCCCTGCTCTTTAGATCAGGTTGATTTGCTCTTGGCAGTGAGGTCTCAAAGGGTATTTCAGGGTCTGGTGTTGAGGGTGGTGGTAGTTGTTGTTGTTTTAGACTCAATGAACCAAGTAACCACATACAACATTGTGTGCCGGCTGTTCATCTGCGCAGCAGCCAAGCTTTGCTGCCAGACATAACATTTGGCGACGAGGACGTGAGGAATGAAAGGTGAGGGATGAGGATGTCCTAAAAAGGACCTTTTAAGTGTACTTTTTAGGATATCATTTGTCCATTTTACTCACTTCTCCTGAAATGAGTAGGAGGGCTTAGGAGTGATTGTGATGAACTAGGTGACGTGGTTAAGTAATGAAAGTGAAGAATGAGGACTGATGGGCGAGGGATGAGAGGTGGAACATGTGTAAGAATTGAGGAGTGAGGGCTGGGGCCTGAGGGATGATGAGAGAGGAATAAGTGATGAGAAAGGAGGGATGAAAACTGAACAGTGAGGAGTGAGGAATGAGGGCTGATTGGAGAGCAAGGAATGAAGAATGAGGCTAACCTAAAATGGAGGCTATACATGTGCTCAAACTGTCTAGTTGAAGCATGTGCAGAATGGGTCAGATCTGATGATCTGTGGTTAATTGGTACAGCTTGTAACATATGGTATAAGCTGGAACATTTTGTGGGAGAAATGGAGGATGATTTAATTCATGGAATAAGCACTGAGTCTATTTTGACAGTATGTTGGGATGCAGTTGGATAATCTGTAGGCTATGCAGCACACCAATAATACTCTATACGGGGGCGCGTAACTCCATCCATAAGCAACTGAAACACCCTAGGATAGTTATGGAAATGATTGTGGAGGCACGCAGACATGTAAGGAGCATTGTAGATGTTAACAGAGTGGAAGGAGATGGGGTAGAGGCTGCTATTTGGGCTATAGTGCAGCATAAGCCTGGTAAGCCACAGTGCAGCATAAGATGCTGTGTTTTCAATGTTTGTCGCCCTTGCTTGGAGCCCATCTGCTTGCCCACAACCGTTGCCAATTCCAGGGTGGGCTGATCCCAGATAGTCACAGATACTTTTCAAAAGTGCACATGCGACCAAAATGAAGCAGTTTCAAGGCACCTAGGATTTGTTTTCCTATTTGGCTGAAATTGAATCTTAAATAGGCGGCAGCCCACCAGATCTGAAGGTGGTCGAATGTTTGGCACGGAGTGGCAGTAATTAACCAGCAGGCCTGGCATCTGCTAGCTTAGGAAACCCTGGCACATTATGCACTTAGAACATTATGTACTTGCTTGTGAATTGAACATCTCCCAATAAGACAAAGGCTCCAAACTGCTCGTTTGTGCTCACAAGTTGGTTAAAAACTAGAGGGTAGCTATGAAATGCCCATCAGTGGCACGCAGATGGTAAATTTGAGAAATACTTGCATTGAATGTACCTCATGTCTTTGAATTATGTACTTCTCAGTTGCTTCACTTATTTTATTTATCTATTTTTTTTACTTTTTTGTCTTTGCATTGATTTCAAACAGTTTATCTCCCCCCCACACATACTCTAATTTCCTTATTTGCCCCCATTTTCGTCACTCATTTCTGTTTTTCTTTCTTTCTTTATCGTTCTCTCAATATATTGCTTTAACTGTTTGAAACATTTAATTTAATCAATTTGCAAAAATAACCAAAATGTGAAATACAGGGAAGAGCGTTCTGTGTGTGAACCCCCTTCAGACACTGGCTTCAATGTGTTGTTCATGGCTTGTCATTGCCTGGATGGGCTGTCCATCACTCCCCTGGTATATCCTGGATGGTTAAGTTGTCCCAGTTTTATTTCTATTAGGATTCGATGATGGAGACTCCAGTAGTCTTTTTGCTCGATCGCTGATGCAACAACACGTAGCTTGAACTTGAGACAATTTGGGTTTTAAATTAATTTACTCTGCTGACATAGAAATGGTTGACTGATGGGTTCTTTGTTTAGGGAGTAGTTGGCATTTGGATGCCCAAGCTGTCATATAGGCAATGGGCTATTCCTTACCCACTATATGTTTATTTGTTTTACATTGCTGTCACAGCACCTTGTGTTTTTGAAGTGCAGGCCTTGGTTTTAAGGTCTCCGAGCAGTTCAATGGACACGACTGAACTAAATTCAGAGAAAAGATGGTATTTCTTTAATTTGATGGAACCTGTGTGCCACTAGTGAACAGGGAGCTTTAAAATGGCCACGTCACACTCGACCTGCAGTACTTGTCCCAGTGTTGTCACTGCTGTAGAGTATGCTTTACCCACTAAATGACAAGGCAGTGTGTTTATGTACCGGGGAAAAGAACACTGGTTGTGTTGCGAAGTGTGATAACCACTGTCAAATGTGAGCTTTCCAGCTAGAGCTATGACCGTGGCTAGAAAATATCCGGGTTAGCTGCAGCCAAATATTGGTACATGGCTCTGAACCTGCTGCTGGCTAGTGGGCGCATTTTGCATGAAATAAGGTTGAATTCCAGCAGGGTTGCTTTAGCCTTCATTCTTACGAGTTAAATAACATGATGTTACAAGTAGGTTTTTAGGGACGTATTTTTAAGCCCCTAAGACAGTTAGAACAAGAATTGGCATAGCCAATAGGTCTCGCATTTGAGACCCTCTAAGTGTTTAGCCATGCAACAGTTGGGTGTTGTTGCACCAAGGATATTCTGCTGCATAACTAAATACTTATAGGGTGAACAAAGCGAGACCTATTGGCTGTGCCAATGCTAGTTTGTTTTTTGTTGCTGTTTTGTTTAAGTTGTCAGATCTACAATAGCTGGACATGGTTTTTGTTAACAGTTCTTTGCATCAAATGAACTTGTTTTCATTGCTCTGAATGTGGTTTCCATTCTAGTTGTAGGAAGCAGGGTGTGAGGGCTGCCTAGCTGTGCGCATGCGCCGAACTTTGCAAATGAGAAAAAGCCTGGTACAGGTGCAATTTACAAGTGTGGAGTGAGTGAGCTCCAGGCAGCATGACTTACTCACTGAGGAGTTTATATACTGCACCTGCATACTCAGCACGGTTTAAGGAAACTCGACCCACTCCCTCCCAGGCATCAAACACATATTTACAAAGAAACTCTGAGAAGAGCCTGCCTGCTGCAATGACGGCTGGTGGTGTGTGTGCCTGGTGAAAGCGTGCACTGACGGCTGGTGGTGTGTGTGCCTGGTGAAAGCGTGCACTGATGGCTGGTGGTGTGTGTGCCTGGTGGAAGCGTGCACTGACGGCTGGTGGTGTGTGTGCCTGGTGAAAGCATGCACTGACGACTGGTGGTGTGTGTGCCTGGTGAAAACGTGCACTGACGACTGGCGACTGATGGTGTGTGTGCCTGGTGGAAGCAGGAGCATTCACAGTGATAGAAGACACAAAAGAAACTGACAAGGAGGAAGGAGTGCGAGCAGAGGAGCATGATTCACAGCTAGAAGACACTAATAAAGATGACCAGGAGGGAGGGGGAAAAGGAAGGGGGGTAGTGAAAGCAGAGGAGCCTGATTACAGCAATAAAAACACAAATGGCAGCTTTGCATGAGCTCGTGAACGCAAGCTGTAGGCCAGCAAAAGCCTCTGGTGGCACTTTTAAAAGCCACTTACTAAATGTCTCGAAGAGACAGCACGTGCGCTGTCTCAGGCGAGACCTAATGAGTTATTTTGCCCAGTGCTGCATTCATAACAATCGCCAACAATAGGCATTCTAGAATGTTTTATTGTTTGATTATGTCAGGGTGGGTTTTGTGACGCATTGTGACACCCCCCAGCGGATGACGCCTTCAAGAGTCATGCGACACACTCCAGCTCTGTTTTAGTATGTGCCTATATACAGTTCTTTGATCTTTTCCATTAAGGGTCCTATCGCTATGTGTGCCGCTGCTGCTGTAACTTGTGGACTACTTTGCAAGCACAGTGAGCTCACCACCGTTACTGCAGATGACGCTGGTACTGAACGGGGACCAGCCAGATTCCAGGTCTGTGAGCCCCCTGGGCCTGTAACGGGATATTCTGGGAGACCCCCAACGGATCTTCACAGATGTCTCCGTGCAGCCTGCAGGGTGACTGCAGCTCTTCTGTGTCTTTGCAGTGCAACCTGGCTGCAAAAGGTCTCCGTTTATGGGAAAAGTCAATATTTCTTTTTGTCCCCATGGTGTCGCGGCTGGGTGCAGGCACAGCTGGAACCTCACACCCTGCTGCCATTCTCAGGAAGCCACCAATCAAAGAAAAGAGATTCCTTCTGTGGGTCACTTCACAAGCTGTCAGCAGATAAACTGAGATGCAAAGGTGTTCGTAGCCTGTGCGCGCCCTTTAAGAGGGTCAGAGGTCCAAGTCTAGTTACTAATAATAACCATTTATATAACACACAATACAGTCTAAATTTTTGGGCTCTTAGATGTTTATTCCAAGCCACCAGAACCAATGTTAATAATCTTAGCATAACAAAAAAATGGAGGTAAAACCTGCAAGAACTAAAGCATGCCTTGCTGGTAGAACGCCGCTATTTACGTCAACTTCATCTGCATTGTAACTTGAACGTTACAGAAGAATTTTTGCAACTAAAATGGTATCCATGGGAGACATTTTACATATCACAATTTTTTGGTCTACATGCTACATGCAACGATCTGCGGTAAACACGTTAACCCTCTGAGCTATTTATAATGATCCAAACCTGTGAGTCAAAATTACACACAGCAAGTGCATTATCCCCCTGAGTTACCGCACCTTGGATAGATCTACCTGAAGAGTTTGAAAGCTGGAGCATTTACTCTCTAAAATATCATTAAAAACGTTTGTTTGGGGCCAATTACGTTTAGGAAAAGGTTTTTCCTAGCAGCCAATTTCTTTTGCTGCAGGTATTAAAATTTTTTTTTTTAAAGCATTAATATAAGACTGTAATGGACTCCACCCTGTTCCTGATACTGATTGCCTTACTTCAAATTGTTGCCCCCTAGGTTAGTTTTTCTATTTCCAGCACTGTCCATGCCTTTAGGGTGACCCTAGTTTTCGAAGCTGGTTGGGCTTGTCACTCAATCGGTTAGCCTGCCTGTTTCCTTGGTCCTCTTCTGCTCCCAGTCCACCTGAGCGAGAAGGAGTTGGCAGCCACTGAATGCCAAGGGCGGTCTCCTGGAGAGAGCGGAAGGGGAGGAGCTACAGAGAGAGAGAACGGAGGATGGTGGCACCATTCCCACGCCTCTCAGGTCCATGCAAGAGACGCTTCTGCATTGTGGGTCTTTTTTTGTTGTTGCTGCATTTTCCAATCAGGAGATCAGCGCTCCAAAGCCAGTGGAGAAGACCAACCTGAGACTTAACACCTCACCTGGGATAGCGGAATTCTTTGGAGTACAGCCCAGTCTTTGTGGTAAATTTTCACAATACCTGGAGAGCCCAGAGAGGGGTTCCAGAGAGCACAATAGAGTCCCTTTCATTCTGTTTATGATTATCCTTCCTTTAATCAAGGCTAAATCAAGGAGCCCAGGGGAGCTTGAAGAGGAGTGACCCAGAACATTTCCCTGATTACCAATCTGTTATGGGACATGGGAACAAGAGCACCAGTTACTTCTTGGATAATTCGTCTCTCAGTATGTCATCTCTCCCTTTTTTAAATCTTCCTTTGGCCTCACTGGCGCTTCTTGGCTCCTGCCTGTCCAGCCGCTGATGCATCGTTCGCTCTCTGCCGCCTTGGAATACGAGTATATGGGTGGCTGACCATTGCTCTACGGTTCAACTCTACGACCTGCTGACACCCATTGACTACGGCTCAAGCGATCGCAGTCTTTTGTAGCTCCCATTGGACAGTCAGCCATCATAAGCGCCTTGGATAGACGAGTCAAACATTAGGAGCTTTAGGCACTCAGCCAAGGCAGCCAAATGGTATTCAAGACACTTCAAATAAAACAATTCACTTGACATTCAGGTGTTTTGTAATAATCTTGTGTGTTAAGCCAGTGGCCCTCAAGACCTGGCTGTTTGAATAAGCCACCAGGACCTGCAAGCGCCTGGATTCTTATCAGGTGATTAACCGCCCATTATAAATCCTGATTTATTGATTGATTGAAACCTAGGAGGAGTGTAGTTGAATTAGTAAAGGCACCATTTTTACATGTAGGCAAATCCCAGCAGGGTCTTGGTTTGCCGGACCATATCCTGGTCTCGTTTACAGACGGTGGAAGGAAGGGACACGACCCCCGGGTAACAGTTTATTGTGTAAGGGGATTTTTCAAAATTCTGTGAAACGCAGCGAGCGCCAGCGCAGACCAAGGCCTTCGGGTTACTCATGCACCCCCGCTGTACCAGGGTAGATACTTTGTCAGGCTGTACCTGTTCCAGATCCTTCCTACGTGGCCAATCCTATTTTCCCGGAAAATGATAAGTGAGCGACAAATGGCGAGCCATAACTCAGCGGTGACAGAATGTCCCATTTACACTTCGCTGTCGCCAGTGAGGCTTTCCATTTTCCTCTGATCATTTTGAACACAGCTTAATAATGACCCTTTTCGTCTGAAAGGATTCATCCGGGAAACAGGCACCTGAGCGATGTGCATTTTATTTTATATAGTAGCGTGCGAAGTATGAAAAATCATGCAAATTTAAAAGATGATGCATCAATTTAAAATTGGCCTCGATCGTCGCTTTTTAGTACTCCCCCTTTCTAGCTGCGTAAAAAAAACCACAAAAGAAACTTCTGTGTTCATTCAGGAAAGAAAACAGGAAGCTTGTCTGTGCTACCCATCCTAAAGTTCTCTTGTTCACCTCATAACTACTCACCATAGCACCTTATCTTTTTTTAACTCGATTTTTATCTTCATATCCCCATGGGACTGTCCCACATTTTGGAGTTTTCTTGCTCCTCTGCCAATACAGTTGTACATAAATGATGACAAGGTCCAAGCCATGACAAAACTAGACTTATTGCCTTTGCCAATGCTTCTTGAATGTTCTTCCTTCGGTGGGATAGTGATTTCCATATCTGTCCCAAGTCACCCTGTTTGCTCCCTTTTGATTTTGAATGTATTTATTTTCTTCCCGTTATCTCCTATACAATGCACCCTTCCCTCTGTGTGGCAGCTGCGTCTACGTCTTTCTCCCAGATGCCGGCGACCTGAAGACTTCCTGTCTGCCCTGGTTGTTGTGTACCAGGAATGTTCTTGAGAGCTCTTAAAAGGGTGTCCATACGATGGCCTTCCCCAGCATTCTAGCTGCAGGCCATGAGTCCCACAAGGCCACCTTATTCCTGACCTACCCTGTAGTTTCCATTCCCTAGAACAATGTTCCCAAGTAGAATTCCCATTCTGGCCAGTCACTGGAGTTCCCTGTCAAATCGGGCATTTAATTTGTGCAGTAGTTTGACTTGCAACACAACCACAACCTCTGGATCTTGCAGGGACATTCCACCAGGTAGAACAGAACCTGGTGGGATATTGTCGCTAGAATTATCCGAGGAACAATAAGATTGGCTTCCCCAAGTAATTCCCCATTCCCTGGGGATAACTCAGAATGGCACAGTAGTTCTGTATCCTGAAATTACTAATCAACATGGTGTTGGTAACGTCAGGTGGAAAACTACTACTGCGGATTTACTGTACTACATGGAATGGTGGCTCTAAGCGAGTCATTGAACTTTCAACTTACTCAAAGTGTTAACGTTTTAAAACAAATGCTAAAGTATCTTTCTTCTCCATTTAGAATGTGCACATTTCGCTGTCACGAAGCCAATGAAACGTCCTTTAAAAAATTTTTAGGGAACAAAGATAATGGTTACTTCTTAAGATTGAAGGATGGCACAAAAAACCATTACCTTTTAGAAAAGAAAAAAACATAAGAAGCACATTTTATTTACTCTGTGACAGCAGACTGAAGGCTGCTATTAAGACCCACACAAGCATCTCCATGGCTCCCAATCTCATTTACATCTTCTTTGACAAAAAAACCTCTGACAATAAATCAGTTCGGCTGGAATAAAATGTTTTTCTTGTGTGAAAGGATATAGCCACCCCCTCATCTCCTGCCTCCTGAGACATGATGCGGGGGCCCTTTATCTGGGGGTTTCTCTTTTATCCTGAGAACCACACGAGGGCCAGGACTTGGTCTCATTGTAGTCTGTCTGGATCTGCTGTAGCCTTGCACCAAGGAGAAAGACATCCCTGATACTGGAAGGTGCAGCTAATCTCTCTGATGGTCCAGGCCAAGGATGCTAGAGTTGCCTTCAGCCAATGAATTGAAGGGTGGGGCGGATAGCCTCCTCCCCCCAAAGGATTCTTATGGGACACTTGTACTTGTCTACGGCAAGGCCTCAGGAGCTGCGGGGATGGGCCAATCCACTCCGTGGCAAGACTCGCGTGCTCCTGTGCCCTGCCCCATGGCCCTGTCGTCACAGTGGTCCTGCACGGGTTGTCCTCCCCTGCTCTAGGTTGGATTTCACGTTGCAGGTTGAAGGATGATCCCGGGAGGTCTGGAGATGCTACTAGTGATCCAGGATATTTCGCCAGGGTCAGTCTGTGAAAGATCTTCCTTCTTACTGCAGAGATGAAGCAAATTTATCTGGAAATTTTGAGTAGCCCATAGAAGGTCTGGTTCAGCGCTTGGACGGAGCTGTGTACTCCCAAGAGAACACCTCATTTTAGATTCCATTTTTCCAAGTTCCTGCTTTTTCTCATAGAGGAAGTGAGTAGATGACGTATACATTTTATAAACCAAAATGGCATAAATCACTCTAAAAGTGTAGCTTATTAATTTCCAAGTGTGTAATTGGGCAGAATATCCAAATGCACTTGTGGGCGCTACCGTGGTTTTATTTAAAACCCCAAAAATGGGAGTAAGAAAAAAATGATTTCAATATTGTCACAGTTGTTTAGTCTTTGATGTTAGTCGCGTCCTTGGGGCCTGATTTACAAAACGTTTTGCCCTCATCAGTGTCAATTAAGAGGCATAAATCTCAATTTGAGGCCAGAAATCTGAAATCCTGATTCACAGTATCAGACCATGTGGATTTTTGCATACCTATATACACTGTTATGACTGCAGAACACCTGAGTTTTCTGAGTCGTAAATTTAGGCTTTCGCATGGGAGTGTGAGAGGCTAAGGAGAGAGTCCGCAGTGACTGCTAGGAGCATCCAAAAAGCCGAACCTTTATTGCAATTCACAAACATGCCCGCTTTGGACTGAGACATCTGTAGCTGTTTGACACATTCATGGTTTTCCCCAAATCCACAAACAAGGTCAATACAAAGAGGGTTTTTTTGGTAAGCGGACGTCATTCATTGGTCTGTTAAATCGTGAGTCACATTTTGTCTCCGCTCACCGCAGCTACAGAAAGGGACAATGGGACAGACCATTTTACTCATTGGTTCCCATAACTTTGAGTGACTGCATTGTGATGTCCCTATTTGTAGGCGCACCGTTGCTCGCAGCGCCGTCGCATAAATAAGGCACGGGACACTCCGCTGATGTTCCGCGTGGTCCCGACTAACTTGGTCGGCCACGCCTTCTTTATTTTTAGAGAGCGCGCGTGACGTCATGCGTCCTCGTAAACGTGTCCCCGTCGGCCCGGGCAGACTACAAGCTACCCGGCGCCTCGGGACACTACATGCATAAAGTCTGTCCACATTGTTCCCATCTGTCTTGGGCCGTTTCTTATTCTTCAGTGACAAAAGGGGGTTTCAAGTTTTCTTTTTTGCTGTATTTTTTATATTACCTTTAAAGTCCTTGCTATTTATTTTGCCTGCACTCTCGAAGCCCAGTTAGGTGGTCATTTATTCTATGAGTACTTTGACATTGTAACATTGTAGCTGCCTGTGATTTGAGTGTTTGGATGGGTGAGGATTTCCTCCTTTCTCCTTCACAAATAATATATAGCGTGGCACAACTTAAATTCTTGTTATTGAAAACTTGATCAGTAAAAATGCCTCATTAATGATTTATTTTTATTAAAACGTTTTATTGAATGCATATGGTAGCCATCTCTAGGTGGCAGTAGGTTCTATTTTCCCGTTTTCGTTTTTTGTGGCCCATATTACAATAAAAATTAATACTCCTTGCACCACCTTGCCAAGACAAAACCTATTGGCTTAGCAAATGATTGTTTCGTAAGCTGGGTCGGAGTGTGTTTTGCCAGAGCGGAAATTTTGAAAATTGTATGGCATACCCCTATATTCCTTTAGGATACTGGGGAATGGGCTTCACCTTCTGGAAAGATATTTTGAATATGCAAGGGGAAAAAATAGTCTCTGCTAATGTCTGTCTCTCCAGTACTTACTCCAGGAGATTGTCTGTCCAATAAGCAGGCCCCAGGAGCAACTACAAGGTGTATGCAATTTTAGGATTTTATTTTTTATTTTTGTGCATACTCCTTTTGTAAGTCTAACGTTAGCCAATTTATTTTGATTTTTTCTAAAATTTTATATATGTATATATATATATATATATATATATATATATATATATATATATATATATATATATATTGTATTCATAGTTGCAGGGGCTTCTGCCTGACCCTTTCATCTATTACTCTGTTGTTTTGTCATTCACATTTTTCTTGTACCCACTGATCATACCACATGGGGCAGTGCGGCAGGTCACTTCAGGCTTTGCCTTGGGTCATTGTGACATTCTGTCCTTGTACAAGGAGCGCATCACACACAAGGTAGTTCCCTTCAGTACCAGGGGCTTCTACGGCTACGTATGCTTTTTGAGGGCAATAACAATATTTTTGCTATTAGCCGCTGTTATTTTACAGATTGATGAGGGCCCAGCATCTCCTTAAAAAGCTATAATAAAGGATTCCAAAAGCCATGACAAAATAAGCATTGAGAAAGCCAAAAGGAGCACAGCCAATGCCCAACATATTGACTTCGCCAATGTTTGATAATTTTGGTGTTACTCAAAAGTGCAATCTCAGCAAATCGCAGGAGGAAGCGTTTGATGCGTTTGTGAGTTTTTAATAAATATTTGTAGCCGAGTCTCTGAGACCAGTTGCCGCCACCGGCCAAGAGTCAATGCCATTTCACAAAACACAGCAATGTCTGAAATCTGGGCAGCACTGCCTCTAGCGCCCCAATGCCCGTCTGATCCCGTGTCGGCGCCTTCCTTTGGGTTGGCACTACACCGATGCAGCAACAGTTACTAATACCTGCAGAATCCGCCAGAAGGTTTTTTGTACTATTGAAAAATAAATCAGCGAGAAGCCTGGGAGCAGCTGGGAATATTGTTTACATTCTTACAAGCAGATGCATTTTTTACTGATTCATTTTACATGTGCCCCGATGGAAAGTAGCATCTACGAATCACACCGTGCGGATTGAAAGTATCATACAACTTGCCACAAGGCAGAGAGCGAGAGATAATTAAGCAGATGTAACGATAGGAAGGGGTGTGAACAAAAGCTGGTGTTAAATATCTACAAAGGACAAGTTTAATGTGACTCTACACCCGCTCCCTTCTGTCCACTGCTCCTGGGTGCTTTGTCACCTCACCTGGGCGGAAGTGTACGGGTACAGGGATTCAAATCACCTCACCTGGGCGGAAGTGTGCGGGTACAGGGATTCAAATCACCTCACCTGGGCGGAAGTGTGCGGGTTCAGGGTTTTAATCACCTCACCTGAGGGAGGTGTGCGGTTACAGGGTTCTGGGTTCTAATCACCTCGCCTGGGAGGAAGTTTGCGGGTACAAGGGTCTGGGTTCTAATCACCTCACCTGGGAGGAAGTGTGCGGGTACAAGGGTCTGGCTTCTAATCACCTCACCTGGGAGGAAGTGTGCGGGTACAAGGGTCTGGGTTCTAATCACCTCGCCTGGGAGGAAGTGTGCGGGTTCAAGGGTCTGGGTTCTAATCACCTCACCTGGGAAGTGTGCAGGTTCAGAGTTCTGGCTTCTAATCACCTCACCTGGGAGGAAGTGTGCAGGTATAAGGGTCTTGGTTCTAATCACCTCATATGGGAAGTGTGCGGGTTCAGGGTTTTAATCACCTCACCTGAGAAGTGTGCAGGTTCAGGGTTTTGAGGTCTAATCACCTCGCCTGGGAGGAAGCGTGCGGGTACAGAGTTCTGGGTTCTTATCACCTCACCTGGGAAGTGTGCGGGTTCAGGGTTCTAATCAACTCACCTGGGAGGAAGTGTGCGGGTACAGAGTTCTGGGTTCTAATCACCTCACCTGGGAAGTGTGCGGGTACAAGGGTCTGGGTTCTAATCACCTCACCTGGGAGGAAGTGTGCGGGTTCAGGGTTCCGGGTTCTAATCACCTCGCCTGGGAGGAAGTGTGCGGGTACAGGGTTCTGGGTTCTAATCACCTCACCTGGGAGGAAGTGTGTGGGTACAAGGTTCTGGGTTCTAATCACCTCACCTGGGAAGTGTGTGGGTTCAGGGTTCTGGGTTCTAATCAACTCACCTGGGAGGAAGTGTGCGGGTTCAGGGATCTGGGTTCTAATCAACTCACCTGGGAGGAAGTGTGCGGGTTCAGGGATCTGGGTTCTAATCACCTCACCTGGGAGGAAGTGTGCGGGTACAAGGGTCTGGGTTCTAATCACCTCACCTGGGAGGAAGTGTGCGGGTACAGGGTTCTGGGTTCTAATCACCTCACCTGGGAGGAAGTGTGTGGGTACAAGGTTCTGGATTCTAATCACCTCACCTGGGAGGAAGTGTACGGGTTTAGGGTTCTAATTAACTCACCTGGGAGGAGGTGTGTGGGTTCAGGGTTCTAATCACCTTACCTGGGAGGAAGTGTGCGGGTACAGGGTTCTGGGTTTTAATCACCTCACCTGGGAGGAAGTGTGTGGTTACAAGGTTCTGGGTTCTAATCACCTCACCTGGGAGGAAATGTACGGGTACAGGGTTCTAATCGCCTCACTTGGGAGTGTGCGGGAAGGGTTCCTGGTTCTAATCACCTCACCTGGGAGGAAGTATGCGGGTTCAGGATTCTTGGTTCTGGGTTCTAATCACCTCACCTGGGAGGAAGTGTGCGGGTACAAGGTCTCGGTTCTAATCACCTCACCTGGAAGTGTTCGGTTAAAAGGTTCTGGGTTCTAATCACCTCACCTGGGAGGAAGTGTACGGGTACCATGTTCTCTTCACCGTCAAAGTACCTAGGTTCTTATCACAGCTTCGACCCTTGGCTGAATTTGTGTGATCCTGGGCTATTTCCTCCATCGCTTTGTGCTTCAGTTCCCTTATGTACAAAATATGGAGGTGCTGAGAAATAGACTAAACAGGAATAAATATCATTTAAAGTGCTGGTCATTTAGATCTGTGAAGCTGTAAATTAATTGTGTCTGAAGTTTATTGATGTTTCATTGTGACGGATTAGTGGACCGCACCTTCCATGGTTAGAAGTACTTTGTGACTATTGGTGTGAATGTAAATTGTGTTTCATCAGGTGACATTTTGGTGGTATATTATGTGCATGAGTGGGTGTGGGGAAGAGAGCCCTTGTTAGGTTTTGCCTAGGCAGTGCGCATGCGCTGCTCTAGGAAAACAACCTTTTGGAATCGCTCTGGAATTTTCACACGCACGCGTGTGAAAAGGCGGACAGCTCAAGGTTGCGAGCAGCGGCACTCAGTGTGCCACCTGTTGTCAGATTTCACAAGAGCACGCTCGCACCACTCGCGGGACGCTGCAGCTTCTTTAACTTTTGCCGCCACACACCCACGCTTATTTTCGTCTGCTAGCCTGTAGTCCCAAAAACAGGGACATGTAGTTTTAATCAGTTGCCCTGCATTTAGTGGGTATTGCTTTTGTAGTGTGATAGTTTGTGATTGTGTGGCTTTCTACTCCTTGTCTGATATTAAACGTGTTCCTCCCGTGTTGTCCGAAATAGTGTGTTTCTCCTGTATTGTTCTGTTATGCGGAGCATTCTAAGCAGCACATGACATTCAAGAATGCTACACGCTTCTAAGTCAGGAGAATCCAAAACCACCACTTACACAGCATAACATGGGGTCATTTTTTTTAGCTGTTTGTACGTCACCCCATGTTTCATTATATTAAAACAAAGTGGAGAATAAAAAGCACTTACTTTAGTACTCTTTGCTCTACAATGGCTGAAAAATGCCAATGTATTGTTTTCTGGATTTCAGTGAGTGAGCAAAGGGAAATCTTGAGACTGTATGAGGTGCGCAAGTATAGATAAACAAGCATTAAAAATGCAATAGTTTTTGCCTTTCATGAAGTTAAAGCCATTTGCTTTGCTATACAATACCATTAGCAAAGCAAATGGCTTTAACTTAATCAAAGGCGAAACCTATTGCATTTTCAATGCTTGTTTTTACCAAATGCACTGATATATCATTACAATTTGCCCCTCCGTATTGAAAAAATGATTGTTCTAATAAATTGTCTTTATTTGTTGTTGCATGACACAGAGCTCATCTCTAGACTTGCACATATTGACATTCTTGCTTGCTTCTTCGATGTTTACTAATTGATTTTCTCAGTTGGATTTGTCTGATGCCAGCCAGCAACTTCTGATTTAATACTCTCCTAAAATGACTCCTTCGGGTTCCCGCTAGCATATTTAAATGTTCATACTCCATCTCCATGCAAATTATTAGGTCGCCCTATTCTGTGTTCAGCTATTTTGAAGGTAATGTCTCAAAACCCAAGCAGACACCATCAAACCGATATTCTGGAACGCCTATTGTTGATGGTTACTAGTGATGCAGGACTGGATGAATAGAACTGTTTTCGCTACAATGAGGCCCGCTTAACCCGTTTGCTGCAGCCGCGATTTCGCGGCAGTGCGGCACTTCCGCAAAAGGGGTGGGCCGCATCGGCCGTTGGACATGCGCAGCACTACGAAGGTAGTGCTCGCGACGTCCAACGGCCGACGGCAGCACTTAAGGGGTTAAGACCAAATGATAGATCACAAAAGAGTCGCCAGATTTCTGGGGAAGTCGATCCGAGGGAGACAGAAAGGACTCTGGGAGATGTGAAAGAGGGGTCTGAATTGCTGCTTACCATCTTGTAAACTTAACGAGTGAGAGGAGGTGATATGAGTGGATCTGCACGGTATATAAGGGTAATCGATCAACATCAGCAAAATCAAATAATGCTATTGGCAGTACTTTACGTGGCATGAAAAAGGCTGGGGAGATCTCTAAAAGGGGCTTGGGCAGAGATGCATAAATGGGAGGCCTTTCCAAGAGGCCTCTACTGTGTTATTAAGGGTGTGGCTTAAAGCGAGAGGTAGCTTTTTCTAAATATGTAATTCTGGGTGACAAATTTATTTTGAATACTAATGTTTTCTATGATGATTCTATTTGCAACTGATGAATTATTAATGTTGGCTTGAAACCATTTTTATTAGGTGTTTAGAAGTGTGTTTATTAATGTAGTTGTGCCACTTTTTAGCAGTGATACCTTTATATTAAAATGGATGCAGTTTTGATGCTCTGCTCATCTGCTATTGATCATCACCCCTCCCAATCAATGTCCCTTGCATGTCTTATCTTTCCACATTCGTTGCAGAGTACAGGACACTGTGACATAGATAGTTATTTTCTTTAGAGACCATGTATTGTGAATTAAACTTTCTTTGTGTACAAACTATATCAATTTCAAGGACACTCCGATGGAAGTTTCCATGTAGGCGTGCTTGCATGCGTGAGAGTATGACCCTTTGTTTAACCCCTTGGGCGCGGCCGTGATTCTGCGCCTGTGCGGCACATTCCGATCGTGGGTGCGGTCATGACGTCCGAGAGCCGTCATAAGCACACGAGCACTGTGTGCCATGACGGCTCCCGGCCGTCATCAGCATGGAAGGGGTTAAATTCATATTGTGTTGTGCATCTCCGTACTGCGCTGTTGCTGCTGAAGCGGATTGATTTTTCGTTTCTGTTGAAATGGGTTAGTGTTCTATGACTACCAGTGACCATTTTAACTCCAAATTGTTTTATTACTAGTCATGCCAGGCTGAATTTGCTGTTTTTCTTTTGCTTCTTACCCATTCATAAAATGTGTATAAAAACCGCTTAGTTTGTGGGTGGCAAATTCAACATTTCTCTGTAATGCTTAATTTGTGGTTTTCGTAGTAAATCCCTTTTACTTTTCATTGATCTAGAATCCAGTTATTGAGTGTTCGAAGTTACTTATAACTCTTCTCAGTTTTGCTGGACCCAGTGTGCATTCGGTGCCCTTCAGATCATTCAGAAGAGTGCCCGACTGCTCATCTGAGGCTGCTGCTTCGCTGTGCCAGCTCTTCTCTCCTTTCAGCTGGGTTTATGGTCCGAACCCCTCTGTCCTCAAGGCACTGCCCACTTGTCACTGTGCACTGCATAAAAAGGTTTCCTCTTTCTATAGCACTCCTTACGTTCATTCCACAATGCTATGCTCTGTGACAGGTAAGAATATGCCATCCTAATTTAGGGGACTCGGATTGGAGGCAGGTCCTCTCCTTTCTAGCTGTGCAGGACTGGACTTCTCTCCCTCCTGAGCTCTGTGTAACTCCAATCTTTAAAACTGTCCTTTCGCCTCATTAGTAAAGTCAGGAGCTCTCCTCTGGAAACCCCTTGGTGCCAGGATGCCCTGTTAGCGCATCCGTTTCATTCCTCCCATTCAATAAACATGAACACATATGCATTAACTAAACCATTGGCTGCACTTCTACAAAAACTCCTGAGGGAGTCAAAATAAAGCGTATTTTTAAGGCCTAGTACCTTGTGGCCAATTAGTCTGCCCTTGTGTGTTTAAAAGTGCATCATTTGTCACCAACTATCCAAGAATCTACTAGTTATGCTGTCCCAACTCATGCACTAATATGGAAATAGTGAACATCCGAGTAATTGTGTCAGTTTTAGAGAGCTGTAGGCCTAACCTTTCCTATTAGTTTAATTAATTTAATGTATTTCCACGTAATGGAAAATGAAAATATATGTACCTATAGCATTAGGATTTTTAATTGTTTTTACCATTACTGATATCCTAACTAGGGAAGTAGTTTCTTGCAAAGTGGGTTCAACTATGCCAGTTAATTAATGGTCAATTGATGTTGTTAATTCCTGTGATGTCATTTCCTGTGAGGTTGTATTATGCAAATTATAGGGGCCTCGCCTGTTCCTATTCTGCCCGAGGCCCCACAGATCCTAGGATCAGCCCTGGACGTGGGCACCGAACTTGCACATAAGTCTTGGTGACAGATTATGCAGCGCATCCCCGGATTCCAACTGTCTCTTCAACCTACAGTTTGCACATTAGGTTAACCAGAATAAAATCCCTTCCTGCACCTCACTACCAAGTGCACACCACTTTCCACCAGGTGCACGTTCACTCCCAAGTGCACTAGTCCTCACCAGGTGCACGCTCACTCCCAAGTACACACTCCCTCACCAGGTGCACACTCCCTCAACAGGTGCGCACTCGCTCCCAAATGCACACTCGCTCCCAAGTGCACACTCGCTCCCAAGTGCACACTCCCTCACCAGGTGCACACTCCCTCACCCGGTGCACACTCGCTCCCAAGTGCACACTCACTCCCAAGTGCACACTCCCTCACCAGGTGCACGCTCACTCCCAAGTGCACACTCCCTCACCAGGTGCACACTCACTCCCAAGTGCACGCTCCCTCACCAGGTGCACACTCCCTCACCAGGTGCACACTCCCTCACCAGGTGCACACTCCCTCACCAGGTGCACGCTCCCTCGCCAGGTGCACGCTCCCTCACCAGGTGCACGCTCCCTCACCAGGTGCACGCTCACTCCCAAGTGCACACTCCCTCACCAGGTGCACGCTCCCTCACCAGGTGCACACTCCCTCACCAGGTGCACACTCCCTCACCAGGTGCGTCTTCACTCCGACATGTACCCTCACACACCAGGTGTAAGCTTACTCCCCAGTACACGCGCCCAGCAGGTGCAGCCTCATCATCAGGTTCACGCTTCCCAACAGGTGCATGCTCTCCCCCAAGTGCACGCTCCCCAGGTGCACACTCCTCACCAGGTGCACGCTCACTCGAGTGCACTCTCCACCCCAGGTGCACGCTCCCCAGGTGCACACTTCTCACCAGTTACACGCTCACTCGAGTGCACGCTCCACCCCAGGTGCACGCTCCCCATCACGTGATTATCACCACCACTGCACGCAGACCGCTCCGTTTTGCTTTTGCTTCTCAGAAGGCGGATGTGTCCGCAGCGGCGTTTGACCCCATGAAATGTGAACTCTCTACACGATTTAAAAGACATTAAGCCGCCGGGCTCCTTCGTCGCTTCTCCGTCTAACGGTGGCCCTGGCACACAGAAGCACCCCTTGGTGTGCCCAGCGCGTCAAAGAATGCCCTCGGTGTAGCGAGGCAACCCCTCGTTACCAACCCTCCCATGGAGGGGGTGGCCTGCAAAGGGTAATTACCCCCTGCCTGCCGCTCCCCGGAGAGGTGAAGGCTGCCGCTCTTTGAAGGACGAGCCGCTTTTATTCTTTTATTAATTCCGCTTTTTAAAATGTATGGCGCGGACATTTAATTAAAAACGTGCAACAGCGCATCCCCAGCCCAGTATGCAGAGCGAGGTTTAATGGAGGGCCAGTGGGAGGAGAGGCACGTGCTGCTGCAACCCGCTCCTCTGCTGAACAACGTGTGACCCTCGCCAATAAAGACAGACCTCCCACCCCAGCGCTCCTTAGAAGGCAGGCCCTGCAGGCTCGCGCAGCTGATCACCCGTGACGTGTCCCTGCAGCTCTGGTTTGGTTTGTGGGAGGGCACGTTATGCCCAGTTGTGGCGGCTGGCATGTAAGGAGGGTGGTGAGGCGGGTGGAGAGGAGAGTGGGGGGCGGGGAGGACACAAATATAAAACTACCAAAATAAATAAACAAAAAATAATTCCACTCACGGGCGCCGTCCTCCTCGCTTAGGGCTTCGCCAGGCAGGCTACAACTCAAGCCCAGGGAACTGCAGGAACCAATCATGGTGCTGCTCTCAGGCAGCATGAAAGAAGCGCCAGGATTGGAGGGAGCGGCCTCCTTCGGCGAGAAGGTTGGAACCCTATCCTGTATCTAACCCAGCTGGTATCTAACCCAGCTGGCTAAGACAGCTGGCTTAGAGAGATTTAAAATGCACATTTCCGGCAGGCCGTCAAAAGACAGCCAAAAAGACATGTCCACTTTGAATTTCAAGTGCCCTGCCAATCACTGGTTTCTGCTGCTGCCTGACTG
Source organism: Lissotriton vulgaris (assembly GCF_964263255.1). Lineage (NCBI taxonomy): Eukaryota > Metazoa > Chordata > Amphibia > Caudata > Salamandridae > Lissotriton > Lissotriton vulgaris. Next base: position 2,003,356,775 of record NC_141691.1, on the reverse strand, counting down.
GCAGCAGCAGAAATCACCAAGCCCCGCACCCCATACTGAATTTGAATTTAATTTATTTGAATTTAAAAACATTTATATAGCGCACTTATACCATGCGGTTTCATGGCGCTTCAAATTGCGAGGGATGGCAAACGAGGAGAGTTTAGGCAGCAAAAGCACGAGAAAAAAGGAAGGTTTTGAGGTTTTTCCTGAATTCAGTGTAGGAGGATGTTGTGCGGAGTGCCATGGGTAAGGAGTTCCAAAATACAGGGGCCAGAACAGAAAACTTGGTGCCGCCAGCCTTTTTCTTTTTGAAACGGGGAACAGTTAAGAGGGCCAGGTGAGAGGAGCGAAGCACCCTCCCTGGGGTGTAAGGCTTGATAGCCGAGCAAATGAACTCTGGTGCAGTGCCCATTCTAGCCTGAAAGGTAAGACACCCAAGCTTGAACAGGGCCTGCTCTTTCACCGGCAACCAGTGCAGTGCCTGCAGTAAAGGGGTGGCCCGATGATATTTAGGCAGGCCATAGATAAGTCGGGCCGCCTGATTCTGCACTAGTTGCAGCCGGTGGATGGCGTAGGCAGGCGCGCGCCATTGTAAATGATGTTGCCGTAGTCAAGGCGCGACAACACCATCGCCAGCACTATGATCTTTAGGGCGGGGAGTGAAAAGAACCGAGAGATCTGACGCTCCGGACGGGCTTTTGAAAAATAAAATGGTAATAAATTAATTTCATTACCATTTTATTTTTTCTATCTCTGGGGGCAATTTTATAGTGGGGCGACGCTCCCCCGCATTAACGGAGGAGCAGCCCCTGGTTATAGAATAACACCACAACCAGCCCCTCCACCCATCTTGCAGACAAGCGCCCCATCTTTGTCAGCTCCCAGCACCCCCCCAGCCAAGACCCAATCAAACTGGAGAACCAAGAACTGTAAAAAAAAAAAAGGGGGGGGGGGAGTGACAAGTCTGCAGGGCTTCTGTATCTATGCAGCCAGGATCTGAACAACATCCCTGTATCCACAAGGACTGTCCGCACCTGCTCCAATTTAGGAAAGAGTTGAAGAGTCGCCTTTTTAAAGGACACTAAATCACAGCGCAGTAACAATTGAGGAATCTGCTACCTCCCCTCTCACTCCTGATTGACTGTGTGATTTGCCATTCACCCTATACAGCGCTCCACTGACTTTTTTGGCTAGATTTGCGCTATACAAATACCACATATAGTGTGTAAATAAAAACAAGCACTGGCGTTGCCAATAGGTCTCGCATTAGGAAAGTGTGAGCTATTGGTATTGTAAATGACGATTATTTTTTTAATATGTGTTGGCATTGAAAATATATAAATTAATAGCATTGTTATTTACAAAGCCAATAGCTTACACTTTCCTAATGCGAGTCCTATTGGCTATGGGAATGCTTGTTGTTAGCCAGCAAGGACAGTGCTGTTGTGGTGCTGAGTGATGCTGTTATGGTGCTGAGTGATGTGGTGGTGTATTAGAGTGATGTGGTGGAGTCCCAGAGTGATGTGGTGGTGTCCCAGAGTGATGTGGTGGTGTCCATGAGTGATGTAGTGGTGTCCCAGAGTGATGTGGTGGTGTCCCTGAGTGGTGTGGTGGTGTCCCTGAGTGATGTGGTGGTGTCCTTGATTGATTTTGTGGTGTACATTAGTGATGTGGTGGTCTCCCTGAGTGCTGTGTTGGTGTCCCTAAGGTCTGCGGTGGTGTCCCTGAGTGATGTGGTGGTGTCCCTGAGTAGTTTGGTGGTGTCCCTGAGTAGTGTGGTGGTGTCCCTGACTGATGATGTGGTGGTGTCCCTGAGTGATGTGGTGGTGTCCCTGAGTGTTGTGGTGGTGTCCCTGAGTGGTGTGGTGATGTCCCTGAGTGGTGTGGTTGTGTTGTTGAGTGGTGTGATGGTGTCCCGGAGTGCTGTGGTGGTGTCCCTTAATATTTAACACAGAAACTGTAGTAATGGCCCGGACTACATTGCAACATTCTGCTTAACAGTATCTAAGGGGATATTTTTTAAGCAAACGAGCCTGTGGACAAATATGTCAAGTAATACCATCCTAAGGGTTTCAATCTATCCATATGAGGTGCTGCGTTACTTAAAAAAGTAGACCAAATCAAGTAATGGGAATTTGGCTAACTTCAGTGGTGTGATCAGAATTTCACCCTGGCCTGATTTTATAGGAGCTGGAGTATGGCGAGATTGGAGTATGGCGAGAATGGAGTATGGCGAGAATGGAGGATGGTGAGAATTGAAAGTCAGTGAGGGACACAGTAAAAAGAGGGCAGACAAACTTTTGGGATTGTTTAAAAAACATGTTTTTTTCTTTTTTGGGCATCGGAGTTCAAGAGGCGTCAAGAGCTGCCCTTCAAGAGAAGTACATTCTGTGATAGTGTGGACGAAGGGAGGTACCCCGCAGCGGATGTCGGTGCCAAGAAAGGGAGCAGGGGGTGAAAGGAATAGAATAGGCTGTGTGGAGTAGAAGTTGGCAGCGGATTTCGGAGGAGGGGAGAGGGTAGTGAGTGCGTGCGAAGAGGAGTACAGTAGAGAGAAAGGGAGTGGATGGGAGGAGGCCCCATGGAGGAGGAGGAGCGAGAGAGAGAGATAATGGAATGTGCTTGTGAGATAAGTGCGTGTGTGCACGAGAGACAGAGCCGCTGAGAGTCTTCCAAGAGCACATGAACGCCGGTGATCAGGTCTGTCTCGTGGCCCCTTTCTTGCTGAGTAATCTTAAGAACTCTGCCTGTAATCAAAGCCTATGTCAGCATCTTTACTGCTTGAGCAATGATGAAAAAGACGAACAGATTATCACTTTTGCGCTGTGGACCCGTCTCCCACTAACTGCATGTCTGAAGTCAAGAATGTTAACACTAGTGTGGAGCCACAACCAGAACATGTAACTTATTTGCCCTTAAATTCAGAAACTGAATGTACCGGGATAGGTAAAGTGACACGTTCAACTTGTGGCTATAAGCCTGTGCAATGCCATCGCACATTGAAGCCATGGCATGCTTTTAAAACACACACAAGTGCTTTTGCCTGTTTAGAATGGATTCAAAGTAGCATTGGCGAACAGGAATGAAAACAAGAAAATACGAGAAGGGAGGGGGGAGGAGAGAGTGCGATGCGAGCAGCAGCAGGGAAGGCAATCAAGCGGAAAACGAAAGCCGCCGGGAGAGCCTGGGTCGGGAATGCGAGCGAGGGGAGGCAGGCAGATTACGAGGGAAGCCGGATGGGGGCGGGAGAGCCTGGAGGGGGAGCGTGAATGCGCGAGGGGAGGCAGGCGGATTGGGAGGGAAGCCTGATGGGGGCGGGAGAGCCTGGTGGGTGGGCGTGAATGCGAGAGAGGGGAGGTGCTGGAGAGAGAAAATGGAATGTGCTTGTGAGATAAGTGCGTGTGTGCACGAGAGACAGAGCCGCTGAGAGTCTTCCAAGAGCACATGAACGCCGGTGATCAGGTCTGTCTCGTGGCCCCTTTCTTGCTGAGTAATCTTAAGAACTCTGCCTGTAATCAAAGCCTATGTCAGCATCTTTACTGCTTGAGCAATGATGAAAAAGACGAACAGATTATCATTTTTGCGCTGTGGACCCGTCTCCCACTAACTACATGTCTGAAGTCAAGAATGTTAACACTAGTGTGGAGCCACAACCAGAACATGCAACTTATTTGCCCTTAAATTCAGAAACTGAATGTACCGGGATAGGTAAAGTGACACGTTCAACTTGTGGCTATAAGCCTGTGCAATGCCATCGCACATTGAAGCCATGGCATGCTTTTAAAACACACACAAGTGCTTTTGCCTGTTTAGAATGGATTCAAAGTAGCATTGGCGAACAGGAATGAAAACAAGAAAATACGAGAAGGGAGGGGGGAGGAGAGAGTGCGATGCGAGCAGCAGCAGGGAAGGCAATCAAGCGGAAAACGAAAGTCGCCGGGAGAGCCTGGGTCGGGAATGCGAGCGAGGGGAGGCAGGCAGTCAAGAATGTTAACACTAGTGTGGAGCCACAACCAGAACATGTAACTTATTTGCCCTTAAATTCAGAAACTGAATGTACCGGGATAGGTAAAGTGACACGTTCAACTTGTGGCTATAAGCCTGTGCAATGCCATCGCACATTGAAGCCATGGCATGCTTTTAAAACACACACAAGTGCTTTTGCCTGTTTAGAATGGATTCAAAGTAGCATTGGCGAACAGGAATGAAAACAAGAAAATACGAGAAGGGAGGGGGGAGGAGAGAGTGCGATGCGAGCAGCAGCAGGGAAGGCAATCAAGCGGAAAACGAAAGCCGCCGGGAGAGCCTGGGTCGGGAATGCGAGCGAGGGGAGGCAGGCAGTCAAGAATGTTAACACTAGTGTGGAGCCACAACCAGAACATGTAACTTATTTGCCCTTAAATTCAGAAACTGAATGTACCGGGATAGGTAAAGTGACACGTTCAACTTGTGGCTATAAGCCTGTGCAATGCCATCGCACATTGAAGCCATGGCATGCTTTTAAAACACACACAAGTGCTTTTGCCTGTTTAGAATGGATTCAAAGTAGCATTGGCGAACAGGAATGAAAACAAGAAAATACGAGAAGGGAGGGGGGAGGAGAGAGTGCGATGCGAGCAGCAGCAGGGAAGGCAATCAAGCGGAAAACGAAAGCCGCCGGGAGAGCCTGGGTCGGGAATGCGAGCGAGGGGAGGCAGGCAGATTACGAGGGAAGCCGGATGGGGGCGGGAGAGCCTGGAGGGGGGGCGTGAATGCGCGAGGGGAGGCAGGCGGATTGGGAGGGAAGCCTGATGGGGGCGGGAGAGCCTGGTGGGTGGGCGTGAATGCGAGAGAGGGGAGGTGCTGGTGTGGGAGGGAGGAGATGCTGGTGTGGGAGGAGTGCTGCTAGGGGAGGAGAAGCCGGATGGCGCGAATGCGAGAGAGGGGAGGTGCTGGTGTGGGAGGGGGGAGTTGCTGGCGTGGGAGGAGTGCTGCTAGGGGAGGACTGGGCTGGGCTTGGATGCGATGCGCGTGCATGTACACGGGCACTGCATGAAAACCGCGGGGCTGAAAGCCCTTTGGTTTGAAGATGTTTTCGCCACATGAATTCTCGCTACGCTCGATGCGCTTGCGCGCATCGATAGGTCGCGAGACCTAACGATGTGGGCCCCTTGCAGAATGTGGCAAGGGATCCCTGAAACTCCCGTATCTCACAGATATCATAGGCTTTAGACTGAATCGGGGGCTTTGGGAAGGGCATGGGGAGTTGCACTGAGGGGTCTTTGTAACACCCTTGACCACATACTTAAAATGGTTGTTTACCTGCTCTATTTGGGGTGTCAAGGACTCTTTCAGTATCTAATCTTGTGTTGAATCACTCAAAGGTTGTTTGTAGCACTTTACATAACCTACAAATACAATTAAAAAGAGATCATAGTCAATTACTAAGTGACTTTTTCTATGTTCTTGGTGGCAAAGCCCTGATGTGAGTACTAGTTTCTTTGGGTCTTTCAAGCAGCTTTCTTGTGTTTCACGGATGCAGCTTAGTTCCAAGTAGCAGGTCTAGATTTCGTGAAGTGAGTCCAGTTGAATGTTTGGTTTTTAACCACTTCGCTGCGGCGGCTATTCCGCCGCAGTGCTAAGGGGGTGGGGCGGCCGCGTGGCGGTTCCGTGCTTGTGACGGAACCCCTCCGTCATGGCTCGCGGGTGAGCTGTGCTTCTGACGGAACGGTTCCGTCACGAACCCGCCCGCCCATTAAATCGCCAGCGCAGGCGCGGAATTCCCGCTGCGCAGGCGCGGCGAGCGGGCCGTGACGGAACCGTTCCGTCACAAGCACAGCTCACCCGAGGCTTGTGACGGAACGGTTCCGTCACAAGCATGCAAGGGGTTAAGGTACATTCATCCTTATGAAAGATTTACTTGGGACTAGCACCCTGTCCTGCATGATGTTTATCATTATGTGCCGCATGACCTACAAATCTGTTGTTTCGAAACGTATCGCAGAGGAGGGTTGCGGCGGAAGCCCGTTCCTCAGCATCCCTCCTCGCCTTATCCTGTGGGCTCCTAATCATATTCGTGCTCGTGGATAGCAAGTGCGACTGACTTGTCGAAGCTGTTTTCTGCTGATCCTCAGCGCTTTCTACCGTGGCTTGAGTAATTGATATGCAGCTGTTGGACCCTCAGGTACTCTGACACTGCTGCTGCTGCTCGAAAATAAATGAAGCCATTTTATTGGATATAACTCAAGTGTTTTTTTTCTATTGAGCAGTTATTGTACAACTCCAATATCTGTGCACGCAAACATCACCTTCAAATCTAATTACAACCTGCTGCAACGCAAGCTCAGTCTGGCTGGTCAATAACGTGCTGCCGCTAGAGCTGGGCAGTGGCGGAATGACATTTAAGGTGGCCCCCTTGCAAAGTACATGGAGGGGGGCCCCCACACTCCGTACCCCGCCAGGAGCTCTTAGGTCAGGGACTGCCACCCATGCACTGTGCAAGAGGGGGCCCCCCGCACCATGGGGGCTATTTGGTACGCCACTGGAACTGGGGCCTTTTGTGCGGCTCGATCTACTCTGCGTTGTCTTCTTCTTACAAGTAACATTCTAATTACTTACCGGTAATCTTCATTACCCGTATCCATAGCCCTTCCCGTCACTGTCCCCCTCTGTCTGTTTACCCCAGATAGTAGCAACAGAGCGGAAAGTCATGCATGCAGTTAGTGTGAATTCTGGTCAGTTCTCGAACCCATGACCTGGTTTCTATCTCCTTTCCTTAATGTTTGGACAATTGCTGCAGTCCGACAAAGGATGGTCCAGACAGACGTTCTGATGGTAGTCTCACCAAAAACTTCAGGGCCGGACTGGCCATAGCGGGCACCGGGCAATCCCCTGGTGCACCGCACGGGTGGGGGCCGGTTATGGGCCCCTCGGGGACGTTTTTGTTACAGGGCCGTTTTTGAAGCATAGCTGCAAAATTGGCCCTGAACCATAATCAGCCGAAAACCGGCCCCGGCAAAGAGCTCGGGGGCATCCAACCCCCTGAGTGGGGAGTGGGGGCCGGCCGAGCACTTTGCCAGGGCCGGTTGTGGTTCCCAGTCCGGCCCCAAAGAACTTCCTTCTGAGTTGGCCGGAAATGTCGACTCAGACACAAAAAAGAATTTGTGCTTGTATAGTGCATATTTCACACTGACCAGTAGGCATTCCCCTGCACAGATCTTGCCCGATAATAAGTGGCAAACTTTTGGGGGGAAATAAAACACAAGATTTTGAGTCTCACAGCTCAGAAAAACAGCATTAGAAATACCAAAGGCCTCCCATTTGCTTGAGATAGAGCTATTGGTGTGGTAAATTACAATGTTGTTTACTTATGAGTTATGGAGTGTGTAGTGGAAGTATGTGTGTTGGATTGGAATTCTTATTTGTGAGGAGTGGAATTGTGGATTTGTGTAGTGAAATTAATGTGGCATGTTGTGCAGTGGAAATATGTGGACAATAACTATGTGGGATTGTGTGTTATGGAGTGTAATTATGTGGTATTGTATTTTGTGTTGTGGAGTGGTATGTATTGGAGTTTAATTATGTGGTGTGCTGTAGAATGTTGTGGCATGATGTGGATTTCTGTGGTGTGGATTGGCTATATGTGGTATGTTGTGTAATTGTACTGTTTAGTTGAATAATGTGGTTTGGTGTTGAATTTTGTGTTGTGGATTGGAAATGCCCACCCACCACTGCAGACAGAATGGGTCAGCCCACTTCAGTGGCTGCTGTTTTGCCTGTGATAGAATTTACTGGTACCACGTGCACATGCACCTTGACAGTAGAGCACTTAAGTGCCAAGGCTGGTTGGCCAATCACTCCTTTCGTTTTTTAAAACTATTTTTTATTCTTTTAATTTCTAATGCGTAAGCATACAAAAAATACAAAAAAGCACAATTGTCATAGCCTGTCCTACGGGTTTTGTCAATGTTTGCTAAAAAGCAATATTGAAACAAAAGCCTTGGAGGGAAATCCCCTCAGCCACAAACCCATAGGCGTCCATGGAAACAGATACATCTGCACACACACACACAACGCGTCTGCACACACACGCACAACGCAGTCAGCCAACAACGCACACAGACCGCAGACAGGCACTGCACGCACACACACACCGCAGAAAGCGAATACTGCACACGTAGTGCTTGTAAATCATTTAAATCATATATATTTCAACAGTGAAATTCTATTTCACAAATAACTTTAAAAATAGTTCACTTATTTTGCACTTTGTTTCCTCTGTATGTAATAAAAAACATATTTCGCTTCAAAAGCCTTTGTTTTGCATTTCAAACGAGGAGAAGCTATATTGCTTCCACTTATAAATATGTAAACAGCAAAAATAGTATGATGTCAATTTGTTCCGCGGTGTAAATTCCTTCAGACACGAGCAACATAATTCATACCAGTGATGTATCCTGTTTGTGCGGCAGGGCAATGCTTCTTTAATATGACCCCGGGGATAAAACATTTGACTCTCTAGTTGAACGAGCTTCTTCTAAGGCTGATTACGCCCAAGTATCTTATATTCTCTGAAGTGAGGAACACATTAATGGAATTAAAAAAATTCTTCCGCCTCATGTTTGCTGAGCATTGGTACAAAGCCGGTGACTTGTTTGTATGTGTGTGCAGGGGCTGCGGTGGGTGGTCGCTTTCTGCCCTTAAGCTGTTTGTACCCATGTCACGGAGGTAGATACTTGATTTTCTGTTGGCTGGGGCTGCGTTCTGTCTCTTTGAAGCATCCGTGGTGTCTGTTCACCAACCCGGACAGCGATTGGCCGCAGTGCTTCATATACAAATAAATAAGCGAAATCAATGAAGTAAGTGTGAATTAGACATCTTATGGAACTGGTGATACACCAGGATCAACCTCTACTCTCACGCTTGTCGGCAACGCCTTGTGTTTATGCACAGCTCACAACTCCGCACACCACGACTAGAATGTTTATGATCCTGCCACACCAGACCCCACAGCTCTCACATAGACAAACGTATAACCCACATCCTATTAACCCCTTGAATGCTCATGACGAGCTGAGCTCGTCATGAGCCATGGCGCTCCGGTGCTCATGACGAGCTCAGCTCATCATGGGCCGTGGAACGCTCGCATGCGGGGATAATTCCCCTGCTGTGCTGTGCGTTCCTCGGGAACGGGTGTGGCTGTGACGAGCTGAGCTCGTCATGAGCACAGGAGCGCCGTGCCTCATGACGAGCTCAGCTCGTCATGAGCATGTGAGCGCTGTGCCCGCCCCCTTCACCCCCAGCACAGCGGGGGAATATCCCCCGCAGCGAAGGGGTTAACTATGCACTCTTTAAAGCCACTTAGTAATCCTACGTGAAGGGGAGCGCTTTATAGCCATGCCATTGGTGTGAAGCACTATGTAAATTCAAAAATATTAACTCCTGTCAAGTACAGTAAATTCATGCACTTTCGGTCGCTTGGTGAGGCGGTGGTCTCTGCCTCCTGATCCACCTGTGTTTTGGGGGTAGGGGTGACACTGTTGACATGTTCCAACTGATTGGTTGGTCAGATGTCCGGGTTCGTCTGGGTCGGTAAATTGTCTTCCTGGCAGTTGTATTGGCAGTTCTGGTTACTGGGGTCTGTGGCGTCCTCCTCTGCTATCGTGGCCTGACTGTTCCTCTTGTTGCGGTACTGGTAGTCTGTTCTGGCTGTTTCATCTTCGTTTCTTATGTTACCACCAATGGTGGTGCCTAGCAGTTCGGGGAATGTTTGGGTGGTCTGCCTGGCTGTCCTTCAGGGATTGGTTGCAGGCCTGGTCCTGCTGGTCCTCTTCCAGCACTTTTTCTTTGCCTTGGGATCAATCAGCTGCAAAGGTTCCCCGAGGGGTCCTGCGTTTGGACTCCCGTACCTTCTGTGTGGGTGAGCAGGCTCTGCCCAGGTGGGATTGGTGGCAGGATGTCTCCCCGAAGTGTCCCATGGGCAATGCTCCTGGCTTGGCAGTCCAATAGGCGCATGGCCTGTGAATGGTTGGACACAACGTTCCTTCCACCGTGGGTGCTTGCCTTTCCTTCTGGGGGATGTGGAGCTTCATTCCGCACTGCTCTCTCTGCGACTTCACCCAGTTACAGGGTGCCTCTCTGCTCCCATCCCATAGCGGGGCATCCCAGTGGTTCTGGTCGGTCAGAGGTTGTAGGCTGTCCTTTCCTGGACTGACTATCTCTGAGGTGTTTCGGCCATGGTTGAGTCTGGGGCGTCTCGTCTATTGGGGGGCGTCCTTCCATTCACATACTATCCTTGCAGCAGCTACTCCTCCTGAGGTTTTCTGGGGTCTTCATGGCTGCAATTGTTCTTCATGTTGCGTTACTACACATTCTCTTTTGTGCGTGTCGGAGGTTTCTGTGGCTTGCTGTGTGCCGCTGCTTTTCCTGTTTATGGTCCTGCTGTTTGGGCTGTGGTCTGCCTGTGGGCTGCTCTCCTGGTTTTTGCCATGGTGTGGGATCTACTAATGGCTGTTCTGGCGTCTCCCTGGCGTTTTAGTGTTTGCTAGGCTGTTGTTTCCATGGGCTCCATCCGCTGTCAGTTCATCAAGGCCTTCTTGCTCAAGGAGGTCTGGATTGTCGGGCCATTCACCTTTGCAAGAGTCGCCCCTGAGTTGCCCAGTTTGCATGCCCTGCCATTGCACTTCTTCCTTGGTTATGTTTCCGGAGGGTGGGAGTGTCGACTTCGAGGTTGGGTGCCCTGTAGGTCCGTGTCCTGTTTGTGGGGCTGATGTTTGCTTCCCTCCATTTTCTTGCTCCAGAGGTTTCTGGTCTGGGTTCAGAGATGGAGGGCTCAGGTGGTGGTGATGGTGGCTCCAGTGTGGCCTGTTCTGTGTGCTTTCCTATGTTGTTGAGGCAAGACTGACTTGTTTTGTTGGTTCCATCTGCTCCGAGGGTTTCCTAGTCTCCTAGTGCCCGCTCTGGCAATTTTCAAGTTGGCGATTTAGCAGGGTGGCTTCCCGTTGTAGAGTCTCTCCACTTTTGTCTCCTCTTCAGGGCTGGCGTCTGGAGGGTGTCTCTCTGGTCTTCTTCTGCTCAACACTGACTGTTGTTGCGGGCTTGGTGTGATCAGACCCCTGGGGTTCCATTTTCTGTTTCTTTGCCTCAGGTGCTTGTATGCTTCCTTGATGGACTTTTGCGATATTCTGTTCCCCTTGACGGGGGTCTGGTGGTTGGTCTGGGTCGGGACTCCAGGTTTTTGGAGGGGTCGCCCTTTCCCGTCCATTTCCTCAGGTGGGATATCCTGTGTGCAATTTGCATCTGGTTTTGCAGGCACTTCAGAATTCTCCGTTTGTATCTCTATTGTTTTGGGGGAAGGTTTATGCCTTCTGCCTTTGCAGATATTTGTTCTGGTGGCGGTAATGTCTGCTAGCCAAGTTGGGGGAGCTCCAGTCGTTGTCTGGTCTGTTGCCTTTCTTTTGGTGTTTGTGGTCCAGTTTTGGCTCCAAAGTTCTGTCTGCTGGGCTGTCTTTCCTGTTTGGCTGACCTTCACTGTGTTTCTTTGTTTGGGTATTTCTAAGTAGATGCTTGCAGTTATCCTGGTCTTTTTTGGCTTGGTATGTCTCACTATGTAATGGAGAGAAGCGAGAGGGCGAGGTGGTAATGCTTCTATTACTTCTGGTAATGCGCCTGCCCGAGGCCACGCAGTGGCCATAAGGAGGGCGGGCTCCTAGTCACGGAGGGCTGTCCCGCCCCCGCATGACGCAGTAGTTCCTCACCTGAGGCAGTCTCCCCTGGTTGGTGGAGACTGGTAGTGATGCACGTCCGGGGCGGTTGGGAGGAGCCGTCTGGAGTACATCAGACCTCTGCCCCTTGGGGGAGGCCTCTTTGCCGCTCCGGACGTCGCGATACTATGTTGGGTCACTCTTTTCGATCGCTCGTCCCGGACCTGTGTTCGGCCTCCGTTTGCGGGCTGCGCCGTCCGCCCTCTTCCCCCGCTGTGCTGCTGTGCGTTTATTGCGGGTCGATGTGGTGTATCTTCACCCGACAGGTAGGTGTGCCCCTCTCCTGCCTACCCCCTCACCCCGCCCTGTGGCAGGTATTGTTCCAGGTCAATCGGGGCCCTGTGGTGGATACCACGGGGGGGGGGGGGTTGAGATGGCCACCGACGTGAATCTCGAGTTTGTAGTGATTGGCGGCACTGCGTTATAGGGATCTCGGGCGCGGGGTGGTGCAGCCTGCTTCGGGGTCGCGGTACTGTGCAACGTGGCCGGACAGACGGAGATCGTTAGATAAGGCAGTGTAGCCGCGTGATCGGACGTCGTCCTTCTTTCCTCTGTGGGAAGCAGTTCGAGACTCCTGTTCGCCGCGGAGTTCCTAAGGAATTTGTTATTGCCACGTGGCAAGGCGGGCGGAGGCCATTTAGCTCGTAGTTGGCCACGTTAAGTGTCCGTCCCGGTTGTCCAGTAATTAGGGACACGTGAGCAAGTATTGTTCCGGGCTTGTAGGATAGTAATCCATGAAGCACAGGCGGTGCTCAGCGTGCAGGGAAAGATAATTGTTAAGCGGAGCTGGCATAATCTTTTATCTATTAGGAATGCTTGGACATAATGCGATGTACGTTCCCTCGGCCGGCCGCATTTACCTATCTCTGTCATGTTTGATTATGGTATAAGTAACCCGGGTAACATTTAAGCACGTTTGTTTATTTCTTCATTGCGCAATCGTTGGGGGGTGCCGGGCTTCTTTAACTTGCATAGTGCCCTGATGCAATGCGCCCCCCCCCCCAGTGGTACGTCCCCCGGCTGTTCGGATTATTGCCTTGCTTGGTTACGATTAATTAAGGAAAATGTTAGCTTGTAGCAATGCGCACGTTTAAAAGGTTTGGTTTATATCGGGAGGGCGGCTGCCGTGCTTTCATGACTTGCTATGCTCTTAGATGCCAGTTTCCTGGTGTTGCCCGTGATCGCTCTCTCTTCCGCTTTCGCTACTCCCGAGGTCCTTGGACGCTCTGCGAGCCGATTCTCTCGGTCCTTGTTCGTACATTCTGTGGTTTTTGGTGTTGGTGTACACTGTATATAGACAGCCTCAGTCGTGTTCAGTTCGAAGGCTGTCTCGCCCAGTCGGTCACCAAAACGCTTGGCACTGAGGCTGTTTTGCGACTCCCTTGGGGCGTGGGCGCCCCCCCCCCCCCGTCCCCGTCCCCTAGCCAAGGTTAGAGATGTTTAGCGGTAATAGGTGCAACGGGGCTAGCGCCCGGGGTGGGCGGGCAAACTGTGTCGTTTAGTGCGGCGGTGTCCACTTAGGCATTTCCCAGCATTTTCAGTGCACGTGGGGCTATGGCGAACGGGGGGCGGTGTTCTGGTTTGCCTTTATTGCTTACTTCCGGCCATGGCAGCTAGGTATTGGGTCCCCCTCCCCTTCCCCCTCTGTATACCAGAAGGCGGGTTATGTTACGCCGGATTCACATGTATGCTCGGGCATCACGGTACTACGCCGCCAATGTAACGTGTTGTGTTAAGTAATTCCGTCGCCCCCCCCCCTCCTCATTGCAATGCTGCCCTACGAGGTACACTTTACATGGTCCTGGTTTGCAGCCTTTCACTCCGTTCTATACATCCCATAGAACTCGTATTTATTTGCTTATCGGCCGGAATACCAATGACCACATATTCTCAGAGATGTCCTATTGCAACGCTAACATCGGGCGGCTCCAGTTGGGTATAGTGGAGTTGGTCCAGTCTGCGGCACCATCTGTCTCGGGGTTCGTTGCCAGCAACCATGCATCAAGCTCCCACCCCTATGTCTTTACGGGATGCTTGGCTTCTGTACATTTTGGGGGTGTAATGGAACATCATACAGTTAAGAAAATCTGCTTATTTGTCGGCGCACTCTTGCATGGGCCGCCCTCGCGTTTTCTGCGGTGCGACTACGTTCCCGCTGGTGTGTGTCAGGGGTGGTGGCGCCAACCCTTCGATTACCCGAACCATGTCTATCATTTATCACCACCCCCTGCTTCTTATGCGACAGCCATGGTCTCCTTGTCGGGAGGCGGGTCGGAGGCTTCGCATCTCCCTCCCATGGTGCGTTTAAGAGACCCTGGGCGACTATACATTTGTATTCAGCGCCGGGCCAGCGCTGGAGTTTGCGTTCGGCAGTGCGGTCACACCTGCAGTGGCCACGCTCACTTCTTTTCTAGCGCAGACTTTCCCGCGGGGTCGGAGCGTCACATTAGCAGTAACGATACCTGAGGAGAAGATTTAGTGGACATGTTTCTGTGGCATAAGTTACACTACGTGAGGTAATAGTGACATCTGTGCAGGTATCAAGAGCATCCCGAAATCGTGGGGTCGCAATCGACACGGTGCAGAAGGTGAGCATGGGTGCAGGCTTAGTACCTATTTCCGGGGGGCCGCATTGCACTTGCAAGGGCTCCACGGAGGTAGGTGTTTCAGCCCATGTCCCGCATCTTGCTTATGCGCCATCTGCCATTGAGACACTAGTTACACTAGCGGGGTACTCGGCAACACAACACTACTTACCCCGAGCCCCCTTTCCTTAGACTCCCTTGCTGGGGATTCATCAGGTCTTGCCCTTAGCTGCAGCAGTCATTACTGTAGCAGAGCAATCACTCTCGCGACATCTCGTTTACTAGGGGTAAGCATTAGGGTTATTATATTGCAGATGAGGAACTAATCTACTAATGCTCCAAGTTCCAGTTGCCTACGTATGCTTTCCCAGTACAATTTCCACAACATTATACGTTGGTAGGTAATACTGTTTTGCTGAAATAACTCTTTTCCGATTATTGTCCCATGTACCTGTGTTATGAAAAGGACGAGTTATTCATTAAGAACTGCACAATACGACTTTGCATGTGGGATAACAGAGCATTACTGGTTTTATCGGGAGGGTCAGCAGTGACTGTGCTAATCAGTAGACCTGTACTCTTTCATAGTCTCACCTCACAACGGTTGTGCCTTCCTTTCAAGTCTCCAGGAACAGGTGCGAGGGCACAAGCCTTAAAACGTCAACAGTATTGTTCATCTTGTGGGATGTGCCGTTATGATTTTTCCACTTCATTGTCCCCGGTTCCCCAATTTGCTTATGTTTGGGAGCACGGCTCAGTCGGAATTCGACGTTGAATGTGCAACATCCTGTCCCAATGGTATCTTGTTATGAGTTGTCCAATCATTACACTGCAATGGGAGGCTCGTAAGGTGACAAATGACATGCTCACGATCATATTATCCAAGATAAATATTGGATATTCTGTCGGCTTCATCAGGAGTTTAGCGGAATAATTTCTCTGTCTGCGTTGGGGGGTGCGAGTGCTTCATTATAGACTGATTCTTCGAAGCCCTGCTCCTAGTTCTAATAATCTATTACTTTATGTGTCCATGTCCTAGCTGGTACCCTGAATATTGTAACACTCCAACCTTAACGGAAATGGGAAAGCCACAATATTCGAACAAGTGTTCCCTTGGGGGATCGTAATTTACCGGCTCTGAAGATATTTTTCTTTACCCGACCACTTCTCTCCTCATCTCAGCGTCACTTATTCAGACCTTATGCCCATCATCTTTGGACTTTACCCCCCCCCCCCCCCCCCCCCCTTGGTATAAGTAGAACCTCCTGATTTCGAAAATTTTCTGCGACTATCGCCTGTCCTATTACTTGTGTTAGGGAAGGTTTCCCTGCTGTGTTAATGTGGATAAAGCCTCAGTGTGCCTTTGCTAAGAAAATACTCTAGTGCCCCTTTTCCATCCCAGTGTTTTATTCTGGTTTAAAGTGACACTAAGTCCAGGGACAGTTATGGTTCCCACCTTTTCATTCACAATTGTGCATCGGGTCAAGAAGTTGCTGATGTATCTAATTTACGTTGACTGTTTTGTGTAGGAAGGACTGGACGGCCAGGTGGGGGTTCCGTGTTGCTCCCCCTCCCACTATCATAAACAAACAGTGCAGTGCCCCCCCCCCTCCTCCTTTCCATAGCCCTTCTCTCAATGGTATGTATTTGTTTGATGGTTCCTCTCATACATGGGTAGGGCGGCGGGGCATTTTGCTCCACAGGTGGGGGTAGGCACTGCCAAGTTGTGCGTCCTGTACAGTCCCTTGAGGATTCGGATACCCTGTACCCACTATTCTAAAGTCCACCAGATTGGGCCGCTGTGTCGCGCTATATCTGGACCCATTTCCCTGAGCATACATCAGGAGTGTGTTTTGGGCCCTATCAGGAGGAAAGGGTCTGGTATGCACGCTGCAAGAGAGACTATGTGCAGGTAGTGGGGTATTTTGAGAGTGAAGTGCGCGGTTTCTGTAGTGGCCCTAGCTCTGAGAGAAGGTGACAAGCTGATTAGCAGATTGTGGGGCAGACTTTCATTCCATTTGTACTCCCTGGGTGGACCCCCTGAGCCAGGGAATTTTATATCCTACAATAACAGGCTCCTTTTAGACAATAGCAGGGGCAGGTTAATTCGTAAGTGAAATAACAATGCAGCAGTCCTTCTCACTTACTCTTAGAACATGTAATTCAATTGCCACCTGCCCCCCCTTATTTTGCGAACGTGGTGGTCGACCTGTTTTGTCACTGCCATCCAACTCTATCTTGGTTGTGTGCGGCACTTAGGGCCTTGTCCCATCACAGGAACGCATACTTTTATGTGGGGGGGGAGTTGGCCATTGGGAGAGTTGTCAGGACTCCATTTATTGTTATCTCAAACATGATGGTGTTGTGACGGGCAGATCAGCAGGTATGTAAATCTCTACAGTGGGGTATCAGTGTGCATTAGGTGCTAATTCTTAGTCACCTAGCATGTATTCTACGTAATTTGGTCTGTCTAACACGGTAGTATAGGCACTACATAGATTCTCATGTCCTGGGTGCTATGGGGGAAGCCCTGAGCCACGTCATGTCAACTTTTTCTGGCTGTGGGAAATTTGTGTGGCACCTTAATTTTCTTCACATTACAGTTTCGCTGCTGTCTTCTGTGACGCTCATTTGGGTAGGACCTTCACACCTGGGGGTCTTATCTGACTGCGGGTTAGGCTTGGCTACATGGAAGACAGTCGTGGATGTGCCAAATTAGGATTGTTAGCAAGCTCCAGGCCCAGCCCTAAACTATAGGCTTGCCCCTGGTGCATTACTTCTCCTGGGACCTCAACCATGAGGTACAGCTAGCCCTGTTACCTTCCACCCCTGGTAACGGTACATGGGTTATTCCACTTTGGAGTAGGGAAGGTCACATGTCAATAGTTATTGCTCCCCTTCCTTCATGATCTTGGGGTCTGTCTGTTCATCCAAGGCTTGGGTATCCGTAGGCAGCCCACCTGCGGTCTGCAGCCCGCAGTGTAACACTGAAGTCAGGTGTCAGTAGAGCATCTGTGGCTCCCACAACTCGAGCATAGTTTGCCATTAATCCCTATGGGGTGGCCCCACACTCGGCCCCTCTATCTTGTTTTCTTTGGAGGAGCTCCCTTTGCCAGGGGGGGTCCTATGTTAACCTTTAAGACAAGCTATCCCTGTGGTAGCATAGACTTGCAGTCTACTGGCTAACTAGGGGGCATGTGATTCCGGCGGGCACCGTGGCATTCCGGATTTACATGTAAGTCCACGTCACAAGTTTCCACAATATATATGCATTTGCGCTCTGCAGTAGACCTCTGTATCCTTTGGGGGTTTAGTTGCACAAGCGTAAACTTGCAGTTATAAAGTGAACTGCGCTTGTATGTTAGGGAGGGATATAAGCAGGGGAAGCCCTCCTCATCACCTGGTCTCTTGCCTGGGATAGTCTACACTATTGCTGTAGAGGGTTTGTACCCGGGTGGTTGCACCGTTGGTGTCGGAGTTGTGCTGGTTTCCACAGGCGAGTCTCTGTGCAGGTCTGGAGCTTGGGGGCTCTGGGTTGCAGTCCCAGCTGCCCGTGGAGGTGGTCGTAAGTCGTTTTACAGACTAGCTAACTTAATGGTAGCATGGCTATGCCGCTTCCAGACGAAAACCCATGAGGGCGGGTGATGCCGGCTGGATTTTCCTGTATACCCTTTAGCTTAATCTGGGTATTGCCCAAGTTGATAAGATGCATTGAGTCCCCGAATTCCCCGGTCCTCCTTGGTGGTTGGCAGCACATGCGTCATGAAAGCACACTTTCTTATGATGGTGCAGAAGTCGCCGTTGCAGCAGTAGCTGTGACTTCACCTTGGTAGTTCCCTCACGCTTGTGTGAAGGGATATGTTGGCGTCCCAGCGACATGTGCTGGACAGCCTATTTCTTGATACAAAGGGCTTTCAGAAGTAGGGGCCCCTACTATCCCTTTCGTTTCTCTGATTTGGTGCAAGGTCCCGGGGGGGCCGGCAGATTGGGGGCAGAAGGGACCTTTCTTTCCTTCGGGCATGCATGGTCATGTCAGCGGCCTCGGGCTCTTCTTGGAGGATAGGGTGCCTGCAACTGGCGTGGTCGTGTTCCTGGGACTGACGAGGAATTTGACCGAGCTAGTTTGGTTGGACAGGGATTAATGGTGTCACCCCACGCCTTTGGGCGTTGCCCTGTTCCTCCTCTATCTGAAAGAAGCAATTATAGGTGAAGGTTGCAGGTAAAAGAGCAGTAGCAGTGGTGGGGGGGCCCGTGCGGCAGCGGGAACCACCTCACGGGCTGTGGCGGAGTTACTGGGCGATCCGGAAGAAGAGAGGTGCAAACGCTGGACGTCAGCGGGCACATAGGTGTGCCAGAGCATAACCTCAGAGCCTAACCTGTAACCTCATGGGAGGTGCAGGAATTCGTGTCGGCGCCCCAGTAGTCCTTCGGGCGGTTGTGGGCCTGTGCAACCGGGGGTTTGCCTAGTCACGCCCCGCAATGGGCGTGTCAGTATAATTATGGTAATTGTACAACAGTTGGGTGGTTCGCCACTGTGTTGTTTGGCTCAACAGGCGGGCAGGTGGCGAGAATGCGGCCTGCCCTAGGATCGCCCGTAAGCTAACCCACCGTCATTACATATGTTGTATGTAATAAACCTGCAGCAATTTTTACCCAAACCTAACACTTGTGTCTTTGTGTTATTTGCGGGTTTGGGCATGTGGGGCGGGGGTTCATGTGGCCCTGATGTGACTATGTGCCTGCCCGAGGCCACGCAGTGGCCATAAGGAGGGCGGGCTCCTAGTCACGGAGGGCTGTCCCGCCCCCGCATGACGCAGTAGTTCCTCACCTGAGGCAGTCTCCCCTGGTTGGTGGAGACTGGTAGTGATGCACGTCCGGGGCGGTTGGGAGGAGCCGTCTGGAGTACATCAGACCTCTGCCCCTTGGGGGAGGCCTCTTTGCCGCTCCGGACGTCGCAATACTATGTTGGGTCACTCTTTTCCCGCCCTTCCTCGAACCCAGAGTGTCTGCTTGAGGGGGCTCCGGGGGAGAGCTTTAATATGTTCCTTTTTCGTTGCAGGCGGAGTTACTGGGCGATCCGGAATAAGAGAGGTGCAAACGCTGGACGTCAGCGGGCACATAGGGGTGCCAGAGCATAACCTCAGAGCCTAACCTGTAACCTCATGGGAGGTGCAGGATTTCGTGTCGGCGCCCCAGTAGTCCTTCGGGCGGTTGTGGGCCTGTGCAACCGGGGGTTTGCCTAGTCACGCCCCGCAATGGGCGTGTCCGTATAATTATGGTAATTGTACAACAGTTGGGTGGTTCGCCACTGTGTTGTTTGGCTCAACAGGCGGGCAGGTGGCGAGAATGCGGCCTGCCCTAGGATCGCCCGTAAGCTAACCCACCGTCATTACATATGTTGTATGTAATAAACCTGCAGCAATTTTTACCCAAACCTAACACTTGTGTCTTTGTGTTATTTGCGGGTTTGGGCATGTGGGGCGGGAGTTCATGTGGCCCTGATGTGACTATGAGTCCTCCTCTTGCTTATCTCCATTGCGTCCCTCCCTCCCGGTTGTCAGGCCAACTGTGTCTAATTGGCTTGGAACGTGTGTTGGGGGTGGGTCCTTTTTATATTGACAGGGGGGTGTGTCTACGAGGCACAGGGGCCCCACTATGTAATGGAGATAAGCGAGAGTTATGCGATTACCGGCAAGTAATAGAAGCATAACCATAGCCACTGGGAATTATGCGATGCTGAAGCATGTTTTGCATAATTATGGGTCTGCCGCATTTGCTGCATAATTCATCATCTGCAGCATAATCTGCACGTTTTAAAAAAAAAATGTGTTTCTAGCTCAAAGAGGTAAAGGTTACTGAAAGCGTTGCGGCGTGTGCAGTGGGAGGTGCTTTTCCAAAGAGGTCATCTTTCAGAGGCTTGTTTTGGTATGGGGTTTTAAATGAAATATTTGCCCAGACCGTATTATCATGTGCAAAAATGACTACATAATTAAGTAATACTACCAACAATTGTGCCGCATTATTCGTTTTTTCCTGCAGAATTAGGTGCCCCCCTGCCACATAATTTGGTGCCCTCCTGCCGCATAATTTGGTGCCCCCCTGCCGCATAATTTGGTGCCCCCCTTGTGCACAATTTGGTGCCCCCCTTCAGCACAGCTCCAGTGGCCCCGAGTATTCTAAGCATATTGCAGCTCGTGGTTCACATCCGAGACCGCGTGCACCGGGTCAGAGGTGAGGAGTGGGCGGGGCCCGCAGCAGCTGGCGTCGACGAGGAATGAATAGTTGTCAATTAACACATCTGAACTCGACGCAAGGACGCGGCGAATCATCTCCCGCCGGTCCCCCGGGTGAACGACACCATTACCGCGCCGGGGGTGACCCGGCGCGCGCCAGTGGCAGCAGCCCGCATCCTCGGGATAATGGCATCCGGCATCCTTTCAGGAGGGAGCTTCTGAAATGGCGCCAATAAAGCTCCCTGACCCCAGGGTGACTCGGTGGAGGGAATGGTGCTTACTCCAGCGGTTCAGCCCCTCTCCCCCCCGGTTCTCGTAAATAGCTTGACCCGTTTAACAGCGAAATCCAATGAGACGGACCCAGTCAACGGTGCATTTATCCTCGGCAGTACCTTGGGGAGGGGGCACTGGGGGAGACCTTAGTTTTCCAATTTTAGCCCGCCTGTCACGCCGTCCCCTGCGGATATTTATTTGCCTGTGAAATCCAGCGAAGGGACAGCATAGTGTTTAAGGGCCGGATTCCAACTTACTCAGAATTTGGCCCCATTATCAACCTCTGCTCCAGGGGGAGAAGTAGCAGAAATACCCACTTTTATGAGATTTAAAAAAATAGCAGGTAGGGATAGGTGTTATCACCCAGTGCCAGTGGTTGCAGGTGGGATCCACTGGTAATCATTTTGAAGACCAGCACTTATTTATGCTTCATCAGCTGACTTTCAACAGGAGCGATAGAAAAAACAGAACAGGGGAAAGAAAGAGGAAGAGAAAGGAGGAAAGTTAGTGAGAAGGTTAAGAAGTATGGATGAAAACGAACCTGCAAGAGTGAGACAAAGGGGGAGTGATGCATTAACGGGGCCTTAGGTGGAATCAAGACTATGCAGCCTTGGTAATAAGCTTTACCAGTGCCTGTCGCAGACTTCGGAACAACACTTTGGGCCATGGCACTTATTTTTCTACAAATTAAGCACTGCGAGATTTTGCTTGTTTTCGGACGATTTTTAACCGAGAGATTTGGAACACTTGTACACCACAATTTGTAGTCCCAACGCGTCTGGTAAATCCTGGTAATTTAGAGCTCTTGCAATGAGGCCCTCGAAAGCAAATTATAAGGAGAGAGGTGTTGAGGATAAAAGAAAGGCCATCTATGTTATTTGCAGCTCAATAGAAGATCTGAAGGCTGGATGTGTCGAGCATTACATGAACAGATGATTCCTTGGTGGTTCTAAGTTGTTGATTCTAAATAGATCAAAACCAAGGCCTTACATTTATGTGGTCCTCATTGGCCGATAATAGTCGGACCTTTCTGGTGATAAGTGCGCTATATAAAAGCATTTGACATTGACATTGACATAGTGGGAGTGTTTTTTATGTAGAAGACTTACCTGGTGAGTAATCTCTACATGTGGGACCAAAAGAACAAAGAAGTGGATCTTGTGAGTGGTTGGAAAGTTTCTACACTTTAGAGGCTCAATCCACAAAATCTTCCTACATGAGTAGGTTTGAGTAAGTAGCAGCTACTCACAGGAGAATTTTTGTTAATCGTGCTTCTCTCCGGTGCATGGTTTTCTACTGCGAGTGGCATGAAAGTAGCTGGCAGTGGCATTTTTTGCCCAGCGAGCCTCTCTAGACAAAAATCAGACATATGTAAATCAGCTCGTGCTCTGTGGCACACAGCCTGAACTGCCTAGCCAGGTCCACTCCAAGAGGGAAGGCAAGCAGGCCCAGGCAGGGTTTTAGCCTACTTAAGCCTTGTAAGTGAAGTGCAGGTTGAGTTCTGTAGCACAGTCATTTCGACAATCACACCAAGACATACTTGTCACATGTAGGGAGTCTACTGCAACAAGCTAAAAAAAGACCGAATGAATGTTGAATGAATGTCAGCCACTTTTGATCCCTTGGGGCCGCATCCCAGTCCATCATCCCTGTGTCACTCTAGACAGAGACCAGCCATATGCAAATCAGTCTCAACAGGAAAACCCAATCCTGAACATAAATTATCGGCACAATCATCGTCCAGTAGCTCTGTGTTGCACGGTTCCCTAGCTGTTAGTTATCTTTCTGTCTTTCTAGTGAGACTTCACTAATAATGTACGGATGGATTTCCAAACCCTAGAACCCAGCATATTGTGTCTACGAGTCAAACCTCTTCGTGAGCACACATGCTCCCCTTCACTCTCTCCACTTCCTTGTTACAACGCGTAATCACATAAAGGCCTGTTAATATTACACCCTCAAAGCCCCTCGCCTGCGTAATGGACTCTTGTACCATATTCTGAATATCATGGCTACTCATATGTCTTAACATATTGTTGCATTCAATCTGCACCACTGCTTTGAGTGGTCCTCAAGGTTTTCTACACCTTTCCAAATTTTTGCTGATCTCAGTGTCAGTTATGAAGAGTCAGACCTTTCCCTCCAGTCCCTCTGTATTGTTGCTAATAAAGGCCATTGGAAGGATTGTTCCACACTCACACGCAAGTTGCCACAGACTTTATCATTTACGAGGATGCTTCAAGGTTACTTTTCTGGAATACGCACCTAGGGCTCTCAGCTTAGCTTCCAGCCTTCTTTAACAACTGGGGCCAAAAACAATCACTCTTTCATGCCCCTAAGGGTAGTAGAAGAAATCTACTCAATTTTTCTACCATGACCTGTCCTGGGCGGGAAAATACAGCCCGGACTCTTTAATCCTATAATTCTATAGGGGCCATCGAGTATGGCGAAAAGGGCAGTTCTCTTTGCCCTGTGCTGCATCTCTAACAATCACCAACAATAGACATTCTAGAACATCTGTTTGTCTGATGATGTCAGGTGGGGTTTTGAGTCATTGTGAGATTATTGGCCGGATGGCCCCTTTAAGAGGTTGTCTCGATCACGCATGCGCTATGGTGAGGCCTTCAGGACTATATTTTACAACTCATGTTTCCACTTTTACAGAGTGGAAGGAAATCTGCTCTTGTCCAGCCCCCCCCTTCCCCATCAGCACACCTGCTTCAGTGAGTGGTTAAAGAATGTGGCCCGTGATGGTGCCCCAGGGGATTCTGGGAGGTATCCCAGCCGCTCCTTCCTTGTATCCACCTTTACTCTTCAATCTTTCAGTCTGTTTCCGCTGGCGATATATAGAACAGACCCACATTTTAAAAGTCAGAAAACGATCCTGCATAGACCACGTAGCTCTTTATGGTCAGCAAGTCAGTTGTTAGCGGTGCGCGCTACGTTACTAAGTGTAGGAAAGGTATAGATAGCAAGGTGGCCGGGCGCACTGGCGCAGAGAGCTTGGGTTAGGCTTCTGGCAGAACTAAGCTAAGTTTTTAAAACGCTCCAAGAACAGAAGCATTTTCGAAACTGTTGAGGTGGGGGAGACCGGTTGTACTTGAGCTTAATGCTCGTGTTGTTTAATTTCTTGTGCTTCTTAAAAGGATGGAGGGTTCCAACTCCCTAACTCCAAAGAGTTGTAAGAGTTGTTTTCATTGGCCTTGGACCTATGTGGAATCCTAGTTTTTTGGTCGATGACGTAACCATGTGATCTGAAGAAGGGAATCAAGGAAAGATGTCGAGGCCTGAGTTTTTCCAGCAATGCTTGAACAGACTGGAAAGAACCGTGACAGTGCAGGGGAAGAAATTTAGGTTTTGCTAAGTTTTAACTTGGAGGATAGGTCTGCATTTGTTTTTTTTAAGGACGAGTTTAAAGGCTATCCAAGGGATGTGGGATTCTCATGTAAAGTGCATGGCAATCTTTTTATCTTGCAACATTGGCCTTTGATGCCGCAGACTGAAGCGGCGGGGTGAGCGGTAGAGCTCTATGGTACATCTCAGAGCATCGGTACGGAGGGGAACCGAAGGAGCCCAGTTTTGTATACATCAGGATCTAGATGAGCGGAAGAAGGAGAACTATTTCAACACTTCATGCCCAATCCTCATTGTGAAAGCAAGGGGATGGTGTACGAACGTGCTAAATGGGGTCAAATGCAGCAGAAAGATCCAGTAACATTAAAAGGCGTGTAACTCAAGCATGAACCAGTTTTAGGTTGCTCCATGTTTTGTGATCTTTCTGCTCATGCTGCTGGGAGGGGATGGAAGGCAGGCACTCCAATAGGAACCCCCTTTGCAAACGCAGAGAAAGTCTACAAAGTCCTAGCCTTGTGGCTGTTCACTGATATGTACAATGCTTTTCCCCCACTTTCATTTTCAAGAGAAGTTATGATATTTGTGTATAATGTCAACATGGCACAAACAATAAGTGCATTCACAGAATCTGTTTTTGAAACAGGAGATAACTAATTTCTAACGTATGCATGTTTATTTTAATGAGTATTTTATATTAAGCTAATAATTCATTAAAACAAGTATAAACATTTTAAATGATGAATAATCATGTTACCATAACACGTAATTAACATAAATATTGATAGACAACTAGGTAAAATGTAGCCAGAGTTTACTTATGAAATCGATAACCTCTTCATCATCAGAGTTTAATCTTATATTAATCAATTCAAATACGCTACCCGCTCTAACATTGTGGTTAATACATCCTGCATTTTGCAAGCAGCGTAGTAAATATGTATCTCAGCTTCTAAAGGACCTGTATTAGAAAACCTGCAAAAGCTTTCAGGCAGAGGGACATCTGCCCAGGCACCTATCCTTTTATTCGCTCTAAGAAAAGACTCAAATAGTCTCTTTAGAAAACAAAGCCTTAGCTCAGAACATAAATTGATTGTTAAATAGGCAGATGGGTCTGCTTCAATATTCATAAAGGTATTATGTTGGGCATAAGGTCTATTCAGAGCCACTTCTTGCAAGTGGGCCTTCTTAGAAAAGGCTATTTATTATCTTGCCTTTTATCTCTTTTTAAAACTTGATGACACTCATTGGACCATCTGAGAATATAAGAATGACTGAATTTTTTTGACGCACACAAACAAACACTTAGTATGTAGATTTCAAAATGGGAAGTGGTTCAATGCATTTATAAATACACACCTGGCCAACCTACATGTACGTATTTAGAAAGCGTGGAAAAGGGGCCATGCCACCCCTATTTTGAAGCATTTGTAGGGGACTGCATGTCTTCAGATTTCTTTATCCTATTCGTGGAATAAAAATAACTTTCTATTTGAAGGTTCACATTTACATAACCCTTTACCTGTCGATTTTCACCATTGTGGGGGGACCAAATGATGTAGGGTTAGCGCACGTGGGCTAACCCTACTTTAGATTCGTGGCATAATTATCCTGCTATTGTAAATTGGGGAAATGACAAATCTCTGCCGTGCCCAGGCATAAATCTGTGCAGCAGAAATATAAATTTCCCTGTGAATCAAGCACAGCATGAGTGAAAGCCTGTGACCCAAGCTCTTCATTGAGGGAAACCAAATGGTTCCTATCTTTAATGTGAATTTAAAGGAGCTTCAAATTGTCCCCAACTGGCTGCCCGGCTTATGAAACACCTGGCGTGCTTTGGTAGCTCGGTAGAGATTTCCACCAGCTATCAACTGCTCTTTCTGATATAGATAGATTCTTATTGGGTTATTAATTATTTAATGTCTTGTTAGTCCGTGTGTGAAAAGTGTTTGTGATCTTTTTTAATAAAATCTCATAATGCAACCTCTTGTGTGTGATATACTGAGATACAAATTGCTGAAGATGATACATTGTTAGGATTTGAGATAAAGGAAAGAGAGGAAGAGTTGTGTCGTGGTGGCTAAATTGTCTGGCCCGATTCCTAATTCCGGCTTCTCTATTTGTCCAAATTGTGTGACCTGCACTATCTTAAAGTGTCCTTTTTCGTTAGTTCTTTTATCTGTCAAAAATGTGTGTGCTTAGACATATTTTAACCCCATGTGTGCTATGATCTTGTGACAGAATGTACGCTCACTTTTACAAAGAGTAAATCACCGCCAAGGTGAAAAGTGGTAAATAATGCAGGGAAATCAGTGCTCCAGGAGGGATCCCGTGCAGGAGGTATTCAGCTGCCTCATACTGAAGGGTGGGAGTAAACTATCTTTCAAGGTGTTGAAAAAGTAAAGGTAAATTCAGAAAGGATAATTTTGAGATGAGTAAAGTGTATTTTGATGTTAAAATGTGGACTTTTTTTGTCGAATTACTTCTATTTGAGGTCGATGAAAATAAATGTGTTTACCTTAAATACCATCCCCAGATCACGCAGCAACAAGCTCCTCATTTTAACATGAAGCTGTTGAGAATGGCTGGTGGAAGTGGGAGGCTGTAAACTGTGGATCTGACACACTACTGTTCCATGGGGGGATTATTAGCCTGACTTTAAATAGTAAAACAGACCGGGATACTGCTTAGAAGTAGGCATCTCGTGGGAACTAGCCCTAAGAAATAACTCCTTAATGTAGGCCAAAATGTATAGCATCACCCACCTCACAAGGAGGTGGAATGAAGGTGGGGAAACGCGTGACAGTATCGCTTTTGTCTGTATACTATGTCCCAACATGTGCAATTGACAGGTTGAAATCACCAATTCAGTTCTTCAGACATCAGCCTTTTTGTGAATCTGGAGATGATTCGTATTCATTGGAGGGACTGGAAAATGATTTGCTCTTGAAATGTCACCCCAGACCTAGGGCCAGGTGTATCAACAGGTTTTAACCATTCTGTGTCTATGGGAAGATGTATTTATACATATGGCCCCTAGTTCCTTAAAGCAACACCTAGCACTTGTGCATGATGGCAAACACTAAAGTTTTAAGAACGGTAGGCTACTCTCCTGCCGCAGTAGGGCTGCTGTGGGGTGGCCTGACGCCCCCGTGATCCAGGGACTGATTCTGTGAGTTTGGGTGGTGTAGATGCAATATATACCATGCAGCATATTGCACGATGATGTCACAACCACTACACTGACCCAACCACTACATTGCAAGGTGAGTCTAGGCTAGTAGATGTGGCATTAAGAACAGTAAACACACTGACCCGGTGATGTAATGGGTACAGTGTTATTGTAGGTTTATAGTTACAACCTTGATGTAGCGACATACAACTGGTTGGGCCCTCAGTGGCTTCACACAGACCTGAAAGTGGCTTGCCATGGAAAGCATCAATGGTTTGATGGTGGGAGGCTAGCCACCTGCATCAATGCCCGGTGACACGGTGTGCTGCTATGTTCAGCACTCCGAAAACTGGTACTTTAAGCATTGATGTGAAATTGTGTCATTGGTCCATTTCTCCAGATCTAGAAGGGATGACCTACAGACAATTCCCATTGCTCCAGATTGGAGGTTGTTCTCTTGTCCAAGGGTGTAATGGAGCCCCCCGCAGCACCCATGTGGTGTGTGCGGCCCCAAAGGTTTCGTGTTTTGGAGGGACCCCGCCTCACCAAAATAAGCCATGTTGTTGTAGGTCTTGCAGAATGCGTGCAATGGCATGGAATAAGAAAAAGTTAAACACTTGGGAAAGCCACTCTGCTTTACTGAGCAGGCCCCTACAGTGTAGATGGGCCCTAAGTTCAGGGGCCCCCATCGAGCCCATACTGCAGGAGGGGCCCATCATTTTGCGTTACGCCGCTGTTCTTGCCCGTTTATATGGAAGGTCTGCCATATTCTCGCTTGCTGGAGTCTTACACAAGACCCGTTTCATGGACCCCCTGGGATGTGTTCTCCACCCCGGTGAGAGGCGGGAATAATCCATATTTACACAATGACCCACTCAAAGGCTGAAGAAAGCGCCTTACTCAAACTAGCCGTCCCTAATGAACAAGCACACTTCTTCTGTTGCCTTTTACAGAGTCCTCCAAGAGCATCGCAAAGTGGAAACCTCAGTCACTTCTTCAATTAAGCACAATTGACTTTCTGTCATGGTGGTGTAGTCTGCCAATTAGTGTTTCTTGCAACAAAAGCGGCCTTGTTTTCTTAAAATGCAACTAAAACAAATAGTAGAAAAGATCCGTATTAGAGCTGTTCACAGCAACCGGGTGTCTTATAAAAGAAAGGTATTCTCAGTGGCCCGCTTGCCTTCTGTAAAAGAGCTGTTCCCAGTGGCCCGGCTGTCTCCTGTAAGAGAGCTGTTTGCAGTGGTCTGGCTCTCTCCTGTAAGAGAGCTGTTTGCAGTGGCCCGGCTGTCTCCTGTAAGAGAGCTGTTTGCAGTGGTCTGGCTGTCTCCTGTAAGAGTGCTGTTCCCAGTGGCCCGGCTGTCTCCTGTAAGAGAGCTGTTTGCAGTGGTCTGGCTGTCTCCTGTAAGAGAGCTGTTTGCAGTGGTCTGGCTGTCTCCTGTAAGAGAGCTGTTCGCAGTGGTATGGCTGTCTCCTGTAAGAGAGCTGTTTGCAGTGGTCTGGCTGTCTCCTGTAAGAGAGCTGTTTGCAGTGGTCTGGCTGTCTCCTCTAGAAGAACTGTTCACAGTGGCCCGGCTGTCTCCTGTAAGAGAGCTGTTTGCAGTGGTCTGGCTGTCTCGTGTAGAGCTGGTCACAGTGGCCCGGCTGTCTCCTGTAAGAGAGCTGTTCACAGTGGCCCAGATGTCTCCTGTAAGAGAGCTGTTCGCAGTGGTCTGGCTGTCTCCTGTAAGAGAGCTGTTTGCAGTGGTCTGGCTGTCTCCTGTAAGAGAGCTGTTTGCAGTGGTCTGGCTGTCTCCTCTAGAAGAACTGTTCACAGTGGCCCGGCTGTCTCCTGCAAGAGAGCTGTTCGCAGTGACCCGGCAGTCTCCTGTAAGAGAGCTGTTCGCAGTGGTCTGGCTGTCTCCTGTAAGAAAGCTGTTCACAGTAGCCCGGCTGTCTTGTGTAAGAGAGCTGTTGCAGTGGTCTGGCTGTCTCCTGTAAGAGCTGTTCGCAGTGGTCTGGCTGTCTGTTGTAAGAGAGCTGTTTGCAGTGGTCTGGCTGTCTCCTGTAAGAGAGCTGTTTGCAGTGGTCTGGCTGTCTCCTGTAAGAGAGCTGTTTGCAGTGGTCTGGCTGTCTCCTCTAGAAGAACTGTTCACAGTGGCCCGGCTGTCTCCTGCAAGAGAGCTGTTCGCAGTGACCCGGCAGTCTCCTGTAAGAGAGCTGTTCGCAGTGGTCTGGCTGTCTCCTGTAAGAAAGCTGTTCACAGTAGCCCGGCTGTCTTGTGTAAGAGAGCTGTTGCAGTGGTCTGGCTGTCTCCTGTAAGAGCTGTTCGCAGTGGTCTGGCTGTCTGTTGTAAGAGAGCTGTTTGCAGTGGTCTGGCTGTCTCCTGTAAGCGCTGTTCGCAGTGGTCTGGCTGTCTGTTGTAAGAGAGCTGTTTGCAGTGGTCTGGCTGTCTCTTGTAAGGGTGCTGTTGACAGTGGCCCAGCAGTCTTTTGTAAAAGAGCTGTTCACAGTGGCCCGGCTGTCTCCTGTAAGAGAGCTGTTCACAGTGGCCCAGATGTCTCCTGTAAGAGAGCTGTTTGCAGTGGTCTGGCTGTCTCCTGTAAGAGCGTTGTTCACAGTGGCCCAGATGTCTCCTGTAAGAGAGCTGTTCACAGTGGCACGGCTGTCTCCTGTAAGAGAGCTGTTCACAGTGGCCCAGATGTCTCCTGTAAGAGAGCTGTTCACAGTGGCCCGGCTGTCTCCTGTAAGAGAGCTGTTCACAGTGGCCCAGATGTCTCCTGTAAGACAGCTGCTCGCAGTGGCACGGCTGTCTCCTGTAAGAGAGCTGTTCACAGTGGCCCAGATGTCTCCTGTAAGAGAGCTGTTTGCAGTGGCCCGTCTGTATCCTGTAAGAGAGCTGTTTGCAGTGGTCTGGCTGTCTCCTGTAAGAGCTGTTCGCAGTGGTCTGGCAGTCTCTTGTAAGAGAGCTGTTCGCAGTGGTCTGGCTGTCTCCTGTAAGAGAGCTGTTTGCAGTGGTCTGGCTGTCTCTTGTAAGGGTGCTGGTGACAGTGGCCCAGCAGTCTTTTGTAAAAGAGCTGTTCACAGTGGCCCCGCTGTCTCCTGTAAGAGCTGTTCACAGTGGCCCGGCTGTCTCCTGTAAGAGAGCTGTTCACAGTGACCCGGCAGTCTCCTGTAAGAGAGCTGTTTGCAGTGGCCCGGCTGTCTCCTGTAAGAGAGCTGTTTGCAGTGGTCTGGCTGTCTCCTGTAAGAAAGCTGTTCACAGTAGCCCGGCTGTCTTGTGTAAGAGAGCTGTTGCAGTGGTCTGGCTGTCTCCTGTAAGAGCTGTTTGCAGTGGTCTGGCTGTCTGTTGTAAGAGAGCTGTTTGCAGTGGTCTGGCTGTCTCCTGTAAGAGAGCTGTTTGCAGTGGTCTGGCTGTCCCCTGTAAGAGAG
Source organism: Lissotriton vulgaris (assembly GCF_964263255.1). Taxonomy (NCBI): domain Eukaryota; kingdom Metazoa; phylum Chordata; class Amphibia; order Caudata; family Salamandridae; genus Lissotriton; species Lissotriton vulgaris. Next base: position 2,003,326,030 of record NC_141691.1, on the reverse strand, counting down.
CTGTTTGCAGTGGCCCGGCTGTCTTGTGTAAGAGAGCGGTTGCAGTGGTCTGGCTGTCTCCTGTAAGAGCTGTTTGCAGTGGTCTGGCTGTCTGTTGTAAGAGAGCTGTTTGCAGTGGTCTGGCTGTCTCTTGTAAGGGTGCTGTTGACAGTGGCCCAGCAGTCTTTTGTAAAAGAGCTGTTCACAGTGGCCCGGCTGTCTCCTGTAAGAGAGCTGTTCACAGTGGTCTGGCTGTCTCCTGTAAGAGAGCTGTTCACAGTGGCCCGGCTGTCTCCTGTAAGAGAGCTGTTCACAGTGGCCCAGATGTCTCCTGTAAGAGAGCTGTTTGCAGTGGTCTGGCTGTCTCCTGTAAGAGAGCTGTTTGCAGTGGCCCGGCTGTCTCCTGTAAGAGAGCTGTTTGCAGTGGTCTGGCTGTCTCCTGTAAGAGAGCTGTTCACAGTGGCCCGGCTGTCTCCTGTAAGAGAGCTGTTCACAGTGGCCCAGCTGTCTCCTGTAAGAGAGCTGTTTGCAGTGGTCTGGCTGTCTCCTGTAAGAGAGCTGTTCACAGTGGCTCAGCTGTCTCCTGTAAGAGAGCTGTTTGCAGTGGTCTGGCTGTCTCCTGTAAGAGAGCTGTTTGCAGTGGTCTGGCTGTCTCCTGTAAGAGAGCTGTTTGCAGTGGCCCGGCTGTCTCCTGTATGAGAGCTGTTCACAGTGGTCTGACTGTCTCCTGTAAGAGAGCTGTTCACAGTAGAATTAGTTTCAAGGTCCTTACGTTGGCGTTTAAAGCCCTCCACTGCATTGGCCCAGCTTACCTCAGGAAGCGGATTGTTCGCTACGTTCCCCGGAGGAGTTTAAGATCTGCTGACCTGGCTAAAGTGGAGATACCAGTGATCAAACGCGTGCGGATGGGAGGCCGGTCTTTCCAGTTTATGGCGGCCAGGTTGTGGAATGAGCTCCCTCTATCACTCCGCAAGGCTAACAATCTTCTGGCCTTTAGAAAGGAGCTCAAGACGCTCCTATTCTCCACCTAACCAGTGGGCCTACAGTGTTTCTGCCGCTGGGTTTTTCTTGGTTGTGTTCAGGACTCTCTGCCAAAGCGCCGGGACACCCGTTCTGGGTAGCCGTGCGCTCAAGAAATACAGTTCTAACATAACATAACATAACAGTGGCCCGACTGTCTCCTGTAAGAGAGCTGTTCACAGTGGCCCAGATGTCTCCTGTAAGAGAGCTGTTTGCAGTGGTCTGGCTGTCTCCTGTAAGAGAGCTGTTTGCAGTGGCCCGGCTGTCTTGTGTAAGAGAGCTGTTGCAGTGGTCTGGCTGTCTCCTGTAAGAGAGCTGTTTGCAGTGGCCCGGCTGTCTTGTGTAAGAGAGCTGTTGCAGTGGTCTGGCTGTCTCTTGTAAGGGTGCTGTTGCAGTGGTCTGGCTGTCTCCTGTAAGAGCTGTTTGCAGTGGTCTGGCTGTCTCCTGTAAGAGAGCTGTTTGCAGTGGCCCGGCTGTCTTGTGTAAGAGAGCTGTTGCAGTGGTCTGGCTGTCTCTTGTAAGGGTGCTGTTGCAGTGGTCTGGCTGTCTCCTGTAAGAGCTGTTTGCAGTGGTCTGGCTGTCTGTTGTGAGAGAGCTGTTTGCAGTGGTCTGGCTGTCTCCCGTAAGAGAGCTGTTCACAGTGGCCCAGCTGTCTGTTGTAAGAGAGCTGTTTGCAGTGGTCTGGCTGTCTCCTGTAAGAGAGCTGTTTGCAGTGGCCCGGCTGTCTCCTGTAAGAGAGCTGTTCACAGTGGTCTGGCTGTCTCCTGTAAGAGAGCTGTTCACAGTGGCCCGGCTGTCTCCTGTAAGAGAGCTGTTCACAGTGGCCCAGATGTCTCCTGTAAGAGAGCTGTTTGCAGTGGTCTGGCTGTCTCGTGTAAGAGAGCTGTTTGCAGTGGCCCGGCTGTCTTGTGTAAGAGAGCTGTTGCAGCTGTCTGGCTGTCTACTGTAAGAGCTGTTTGCAGTGGTCTGGCTGTCTGTTGTAAGAGAGCTGTTTGCAGTGGTCTGGCTGTCTCTTGTAAGGGTGCTGTTGACAGTGGCCCAGCAGTCTTTTGTAAAAGAGCTGTTCACAGTGGGCCGGCTGTCTCCTGTAAGAGAGCTGTTCACAGTGGTCTGGCTGTCTCCTGTAAGAGAGCTGTTCTAGTGGCCCGGCTGTCTCCTGTAAGAGAGCTGTTCACAGTGGCCCAGATGTCTCCTGTAAGAGAGCTGTTTGCAGTGGTCTGGCTGTCTCCTGTAAGAGAGCTGTTTGCAGTGGCCCGGCTGTCTCCTGTAAGAGAGCGGTTTGCAGTGGTCTGGCTGTCTCCCGTAAGAGAGCTGTTCACAGTGGCCCGGTTGTCTCCTGTAAGAGAGCTGTTCACAGTGGCCCAGCTGTCTCCTGTAAGAGAGCTGTTTGCAGTGGTCTGGCTGTCTCCTGTAAGAGAGCTGTTTGCAGTGGCCCGGCTGTCTCCTGTATGAGAGCTGTTCACAGTGGTCTGGCTGTCTCCTGTAAGAGAGCTGTTCACAGTGGCCCAGATGTCTCCTGTAAGAGAGCTGTTTGCAGTGGTCTGGCTGTCTCCTGTAAGAGAGCTGTTCACAGTGGCCCGGCTGTCTCCTGTAAGAGAGCTGTTCACAGTGGCCCGGCTGTCTCCTGTAAGAGAGCTGTTCACAGTGGCCCAGATGTCTCCTTTAAGAGAGCTGTTTGCAGTGGTCTGGCTGTCTCGTGTAAGAGAGCTGGTCACAGTGGCCCGGCTGTCTCCTGTAAGAGAGCTGTTCACAGTGGCCCAGATGTCTCCTGTAAGAGAGCTGTTTGCAGTGGTCTGGCTGTCTCCTGTAAGAGAGCTGTTCGCAGTGGTCTGGCTGTCTCGTGTAAGAGAGCTGGTCACAGTGTCCCGGCTGTCTCGTGTAAGAGAGCTGTTTGCAGTGGTCTGGCTGTCTCCTGTAAGAGAGCTGTTCACAGTGGCCCGGCTGTCTCCTGTAAGAGAGCTGTTCACAGTGGCCCGGCTGTCTCCTGTAAGAGAGCTGTTCACAGTGGCCCAGATGTCTCCTGTAAGAGAGCTGTTTGCAGTGGTCTGGCTGTCTCGTGTAAGAGAGCTGGTCACAGTGGCCCGGCTGTCTCCTGTAAGAGAGCTGTTCACAGTGGCCCTGATGTCTCCTGTAAGAGAGCTGTTTGCAGTGGTCTGGCTGTCTCCTGTAAGAGAGCTGTTCGCAGTGGTCTGGCTGTCTCGTGTAAGAGAGCTGGTCACAGTGTCCCGGCTGTCTCGTGTAAGAGAGCTGTCTTCTGCCGTCCGGTCCTGAGGTAGCGTCTTGAGCGAAATGTATTTAAAATGAGCAATTTAAATGCATTATACAATTCTTCTTTTCAGTCTGTTGCTGCTCGGAAAAAACCCACTTTGAGTGCAGGTGAAACATCACACCCATTAGGCGACAAGTCACAGGCGACAGGGCTCCAGGAATAAGAGACAGACTTCAGGTAACCTGGAGTTACACACTTTCTTCTTCACGTGTCTGACGCTGGGAAGGAGGCAGGGCCGGGCTGTCACCTGTCCTCAAGAAGGTTTTCTGCAAATACTTCACTTTTAAAGCTTTCAAACACTGTATCCACCTCGTTCCACTCCCAAGTGCTGCCGGATTTTCATTTTAACAGGCAGCATTTCTTTATAATGTTTATCCTTGTCAAAAGACTGTGAGCCTCGTTTACGAAGGCTTTGAAGTAAGTCCTTGCTTGCACACCCCTCTCCACCTGAGCCCTGAAGAGTGACCCCCACAGTGGAGCTCTGACACTATACCACACCCGCTGCCCGAGCTGTTAAACTGAACCCAAGAAACTTCCAAGTCAGTTATTCACTGAAAATACAGATGATTGCAGCCCTCCTCATGTATGAATGCCTAATACCATGTGTGTTCATTGATACATCGTTGTAAATACAACATTCATATTACGTAGATAGTATAGAGACCATCTGGCACATGCATCAACGTAGGCTTTTGCGATTCCTTAATTGCGATAATTAAGGAATCGCAAAAGCCTATGCATGTAGGAATCGCTATAAAAATAGTGATTCCTTCACATTCCTTAATTGCGACGCAAATTGTGAGTCGCAATTAAGGAATGCTAACCCATTCGTTCCTATGTGCCTCCAGGCCTATAGGAATGAAGTGGAGATTGCATGAGCAATTTGCGAGTACCAGGAGGTACTCGCAAATTGCTCATGCAAGTTCAAGGTTGCAAGGGTGTCAAAATGACACCCTGTTGCACCCCTGAAAGTGATCTGTGCACATATGTTGCACTCAAACATGCCCTAAGGGCATGTGTGTGTGCAACATGAAACTTTGAAAAATGCACAAAAGTGCATTTTTCAAAGTTTTTGCAAATTACCATGAAGTTCAACTTCATGGTAATTTGCTACTCCTATTAGCAAAATCGCAATTTTTTTTACTTTAATGAATTGCATTTAAGGAATCTCAATTTGGTATTCCTTAAATGCAATCACAATTTAAGGAATTGCAATTTAGAGATTCCTTAATTTGCGATTTTTGCATTTAGGATGATGCATCTCAAATGCAAAAATACCGGTCGCAAAGGGGCAGATTCTGAGAATCTGGCCGTTTGCGACCGGTTTTTCTTTTGATGCATGTGCCTGCATGCCTCATAAATCAACTTCAAATATTCAAGGAAGGGATATTTTCTTTTTACTTCAAATCAGTATCACAAAAGGGTTACACATCATATCTTCATTCCACACTCCGTTGTATATCAGTCCCTTAGTTGCAGGTATAATTGTTTGGTGACGATTTGTAGATATATTATGTCACTTCCTCATGAACGATCTCAACTGACACATGTTTAGTCCTTTATAGGACTTTTTCAAGGCTGATTGAAGTGATACATAAAGAAAGCATTAAAACAAACTATTATGATAAATAAATAAGCACTTGAATAAAAAGCCATTTGACACAACTTGGTCTGTACATTCTTCTACACATTGTCCAGTTGGACATAAAAATAAGCAAAATGAGCTTGTTCCCAAGACCTGAAGTGTTATTTTCTCATTCACGAAGGAATGGCTGTCACTCATGGTGGGAAACACAGTTTGAAGTCTCTTGTAATATAGGAGAAAACCTTTCTAATTCACACCTGTTTCTTTAAAAACAAATTTGAACGATAGAATAACTTTAGAGATTTGTAATCCGGATGGAATTACCCACCAGAAAACGTACTGTTATCATTGTCTGGTTGTTTTTCTGTCTTGTTTAAAGAACTAAGGGCCATATGTATCAAGGCGAACTCTGATCTCCACAATTTGACCTAGTGCTATGTAGGAAAGCACAACTGTCTCACAATTTAAGGTATCGCTTAATTTACGATGCCTCATTTTGCAAATGCATTTAAGGAATCACAAATTGCGATTCCTTAAATGGAATGTATGAAGCACCCAAGTTGATCGAATATGGCATAAGAAATCTCAAATTACCACCAACTACAGATTGGTGGTAATTTGCGATTTCTTTTAAAAATGCAAATTATTGCATTTTGCATTGAATCAAGGCACATTAAATTTGTAGATCCATTGTGAACAAAAAGCAATCATTTTCTTTCTTTTTATTTTTTTACTGTAGCAAGATTTTTAAATATTTTAGTCCGGATTCAAAATGCAAGCCAGACCTATTGACTTTGCCAGTGTTTGTCTTTTTTTAAAATTCTTCACCAATTGTGCACTTAGTGGATCTTGCTCATCTTCTCAGCTTTGCACACATGGCGTCATGGACTCATGCAGGGCAGCAGAAATTGCATCATCCATCGCTGTTCGCTCGACCACAGCTGGGGCACACTACAAACTAACTATATGAACAAATGACATTGACAATGATGTCATAAATGACATGCCTGGTAATGTCATACTGCACTAGACGTGCTATTCATCCAAGTCGAGGACCGATTCTAAAACTTGTAAGGGTGAACAACTTTGGGTCTTTCACTGACTAACGAGGAAAGTAAAATCCAACTCACTAGTGGCCGCGTGGGTGAGGTGAAGGGATGTCCGGTTGAGTGCTTCGGACTAAAATCACTAGAATTCTGATGACCTGTTGGTCGAAGCTTCCATTCAGAGACCGATTCCTCTAAAGATGGCCCTGTATCCTGTTTTTGCTTGGTCTCTCCTTAAATGAGACATCAGTACCCTTACCTGTAAAATTCCTCCCGGCTCGTGACAGGCAGGCTCGAGGCTTGTATGACCTCCCCGATTTGAAGTGAGTATACATAAGAGGGCTGCTCGCTGCCGGCCGTTTTGGCGCGAACACTCTCACTACAGGAACATGCACAGGCACACAGCACGACAGTACCCACCCATCTGTGAGCATCTGTCCTAACTCTACGTCCCTTGTAAAGGACAGCAAGACAAATAGAGGTTAACTGAGAATCTGGAGAACATCATGAGACTGGCCTCTGGGATTAAAGCTTTCTCTGCAGATCTTGGAGTGTGGCTCAAAGATTAATGTTGGCAGGAGGGCTCCCCCTTTAACCACAGATATTTGGTTGTGGGGGTGGAGCCTGCTTTATGTCATTTGGCAATAGGCCTGTTGATTCTCTTACACATCACACACCCCTTCGGCTAAGAATTGATGCCTGGCTGGGCTTGACCCAAAGAGTCTTACGCGGTGGAGAGTCCACCTCTCTCAATGTGCATTTGCTCTAAATCCGCGATTACTGCCTATGCCAACTGCATGGACTTGTATCCTGTGGTGAAATCCCTTGATAAAAGTCTGTGTGATGGGTTTGGAGGTTGTTCTGGTGGACCAAAGACTCCTTGGATTCCGGGGAATGTTTGTAGTGGAGTGGACCACACAGCTGGCCATGGTCCTTTCTGTTTTGCTGAACGTGAGATTGTAATTGTTTGCTTTCAATAATGCCAAGAAATGAAGATGGATAGCTAGATCATTTTCTATATATATATATGATATAGCAGCCACAGTGTGAAAAACATAATGGATAGTATTTTTTTTAAAATATATAACAATTTATATGTATCATCATCTTTGACACATGTTATAAAGGGAAGGCCCATTATCTGTAAGCCTCACATACATTATCTGCGTTCATTATTACTATTGAACCCTTTTTGTTTGTCTTTTATATATCTTCTCGGTTTATGCAGAACTGTTGTATGCTGTGGAAGGATGAGAGGGTATGAGTGATTGTGTGTTTGTAATCATAATGAATTGAAATGTTATTGATGCCATTTAGATTATTCATAGTAAAATATATTTTTGTATGCATGTGCAACATTATGAGTGTTTTGACTAATAAATTAATCCATTTTGATAATATATGTCCCTGGGGTCATTGCACTTTGTGCCCCAAGTTTTGTGAAGATGGAATTTTTACCTCATGAGGAAATAGTTGCCTAAGATTTTTGTACATTTTAGATACATAATTTTCACCAGGGTCAAAGGCCTTCAAAGGCATGGTAGTATGGCCATGATCTGTTTAAGCTGAGCTGTGCGGGACATTACGTTGGTCTTATAGGTGGAAATCCATAGAAAGCTGCTTGAAGTCACCACTGCCAGGTCACCGGGGACAAAGAGGGGAGGTGATATGCAAATGTGACCTTTAAAATGACAGTGAACCAATCCAGACCAGTCTGATCACGTCATTGACCGCAGCCAATGAGGCTTGGAATTCCACGTGCCAGTATCCTACGATTTTTGAGAGTTGAATGCCAACTGGTCTTCCTAACTGAGTTTCAGAAAGGATTACAAGACCAGGCCTGCCCAGTCACACTATGCTGCGCGACGCACGGTTTCATGCCTCTCCACACAGCCACACATTGAAGACGCATTATCACATGGTGATCTAGAAACCCTTACACAGAAGGTGGCTCCAGCTCAGGTCGGACTGCTCTACACAACTGGACTCCAATGCACCCCTCCCCCTATGATATCCTTTTTGCTGTGGGGGAGGGTAGCTGCGGCTGCTTAGGCAGAGCGGGTGGTCCAATGTTGCACATACCATTGCCCCGCCCCTTACTCCCCAGGGCTTTGCCCACTCCCCCGTTTACACTCACACAGTGAAAAATATTCTTAGGTTGGGAGGTCTGCAAATCACTCTCTTAAAACAAGCGCGGTGAGCAGCGAGCGGCGCACCAGCGGCACCCGTCTAGAGCCCTCCTAATAGTGGCGGTATGCGGGGAGAATTACCATGCCATAATGGGATTTGGCTGCAGGTGCGCCGGCGGTTATTATGAGATGCTAATTCCATCACCTTTGGGACTTCCTGCTCAAGTGACCTTGCTGGTATGATAAATTGCGTCTTGAGCCGTCTGGCCATCGCAAAGCCTCTTCCTCCTCTGATGTCATGTAAAAGCTCGGTAAGCCCGCCGCCCCCAGGAATAACAGACCTGACGCGATATGTCTGCGTCGATTTAAAGGTCGACTGTGATGGCACCGCCACCTTCTCCTTCTCCTTGCGGCTCACGCTCCTGGTTGGCTTCAATTTTCATATCCTTGAATCCCCCTTCACCATTTCAATTTTTCCAGTTTCTTTGATACGAAAGGACAACATAGTGATATATATATATATATATATATATATATATATATATATATATATATATATATATATATTTTATATATTTTTAAGAAGCTTCATAAACTGAAAATCAAATGCCCCTGTGATGATTTAATGAAGCCACGGTTAGGAAATAGTAAACAAAATATGAAAGGAATGGAAGACAAGAAAATCTTGGGTGATGAGTTTTCAATGGAGGCTGCCATTCGAATTTTCAAGAACCTTTCTACAAATTTGTATTACAAATTATTACTATTCTCAATGATGCTGAACTCAAATCTCATGCGCTCCAGTGTTTTAATTCTGATACCGTGCGTTTCATGATTATTTTCACAAGCATTTAGGTCCAAAAGGAAATAGTAAGAAACTTGATTGAGTTCTCTGTTTTTTTTTCTTCTTCTCTGTTGTTGCTCTATAATAAATCCGGTTTGAACAAAAAAAATACAAACTCCAAAACTCCTTGCAACGGAGGTACCATGTTGGAGTGTAGACAAGATGAGGACAATTCTCCAATGTATCTAATTCCTCTTTAACACCCTGAAAAACCAGGAACCAGGGCCACCAGTTTCAGCTCATACCCTGGTACCAAATGTTTGACAGCAAAGAAGTGCGTATGGTTGTGGCGCATCCCACCAGCCTGTGCAGATCTAGGACACGTGATTCACCCAGACGATGATGGTGGTATGGTGGGCCCCAGGAGGTAGGAGAATCTTGACTGCAAGAGTGTGTCTTGAGCTTCCTTGATGAATTAGGGATAAATTAGAGCTATATATGGATATAACTGTAGTCTGAGTAGCCTGTGCGCAATTTCCCATTTTTAGGGCTGGTTTGATAGGAAAATCTATTGTCGGCAATGCCAAATGTTACCAATTCTGTCAATCATACATACAGTGGACTTTCGCTGTGCCCAAAGGTATATTTCTTACTCTCATCATGCTATTGGCTTTTGTTGCATCATTCCTCTCTCTAGGAAGGGCTTACGTTGGAATGCACAAGGGACTATTTTACATCTGGAAAGAACGCCTAATCATCACACTCTTTGTCACATTCAATTCTTTATTTGCAATATGCATTCTTTTCAGAAAACAATCCTTCTTGGTTACTTTGTTCCCACCAATCCAAAGTCAAAAGGTCTAGCTTTAATGAGTTTACCAACATTTTTGCATGCGACACATACAACTGTGTTAGCATGCATTAGCACGTTAAATCATGAGCTGTTGACTTTGCCAATGCCTGTTAGCGATGGTCTCTTCGTCATCCAGCTATTTTTGTGTGGACTGGGTATCCGCTTGGGTGACCACGCTCCGATTTAGGAGCAACCACTGTCAAAAGACCCAGACTTTGACCTTGAGGAGCTCAACATTTTCGTACTCCTGGGCACTTATACCTATATATCCATGCTTCTCTAAGAAGGAAGCTGTAATGGCTGGATTTTCTGAGTAGGTGGGATCAGCCCCCAGGGGCCCCTCCAACCCAGCCAGAACGTACTCACCTTCCGTCCTCAGGACTCCTCTATATCCAGGCACCTGGTACCTACCTGAGGATGGGGAACTCGCAATATACAAGCTCATATTATTAAGAACACCACTAAATCTATAGGGATACTAAGAATACTCACTGATTACTAGGGATATCCATACCCTACACCACACTTATTCACATCAGTTGGTCTCGCGGCCACCCTGACCCAGACCGTTCTACCCTAGGGCAGATCTGACACACAATCTGGTGCGTCTACACACGGGCCTGCAGAACCCAATGCTCCCTTTTCCAAAGTGTTCGCGATCCTGCGAAACTACACACTAGTTCAACTACCTAGTGCTCTCATTTACTCAAGCCACAATCCTGTGGGTATCGGCACTGGTCTCCCACCCAGTGTTCTCATTAACGCCGCATATCAACGACGACCACATTCCTATGAACACCTATACATATATATATATATATTGGGATATTATCTCAGCTGTCTACTCGGGATGAAACTACAATAATGACTTTGAATATATTTCCAGATTATATAATGTACTCTCTGCTCTTGGCATCAAAGGTTCACTCACTCCCTATTTATGTGATCACCACTTACCTGATTGGGATTACTCATCCATTCACATATCTAGTACTCACCTAGGAGATATGTTTACCTTCAGTGAACAAGAATAGGGGCTACACACCAGTTTGTTATAAACTGGGGATCGTTTATTATAGTAATATAAACATTTATACAAATCTAACAAAGGCCATAGGTAGAACACACCGCTTGAAAGAGAAGGATTACACATAACAGGAACACTCCGCTAAAAGGGAAAAGATTAGACATAAAGTGTAAATGTAGCTAATGTGATGAAAACAATATCACCTGATTAGTGTGAAGTCTTGTTCTAGCTGTCATCTGGGTTCCTCTCTCGTCTGTGCCTTGGCTCATCTCATGCTCTCTCTCTCTCCTGCACTCTTGGGTACACCTCTGCGCTGATCACTCTGTCTCTGGACTCCTCTCCCCCACACGAACTGTCTCTCCACCTTCCGTCTTCAATCTTAATGGTTCCTGCCGCTCTGATCACCGTTCATTCCGCTATCTTATTCACTCTGTCTCTGCGCCAATGTCCAATTCCATCTGCTCCCATAGGTTAATCCACGAGCTCTCCTCTATCTCTTCTAAAAGGCATTACTTCAGACTCCAGCTATTCACACCTCCTCCTGATAAGCAACTGCTTCTGACTGCTTCCTTCAGTTCCAGCTCACTATTCAACTCCGCTCTTCTCCAGATTGAACCCTCTCTCTCTCTCTCCGCCAACTCCACTCCACTGCTGGACTCTCTGCTGGACTCTCTCCTCGACTGCCCTCTGCTTGACTCCCCTCTGCTTGACTCCCCTCTGCTTGACTCCTCTCCTCGACTGCCCTCTGCTTGACTCCCCTCTGCTTGACTCCCCTCTGCTTGACTCCTCTCTGCTTGACTCCGCCTCTGCACTTCACAAATATAGAATGCTGTTTCCTCATGGAAAGTTCCATCCATCAGCCCGCCGCTTACCAGGTCTCTGCATCACCTCGCATCAAGGACACACACCCAGCCGGCCGGCCTTTTGTTGTGTCTTCTACACAGAGAATAATACAGCCTACCGATAAGGGCTGGCCCAGACCGGTTCTCTCCAAGTGAAAAACAGCCTTAACTATAAACTTCGCCTTTGCCCTAAAAAGCCTCCCTGCTTCCATCAAGATGGAGTCTCTCTAGCTTTAGGCCTGTAGGCCTGAAAGGGGTGAAATGCTCCTTAGCTCTGTCAGAATACCTACATAAACCATACCAATATGTCTAATATGTCAAAGCCAATAGGCAATAGACAGGTTAAAGTCAAGAATAAAGGCATATTAAGCAGCTATCCTCTTCTAGGTCTGGAAAAAGGGCTTAAAAGGGCCAACACAGGCTAAGAATACCTATACTAGATGCGAGCAAGACTAATGATCTATATCACTGCTAAATAAAGCCAAAAACTCTGCCATTACAGAAGCCTCCTCTCTGCAGCCTCCTTTTGTATTTATTAAGTGTCTTTAGGAGGCCACTCTGATGCCATGAAGTGCTTGCTGATTCAAGCACATCACGTGCAGTACAGATATCTGCAGCGGCTCTCTACAAGGTTTCCTTCTCGATAAGCGAGATTTCAGGGTGTCTCAAAGACCTTCACATATGGGACCAGAGTACTGTTGGAGCGGACCAACACCCACTACCAGCATCTCCAGATGCTGAGTATAAACTGTGCTTTCTCTTGTTAGTTGCATTGCCGCAGGATCTGTAATATCCCTCTTGATGTTCAATACCTATAGTTCCCGGCGTTTTATGACAATGCTTCAATGCGAGTATCTACTCAGCATTATTTTTCCTATTCGTTGGGGCATCTACTTATTAAAAAAACCTCCTTAGCAGGATAGTAGCTTTCCTGTTTTCAGTGTCTGTTTGTTGTGAATGCCAGTGTGTTTTTTCAGTGTTTTCTAGGTTTTTTAAAAATCTGTAAAATCTGTGGTTATTGTTGTATAGTCTTGTTTGCTACGTATAACAAACATGGAGATGATGTTTTCCAGTGCTTTTAAGGAATTTAGCTTTTATTTCTTCACTTCCTTCCTATTATCAAGTCTTTCTCCTTTTTTCATGCTCCTAATTCCATTTTGTTTGTACCTTTCCTTAAATGTACTCTTACAAGTACCATTTCATTATTCCCCTCACCTTCCTTCCTGTCTCACATCCCTACACTCATATTCGTTTTTTCCAGCAGTCCAGTGCAACCCCACGGCCAAGATGTGCCCGCATGGAGATATCCTTTCATCTCATTACTGGTTGATTGCAGCACATAGAATGTTAAGCTCATGTTCCTGTGCATCTATTCTTCAGACTGACAAGACAAAGAAAGTCTGAATGGGGATTTTCTTATTACTACAAGCGATGTTCGTTGTGGGGTGCTCTGCGTTCTTTTATTGCGAATGGTGTCACGCTGCACTGATTTGTGTGTCAGGATACCAAGAAGGACTCAGCTAATCAATGTGATTTTACTGTCTGATCTGACTTACTCCTGCTCTCCCTGGTCACAGGAGAGAAGTTTGCTAAGAAATTAATATGCATGCTGTTAGCTATAGGGTCCTTGGTAACTGCAACCTGTGCAGCGTATAACGAAGCAGCTGAGTTAGTAAAGAAATATCCTGACCTCCAAGATGCCTCGAGTTTTTTGCCTGAGCAGTTCACACTGTGAATGAATTTTGTTTTAGATTATTGGCTTTGCCAATGTCTTTTTGTGTTTATTTGAAAGGCAGCGTGAGTTCTGTTAAGCTGGATTTTTACCATGCATGCGGGCTTTTCTTAATTTGAAAGCAGCGCGGGAACTGTGCGACAGTGTGAGAGTTGCACAAGGCACTTTACATTTGTGTTCTGCGCAGCATTCGCTGTTCTAGTGCATTTTCATGCTTGAGGGAAAAAACAAGCACAGGTCATAATGTCTCCATTAACCCCTCCCCTGCTGGTGACGGAACCACTCCGTCATCAGCCGCGGTTGCGCTGTGCTGATGACGGAGCGGTTCCCTCACGGCCAGCTCGGATCGCCTGCGCGGTGCGGATTCCGCGCCTGCGCTGAACGTTCTATTGAGCGGGCGGGGCCATGACGGAACCGCTCTGTCATGAGCACAGCGCAACCGCGGCTGGTGACGGAGTGGTTCTGTCACCAGCATGCGCCCGCCGTGTTGCCACTCCACCCCCTTAGCACTGTGGCGGAATAGCCGCCGCAGTGAAGGGGTTAAAAATGGTCACTGTAGCTTGCACAGATAACTTTGCTGAATGTTATGCCTAGCTTTGGCACTATAAGATCTGTGAAACTGGAGTATTGACCCCTTCTGGACACATGTGTAGCTATCGGAGATTTTTATAATATGGTACTTTACCTTCTGTTGAGAGGATGTGGCTCTTATACGCCTGCTTTTCAATCATACCATAAAACTAAGAACAGGAGTGACGGGCCCAGTGTTTTTCAGAGGATATTGACCCCTATGCACAATTATTTGTCTAGAAGCTTAGAAATGGTCAGCAGATAAGGAGCTCTAGTCCCACCTACTCCTCCCACTTCCTGGTTGTTTGACGTAAGGCCCATACAAGGTCTCGGGTTTTACATTGATTTGTCCATACTATTGTTCCTACATGTCATTATAGAAGCACTGTTTTTAAACACTCTATTTTAAATACTCCTAGCCCCATCTGATGTACCTATTTCCGGTCGGTCCATGACAAACGAGCCTGGTGGCACCGTAGACTAATACATCTACTGCAGGGATCTGTGTTTGGCCTCAGGGTCACAGGTTTGAGTCCTGGCTACTAAGCCTTTCATGCTTCTGAGGTTGACAAAAAAAGTATGAGTAATAAACATGTTATGCCAACATTGAGATACATTTATGGGTGAGCATACACTTTACAAATAAACATATAGGATATAATGGGATTTATATTTCAGCGGATGGAATATCCCTCACCGTTTGACGGAAAAACCCATCCGAAAAATATAAATCAGGCGATAAAGTTATGTTGCATGGTCTCAGATCTAGGCTTGATTTTTCAGAACTATCGTTCTCTGTTTTATTATAAAAGCACATGGATATGATTGAATGAACTCATGTTTTCAACCATTCCTATGGGAGTCCTCAATATACAGTGGACATACTTTCCTTGAAATGAAGCTGTAGTGCCCAGATGTGTAGCCCGTCATCCAGAAGTCCTTAGTGAATGCTCAAATATGCCATCACAGTGGCATAATAGGATGTGTCACGTGTCACTGAGCAATTCTCAGGTCATGCTCAGAGTTGCTACAGTCGTGTAGTAGTTATCGGGGCACGCTCCGAGTTTCCTCCAATCATGTAGTTATCCTTTCAGCTAGAGGAATCTATAGTGAGTATGGACAGACAATCAAGTCAATAGGCGCAGTAACTGTCAGGTAGCTCTGAACCCGCCTATATTGTTACCAATCCTTTAACATACATAGGCTCGGCTTTGACTCCTCCCCAAGAGGAGTATTTCGCTCTCATTGCATGGCGGTCTAGTATATCCCAAGGTGTGCTACCTTTGTACTTCACGAGGGACTATTTTACATCTTAAAGGTACGCCAAATCATCACATATTAAATATTTTATTTCATAGATGCCTTTTATGCAGAAAACAACATTTTACGTTTTGTTTTTCACAGCAGCAGGATTTTTTATTTTGGATTTAAAATGCAAGCCATACACATTGACTGGGTCGATGTTTATGTTGCTAACAGTTTCTATTCTTTTTTATTTTTTTAACTCTTTGAACACTGGGTTGGCATGGAAACTGAGTGTTGTGAGCACCTAGTGGAAGTGAATCCTCCAAGAAGAAACGTTTTTGTGTGGTATGGGTACCTTTATATTGATTGGTCTGTTGTTATCTGGATGCATTGGTGGTCTGTGTGGATAAACGCCTGCCTCTCCTGCCAGGGGGTGGACACTGGCTGTACCGAGGAGGCTTGTGAGAGTTCAGGGTTCTCCCTTGCATTTCTGTAAGTGAGCGTCCCCTGCGCTTTGTGGAGCAAAGGCATGGGTTCACTCTCTTCCATTGGGCGAAGTGGGCAGAATCTGAGGGACACAACATGCCCTTGCTTTTTCTTTTTCTTTTTTTGTTGTTGATTTTTTTATTGATTTCAGTGACAACTATACATACAGCACCCAATGATTAATTAACAAGTTACTCATATCATTACATATGATACAGGGGTCAGTATCACACACACATCAATTGATCACATCTCTGTTGTTATTTCTGCGCATTTCTAACTACACCATCAGGGATACGCATATGTCTCCACGATACACATTCCATTTGGACCATTTCCTGTCCCATGCCCTTGCTTTTTTAACTAAGTAAAACGTTCACCTACTTTTTAGGTCTCGCCCTGGAATTTGCATCCGAAGGATGCGTCCAGGGCGGAGACTTGTCACGAGCTTTAGCAGGCGGATTTGGCTGCGCGAATGCGCACGTTCCGTCCTGCGCCGCGCCGTGCACTTCCCTCCCATACTCCCAGCAAGTCAGCCTAACGCGCATGCATGCACACGCACACGCATTTACACTTACACAGACATGCAGGCACCCAGACAGGCAACCCCCCCCCCCCCACAGTCACACACACGCATACACACAGACTCCAGGACACATACACACACGCACGCTCACACACATACACAGCCCGCCGCCGCGCGCGCGCACACACATGCCCCCCCCCTCTCCTCCCTCCCCCCTCGCAGCCCAGCAACAAGGCGAAGCCCCACTCACCGGCTTCCTCGGTGCAGCGGCTCTCACCGGCAGCAAGACTCTTCTTCCCTTCTTCGGCACCGGGGCGCAGGGTAGGCTCCTGCCTGCTCCGGTGCTCCAAACAATCGCGGCTCTTCCGTGGGAGGCGGGGTAGGCTCCCGCCCTCCTACTTCCTGTTTCCGGTTGTCCCGCCCGGCCTGCCTGACTTCATGGTCGCAGGCCGGCGCAAAACGCTGCATAAAAATGTTTAGAACAAAGGCTGCTTCTCAGGCAGACAAGATGCATCCGTATGAAATAGCCAGTCATAGAGCGTCTCTTTCGTGTTTCTGTGTGCTTTTTAATGTGATTTAGAACATCAGTGGGTTTCTGTTAACCAGTTTTTGTTTATAAATGTGCGCGTGCAGTGCTTGTTTGTCTAGCCTTAGCTTTCTCTGTCAGAAGCTGTCTATAGTCCTGTTTTTTGGCTTCTAGGGTTTATTTAACTGAATCGTCATTAGTAGGGGACAGTTTATTTTCATCTTCCAGAATATCCCCCTCGAGCGTCTCTATGTGCCTCGTTAGTTCCGTTCTATGCCCCACCATCAGAGCAAGAGCTCTGCCTTTTATGACTACACGAAGGGATCGAAGGGGAAGTGACATGGGAGTAAAGAAGGGCGGAAAGAAGCAGGGAGTGAGTTGAGGGGGTAGTTTATGTCTTCCGGTCACAGTGCCGAGCAGGCAGGGAGGTGCTCGTCCAAAACACTCAGTGGCAATTTATAGAGGAATTCCGCGACCGCGCTCCGGTTACCGGCGTCTTGTGTTTTTTCTTTTTTAATTGCGAGCCTCTTTCAGACGTCTGATTGGGATCAGTCCCCGGGCTCGCTCGCGGGCCGGGGTGCATTTCTTGAACAGACGAGTATCGCCTGCCCGGCGGGCCCGGTACCAGGGCAGCCACTGCTGCTAGAAGCGGCGCGGGAGCAGGCGAGGCGCTGTGTACCTGCCAGGCACACTAACAAACCAAGGAAGGGAGACCCCATAACCAAGGGCGGAGAAGACACCACCTTTATGGTGGGGCATGGATAGCCCTGAGAAGAGCCGAGCCAGGGGTCTGGTGTGGCTCTAAGAGCCAGAGCACGAGCCGAGCCAGCCAAATATGTAAATCAGACGAACAATAGCAAGAAAAAATAGACATAAAAATAAAACGTTATATATTTTCAACATTTTTCAATGTCTCAATTAAGTGCATACTATTATATAACTGAGTTAAGCAGCATTTATTGAAAGTAATATTTTTAACTTCAAGCATTCAAGTATCACCCCATGCCCTGGTGACATTGCCGCATGTTACTCCAAATGTGTCCGTTTGCCATGTTCTCTGTTTACGCAGCCTGTATTATTCTTATTATACATGAATCAAGATTCGTTTATTTATGCTAACCTTCTATAACTGAGGTTTTTGTAAGGCACAGATCCACTATTGAATTAATTCAATGTGTTCTCAAACGGGATGGCTAAGGAAAAGTGAAGTGAAGCAATGGGCCGTGGATCACACAGTTTGCTCGAGTGGGGACGCCCGGATTTGAATTCAGGATTGCACAGTGTCCTGTTCAGAGACTGTAGAGTTACATCCTTCCGTCTTCACGTGAGCACAGAAGATTCTAGCTTTGTACTCAGTTATTGAATTAGGGTTAGTACATGAATCGGGTCACTGAAAAGGGCAACAGAGTTAAAATCCTACTGGACCCAGTTACAACGCTGCTCTTCGGCTGGAGTAAGACGCCGGCGCGTGACATTTTCTGCTCTGCGTAATTCAGCTGGATGCACACAAAATATCACTCGGCACAGCATCATTCTGTGTAACCATTCAACAACAACTGGTTCTAATATGTTCTTTCAATGTTTCAAATATTTATTACAAATGTCACAAAAAGATGTTAATATTTCACTTCTGTTCTTGGATTTTCATCACAATAAAATACACTGAACATAATCTTCACAAAAGTTATTTACAAAAGTTTAAGCTATTGCCATTATAAATTACAATAACTTGTATTTAAGTATTCATTATTAAAAAAAAATAAAAGCCATTGTTATTTGTAATATTAATACATCTAAGTCATGTAAATACAACACATATTGCATTACAAATGCTATAGGGGTCACGTTTGCGAAAGTTAAAACAATTGGCATTGTAAATGACAAAGCTATTTATTTCGCTATTTTTAAAACCAACACATAACTAAAAAATTTGTCATTTACAATACCAATAGCTCAAACTTTCCTAATGCGAGACCTATTGCATTGCAAATGCTTGTTATGAAAAGACAACTGTACCAGGGCAACCAGGTAAAAAGCTTAAGATTGAGTAAGCAGGAGCAGACAGCTAAACAAGAAACAAGCCTTCCTACCAGGGTGCCTGCAGCCTGAAAGAAATCTATTTGTACGAAACTGGTTAATATGCATATGTAAATGTAAAAAGTGTTAGCAAGCCGGTATTGACTTAAACTGATGGATCACTTGAAGTTTCCTGATAACACCACTTTAATCTTTTTGTGTGGTATTGCAAGGGAGTTACCAGCTGAGCTGTGGTGTGCATGCTTTTAAAAGACCACTATATCAATCAATCATACAGTGCTTGTACAGCACGGCTTGTCACCACTGGGGGGTATCCAGGCGCAGAGCTGAGGGTTTCAGTCGAAGAGCCAGGTCTTGAGCTTCTTCCTGAAGTCTGGCAGTGAGGGTGATGCTCGGAGGTGGAGTGCATTCCAGGACTTGGCGTCTCGGTGAGAGAAGGAGCGTCCTCCAGTGCGGCAGCGGTGGATGCCCGGTTTTTGTGCATGGGCGTGGTAAGCAGAACGGAGCTTTCTGGATTGTTGGTGGAGGTTCAGGCAGTGGTTCATGTATGCAGGCCCTTGGTCATGGAGGACTTTCAAGGCGTGGGCCAGTACTTTGAAATGGCATCTTTTCTGAATTGGGAGCCAGTGGAGGTCTCTCAGGTGTTGGGTGATTTGGGTCCTTTTGGGCAGGTTGCGGTTCAGTCTGGCTGTTGCCTTCTGCATCATCTGGAGTCTTCTCATGAGTTCGCTGGAGCTGCCTTTATAGTGTGTGTTGCCATAGTCCAGGTGCTGGTGATGAGGGCCTGCGTCACTGTTTTTCTGGTGCTGATGGAGAACAACTTGAAGATTCTGCAGAGTATGCGGAGAGTGTGGAAGCCGGCTGAGGAGCCGGCATTGACCTGTTGTTTTATTGAGAGTTTTCTGTCTAGGATTATGCCGAGGTTGTGGGCCTAGTCTTTCTGTGTGAGTTTGGGTCTGAGTTCGATGGCCACCAGGTGTCCTTCCAGAGGGAGGTTTGCTGCCGAAAATCAGCAATTCGGTTTTGCCCGTGTTGAGTTTCAGGTACTTGTCCTTCATCAAGGCTGAGGCTTTCTTTGTGCAGTTGTGGGAGTTGGATGTCATAGTGGCGGAGTTAGCTGAAGACGAGAGGACGAGATGGATGTCGTCGGGGCAGGAAATTATGGTAATGTTGTGGTTTTTGACGATGACTGCTAGTGGCGTCTTGTAGATGTTGAAGTGGGTTGGACTTAAAGATGACCCTTGAGGGATGCCGTCGATGGTGCGCTTGGTCGTGAAGTGAAGGGAGGGAGACGAATTCTCTGAGTGTGCTCCGTGAGGAATGACGCCATCCATCTAAGATTATCTTTGATAATCTTAGATGTGCATACCTATATCACAACAAGTACATGTTCTCAATCAACAGCTGCATTTGTGTGTTTTGTCTAGGTGCTAGAGCCTGACCAGAACAGAATTACAATGAGCATTGTTGTTCAACCTTATGTACTAAGTGCCAGGAAAGAACAGAATGCAAAAACAGTGTGTTCTTTGTGAAAGAACATTGCGGCATAAAGCAAAACATATTTATAACATGTGCAAAGAAAAGGACCATTTGCAACGTGCTCATGCTAACATAGGGAAAACGACAATGGGCCTGCACAGCACTCATATCAAGACCAGCTGTGTGAGGTCAAGGTTGTCCAATCGTTCCAGAAGGTCAATGGAGTTAGTTCCTGTGGGGAAGTTGCGAACTCCCAGGAAGACATTGTTTATATTTGATGGCGAGCAGGGTGATGAACTCTGTGATGGCGTTGCTGAGGGCAGTTTGTGGTCCTGGGGGTCGGAATACGAGGGTGCCTGTGATTGTGGTTTTGTTCATCGGTGTGGTGTTGGAAGTTCAGGCGTTCCATGATCGTGTTGGTTTCAACTTTGGTGGTGGTGCAGATAATTTATTCCTTCTGTACGATGCCACCTCTGTGTCTGTTAGAGCGGTCCCGGTGTTTCATCTTGTAGCCATTGGGTGTTAAGGTGACGATGTGAGGGGCGATGGGGGGGGGGAGGGGTGTGAGCCAGGTCTCTATTATGACAGTCACATCGAGGGCGGAGGTGGTGTCCCAGACTTCGGTGGCATGTTTGCAGAGTGATCTAGCATTGATCAGGAGGCATCAGAATGGCTCTGGTGAGGCAAAGGATGGCGGGGAGGGCTTGGCGCGGGTTCTGCAAGGGTGGTCGATCTTCGGATGGCGGTGACTCAGCAGCTGAGGCAGGTGAACGGTCACGTACAGTCTGGGTATTACTTCACTATGTACAGTCTGAGTATTACTAACATCTATATTTTGAAAGCACTTTTTTATCGTAAACGTTTTAGCAAATTTTGTAGCAGGCTATCTTACACTGTGTGTAATGCAAGTTCAAAATAATGACAAATATTCACAGTGCTTTCTATCACAGACTGGGATCTCATAGCTCTAAAATATTGAGTCAATATTCTACCCTGCCCTGACAAGGATTCAATCCTGTGGCTCTCTGGTTATGCACACAGACTTCTGCAGTGCAGCGTGATAGAGGTTTCATAATGTACAGTAGTAGTGCATTTCCCATTGATTAACTTTTTATTCAAGCTGCACCTTATTTTATATGTAGTTACCTGAAGGTGAAGGACCGAAAAAGTTATAGAATATTTTGTTTTTTTTACTGTCGCCTTTGATCCCAACTGCACCCTCAATCACACCCTCCCCTTTATACCCTCTCCATGCTTACTCACTCTATGCGCTCTCCACGCCCCTATGCTCGCAGCAGGGCCGGCCCTAAATCGGATTGACTGGGACAGTGCCCTGGGCAAAAAGAAATTTGGTGTTTGTTGTGGGGACGAAGGGTTCTTGTGGTGTGACAGCAGGAGGTGTGAGGAAGATGGGAAGAGGGCACGGGGTTGATGGGGTGCTAACAATTACGCGGAGGTGATGACAAAGTCTTTAACGTGTACTGATTGAAACCAAGTGGGATGGACGACCTGCTGTTCTCATAACATTAAGTCAGGCAGCTCCCTGTAGCACCCCTCGGAATATTGGCGCCCCGGGTTTGGGCACAGCCCGCTCATGCCTAAGGCCGGCCCTGGCTCACAGGATCACAATTCCCGCCCTTTTTAAAACCCACTACGCTCAGCTTTTACTGGGAGTGATTGTCGTCATTTGGGCGTGGGTTGTCTGACCGCTACTTACGCTTCAATGTACCGCGTCCAAGAGTGAGAATCGGGCTATTCGCCAACCACTGAGCGGGCCCTTACTAGATGTTCCCGAGGGATTACATTACGCATTATCAGGAAGTATGAATAACCTATGTCTGGCAAAGGGGCCATTGCTTGCGCAGGGTCACACAAACTTTGGCTCTCAACTCATGATCAGTTGAGATTTTTTTTAGGAATTTTAAATTGTTCCACAAGTTGAAAATGCCTCCCTCTTCCACAAGGAAAGTCTTTGTGCCATTCTGAGGTACCTTGGCGCACTGGTCCTAGTAATGGTGGCTGGGTAGATATGGGTGGGCATGCAGAGAGGTCTAATTATATTCCTCTGTGGTGACTGATGTAGCACTGGTGACCTTTGGCCTGTAGAGGCTCGTGATCAATGTCCCAGGACCCAGAAATAGCAGTCACTGGATGTAGTTTGTCTCCATAGACACTGACAGCATGAACTTATTCAGCAAAGGGAGCACAAGAGAACACCACGAAAAGGCGCAGGCAGGCCATGTGTTGGGGCATAGGACATGGAGGGGGGCTGTATGAAGGAGTCCGGGCACACCTGGATGAACCCCAGCAGAAAACCTGGCACATCCTGTGTCATAGAACATTCTAGGACCGTGATTCTTAACCTTTTGACTTTTGTGGATCCCTACTTGATAATTAATGGAGTCCGGGGACCCCACTGAATAATTACTGGAACCAAGAGAACACAGAGTTTAAGCCATTTCCATGATTTGTACCTCAAACCAGTACACAAAAAAATAGAACAACCATTCGTCAAACAAAAACACAAATGATAAAATATTTTATTTCATTCACAAACACTTATTAATAATTTACATTTTCACTGATGGGAAGCCTGGGGCATTTCTTAAATTTATCTGAGACCACCCATTGTCCATACTATATTCTATTTGATCCATTTGCTCTGCTCCCTCAAATCAATCTGAGAGCATCAACTTAATTTTTTGCCTCCAGTTTTAATTTCCTTCACATTTCTGTAAAGTTTAAAATTTGTACATTTTGTTTCTTTATGTACACTTGACATAATCTGTTAATAATATTTATCTTTCTTACCAGTTCCGCACCTCGTGAATAGGCGTCGGGCACTACCACGGTTAATAATCTCAGCTCTAGGACATACTGTTAGATTGTTAGAACATGTTCTAACATTTGTGGATCACAAACGGGAAAATAGCCAGAAAGTCAACAGGTGTACTCTTTATAAGAGAAGTGAGGTGTGCACAGGCATGACACTGTCTCACCTACATTTATTTCATCCTATTTACAGGTTTATGGAAACAGTTGGACAGGGACAGAAAATAGGCCCATGCATCAAAATAAAAGTGACCCCATTAGTAATTCACATAGTTAAAAAAATAAAATAAAAAAAAGTCCCACACTTGCAAACCAGGGCAGTTCGAACTTGTGAAGACTCTCTGTATAAGTGCAGTGCAATGTATTGGAGACTGCATTCATTTGTGCTTGCTGCAGGCAATGTTTGTGGTAATATCAGGAAAATCAACAGTAAAAACCGGTTCACCAAACCATAAAATGAACCCACAAACTGCCAAAAAATGCCCCAAACACAGACCTGTCAGACCAGCTCTTCTGGCACTGCCAAATTGCTCAATGTTAGTTTAAAATAAAAGTTAGGTTCTTGTGCCAAAATCCGCAGCCGAGAAATGTCAATGTCCAATCACAAGGGAGTGGTTCTGGTGTGATTACAGGCCCGGACAGGCCGTTGCGGGCACTGGGCAATCCCCCGGTGCGCCGCAAGGGTGGGTGCCGGTTTTGGGCCCTGGGGGCCGTTTTTGTTACAGGGCCGTTTTTGCAGCATAGCTGCAAAATCGTCCCTGTAACAAAATCAGCTGAAAACCGACCCCGGCAAAGAGCTCGGTCGCACCCCCAGGGGGCCAGCTGAGCACTTTGCCAGGACTGGTTTTGGTTCTCAGTCCGGCCCTGGTGATTACTGTGGTTGTCAGTGATTTAAAAGTGGGGTGTCCAAGGTTGGCGTGAGAAGGCCTTTTCCCTGGCTACTATCAAAGATCAGAGCTTTAAGTGGGCCGGGTCTCACGGGTGCCACACCAGCAGTTAATTAAAGGAGGCCTCGAAACGGGTCTGTATCGGGCTCTGTTTTGGGCCCTGGCAGAGGCGGTGTGTATCCACCCCGATGACGTGTTTCTGCATATACAAGAAAACAAGATTGCTGTTGTTTAGAATAGCGTGTCCCTCAATTTATTGCTAAAACTAGCAGCCCGGCCCGACGTTGTCCGGGTATGAATTGCTGCCTGCCAGTAGTATATTGTTTTGTAGGATTTCGTTTTGATAGCATTTCTTATTAGGTCTGTGAAACGCTCCGATTCACAGTGCCCTGCTGATGCACTTAAGAGTGCGCGTTCAGTAGTGTGTGAACTTGAGTTTCCCTACTTTATTTTTCCTTGCAATATTATATAGCACGAACTCGACAACCTGGCATGAGCACAATTTACATTACAGAAGAACACATTCATTTGTGGTAGGCATGGGGAGACAAAGCGATTTCCCTGGAATCACAGGATGTTGAGCTGAAGCGGAGATTCGAACGTAGCTCCCCAGCTCTAAAGTTCGTAATTCTAGAACTTGTGGCGGGAGGTGTGTCTAAAAGTGTATGTCGTGCTGGCCATCAATGAGAGAGACCTGTGCATTTTTCAAATGGGTGGTGAAAAAATATGAGTATGTTGCTGGAGATGTGGGCCGCCGTGCCACCAATGTACTTACCGGGGGAGGGTAAACACCCATTATTCCGCAACTTTCTTTCCGCATACCATCACTCCGCTTACTTGCATTAGGAAAGACTCTGCCATGCCATTATAACGCATGGCATTACATTTTATATGCTTTTACCACGCATACATTTACAACGAAATTCGTTGTAAATGCATGAATGGTAAAAACATGTTTTTTTTTATAAATGTTTGGATAAGGTAAGTATGGGTCTAGGGGTATATGTTTTGGGGTACTGAGGTATATGTTTTGGGGTGTTTGGGTATTTTAAGGGTTCAGATATAGTTTTGGGTTATGGGGTACAGGAGTAGTTTTAGGGTTTAGGGATAGGTATGGGTTTTGGGGTACAGGGGTATTTTTAGGGTTCAGGGCTAGGTTTGAGTTTTGGGTTATAGGGGTATTTTAAGGGTTCAGGGCTGGGTTTGGGGTACAGGGGTATTTTAAGGGTTCAGGGCTAGGTTTGGGTTACAGGGGTATTTTAGGGTTCAGGTGTAGGTTTGGATTTTGGGGTACAGGGTTATTTTTTAGGGTTCAGGGCTAGGTTTGGGTTTTGATGTACAGGGGTATTTATAGGGTTCAGGGCTAGGTTTGGGTTACAGGGGTATTTTTAGGGTTTAGGGATAGGTTTCGGTTTTGGGGTACAGGGTATATTTATAGGGTTAAGACGGGTTAGTGTTTAAGGGTGTTGGGGTATTTTAAGGAGTAAGGGTGGATTATGATTATGGGGTGCAGGGGTATTTAAGGGGAGCAGGGTGGGATTAGCACACAATATGAGACATGGCATGAAGGGCGGAATTTACCACACGCCCCCAGCGTTTGTCATGCCCCCAGAACACGCCCACAGCACAACGCAGACACGCCCACAAGGGACTACTTTGCTGGCACGGTTCTTTTACCTTTTAAATGTATATGGTGGGCGTCTGCATAGCCTATGTCCTTCTGCTGCAGCTGCCCTTTCCAACGCTGTATTGGGTGTTGTGATTGGTGCTGTGGTTCCTGAGATTACCCGCCTCAAAGGTTTGGGCTCTCTCTTTATTATATTAGTATGGATGAGTGACATGACAGCCGACCCCAAACTTATGCTTTTAACAAATGCCCTTCAAGAAGCAGCACTCATTTTTGAAAAGACTGTGTTTATTATATTGTATGGATTTAAAATTTAGCTTTCTCCGTTGGTTTCTGAAATAGCTAGGCTTCCTTGGTTCTTCTACAGAGTTTTCTAGAATAAAAGGAGCGCTTCCCCCAGACCTGGGCAAGGCCCTGCCTGAAATCCTGGCCATTATTACTTTTTGGTCTGTGGTGCAAATTCTTTACAATTAAAACACTGCTGTAGTCTCGGTTTTCTCACATCACTTGGGCTGTGTTGCTTTAAGTCTGTACTAGATTTTGTTAGTAAGTAAACACATCATGAAGTGTAAATGCTTATTTTGACCTCAGAGGTTATATATGCATCGACGAATTTATTTAGACTGATTGTTCTGAAAGTTGCCAGGAACATGACTGTGACAAGTTGGGTCGCCAGGCCCATTGTGTGGTGCGGATGGATTCCCATAGGTCATTGTGACAATGTGAGGCGTATGCGCGTTGCCGTGGATCCCTTGACGTCGCAGTGACAGGTTGGGGTGCATGCCTATTGCACGGTGCAGTGGATCCCTTGAGGACGAAGTGACACGTTGATGCGTATGCCCATTGCACAGTGCGGTTGGATCACTTGCAGTCGTTGGCATTGGGCCTTGGAGACAGATGTCAATTGCGAAGATGGCTTCTTCCATCTCTTAAGAGGGAGGGTACTGATTAAGACCTTTTTTGATTCTCTTTTCCTCTCTCAAAGTTTACTTATCTTCCAAGAAAGGGCAAATGATTTGTTTGAGAGCATGAGCAAAACAGAAGGGAATCCTACTTAATGTCGACATTGTATATATTACCCTCCTTTCATCCTTTTTGTAAAGCGCTCTGATATCCTTCGGGGTCTTGTTCGTGCTATATAAAACTTTATAAATAAATAAATAAACCAAGAAAAAGATGCAAGAAATACCTTTTGGTGCTGGGTCTTTTGTGCCCTTTACCAGACAAATCCATTTGCTTTTCTATTCCTTTGGCTAAAATTATGAAAACATCCTTTTAGAAGTAAACAAATCAATTTTTAGTTCAGTGACTTTCAGCAGAGTATTTTCAGATCTTGCTTGCCAGCACCTTTGTTGAGCTGACCTTATGTAATCACCCCAAAAAGAGGTTTAACCCCTTTGCTGCGGGGGAGGAGGGCGCGCACAGTGCCCCCATACTCATGACGAGCTCAGCTCGTCATGAGCTACGGCGCTCCTGTGCTCATGACGAGCTCAGCTCGTCACAGGTGTATTGCCTCCCGTGGAACGCTCAGCACAGCGGGGAATTCTCCCCGCACCTGAGCGTTCCACGGGCCATGACGAGCTGAGCTCGTCATGAGCACCGGAGCGCCGTGGCTCATGACGAGCTCAGCTAGTCATGAGCATCCAAGGTGTTAAGAAGCTGCATAGAGAAGGGCTTAGGCTCCGCCCACATATTGCTCTTCCTCTTTACAAGCTTTTGATTGAGTAGAATGTGTGTGCTTCTGTTAAAAAAAGAGTGTTTATATTGTATTCTTTATCCTTAGTGGAAAGCGTATGCACAATACAGCAGGCCGGAGTTTGATTATGATAACAAGCTAATGATCAAGGCTATGGAGTTGCTTGGTTTATAAGGAAAAGTTATGTCAGAAGTCCTAGGTCTGATCTTTTAATATGCAATGTTATGATAAAGGCAGTAGGCTTAGCTTATTTATTGTTAAAAGCATATGTTAAATGCACTAGATCTTAAGAGTGCATTGTTTTACGTGGAATTTAAGCCTGTAAACAGGCATTTTATTTTTACATGGAATCTCACAGAATACCGTAGTAGGCAAGGGTTTTGGTGTTTTTTCTCCCCTTCTTACATAACCTGGGGGTGGAAGATTTGCACTCTGAGAATCCTTGCTATGTCCCTGTAGGATGGGTTGCATGTCGTTTGTCAGTTGTAATCGTGCGCATATTTATATTTTCATGAGCAGTTGAGCAGTGTTTAGCTGTGAGTGTATTAAAGTTTTGTATAGGTCTGCAGTGACCGTTTCAGCTGTCTGCTAGGCTCTTGCAGTAATAAATGTTTTTTAAAACAAATATTCATGTACATAGAGGGGCTTAAGGCCAGCCCTCTTCAGCCACTGGTCTTCTTGAGTGTCATTCATATTATGTTTCTACCCATGGCAACACAAAGCTAAGAGCACTGGGTCAGCCTACTACAGACATTGACTCTATTGCTCTGTGATTGACGCAGATCACATGCACACAATCATTTGAAAATGAGATTGCTTCAATGCCGGAGACACTCTCCAACCAGTACTTTGGCTTTCCATTTTGTCCTTGTATATGTCCTATTTAATGCCTGGTCTTCTGCTTATTTCTGTATTTCTGTATTTATTTATTGTTTAGTTCTGTTGGATCACTCCCTTGTCATTCATTTCATAGACGGGTTGCTGCATCCCAAAGCTTCTAAGCTAGGCAGCCATCTTGGAATGGGGTTATTCATAGTACATCATTTGTTGTATCGTTTTAAAATGGTGCAACATTTAGAAGCAAAATTCAGCATTTTGGTTTGGTACACAATGATAAACTTTGCACAACACAATTTAAGGATGGTTTCCCAGTATTATGAGAATGGTATTATGCATAGTATATCATTGTTTTAACTGTTCTCATTACTTCTAAACACGGCAGCCATAGTAAACTTTAAAAATAATTATACATTATGCAATACACAATGCAAGAATGGCCCGCTATATGGAATATTTACTTCTTTTATCTGTTTTTTTAAAAACATTTGTGAATGACCTTCCTTCCACTTGTATTGTTTGAAGAAGAGGCTCGGCATTGTACATGTAATTTTCCTGCTTAATGTGGTTTATTTTCTATTTAGAGTTGTTTCATAGCATAAATATATTATATTTCGTTTCTGTTTTTTTTAAATGGTTTCTGTTTTTGGAGAATGTGGCCTCCCTACTATTTGGCTGCAGCAGCGAAATGTTAAAAGTTCGTGTAACTAGGAGATTAAAACATCTTGTTTTAGCTGGTACTAGTCAAAAACTTGAACATTCTGCACTGGGCATTGGCACTTGCCTGCAGTGGCCTGGTACACAAGACAGACTAAAGCTACAACTAGAAAGCACTGCCTCAGTGAGTAAGCGAGCGCACAGCAAGCTGAGTAAAATGTATTTATCACATAAGGGCTAGACTTGGAGTGGAAGAAAATGTATTTTTCCTTGCATTCAGTAGTAAAACAGTAAATTCTATCTGGTGCTCATGTGTCATCGATTAAATGATTTTTAGTAATCTGATCTTCCGGGCCTGGGCTGCAGGTGAGACAGTACCTAGGGAATGCTGCTGTTAGAAGGAGTATTAGTAGGGTATGTGTTCGGAGAGTGTGTCTAATACACACTTCTTCTGAGAACTGGGAATGAGATTTACTGTGACATAAAGAAACCTTCTCTTAACTCCACCCTTGCACTTTCCTCATAATCTCTGGTGCCACACTGACTTGGAGTTCTTGGTCCTAGGTGGTGGTCACTTAGTTTGGTTTCATATATTGGGGGGAGGAGGATCTTTGAGTTTGGGGTAACTCTAATTTATAGGATCCTCTAAACATGCAAGACATTGGAATGTAGATTTCAAATGTAGAGAGAGTCAAGCAAACATATATGACAAGATCTCTACATTGGAAGCTCACCGTGCAGCCATATGAAAGATATATACTTTACCAATGTCTGCTGGCACCCTCAAGTGTCTGGCTCTAATGTGCTAACGCTGCATGAATAAGCACATTAATCCCAGATCTATTGGTTTTGTTAGCACTGTAGATGTAATAGACCTAGTACTCAAATGGTGGAGGTATGGTATTTAGACATTGTTGTCAGATTTAAGGAGGTCCAACAATTGTGTCAAACTAGAAAGCAAGATTTGGAGTACATTTGCATATTATGACAACCATGTTTCTTTCAGACAATAAAAACCTAGTGCAGTTATCTAAACTTTAGGCTAAAACCTGCTGCCTGTTCTATAAATGTGCCTTCTTGAGTGATAGATACATTGCTTCAAATGTTGTTTCTTCTTTTTATATCCTCAGGCTCGAATGGGTGGAAATCATCGAGCCTCGCACCCGGGAGTGCATGTACGCCAACCTCATCACGGGGGAGTGTGTGTGGGATCCGCCCCCCGGCGTCCGGATCAAACGCACCAACGAGAACCAGTGGTGGGAGCTCTTTGACCCAAACACTTCTCGCTTCTACTACTACAATGCCAGCACCCAGCGGACAGTTTGGCACCGGCCGCAGAACTGCGACATCATCCCCCTGGCCAAGCTACAGACGCTGAAGCAGAACACAGATTCGCCCCGACTGTCGACGGAGAACAGCCCCAGTCGAAACAGCAACATCAGCCGAGATGGGAGCACCCACTCGTCACTGGAGCAGGAGCTGGAGAGCAGCGACAAGGCCCCCGAGCCGATCAAGACCAACCGGCTCTCCAGCCATTACTGCATCGTCAACAACGAAGTAGACAGGTAATACACTGGCCGCTAACTTATGGACGGAATATGCCTGTGTCTTGGCTGCTCTTACGTTTTTGTTCTAGAGAAAAGGTTGAGTTGGTACAGGGATTGTGTCCTTGCAATTCCACCATCAATTGTTGAGAAGATCATCTGACCTGGTCATGTGTGTGGTCAGTCCAGAGCAGGTGAAGCAGGAGTATAAATGTACCCCATGATAATCTGCACACCATAAATCCCCTCTTTTGTAGCCTGTGAAATGATTCAAATCCACAGTCGAGTCTCGAGATTATACAGCATGTTCAAGATTTTGCAGTAAAATCATCTAATTTGCCAACGTGCTGGTCCCCCCTGAAAGATCAAGCGCAATGCGGCACTTGTTATAGAGTTGCTTGACATGAGGCAGACTCACGACTTATCCAAGGGACTTTGCTACTGGGGATTTCCTAATATCCCTATAGGTCAAGGCCGCTTATGCCGATCATTGAGCTTGTGATTAAAGATGATGATTATTATGGTTGCTGTTACTCTTGTTGTTCATCATGGTTCATTAATCTCAAGATGAGCCATCTAAGTGCAACTAACACACTCCAAATTGGCTTAAACCGATCCATGGCTGGAGATCTTTTAGAACGTCTGCTCCCAGGAGGTATCAAAGTGCCATCGCCTTTAAGTCATAACGTTGTACTGCGCTTCTGCTTGGAAAGTTGGAGCTTAAAAGCATTGGTTGTATGCACATGCACACAGCTTAAATTTGGATTATTTTGTTAGGTCTATCTGTATGTATTGGAGATTATTGTGAGGAATTATTTTTGTGTGCAGCGTGCTACAGCACATAGTGATAGACTTTCACTGAAGCTATAATGCAAGGGAAAAAGGTCAAGCAGGCCAAGTGTGCTCTGTGGTGTCCCATCACATACTGGCCAGATATGAGGTCTGCTGTCCTCCGATCTTTTCTATATTTGCATCTTTTCAAGCTCCTAGAAGTCTCACAGTGAACACCAAAATGCCCGGCTTCCCACGGGGAGAAGGTCTCTTGTGGCTTTTCCACCTTTAATGCTAATATTTCTGTTGGCTGTCTTTTCTTTAGCTGCAAAACTTCCCCATCAAGAACTTGTGTTGTCAGTGTGTTTCTTGGCTGTCGTAGTCATTTTTTGGGTCGAAGCTCACTAGACAGTACAGCTGTCTGGTTTGCTAATGACATCTTGGGGAGATTCTGAAAGATTCCCTGGGAACGCATTCCGCCCGTTGCTTACCATTCATTGGCTTTGGGGTTTCTAACTCACATGTTCTTGCTTTCTGTTTGGTGGCTACATTTTGTTTTAGGCTGTCCAGCTTGAGCTCCGCCCATCCCTTGTTCAAACTCTATTTACTGTATTCTTCCACTAACACTGAATTTCTGTAAACAAGCCTTTAAATCTTGTTCTTATCTGGTCATATTTTCTGTGCATTCAAAGACAGATGTCAAATGTCAAGCTTTGTCTTCCAGGGAGCTCGGTGTTTACTTTTCTTTCTCTGACTTCAAAGTCAGAGGATTTATGTGACAATCATTCTAGCTACTCACGATGTGCAGCACAGTGTCATTTTTTTCTATCACAAAACAAAATTTAAATGTCTGTAAATTAACTGTGTAGATATTTCAGAACATAAAAAGCACAAATGAAGCTCATTTTTTTGGCAATTCTGATGTGTGGTGAAAACAAATATTTTAATATATTCGAAACATCGATATCGTAAGTGATGACATTTCCACACAATATTGTTTGTGCACTGTATACTTTTATCAGTTAAATTGTATGTCTGTGCGAATGTAATGGTAATTTCAATTGAAGATGTGTTGTTTGTAACGGCAGGGTGCTATATCACCATGCACTTTACCCCACTCTACTTAGCACCACTCCACTGCACTCTATTCTGCATCAATGCACACTGCACTCTACTCTGCACCCCTCCACTCTACACCACTCCACACAACACCTCTCTAGTCTATGCCAATACACTGTACCCCTATACTACTCTACCATGCACCACTGCACTCTTTGCCACTACTCTGCACCATTGCACTCTACAACACTCCACTTAATACCACTGCATTCTGCCACTTGACTCTTGTCTTGAACAATCTACTGTCCGCCACTTCACTCAACGCCTCTCAATTCCAGAATGCACATTCCATTCCACTCTACGCCACTCCACGCCACTGCCGTCTACCCTGCGCCATTTCACTCTACACCGCTACAAGCTACTCCACTCTTTGCCACTTTACTCAAAAGTAATACACTGTACGCCACTTTACTCTACGCTAATCTACTCTGCACCAGTGCTCTATATGCCACTATATTCTACTCTGCAACACTCTACACCATTGCACTGTATGCCAGTTTACTCTGCACCACTTTATGCCACTGCACTCTACCCTAATGCACTCTCTGCCACTCTGCTCTACACCACTGCACTGTATGACACTCTACTCTGCAGCACTGCACTCTCTGCCACTTAACTCTTCATCACTCTACTCTGCGTCCCTGCACTTTATGCCACTGCACTATACTCTATGCTACTCTACCACACTCTATGACAATGCACTCTACGCCAAAGCACTTTAGGCCACTACACTCTACACCACTCTAATATACTATGCACCACCACACTCTGCGCCACTCCACCACTGTACTCTACAGCACTCTACTCTTTGCCAAAGCAATCTATCCTACTGCACTATACGACGCTGCACTCTGCTCTGCAAGACGGCACTCTCTGCCACTGACCTCAACGCCACCCTACTCTATGCCACTGCACTCTGTCACTGAACTCTACTCTGAACAACTCATCTGTATGCCATTCTACGCCAATGCAATGTATACCACTACACTCTACACCACTCTAATCTATGCCACGGAAGTCAACGCCACTGTACTGTACACCTCTGCACTCTAGCCTGTATCATTGCATTTTAACTTGAACCACTCCACTCTACACCACCTTACTCTACTCTGAAACAATCTACTTAACGTCACTGTACTCTACGCCACTCCACTCTATTCCATTGCACTCTACGCCTCTTCAATATACTCTGCAAGATTCTACTGTGTGTCAATGCACACTACGCCAATGAACTCTACACCACTTTACTCAAGACCAGTGCACTCTGCCAATCTACTCTGCGCCACTCTACTGCAGTCTACGACACTCCACTCTTCTCTATGACGCTCTACTCCATCCGATGCCACTCCACTCTACAACACTCTACGCCACTCTAAGCCACAACTCAACTTTACAATGCTTTACCCAAATCCCTCTACGCCACTCCGTGCCACTTTACCCCACCTGTTCCACTGCTCCACTCTACACCACCCCCACTCAACTCTATGCCACTAGACTCTGCATCACTCTACTCCATTCTGCAATTCCACTCTCCTACACTACTCCACTCTACGCCACTCCACTCTACGACAATCTCCTCCGTTCTCCATCACTCTGCTCTACAACACTCTCCTCCACAACACCCTTTATGCCACTTCACTCTACACTACTACACTCTATGCCACTCCTCAGTACAACACTGTACTGTATTCGACACCCTTTCTTTCCCTCTACAAAACTATACTCCCCCAAACAATCCACGACACTCTACACCACTCCACTCTGTCACTCTGACACTCCACTTCACTCAACTCTGCACCCCTCTACACCACTTCACGACTCTCTGTGCCACTCCACTCCAGTTTATGACATGCCACTCGCTCTCCTTTACCCCACTAACTTGTAGCCATGCTGAAGAGCAGCCACGCTGGTGCACAAAGCCAATAGCTATTGCATCGGCGAGACCTAAAGGCTTTGGCAATGCTTGTTTATTTTGCGATTGGACAGCTACATTGTGTGGCAAGATTTTGCTGTATTTTTACGAGTGATACAACTTATATTATTCTCCGTTACTTCCAAGCAAGCAGCATTAGCAAATCATCCTCTCTAGTACCGGCTACTGACTAGGCCCAAATAGGGCAAAATGTTGCACTGAATGTTTGTATTTGGCTGGTGTTAGGGGTTATTTGTTCATTAGCGAATGCTGAATTCGGAAAAGCCTCCTGCACGTAACTTTTTGGGTTTTACCTCCGTCTATGAGCATGGAAATAGATGTAATGCATGGGTGACAATAGTGAAAGATTAAAAATGCAGGAATACATCCTAGTGGTAAAGAAATATGCTATCAAGGTGCTTTTGGAATTGAATTTGTGAAAGTGCTCACAAGATAGTGACAGTGAATCCAACCTGAGTGCATCACACTTCTTGCAATACACATATATCTGTGCTTGCAGGACAGTTTCAGCTTCACTGTTAAGATTCACACGCACATTTAAGCCTGCTGCACCACAGTGAAAGGGAGCAGTTCTTCCAAATGTCTACTTTTCTTAGATCTGAGTTTTGACATCACAGCTGTCAAAAAGACCTATTGGTAGCAATATGGATTGAGTGGGCTTTGAGTTCCCTGCTCTCTGCCACTGGCTTCTTTCAAGCAGCCCACTTGCAGCCATTGGCTGGAGACTTTTTCAATCATGTCTTGGCTCAGCCCAGTGGAGTATTCATCTCTTACCTAACACTAGCGGCTGCTGGTTGTATCCATCCTCCTCTACTCGAGTGTTTACATTGAACTGCATGAGGAACTACTTTACAACTATAGTTCTTTCTGTTTCCTCCTGCTGGCTCTCTCTAATGTGCTAATACTTCATGCTTTAGCACCTTAAACCCAGACCTGTTGGGTTGCCAGTACTTGTATTTATATGTTTAAAGAGTTTTCCAAAGCTCAAAGTGATGATGCTGATTTCGCGCCTGCGCGGCGCGTTCTAGTGAGCTTTCTATATGACGGAACCGCTCCGTCATGAGCACAGCGCAACCGAGGCTGGTGACGGAGCGGTTCCATCACCAGAAGGGGCGCGGCCCGCCCGCCCCCTTAGCGCTGTGGCGGAATAGCGTCGCAGCGAAGGTGCTAAGTACAGGAATAGATTGATGGCGTGTCCAACTGGGGTGCCTCGTGAGATACGGTGAATTGTCATTGGCAGAACTGGTTTATCTCAATAGTTTAACTGCTTTTCGAAGGAAACCCCTGATGGATTAGTGCGAATCTCAGGTGGGATGGAGTTCCAGATTCTGGGGGCTTAGCCAGAGACGGTTCGAGTGAAGATGATACTTTTGTTGTATTTAGAGGTTTCGACTGGAGGGATCTAGCGCTGTGCTGAGAGTGGCTTCCATCCGAGAGGTTGCATGCCAGGTACTCCAGCATGTTGAGATGTATTGCTTCATGTGTCCTCCATTCAATCTTGAGCATGCGTCTGGCTTCGATGGTGCACTACTGTTGCGATACGAGCGACAAAGTGATGTACGTTTGCCACCTTGGTGAGGACATCCTTGCAGTGGGTGAACATGGGATTTCCCTGGATTTCCACTGGACAATCCATCCCAGGACCGGAGGCCAGGAACCAAAGTTGAGGGAGCAGCTGCAAAACTGCTCATGCAAAAAAGGATAGGTATGCTGTGGTTGGAAATAGAGATGACCTGCCATCATACTTTCTTCTAAGTTGGCAATACTTTAAGGTGAAGGTGTGAATGCAGCGATTGTAGTCTTTATTAGTACGAGGGGTACAGGCTACATAACATGGTCTATTTCCATGGACATGGAGGGCGTGGTTCACAAAGAAATGCATACATCTCTCTATGCTTGTTGTGCGCCTGCAAATTGAGATTAAAGTGTCTTCTCTCACTCACAAAAATCACAGACATCTACATACAATACGTTAAGAGTGAATCTAAGTAATTGTAATTAAATATTTGGCGTCAGCACATACTAAAGTGATGTGCCTGTTTGCAACGTCTAGAGGATCAGACCGAATATTCACGCATAGGGTTAGGAAACTAGAGACATTTTAAAAAGTCCTTTTAAGTTCCCCTTCCTTGTCATAAACAGTGAATTCATTTTCCTGAGAAGTTATTTCCTCATCTCTCCACTGTTCCATTTGTAACCGAGCTGCCTTGTTTTTAACATTCATGTCACCCAATAGGTTCAATTGGCAGAAGATCTGGGGGCAAAGGTTGTTACCTACGCTGGCGATACCCAGCTCTTGTTTACACGGAGGAAAAATGAGTGCCCCACCTCATCCGCAAAAAATTGCCTGACCACAGTTTTTCACTGGCTGGCCGCCGCACAAATCCTCCTTTATGGAAAGTTGCCCCCTCAGTTTAGAGAAACGCTCTGGCCATCGAATTTCGCCATGCCAGCCTCAACCAGGCAACCCGCTAAAATCTGGGGGTTTGGTTTGAGGAGAACCTTACGTTCTCGACTCATATCAAGAAGCTAGCAGGGAACTGTTTTGGGCTACGTAAAACCCGCCGGTATATTTCTCCCACTTCTCCCGAGGGCTGCTGAAGAAATGATCACCGAGCCCTTATTTTTTCCTGATTGGATTAAGCCAATGCCCTGTACGCAGGCATCCCTGGTTATCTGCCTAACAAACTACAAGTAGATCAAAATGCAGCGGTCAGGCTTATCCTCAACATCCCCATTAGAAGCAGCGGGAGTCCTCTGTGCGCACTACACTGGCTTCCCGTGGCAGCACGGGTTAAATTTAAATCTCTAGTCATTGCACATCGCGCCCTTCATGTGTCGGGTCCAATCGATCTACAAAAGCGTTTTTCCTTCTATGGCCCTACGAGACAGTTGCGCTCTACTTCTCAACTCCTGGCCCAGGTGCATCGTTTCAGACTGCAAAGGATGGGTGGCAGCTTCCTTGCCTTGAAAGCTGCCCTAGCCTGGACCTCGCTGCCTTTTGCTCTCCGTAGCATTCAGGATCCCACTCTTTTCAAGAAAAACCTGTAAACATTTATTTTTGTCTAATCTGGTTCTCCCGACTCCTCAAGGAACGCGCCGGGACACTCTTCTGAGTATCTGTGCGCGTTATAAATATAAATAACATAAATCGGAAATACAGGTACATTTCCTGACATATTCTGCATCACTTTAATCTGGATCTTTCGAGTAAAAATCAGTAAAAACTGGGAGCTTTAATTACAACTCTGGATGTTCTCCAACGTGGTCTAAATTCACCACAGATCGCCAGCCCCCCTGCTTGCAAAACTTGGGTTTTGCATCACCAGAGTTGACAAAACGTATTTTCTTTTGAAAATTTGGTTTATGTGCAATGCTTAATTTGAGCAGTAGAATGCTGGTGTGGTCCCAGGGCACTCATTTTTGGGGACTGGGACTTAGTTTTCAACATCAGACTTTGATTCAGAAAAAAGACAGCGAAAAATGGAAAATGGGCAAGCAATGGGTAAAAAGAAAGACAAGAAAACAGTGAGAAAGCAGGGATGAAAAAGAACCCCCAAAGTGAGATGCAGGGAGAGCCTGGTGGTGGATGAAAGAGGCATGAGGTGGAATCGAGACCGGACCTCCATCTAATCGTCAAAATGTGGAATGCCTTTGGAAGGCTTCTGTGAACACTTTTGGGGCCTAACATTTATTCTTTTACAGATTAAGCACAGCAAAGGCATTGAATAAGCTTTGTGACTCGGACCCTGTGCCTTCTGTGGGGTGACGAGATAGATGTGCGATGCTCCTCCAACCGAGGAATCCTGTGATGTTGGCCGCCAGTTGTGATGTTGGTCGCCAGCGGCCTCTGTGTTTGGTCTATGAGCCAAAGCATCCATGCCCGCCGCCTTTGGGACCGCGTGCAAGCTGCTCCCTCTGCTGCTAATCTTCAGACTCCTCGCCATGGCTACAAGTGGGATCCGAATGGCATTGAATCCTCACACGCTTGGGTGGCCGCCAGCTACAGCTGAGCAGGGATTAACAAGAGACCACCACTTGTGAGGCCTGGTGGGCAGGGAGACCTCGTGTGCCAGTGGACTCCTTGGACGGCGGGAAGCTGCTGGACTCTGCCACCCTCCCCATCGAATGAGTGGGCATACAGACTGCAAATTCTGCAGCTCGCCTCCCATCAATAACCGCATCCACGCCGCCGCCTCGACCCCCAAGGCATGTCTCTGCCACTTACGCCAAATTCTGATTAGCAAAGAAATTAAATCCGCTTTGCTGTCCGTTCCAGACTCTGTTAATCACGCCTGCCCCTCCGGAGGATTGCTTGGCGGAAATTGAATGGCTTATAGTGTTTACGCTCTTCTGTGGTGTCTACTGGTGAGGAGCACCTTAAAGCAGCCTCACGGCATCGAGCTTGCATGTTCTGATTGGCTACCATAATCTGATTCAGGAAATATGCACAATTAAAGTTGGTTCTCTTTTATGACTGCTCATGGCCACTTTTTGGCCAGCTCTCAACGGCAAGCAGGTTTTTAGCACTATTTGAAAACATAAACCATGCACCGCCCGCCACGCAGGATGGTGCGTTCTAGGTTAGCCACATTTTTTACCTCAAAAAGTGTTGAACGGATCTGGAACCCGGTTCCTGCAAGAATAGGAAGAATTGACGATGATCTAGAATTGTAGAGATGGAGAAAAACCTAGTGCTTCTCAGCTGCGTGGCCGCAGGATGTAGTTGTAGGTCATGCCCTCTGGCTGCTCTTCTCACTCTTTTCAGCAACAAACCATCCTTGTGTGCTTCTGCCCGGTCAGCGCAGCATGTCTCCAAACCTCATGGTCCACACCCAAAACCTTCACGCGAGCCAACATGCAACCCGCACGCTGCCAACCATGGATTACATTACTACTCTAGAAATCTGTCGGGCCTAGAGAGGATCGCATTTCAAAATGTTGTTGAGACCAACACAGCTTTTCCCCTTTCTGAAGTTGATCACTTGAGGTGGGAAATAATGCACAATTTACTGTGCTAATTCACCGCACCACTGTAGCACCAAGAACCAAGGTAAAACAAAGTTTTGTTTCCTCCTTTATGAGTTGTGTGTGAAAATGGCCGTAGTAGTGTGATTTAAAAAATAATGGCCGTACTTAGATTTTACATATACTGTGTCACAAGGATTATTGCCACCTTAAGAGATGTACAGAAACTGCTAAAAATTGTTGTCGTTTCTGGTTCGAGATCCTCTCCTTATAAACGAAGTTTATGAACTTGTTGGCAGTAGGCGTTTATTCCCGCCATACCAGGTCAAACTGATAGTTTCATAGGACACACAAAGTGGTTTTAGCTCTTAGACCGCGCCCAAGTGAGAGACCACCCGCACTCTCCCCCTCTTTGTTGACATGGAACAGATGTGCACTGCCACCCAACTCGATGGGGCGGTTTTTTGGTACCCCAGAAGGATATGAGGCCGTGTGGGCGCGCCGGGTTTCAAATCTAACCTCATGTGGTCAAAATACTGATGTATCTGTGACCTGAG
Organism: Lissotriton vulgaris; assembly: GCF_964263255.1. Lineage (NCBI taxonomy): Eukaryota > Metazoa > Chordata > Amphibia > Caudata > Salamandridae > Lissotriton > Lissotriton vulgaris. The sequence goes on along the minus strand of NC_141691.1, from coordinate 2,003,286,467 downwards.
CATCCGACTCATTCGTGAGAAGTTGTGGCAAGTAGCAAAAGATGTACTTATAAGGGTATTTGAAACTCTATCTCCGCATACTCCTGCTTTGTACATGGTGAAACTCTCTGCAATGATTCTCAAAAAATATACAGATTAAATCTCCGGCATGGATGCGGACAATCGTGGTCCTCCCTTAATGGTGCTTTCTGAGGAAGGTAGAAGGTGAAATCCGAGAGTGAAAATAACCCGTGCTTGTTTATAGAACAAACCGCAAATTTGGAATTGTGACTTTAGGGATGCAATCACGATGCATAGAATATCTGGTTGCAAAGGCGTCACAGCGGCATGTGCATTCCCTGCTGGACAGGGCTTTAAGTGGGATTAAAAAAACTGGGGGAGGGTCTCTCAAACCAGCGTGGCCGATGTAATCAAGGGCGTGGCTTAAAAATACGTTATTTAAATAAAATATCTAAAATCTAATGTAAATACCTGTGCTTAGTCTGCATTCCTACTGGTATTTTGCTGCTTCTGTGATTGCATCCAGATACATAACACAACACGTAATATTACACCTACATCAAGCCAGGAATATTGACTTTGCCAATGGTTGTTAGTTGCGTAAGCTAAAATAAAAGCAACAACTATGGCTTCGTTGTATATAATATTGGAAATGCTTCAGTTCTAAAATGATGAGACTGTGAAAGAGCTATAAACATTCTTTTTGAAGTTACCTCAAAGGCAGTGAAGTGTGGTAATGCATCAGAGTTCAGATTTTTTTTCTCCTCTGAGGGTAAGGGCAAAAATAAAGAGCCCGATAGGGACCCGTTTCAGAAGCGGCCACTTAAAACCCTGCTGCTAGGCTAAATTTCAAAGGGTGTTGCAACACAGTGGATTAGACACCAAGTGCCTAATCGGTCTCACTCACATCGTCATACGAGGCGGCAGTGCCCACCACTTGAGTGATAGTACAACCCGGTGTCTGTTTTGTCTTTGTCCACGACACAAGACTTTCTGGGCCGCCTCCTCAATAACATGGTCATAACAACTTGGAAATCAATTTAGGTCCTGTTTCTGGTCACAAATGGAAGTCGGGGTTTGCGGCATGCCAGGTGTTGGGCCCACTTACCCACGTGCCTCCATGCCAGGCGTGTCCCTCACACACTCGCTGCCCACGTGCCACCATGCCAGGCTTGTCCTCAGTAGCTGCTGCTACCAGACGGGGGTGGTGCAGCGGGGCAGGGGGGTAAGGTTATAATTTAAAAAAACGGACTTTCCTTTAACGGTCAGCCGCCGACTCTCCTCTGCCCAGCATGCAGCCGCAGGAAGCACCCGGGCAGACCGGCTCCCCTGAGCCAATCATAATGCTGCAATGTAGTGTTCTGATTGGTCTGAGCGCTGTGGATCGGCGCTCAGACTCTAACAGGGAGCATGTGGATGTTCCTGATCATAACTGTAATGCAGCCTGGTAGAAACATGCAAAGTGCACACTAACTGTTTGGTCGGCCCAAGAAGGCTCGCCAAACAGTTCATGCACACTTAGCGGGTGCACAGCACTCCTCCCCTGCTCTGGCCAGTCCCGCCCCGTCCCCCATTGCACAGAGGCAAAAGGAAAAAGAAAATGACAATAGCCTTTTTGCACAGTGGTGCAACGCTCCTCCGCTTACGTAGGATCCGCCACGGCGTGTCCCTCCTGCTTACTCCCAGCCTGTTAACCAGCACTGTCTGACTAACTGGGCCTTCACAAGTTAAGTCCAAGTGCCGATCACGCCACATTGAAGAACCTTTTCTGTGCGCCTCTGTGCATCTGGCCCCACACCCAGGCTCGAGTTACCTCTGCCCTAATTTCCCTCACCTTCCTGCCTCTGATTGGCTAACCGCCTCCGGCTCCTGCATTGGATATCTGCCTCTGCCGCACTCACCCCTTGTTGCCTTTTACTTGACAGGACCAGATTGTGTTCATTAGCAACTTCCTGAAACAGGTATTTTCTTCGGTGTAGCGGAAATGTTCAATGTCTACTGGAGAGCTTCCCACCCTGCTGCCAATGTGGGGCGCAGGTAGGGTGGCCAGAATGTTTTAAATAAAAAAACAGCCACATTTAACAAAAACAGAAGTAGGTCTACAATGTCACATCCAGGATGACTTAAAAGAAGGCGGCAACAAAAGTAGCAAACACAGACTGGGTGGCACTAAGGGAAATACATTATATACAGCTTTTATACAAGCATCATAGGTGCTAATTACATTGATTTCAGAAAAGGCTGGCACCTAATTCTGCACTGGAACGCGCAAAAGTTTGTTCTCTTGATTCTCTCTAAATATATGTGGCAAGTGATGAATTTGGTGAAATCTGGTGGGACAAGTGACCAAAAACCTGGACACCTAGTCCCAGGGATCGACTCACAACGCGGGCACTCGAGGCTAGACCCATGACAGCGAACCTAACATTGTTTTCAATTTCGAGTCTGCCCTTTCATTAGCTTTATTTTTAATTACTTCTCACAGTATTTCTCACAGTATTTTAATACCTTAATTATTTACTAGCAATCTTCATTACTTCTAGTTCTAAAGTTCCCACTCACAGTCGTTGCCAGTTACGAAGACACAACTTTGACCAGGAAGACGTGCTGTTGTTTGGAGGCATACGTTGGAAGCTGCGCTTTCCGCCTCACATGGGTGGTATCATTTCTGAAACATTTCTAGTTTTTTTCTGGTCGTACTAGTTCTCGGGGAGAGAAAGTGAGTTTTAGGGACTGACAAGGAAAAGGTAGGGCTTGGAGTAATAAAGATTACTGATAAACAATTAAAATATTACCACACCTGTTTCTCATTCCACTCCTTGCTACTTGAGAAGGACCAAATGACAGAGGGATTCAGCCAGCGTGTACATTACAATGTGAGTACTTCCTCAATGTTAATGTTAATGGAATTCATACAGCGCACGAATACCCGCAGGTGTCTTGGCGCTAACAGAATCAAATAGCTGTGCTCAAAAACTACTGATTAAAATGACTAAGTCTTCAGTTGCTTCCTAAATTATAAAAGATGGATAATTTTCCTAAGATATAACGGGACAGAGTTCCATTCTTTGATGGTATTAAAGGTGAAACTCCTCCCACCCCAATTCCTCTTTTTGAAGCTAGTTGGCTGCATAAGGTAGGCATTAGCTGAACGCAACACTCTAGTTGGAGAATACCATCTAAACAGGTCCTCCAAAAACTTCGGCCCCTGTCTGTGTAATTCTTTATGAGCGATACAGAGGCTCTTAAATGTTATCCTCTGACAGACAGGCAACCAATGAAGTTTTCTGATTTCAGTTCTGACTGATTGGAATTTTGGAATATCTAAAATCAGTCTTGCAGCCGCATTTTGCACTGCCTGTAACTTTCTCAGTAGAGTTTATTGAACCTTGACATACAAGCTGTTACAATAATCAAGTTTATTCGAAACTAAGGAGATCAAGTTTATAAACTGCCCTGTCCTCGAGAACCCCCTTTCCAGCGTTGGAGGTCCCCAGAGTTACGGAGGTAGCCTCCCTGTCTAGTCCAGAAGCCCCAAACATGACAACCTTGTCTCCTGAAGTGAACACTTACTGGAATCAGAGACACTACTAGGAAAACCTCAGTTTCACGCTGGTGTTCACTCGACGAGAAGAGACAATGGAAGGAATGCTGACGTCTATCCCATTGGCCACACTGGAATCAAGGCACTCATCCCTCGTGGACGTAGAGAGTGGGAATCGAAAGCAGTAAAGAAAGAGCGGTGCATTCTCTGTAGGTGTATGCGACTCTGGTCTTCGAGCAGTCCTGGCTTGTCGGGTGGAGCGGTTCAATCTTTTTGCATATCATGGCGCTGATTGCAAGAACAACCACATTCTGGAAACATTAAAGACAGGGTTGGGTTGGGATTAAAAATGGGCCCGGGCACACACAAAAAAGTGACCCACATTTGCATATTGCCTTTCCGCAGAGCACTGCTTTGGCGACGTTTTTAAAAAAGAAAAGAAAGGGGTGTTGGGGGTGTCTCTGACAGAGGCATGTTTTCTTAATTTTAGTTAGATAAACAAAAATGCATGGATTAGTTCACACTGGTAAAGCACACCTGAAAAACAAGTAAGGCCACTTATGCTCAGGCCCCCTGCCCCCGATCAATATGTGTACATAAATGGGCCGCCCCAGCGAGAGAAAGGGAGTGACACCTCTGCCTGTTGGTAAAAGGGAGGTGATGGACGCCCATCTGCCTCCAGAAAGGCCACTCAGGCACCCACTGGGCCGCTGGTGACATCCAAAGAACACAGACACTGCCACAGGCTGCCCAAATAAGCGTCTCACAGCTGGAACTGGGATACCACCCCCTCGGCCATTGCCTGAGTGCCCGCGTTACCAACCCTGCTTAAAGGGGCCATCACAAGAATGATGACCGTTGTCTTTGCCTAGTCTTGCATCTCAAACAAGCACCGACAGTGAGCATTTTAGAAGGTTTGTTTGATGTCTGCTTGAGTTTTTAGATCTGTTGTGACATCATTTGCTGGATGACCTTTTAAATGCCTTAAAAAAGCACCATTCATGGGCAAAGCATGAAGCCAAAACATTCATGCATTATTATTAAAAACGGAAATACCAGCACCCTGCTCGACAACCTCGCCAACCTGGGACTCAAGCAACTGGTGTCCACCCCCACCCACCTCGCCGGACACACACTCGACGCCGTCTTCTCATCCAGCACAGACATCGTCTTCAGCCACGCCACAGAGCTGCAATGGACGGACCACAGCTGCGTCCACTTCACCTTCAAGAGAACGACGACCCACCAACACCAGCAACAGGCCGCCCGCAGAAGCTGGAACAAGATCACAGCAGACCAGCTCGCCACCTCCCTGAGCCAGCACCCTCCTGCCAGCTCAGCGAACCCCAGCCAGGCCGCCGACAACCTCACGAAGTGGATCAGCAACTGCGCGGACGAACTCGCCCCGCTGAGGACCCCGCCCAGCAGACCCGGTAGCAAGAAGGCCCCATGGTTCACCGACGAACTCAAGAGCTCCAAGAAGAACTGCCGAGCCCTCGAGAAAGTCTGGAAAAGGGACCCGACACCGGACAACAGGACCTCCTACAAACTGGCCACCCGGAAACACCACCAGCTGATCCGCGCCGCCAAGAGAACAGCATTCAAGGACCGGTTGGACAACAACGCACACAACAGCAAGGAACTCTTCAACATCGTGAAAGAGCTCTCCAACCACAGCGCAGGAAACAACGACATCACCCCATCGCAAGACCTCTGCAACTCCCTCGCCTCATACTTCCACAACAAGATCACGGACATACACAGCAGTTTCAACAACCAACCAACGCACACCACGACCGACCAGCCACCCCCCCCCCACCACCACCCTCCACGCCTGGACCCCGATCAGCACAGAAGACACCATCCGCACGATGAACTCCATCCACTCCGGATCACCAACCGACCCCTGCCCTCACCACGTCTTCAACAAGGCCGACGCTGTCATCGCACCCCACCTGCGAGACATCATCAACACATCCTTCGACACCGCCATCTTCCCCGAAAGCTGGAAACACGCCGAACTCAGCGCTCTACTCAAGAAACCAACAGCAGACCCCACCGACCTCAAGAACTACCGCCCCATCTCGCTTCTCCCGTTTCCAGCCAAAGTCATCGAGAAGACCGTCAACAAGCAGATGGCCGCCTTCCTCGAGACGAACGGATCCCTCGACCCCTCACAGTCCGGCTTCCGAGCCAAACACAGCACCGAGACCGCCCTCATCGCCGCCACCGATGACATCCGAGCCCTGACGGACAATGGAGAAACAGCGGCCCTCATCCTCCTAGACCTCTCCGCGGCATTCGACACGGTCTGCCACCGCACCCTAATACGGCGCCTCAGCAACATCGGAATCCAGGACAAGGCGCTGGAATGGATCATCTCCTTCCTCGACGGAAGAACACAGCGAGTCCGCCTACCACCGTACAAGTCAGAGGCCTCCGAAGTCATCTGCGGCGTCCCCCAAGGATCATCACTGAGCCCCACCCTCTTCAACGTCTACATGAGCCCCCTCGCGGCCATCGTACGCAAACACCACCTCAGCATCATCTCCTACGCCGACGACACCCAGCTGATCCTCTCCCTGACCAACAACCCCGCCGCCGCCAGAGCCAACCTGCACGAAGGGATGAAAGAGGTAGCCGAGTGGATGACGACCAGCCGCCTGAAACTGAACTCGGACAAGACGGAGGTCCTCATCCTGGGCTCTTCACCCTCCGCCTGGGACGACTCCTGGTGGCCTCCCGCCCTGGGCACCGCACCCAAACCGACAGACCATGCACGAAACCTGGGCTTCATCCTGGACTCCTCCCTCTCCATGACCAGGCAAGTCAACAGCGTCTCCTCGGCGTGCTTCAACATCCTACGCATGCTACGGAAGATCTTCTGGTGGATCCCCACAGAGACCAGGAAGACCGTCACCCAGGCCCTCGTCACCAGCCGACTGGACTACGGCAACGCCCTCTACGCCGGGACCACCGCCAAGCTCCAGAAGAGACTCCAGCGGATCCAAAACGCCTCAGCCAGACTCATCCTCAACATCCCACGATCCAGCCACATCTCCGGACATCTGAGAGACCTTCACTGGCTCCCCATCAACAAGAGAATCACCTTCCGCCTCCTCACCCACGCACACAAAGCCCTACACGACCAAGGCCCGAGCTACCTCAACAGCCGAGTCAACTTCTACGCTCCCAAACGCCACCTCCGATCAGCCAACCACGCCCTCGCCGCCGTAACCCGCATCCGAAGAGCGACTACAGGAGGAAGGTCCTTCTCCTACCTGGCCGCCAAGACCTGGAACTCCCTCCCGTCCGACCTGCGCCTGACCCAAGACCACCTCTCCTTCAGGAAGAAGCTGAAGACCTGGCTGTTCGAGCAGTAGCGGCACCCCCCCTCCCCAGCGCCTTGAGACCCAACGGGTATGTAGCGCGCTTTATAAGTGTCACTGATTGATTGATTGATTGAAATAAATAAAATGAATATGTTTTGACCTACAGAATTCTCTTAGCGTATGCCTCCTGATATTTTTTTGTTATTTCATTAACTGGTGGCCGAGGAGTAGAGTACAGCATTGTGTTTATCACTATATATATATATTTTTTATTTTATTTTATTTTATAAAGTTTTATATAGTGCGAACCAGATCCCAAGGGATATCAGAGCGCTTTACAAAATGATGAAGGTAGAGTACTACTCCAGTATCGATAACAAAAAGAATGCCAAACAGTTGTAGCTGTGTTAATAGATGTGCATTATGTCACATCGGCGACGAGGATGGGATTATTGATTACCTAATCAACTGGGAGCACTACTTTCTCGAACTGGCCAGAGTGTTCTTTACTTTGTTGTCTACAGCCTGATTGATCACCCCCTTCGTCTGTTGAGGTCTTTTTTTAGCCACAGACCAGAGCAGAGAGGAGACATCTACCTTCATAGTGCCCAGTGGTTAATTTGTAATATAAAAAGTGCCGGGGCTCTCCTCAGGTGGCAGCGCTCACAGGAGAAATGTGCTGGTGCAAACTGCCTCCTGACTAGAGCCCCAGCACTTGTTATTCTGGAGAGGACTTGGCCTAATGGATAGAGCTGCCGATTTTGGAGCTGGGGAACCGGGTTCGAGTCTCGGTGTGGCTCAACGTCCTGTGATTTTGTGGAAATTCTCATTCCTTCCAAATGAGTGTGTCCTTAACAGGTGCTGAGCACCGGAAAGCACCTGCTCAAATTAAGCACTGATATTGCCTGATACAGGTTATCACAATAGTGCAGTCTGTGGACATATTCGTTGTTCTGTGCTGAAGATCATACGAGAAAGATTCCAAGGGCAGTAACAGCGGTCCTCTGTCTGCCGGAGACCACATTGCTAGAATGCCCTTCTCTGTGGCAAACCAGACTAAGCACACCTTCTCTGGAAATGCAGCCAAAATCCGAAACATTCTCATCGCCAATTTAAGGACTGATTACTTATTTTATTTTTTTTAAATTACTTTAAACGTTTTTTTTTTTTTAATTTCAGGAATAGCCTGAACAAATTCTTATCAAACAATTCTGATCATACTGCATCCTCGCTCATTATGCTGACATCACAGTCTATCTCTATTAACCGTCGTCAAGCAGTCCTGGCTCATACTTTTTGTTAAAAGACGACCATCCCGAAATGGTTAATTCTGACAATTAAGATGCCTCGGCTGAAAGGGAGGGACTCTTTTGTGCTGTGGAGAAAGTGACAGAGAGCTAAAGAAGAAACACGTCTGCTTGGCAGGATGCCTGCTACCTGAAACAAATGCAAATGTATGCAAACGGTTAATTTGCAAATGTAAAGGCTGCTTTGAAGCTGGTATTGGCTTTAATTGATGGAGCCTCTTGAAGCTTCGTAATGATAAATATATATTATTTGGAAGAGGTAATGCAAGGATGTTATCAACTGAGTTCTGGAGAGAGTGCTTTTAATGGACAATTAAAAACATGTTTGCACTTGGGTACAGTCTGGTTGCCTATTACTAAAATCTATATCTTGAAAGAACTTTTTCATTTTCAACCTAAAGCCTTTTGCTCATTTTTTTGTGGCAGCCTAGCAGATACTGTGTGTAGTGCTAATTTAAAATATTGACGTACATATTTACAGTGTTTTCTGTCACTGGTTGGGACCTTACTACCCACTGCACCAACCAGAATTCCATTCTGTGGTGCTCTGGTCACACAGACATTGCAGTGATCACGTTAACAGATTACATAAAATGATGTATTTTCCACTGATTAGTTCAACTTGCATTTATTTTTCACTTGGTATGTGTGTTACTTTATATGGAGTTACCTCAAAGCGAAAAATGTTACATCATTTTTTATCATTTTAGCCATGCCTTTGGCCCCACCCCCACACTCACTAACCCCGCCCACATTGCACTTAGGATCGCAGTTCTCATACTTTTTAATGCACTTTGACCACTGGTTCTGCCAATCACGACCTCGCACATCGTGAAGACGAGCAAACACCGACAGAGCGCGACACTTATCTGCATAAGACATGTTGTGGCTTTCCGGCTTTTGGGCACTCTTGCTTTTACGAGTTTATTGAATGGCTGCGGTCATTAGCAGCTTGAGTTGAGATAACTGCAGCAATTAGACACCGATTCCAGACTGATCACTGGTAGCTAATTAAGAGAGATAACGAGCCCTGAAGTGTATCGATCCACCGTCTTCCAGCCAGAAGGATGCTCTTGAACCGGAGCTTCTGATAGGCCCGAGCAGACCGTGACCTGACCCTTGCTCCCGGAAGTACCGCCCCTGGAGGGAGGCGGGGCAGGACAGGTATCACTCTATAATTTGACACAGACACATGAGTTAACCTTGAAAATTTCTGGTCAAAATGGCTTTTGAATTCGGGCATGTGTCACATAGAAAACCCTAATGTTCATAAATCGTATATCCTCTTGACCCCTCTGCAGCAAATGGCTAATCTGGGTCTTGGTGTGGCCTCCCTCCGCCTCGTGTTGTTGCTGTACTCCATGCATGTTACTTTACATCCTCTCTTCAGCGCCATGCATGTTTTCCTCTCCCAGCACCTACCGTCCAGGCCACTCAAGCCTGAGTCTCCCACTCTCTAACCAACCTTGTTCTCCAGAATTGGCCAAAAGGATCAATTATTGGGATTCATTCTTGACAATAAACGTCATCTGGTTCACCACATGAAAACAAACAAGCAGTGGTAAAGTCAATGGGGGGCTGGCTTGTATTTTGAGTCTTCATACACAGTAATAGCCTGCTGCAGTGAAGTACAAAACAAAAACAAGTTTATTATTTGTAGACACTGCACCAGTGGGTTAACAAAGTAAAACTGTGAGGATGTAGTGTTCTTTTGAGGTGTAAAGATGCCTCCCCATTGGAAACACTCCGTAGGAAGTGCAGCGATACCCCAAGCAGCCAATAGAAGACATTTAAAAGTGAATACACCTCTGACTGGACCCGAGCCACTTTATGTAAACTTGAAATAATTGGTAACAGTAGGTCATGCAGGCTGTTGTGCTGTCAAGTCAAGCCTCAATGCTGCACAACAGGCGCATTAACCGCTTCATATGCTGCATAGTGTGCACGTTGAATCCCCTCACTCTCACAAAACACTTGAAAGCTGAGGTACACACCCTGCGTCTAAACTGAATCGATTAAGAGAATGCACGCGTGTTCGTTTTCCCTAAATCTAGATTAGCACCTTTGAATGCAGTCATCTATGCAATAGTCCACCGTGGTGCAGGCACTACAGCCCTCACCACCCCAGTGTTAAACTATCTCTTATGGCTCTTGTTTTGCATAAAATGCACTTCACCCAAACACTCCACAATAACCATTGCAGGAGCTTCTGATGTCTGGAGCTGTGTCCTCTTCCAGAACTCGCAGGGGTTTATGTCCAGAGGTCTCTAGGTTTAAAAACAGAAGGACTTTTCTTGAGCTGCCCCCAAACTCCTAAACTCACTGCCTCTGTCGAACAGAAAGGAGCCAATACTCACATTTTCAAATATTAACACAAAGGCCTCCTAAAGGATAAATCTATCCAGATGAAAAATAAACCCACCTGTCCAAGTTAGTCCATACCTCCCAGCCTACCCACCCCTCTGGCCTCTATTGCATTTCTCTTGAGCTTGTTCCTTCTCTAACTTGACCCATAAGTTAAAACATTTTTTTATATACATTTGTCTGGTGCACCCCACAAGCCCAGTTGGCTCTAGATGCCTTAACCTGTCTTCAAATAAAAGGGGAAAAACATTGATGCATAAGAAGCAAACGAGGAAACCAGTTGTAACCAATGTGGTGACTACTCTACAAGTAGCAAAGTTTTCATAGCAGTGTAGGCGTACTTTTTTATCTCACCTAGTTAGCATTCCTGAGTGTAAATACCCAGAGAGGCCTCGCCTATCTCTGCAGTAATCTCGCCCCTCTCCCCAAAGTCTCGCGCTCATCCAGTTTGATTTGTTTTCTATTGCATTGACTCAAGATATGCTATGGCATGATGCATTCTGGACTCTTATGCAGTACAATTGTGCTCTGATCCATGCCTTCTTTTATGCTGTATGTAACTCTGTTTATCATTTCTCTCGTTCTGCACAGCAACTGTGTCTTGTTTGTGTCATTTCGAGTTCCTTCTATTGTCATGTCTGTGCACTGCTCTGAAACCTTTGAGGCAAATGTTGTGAGTTCCCTCATCATCCCAACCTGACTATCACTAGAATTGCCACGTTGTCTCATGTCTGCTACTTGTCGCCGACACTAACTTAGGCCCTCAGTACAAAGTCAATGTGTCAAGAAAGACCCTTGCCAGGAATGTGCCAGGGTAAGGGCACAGGCCTATTCAGAAGCAGAACTTGCAGCAAATAACAGATCAATTTAGCCTACCTCCCCCGGGGCCTTATGACGTATTGCATCTACCCTGGGGTATGATCCTAGAGGCACGACAAATCCGGGAGTTCCTTGGAAAAGCTGATGATCTCATTACTATCACTAAACTACATTACATGCATAGTAGGCAGTATGAGGTTTGATCCTCAGGTCCTGATGAATGCCCTGTGATCCTGAGGCCAATTAAGACGGGCTGAAACATGTTAACTATTAGATTAGCTATGTAGGGAGTTTCTTAAAATAACAGATACTCATTTTATACTTGCTTTTAACTTTGTATAAGTGATGTTGTGACTAATAAAGTAAACCCTAATCCCACTTAAAACAATGTAAATGTTTAGGAAGCCCATCTGGGCACATAGACTCACAATCGCTAAAGGTAAGAGCTCAGGATGAGTCTGCCTACCTGCAAATGTGGTGGCCTGCACGGGCACCACAAATTATGAAGTGTCTCACTTAGTGTGGCCCAGGGGTCCATGTCTTATTTTGTAAACATCAGATAGTTTTTCCGTAGAGAAGCCCTCGTAGTTTCATCGTACACAGGAGTAACGCCATCCCTAGTCATTTATGGGAACCAGGGCTTATTTTTATCATCAGACTATAACTCTTGTAAGAGAGAGAGAGGCAGAGAAAGGGTAAAAGGGGTGAGAAGTAGGAAAATAGTGACAAAGGGAGAAAGCAAGGATGAAAAAGAACCTGAAAGAGTGAGTGAAAGAGGCAGGAGTTGCAGGACGATGAAAGAAAGAGGGATGAGTTGCAATCAAGACTAGGCTGTTTTGCTATATGCAACTCCAGCATTCAGCAGCATCAGCAATAGGCTCCTAAGTAAAACATTGTTGCTTTTTTAATAACAAAAATTTGTACAAATTCAGCATGGACTGTTGGTAGACGGATTTTCACAGCCCATCTGTCTTTGCTGACTTGTCCAGAGGTGCGCAAAGCTCGGTGTATAAGTAGGTGTGACTTTTGTAGATCTCCTGGCCTACTCGTGAATTTCAGGAGTAAGCCAGAGGTACTCCTGCCTTCCTTATGGCTTATTCTTAGGATTCAGTTAGTGTAAGTGATAGAAACATCTTTGTGAATCTCATTCAGTGTGCTCCATTGTGGAAGACGAGATCAATATATGTTTTCCTAATTCCTCATTAAACGTGTTAACAAGCAGAATACTTCACAATCATTAAAGACCCCTGCCCAAAGGCGCATCTATGGGTCCTAAATGTACTCAGATTTTTTTTTTTAGGTTTTACGTGCCTCTTGGTTTTACGGGCTGTGAAGATAATCTTGTGTGTCTTCTGCAAACTCAGCATCTGCTGCCTTAATGTAAATGTGGCATAAATTGCAGCTTCTTTGACATTTTATAACTTCTGGGGATACCCAGCAGGTGTTAGATGGATCCACCCGAGGCTCTTGCATAAACATATCGAATGCTATTGTTTGTAGAGTGCTTCATACACCTGGTGAGTCCCAAGGCACTTTCTGGTTGGTGGAGTAAGTGGTTGCTCAGTTTGCTTTGAGTGGTTGGTTGGTGATGGGTCTACGGAGTAGCCCATGTTTAGACTATTGTGTGTTGCATAGCCGGCTCCACTCTAGTGCTAAATTTGCAAGATTATCAGCCCTTTAGACTTAAATCAGAAAATATAGGAAGATCTGACTGTAAAAGGTTCACCTGCAGGGTTTGCATCGGAGCAGATCTCTCAGGGCTGCGATGCTCGGCATTAAAGGATAAAAATGGCTTTTTGCACCACCTCTGTGCCCGCTAAATGGAGGCCTTTGCAAAGGTTAAACGACTGGGAGCTTGTTTTGGTTTCTCCACCCAGCTGTACAACACCGCTAGGTGGAGAAAGGCTAAGTGTGCATGACAGTTTGGCCGGTCCTCTGTGGCTGGCCAAACGGTCATGCGCATTTAGCATTAATCAACACCCCCCCCCCCCCCCCCCCTTCTCCCTTTTGCTGGAGCGTCTCTGTGGCTGTTCCCACCCCTCACTTGGTTCGGCTGCCAGGCAGCTTGCAGGACGCAAAGTAAAATGATAGTAAAAAAGTTTTATTATAATTTTATTCATGTCCTTGCCTGTGCTGGATTTCAGCAGGGGGGAGGCAATGCTCCTCCGCCATTGTGGATGAGCCGCTACTGCCATTCAGTTGCAGGGAGTGCTGAGCAGAGGGAGAGCCTGAAATCAGCTCCATTCAGCTTCATCTTAACCGCAGTGCACATCATTGCCTTTCCCACTGTTGGAAGTCACTAGAGGAGGCAGAGAAGTCTCAACTCAAGATGGAGTTTGTTCAGCAGCAACCCTCTGACACCCAAGGACAGGCCCCACAACAGCAGCTGGCCAAGACGAACAAGCATGGGACACTACCATGGCGGTCAAGGGCATGGTCGAGCTAGGCTCAGGCCCGGGGCACCAATATTCCGAGGGGCACAGCTGGGAGGTGCCTGACTTAATGTCCATCCCACTTGGTCTCAATAAGGCCCCATTAAAGACTTTTTAATCAGGCTTTAATGTACCTCCGAGTAATTGTTAGCACCCCATCAACACCCTGCCATCTTCCTCACACTTCCTGCCGTCACACCACAACGACCCCCCGCTCCCACAAAAAACACCAAATTTTCGTCCAGTTCAGTCAATTTAATTTCGGGCCGGCCATGACATATATATATAGTTCCATTACATAGTTAACATTCAGCATCAAGCTAACACCATTACTCCCATCTTAGTGTTACTCTTGGTGGGTGGAGGCTCAATATCCCAACGCGGCGACTTACCATAACAAATCCAAACACTTTATAGAGCTTTTGGGCAAACCTCCTCAGTTTCCGAGTCGCATGCGTGAGTACCTCGTCCAGTTCAGGATTTTGTTTTTAATGCTGGTCTTTGTAGTCCTGCTTTTATGATGGGTTACATGGCACTACAAGTCCCAGCATTCAACATCAAAAACCTGAACTGGATGAGCTACTCCTGTATGGAGCTGGGTCGCCTGAGAGTTCTGTCTCAGCTCTTCAAGAACCCCAGAGTGTTGCTACGTCATTGAGTAAATGACATCACTTACCTTACACATGTGAAACTTTTACATATAGGGTGTGCATTGTGCATGGAGTGTCTGACCTGTCTACTGAAAAATAATGGGTAGACTGGTTATTTTTGTACATGCATTAGGGTGTGTTGTGTATGGAGTAGTATGTGCTGTGTGCTGCAGGAGAATGGCCCTCTAACGAGGACCCGGGTTGTGTGCAGCAGTTGTGATGTCTAAAAGATGTATATGTGTTATTTATAGTTCTCTATGTGGGACATATTAGGGCTATCCGTGAGTTTTCAGTCATTTGGGTGTATGTGCGAGATGGATGAGGTTGTGTGTTGGATCGATCTGGGGTGTTTTGCAGGTGGGTTAGCGTTGTAGGTGAAGGGTGAGATAGGGTGCAGGATGTGTTTGTTTTCTGCTTGTTTAACATATGGTTGTGAGTGCGTAGAGACCGGGTTTGTGTGAAAGACAGATTTGGATCGCTTGTGCCGCATGCTCTTGGGTTATGTCTGTAGAACGCTTTAGGGTTGTGTGTAGGATAGATTTGGAGCTTATGTATAGGAAGTATTTGGATCATGTGTTTAAGGTGGATGTAGGGTCTGAGTGTCTGTGCGCAAGATAGATTTAGGTTGTGTGCGTTTGGAGGCTACATTTGCGTTGTGTCGTCAGGGTGGACTCTGATTGCGTGTGAAGCATGGATGTGAGTTGTGCATGGAGGGCAGAATAGTGTTTTGTGTGACCAAGATGGATTAGGGTTTATGTGTGCTTATTGAATTGGATTCTGGTTGGAGGATTGTATTGTGTGTTTGTTTTTGGAATTTCTGTGTGGAATAGTTTTGGAATGTCTGTAGGATGACTTTGATGTGCATGATGGATTTGAGGAGTGTGTGTACAGTGCCGGTTTTGTGTGTGAGTGCACAATGTATTTGGGTTGTGTGTGAAAGATGGATTTGGGTTGTGTGTAAAAAGAATGGATTTGGTTTTTGTGTGAAGGGATGGGTTTGGGTTATTTGTGAAAGATTCATTTGGATTGTGTGTATAGGATGGTTTAGGACTGTGAATGAATAAGATGGAAATGGTTGTGTGTGTGTTCAATACATTGTCCTCTACATTTAGAGAACTCGTCTCACACGGACACAAAGTCGAGCTTACCTTTGCCACAAGGAGTAGCTATATGGTGGTTAAACACCATGCCTTGCAGCGGTGGGGCACATGCCCATGCTCACCACGTCTTGTGGCGAGAACTGCAGAGAAGGTCGTTTACCATAGTAGTGGTAGTGCATAGAGGTGTAGTGAATGATGCCCGCTACAGCAATGACGTTGACTGGGATGTAGCACTGCACCTTGGGCAGGGAGACTCATTTTTGGCCAGAGGCGGTGGTGGATGCGGACAACCCCAGTGCATCAATGAGATATAGGGTTTCCGTGGACCAATGGGCTCAAGGGAAAGACACTCATCAAGCAACAGACCTTGTGGAACTGTGGTGTTCCCAAGAAAGTGGTAGGGTCAAGTGGAAACAGAGAATGAAGTCACAGCAACAGTGTTTGTCACCATGGGCGTCTAGCGCTGTGATGTGTGTGCTCGACAAGAGCCGGCAGGAGAACCGGTGCCGCACCAATGGACGGATCCAAAAGAGGAAAATCAGGAGGACTTGCATGGAAGTGGCAGCACGCAGCCGGGTGACGGACACAGTTTTGAATGTGCAACAGGAATGTTTGTTTGTGCTAAAGTGAATGTGTGAATACATGTGAGAACAGAATTAGCAGGCTGTCATAGAGGACAGGCAGTGAAGCAAACTTGCGTTTTCCACATGATTACCTCATATTTTCTGACCATATTTTTGCTGGTTTATGACTGTGCCACTGTGCCACTGTGATAAATTGGTACCCAAAAAATTATAATAGTAAAATTGTTTCACCCAATTGGTGCTTTATTTGCCTGTAAAGCCATAGTAGATGGCGTAGGAAATGCACTTATGATGGCTGAATGGCTAAAAGCTATCTCACTGTGTATGTCCAACTCTATTTTCCAGACAACTGGCCTATGTGTGATTAAAGTATTTCATTTTAAATCTCCACCTGGGAAAATGCTAGCTAAGTCCATAAAAGTTATTTTCTACTTAGTCTTTCAAAGTCTGATTTAATGGAGAGGTCAGATTTTTTAATTTAGACTGCTGAGCCAGAACTGGCCCTGCTTGCCAGCTCAAGTAGGACACGGTAGTGGCAACTGCTTCCTACGTAGCAGGGATTAGCTATCTGGGAGTGGACAGAAACAGGTGTGACATGGAAATGCCTCTTTTGACTTGGAAATGCCAGGAAGGCCTTCTCCGATTTATTTCCTAAACTCTCCTAGACTCCCATTCTCCAGTCACAATGAGAAATGGATCCTGTCAGGAAGGAGGAGAGTGCATCTAAATAGGGCAGCGACAAATAAAGTGCTGCTAAAGGAGATGTGGTGGGGTAAGCTGCAAGAAAATATTTGGGATTGGGTGGCAGAATTATTTCACCATTCACTGAAAAGTGCACACAGTAAATCTGACCCCTCAAACTCCACCTCCTGAGACCATTCCTGGAGCTAGGAAGAGTCCATCTGAAGAAGGCCGCCATGGTGACTCCTGCTGGAAGAGGAGTGGTCAGAGACTCAATGACTCCTTACGGCTGCTAGCTCCCAGGGACTGACCAATGCAAAAACAGTTGATGGACAGAATGCAGAACAATGTCATACATTCACCCCAGTACAGGGATCTGGGCCTAAATCCATCGTTTTGTTGCTCACCATTCCAGTTTGGACCCAGCCATATGCAAATCAGTCTTGACCCTGCGACCAATGGGAACAGTTCAGCCCGAGCTGCCAGGCCAGGTCCTCCCTGGACCGGAAACAAGCATCCTAGGGCCGGGTTCGGGCTTTCAGCCTTCATCAGCCAGGATAGCTTGACTCCAGTGGCATGGAGAGCACGGGACCCACGTCTAGGAATACCCGTCCCACTCGAGGTGACAAATGCAAAAGGAACATTTGATGGACAGAATGCAGGACAAGCTCCCAGGGACTGGCACTGATCTCCAAGAGACAAATGTTAGGCTTTAGCTGTCTGCTTCAGGGATGCAAAAAGCAGAAGGATTCCTGCTTCCAAGTGGGCAAAAATGACCACAGAGGACTGCACTCTTTAGTAGGCATGGCTAGAGAGAGACTTTGTGCCTAGTAGTTTGCTCTGAGGAGCCAGGGGCTACAGGTATAACCAGAAGTAACTTTCTCAGCAGTTGAACTCAGTGATTTTTTTTAAACCCCAGAGGACCGGAATATGGTGTTTAGACTTGTTCAGGATTCTTGTACCCTAGGCAGGCAAGAACACTAGGTTTGTCCTTCTCAGAGCTATTTGCCATGCAGAAAACACGTTCAGTGCAACCTTGGGATTTTCATGCATTTGTTTTGCAGACTATTGGCGATACTTCAGTCCTGTGTCTGCAGACCATACTGACTTCAAGCACCACCCACCTCTTTTTATCATTTGTTGCAACATCTCTATCTGTTGATCAGAGGAGTGTTTTAGCTAGCTCAGAAGAGATCACAGCCATGGCAGCCATCTTGTGGCAGTAGTCTCCTGAGAGTTCCTACCATCACCTGTCTGTGCGGCACACCTGGTCCCCCTGATGTCCTTGATGGTCTGACCTCACTAACCATTAGCAGTTAAGATGGTTTTAAGATGTCAATTGTGTCTCCAGTGATTCTCCTTATGGATTTAGCTGCTTAAAACATAGTGAATATGAAAGCCTTGCTGCTGTTGTCATGGTGAAACTGTGGTTTTAGGAAGATGCCGAGTGTGATGAGTTGTAGGGGTCACCGATGGTGCCACTGCTGAGTTTGTGTTTTTGTTTGCATCTTAGTCAATGGGATCCTAGAGTGGTATCTGTGGCCCGGACCGCTAGTCCTCCGTGTTCACCTGCCTCCTCCTCCTGAGATGTATCATGATCATGTGCACTAGGTGGAGCTGTATGTGCGTGACATTAAGTTCTGCTTCATCGTGGTCCAGGATGCTCTACTTTGCTTTTGCGCTGCCAGGGACCTGTGAGGATGCTAGTCTGCCTGTCTGTATGTTGCTTGTCTATGCAGGTGGATGAGCCTAGGTGCCACCATCAATGCATTGATCCTTGTACTGTACACATCTCCTGTGGGCAGCTGTGTGTCCAGTTGGTTTGTGCTCTTACTTACATGCTTGGTCATTGCTGGATCTCTACACTTTCTGCCCTTGCTTTAAATAAAAGCTACATTTTGAGCCATGTCTTGTGCACTGTCCATTTATTAATGTACATCATCATGTTTGAATATTGGTACATTAAAGTGGTATTGCGTTTTAGTGTAATTTCGGTTTTGCAGTTGCCTGTGTCAAATCGTGGGTCTTTGAATTCGGTGTTGGTGCATTATTTCTTTATCCTTTACTTAAGTGAATGGTCTCTGAGATGGATGTGGTCATGCACATGACTTGTTAATTGCAGCCATTGATCTAGTCGATGTGTTGATCACTTACTGTAGCCTTTGTAGCCTTTTTTTTAACCAACATGGTTATTCCCTCGTTACTATTTTTTGCAGATTTGGCCTAAACTCAAGGGACCTCGGTATGTTTTGTTATAATGGCGTCACGCACTGCAGTTGTGGTTCATATAACCAATACTGCCACTGAGCGGGTTATTGACCAGGGTAAATAAGGGAGAGCATGAACTCCATAGCCTGGAGGCCTTCGGAACCTGTGTGCTGTGCAAATGCAGCACGTGACACACCAGGTTTAATAAATGGATGCTTTGACTCTTAACCTATCTTCAGACTTGCACAGTGGCTCTTCAGTGCTGCTCACGTCACTGCACTATCTGTATCGGCACTTTACTGATTGCCACTGAACACAGCGGGGCTGGGTGTTGCCCGAACCCCCCAAAATATTATGGTCATTTGCATGTCTCTGCAAGCATTTGCATGTCAGGTAATTTGCTGTGCAACAGTATGCTGGCACAAGGTGCCATTTGCCTGCCACTAGCACTAGATGCTTTGTTCATGTCACGAAATATACTATTAACATGCCACAGTGTGTCCTTTTAAATGCCCCAAGGCTCTCTCTGCAAGCTACAAGGTGCCCTGTGCATGTCGGGCCTGTCCTGGTGACAGTAGTTTCCTTTGGTAAAGCCCCCACTCCTGAGTCATAGACGAGGCTTCCCACTCCGGGATCTGGCAGGGAGCCTGCTCCCACCTTGAAGCATTTGATAAAAGCACCAGGCACTCCTTCTAAAAACGATTCCTCTAAATATATCCTGAGGCTACCGCCAGTGGCTCCTGCAGCCAGGCCCATAACCCCACCTGGCTGGCAGCCAACCTTGTTTGCTGCCGCTCGGCTCCGCTTTTACCATATTTAATTGGCCACAATAGCTATCAGGGCGAGAAAGATTAGAGGAAAATTAGCAGAACTGTGTTTTGCCGAACACCGATTAGCTTTATTAATTTGGGACGTGTAAGTAGCCCGAAACTTGTATTAAAAAATAGATCTATGGCTGCGATTATGCAACCGAGGGCTGTAGGGCTTTGTTTACCAATTCTCAATCTTGAGACAATGAAATCTCATTAAACTCCGCTTTCGGAGATCTGTTTAATTATATCGCCGCTATCCTGCTGAAAGTCTCTTCCAATTAAGATTAGCTTTTTACATCTACCTCGGGGTTCATCAAAGATTTGCTAATGCAGAGAGTCAAGATTTGTTTCCGAGCTCCTTAAACAGTTCTGCTGGGGATGAGTCCATTTTGTTTTGCAATGTCTTCATTGCTTATTGTTTGAACACTCAGGTAGTTTTCACCCACATAAGAAGACATGACCACTGTATGGTATTAAGAGGTCGTAGCTTATTTTATTACATCACACTTAAAAAGGTATGGTAGATATTAGGACCATATGCACGTGATAAAACATCTTGCAGACTTTGACAAAATGACAACATTGCCAGTCTCAACATCTTGAGCAGCGTGGCGTAACTTCCTTTTCCTAACATCATTGTCAAAAATATAATCATCATGTACATTATATTATTTCTTGACAATGTGACATATCGGGAATTTACTGAGGAGTTACATAACCATATAGCGCAACAAGGCCAAAGGGTGACTTGCAATATCATTATCAGGTAAGCCAGGGGGAACTTTATCTCATATAATAGATGGACAAACTATCAGCTTTCCCACAGACAAAACCTTGGTGCCTAGCTCCATCATATGAAAGAACGAAAATAAAATATGTGGTGCAAAATTAAACACATGAAAAACCTGTTGGATATTTGTTGCGAACGGATATTAGAAACAATTTTACTAAAATCGGCAACCCAAGCACTCCATAAGTATTATAGAAGTGTGAGATCCAAATAATAAGGATTTAGTTAGCATAGAAACACTGTGTATTTAGCACATTCAAGGCTGTGAAAGTATGACAGAACGTACAATTCAAATGTATTTCAAAGTTATATTAATTCATAAAATGTAAAATTGGAATATAAAGAGTTACAAAAAGACTGTGAGAGCATCAAATGTAGTAATGATTTTCAGGGTTAAGCCACAGTAGAATAGTATTCCCCAATTGTGTTAAGCCCAGTTGTAAAGATTTAGATATGGTGTTGAGATCAACACCCGTGCTTCGATATAGAAAGAATCGATATGATAAAAGTTGTGTTGTGAATTTATTATAGTCCGTCTCAAAGTAAAAAGAGGTGTTATAACGTGCAATATTGAGCTAATGTAAGACCCACCTTGAAAGATATAGAAAACTATCCATAAATGTATATAGCCTGATCCAAAAAAGTAGTTCTAAGGGTCCATGGCAAAATAGATGGGCGAATAGTCTTTCTGGTATACACACAAGAGGGGTTGTAGAGGACAATAACTCCTTAAAGAGATTCTTGAGAAAGAGAATGTATTCCAAATTGAAGTTTATTGTAGGTTTCCAATCACTGGAGGAGCGCCTCATCAGCCAGGAGTCCAAGCGGTAACTGACTCACAACGGACACCTGGCTTCAGAAAGCGACTCCACATTTGAATCAATACATAAATACATTCTGTGCACATGCACAGGCATGTGCACACTAAATAGAATAACTAGGTCTGCACATAGCCTGATCTCATTATTTTTCTTGCGTGCTACAACGATGGGCGCAACCCATTGGGAGGATTCTGAAGGTTCTATAATCTTGTCCCTAACAAGATCCTCAAGCATCTTTTTAAGTTCTGTCCTGACACTAAGGGGAACAGGGCGAACCTTATGAAAAACAGGTGATGCTCCAGGAATGAGTCTAATTTTGTGTTCTGCGCCAGTCACCAACCCAATTTTATTACTGAACACATCTTTAAACTCATTTAGCAATTCAGTCCTATCAATTTTTGTATCCTCAATAAAGCAAATAGGAAAGTCACGTACTTTGATTGGATTTTCCTCTCCTGGGACAAGATATAGACCCATTTTAGCGAGGTCTTTCCAACCCACGATATCTTTTCCTTTAATGGCCACGTAGACTTTTGTAATAATGGACCTTCCTAGGACCTCTACACTTGTTAAGAAAAAGCCTAACATGTCAATATCTTTCTCCCCGAAAGCTTTAGAATTAACATCCGATTGACTTAATTTCACATCCTTTCCCCATTTATCAAAAAATGTGGAGTCCCTGAGTATAGTAATGGGAGCTCCAGAATCAGCCATTACCTGTAATTTAATATTGTCAATTATGGCTTCACACAAAGGTCCCTTAATAGGTTCAGAATCATCGCACTCTACCATCAACATTAGATTATCAAAGGTGTCGCAACAATCATTCATATCTACGTAGTTGACTTTGACAGATTTCTTTTGGAATCTGCACACCTTTTGAAAGTGACCTATTTTTTTGCACAAAACACAACGTTTATTCATGGCAGGACACCCTTTAAAATTCCCAATGTGGAATTTGGACCCACATCTAAAACAAAAATTCTGTTTATTTGTATTACCACTAGTCTTACTCTGCCATTTTTCTTTAGCTTCTTTACTAGAAATAGCATATACACCATCCTCAGACACATCATCTGAAATAAAATTAACTTTAGTGACAGTATCCAGTGCCATGGCCTTAGTAGAGGTTATTGACCTTTCAATACTCAGGCTAAGGTCAATAACTTCGGACAGCGAGGGATTCTTGCAACTAAGAATTCTTTCCTTCACTTTGGTAGAGGAACAATTAAATACAAATTGATCGCGAATATAATTGTCAAGTAAAGGGCCAAAATCACAGGTAATAGCTAATACCCTTAGTGCAGAAATATATTCGTCAATTTTTTCATCCTCCTTTTGTTTTCTTTTATAGAAATTGTGCCTTTCTAGCATGATGTTAGGAGACTCTTCAAATTGCTTTTTTAATCTGGCAATAGCCTCTATGTAAACATTCCATTCACTATCCCCTGAATCAGCAGCAGGAGGAGAAATGGGTACCAAACTTTTAAAAATGCGTTGCGCTGCTAACCCAAGACTGCACACTAAATAGAATAACTAGCACGAGAATAGAATGCCCAATGACCAAGATACAATACACTACAGGGGTGGAGAAGAAAAAAACCGTGCACAAACTCAACAACAGTGTACAAGCATTGGCACACTCATGAGTGATGAAAAACTGCCCTCACTCACACACAATGTGTGTGACATGCTTCATCATCGGGTCTGCTACAACGCCCGGGCGTAGCCACACTCCGGGCGGAGCATAGGGAGGGGGAACAAAGAAATACAAAAACAAAGTGCAAACACAATGCTGAAAGTGACAACAGTGTTCACAGACAAAAAACAGACAAATCAAGACTGAGTACAATGATAGACAAACAACTTGCAGTAGGAAATAGTTAAAACTGGCTCCTGGATACCAGATTGAACGTTATTAGTAGGTTCCAAGGTCAGGATTAAAACAAGGAATGGATGGTAGTGCTAGGGTAGGATATTAGGACCCACTAGCACCCCTCCTTTACTGCTTTAGTTAACATATTTCGACCTCTATTAACCCATAAATAATGGGTCACCTTCGTCTTCAGGACGTTACTGTCCCAGTCTTATATAGTATCCCCTTTACCTTAATTAGATGTTAAAAAGGGGTATAGGTCACTCTTGCCCATCAGTATTAGGCTATGTGGAGGGAATTCGGCCAACACGGTGACATAACGAGTTTATTGACACCAATCGCCTGACCTGGCCCATGGAGGGAGGAGTCCCAAAGAACACAACAGTTCCGTAGGGAATCTACTGCACAAGTAGTGCCCCTCTCTGGTGTAGAGCTCTGTCTATCCCCACTGTGGAGCTCTGTCTATCCCCACTGTGGAGCTCTGTCTATCCCCACTGTGGAGCGCTGTCTACTCCCACTGTGGAGCGCTGTCTTCTCCCACTGTGGGGCGCTGTCTACTCCCACTGTGGGGCTCTGTCTACCCCTACTGTGGGGCTCTGTCTACCCCCTCTGTGGGGCTCTGTCTTTCCCCACTGTCGAGCTCTATCTATCCCCTCTGGGGGGCTCTGTCTATCCCCACTGCGGGGCTCTGTCTATCCCCACTGCGGGGCTCTGTCTATCCCCACTGCGGGGCTCTGTCTATCCCCACTGTGGAGGTCTGTCTATCCCCACTGTGGAGCTCTGTCTTTCCCCACTGTGGAGCTCTATCTATCCCCTCTGGGGGGCTCTGTCTATCCCCACTGTGCGGCTCTGTCTATCTCCACTGTGTGGCTCTGTCTATCTCCACTGTGGGGCGCTGTCTACTCCCACTGTGGGGCGCGGCCTACTCCCACTGTGGGGCGCGGTCTACTCCCACTGTGGGGCTCTGTTTACTCCCACTGTGGGCTCTGTCTACCCCCCTGTGGGTCTACCCCCACTGTGGGGCTCCATGTACCCCCACTGTGGGGCTCCGTCGACCCTCACTGTGGAGCTCCGTTGACCCCCACTGTTGACCTCCGTCTGTCCCCACTGTCGAGCTCTGTCTATCCCCACTGTCGAGATCTGTCTATCCATACTGTGGGGCTCTGTCTACCCCCACTGCGGGGCGCTGTCCAGCCTTTCTGAAGGGCTGTCTACCCCCACTGTGGGGCCTGTCTAGCCCCACTGTGGGGCTCTGTCTACTCCTACTGTGGGGCTTTGTCTACCCCTACTGTGGGGCTCTGTCTACCCCCACTGTGGGGCTCTGTCTTTCCCCACTGTCGAGCTCTGTCTATCCCCTCTGGGGGGCTCTGCCTACCCCCACTGTGGGGCTCTGCCTACCCCCATTGCGGGGCTCTGTCTATCCCCACTGCGGGGCTCTGTCTATCCCCACTGCGGGGCTCTGTCTATCCCCACTGCGGGGCTCTGTCTATCCCCACTGTGGGGCTCTGTCTATCCCCACTGTGGGGCTCCGTCTACCCCACCACAATGATCTTCCACAAGTCTCGTCTATGGGCGCTCCAGGCTGTTACTTGACGACACTGTACTTGTGTAATAATGTCAAATGTGTAGTTTAACAGAGCAGTGTATCAAAAACCTGCTCCCACAGTTTAACTCTGACCCCAAAGGCCAGGAGTGCCGGTTATGGACAGTCTGAAGGGCTGCAGGAGGCAGAAATGTGTGGAGCTCTCTCCATCCTGAGATACCGCTGTGAATATTGTACTCCAGATGCTAGGTGGCCACGCTCGGCTGCTGCTTCAGATAAGCCACAGTAACTTCATTATCTATGAGTTTGGGGTCTTAAATAGTGGAACAACCTTGAACTTTGGTCCTTGAAGTCCCTCCCATGAGGGGGCTCCAACTCTTCAAAGGAAGCCGTCATCTCTTGCGGCTAGCTTCTGCAGAGAGGCCCTGCAGTGAAAATAAACGCAGTCCTTTTCACACTGACCTGCTCCACTGACAGTCCCCAGCCATCAGCACTGTCGAGCGTGGCTTTGTTTGCTGGATGACGTCTGCTAGGGCGTTGAGTTCTATTGTGACCTAATTCCCCGGAGGGCCCCCGTCAAGGGCAGGCAGCCTTGTGTCTTGAGGTTTGCAAGAAGAGCCAGCCCTTTCCACCACCTACTTCTAGCCTCCATCCACTGCCCCGCACCGGACCAGGAATCTTGTTTCCTGTATAAATGAACGGGGCCACAGGAAGCCAGCCTCGGATAGCAGCAGCCCTCGGTTGCCATGGCAACGCAGGCCGCGAGGAGGATGGAGCGTGTTACATGAAGTACCACTGGATACAGACACAACAAGGGATGAACCCTGGGCAGAGCTGAGCTGCCCATCAGCCTCGTGCTCTGGGAGGCAGTGACGAGCCACTTGACCTACACGTCTTGTGGAGAAGGATGTCACCAGAGCATCTCGGATGTAAACCCGGATGTAAACAGCTGTACACGGTCGTGGGCGCTGGAGAAATAGGAAGAAGGTGTTGAGGGGACCGTGTGTTAACCCAGCAGGGACAGAGCCGTGCACGTCGCCAGTGCCGCTGAGTGTAAAATTAGCGCTAGTCATTGGCGCTATAGAAGGATCATGCGCCTGCCCGAGGCCACGCAGTGGCCATCAGGAGGGCGGGCTCCTAGTCACGGAGGGCTGTCCCGCCCCCGCATGACGCAGTAGTTCCTCTCCTGAGGCAGTCCCCCCTGGTTGGTGGAGACTGGTGGTGATGCACGTCCGGGGCGGTTGGGAGGAGCCGTCTGGAGTACATCAGACCTCTGCCCTGCTGGGGAGGCCTCTTTGCCGCCCCGGACGTCGCAGTTCCATATTGGGACACTCTTTTCCCGCCCTTCCTCGAACCCAGGGTGTCGGCTTGAGGGGGCTCCGGGGGGAGCTTTTAATAGGTTTCTTTTTCGTTGCAGGCGGAGTTACTGGGCGATCCGGAGGAAGAGAGGTGCAAACGCTGGACGTCAGCAGGCACATAGGGGTGCCAGAGCATAACCTCAGAGCCTAACCTGTAACCTCATGGGAGGTGCAGGAATTCGTGTCGGCGCCCCAGTAGTCCTTCGGGCGGTTGTGGGCCTGCGCAACCGGGGGTTTGCCTAGTCACGCCCCGCAATGGGCGTGTCATTATAATTATGGTAATTGTACAACAGTTGGGTGGTTCGCCACTGTGTTGTTTGGCTCAACAGGCGGGCAGGTGGCGAGAATGCGGCCTGCCCTAGGATCGCCCGTAAGCTAACCCACCGTCATTACATATGTTGTATGTAATAAACCTGCAGCAATTTTTACCCAAACCTAACACATGTGTCTTTGTGTTATTTGCGGGTTTGGGCATGTGGGGCGGGGGTTCATGTGGCCCTGATGTGACTATGTGCCATGCGAGGTCTTGTCATGTGCCATGCGAGGCCTCAAAGCGCTTTCTGGCGGTAGAGTGAGGAGCCGCTTGGTGTGTTATGCACTGGTGAAGAGCCTTCACGTGTGGCTTCGAAGTAGTATGTTGTTATACGTGATGCTTGAGGTCCGCGCCAATCATGTTGCAGCATGCATGCATATAGAGAGGGCCTAATGGAAGATTAGGGTACCACGGCTCGCCCAGCAGCGACCGCGCTTCGATCGCCTTTGTTTACGTATCTCCTGCCAGCTGTTTGTAAGGTTGTGTAGCAGGACTCTCTTCTTGTTGGCAGTGCGTGTCCAGGCCGCGGCCAGGCTCACGGTGGAGGGGGGCTCAAGTGCCAACTTCCTTGGCTGCGAAACGGGTTAATAAACAAGAAATCAAAGTCTGAATTAGAACCTAATGATGGCTCTCAAGAGAGGTGTTGTTGCTGGGCACAGGTGCATGCTGGGAGCTCGCACGGCGGTCGATTTCTGGCCTGCAGGCGGGAGCAGCCGCTGTGGCCAGGTAGTGGTGCGAGTGCTGGATGAACGGACCAGTGCTTGAAATGAAAAGATAGAAGTGCAGAAACGCACTCTTTAGAGTGCCTGTCTGCCCCTGATGAGAAGTGCCGGTAAAATGAGTTGTTGAGCCAGGTGGCTTAGCCCGTGTCAGGCTCTGCACATCTGTGGCCTGGCCCTGGTTGTTGGCCTTTAATGCTGGCCTCGTGTGCGGGGTGTTCACTGGGTGAGTGAAGCTGGCCGGGGCGT
Organism: Lissotriton vulgaris; assembly: GCF_964263255.1. Taxonomy (NCBI): domain Eukaryota; kingdom Metazoa; phylum Chordata; class Amphibia; order Caudata; family Salamandridae; genus Lissotriton; species Lissotriton vulgaris. The sequence goes on along the minus strand of NC_141691.1, from coordinate 2,003,258,965 downwards.
CTGCTCCGATTACTCGGATCACTGTCTCTTCTACTATTCCTTCCTAGTTAAAAAAAAACAAGCATTTGCAATGCAATAGGTCTCGCATTAGGAACGTTTGAGCTATTGGCATTGTAAATGACAAATATTTTATTTATGTGTTGGTTTTGAAAATAGCAAAATTAATAGCTTTGTCATTTACAATGCCAATAGTTGTAAGTTTCGCAAATGTGACACCTATAGCATTTGTAATGCGATATGTGTTGTATTTACGTACCTTAGATTGTAAATAATAGTGTGCACATTCTTTCAGAAAGACATGCTCCAATATAACTCAAAGTAAACTTGTGCATTATCTCAACAAGAGAGGGGCATACAATAGACCTGCCTAGTGCCATATATCCACTGATGGCGCTATATAAATACAACTAATATCTGTATTAGGCATGCTTGTAAGTTGTATAATAGCTCACAAAACAAAGGAGTGCTATGTGACACCTTCAGACTCATTCTAGCACTTTGAAGTTTTGTATTTTCCGTTGCAGGAATAGGCCTTTAAAAACATGTTCTATTGGGTTAAAGAAAACAGGACTGTCTGCATGTGTCTCACCTGTCAGGGAGCACTTGACATTAATGCAGAAAGAGGCATGAAGCAGCAGAAAGAAGGACTGCAAAAGAAGCTTGGAGAGCGGGGAAGAAAGCAATGCAAGGAAGTGAGAACAAAAAAAGAAAGGAGACGGGGAGAAAGGGAAGAGAGAGAAAAAGGAATAGTGAGAGATAGGCAAAAAAGAGAACTGGAGAGTGAGAATAAGGATCTAGGGACACGAGCAAAGGAGAGAAGTAAAGGAGAGAAGTAAAGGGGGGTACACGAGAGAATGAAGACAGCCACATAGCACTTAAAACGTATTTCTATATGAATGCAGCTTAATTGACCCTGCTCACTTCCGCCTGCATTGGCCATTGCCACTGTCAGTGCTGCCAACTACAGTAAGAATCAACAAAGACATGCCAGTACTGCACTTTAGTTCAATATTTACAAAGAATTGAGTAACAATCCTCAATTCGAAAGACCACTCTTTTAGTCTAGTTTCTTGTAAATACTTCTTTTTATTTTGACTTTTATTTTTTATGTATTTTCTATTTTTGTTGTTGGACCTTATTTACAAAGATTATTTCACAAAAGGAGAGACTTGAAAAGGTATATACAAAAACATCCAAAATGTCACAACTCAAATGCAATGTATATCGTTTTGCAAAATGTTTGGTGAGCACATTAAACATGCAATAGACAACACTGAGTGCACTTAGGAACATAGACACACAAGACTGGACGAATTGGTAACACAGTGACAAAGTAAACTGTTCTGAAACGAGTGTAAGCGCCCCGTATTTGATAAAGTTTTTTTGAAAACAGGTGCGGGTACTTGTGCTTAATACAAGACTTAGTAGTAAATATTTTCATACAATAGACCATCCAATAATTCAATTTTTGGTTACAATCATGAGAAGATTGGTCTATTAAAAGAACGCGAGGTCAAGAGAACAGAGGTCGACGCGTTTCGAATCCCTTATGAGGCAGGGATTCTCATCAGGACCGTGTAGGCTCAATCTGCACTTTATGTTTCAGTGGTCGGTCTCCCAGGGGATGGACTACACACTTAGTTTGACAAACGCGCCTCAGCAATGGATTCGGACGCGTATGGAGGAGACTAAAGAATTAATACCGAACCGTTTATAAGAAACTGATACAACAGAATAAAACGGACCACGCTGTTGCATTGCCTATCAATCTAAATGTGTAGTCCATCCCCTGGGAGACCGACCACTGAAACATAAAGTGCAGATTGAGCCTACACGGTCCTGATGAGAATCCGCGCCTCTTGAACAGCAGACTCCCCCTGCATTCCAAAGGAACTGCTCACGAGGCGCGCAGCGCGATCCGATTCTTTGGACAGGAGCGGCGGTGAAAGATGATCTGAATCTGGTCAGAGGGACCCTGCAGCCCGCGCCTGCCTACCGTAAGGTTCAGCCTCTAAGTGACGTCAGGCTGGCGCACGCACTTCCGCGCAGGCGCAGAGTGTTCTTGGCCGCTTCTCCGGCTCCGCTTGCTGATGGCATACTAGAGGCGATGGACGGCACTGGAGCCCCTGGCCGCGTCGCCCCCGCCCGCCCGCCCATCCATCCATTGGGAGCCGGGCAGAAGGAGCCCACAAGAAAACAGGGATTCCAGCAAGAAAAGAGCCCGGTGAGGTAAGGGGGGGGAGCGTGTGTGTATGCAGTTTGTGTGTGTGTGCGTGTGTGCCTGCCTGCGTGCCTGCTTGTGTGTATGTGTGTGTGTGTGTGTGTGAGTGTGGCTGTGTGTATGTGTGCGTGCGCGACTGCATGGCGGCATGGCTGACTTCCTGGGAATCTGAGATAGGATATGTGCCTGCCGTGCGCACCCACGAGGTGCAATCGGAGCGTGTCCGAACCTTGTCTCAGGTTCCCAGGAAACTGAAAACAATAGTTGGCGAGCTAGACCGCATGCTACGCATGCGCAACTCTAGCTCGCCCTAAACAACAAAAAAACGAGGTGTAAATTGATGTGCGTGCTTGTCGCATCTTTGCGTTCTCCGCTTCTTGTCGGTGCCGAACCCCTCTGAGTCTGTCCGGTGTCTTGTATTTCTGTTTCACTCGCTTCTGGGGGGTGGTTGTTCGATGCGCTCCCTACTCTTTCTCTACTCAGTTTTACCTCCGTTGTGGTCTCTGCTGCAGCAAAAAATAACAGAGTGTAGCACCAAGAATGGATTTTCTCTTTTTATATGCTGGAGATAACTATGGAACTTCTGTGTGTCAAGGCGCTAGATATCTGTGACACTAGGGATTCTGGACTTTGTCTGCTGGGCTCTGTGTGTCAGGGGTTGTGTGTTTCCGGTGCTCTTGAACTTAGAAATGAAATGTGACTTTATAAAGCACGCTACTGCCCGGAGGTTTTTAGGCACTAACGTTAGAAGTTAAAATTAGTACAAGACTGTATGTAAGCAATAACAAATAATTGCCCTACCCTGTTTTAGGGGCAACAGGGAAAGCAGGTGCTTGAGTGCTTGAACCAAGGGGTCTTGGTTCGTTCGCTTCTGATGTCCCCGCGTCCATCCTACTGAGGCATCTGCAAAACTGGGGCTGAGCAGAGTACAGCCGCTTCAGCCCCTGACTCACAGTGGTAGTGGTGGCGAGCAGCCGCAGGCTTCTCAGCAGTAGTGGCTGCTATGGGACAATAGTGGAGGGGCTGAGCCGAGTACAGCCGCTTCAGCCCCTGACTCACAGTGGTAGTGGTGGCGAGCAGCCGCAGGCTTCTCAGCAGTAGTGGCTGCTATGGGACAATAGTGGAGGGGCTGAGCCGAGTACAGCCCATTCAGCCCTTGACTCTCTGTGGTAGTGGTGGCGAGCAGCCGCAGGCTTCTCAGCACTAGTGGCTGCTATGGGACAATAGTGGAGGGGCTGAGCCGAGTACAGCCCATTCGGCCCTTGACTCACAGTGGTAGTGGTGGCGAGCAGCCGCAGGCTTCTCAGCAGTAGTCGCTGCTATGGGACAATAGTGGAGGGGCTGAGCCAAGTACAGCCCATTCAGCCCTTGACTCTCTGTGGTAGTGGTGGCGAGCAGCCGCAGGCTTCTCAGCACTAGTGGCTGCTATGGGACAATAGTGGAGGGGCTGAGCCGAGTACAGCCCCTTCAGCCCTTGACTCACTGTGGTAGTGCTGGCGAGCAGCCGCAGGCTTCTTAGCGGGACAATGTGGGGGTGTTTGGGCTCAGAAATCACAAACCAACCAATAACTCATTGCTCAACCCTGCGCTTTACCCTCAAGAAGAAAAGTACTTTTATGCACAATAGAAGTACATGCCACATACACCCTGTTTGCAACATGCCATTTAGTGCAGTGGATGTTGGGTTTGGCTGAGCCTGTACTCGCTACTTCCCCCCTCAGTCCCCTTGCCCCTTTCTGGTCTAGGCAGTGCACCCCCAGGGGCAAAGTTATAGCCAGGTCCTGCAAACACACTCACAGGTTCCACTTCCCATGACAATGTGACGTGGGCCTGGCTTTTCTCCTTGACACAGCTGCATACTTCAGCTGAGATCTCCATCTGGTCTCAGAGGTGCAAGTCAAGCCACATTTTTCATTGTTGTAACCACAAACAGATAGTCTGATACCCGCCAACTCCTGTGGTACAGCGATCACTCTCCTCTGTCCTTCTCCTCTGGTGGACCCTACTAACAGCAGGGTGATGCTGTCCCTTGGCTCCTCCTGAACAGACAGTTCCCCTGCAGGATGAGTCGGCTGCTACAATCTCTCTGCAGGTGGGCTGGCTTCTATACACTTCGGGTCAGGTGAACAGCTTCTTCCAGCACGCAATAAACTCCGGTGATGTTCCCCTCACCCCTGGGAAGTTGGGTTTCAGGCAGGCACTTGTGGTGGTTGCACAGAAGTCCTATAGGTACTCTGTGGAGAATTTCCTTCTTTAGTCTTAGAGAACTTGGAATAGGATCAACACATGGGTCAGCGGATCCCTCTTGTATACAGTCTAAGCAGACCGGAGATGTGGCCACCATTTTCAGAACCACAGTCTGTTTAGAGCGATGCACCCAACAGCAGGCCAGTCTCCAGTTTGTGTTGAACCCACACGAACGGCACAAAGAGGTCTGAGCCTTCGGCACCTGGCCATCAGCAGCAACATAGAAGAGCTACCAGAGAAAGACCAAAGGCCGGCCTCACCAACTGGGCCCCTTTCACCTTGAACTTCACCCCAATCATCTACCAAATGTTGATCAGCAGCTCCTTTCAGCAAAAGGCCTGATTGACTTTTCTAAAGGAGCTTTGTCTCCTGTTTCTCCACTCCAGAGTGACGGCCTCCTGCCTCCAGCTTCAGGAATGTCAGCAATACACTTCCACTGTCTCCATCACATGCACAAGGCCAGGCTAGGGGCATCCTAAAATGAATCCACTAAAAAGGGTGCTCTGCATCCTAAACCCATGACTGGGATGGCCATCCACTGCCAGCGCCAACAGGACCTGTTTGGTGTGCCACTCCAGGTCACAGGGGAGGTCTAGGACCTTCGCTTAGGTCAAGGGACAGGCCTCAGCCTCTGTGCACACATGATTAGCATGATGACAACATGATACCAATTACACGCAGCCTGGAACTCGGGGCAGGGGAACACAACTGTGCACCTACAGAGGAGGGAGGGAGAGAGAGATGGATGTATGTGGAGGTCAGCAGAGCTCTGTACTGGTTCAAAGGCAAATATACAGTCAATGAGTGAAAGGGGGGGGGGGGTAGCCTGGTGTTTGTATTCATACTACTGTTGGTTGAAGAGTTCTTAAAAGAGAGGTGGGGAGAGGATGTGGCCTAACGGCTAGAGCGGTCGATCTCAAATCTGGGGAACCAGGTTCGAGTCTCAGCAAGGACCCTCAACATCCTGTGATTCTGATCAAATCATGTAATCTCCCAATGCCTAACAAAAATGAATGTGTCCTTATGTAATGCAACTGGTGCTCATGTAAAGAGCTCTGATACCCGATACCTTTGGGTCCAGTTTGTGCTGCATGAAACTCAGGAAAAAAATGATGTCTTCAAAGCGTTCCGTATGGACAGAAGGACAGAGGGACAGAGGGCCATGCCGGTCTAAAGACCTATAATAGCACTTTTATGCAGCTCTTCCCGCTGCATGCCGGTCTATTATAAACATTGTAAATAACACTGGCTGCCGTTACCCACTACACAGAACACTGTTTACGAACCTTGGAAGGTTGGATGGTTGGGTCAGCCCTGTTGGGTCACGCCTCGTGACCTCAAGGTCACTGTGTTGGTCAGCAGTGAGTGTTCAGCTCACTGAGCCATGTTGCCTATCGTGTTTCTCTGGTCTTCGGATGATGCAGGCGGCTGCCCCTTTCTTACACATGCCTGGAGATCTCTACAACGAAAGTTCATGCGTGCACCATCACCTTACTTCTCTGCTGACATGTCCTTGGCTCTACGGTCTTCCTCTCGAGCAGGTGGGTGTTTAACACCTCCGCCTTTATACCTTCGTTATTGCGCTCAGACACAAGCACGTCCGAAAATGCCCCTTTGCTGAAAGAAAGCTCTAAGCACCGAATGCTCATTCTGATCTACTCCACATATAAAGGAAAACCTGAAACGTGGAAGTCGCTATGCTCCCCAAAGGTTAAGAGAACTAGAGTACGGAACTTGCTGCTGACCAGGCCTACAGAGAGGAACCCCAAAAGCACCCGTTTTAGCCCTCCTACCACCTCTGGCAAGCAGGGCATGTCCACTAATTGTGTCGTGTGAGAGTCTGCTCATTAAAGGGTCTTTCCAGTGTAAAGAGAAAGAGTTCACTTTGCTCTGCTTGGCATCGCCAGCAATCGTCAACTCCAGCCATTTTAGAACGTTGCTTTGTTTGACGACGTCTGCTTGGGTTTTGAGAACGCGTGTGACGTCATTTAGCAGATGGCCTCCTTAACTTACAGAGCAATTGATCAAATTGGGAACCTTATGCCCCACCCTGACGTGCTCAGCTGCGTTATTTCTGTTTCTGTACTGCCCCCTCGTGCCCTGTCTCGGGGAGCTCAGCCTCTTCTTTGCTGCCTTCAGGGCGTCGCCCGGAGTACCCCAAAAATAGTGCCCTCAGGATGACTTCAGAAGGCCTGAGGCCTGTTTGGCTGTAGATGCAAAGGAGACGCTGCCAACGTGCCCGAGCTGACATGGAAACGCTACTGCAGTCCAGCTGTACCCTCCCCGATGTTCAGGTCGACATATGCCCCGCAACTTCACACCCCGTGCTGCCCCCTGGCTTCTCCCTGGATGCCACCATTGCTCCTAATAGCACCTCCTGGTGAGCTGGTCCGGCGAGCGATTCTCTTCCGGTTTCAGTGTGTTGGAAGGAATGTATTTTGCTGTTCACAAATGGATTAAAAACTTAACTATTCTGTAAAAAAAAGAAAATAGGCTTTTGCACCTCTTTCTGATCCTTTCAATTTAGTAGTCCAGAGTCTATCTGTCTGTCTATTTGTCTGTCTGTCTGTCTGTCTCTCTATCTATCCGTCTATCTATCTGTCTGTCTATCTATCTGCCTATCTATATATCTGTCCGTCCGTCCGTCCGTCCGTCCGTCCGTCCGTCCGTCCGTCCGTCCGTCCGTCCATCCATCCATCCATCCATCCATCCATCCATCCATCCATCCATCCATCCATCCATCCATCTTTTGCTTAAGATGCTTTAATGTGACTTTGGAAGTATATATAGATGCACACACAAACGCAGTTAGTTAGATTTACACCTTTTAAGTGCACATGTAGGCTCATGAACTGCCCCAAGCACTGCTTTGCAGTGAGACGTTATATGTCGGTGGTAGGGTGCAGTGTCTGCCCTTCTTTCCTGTGTTCGCTCTTGGCACATTCACAGCTAGAGTGATGAAGCCCAAGAAGGGCCAAGACAAATACAGCCTGGCTCAAGCCCATCTGGCCACCTGTATCGATGCTGCTGCACAGGAGTGTGTGTTTGGAGTGAGTGGCATAAGTCAGGCAGGTAACTACCTCTTTGCTTGTCACGCACAAGTGTTTTCTTTACTATGGCATTCTTTTTTGTTTATTTTTCATGCTGAGCTTTTTTTGCTGGTGCTCAGCACCAACGGGACCCAGCCCACTTAAAGCCTTGGAAGACCTCCGTGCAATGTGTTCTTGTAAATGAGAATGGAACCTGAAAGACGGTTATATGATTTGGTGTTGGAAAGGGGGTTTCTGGTTGGCTAGGGTATACGCCTAAGTCAGGTAGAACCCACCACTCAAGTCAGGGTAAGTAAGGTACACACATAAGATATTGCATAAAAAGTTTTCCCCTTGGAATCAACTATCAACCAATGAGCCACATTCAACCATACATAATGTAAAACACTTTCATCAATGTGTACTTTCGAGAACCCAGCATATAATTCTAAAAATCACAATATAATATAAAAATCACATGTGGAGTGGTGTGGCTCACTGGTTAGAGGCAGCAGACCCGGAAGCAGAGGACGGCCCGGGACCAGGGTTCAATTCCCGACGCGGCAGGGTCGTGGACCAGGGTCAGCGGACTCAATAATTCTCACCTCAGTGCCTACTCTAACCAGGGATCTCACTCGGCAACTCTGGGCATTAGCTTGCCTCATCTCCACAACGGCCCCCCACATACGCCAGGGATGCCTGGTTTCACCTTGGAGATACCCAGTAGGGACCATCTCACAGGGAAAGCCAGGACGGGTTCCCCAGCGGTCTACAGCGCGGAGATACCCCATGTGAGGTGATTCAGGCGCTTTACAAGACATCATTACATTACATTACATGCACTTTACTAAAAGATGTGTTTTTTAATTGTGAGTCCAGATATTCCAAACTCCAATTTTCTACCTGTTCCCAATGGGGAAGATGCACTTAAAAGATGTTTTGAGGCAATCTCAATGTTAACCTATGGGAGAGATGTGGCTTGCAGTAGTGAAAAACGAATTTAGCAGTTTTTCACTACCTAGACATGTAAAACTCAAAAGTAAAAGTCCTACCTTTTAAATACACTGCACCTTTTCATTGTGGCTGCTTAGGTTCTACAGTAGGGGTAACTTAAATGTAATAAAGGGGTTTTGTGCCTGGCAAGTAGGTAAACTTGCCAAGTCGACATTGACGTTTAAAACTGCACACAGACTCTGCAATGGCAGGCCTGAGACATGTTAAAGGGGCTACTGAGTGAGTGGCACATCCAGTGCTTCAGGCCCACTAGTAGCATTTAATTTACAGGCCCTGGGCAAACATAGTGCACTTGACTAGAAAATTATAAGTACATTAAATATCCCAACTGTGGATTAGCCAGTGCTACTATGTTTAGAGTACAGAGCATATGTAGTTTAGCACTGGTTAGCAGTGGTAAAGTGCTCAGAATCCTAAAGCCAGCATAAAGAGGGTCAGAAAAATAGATGAAGGAAGGCAAAATGTTTGGTGATAACCCTGAAGAAAGGGCCAGGTCCACCATTTGGAGATAGAGTGAGACGAAAGAATTGAGTGGTGCAAACGTAGATTTCTCTGAGCTTTGCTGCCTGCACAAAATGGCATCTTATTTTGAAGCCCTTCCCTATCTGCATTTTGACGAGTAATAGCAAGAGTGCCAGGAGCCATAAAGCAAACATGGAAATACCTGCTGTCCTCTGGCTCTAGTGCTTAATTTGAGCCGGTGGGAGCCACCAACACTCGTTTTTTGGGACAGGCACTTATGTTTCTGCATCAGACATTTACCAAGAGCAAGTGTGGGAAAAGCACACAAAGTAAAAAGTTGTAGGACGAGAAAGAATGAAATACCATCATAATGGGAGAAAGCAGGAATCTGAAAGACTGAGGTAAAGGGGAAGGGCGTGTCTGGTAGTAGATTGAAGAGGCCTGAGGTGGATTCAAGACTACGCAGCTGTAGTATTTTTTAGTTTTTTTTCTGCAGTTTTATATGGTGCAAAAATCGAACGTCTTTGGAGTGCTTTACATGAGCACCAGTTACATTACACAAGGACATATTCATTTTCTTGTAGGCACAGGGAAATTAGGCGATTTGCCCAGAAACACAGGATTTTGAGTTCATGCCGAGACTCTAACCCGGTTCCCTAGTCTCAAAGAGGTGTGGCGCCGCGGCCAGGGCGACTGACGCTGGAATCTGGGGATCCTCAGCGCCGGCAGCAGATTAGCCCAGCACCATGTGACTCTGGACAATAGCTTGCTTAATCTCACCGACGGCCCCCAGCGCCGTGAGACCCTTACGGGTGATTGTTCGCGCTTTACAAATGTGGATTATTAAAGTCTGCAGCTCTGGTTGTTACGCCACAACCTCGCCCCAATTGAGCTTGCCACGTTTAATTGCTTCTGGGCAGAGCTTTGGGCCCCGGCGGGCACTCATTCTTTTACAAAATAAGCAAGGTACTTGTCTAGTAAAAGAAAAGTTAAAACTGGGATGCAGTGGGCCCATCAGACTGCTGTGCCCTGGTGCCACTGCACTAGCTGCACCTCTCCTTAGACAGCAAGAGGCTTCAAATATACACAGTTTATTCTCCCTCGGTTCCCAGCATGCCACAGGCCTCTGATGCAGGCGATGCCACCAGAGGTGCCCACCAGCAGAGCCAAGGGTGCCAAGAACCCTCACCAGCCCCCCGTGGTTTGTAGGCGTGCCATGGCTCCCCCACTGGGAGCCCCTTGCTTCAGCTGGGGTCGATTTCTGCCCCCACCTTTGGCACGAGGAATCCGCATTAGTGCACAGTGGCGGGGCCCCATCAGGGGGATTAGCGAGCAGCGTGTACCGGGCAGATTAGTCCGTGCCCCTCGACACTCTGACTAATTGTGTTGTCTGGTGGTCCCCGGAATGCGTAATCCACAATCCCCGGAATGTTTAACAGGCTTAGTTTTAATTAAATTACATTTACTTTAGGTAAAAGACTCCCGCTTGTAAATACGCCATTTATTTGCTCCCAGGTTTTAGTGAAACCTGTTTTCACATTCTCGGCCCTGCCTGCCCTCCATCTGTATTCATTACTACCGAGTATTTTAAACGGGGGGTGGGAGAGGCTAGCTGGTGGGCTGGCATTAGTGCGGCAGGAGCAGTGACGCCGGGGCCTGTGGCTGTGAAGGGCACCGAGACTTCAGTTGTCTGTCTTCCATTGTCATTTTGTCAAACTCCCGTGCCGGGATATGCCACATTCATACAAACCTTTGGATAGGGTGACAAGATCTTGAGAACTAAAAACCGGGACATTTTGCAAAAATAGAGGAGGGACTACAGTTTTACACCAACGGTGCTTCGCAGAATTACAACTCTGATCAGCATAGGAACTCAGAAGAAGCACTGAGAAAATAAATAAAATGTATTTAAAACCAGCATAACTGTTAATTAAATTGCTTACTTATAACAGCTGCTTACTAGCACAACTTTAGAAAACCCAATAAGTGCCCCTCATAGGTTTCAGTCCACTCCCCCTAAAAACCGGGACATGAGCCAAAATTGCCGACAGCTGGTGAAAACCCGGGACTGTACGGCCAAATCCGGGACACCTGGTCACCCTACCTTTGTAGCAAGGGGAAGGAATATTCTTTTAAATCCGCCCACTTGCGGAAATCAGAAAATACATAAGTGAAAATATGTCGAGCGAGACCCTGGTAGAGATTGAAATGGAAATAAACAAAAAAGATTGAGATGCCATGTTTATAATCCCACTGGAGGACAGTCCTTCCTTGGTAAAAAAAAAAATATATATGTGCCAGGACCCTCCGCGGGAGGCCACCACTGCCCGCACCACCCATGGCCCCTGCCTGTGCTGCCAGTGACTGTACCAACACAACTACTGACCATCACACTCGTACAAGTGTGACTATAGACTATTTCAGGCCTCTAACAGGTAGAAGAATGGCGTGGGTGGCAGTATTAGGTGATAGTCTTTTTTAAAGTACATTGAAATATTAAACAATTGTTGTGCTCATCTCTAAATTAGACAAACAGCGCCACCATCTGCCAGACTGTCATAAGCACCAGTGTTGACAATGAAGTGCCGGTGCGGAGCGCCAGAAACCACAGGCTCAAATTAAGCACAGCTGGAGGGATAGATAATTTAAGAAAGATGAAATGCCCAAACTATTTAAGACATTGCAAAGAAGAGAGCGTTCACATGCAAACAAATTGTTAAATGAGACATTTGCTCATTCAGTGGCACCAGTGTAGAACTAAGTAACCCATAAGTCATTGGGGTAAACTTAGAAGTTCAATGGGCTGAAAATATCACTTCAGAGGCTGAAAGAAGACCAGCCCCGCTGTGACCAACGCCAACAGCTTCCAAATGCATTAGTGAGATCTTCTGTCCTCATGGGCTTCGTATTGAGTAATAAGCAGAGTTCTGTTGTTGCTTCTCAAACGAGGAATATTGTTAAACCTAATGTTCAGACCCTCCAGGATTTCGTGAAAGAAAATTACGTATTTTGCAGTTTTGTAAAACAAGGCTGTGATTTTTAGAGAACTGCCTGCACAATCTGGAGAATCCGATCATTTTTTTACAACCACTTGGCACCGTTTGTTTATACAGCACTGTTTATTTGTGTATTAAATGTGAGAGTGCATTCCTCCAGGGGTAAATTTCTTGTTTTATGCACAACATTTCTGGACAGCCAACTATGTCCAAGATCAGAAGCTCTTATTACTTACGTCGGACTACTACGTGTTTCTGCGTTCACAACACGGGCATGTGTTCTAAGTAATAAGAGGATCTGATCTTGTACATCTAATTCGACTTATGTATTTGGAGACTTTGATGGTGAAACTAGAATTGGAAAGACAACATCCATTCGGAATTATATTCTTATGGAAGAAGTTAATGGATTTCTGGAAACAACATACTATATCTTTTTCTAGCCCTGAGGAAGCCCAAATGTTGGGCGAAACGCATTGGCTGTGCTGAACTGTTGGGCATAAAACATGAAGACATTGAATATAAGAGTTAATACAAGCAAAAGAAGTACCTCTTGTATCATCTGTTTGCTCTGAATACAGTAATACGCTGAAGCATGTGCATGTTATAAGTTGCCTCTCTATTTGTATATATTTGTTGAAGTCTGAAAGGCTATCATTGGTAGCTAGCTTTTTGAGGTGGGCAATTATCAGTAGGTTATTGAACCTTTTTTCCTCACTGGAAATATTGAACGCGCGTAGTTGTGCAGTATCCCTTGCTGCCAATACTTGTCTAGTCTTTTATGTTAAAGAGAAAAGAGAATGAACCCTGCTGTAGATTGTGCGTCATATTTTTTTACCAAGGATTTCCCATGCCTTGGGCTTTCTGGGGTGGGACCCTGACGGGGTGATCAGTGCATCCCTGTATGTACACGGTCCCATAGGGAAAGAGTGACTGCTTGTTGTTTTTCTGTTGTCTCGGCAGTCCTTCACCTATTTCTGACTTGAAATTTGTGGCAGAATCCATGCCGTGTTTCCCAGGTCTCTGCCACCTGGTGGCAAAGAACTTCCTGTATTGAAAGGTTTACATTAGCACATGCGGTTTAAAGGTGCCCCAGGCAGTACTTTTGTACACTGAGAAGGTCTTGGCCAGAGACACTAGAGATGAAAGTGATTAAATAAATGAATTAAGAAAAGATGCAACGAAAAAAAAATGCAGGGAGAATATAGCAAGAAGGGAAAAAGAATTAAAGACAGAAAGAAAGAGCAAGCGTCTGCAAAGCCTATAGGTCTTGCCTTTGGGACATACTGACTTTGCAAATACCGTTTAGTCATGCTGTACAGCATCCCAAAGCTAAATATGAAAAAAGACTATCTTGTTGTTTTTTCAGCCAATAACAAGTAATCACCCTTTTTTTTTAAGCGGGTGAGGGGCACAACACGGACGTGGGTGTGGAAGCAACAAGGGACAAGGTGGGTTGGTAGAAGCAACACAGGCAGGGTTGCACGAAATCAACATGGGGGACTGTTGGGATCAGAAGCCGGAAGCGACACAAGGGTGCTGTTACAGGGGAAGCAACATGGTGGATGGAGGACGTAGATGGGGGGAAACGAGCAATGCGAAGCATGGAGGGTGGGAGAAAGGCAAATGAGTGAGGGAGAGAGAAAGCAACGTGGAGCTGGGCTAGAGGGGGAAAGCACAGATGCAAGAAAACAACACAGGTGGGTGAGCACACAAAGGCGAGCGCATCACAGAGGGGAGGTGGGGGAGAAGCACACATGTGGAGGAGTGTGGCTCAATGGTTGGAGCGGCAGACCCTGATGCAGAGTTCTGACCAGGGTTCGATTTCCGCCTCGGTGGGATCTCGGGCTCGATTTCCTTGGACCTGTTAATTCTCGCCTCGGTGCCTATTCTAATCACTGCCCCACGCTGCAAATCTGGGCAATAGCTTGCTTAATCTCCACACCGGTCCCAACAGCGCTAAGGATGCCTGGCTTCACGCTGGGGGTGCCTAGGAGTGGACACTTCACAGGGAAAGCCAGGAGGGGTTCCACAGCGGTATGAGTATCAGCGCCAGGAAACCGAATAGGCGACACCGCAAGGTGACCATCTGGTGACAGTGCGCTCTATAAGTACCATGACATTTACATTTACATTTACATAGGTGAGAGAGCAGCACAGAGAGAAAAAGAGAACCACCCTAAGGAAACAGGTGGAAACACGCACTCTTTAGAAAAAGAAAAAAGTATTGCATGAAAAAGTGAGCAGTGTTAGGACACAGTAAGTTGTCCATGCTCCAGAGAAGAGACAAACAAAAGATGAGGAATGACAGGCCACGCACTAATGAATAAGAAGCAAGAAAATGAGAGTGCAGTGAACCAATCAATGGTAAACAACGATCTGGCTTTAAGCCCACTGTAAGCTAACAATGCATCTAAAAACAAGGAAGGAAAAATAGTGAATGAGTAAAAAAAACGTAAGTGACAAATCAAGAAACACTGGCTCAATGGAAAGAAGGAAGTTAAAGAGAATGGAAGAAGAGAAGATAAAGAAAGGAGGTTAAAAAAGGAAAGAGGTACAGCCAGGAAGGATGGGTGAATCCCAGGTAGATTGTGATTTTTTCGCAAAAATCACAGACATTGCTTACACGGCTAAGCCAAGATTACACTTAGGTCTGCTAGAGCCAGAGTATGTTGTTTAGCCAATGGGGCACATCTGTGACACTGACCACTTTTACTGCAGTAGAACACAGCTTCTAGTGTCTTTCACTAGGCTACATCTCCTTCAACAGATCACACTTCGGTAGATTGCATAATATTCTTGTTGCCTCATTCGAAAGGGGGACGGCACACAGGGACAGATGAAACATTCCAGAGACTTCAAACCTGTCTTTCCAGATGTTTTTTAACCCTTCCTTTCTCCTGCATGCCCTTGTGTCTACCCCTTGGTAGACAAAGGCCATCAGCATGAAAGTCTGTTAATTACAAAATTGCTGCTGAGACTACCCACTCACGTCCGATGGTAACTTTTCAAACAATCTGGGACCCGAAATTGGGTCCGGTGATAAGTAATACTGTGGCAATACCGAATGCGGCAAAGGTTCTATTTTTGTGCCGCTAAATTTGCAAATCTATGCCGCAATATCCTGGGGGCTCTGAAAGTTGCCTCTGTGTTCGCACCAGGAAGAATAGTTGAGCTTAATGGTAAGCTGACCCACTGCTGGGAAGGTATTATACATATACAAGTATATGCAGATGTGCAGAATGTAATATACTATTTATTACTCCTAAAGTATGGAAAGAGAGTATGACTCATAAGAGGCATAACAGTTTACTATATTGTATGGTCCAAGAATGCATCAATGGATCTTGGTATCGCGTGTTATCATAAACCAAAAGGAACCAGATGACCGCATGTACTACGAGACGCCGATACCTTGTTGACGGCCCTTACTGCTCTATCTTATTGGACTTTTTGGAAACTTGGTGTATTTGGAAAACATGATTTCTTTATTTATTTTCTGAAAATATGTGAATTTCAAGTGGGAAGACCAATGTGAAGCTGTAACATATAGAAAATTCTAAATAAAGCCCTGAAGAAGTCCGGTCACGGACGAAACGTGTTGGCTATTGGTTTTAATCATCAGTTGTGAATAAAAGAATCTGTTTACAGAAGAAATCTGACTTTGGAATTCTTGGGAGAACAATTGGAGAGTCAATGTGACCACATATATAAAGACATTGTATTATTTACTGTTGAAGTGTGCGGGGTCACCTTGTGAAATTTAATTTGTAAAACAAGTTTCTTGTTTTCTAATTTGGGGATCTAGGGGATTGTGTCCCAGACCTCCAGCACCCACACATATGCACATTATAGGGATTTTGTCACCAGTGCGGCAAAGTAGCCTTAATCCCCTGTTCTGGCTTGAATTTTATAAACCAAAAGGCCGACCGACCCCTGGGTGGTTCTTAAATGTCACCTGAACCTCAACATGTCAACATGGGCCACATTATGCATTTCCTGTTACGTATTTTTATATTACATGTTTAGTTAGAAGTTGTTCGCTTGAAAAAGTTTTTCAATTTGAGAAAATGTTTATTCAAAATAGCAAGTGAAAAACTGGGTTAAATTGTTTTTCTGCAATAAAAAGAAGAGAACAATATTTAATTAGGTATTAAAAATGAAAACGTTTAGAAAATGAAATATTTGTTGTGTTAAACACATTCTTTTTGTAGTCTGGAGATAAGCAGAAGCTGCTCTCTTCGTGGTGCAACTAACAATGAGCACTGATTGATTTAAAATGTTTTGATGCGGTTTACTTTTCATGAATAGACTTGCTAAAACGACAAACAACAGTCAGGGCCACGAAATTATGTAGATCTGTGACTGCAGCATTTAAGCATGTTATGGATTTACCGCATGGGTCTCGTAAAAGCTGCAGAATTTTCACATTTTAACAAAAAATGTTGTTTGTACCTCAAATGCCTGCGAACGTACTGCAAAATGCCACATAATTAGCTTTTTCTTGTCACGTCATGTAGATAACTTCATTATATCCACTTTGGCCATACGTTGCCGTATAATCCTTGTGGCCTCGATCACGGTAAAGCAAAGCAGAGTAATTTGGAAGCTGTCATTATCACAATGACGCCTTGTTTCCAGTGCTTAATTTGTGGTAGAATAGGACCCGGGTCTCAACGCTCTGCTCAGAAGCCCGCAGCGTGCGAATGCCAAGGCTGCGTAGCCTTGAATCCACCTATGCTTCTTTAATCACTGCCAGCCCCTCCCTGCCTCCTTATCTCACTGTAGTCTTACAAATTCATGCTTTCTGACTTTGTCATGGGTTTCTGTCTGTTTTTGTCTTTCCGCTTTATGCGTTTTCCAAGTTCCGGTAGCTCCCACTGGCAACCACCATGACCCATACAGTATTTTCTAAATGTAATGATTCCATGTTTCATTGTGAAATATGGGCATTTATACCACTGTCTTCTGTGCAATTAAAGCACAGATATTTCAAAAAGATGGCATGGCGGCACTCTGGCTTGTGTATGGGGACTAAAAAGATGATGATAAACAATTATATAATTTGTAACACTTGACTGTACGTGGAGAACAGTGTAGTGCTGGGTCAGATGTAACACATTTGGTACTAAGTCAAATGTATTTGAACTTCTGAATGCCCAGGCTTATAGTGGAGTGGGTACAAAGGGAGAATGAATGTAATATGGCTGCATTGTGTCAGTGGTTCTGGTGACCCTGTCATCACTGGAAGGGTTGATTGAATGAACTAATTCATAATAGGCAGAGAAGTAGCGGGAGATCAGTGCTGCGGGACACTCCAGAGAGATGCCCCCCGCGGGCCACACCGCAGAGATGCCCACCCTGGGCAACACTGCTGAGAAGCCCACCTTGGGCCACACCGCAGAGATGCCCCGCCCTGCGGGTCCCACTGCGGAGATGCCCCCTGCGGTCCACATGGCAGAGACGCCCCCCGTGGTCCACACGGCAGAGACGCCCCCGTGGTCCACACAGAAGAGACGCCCCCGTGGTCCACACAGTAGAGACGCCCCCTGCGGTCCACACGGCAGAGACGCCCCCCGCGGTCCACACGGCAGAGACGCCCCCGCGGTCGGCAGAGACGCCCCCGCGGTCCACACGGAAGAGACGCCACAGCGGTCCACACGGCAGAGACGCCCCCCCGTGGTCCACACGGCAGAGACGCCCCCCGTGGTCCACACGGCAGAGACGCCCCCCGTGGTCCACACGGCAGAGACGCCCCCCGTGGTCCACACGGCAGAGACGCCCCCGTGGTCCACGCGGCAGAGATGCCCCTTGCGGGACCTGGAAAATATGAGAATCATGAACCAGTTCTACAGGCACGAACCCAATTAACACCGCTTACTTCTCTACGCTTACAGACGATTGAAGTGACAGCTTTCCATGAGAATATCTTAAGTATTGTAGTATGCGAAAGCAATAATTGGAAAGACCTGCTAAAAACATAAGAGTGATCCTGGGGCGAGCACAGCGTCATCCGTCAGTTTCAGGAGTGAAGTCAGGGGTTGCGCAGCACAGCATGGTCCATGTCTGCCGTGCTGTGAGTGTCGGTGTACATTGAGGCAGTAGAAACATGTACTCGGAGACGCCCCCCGCGGTCCACACGGCAGAGACGCCCCCCGCGGTCCACACGGCAGAGACGCCCCCCGCGGTCCACACGGCAGAGACGCCCCCGTGTTCCACACGGCAGACACGCCCCGCGGTCCACACGGCAGAGACGCCCCCCGCGGTCCACACGGCAGAGACGCCCCCCGCGGTCCACACGGCAGAGACGCCCCCCGCGGTCCACACGGCAGAGACGCCCCCCGCGGTCCACACGGCAGAGACGCCCCCGCGGTCCACACGGCAGAGACGCCCCCCGTGGTCCACACGGCAGAGACGCCCCCCGTGGTCCACACGGCAGAGACGCCCCCGTGGTCCACGCGGCAGAGATGCCCCTTGCGGGACCTGGAAAATATGAGAATCATGAACCAGTTCTACAGGCACGAACCCAATTAACACCGCTTACTTCTCTACGCTTACAGACGATTGAAGTGACAGCTTTCCATGAGAATATCTTAAGTATTGTAGTATGCGAAAGCAATAATTGGAAAGACCTGCTAAAAACATAAGAGTGATCCTGGGGCGAGCACAGCGTCATCCGTCAGTTTCAGGAGTGAAGTCAGGGGTTGCGCAGCACAGCATGGTCCATGTCTGCCGTGCTGTGAGTGTCGGTGTACATTGAGGCAGTAGAAACATGTACTCGGAGACGCCCCCCGCGGTCCACACGGCAGAGACGCCCCCCGCGGTCCACACGGCAGAGACGCCCCCCGCGGTCCACACGGCAGAGACGCCCCCGTGTTCCACACGGCAGACACGCCCCGCGGTCCACACGGCAGAGACGCCCCCCGCGGTCCACACGGCAGAGACGCCCCCCGCGGTCCACACGGCAGAGACGCCCCCCTGCGGTCCACACGGCAGAGACGCCCCCCTGCGGTCCACACGGCAGAGACGCCCCCCCGCGGTCCACACGGCAGAGACGCCCCCGCGGTCCACACGGCAGAGACGCCCCCTGCGGTCCACACGGCAGAGACGCCCCCCCGTGGTCCACACGGCAGAGACGCCCCCGTGGTCCACACGGCAGAGACGCCCCCCGCGGTCCACACGGCAGAGACGCCCCCGTGGTCGGCAGAGACGCCCCCGCGGTCCACACGGAAGAGAAGCCACAGCAGTCCACACGGCAGAGACGCCCCCCGTGGTCCACACGGCAGAGACGCCCCCCGTGGTCCACACGGCAGAGACGCCCCCCCGTGGTCCACACGGCAGAGACGCCCCCCGTGGTCCACACGGCAGAGATGCCCCCCGTGGTCCACACGGCAGAGACGCCCCCGTGGTCCATACGGCAGGGATGCCCCCTGCAGGACCTGGAAAATATGAGAATCATGAACCAGTTCTACAGGCACGAACCCAATTAACACCGCTTACTTCTCTACGCTTAAAGACGATTGAAGTGACAGCTTTCCATGAGAATATCTTAAGGATCGTAGTATGCGAAAGCAATAATTGGAAAGACCTGCTAAAAACATAAGAGTGATCCTGGGGCGAGCACAGCGTCATCCGTCAGTTTCAGGAGTGAAGTCAGGGGTTGCGCAGCACAGCATGGTCCATGTCTGCCGTGCTGTGAGTGTTGGTGTACATTGAGGCAGTAGAAACATGTACTCGGAGACGCCCCCCGCGGTCCACACGGCAGAGACGCCCCCCGCGGTCCACACGGCAGAGACGTCCCCGCGGTCCACACGGCAGAGACGCCCCCGCGGTCCAAACGGCAGAGACGCCCCCACGGCAGAGACGCCCCCCGCGGTCCACACGGCAGAGACGCCCCCCGCGGTCCACACGGCACAGACGCCCCCCGCGGTCCACACGGCAGAGACGCCCCCCGCGGTCCACACGGCAGAGACGCCCCCCGCGGTCCACACGGCAGAGACGCCCCCGCGGTCCACACGGCAGAGACGCCCCCCGCTGTCCACACGGCAGAGACGCACCCCGCTGTCCACACGGCAGAGACGCCCCCCGCGGTCCACACGGCAGAGACGCCCCCCCGCGGTCCACACGGCAGAGACGCCCCCCGTGGTCCACACGGCAGAGACGCCCTCCGCGGTCCACACGCAGAGATGCCCCCCGTGGTCCACACGGCAGAGACGCCCCCGTGGTCCACACGGCAGAGACGCCCCCGTGGTCCACACGGCAGAGACGCCCCCGTGGTCCACACGGCAGAGACGCCCCCCCGTGGTCCACACGGCAGAGACGCCCCCCCGTGGTCCACACGGCAGAGACGCCCCCCGTGGTCCACACGGCAGAGACGCCCCCGTGGTCCACACGGCAGAGACGCCCCCCGTGGTCCACACGGCAGAGACGCCCCCCGTGGTCCACACGGCAGAGACGCCCCCCGTGGTCCACACGGCAGAGACGCCCCCGTGGTCCACACGGCAGAGACGCCCCCCGTGGTCCACACGGCAGAGACGCCCCCCGTGGTCCACACGGCAGAGACGCCCCCCGTGGTCCACACGGCAGAGACGCCCCCCGTGGTCCACACGGCAGAGACTCCCCCCGTGGTCCATACGGCAGAGACTCCCCCCGTGATCCACACGGCAGAGACGCCCCCCGTGGTCCACACGGCAGAGACGCCCTCCGCGGTCCACACGCAGAGATGCCCCCCGTGGTCCACACGGCAGAGACGCCCCCGTGGTCCACACGGCAGAGACTCCCCCGTGATCCACACGGCAGAGACGCCCCACGTGGTCCACACGGCAGGGATGCCCCCTGCGGGACCTGGAAAATATGAGAATCATGAACCAGTTCTACAGGCACGAACCCAATTAACACCGCTTACTTCTCTACGCTTACAGACGATTGAAGTGACAGCTTTCCATGAGAATATCTTAAGGATCGTAGTATGCGAAAGCAATAATTGGAAAGACCTGCTAAAAACATAAGAGTGATCCTGGGGCGAGCACAGCGTCATCCGTCAGTTTCAGGAGTGAAGTCAGGGGTTGCGCAGCACAGCATGGTCCATGTCTGCCGTGCTGTGAGTGTCGGTGTACATTGAGGCAGTAGAAACATGTACTCGTGTGTGACTTTCACAGCCTCTGGATTGCTGAATGTTTTTTTTGGGTCATGGAGCTGGCGGAGAGCAGACCATTGCTTTGTTTTCACTAGACAGCTTCCCTTTGAGAAGCCTGGATGAGGCTGCGCGAAGAAGCCCGAATATTCTGTGGTGTCTGAAAATAAGAGACCATGATAGGTGATCTGTTACTGGCTCTGCAGGCAGTCTGCAGTCCCAGTGGGTCTTAGGGTAAACCCAAGAAGACCTGAGGATCAGTGGGTATTAGGTTAAACCTAAGAAGACCTAAGGATTGGTGGGTCTTAGGGTAAACCTAAGAAGACCTAAGGATCAGTGGGTCTTAGGGTAAACTCAAGAAGACCTAAGGATTGGTGGGTATTAGGGTGAACCCTAGAAGACCTGAGGATCGGCAGGTTTTAGGGTAAACCCAAGAAGACCTAAGGATTGGTGGGTCTTAGGGTAAACCTAAGAAGACCTAAGGATCAGTGGGTCTTAGGGTAAACCCAAGAAGACCTAAGGATTGGTGGGTCTTAGGGTAAACCTAAGAAGACCTAAGGATCAGTGGGTCTTAGGGTAAACCCAAGAAGACCTAAGGATCAGTGGGTATTAGGTTAAACCTAAGAAGACCTAAGGATTGGTGGGTCTTAGGGTAAACCTAGGAAGACCTAAGGATCGGTGGGTCTTAGGGTAAACTCAAGAAGACCTAAGGATTGGTGGGTATTAGGGTAAACCCTAGAAGACCTAAGGATCGGTGGGTCTTGGGGTACACCCAAGAAGACCTAAGGATCAGTGGGTCTTTGGGTAAACCCAAGAAGACCTAAGGATCAGTGGTTCCGACACATCTACTGGAGCCTAAGACCTCTGACATGCTATCATTTCATAAAAACTGATAATAAATGTGCCAAATTTATGTCGTCCCTTCCCTGTCCTTGATTCCTAAGAGGGGGGACTGATACGGGCTCCTGCGCGGACCATGGGCTGCCCATGGGCTGCCCCATTCTCTTGTAGAAGCCAATGCGTATCTTCTGCCTCATCCATTGTACGAACCAGGGAGCGGGCAATGAGCGGGCAGAAAATGTCTGTAAAGCCTTCAGCAACGGTCTGTAATGCTTCAATTTTTCTGCCAAATTTCACCTTGGTCGCTAGTGAGACACTTTAGTAGACGCGTTGAACCACTCTGTCCTGCATCATGCAAGGCCCAGGGCATACCGCATCCTAGCCCATCACTAACCCATCCTCATCGTTATGTGCAACTTGAGATGAAGGTGCGACTTAAATCCATTTTCCATTCTCCTTTAAGGGTAATATTTTTAGGGTTGGTGGTCACTGCCCATTAATCAATCCAACAGTCACTGATGTAAGTGATTTAATTACCCAGAAAGCAGAAGCCATCTGCACCTCCCCAGTAGTGGTTCTCTAGTAGTAGGTATCAAGCCTAGAAGGAATGCTGGACAATTTCTGTCAATCTTATCCAGCTACGGTGATGGCAGGGATGGTCCAGCATCCTCGGTGCGAGAGCGCGAGGCCTACTCAAGCCTTAAGACACGTGCTTCCCCTTATATGGTCTGGTGCACTCATACCCTAGAGATCGCACCGCCATATGTGGTTACATCTTCAAAATCAATACCTTATCGCGGAGCAGCATTGCTAACAACAAAAGGGTGCGCGACAATAGAATGGAGCGCGAAACATCAACCACGCGTACTAACAACACTGCAAAACTGTCCCCTAAAAGCCTCTGCCGCGTTTCACAAAGCTCTCAATGCATGTTTACTTTCAAACCCATTAACAAATGCAAGTGTACATGCATAATGGCAGATTGGTGTGGTTGTTGTGAGATGTGGATCACCGCAGGGCCCCGTGGGAGCAGGACAAATCACTCCTGGGCAGAGAAAGCTCTCTCGCGTTCAGTCTTTGCTGTCAGATGGATCTCTGCAAACCACATGCCGAAGTGGAGGTGCAGAAATGGCCCAGCAGCCAATCAATCAGCATTTGTAAATAGCCACTCTGTCACCCTTAGAGGCATCTGGGCCCTGGGTCTCTGTCGAAGAGCCAGGTCTTGAGTCTCTTTCTGCCGGAGCTGTGAATATTTTATTTTATATCGAAGATCCAATTGTCTAGGTAAAATAATGGAGTGCTCTGCCTGGTCCGACAGATCCAAAACTTTCTCTTGTTTAATACGGGGATTCCTTGCACTAAATGGGGTATTCAGTGCTTAATTTGAGCTGGTCGTTTCCAGCGCTTGGCATCGGAACTTAATTGGCAACACCCGCACTTATGACAGTCTGCCACATGGTGGCGTTGTTTGTGAAGTTTAGAGATGAGCACAACTATAGTTGTTTAGTTGTCTATTATTTCTGTGTGCAAAAAAATGATTAAATACCTGCCGCTCAATACACTTTTATAGCTTGTGTTGGTACTGTCATTGGCAGCACTGGCAGGGGCAATGACTGCGGGAAGAACGATAGAATCATGCAGTGTTTACAGCCTTTGCATGGCTGCAGGAGGCACACAATGGAATCATGCAGTGTTTACAATCTTTGCATGAATGCAGGATGTACATGCAGTGCTTACAACCTTTGCATGGCTGCAGGTAACACACAATGGAATCAGGCAGTGTTTACAGCCTTTGCATGACTGCAGGAAGAACGATAGAATCATGCAGTGTTTACAGCCTTTGCATGAATGCAGGATGTACATGCAGTACTTACTGCCTTTGTATGGCTGCAGGGAGCACACAATGGAACTGTGCAGTATTTACAGCTTTGCATGTACGCAGGACGCACTCAATGGAATCATGCAGTGTTTACAACCTTTGCATGAATGCAGGATGTACATGCAGTTCTTACAGCCTTTGCATGGCTGCAGGACGCACACAATGGAATCATGCAGTGTTTACAACCTTTGCATGAATGCAGGATGTACATGCAGTTCTTACAGCCTTTGCATGGCTGCAGGAAGCACACAATGGAATCATGCAGTGTTTACAACCTTTGCATGAATGCAGGATGTACATGCAGTGCTTACAGCCTTTACATGGCTGCAGGAAGCACACAATTGAATCATGCAGTGTTTACAACCTTTGCATGAATGCAGGATGTACATGCAGTACTTACTGCCTTTGTATGGCTGCAGGGAGCACACAATGGAACTGTGCAGTATTTACAGCTTTGCATGTACGCAGGACGCACACAATGGAATCATGCAGTGTTTACAACCTTTGCATGAATACAGGATGTACATGCAGTGCTTACAGCCTTTACATGGCTGCAGGAAGCACACAATTGAATCATGCAGTGTTTACAACCTTTGCATGAATGCAGGATGTGCATGCAGTACTTACTGCCTTTGTATGGCTGCAGGGAGCACACAATGGAACTGTGCAGTATTTACAGCTTTGCATGGCTGCAGGACGCACACAATGGAATCATGCAGTGTTTACAACCTTTGCATGAATGCAGGATGTACATGCAGTTCTTACAGCCTTTGCATGGGTGCAGGAAGCACACAATGGAATCATGCAGTGTTTACAACCTTTGCATGAATGCAGGATGTGCATGCAGTACTTACTGCCTTTGTATGGCTGCAGGGAGCACACAATGGAACTGTGCAGTATTTACAGCTTTGCATGTACGCAGGACGCACACAATGGAATCATGCAGTGTTTACAACCTTTGCATGAATGCAGGATGTACATGCAGTTCTTACAGCCTTTGCATGGCTGCAGGAAGCACACAATGGAATCATGCAGTGTTTACAATCTTTGCTTGAATGCAGGAAGCACACAATGGAATCATGCAATATTTACAACCTTTGCATGATTTGCATGAGTGCAGGATGTACATGCAATTCTAACAGCTTTGCATGGCTGCAGGAAGCACTCAATGGAATCATGCAGTGTTTACAACCTTTGCATGAATGCAGGATGTACATGCAGTGCTTACAACCTTTGCATGACTGCAGGAAGCACACAATGGAATCATGCAGTGTTTACAACCTTTTCATGAACGCAGGAAGCACTCAATGGAATCATGCAGTGTTTACAACCTTTGCATGAATGCAGGATGTACATGCAGTGCTTACAACCTTTGCATGACTGCAGGAAGCACACAATGGAATCATGCAGTGTTTACAATCTTTGCATGGCTGCAGGAAGCACACAATGGAAGGATGCAATGTTTACAACCTTTGCATGAATGCAGGATGTACATGCAGTATTTACAACCTTTGCATGGCTGCGGGAAGCACACAATGGAAGGATGCAGTATTTACAACCTTTGAATGAATTCAGGATGTACATGCAGTGCTTACAGCCTTTGCATGAATGCAGGATGTACATGCAGTGTTTACAACCTTTGCATGGCTGTGGGAAGCACACAATGGAAGGATGCAGTGTTTACAACCTTTGAATGAATCCAGGAAGTACATGCCATGTTTGCAGACTGTGGCTGCAGGAAGCACACAATGGAAGGATGCAGTGTTTACAACCTTTGCCGGAGTGCAGGATGTACATGCAGTGTTTACAACCTTTGCAGGAATGCAGGATGTACATGCAGTGTTTACAACCTTTGCATGGATGCAGGAAGCACACAACGGAAGGATGCAGTGTTTACAACCTTTGCATGAATGCAAGATGTACATGCAGTGCTTACAGCGTTTGCATGGCTGCAGGAAGCACACAATGGAAGGATGCAGTGTTTACAACCTTTGCAGGAATGCAGGATATACATGCAGTGTTTACAACCTTTGCATGGCTGCAGGAAGCACACAACGGAAGGATGCAGTGTTTACAACCTTTGCATGAATGCAGGATGTACATGCAGTGTTTACAACCTTTGCATGAATGCAGGATGTACATGCAGTATTTACAACCTTTGCATGGCTACAGGAAGCACACAATAGAAGGATGCAGTGTTTACAACCTTTGCAGGAATGCAGGATGTACATGCAGTGTTTACAGCCTTTGCATGAATTCAGGAAGTACATGCCATGTTTGCAGACTGTGGCTGCAGGAAGCACACAATGGAAGGATGCAGTGTTTACAACCTTTGCATGAATGCAGGATGTACATGCAGTGCTTACAGCCTTTGCATGAATGCAGGATGTGCATGCAGTGCTTACAGCCTTTGCATGAATGCAGGATGTACATGCAGTATTTACAGCCTTTGCAGGAATGCAAGATGTACATGCAGTGCTTACAGCCTTTGCATGAATGCAGGATGTACATGCAGTGTTTACAACCTTTGCATGAATGCAGGATGTACATGCAGTGTTTACAACCTTTGCATGGCTGCGGGAAGCACACAATGGAAGGATGCAGTGTTTACAACCTTTGCAGGAATGCAGGATGTACATGCCATGTTTGCACACTGTGGCTGCCAGTCACTGGAACATGGAAGAAGTGTGCAGTGCTCAGAGAGTTATCTGTGAGTAGGTGAGTTAAAGACAAGGTCATCAAGCGTTTACAAATATCATGTGTTCACTGTGTCTGACTGCAGTGAACCCGCAAAAAGGTGGACTGTGTACTGCATGTAACTCAGGATTTGAAACATATGATAGAAATATAAACGTGCAGTTTACAGTTAGTGTCTGACTGCAGTAAGTGTCATAGAGAAGTGATGTTTGCCAACGTTGTCTGGCCGCATTGAGTCTGTGTCTGGTTTTAGTCCCCCCATTATACAAATGTGCATTGTTTACTGCGCGTCTGACTGTAGTAAACGACACAGAGGAGTGAGTGCAGTGACTCGAGTCCGTGTCTGACTGCAGCGAACGCGTCATCAATGCGCAGAATGTTCCAGTTTGCGCGCCTCACTGCAGTAAACACATTCGAAATGGGCAGTGTTCGCTCTTTTGATCGGAGTGATAAAACCTGATCAGCAAACAGTGGGAATAGGGACCGGATCACCCAGCATGCTCCACGCCCTCCCATCACCCACCCAATAATTAACAACTTGAGATTTAGGTGGGTGTAAAGAACGGCCATGTTTAATATCAACACAACATAAACATGACGATGCATAATTATCAAAACGTTATTAAAAACTGCAAATCAGAACACAAAATTAAACTGTACATTATGATTATTAATCTTCACACAGAATGTCATTATCCCCCTAGCACCAAGAGGCCCTCTGGCTAGGCTCTCCCCAGGAAGCGATGCCCACGCGAGGTGCAACCCACCTGCGTCATAGAGTGATGGGCCCCAGCCCTCGTAACCTTGTCCGCCATTCCAGGGCACCACCACTCCTCCACCAGGTTGACCAGGGACCCAGGAGGCTCGTACCTGTCGCCCTAGCCTCCCCAACCGGTGGTCTCCATCCCCCTGTGGAGAGCTTACCCTCTCTCCCCTCAGTGCTGGCCTAAGGGAGTGCTCAAGGTGGACTCCCATCTATGCCATCTATCAAGATCAGTGTTCCAATGTCTCTTTTCCACCACCCCCTTCGAACTACTTAGCTAAGGGACGGGTGGGTGGGAGTTTAAAGAAAACAGGCTACCGAGCCTGGGGGTAAATGGGCCGATGGTGCGAGCAGGTCACGACGCAGGCGAGGAAAGAGGCCGACCGAGTTGCGATTGTGACCTAAATAGGTCACGGCCTCTGACCCCGCCCACGCCGGAAATGCGTCACCGCCACCCGGAAGGACTTCCTCCACCCGGTCGCCTCCCATAGGGTGGACGACCAGCTACACTCAGCGAATGGGGTGCGTGGGCCGGGGGGGCCGGCCCCTAAAGGCGGGCTCGTCTATCCTCGCCCTTGGTATAGGGACCGGATCCCCCAGCATGCTCCACGCCCTCCCATCACCCACCCAATAATTAACAACTTGAGATTTAGGTGGGTGTAAAGAACGGCCATGTTTAATATCAACACAACATAAACATGACGATGCATAATTATCAAAACGTTATTAAAAACTGCAAATCAGAACACAAAATTAAACTGTACATTATGATTATTAATCTTCACACAGAATGTCATTATCCCCCCAGCACCAAGAGGCCCTCTGGCTAGGCTCTCCCCAGGAAGCGATGCCCACGCGAGGTGCAACCCACCTGCGTCATAGAGTGATGGGCCCCAGCCCTCGTAACCTTGTCCGCCATTCCAGGGCACCACCACTCCTCCACCAGGTTGACCAGGGACCCAGGAGGCTCGTACCTGTCGCCCTAGCCTCCCCAACCGGTGGTCTCCATCCCCCTGTGGATAGCTTACCCTCTCTCCCCTCAGTGCTGGCCTAAGGGAGTGCTCAAGGTGGACTCCCGTCTATGCCATCTATCAAGATCAGTGTTCCAATGTCTCTTTTCCGCCACAAGGGCGACTAGGGGCCATAGGTCCGTCGCCCTTCCCCCCTTCCAGGAGATGCAGCACAAAAGACCAGATTCCATTGATCCAGGCGTCCATCCCAATGTCTGACAAGTGCACTCCATCATGATGAAACATAGCAGGGCCAGAGATCAGCTTATGGTGTAAGTGTAGCAAGCGGCCCTTCGCTGAGCACAGCTTTGCCAACTCACCATTCAGACGTCTCACTGATATGTTCAAAACCCTAGCCCTGATGCCATTGCCCCAACATTTCCTTGGTATCATACATGACCCTGCAATCCTGGCCTGCGGGAAGGTGTGACCCAGCCAAGAAAAATCCGCGAGGAGCGCCTCCTTGACTGCCAAGCGTCCACGGTCAACCATGTCGTTGCCACCCAGATGGATTATGATTAGGTCCGGGGACTTCTGTCCCTCGCGTTCTTTAATCTCCTCCACGAGCCGCCGCAGATGCCGGATGCGCATTCCTCCCACACCGTGCCATAGAAATTCCGCCCCGGCCAAACTCGGAGGTTTCCTCAGACGGCGCCGTCGCAGATGCTCAGCTGCCCGCCGTACGAATGAGTGACCCAACACCCACACCACCATTCCCGGCATACTAATCAGAGAGGAAATAGAAAAGTTAAGCAAAATCGTGGCCAAAACTTTTTGTCAAAGCAATTCAGGGCGAATGTAATGCTTAAAACAATCGGACGACCAGCGGTCCACTTTTTTCACAGCCACAGATGACAACCCTGCCCCTGCCGCCAAAGTTGCTGCCCCTATTCTGAAGGAATGGGAAGAGTAACCCGCGCCCCCTAGACCCAGATCTGTTAAGGCCCTCTGCAACACCGCCTTGAATTGGAACTGCGATACGCACTCCCCACTTTCGTGGATGAACAAGGCTGCCCACTCCCACCCTCTAGGGCGTAAGGCTAGATACTCCTGCATGCAGGCAATCGGGCATACCGGGGCTCCCAGAGCGGGGCGCAGCTGAATCACCGCCCCCTTACCCGCCTGGTCGGTCTTTGATTTCGTAAGGATCACCACCAGGTCACCATGCTCAAACCTCGTATCCCTAAACTGAATCCCCCCTTCCTGATTGTTACGGGAAGACCCTACAATCTCGCCCAGGCGGAAGGCCCCATAAAATGCCAAGGAAAACACTGCTGCAAAGAGCCTGCCCTAATATGCTGAGGTGCAGAGCCGAGGCAATACTCCCAGGATGTCCCCCAAAGTCCTCACATCTAAAGGGCGTCTGCAATCCCGCCTAGGCCCCTCTAGCCTGGCCCAACCCGATAAAGCCTTCTTAACTACAAAAGATGTCCCAGGATCATGTGAACCAGCCAATCTAGCGAAGAACCCCACCGGTGAGATATGAGCCCTAGCATAAGAGAGAGACCTGCCCTGATCCCTGATCTGCTGCAAGAAAGAATACATGGCTTGATCGGAGAACCAGTTTGCGATGCCCGCCTCCTGGACCAAAGACCTGTAAGTCAAAAAATACTGTTGATACCCAACCCGAGTGCGGTCACTCAGTGAGGCACCTACCAGCCCCGCTAGAGCGGGGCTCCAATCTTCCACAGTGATGGGGGAAACACTGTCATCACGTCCTCCGCTTCCGGGTGGAACTTCCTGAACTCCTGTAACTTGGAACGAGACAAAGCATCAGCAGCGTGGTTGTCAACGCCCGGAATGTGCGCAGCCCTGAACGTCAAATTCAACCTCAGACTCTCCAACACCAGCCGCTTCAGCAATCTCAACACGTGTGTACATGTAGCCCCCTGCCTGTTGATAGCTTCAACCACAGCCATGTTGTCTGACCAAAATATCACCCATCTATTCCTGAAGTGCTCTGCCCAAATGCTCACTGCTACCAGGATCGGAAACAATTCTAAGAATGCAATGTTTCTAGTCAGACCACTCTCATGCCCATCGCGTGGCCACTCAGCCCCACACCAACGCGGACCCAGGATTGCCCCAAAACCAATGCTCCCAGCCGCATCCGTGAACAATCCCAGTTCCTTGCTAGAGACCGCCGGCGCCGGCCAAACAACAGAACCATTAAAGTTTGTCAAGAAACTCAGCCACACCTTCAAGTCATTCTTCACCTCCGCCCTGAGGCGAACCCTGTGGTGTTTTTGGGACAGGCCTACCATAGCTCTTGCAATTGACCTCGAGAAAGGGCGACCCATAGGGATGATTCTCAGGGCGAAATGTAGCTGGCCCACTAGTACCTGTAACTGATGTAGAGTCACTTTAGGAGAAGACAATGCCGCCTCAATGGCCCTAGAAAAAGCCTGAACCTTATCAAGGGGCAGCCTGCACTCCCCCGCCATTGTGTCAATCTCTATACCTAGGAAGGACATACACGTCGCTGGGCCCACCGTCTTACCAGGGGCCAGGGGTATCTTAAACTCCTGAAACATGGCCACCAACTTTTCCAAAGCATGTTCACAGTCTGCAGAAGCTGCTGGCTCCATCACCATAAAGTCGTCTAAGTAATGCACTACCCCCTTGTAACCAGACCTATATGAAAATAGCCAGTGGAGTATTGAACTAAACGTCTCAAAATATCTGCACGATACAGCACACCCCATAGGCATACACCGGTCATAATAAAACTTGCCATCCAACTGGAAACCTAATAGGTGATAATCCTCCGGGTGCACCGGCAAAAGGCGAAAGGCAGATTCTATGTCTGTTTTTGCCATGATGGCTCCCGAGCCTAGGTCCCTCAATTTATGTAAAGCGGCATCAAATGAGGCATAGGTGACTGAACACAGGGCAGGGTCAATCGCATTGTTCACTGAGGCCCCTCTAGGCGCCGACAAATTATGTATCATCCTAAACTGACCAGGGTCTTTCTTGGGGACCACCCCCAAAGGAGAACACACATAACCAGGCAGGGGAGGAGTCAAAAAGGGGCCCGCTACCCGGCCCAATCCCAGTTCTTTGTCTATTTTGGATTTGACCACTGCTGGCTGGGCCCGTGCAGAAAGCAAATTATTGCAATAATCAACCGGGGGAACGTCTTGCGCTGGAATGCGAAAACCTTCAGAAAAACCAAGGTACAATAATTCGGCTGCTGACCGGTCAGGATACTGATTCAGCCAATAAATCAGCCTCCCAATATCTACGGGAGTGGGCAACTCAAGGCTGTGGGGGCTTGATATCCTTACCCCCTCCTCCCTTCTCTTTGGATTTTTTAATGCACTTGAACTCTGGGTGGGAGGGATGCCCACAGTAGGAGCACACATGCTTGAACTTGCACTTATCCGTGGGCCGGGTGCATGTCTTCCTATTAAAGGCCCAGCAGGTTCCTCTTTTCTCACCGGCCCCTCCCTGCGAAGTCCGAAAGGGCTGCCTAGTTGATTGAAACCCCCCTGACTTGCCGCCATTCACACTTTCTAGCCAAACATTCACCTCCACTTGGTCCCACCCCATGTCAGGATCCTGCACTTTTTCCCATCGAAAGTCCCTGTCATAGTCTAACCAAGCAGAACCACCATGAGTTGTGTGTGCCTTCAAAATCTTATGCTGATAATAAACCAAGGATGCAGCTAGCTCAGGTTTCTTTTCCATCATCACTGTCATGAACACCTGAAAACCAAAAAGCCAGTTTGTAATGGACTCCTCTACTCTCGGTCTCCTATCCTTGGAAGCACTGTCCTTACCATCCTTATCCTTGTACTCTACCTCCGCCTTTTGGGTCGAATGAGAGAAAACAAATCTACATATTCCCCTTTCCAGATCTTCTCCTTCATTTCAAGTGACACATGAGTAGCCAAGCGGCCAGGTTTGGACAGCACATAACCCTGCCCACCATCGATTTTTGGCCCACTGGCAGGTAAAACACTCGGGCCCTCAGGCTTACCTCCTGAAGACGCGGGACCGACCGTCCCTGATGTGGTGGTCTGCTGACCTAACTGCCCATTGGATCCCCCGCGCCTTGACCAGCAACGCCAGCTGGGCCCTAATCTCGCTAAGGGTGGGATCATCAGATGCATTTGGTGCCCATGGTGCAACTGCTGTAGTGGCAGCCACTGCCCCTGAAGCGGAGGTGGGGGCTACCGCCACCGGCGTCGTCCCCACCCCCCAACCTCCTGTACCTTGGGACCTGTTGACAATGCTTTAAGGGCCCCCAATATTTCTATGAGCGGCCCCGAAGCTGCACCCCCTGGGAGAGGAGTTACTGGTGCTGCAGGTTGGGGCGCCAATGGAACCGCTGGTAAAGGCGCTACTGGTGCTACCGTGCCAGGCGTATGCACCCCCCCGTGACCGGGACCGGCGCAAGGGCCGCCAATGCTCCCCGAATCTCCTCCAAAATAGCCCCCGTCCTGTCCTCAGGTGGGCCTAAAGGGGGGGGGGGCGTCAACGGATTACCTTGGGGGCTGCCCGGTGCTGCTGGCGGTAATTCAGGCTGCCTAGGGGGCGGTACGATTACAATATCTGGTTCGAGCCGGACCACCTTAGGGGTAGCCTTGGCCCGTCCTCCCGCTTTTTTGTTCCTGCCCCGCCCGCCCTGCTTCTGTACTCTGGGTTTTTTATTCAGGGGGGGGAAGGCGGCCCTAGGGGGGACACCCGGCCTCCGCGGGCGCTCAACGACCACCTCGGGCTCCGCTTCGGGTTCAGAAAGCTCCCCGTCCCCCTCCCCTTCGCTGCTGTCCTCGCCGCCATCGAATTTCGCTAGCAACGCCTTAAGCAGCTGCGCTACCTCAGGGTCTTTGCCCTTTCGCTTCTGGTTCAGGCCCTTGGGTGGCATAGTGCCCTTGAAGCCGCGCGCGGGAAAATTAACAGCGCGGGACCTCTCGCTCGCAGAATACCCTACGCAGCGTCGCTCCAGCCAACCCCCTCTTGCCTTCGCAGCTCGCGCCCAGGCGGCAGGCAAGGGGAGTCACAGCTCAGCGGATACCTTAAAAAACAAACGCCGCAGCCTGCGCAGGCCCCAGGGACGCCCACGTAACTCCTAAGAAGCAGGATGACCCTGAAGCCCACCCACGCCTGCAGCCTCGTGAGCCACAACCCCTTACCTGCCGCGCTGGTCGCTGCTGCTTAACTCTGCTCCGACCACGATTCTGCCTGGTCCTGCTCGCACTCCTTCGCCAACAGCCGCCGCGAATCCTTCGATACCACGAGGGAAGTGGGTCGGGGGTCAGCGCCAACTATGGGGCAGGGGAAGCTACAAGATGAGGTACCGGCCAACACTCTAAGTTTAAAGAAAACAGGCTACCGAGCCTGGGGGTAAAGGGGCCGATGGTGCGAGCAGGTCACGACGCAGGCGAGGAAAGAGGCCGACCGAGTTGCGATTGTGACCTAAATAGGTCACGGCCTCTGACCCCGCCCGCGCTGGAAATGCGTCACCGCCACCCGGAAGGGCTTCCTCCACCCGGTCGCCTCCCATAGGGTGGACGACCGGCTACACTCAGCGAATGGGGTGCGTGGGCCGGGGGGCCGGCCCCTAAAGGCGGGCTCGTCTAGCCTCGCCCTTGGTAAAGGCGGTGTCAGCAGTCTGTGTCTGACTGCAACCAGCAAGGATTCGAACCTTGCAGGGTTAGCATCCTCTGGGCTTGCAAGAGGCAAAGGAGACAGGCGCAGTGTTTACAGTCTATGCCTGTCTGTCTGGTTTAAGCACTTGAAGTGCTAGTCTGTGGCAATAAACATAGAATAAAAATTCGCAGTGTTTACAGAAAGAGACGACTGCAGTTAATATATGATAGAAATATGCAGCGTCTGCAGTGTGAGGCTGGCCGCCGTGAGGAGGCTGGATGCTTCTATCTGTGCCTGTGTGGGGTGCGGTAAGTACATGATACCCTTGCGGTGTTTGCAGGCTGTGTGTGGTGACGTAAGTACCTGATACACTCACAATCTTTAGAGGCTGTGACTGACTGCAGGAAGCACTTGATACACACCCACAGTGCTTAGAAGCTGCCTGGCTGTGATAAGCACGTGATGCTCACACACATTGCTTACAGCCTTACTCTCTGCCGCAGTAAATACCGTAGTGTGAGGACGGCGGGAGACTGGAAGCGAAGAGGATTGTAAGGATTCCCAGTGATGCGCGTCGTGTCACGGTGCACGCACCGAGTGTCGGTTGCGCTCGCCGCCTGTGGCTCCGGTGCCCTCCCTCCGCCCCTTCGTCTCTTTCTGTAAACACTGCGAATTTTTATTCTATGTTTATTGCCACAGACTAGCACTTTAAGTGCTTAAGCAGACAGACAGGCATAGACTGTAAACACTGCGCCTGTCTCCTGTGCCTCTTGCAAGCACAGCGAGTGCTAACCCTGCGGTTCGAAACCTTGCTGGCTGCAAAAGTTGTAAATGCAGAGACTATGCCCTAAAGGCTACTGCAGGTTGGCTTTTTAGCAAACTTTGGGCCAAAGCTATGTATTTACCAAATATAGCAAGGTCTTCCAGGGGTTTCCAGGAGGTAAAGTATCTCTTTCGCTTCCCTGCAAGTGCGAGCTTCCTGTGCTAGGAAAACCGGCTTTTCTAAAGTGCATTGTGCATTAGGTAGAGCCGGGCAAATGCTTTTTAGTTGGTCCAGTGTGTCCTCACTCAGATGACATAGTCTGCAGAAGCCAGCTTCGGTAGATGACTTCCAGCTCTCATGTAGGTCTTTGATCGGAAGAGCCATTAGTCTCGCGTAAAGAATATACTTAGGTGTGCTCTTCCTCAGGGCACTGTTCATGTAAGGCTCGCTGAGCTTTTCCCTGTAGGAGTTGGATTGCCTTGGTTTTGAATTTAGACTATTTTGTGTTATTAATGTCTTCTTGCCTGGAAAGGAGGCCGACTTGGTTCTTCAATATGGTTTTTAGTGCTGTTGGCGGGATTACGCCGTTTTCCAAGCTCTCCGAGGACAGGTTTGATTTGGAGTGAGCTACTGACGGTAGTCTGACCAGGGATTCCTCCCAGCTGCGAATAGCTCCTTCAGATTCTCTCTCATCGTGTAAGCAGTCGAGGCACACACTTTGTGATGGTGCCGAACAAAGCCCACCATGTTCTCAAAGGATTCTTTGCATTGACTTAACTCTAGGCGTAGTAAGGAATTTCGGACACGTGAGGGTGTATGAAAAATGCCCTTATAGGCTTGGCACTGTGCCCTCTCCATTGTTACCGTTGAGGCCCATGGAAAAGCATATTGGCCATAGCTGATAATTGGGAGGCGTTTGGCTCTTACTTCTGTGGTCGGGCTGTGTAAGTTAGAATAGCGTTTGCACAAAGCATAGGTCACTGCCTTTTCTTTATTGTTCAGAATCAGTTTGTTTTTTATGTTACATACATTAAGAGCATCCAAGGATTTCTGCATACCCATCTTGGTATGATCCAGTAAAATCATTTCGTCTGCATACTACATCAAAAAGAAACTCTTCTAGCCAATTTTGGGTACGGACAAATTTGTGTTTTTTAGAGATTGACCAAGCTCCGCGACATACTAGTTAAAGAGCATGGGGGCCGGGACACATCCTTGCTTTAGGCCCTTGTCAGTGTAGACTTTAGAGGTTGCCTAATTTTATGTCAACT
Source organism: Lissotriton vulgaris (assembly GCF_964263255.1). Taxonomy (NCBI): domain Eukaryota; kingdom Metazoa; phylum Chordata; class Amphibia; order Caudata; family Salamandridae; genus Lissotriton; species Lissotriton vulgaris. The sequence goes on along the minus strand of NC_141691.1, from coordinate 2,003,223,045 downwards.
TAATTCTCACCTATATTTTGGAGGAGAGCGATATTATTGCGTCCAGCAATTTTTGGGGGATTCCCCAGATATGTAGTGTGTTCCAGGGAATTTGCCAGTCCACTCCATCAAATGCTGAGGATATTAAACGAAGCATGGGAAAAGTGGGGTGGTGTTGGTTCGGCTGGCCTGGTCCACCAAAAATGGTAGTGATTTGATATTATCGATGGTGTGCAGGCCCTATAATATTTTCATCTCCCCTCCGATTACCTCTCCCCCTTCCCCACTCCCCCTTCATTCTCCCTCACCCCCTCCCATGTACTTACCTCAAGTTTAGCAACTGAATAGGTGATGACGGTGAAGTGACAAGGGACGAGTGTGCTAACAGGCCGCGCACTGGTATGAGGTATTCAGCCAGGACTGACCTGGGAGCAAAAAGGACACCTACCAGGATCACCTGGTTTGTAAAAAATGTTGACTTCGTCCTCTGTTAGTGGAGGCTCTGTTAATATGGTTCATATAGATGCCAAGATGTTAATCTCCCCCCCTTTAACCTGAATTTAAGGCATTGGCTCAAGGTGTTCTTCAGGGCTCCCCGCTCAGCCCCATCCTTTATAACCTGTATATACACCCGTTGCCGAAGCTCACCAGATCCTGTGGTGTAAATGTTATGAATTATGCAGATTTCTGTTGATATCAAAGTGCCTTGCCTTCTCAGTACGTTGTGTCAATGCATGATAGCAGTCACATTATGGTTGTCCTATTTAATATGGACAATACTGAAGTGTTGTGCTGCACTAATAATATCTCATTGCAGGCACCACCTGTAAATGTTTGTCCGGCTACCCTGGAATCTGCTCTCCCTGCCCAGCTGTCGCGGGTCGCTATATGGGAACCCACTTAAAACACCAACTGTTCCTCTCTAAGCAGGCAAATCACCGCTCTGCTACTTGTTTCTCTTCGGTGTGAGTTCTGCGGAAAATCCTTCTGCTTCCCTGCTTCTGCTCAGCTTTTGGTGGTCCAGTTGACTTTTTGGAGCCAATTGGACCACCGTACCTCTCTGTTCTTGGGTTCTCCAGTTCGTTTTCTGAACAGGCTACAGGGCAGTCAACATGCTGCTGCGAGACTTGGTTTGGATGGCCCCGCCATTCCCCCACCTCTGCCGCCCTAGATTCATAACATCCGCTGCCTCTGAGGGTCAGCTTCAAGCCTCTATGCTTTGTGCATAGAGCCTTCTATTTGACGTGTCGTCTTATATCCAGCAGATCTAGGTTCACTTCTTACCTGTCCGCAGGTTGGTCACCTGGTGGCTATCCCTTTGCCGCCTAACACTTTTCTTTGTCTGTGTTTATGCATGTACTTCATTCAAATGTTCTTGCGGTATGTGTAAAGCGCTCTGATACCTTCTGGCCTAGCTAGCGCTATATAAAACCTATCAATAAATATCCCAGCGTTCAGGCGGGTGGCTGAGAGGTAAGAGGGGTCTTACTTTGAAATTCCCTTCTCCCTCAGCTGAGTAAAATACAGGGTCTGTTACCCTTCAGACAGGCTTCAAAAACGTGTCCCCGCGCTCAATAGTTGCTTCTGTCCCTGCCGCAGTCATTAATCTCCTTTTTGGCATTGCTATAACGCCAGGACTCCTGCATAGGTAACAGAGCGCTCTATAAAAGAAATAACATAACCTCACTACAGGGTGTACAGGTGCTTCTCTGACGCTTCCGCCTCGTAAAGAGAAGTGATGAGCCGTGATGGCTGGGTTTACAGAGTGCCGTGCTCTACCTTAAGGAGACATTTGACATCTGTCTCAGACCCCCCCCCCCCCCACCCCATGCAGTGCCTTAACATACAGTACCAATAAACGAAACAAATTGCCAACACTGCACAATTATTTGCACATTAATTCATGCGCTTTCGCCAAACCCTAGTTTTGTTTCTCTTCCTCTCTTAACACGCAGCTCCGCGCATGTCCACCGAAGCATCACAGCGCTGGGAACAGCCAGAGAAGAAGATGAGAGGAAAACAAGTATTGACAAAGCCAATAGGTCTCGCCTCTTGTCACTGCCTTTTGGCGCTGCTGTACAGCATCGGCAGGATGATGCGCAGTGTGGCAAAAGGTTTAAATAAAAATGCAGAATGACGTGGCTAGCTACAAGATTTTGTGGGTGCTGAAATGCTTTACCCCACAGGCATGCTTACTAAATGACATGGCAGGATTTGCTTTCTAATTTACTTGTCCTATATGGATAGATACATAAAAAAATCTGGAATTGAAGTAGAACCAAAACACTTTTTTTCTTGTGCATTTGCTGACTAGCCCTTCAAAAGACCTCACAAATAAAATAATTAAAAAAAGAACAAAGTGGGTGGGGACAGCAAAAGGGAGTGGGAAGTAACATGGAGTGGGTGGAGGGGAAAAGCAGCGAAAGGAGAAGATATGTAGAGTTCGTGCGGGAAGCGCACAAGGGAAAAATCAGCACAGTGAGTTTGGCGGGGCAAAGAACAGTGGCGGCTGCTGGGGCATTAAAGTGGTGGGGCAGCACAGGGAAACAGTTTAAAAAATGCTTTACTCCCATCTGCAGCGTTGGTGCTCTCCTGGCCTCTGCAAAAAGATCTATTGTGGCCTTTTCAAGAAATTACAGAGGCTTACAGCCCTGCCCATCGTTGCATGGTTTGACTTTATTGTCATTCTTTTGCTTGCTTCTTATTTAATGGCTTTCCTTGTCCATCTTTTGCTTGGCCCACCACTGAAACGTAGCCCAATGACTGGCTGACTTGTGTCATTACACTGACACTTTTAGGCAACTACTTATACTTTTTTGGCTAAACACTCTATTCGAGTGCATGTGTTTTCCAGCTCTCTTCCTCTTGTGTTGCTGTGCCTTTACTCACAAAAACCACCACTGCCGCTCTTTGTGTTTGCTCTCCCTTTCTCTCATGGCTGCTTTCTCTCTCCTGTGTACTTCCCCCCTCCCCCATGCTCATTGGCACTTAACACTGAGCCCTCTGCCAGCTCATCTGTTGCTCCAGCGCTTGTTTCGCTACTCGTATCAGACTTTATTAAAGCGATGCTGCAGTGTTTACATTGGTGACGGGTGGGGGCGGGGCTTCTGCTCCCAGCTGCACAGGCATGAAAGGACACTATTGAGCAGGATGCATGGGGCGCTTCAGGTCGAGTGCATTGGAGTTTGTTTGCGACTGGCCGACTGCTGAACAGAGACAGCGAAAACCTCTTGTCCTGCTCTGAATATTCCAGTCACAAAAGCCTCGTGCCAGCAGCGCCCTCAGCTGAGGACACGGACCGGTTCAAAGTCATGGGAACTCCCTGACAGTGTTTATTTTGCGCTAAATCATGGAGACGGTCTCCAGGGCCTGGCAGAGGGCCACCGCTCCCCCTCCCTCCGCTTTGAGGTGCCCCTGGGTGCAGCTGCAGTACTGGGACACAAGGTGACACCTCTCAGCCTCTTTATTTATTTATTTATTTATTTATATAGCGCACTACGACCCGAAGGCGTCTAGGCGCTAGCCTAGCGAAACACATCACAACTGCCACATAAGAAAGAGCACAGTAAGATTAGATGGTAAAGAGCCAAGTTTTTACATCTTTCCTAAAAAGCAGAAGATCTTGAGCTGATTTCAGATGAGTGGGAAGTGCATTCCACCACCTGGCCGTAATGTGATGAAAGCTCTTCCCTCCCCATCTCTGTAGGCGGTATTTGGGAATCTTAACATTATTGGCCGAAGAGGAGCGAAGCGTCCTAGAGGGTAAATACCATTGAAAAAGATTCTGCAAAGACTCCGGGCCAAGACCATGTAAAGCCTTGAAGGCGATGCACAGGGCCTTAAAGCGAATCCGCTTTATAATAGGCAGCCAGTGTAATTCATTTAAGGCATGTTTTCCACAAGAAAAACGTGAAAGTCCGAACAAAAGGTTCGGCCGCTGCATTTTGGAGAACCTGTAACTTAGCAGTCACAGATTTGCAAGCGCCCACCAATAGCCCGTTACAATAATCCAACTTGGATATGACCAGCGCTGCCATCACTGTTCTTTGTTGATCAACTGGAATAAAAGGAAACACTTTTCGAAGAATACGAAGGGTGAAATAAGTAGAGGATGTCAACATGTTTATGTGTTGAGAGAAACCAAGAGAAGAATCAATAATGACACCAAGGTTTTTGGCCTTTACTACCGGAGGTGGAGTGGGGCCAAGCTCGGCAGGCCACCAATCAGCAGACCACACTGAAGCGTCCTTTACGAAAACGAATACCTCGGTCTTATTGGAGTTAAGCTTTAAACAATTAGTATCCATCCATCTGCTGACATCACTCATACATTTCCGAAAATTAAAAGCTGACTCAGAAATATTGCTAGAGACAGACACAATGATCTGTGTGTCGTCAGCGTAAGAAACTAGATTTCAGTCTTGTGTAAGGGGAACGCTGTCCCTCTCTAAAAATATTGGGGGACTTACGTACACCTTCGTCCATCTCAGCTCGTGCCCTGATTCTAAGCTGCAAAACTTAAATGTTTTCTCGTCACAAGGGGAAAAGTGAGAAATTACCACACAACTATTTTGGTCCATTTTAAACTTGAGTTTATGCCTCTTTCGGGTTTACCAAAACTCAAGGTCTTGAAGGCCTTGGGTGGAGGACAGGGCCAACCCCCCCACTTCAGACACTTCTGATGTCTGTTGAAAGGCCCTAGAGCAGGGCAGGCAAAGCTCAGCTCCATCTGCATCATTTAACCTGTAATTCTTTTTAATACTTGGTTTGCATCCATCTCTTATGTAGCCGGGTGTTCGAACCACATGAAAAGTCCTTCCCATAGTTCCATTCTTCCCTTTCCAGACAGATCAACATGGCCGCCCAACATTCTGAACAACAACTGTTGCGTCAAGACGTATCTTCAGCCATAAGATTCCACGTCACATGGGCTGCGTTCCTCCCTGTATGGTGTAACACAGTGCAGTGCGTTGCAATTATAGGTTAACTGCACCTGCTACAGTTTTTAGTGTCTCCTTCAAAAGAAGATTTCACTCGCATGGGCCTATATCAAAGAATATCCATTATCAATGTTATTTACTTCCCCGCATCTATGATTGTGCAGCTGGAGAGACTGGACACAGCTCTGCCCATGAATGTGTTTGTATTGCTCAGCTTCTTTCTGCCCGCCAGAGTTCTCGTTCCTCCTTGTAGAGTTTGCACCATCCATGGAGTGTGTGACTCTTGAAGTCTGTAATGTGACTTCCGGTTGAAGCCACCTTGAATCGATGTAGGCTCCGCCCTCCAGTGTGTCCCGTCGTCTACAGCCTGGCTTCAGCTGATGCAGGCTGGTGAGCACTACATACTAAGTGCCCTTCCAGAGGAGAGATGTAGGAGAGTAGGGTCTGCTATCCTATGGTCACCCCAATTTTTGCTTTTTGCTTCACTGGTTTTCGACTTACTGAGGCTGTGGGCCTGCTAATCAGACCCCCAGCCTGCTGTTCTCTCTCTAAATTTATAACACATGTGCTATAGGTACATACCACAATTGGAAATGGACTCCTTGTCAGCCCCTGTACCATGCACTATAGGTGCTCAGGGCATAGGTGCCACCAAGGCCTACCAGGGGCTGAAGCATAGCTTTTGCCACCCCTGGCTGGTTCTTAAATTGACACAACTGGCTGATCACTCAGCTGGGGCAAGTGGGTGTAATCACCCCTTGCTTAGATATAGTATACCTATATCTAAACCTATATCTGGACACATATATAGCCTGTGAGTCACTCCTATGGAAGGCCTCATCAATCCTGGAGGCAGAGTGCGTGGTTTTATGTGAGATGGAGCTCTGGCATGAGCTGAGCCTGTCTGCAGCTGTCGGGAACAACTCCCTAAGCTGATCCGGGATAATGCCATACCATATACTCATAAGCGCCTTATAATCCTCGCGGTTATATAGCAACTTTGGTTTGGCTTTATCAAAACATGTCGTGTAAGGTGTCATACGAATTGGAATACTACCCCCTCGCCAGTTCTGGCGACGGGGGTAGCATTCCACCCTTCTAGAGGGAGAAGACATGTTACTTTACTGAAACGCGGTTGATTTAAAATGAGCCTCAGATCCACAAAATGGATGCCCCTGCCACAGACACGGGTCTGGCCTCCTGCTGCTGACCGAAACCCGGCAGAGGAGGCCTGGACAAAGAGTTTCCTGTCACAGGGCGGTGTCAAACCACCCCAGACAGGAGATAGTGGATTGGAGTAGGGAGGTTTCAAAGAAACCAGACACTGCCTGGGGAGCACAAGGCTGCCCCTTGCAGGATCCGGCCAAACCGGTTCTGGGGCCTCCCAGCCCCTGTCCCAGCGCGGCCAGGATCAAAGGAGAGGGGTGTAACCACCCCCTTCCTGGGTCCCACCCATAGGAGGGGACCTAGCAGGATGTCCAACCCCCTAGATTCGAATAAGAGGGGGAGCAGTCCCAACGGACTTCAGATCATCCTGAAGAAACATAAGAAACGAAATCTGGACCCTTCGACTTTCTACACGACGTGAGAAGACTGAAGAATCTCCCTTGTGGTCAAGGAGTGACCACCCTGTGCAAACAGGCACCATCCAGCCCTCGACCCTTGCTTTGTTGCAGTTCCCGCCGGAACTCGAGCGACAGAGATCGACGAGATCAAGCTTGCCTGCCTTCTACCTGCCCGATCCACAGTCCCTGCAGAGCTGAGACCCGTGGAGGCGACCGGAAGCGTGGGGCACGCCATCTTGAAAAGGCCACGAGACGCTGACCGTGCAGCCCACGAGTGACCCTCGAAGCTGTACACCGGGGTTTGAGAAGCCCCAGCCCCGAGCTCCACTTGCACCAAAGCTCATCCCTCCACACTCGACGAGTGCTGCGTGGGGCCCTTCTGCTTGTGTGCGCTCGACGCGTTGGCCCGGTCACTTGCCAGCTGGCTTGTGGCCCCTGTGCCGACGAAACTTGAAATACGACTTGCTTTTCTGGTTGCTCCAGATCTGCACCAGCTCCTGTGAAAAGGAGCACCCACTCTGACCCTCCTGGTTCGAGTGATAAGCAATCTCCCGGTTCTGCGTGGATTGCTTTTGCCAAGTGCTGTTTGCTGCAATCTTGAAGCCGACGGTGCTGACGGCGAGAGCCTACGTGGGACAGATCGTGACCTGCTCCTGGACGTCGCAGATGCCCCAGAGCCCACGTGACAGCGGAGAGAAGCCTATCGACAACCGCCTGATTGCGCCCGACATTGCCTGGTTCCGTCCTGGTTCCACCCTGGTCACTGCTGAGTGACCCAGACTCTGTCCCCTCTGCTTTCAGGTACTTTTCTACTTCGATCCACCCTTGGATCGCACCGGACACTTCTGCTTCACAGCGCCTGCAGCTGCAACAGCTCCAAGCACCAAGAACCTGCGTGACAGAACCCGACGCCACTTCGACCCTGTGCACCCACGGCCTGTGGGGGAGGTAACTTTGCAACGCCGGTGTCCTTACACTGGTACACACCTCTAGGGTCTGTGTCTAAAGTTTTGTGTTCCTAGGTTCAGCGGAAGTATCATTTAATTCACTTTATCCAACTTTTACGCACCATTGACTTTACATTGGTGCGCGCCGCACTTTCCGTGCTGCACCCGTCTCCTGTGGGCTACTCCCGACTTCATCATTGCTAGTCCTGACTGCTCCCAGCGAATCTCTAGGCCCTAGGCCTAACCATTGTTCGATAAGTGTTCCTTATACCACTTTTTTAATATATGGTCTGAGTGGCCACCCGCCCTCATCCATAACTGTGCAACTTTATATGTTTCACTGTGCTTTTGATTTAACGCTTGTGCCCCTTTCCTCATAAAGAGTACTGGGGAGTAATTTAGAAATAAATACATATATTTTTACAATATATACTTGTGTGGTGTCCTTTCATTTGATTACAGGATTGTATGTGGTAAAACAGCTCGCTTAACACGACCTCTTAAGTTAAGCCTTTAAGGCTGCTTAGTCCATGCTACCATTAGGATAGCTTGTCTACAAGGTTGACTTACAACCTGACATCTTTGGGGTTTGTTTGGACTGATACCAAGTGGTTCCAGAATTGGAAACACTACATATCAGGCCAACTTCTCACAAGAGAAAAAAACAGCTCTTTTGCACAGCCCTTCACCTGCAACAGAATGTAGTTTGATGACGTCGGTTTTCAGTGCAATGGTGACCTCCTTCACTGGAGGCCCCTTCAAATTACCACGGTCAGAGCTCTGCAGGCCTCTCTAGGTTTGACCCTGTGCTTGGGGGCAGTCAATGGCAGGTGTCTGGCTAGGTTTCTGGGAATGCCCCTGGCTGCTTGTTTGTTTTCCAGAAGGTGAGAGATGAACTGCCTGAAGGTCCCATGGGGTGCATCAGCGCCGTCCCTGACCCGTTGCATAAACAGGGCCTTTTTATTCCTTCACAGGTGGCTTGGAGGCAGGCTTAGGGAGGATAAGAGGCATATATAGCCTCCATCAGGCAGGTCAGAGCTGGCTGTGCCGGAGGCGTGACCGCTTTAGTCTAGCATCTGCCCCATGGCAGAAGCAAGTTTCTTCCAACAGGTGGACTGGAGGTTTGCTCCTGGACTGGAGTCTGTAATGCTTCTTCTGCATTGGGAACTGTTTATCCTCTATGGAAAGAAACAGACTTGGCAAAGTGTATTTCTTACATTAAGGACTGGTCCGCACTTATGGGGCAGGGAAAAGAGGGTCCTGGAGCCCTGCGAGCAGTGACTGTAGCGGTGAGAGCTACGAGAGTCCACTCGGCCCCTGGTCCTCTTAATCTTCCTTGTCCCCTGTGTTCCACCTCCTCCAGAAGGAACCACGGTGCGCACGCGGATCACCCAACGCATAGGGGACACACAGCCTTGGGCCACGGTGGAGGTGGCACGTGTCCTTGATGCTCAGGGATCTGTGCTTTATGTGCTCGTTTCAAATCAGGACTTGGCAATTCTTGGTTGCTTTGAGTCTCCAGGATCTGGGTTCCAAGATCCGTGTGAGCAGGGCATTGGTTGACCAAAGGTATTGTTGCGTCCTATCAGTTGGCGGTACGTCCTTCTCAGAGGAGTCTTTACTCATCCTACAGAGAGCCGAGCGGCTCCATTGCCGCTCCTGATGCAGCCTCTCTAGTTCTAGAACTTCACAGACCAGCGCCATGCCCGCCACACTCGCTTATTGCCAAGACCTGCAAAGACAAAGCCCCCGCATGGACAGGCCGTGCAGTGCCCTCGTTGTTCTGGAGTCACTGGTGTGATGGAGCTCAATGTAGAAAAGATAATGCAAAATATTGCTCGAGTGGTGTATATGCATGAAGGACATATGTAGGTAGGATCTGCACGCGTGTAAAGTTGCACCCTATGTCTATCACATTTTCACCCGGTGGATAACCCTGTCACCTGGCCCGGGAGGGTGGACTCATGTGGTAGGTGCATGATAGATTGGTTGGTCAACATGCTGAGAGCGGGTGGGTTCTGTTAGTAAGGCATGTTCAAGGCTTAGTTGTGAAATGAGGTGGGTGGCTGTGGAACAGTGGAAGTTGGCTGTCAATCACAAGGATGGTAGCCTCCTCCTTACCTAGGCACCTTTCATGGGCACGCAGATGTGCAAGAGGGCCCCAGACAGGAAGCTCTCAGCAGCCGTACACGCCCCTTTTGTATAATTTACTGAAATAAGCTACGGAGGACACACCCCAAATGCAGATTTTAACAGAACTTCTGGCCTCAATTGGTTTTAAGGGTCATAGTCAAAGTTGTCTGTCAGTGACACCTGTGGCAGAAAGGCACCTGGGGTCGTGAGCTCACAGGCTCCACCAGCAACCTCTCTTGTTCTCTTGGGCTGACATTAGAGTTGTAAAACACTGTAGGCAGACGTTTTAAGCTACATATTTCTTAAGGTGTCCTTCATTAGTTTTGATATGTTTATATTGTGACTAGTATTGTGTTTTCGCCGGCCTTCCCGACTAACCTCGGCTGTGAAACATAGGCAGCTATTATAGTTTAAGATATTTGTTTTATTTGGCAGTCCATGAAAAGTACACATGAGCAGGCAAGCCTTGTGATATCGCCGCTCTGGTGGTGGAAGGGAGAACTTCATTTGCAGATTGGTCAATCCAAAGGACCTGAGTGGACAGACCTCTGGTGGAGTGCTCGGCTCATCATGGAGCTTGTGAAAGAGTCCTCCAGGTTTTGCTGTGCTGTAAGTAATGAGTGTCAGTCACCGCTGTGTAGATGTGGTTACCGCCCAGTGGCACTCCGCCTTCCGTCTCTTCAGTTCCGTGTATTTTAAATGATAAATAATCGCCTGGTTTTGCATCCCTGAGTTGTCCGGGTTAACCTCATTACACATGGTATTTAATGCACTTTTCGGCTGAGATGTGATCTAGTGGTCCAGTTGCTAACTGCAGATCCAGGAAACCAGAGCTGTAATACTAACTTTCCGACATGACAGCTAGGCCCTGGTTTCGAGTTTCATGGTACTGGTTGGTAGTGGGGCTAAACATGCATCCAATTTTTCCATTATTGTGCATTAAAACTATGCTCGGACCATGCAATTACACGTTAAGCCCCATGAAACGGGGAAACACTGGGATCAGATTTACCAGTTCCGTGGGGTTTATTGCATACATTTACCACTTGCTTCTGCCTCTGGGTAGGTAGGGGTAGAGAGAGAGAGGGGTGTAGAAAATAGAGGAGGGAAGGGAAAGGGAAGTTCAATGCATTCCATGCTCTCCCTGGCAGGAAAACATGAGAAAGAATGCCGGGTTACTGCTGCAGCCAGAACCTCGTGCGATATTACTGGGCCAAATAACTTCCTACATTGCATTACATGTATGCATCTGTTTGCCTCCATGAAGCAGTGGGGTCTATTTGTCCTTATGAGGTAGTGTGTTGTGTTTGCTTCCACGAAGTAGTGTTTTGTGTTTGCCTCCATGAAGTAGTGCATTGTGTTTGCCTTCACGAATTAGTGTATTGTGTTTGCCTCCACGAAGTAGTGTTTTGTGTTTGCCTCCATGAAGTACTCCAGTATTTTACCTCCACGAAGTAATGCGGTGTGTTTGCCTTCACAAATTAGTGTGTTCTGTTTGCCTCCACGAAATAGTGTTTTGTGTTTGCCTCCATGAAGTAGTGCAGTGTTTTACCTCCACGAAGTAATGCGGTGTGTTTGCCTCCACGAATTAGTGCATTGTGTTTGCCTTCACGAATGAGTGTATTGTGTTTGCCTCCACGAAGTAGTGTTTTGTGTTTGCCTCCATGAAGTACTCCAGTGTTTTACCTCCACGAAGTAATGCGGTGTGTTTGCCTTCACGAATTAGTGTGTTCTGTTTGCCTCCACGAAATAGTGCATTGTGTTTGCCTTCACAAATTAGTGTGTTGTGTTTGCCTCCACGAATTAGTGTGTGGTGTTTGCCTCCACGAATTAGTGTGTTGTGCTTGCCTCCACAAATTAGTGCGTTGTTTGCCTCCACGAATTAGTGTGTTGTGTTTGCCTCCACAAATTAGTATGCTGTGTTTGCCTCCATGAATTAGTGTGTTGTGTTTGCCTCCACGAATTAGTGTGTAGTGTTTGCCTCCACAAATTAGTGCGTTGTTTGCCTCCACAAATTAGTGTGTAGTGTTTGCCTCCACAAATTAGTACGTTGTTTGCCTCCACAAATTAGTGTGTTGTGTTTGCCTCCACAAATTAGTGCGTTGTTTGCCTCCACGAATTAGTGCGTTGTTTGCCTCCACGAAGCAGTGCATTGGGTTTGCCTCCATGAAGCAGTGTGGTGTGTTTACTTTTGCGAAGTGGTGTGCTGTGTTTGCCTTCACGAAGCGGTGTGCTGTGTTTGCCTTCACGAAGCAGTGTGTTGTGTTTGCCTTCACGAAGCGGTGTGTTGTGTTTGCCTTCACGAAGCGGTGTGCTGTGTTTGCTACCAAGAAGTGGAGTACTGTGCTTACCTTTACGAAGAGGTGTGCTGTGTTTCACTTCACGAAGCGGTGTGCTGTGTTTGCCTTCACGAAGCGATGTGCTGTGTTTGCCTTCACGAAGCGGTGTGCTGTATTTGCCACCAATAAGCGGAGTACTGTGTTTGCCTCCACGAAGCGGTGTGTTGTGTTTGCCTCCACGAAGTAGTGCTGTGTGTTTGCCTCCACAAAGTAGTGGGTTGTTTGCTTTCATGAAGCGGTGTACTGTGTTTGCCACCAATAAGCGGTGTACTGTGTTTGCCTTCACGAAGCGGAGTACTGTGTTTGCCTTCACGAAGCGATGTACTGTGTTTGCCTCCACGAAGCGGTGTGCTGTGTTTGCCACCAAGAAGAGGTGTGCTGTGTTTGCCTCCACGAAGTAGTGCAGTGTGTTTGCCTCCACAAAGTAGTGTGTTGTTTGCTTTCATGAAGCGGTGTACTGTGTTTGCCTTCATGGAGTGGTGTGCTGTGTTTATCTTCATGAAGTAGTGTGTGCCTGCCATCACAAGGTTGTCAATGGGTTTGCCATCCTGAAGTTTCAGGGAGACACCTCTCACTAGTTGCTTTGATATAGTTCTAGAGCAGAGATGCACTCCAGTGGTTAAGTGGACAGCTCTAGATACCGGAAACCCGGGTTGTAATCCCAGCTTCTCCACGTGAAGTGATCCGTGTGATCCTGGGAAAATCACTCCGTCTTTCTGCCCTTCAATCTCCATATTTAAAAAAAAAAGAGGAAGTCCTAGAAATGGAGTAAATGTTAGAATCAAGCACTATATAAATATCTGCACTGGGAAAACAAGCCAATTTTTATACCCCGTATACACTATAGTGTAGTGCATGTATCAGAGTTTCTGCATCCATGTGTGTGCATGGATTCATCATTGTGGCCTTAATTCGATGTTAGACTGCTTGCTAAGGATTTCAAGGCACCTACAAAGAAAAAAATGACAATTGAGATGTCATCAGTGATGTCCACTGACTATCGCATGAGTGATGTAAAATGTGAAGTCATAAGCAGTGCATTGCGGGGCGTAAGTTATAGTTCGCTCAGGTAACTATAACTGCTGAATCTAATTGGTTTTCTATTTCCTAACTATAATGTGCCTGTACCTTTTTGTTTTCTTTCAGTGAATTTCTGTTTTTTTAAATTCTATTTCCTAACTATAATGTCCCTGTAACCTTTGGTTTTTTTAAAGTAAAATTTTCAGTTTTTTTTAAAAATTGTATTTCCTAACAGTGACCACTAACCTTTGACACTGAGTGTGTGGTGTGAGTTAGTTCATGGGAGTCTCAGTGGGTGTATGAGTGTCTGAGTAGGTTTGTAGGTGGATGTTTGAGTCTCTGATAGGGGTGGGTGGTAAACTCTGCTCCACCGGCAGAGTTTGCATAGTTTTACCACTTTGCTTTGAATGCGGAGCTCGGCAAAAACTCGGCCAACCGCCAGCGGAGCGGAGTATACCGGCGTGCTCACCCCTAGACTCCCCCCCCCCCCCCCCCCCCATGATTAGTGTGTAAGGAGATGAGTTAGCTGAGTGATTGAGAAAGGGGGCCAAGTCTCAGACGCTGTCTGAGCAGTCCTGCTTTGGGAGACTTACTTGTTGCAACAATAGGGGTTCTTGGCCCCCAATGACCCTAAGCAGGCCATACAACTTTATCCCCCAACCAGTAGTACACCAGGAGGTGTGTTTGCAGAATGGTTGAGAAAGGAGGCGGGCATTTGACAAGATCTGAGCAATTCTCCTTTGGGGGACTTACTTGTGGGTGTTATTTAGCCCCTGGGAGGTGGCTCACTGGTTAGAGCAGGCAGACCCTGAAGCAGAGGTCAGACCCGGCACCAGGGTTCAATTCCCGACGCGGCAGGGTCTTGAGCTCAAATGTCCATGGACTCGATAATTCTCGCTTCGGTGCCTGACCTAATCATGGGTTCACAATCTGCAACTCTGGGCATTAAGCTTGCTTAATCTCCACAACGGCCCCCCGCGGCGGGATGCCTGGCTTTCACCTTGGGGATGCCCTGTAGGGGCTATCTCACAGGGAAAAGCCAGGACGGGTTCCCAAGGCAAGCGCGGAGATACCCCTTCGGGGGTAGATTCAGGCGCTATATAAGAAACATAATAATAATAATAATAGAGCCCATGGAGGGGCGCGCTGTGAGCCCCCTCTTTTTCACTAATGAAGCCTCTGGGAGGTGGTTGTCTCTGGGGCTCAATGAGCCTTAGGAGGGGGCGGGGAATGTGCGTCACAACCTTTTTAAAAAAATGCCCCGGGACCTGGCCTACTCCTACTCAGGGGGCTGTATTCAAAACGAGTGCAGGAACCTCTCGTTTTTTGTTTTTTTTTGCTGCGGACTCTTCTCAGTTGCGTTTTCTCTGCAATTTGTTTATTCAAGAAGTGATTTTTTGCCCTGTTGAGTACACAAGGGACCCCATCACCCCACCAAGTGGGTCAGGGTATTCCTACCCTGCCCCATTTTTTTTATATAAATGTTTGTTGTGGTAAGCAGAGTCCCAAGATGGCTGCCAACACTTCCTGGTTCAACAAAACAATCACAAGTTCCAATACTGATGATCAATGGTCTCTACTTGACAAGGTGCAAAAGCTATAAGTCAATATACACCCTTCTTACTTAATAAAGTCTTTTACATTTTTTAACTTAATTCTTTTTTTTTAATGAATGAATAGACCACACTTTTCTCATTAAATGTAGAAAAAATGTAAAACAAACACCACATCAAAGAGTTAAGATAACAGTATACAATTCAAGAGAAAATAAGCCTATATACACAAGACCCTACCTATCCTAAAAAGTGTCACAATGTTTCCATTCAAACTTCACCATTCAAACCACATTATTCATTCACACCAGTCTTCACACATACAAGCATTCATGGCTCCTTGGTGACGAAAGAGAGTATACTTTTCTTATTTACTAATGGACCAAGGGGCACTTACCAAACAATGCAAAGATCTAATGGCATAACTTGGTTGTGCAATAAACCACTTTTACATATCAACAAAAGAAAATTCTTTAGACTGCACAACCAGCCTAATCTATTTCAGTGCTACAATTGTTTGGTATCCAACAGAACAAGGTCTATGCGTTTCGAACGACCTCAATTCTGGGGTACTCCTCAGGACCAAAGACAACTGTAAAAAAAAGAAGAAAAAAACATAGCTGATATTTAAAAACTGACTTGACTCCTCAAGAGCATTTCCACAGAAGAAGGTCAGCCAATTTCAACTCTTACCTATTTGATCGATCCCAACATGATCAATAAAGTTTTTATTCAAACACGAAACAGGATAGTCTACAAAGACATAAATCAAACCAAAGAAAGTCACTGTCAAAAAAGTTGATGTATCCGACAAAATGAAAGGTGTATGGCTGGTCCATTGAAATATGAGACCTTACCAATTAAAAGAGGAAGGAGGGCAGACGGCGTGATGATGGAAGCGTGAATTCTTTTAGCGGCTGCAGGCTCACGTTACTAAAATCTACATGTAAAAAGACACAGTATCAAAAGGGTGTTGTCCATCTGCAATTTTTTAGAGATGTTTTTGTTATTCAAACAAACCTCATACTGATGATTTGATGGTAGCGAGACCTTCAAGCAGGAAAAAAGCCCTAACTTACAGATCTTCTTTCTTTTTCTCTTTTTTTCCTATGAGGAAGCACATAAAGATGTTGAGAAGCCGTGAATGAAAATAAAGGTTGGTCTGGGTCTTAAATAACATTCTGCTTAGTTGTACCTTAAGTTTCCAAAAAGCAGCGTCGCTTTTCGTTATGTCCGCTAGTTTCTGCGAGGTTTAATTGATTTATTTTGAAATTCTATAGAGATAAAACTATTTGTTGAGCACAAGTTGGGTACACCGATTAATCTGCCCTTAAGCGAGCCTCCGACTTGACGTAGTTTAAAAAATATATATATATATATATATAGTGCATAACTGACCACATTAATGGTGCTGCAATGGATCGGACGCTGCAAAATGTCTGCGTGCTAAGCGGCGCTTCAGTCAGACCAACCTTGGTTCTGAAAGTTGAACCTACGAATAATTTTGCAAAGAATCACTGTAAACAACTTCGCTACAGCGAGCAGGCCTAAATTATACTAACTTGGATCGCAATGATCTATATCCATATTTTGGCGAGCTCTCCAGCGATTAGCTTGGAATGCTGACTTTCGCTACTGTTTAGTAGCAGCCATGAACTGTTATGGAAAAAATCACACTTGAGCTTCTGGGAACTTGCCGCTATTGACTCTGGTAGTTGTAGTGTTTTGTAGCCAGCTGGCACTTATATTGTGGCAGCCATAGTTTCTTAAAAAGACAGCCTTAGAACTTGAGAGCCTGCCCCTTGGAATTCTGGTTGCTGTAGTATCCTAGCCGTTGTGCCACTTTTTGAAAAACAGATGATCTTGCATCTTACAGATGAAAAATCTCAGATAGTTCATTTAAACCCAAGCACTTTCTGGTTGGCAGCCAATCGGATCTCACCATGAGATCACTGCTTAGGCTCTGCCCAGATATCCTTATTTGCGTTGCCTTACATTTCTCAACAACCACTAAATTGATTTACATCAGATAACTTAAAGCGTGATCTGCGAACCAAAATCTACCTTCCTGCCAAATTTGCTGTAATTCCATCCAGCGGTTCGGGCTGTAGTTGTGTTCAAAGTTCCTAAAGGAATTAAAATGGGAAATCATATTTTTGTTTTTGTTTGGTTTTACCCCCTTTTTTCTCGGTCCTGACTTGATGAATCACCGCAAAACTTTACATACACAACAAAATTCAGATAAGCTAGTCAACAAATGCTTTTTCTGTTAGAAACATGGTCCTAGCCTGGTAGGCTACCTAGACAATTTCCCTCCGAATTCAGGCTTACCCCAGAGGAGGAACCATTGACCCCGGCAAGTAGGGTATGTAATCTGGGGGTGATGATTGACAATGATCTCCGGATGGAATCGCAGGCAAATAGGACCACCAGTGTCTGTTTTGCTTTAATGCGTATGCTGCGTAAAATACTCCCCTTGCTACCTAAAGAGGCGCGACCACTGGTAGTAAGTAGTATAGTAGGCAGCAGGCTGGATTACTGTAAATCCCTGTATCTGGGGGCCCCAGTATACATTCTGCAGGGGCTCCAAAGAATCCAGTCTGCAGCTGCCAAACTAGCCCTTGGCTGGCAACGTTGCTCCTCGACTACATTGGCTTTGAGAGAGCTGCACTGGTTGCCAGTGATGGCACGTGTTAGTTTCAAATCCCTATGCTTGGTCTTTAAAGCGGTACATGAACTAGGCCCTGTTCCTATGCAGGAAAGGTTCTCTTGGTACCAACCTACAAGGCAGCTCCGCTCCTCCAGTGCCGGGCTACTTACCGTGCCTAAATTCAAACGGTCCAGGCTAGGAGGAAGGGCATTTAGTGTGGACGGCGCCCGACTGTGGAATGGACTTCCCCAGAGCCTTAGACAGATCAGCGCCCTGCTAGAGTTTCGCAGGAACCTGAAAACCTGGCTCTTTTCTTAGGCTTAGTCCGAGTCCTCTCTCTTTGCTCTTCCAGTAGCGACCTATTGCACTGTGGTTCGGTTTTTAGTCTGAATCACCAGGATACCCGTGGGGTGACAGTACGCGCTATATAAGTTAAAAAATCAATCAATCAATCTAACTAGAACTACCTACTGTACACATTCCTCTGTTACCCTTGGAGGATTGGGACAACTACAGGCGAAGTCTGAAGCAATATATATCTATATTTATTGCTGCAGACTTCGCCTGTAGTTTTCCCAATCCTCCAAGGGGAACAGACAAATACAAACAGACCTGTACTTGTTGGTGCAAAGAAAATTTATTGGAGCCCTTACACCAGCACCATGACGCATTTCAGCCTGAGGAGGCCTTGATCACATGACGTGCATGCAAAGTGCCTTCACAATTTAAAGTGCAAGTGCCAAAACATGTGACAGAAACGTCATCATATACATAAGTCATTAAAGAAGCATGATTTTTCAATATATATGTACATCATATATATAATTGAAATAGGTAAAAGCACAAATCTCAATATTTATAAATACTTATACATTTTTAAAAAGGCAATACATATGTAAATATAAACACATTTAAAGAGAGCTATATAAATATATATAAAACACACACACACACACATATACACATCCATACTAACATACAACACCTGACATATCTCTTGGGCTAGCAGTATACCATTCATGATATTTGACGATCGAATTTCTCTATTATAATAGAATATCGCCAGAAAACGAGCAAGGAATCAGTTATCCTAGCATACCTTCAACGCTTCGCTGGATCCAAATCTCTTTCTGCCAAGAACAATTCAACAAAATCACTCCAAGGTCAGGAACGCGCATGTCAGCCACGTTAAAATGAAACAAAAAACAGACTCTGCAAAACCTGAAGGCCTGGCATTTCTTAGTATTCACTCGAGCTGATCTTAAAATAAACATGCCCCTCCAGGTCCTGAATTATTCATCCAATCATCTACGGACATTTTGAGGAGCAAAACTAGACGAGGGCCGCTGAAGCGTGAACTGTGCGCATGCCGGCCCGCGCGATCCCTTTAATTTCATTCACTGCCATCAGCAAAGCATGGTTTTCATGTCTCCTCTTCTGCCCTCTGAAGGTTAATAAGGCTCTCCCTTCTCTGATGCTCACAATGTGTTTTGTGTGATGACTTTCACCCAGAGATGTTCTGAGCATCCCTTACCGGGCCTCTCTTTAGGTATCTCATTCATCTGATGCTTTACTGGTACCCGTGAAAAATCACAGAGATATTATGGCAATGGTGGCATCCAATTACCCTTGGACGGTACACACTTTTTTCTTGGCTTCTCCCCAATGCATGCAATTGTTTCAAATTAAATTATCTGTTACAAAAAGAAAATGAATCAACTGCAGGTTAGATCTTATTAGAATGTATTACTGGTTCAACTTAAAAGGAGTGACCCCAATTCACTGCCACCTCTCAGCCCAATCCTTCCTCCAACCGCCTTTCATCGAATCCCTTAATCTATTTTTTTTCCATCGCCTACATTGCTAGCAGGCACCACGTATCTCCCTTCCCACAGCACTGTAATAATGAATTTTAAAACTTAAATTGTTAAATTACTAAGCTGCAATACTAAAGGTAATAATAATGCATACAATGATACAATTAACATAAATAACAATTAACATCCTTACATTATTTCAAGTACAACCTTTCAAATTAAGCCACATCAGACATATGGAAAATACTATTATCCTATAGCATAAATTTATATTGGTTTGCCCACCTCATTGTTATAAATGTTGTAAAACAGCTTGAATTAAAATCCAGTTTAATTTGATGTTATGTGCTAGTGAGATCAATTGTAGAAAAAATCACCAACAGAGGACATTAACCTACGCAAATTATGTCGGGGAAAGGTATCCAATCAAATAGCCTCATTCAAACACCACAAGTCCATACATAATCTTAAATCAGCATTAGACTTAAGCAAAATCACCACCAAAGTAATTCACTTTGAGCTTTCAATTGGTTCTAATATGTCTTAATCACTTGGATAGTTTAGCATTTCTTTAAGTTTATGCCTATAATAAACAGCATCATTACTTTTACATTTGTCACACTGCGAAGAACAATTTTATGACTGAAATCTTTTAGCTTAACCAACGTCTTACTGGACACACTGAAAAAATTCTCTTTCAAATGCTTTGTACTCAAAATTATTTTCTTGTACAGCATAAACTGGTGGGTTCAACCTCAGATCTAATTAAATTTCTAATCAGTGATATGAGGCCACCCCAAAATCATCTCACAATTATCTGCCCATACGAAATTTACCATGGGTATTCTAAGACCACTATAACTGCCTGGACACAGATCCAATTATGTATCTATGCATAGCACGCTCAATAATGCACCGTAGCCTACACTTGAATATCATCAGTAGTTAAATTGCAACTTAGCAATGTCACTGGTACCTCCCGCTATCCATGACTTCATCTTGCATTCTTAATACCACTCCATGCATACTCAAGACTTCCTCAACAACCTTCTCTGCTATATAGTTAACTTTTTCTACCTGTACTCTTGCAAAGTCTGCTAAAGTGCCCTCTTTTCATTCACATACTACCTATCTTACTCAAAGCCTGATACTATATAGCATTGGCTAAATGACCACTAGATCCACAACATGACAAACCCTTAAAGCTGCTACTAGTTTTCTGTGCTTCAAAATTGTTCACTTTGTTATTCCCATCCTTGGTATTAGTTATTACTGTGTTGATCGTACCTAATCCTTCGTTCTCTTTCCTTACAGCTTGTATACTTTTTTCGGAAACTTCTATACATCTTGGAACATCCAAAGCGGCGTTCGACGTCATTTCACCTGTCAACCATATCTTTACCTGTTTGTTTTTTAGATTTAGTTTTCATTACCGTTTTGTCTCTCAAAACTAGATCATATGACTTGCTCGAAATCACATACAACTGCCAACCTTCTCAAAGCTGCCACAAGCTTATCAATCATTTCATCCTCTTTTTGTGAACTAGAATAAAATTTGAATCTTTCTAAAACATTTTTCATTTTCCTTTCATGCAATTGTTTAATAGCAACTTGATACACATTTATGTTGCCAGGATTTTCTAATGGAGGTAAAATCTTGAATTCTCTTCACCGTATGGCTTTTGTTTTAGCGAAGATAAGTGCCTTTCCGGGGAGCATTCACCATCCTCAAAAAACTGTAAATAGGCTTCAAACTATTCCAGGCATATCTCCCATTGTATTGGAGAATCACCTGGCACTGGTGAAAACAACAGGGGTAGTTGAATTCTGCCTTATAAAAAAACAAACAAAAAAAAACATTACTGATCTATCTAAGCGAATCCAAGTAAACAGAGATGTAGCAGTAGTTCATACATTCTGTTCAATAATGCTTTAGGTGTTCATGTAACTGACCCTCAACAAGGATAAACATGCTGTACTACAGTCTTCAGTAGTTCTAGTAATGCTACTGTACAAACTCACAATGGTGTGTGATTACCAGTGATCCGCCACATAGAATTAATAAGGTGTGCTAATCACCGAAATCCAACTCATTCTGAATGCTGCCAAAACATAAACAATGAAATTAAAGGCATTCGCAATCTTAGATGCCGCTGACGTATTGCGGTGACGTCGCAGCTTGATGCACATGATGATGTGTCAGCATGATGCCAGTACTCAGAAGAACACTGAAGTTCAATGTGAACCCAACTTAAAATGTCTGCCAATGTTGGGTGATGATGACACCGTATGATGCGCGATACTTAGACACGAGAACATTCACAATTTTCAGCAAGAACAAGACGGCAAATAGTAAACTCGCCAACCAGTGTCCAGTCAGAAAGGAACATGAAGGCATGAATTAGGGTGGCCGAAATTCTACACTCCCTCCCCACCCGCTGGATGCTGCTCCATGCAAGGCTCTCGATCGCCGCCATTGTTACAAAAAGAATATGATTCTACCGCTGGTTAGATCTTATTAGACTTTATTTCAGGTTCAACGGAAAAGGAGATACGCCAACTCACAGCCACCTCTCAGCCCAATACTTCCTCCAACCGCGCCCTTCGAACCCCTGAGGACATTTTAATTCCGCCCCATACATTCCTGGCAACGCGTCACATTGTCCTTTTATAATTTTTGTTAAATAGTATTCTGTGTCCTTTATTTGTATACTTCATTGGGATAAAGTCATCACCATTACCGGGATTATAGTTTGCGCCTCACCCCTGTGTGGCATCCTGGTCGCCTCTCAGCCTTCTGATTGTGGAGCTTCCTTAACAATCATTAGCTGATCTGCTACAATTACTTTGTTGTGTTACTATTTCTGTATGTGTTAGATGGAGAAAAGTGGTGGTAAAGATGAAGGCTGTGTGTGCAGTTGTAATTGTATTTATATTTATATGGCGCTTACTACCCCTGACAAAGCATCAGATCACTTTTCAGCAACAAGCCCGCTACTCTGGAACCCAAAAAGGAGTGGTGGTGGGTTACTATGTAGACATGCCTTAGAGTTTTTTTAGTGCACTATATGAAGCCAGAGGGCTATTGCTTCAGAATGTGTTATCCAAGATGGCTAACAAGGTAAAAAGGAAACCAATCTGAGTGACACGAGGCAGCAGGATCAGAGTATAGATGTGGCAGGAAGGCGGTGATTGGTTCTCTCACAAGAACAAGCGCTGTTGAAAGAGGAGGGTCTTCAGCTTCTTCTTGAGTGTAGGGTGATCATCACAGTCTTTGATGCATGTTGAGCAAAGAAGAATGTGATTGGATCTGATGTTCCACTGTGAACAGTAATTTTGGTTGTGTGCTTAGAGATAAAAGAAAAGGTAGCACCTTAAATTAGATGCATGGTGATGCAGTGAGTGGATTTTTTAGATGCTGGCTGAGGATGTTCCCAGAAGTGCTAAAACTTAAAATGTGTCTTGAACCTTTTGGACTAGCTGAGGATCTGTGATGGATTCTGAGTCGGTCATCACCACTAATTTCATAGTCCGATGGCAGCCTGATGGCCCTAATGTGCAATATATAGTGTGTGAGTGAAGGAAAAGGGACCATTATGAATCGGATTGAAGTAAAAATGTCAGCTTTTAGAAATTTGCATGATTTGATGGATGAAATACCTGTAATGTAAGGGGCACGCACAAAGCACTCTGTTACCTATAAAGGCGCCTTGGCCATTTCAGCTTTTTGCTTGAAATTGACTCCAAGATTTTCAAGACCCTCCATTAAGGAGACAGGAGACCCTCTAGAAGGTAAGATGAGGAGAAAGATGTTGGAATTACCAGGTTGACCGAAGGACTAGGACCTCGGTTCTGACACAATTTTAAGACCTAGTAGCTTCATTCAGACTAGTAAAGCCTGGAGAGAGCATTGCAAAGAGTCGCCAGAAACTCTGTCTCGGTTCATGACACTATTTAACGCATTTGTGTACAATTGAAGAAGTTCCGGATTCTTGGCGAGAGGTGATCAGGTGGACTGGAGGAGAGTAGGATCTGGTGTTTTCCTTTTTTCACATAAGTCTGCTGCAGTGGAATAGAAAGTTTCAATTGATACATATTGATAAGGTCAGGAGGAGAGAAGATCAGGGCTTCTGGGGTGATCCCGGTAGAGTCTGTGAGGCTCTGTTGTATTGAGGGCCACCAAGCAACTCAGAACAGCAGAGACTGGCTTCCTCCTATGCCTCCTGGACTCACTCCTCAGCACCCAGGAATGACAGCAGCTGTAATGAATTTGCAGAACTTTCGGGCCACCTCGGCTGATCTGGGGTCTTATAGGGAGAGAAGGCGCTACCTGTCAGGCGGTCTCCTCTGTGGCCGTGGACTGAGCCGACCAGGCAGGTGCTGTGACCCTTATATTCTGCCCACTTTGTTGACGGCAAGCAGTTTAGACACTGGCCCTGCTCGCGTTCCCTTATCCGCTTCCATTTCCGAGAGCTTTTAGATGTGTGCCGAGGGAGGACCGCTCCGGCCTGTCTGATGCCAGTGCACACGCCACTTCACATCACGACAAGTCCCCGCGCGGAGGTGGCTCTCGCTTCACCTTCGGTTGTTAGAATGCTGAACAGGGAGCCTGGCTCTGAAAACTACTGCTGATGGGATAATTTTTTTATTTGTGCAGAGCTCTGCCTCGTGAGATGCTTTCTTAATGTCACACTGTGTGAGCCACTGTTGTCACAGCCATTCATGAAGGAAATGACAGACTGGCTGTATTTACATTTTTAGTCTGTCTTAGACAGAAAAGGCGTGTGTATGCTTTTACCCGAAGAAAAACATACAGGTGCAAACACTCTTAGTACCTCATAACGAGTTACCTGGTAATGTGGCTCGTAATTACTCCCCCAGTTATCGAAACCGAGTAACTCGTAACTCCAAGGGGTGGGTATTTCTGGCTGATTACAAGTTGGACTTATACGTTCCTCTGAGAAATGAGGAATTACCAGGGGAATCAGTAATTCTGTGCCCCTTACCACCTCGTCCTCCCTCCCTCCCATTCCTATTATATCCTGGAATTTTAGAATTTTAACAGGAGACTTCACCTGAAAAGGGTATTCTTCATGTTAATGACACAGGACATGTGGTTTTCCTGCGGGCAGCTGCTGTCACTGGTCCTTCAGAAATACAGAAGAACTTTTAATGAGGCCCTTAAAGAGACATCATGTTGGGGGGCAGAGCTTGCCGCCATGCAGTGAGGACGCGGGCAGCGTGAGCTCTTAGCTAACCTTGATCCCCAGGCCCTCTGCAGCCGCCACACCACTGCTCTAGAGCTCATTCAGGAGTCCTTGGGGTGCAGATCCCCCGGATGTGCCATCAGATGTCAGAAGTGTTTTCAAAAAAGGGAGTTTGCCCTAATAATCCACCTGCATCTGGGCAAAAGAAGACCAGGTATAAGCAAAAATAATGCAGCGAATAGATGCAACAACAAATATTTCTATAGCTAATGGAAACCTGAATTAATCCATCAATGAGAAATTATTCTACTAGGTTGTAGGTCCGATGCATATCGTTATACAGCCAATTTATATATATATATATATATATATGTGTGTGTGCCAAACAAACTCCCAATTCCACCGCACAAAACAGCTCCAAACCAGGACACGGACCACACAGCAGGTTTCAATTTCAAGTGCTTTATTTCTCCCTTCTCAGACAAACATGACGCGTTTCGTCCGGTAATATATGTATGTATGTTTCTTTATCACATGAAAAATGAACATTTACTTACAAAACTTGAAAATATACATACAAACAATACACTTATGTATCTGAAAAACAGAATCCTTGGAGCCCTAATATTAGTTTTGCTGCGAAGCACACTTATAAACACCAAAAATACAATTCGCATCTCACATTAATCAAGATCGCCCTCATGTCAACACCTCTTAGGGTATTTGTTATTACACCCTATTACACTATTTACTGGTGTTGCAATTTTTTTCTTTACACATGAATTTAAATGGTACAGGGCTTCTTTCTATATCGGGTCGACACGTTTCAGCCCGTTTAGTTTGGGCCTCATCAGGACTGGGGCCAAAGGAAACTTGTTCATTTTTCATCTATTCCGCTGCATTATTTTTGCTTATGCCTGATCGGATGTCAGAAGGCCTGCACCTCTTTCGCAGGAGGTACTGATTCCGGCTCGAGTGCGGCATCCTAGCTCCCAAAAGATGGCGGCCCGCAGTGTTAGTGGGACCCTGCTGAAGAAGCAGCGTCTGCATTGTGGCGGATCGCACTACCACAGGGTTCCAGAGATGCTCTCCGAAGAGGGGGCCTAGTCTGGGCATTTCATTCGGCCCCGCATAGAATGGCGACGGAGCCCGTGAGGTAGCAGAGCCTAATTTACTTGAAATGAATTTGTACTTGTAAAGCGCACTTATACCCCAACCGGGGTTTCCTGGCGCTGTACGCATACAGCTGTGGAACCCTTCCTGGCTTTTCCCTGTGAAATGTCCACTCCTGGGCACCCCCAAGGTGAAGTCGCCAGGCATCCCAGCGCTGTTGGGGCCGTTGTGGAGATTAAGCAAGCTATTGCCCAGAGTCACAGAGTGGGACCCGTGATTAGAATAGTCACTGAGGCGAGAATTATCAGATCCGAGGAAATTGAGCCCAAGACCCCCCGGGAATTGAACCCTGGTCCCGGGCCAGACCTCTGCATCAGGGTCTGCCGCTCTAACCATTGAGCCACAATTCTCCACATTGAGCCATACTTCTTCATGGCGACGGAGCCCGTGAGGTGGCAGAGCCTTATTTACTAGGGCGGCTGTCCGTACCCTGCTATGGCGGCCTTTTTGGTTGAGGAGGCTGCCGGCTGGAGTGGCGCTGCCATGCATGGTGGGGGACCCGGGGTACTATACTTGAAAGGACATAAGCCAGTTGGGGAGACAACACCTCCCGATTTGGCACCATTGTAGAGAATTGGGGACCCGCTGGCTTTGAGATTGTTGAGTAGCCAATAAAAGGGACGTCCCCGCTCTCACATTGACATTGCTGGACATTCTCCAGAATCGCTCCTTTCTGCTGATCCAGCAACCTTTTGCTTCAGAGAACTTCTTACAGCAGGGGGTCCGCAGGGTTCAGAACTTAGTCCGACCCTGTTTAATCTATATGCGCCCTCTTGCAAATGTGATGCAGTGTGTTGCATCTTAAGCTGATATGGTAATGCTTTGTTGGTTCAAAGGGAGATGTGTTGTAACTTGTGCATGTTTATCTTATCCAATATGGTACGTCCCATTCCCCCTCCCCGCCCTAGCCACTTGGTATCTTCCCCCCAGTCATCCCTGGAATGTTCACCTATTCCTGTCAGTGAGGAGAGCTGGGTGACAGCAATAAAGAAGAGTTTACTCACATTTGGATTGTGTCTTCATTATAACACTGGCGACGAGGGTGGGATCCGAACCCACGCGTGCAAAGCACAATGGAATCCATTGTGCTTTGCACGCGTGGGTTCAGATCCCACCCTCGTCGCCAGTGTTATAATGAAGACACAATCCAAATGTGAGTAAACTCTTCTTTATTTCTGTCACCCAGCTCTCCTCACTGACAGGAATAGGTGAACATTCCAGGGATGACTGGGGGGAAGATACCAAGTGGCTAGGGCGGGGAGGGGGAATGGGACGTACCATATTGGATAAGATAAACATGCACAAGTTACAACACAGTGTTTCTGTGTCAGAATCGTGTCTTATGCAGATGACATCCAGTTAATCATCTCCTTATCCCAGAATGAAGGCCTCTCAGCATACAATTTTATGAACTGTTTGGTAAGCATATCTGACTGGATTGGACCGCAGCTGCCTTTGCCTTAAACTTAATGCTGGAAAAACAGAGGTGCTAATTGTGGGGGAGAAGCCCTCCATGTGGTCCACTGCTTGGTGACCAGACATGCTGGGACCTATTCCAACTCCGAAATCTAAGATCAAAAATTTAGGAATATGGTTTGACAGTACTCTCGCTTTTGATCAGATTATCAACCTTGCAGCTGTCTGTTTTGGCATCTAGAAGATGCTCCGTAAGATCATGGGGTCACTCCCAGATGTGGCCAAAAAGATATTAGTCCAAGTTCTACTGGTGTCCAGGTTGGACTATTACACGTGAATGAGTAATCTTCAGTATGTTCAGAATTCTCTGGCTAGAATGCTGTGGCTAGAATGCTGTGGCTAGAATGCTGCTTAACATCACTAGATTCTCCTTTATGGGTTCTGCCCTTAGACATCTATACTGGCTCCCAAATAGGGAAAGCATCTCTTTTAAATCATTGTACTTCTACCACAGAATTTTGAACTTGAGGGGTCCTTGCTATCTATATCCTCCGATCAACCTTACCATCCTAATCGTTGTCTGAGGACTTCTGGCGATGCACTGGCTATAGTCCCCAGGATAACTAGAGCACCCATGGGTGGTTCCTCCTTCAGTTATCGAGCTGCAAAACTGGGGAACTCTCTCCCTGTCGATCTGAGGCAGGAACGGTCCGAAATTATCTCCGGGAAGAAACTAAAACTTGTTATATTAGACCATTTTAATGCCTTCTTTTCTTTAGGCAGCGCAGTTTAGGTCACTGTTGAAGTGTGGAATCTCACCGCGGGACACTTCGTTTGGAGTAACCATTGCAAATCTAAAAATTAGATAACATAATATAACATAACATTGCTGGGGGGGGTGGGGGGGGCAATGAAGAGATGGCCCAGGTCTGGACCTGTGCCTGAACTGGCTTCACCGTCTGGTGAGGAGCCTGCCCGGTTACCGCCTGGTGTCCCTAAGCCCTGGGGGCACGCTCTCTATTGCGAGGAAGCAGAAGAAGGTTTTCACATAGAGAGGAGCATATTTTGACTGCTCCTGACTGTTCCTGTGCGGTTCCTCCCCCTCACCTGTGGATGCCTAGTGGCTGGATAGCCCCTTCCAACTGCGGCTACCCTTAGACTCCAGTGATGGGAGCTGCGGACGCCTGGGGTGGCAGTGGAGTTCACCTTACTGCTGTTAGGTACTGGAGTGATGATGATGCTGGACATCTCCCTGGCGGCTTGAGGCCATCACTGGAAGTTACTGGGGGATGCCTGGCTTCCATTGCCCTCCTGGCATACCATTTGGTTGATTGTGGCATATTGAGTTGCCCCCTGAAACGCAACCTCACATTGGCCAGCTTGTCACCCCCCATGCCGGTTTATGGGGGCCCCTTGGGAGCAGCCCCTGTACATCAGTTCCTATCAGTAGACTTGCCAGCCGGGCTACGTGGGCTATATGTCTTCCTGCTGTGCCCTGAGGCCCCCATTGGTGGTTGGTGGTATGGTCTCCTGAAACATTCTGGACAACTACTGGTACAGCGTCTCCCACCAGCATCAGAACAGTAGCATCGCCGGCTGATTGTGGAGATCTGACCATCCGAGTGCTTGCAGTAAAGATTCTCCTTTATATATATATATCTTTTTGTGTGGTTGAGTGCACCATGGGCCTCACACAGTGGGGGAAGGAGGAGGCACCTACATGTGCTTTCCAGTAGGGGATCAAGCAGGGTGCAAGTGATGGAGCTGCTTCATCTCTTAATTGTAATTTTGATAAACTTCTGGCTGAGATAGATGACTCTGGGGAATGCATTTAGAGGAAGATATATTCTATAACAGAGGAACTCTGCCTTCTCTAGGAGCAAATCCAGGAAGCCGCTGGAGAGTGTCACCCCATTGGAGGTCACAGCACAGTTGCTGGCACCAGCTGTACAGTCTATGGGACGTTGCCTCAAGCAACTATAAGCCCGAATGAGGTGATTGGCTGCTTGGCTGGGCGATCAGGAGGGGTGGGCCAGCAAGAACAATATTCAAGTAGTGGGCCTCCCCAATTGCCTTCATCTTTCATGTTGTGCAGATGACATGCTCCTATACATAAGAGGCGAAGATTCGGGTATGGGAGGAGCAGTGAATGCATTGACGGGGTTAGGTCGCTTCTCGGGGTTAGAGGGGAACTGGAGTAAATCCTGTGACTGCCCACTCCGAGAAGGTCATGGAGGGAACAGGCCAATACGGACTGTCCCGACCCTATGGTGGGAGCAGATGTCCATTTTCTATTTGGGGGTGGCCATATATCATACCGTGGATTTGTCTATGAGGGCAATCCGTGCTGTGCTATAGCTGCCTTGAGACGCTCTGTGGCTTTTTGGACCTCCCTTCCTCTGTCAGTGGGAGTCAGAGTAGCGATCTCTAAGATGGTAGTAGTGCCCCGCCTTCCCTACATCGTTGCAGCCCTCCCAATAGAAGTCCCACAGACGTTCTTCTGTAAATTTAACAGTATCATGCGGACAGTGTATTTGGGACCCTTGCGGCACCTCGTGGCGCTGAATACACTGCGCTTGCTGGTAGAGGAAGGTGGACTGGCAGTGCCGGATTTTCAACTTTACTTCTTAGCGTTGCAAATGAAGTGGGCTAGTCTCTGGAGGCCTACTATGTGGAATATAGATTGATGACGTGAATAGTACCTGTCTTCCAGGGATCTCTTGACTAGTATCTTGCTGAAATCTAGACCGATGTCCCTGATCTACAATGCAAACACATTTATTAGAACAGCACGCTTTGTTTGCAAAGAACACGTGCTAAATTTCCCTACTCCTTCGAATTACTGTTACAGGTTACCCGATGCTTGGGACTGTTGGTGAGTAGGTCGGTTTCCCCACCGTTGGATAGAATTGAGGATTACTATCTTTTTATTAGTGGGTGGTGAGTTCTGTCCCTTTGCGGAATTGCGGGAGACATTCAACCTACTGGTGGGACTTTTTTTGCTCCACTGATCTCTGCTGCATGGAGCGTGTGAGTGGTGGGGGTCACAGCATTTCAGAACCACCGGGAGCATGAATGCCTGCATTATATCTTTCAGGCCGGGCAAAGGTGGTAACCTTGCAAAATAGAACACTGTTGAAGGGAGCACAAATGGATCTGACGCATTTGAGAAAGCAATGGGTAGAGGACTTGGGGTTGCTACTGACTGACCACGTTTGGAGGCGGGTGCTGAAACTCGCCCCCAAAATATCCAGGAATGCGCTCGTCAAGCCGATCCAGTTATGTTACTTTCAAAGGGCATACCTCACTCCCCGGTGCCTCCATGCTGTGTTCCCCATACAACATTGGCGTGTCCTCGTTGTCTAGTAGAGTATGCAAACGTCTTTCACACGGTCTGGTCTTGCCCGTCAGTAACGTCATATTGGTCCACCGTCCTCCAGGTCACTTGCCGAGCAACCAAGCCGAACTTTTAATTCACCCCTCAGTTGTATCTATTGGATCTTCATACCTGTAGCACGGCTCGTAAGGTGACAGGTGGATTCATCGACTTGGCACTCATTTTTCCTCCTCGACAGCTGACCATGAGCTGGTAATCGCCCGAGGTCATAGCACGTATAGGTGGGGATTGGAGTTTGTGAAATGGGCGGACTGTGAGAGGGAGGTGATACCGAAGGAAGAGAGTAGAGGGGTACACAAGATCCTGATATTATCTCAGTAATATGCTATACTAGCGGCTTGCTCCAGACTAGGCCTAGATGGGCGGATTGTAGAGCAGGAACCGCTCTCTTGGACCTCTTCTCCTTCCTCTGACTCGCGATGAACGCCTCAGACTCTGCGGGCCAGCCCTTAAACAATTTAGAGCTTGATGGTCTGATAGAATGTGGGTACCTGGCTGAGGTTGAATGCACCAACAGATGCCTGTGGTGGTTGAGGGTGGGCAGGAGATGAACTGCCGTGGCTGAGCCCGGATACTTTGGCTCCATTGCTACCCCCTACTTGACACATGATTGCTTGTCCGATGTTATTGTATGTAGCTAGACACATCTATTCAGATCAATGTTTCTGTTTTTTTACTTTTGCCTTTTGTACCTTTTTTGATTTGTTATGGTTTAATTAAATGCAAATAATAAAAATAAAGAAAAAGAGACATCATGTTACAGGAGCCGAAGATCTTGTTCCATGAACCTGGCCATTGGGAGTAGAACAGGAGGGGCCTTCGAGAAATCAAACCCAAGGACAGCCGCCCTCTCAATGTGCGGAGTCTCCAAGGTTCAATGTTTTGGAGAGTCAACCCCTTGAAGCCAGTTGGTGTCAACCATGATGGGTCCGGGGTGGCCCTTCTCCAGGAGAGGCACCCATCCATGTCTGTGAAGCCCTCTGGGTTGTCGGGAGGGGGGGTGAGTTCAGCGCTTCAGGCCATAACCTGGGTTCTTGCAGACTTCTCCTGTGGTTCAACTTTGGGACAAGACCTCAACAGTGCTGTCACTGTCGCAGAAGGGCCATGGCGCAACTGATGCCACAACTGGACCCGGCGGCATACACAAGGACGGACGGAGACACCGTGGTCACTGGAAGCTGGGTGTGCCTAGACTGTGGTACCCAATGCAAAAAGACCAATGCAGAACAATGTCATACATTCTTGTCCTAGGATGCTTGTTTCCGGTCCAGGGAGGACCTGGCTTGGCAGTTCGGGCTGGACTGTTCCCATGAGGCACAGGGTCAAGACTGATTTGCATATGGCTGGGTCTAAACTGGGGTGGCATGGTGAGCAAAAGAATGATGGATTTAACCTAGATCTATTGACTGGGGGAGAATGTTTTGATTTGTTCTGCATTCCGTCCATCAATTGTGTGTCTTTTAGACTGTGGTACCCAGCACCTGTTTACTTTACACCCATGCCCAGTGTCAGTGGCGTAGCAAAGATGCCAGAGGCCCTAACGCAGGTAAACAAACCAGGCCCCATTCCCTGAATAGGGATTAAAATCCAGCTGTAAGTAGGGTCCAGCGGTCCCCTGAGACCTGTGGGCCTTGACGCCACTGCACCATTGCTAGACACGTCCCTGCCCCGTCACAGAGAGGCTATGACTCAGTGGACCTAGAGACCAGACGGGGAAGCGAACCACGCCAGTTATTTAAGAGCAGAGACGATGCAATGCGTGCTCCAAGCCGTCCTTCATTCACCCCCCTGGATAGGTTCCTTTGGTGACGTCTGCGTCAGCTATCTCCATCCAGCCCTTAACGTTTCGCGCCTTCTTAATGTCTTAAAGTGGATGAATCTGTGAGCGTGGGCATTATGTACCCTCCCCCGTGTACTAGTGCTGCAGTTTGGAAGCGAGGCGGGCGTCTGCGGGGGCCGGGGCCCCCGCACTTGAAGCCAGGAAGTGAATAACTGAGGGGCTTTCAATTATTTCATGCACTCATGTGCAGTAAATCTCCTTTGTGACTGGAGGCTGCCTGGCACGAGCCGTCAGCATAATGGTGTGATTTTTGAGGGGTTCACGCGGCGGGGAGGCGTGTAATCTCTCCATCACTCGGCGTGAGCGATGCGCTGCTGCGGGTCTGAGCCGGTGTTTCATCTTCCCAGGCCCCTGATGTCAGTCAGAGTGGTGAGATGTGACTGATCCCGGCGCAGGCAGGGCACCTAACGCACCGCCATTGTTACTCCGGGCGATCACTGCGGGGCTGATGTATGCACGGAAGCCTGCGAAACCGACATAAAATGCTGTCTCTAATTTGCTCATTACAATCTACTTGCCGCATCACTTCTCATCTGTAAAATCAAAATAGCACCTTACTCTACTGTAATAATGTATTACAGTTTAGTTGTGACGCCCCAAAGCCTACTGCCAGAGCCGGCAGACACTGCGAAAGGCAGCTGACAGAGCAGAATTACAGCTGCTGTTTAAACAATGAATGCTGCAACTAGCCTTCCAGCATTTTCTTCTGGGCTTTTTTTCGGTGATTCGCCGGTAAACTGACATTTATAGCATTGTGTGTTTGTTGATGTAAAGCAATTGAAATATTGTAAAGAGCGGGAGGAGGCAGAAATAGGATTTAAACCTTTTTTATTCTTAAAGTTACAAATAGACCCACTGGTGCTAGAGTCCAGGCATCTCTTCAGTTCAGCTCCAACCGCTTCACTGAAGTAGAATCTGGATCACCAGAACACAATGACAGAATTCCATATTACATAGCTAAGAGTCTAACAAGGGAGAAGAACTACAAAAGTAAATAAGGGAAACTACAATGGAAATGGGAGACATACACCACATGTTCCTTTCTAAACAAAATGAAACAAACAAAATAAAGAAAACAAAATCAATCTAAGACATAATCACAGAATTTCTTAGGCAAATTCACACTTCTTTTAGATAGAATAGGAGCATCCAGAACAGAGGAATTCAAAGAAATGTCATTTCCTAGATTAGTGCCCACCGAATCAGAGGGAGGTAAGCAAGCAGTGTCAGGAACAGGAATAGGAGAGTTCTTAAGATTATCACTGGAAAGGACAGGTCCAGGATCTTGAGATTTCTCAGCATTGTCGGTGGAATGAGCAGATCCAGGAACAGAACAAGCATTGTTATTGTCATTGGAAAGAGCAATATCATCAAACAAGGCACCATCTCCCATTTTAGAAAAGAAACGCTCTTGACCAGGTTTAAGAATTATCACAGAACTCTTGCTCCACCAACCCTTATCCTTAAGCAAAACAGTGGAATTGGTGACATCCTCAACTTGAAAAGGTTCAGAGAACTTAGACGAACCCTTGGGGGTGAAAGATGGTTTAATAATTCTAACCCAATCACCAATAGAAACATTTTTGCTTTTAGAATGATGAGATAAATCATGATAGGCCTTACCAGACACACGAGCAGAATAAATATTGTTCCTAGCCTTAATGATAGAATCCTCCAAACTGATTTTATTAGGTTTGGCACTGCCAATTAAAGGCATGAACAAGCATCTAGGTTCTCTGCCTCTCATTAAAAAGTAAGGAGATATGCCAGTGCAAGAATTGGGGGTCAAATGGTAACTCCAAATTTTCTCCTTAAGAAACTGCAAAACATCAAGATTGCTTTCTAAGGCGGCCTGAACGCCTTCCTTAAAAAATCTGTTAGCCCTCTCCACCTGACCATTTGAGCGAGGACTATAAAGAGGAGCTCTAATAGCAGTAACCCCAAACTTATTCAAAAAAACTTGCATCTTACTGGAAACAAATTGGACACCATTGTCCGACATCAAAGAAACAGGTGCTCCCTCAACCCTAAAGATGTTGTCCAAAAAACATACAACCTCATCAGTGGTGGGGTGTTCTACAAAAGAAAAATAAATCCATTTGGAGAAATCATCAATTAATACAATGAGAAATCTCATCTCTCTACCCAGACACTCAAAAGGTCCCGAAAAATCAATGGAAAGCCTTTGCCAAGGGCCTGTGGGACCATTACCTAAGGACAACGGTTCAGAAGCGACCTTCCAGTGCTTATCAGAATTGATACAAACGGAACAGTTATCAATGAATCTTTCCACTGAAGCATCTAAACCAGGCCACCAGTAATGACATTTTAACAACTTCTTGGTAGCAGACACACCAGGATGCCCAGAATGCGCTAACTGAATAATTCTATCCCTGAGGCCAGCAGGAGGGATGAACAAATCTTGTCTTATTAAAAAATCGTTTTGAATAGACAATTCCTCGGAGACTTGAGCAAAACTTCTTAGAGGTAACTCCAAATTCTTTACAGAAGGCCACCCATTAGCCACATAAGATTTAACCTTCTGCAAAACACTATCATTAGAAAAATGATGTCTCCAATCCTTTTCCTCAACACCAAAACAACAGAATTCTAAAGCGTCAACAGAAGCCACGACACATTCGTGCAGATCAAGAAGCTCATCACCAGAGTCATCAACAGGAGGTAATCTGGACAAGCAATCTGCGGTAACGTTCTTCCCACCAGAGATGTGCTGAATGGTGAAGTTAAACTCTTGTAACCTCGCAATTAATCTAACCAACCTCGAGGAAGCATTGCCACTTCTCACGCCGTCCATCATGTAGACAAGCGGCTTGTGATCAGTTACCAAAGTAAAAGGCCTCCCCCACAAAAAATTCTTAAACTTTTCAACAGCCCACACACAGGCAAGGGCCTCTTTCTCAATAGTGCTGTAGTGAGCTTCTGCACCCCTAATACCCCTGGAGATGAAAGAAATGACACGTTCTTTGCCCTCAACAATCTGAGTGAACACCGCACCCAAACCAACAGTGCTGGCATCAACAGTCACAAAGGAATCGCCTTCAGGGTCAAAAGTGTTTAAACCGGGTGCCTTAGCAATGAGATTAACAACCTTCACAAAAGCAGAATCATGAATATCTGTCCACAAAAATTTAGCACCTTTCTTAAGTAATAATCTAAGTGGCTCTACAACCAAGGCATACCCCTTCACAAACTTGGCATAATACTCGCTCAAACCAAGAAATGAGCGCAAGGTATCCTTGTCTTTGGGTTTACTGCAATTTTCTAAACTGGAAATAATGTCTTTTTTAGGAAAGATGCCTTCAGGAGTTATTTTGTGGCCTAAATAATTAATTTCACTGACCAGAAACTTACATTTATCTTTACTCACTGTCATTCCCTTGTTGTTTAAGGTGCTTAAAACCTTTTCCAAGATAACATTATGATCAGAAATGGTCTTAGCAAAAATTAGTATATCATCCTGAAATGATTGTACACCTTTGAGACCACGAAACAAATTCTCAATCAATTTTTGGAAAACGCTGGCCGCTGACGCTAGGCCAAAAGGCATTCTAAGAAATCTATATAGGCCAAAAGGGGTGATAAAGGCTGTCAAGTCCTTTGACTCCTCTACTAAAGTCACCTGATGATAGGCGGATTTAAGATCAATAATGGAGAAAAACTTTGCCCCATTAACCGCCGCCAACATTTCCTGTATCCTAGGTAAAGGATAGGTCTCAATGACAATGTTTTTATTTAAAGAGCGAAGGTCAACACACAGCCTAATATCGTTATTTTTTTTAAGAGCGATAACTATAGCAGAAACCCACTCAGAACTATCCGTAGGTTCTATGATACCCTGAGAACACAAGTCGTCTAAATGTGCTTTAAGTTTATCTCTCACTCCCAGAGGTACCATGCGGACTTTATGTTGGACAGGTAAAGCATCCTTCTTGAGTTTGATCTTATGAGAAAATCCTTTTACCTGTCCAACAACATCCTCAAAAACTTTTCCATGCTTATGAAGAATAGAAGACAGGGAATCATCCTCTAAAATAATACTACTGACAGGCATATCTCTTAATTGGATTGGTTGATCAGAACCTGGGCACAAGTTAATGCCGAGTTTGCCAAGGTCAAACCAACCCACAATATTCTTTCCGTCAATAGCCACGTAAATTTTAGTAAAGATTTGGCGAGTCTCAAATTTTAGAAAATCTTGAAAGAAACCCAACATTTTAATCTTAAAATTACCAAACGCCTTAGGATTTATGTCGGAAATGTTAAGCTTGACACCATTCCAATTTTCTTTGAAAAATACGTCAGATAAAATGGTTACTGGCGAACCAGAATCAGCCATGGCTTCAAACTCAACCTTTCCAACAGAAACAATACCCAAAGGAGCTTTGAAAGGGAGAATAACACTGTTAATATAATTCTCAAAAGAATCATCATAAATGGTGATAATCATATTGTGCATATCATTTTCAACATCAGAAACATAACTGACTGTAGTATTTACATTTCTCTTAACAGTTTTACAGAATGCTGGAAAATGACCATTTTTGCCACACTTGGTACATTTCTTTTTTAGTGCAGGGCAATCAGAAAAGTTCGCTAAATGTGATTTAGAACCACACCTAAAACAGCTTAGACCAGACTCCCTGTTAGTCTTGAAAAAATGTTTGCTTCGAGTTTGAACTGCGCAAATGGAAGAAACACTTGCATTTTTAACAGATTCCGCTTCAATGATTTTAGAAGATTCTATGGATCTTTCAATGCCTTTGGCTAGATCAATAACCTCTCCTAGCGTAGGGTTGCGGCACACCAAAAGTCTTTCTTGAACCTTCTTTGAGAAGCAATTAAAAACAAATTGGTCTCTGATAGAAAAATCAACAAGTGCTCCAAATTGACAATTGGCAGCTAATACCCTCAAGGCAGCCACGTAATCTTCTACTGACTCATCAGACAACTGTTTTCTTTTGTGAAAAGCATGTCTCTCAATCAAAACATTGGGTTCATCCTCAAATTGCTTTCCTAGTCTGGCAACAGCTTCCATGAATACATCCCAAACAACATCTCCTTCACCTGCCGGTGCTGTAATAGGTTCAAGATTTTTAAAAATTTCAATCGCCGCTGTTCCTAAGTAACTGAAAAGGATAGCTTTTTTTCTTTCTGGCGAGAACTTAGAACCATCAATAGCGACAATATAGTTTTCGAAGGACTCAAACCATTTTTTCCAAGACAACTTAGGTTTTCCAGGAATTTGCAGGAAAATGGAAGGTTGGTTGCAAATTTGAGAAGAAGCCATGTCAAACAGAAAAAAAAATAAAAATCAAAGAAGATAAGAGAGACTAGGTCTTGTAGAAAAAGTGTGCAAATCACTGAAATTAACAGAGACTTGCACCTGTAGAATAAGTGTGCAAATCACTGGAGAAGAATATAATTTGCGGCTTGCACTTGTAGAATAAGTGTGCAAATCACTGGAGAAGAATACAATTTGCACATAAAATAAAAGTGTGCAAATCACTGAAATTAATAGAAACTTGCACTAGTAAAATGAGTGTGCAAACCACTGAATAGGTGACTTGCATTTAAAATAAGAGTGTGCAAATCACTGATGAAAGCGCAATGCTTAAAACAAACAAATTAATAAAGCGCAGAGACGTAGAATAAAGGATGTGTTTGACAAGTAATTTTTGAAAGTGAGCGAATCACTGTGTTCGCTGAGCAATTAGCTTGAAGAGCGCTTTAAATTCGAGCAAATATGCGCTTAAAGTAACTCGAATGTGTTTGAGAAGTAGTTTCAGAAAGTGAGCGAATCACTGTGTTCGCTGAGAAATTAACTTGAAGAGCGCTTTAAATTGGAACAAACATGCGCTTAAATGGTTTCCATGACAACTTGAAAATGCTGTCAAAATGGCCGCACGTTGCGTCTAAAGCGATGCGTTTCAATGAGCTCACGCGTTCCAATACGCGAAGACGTGACTGCATGCAGCGTCACAGAGCTCAGAACGCAAAAGACGTGGAAGACTCCTCAGCGCATGAAGCAAGCGCGAGCTGCAACCAACGGCAACAGGTAAAGGGCCGTTTAAATCCAGAAAAAGAAAAGTTCGTAACAGTACCTTATATTGTAGGAAAATCACAGGAATTTCACAGCGGATGCCTAGATCTTAAAGAGAAGTACAGCGGTAGCCGGAACAATCACGCAGAGGTCCGAATCCAAAGGCTTCCGGAAAGTAGAAGTCTTCTTTCCTTGAAAATGGCTACACAGTGGGTCAATAATTAATTAATTAACCTCGTCGCCATTGTAAAGAGCGGGAGGAGGCAGAAATAGGATTTAAACCTTTTTTATTCTTAAAGTTACAAATAGACCCACTGGTGCTAGAGTCCAGGCATCTCTTCAGTTCAGCTCCAACCGCTTCACTGAAGTAGAATCTGGATCACCAGAACACAATGACAGAATTCCATATTACATAGCTAAGAGTCTAACAAGGGAGAAGAACTACAAAAGTAAATAAGGGAAACTACAATGGAAATGGGAGACATACACCACAAATATATTTTTCAAATCAACTATAGTCTGCATTGGAGTATTTCTTTTCATTGCATATGTTTTACATTTATTTCACATATCGACAGCCGTGGTGTGCCTTTTGAAAGAGGGCAGCGGAGGGCATGAATTTAAAAGGTCTTGACATCCCGTGCTTTGCGTCTCAAGGCAGTAGATAGTTGAATACTGACTCTTTTGCGGCTTGTAGAATCTTTATAGCTTCGTTATAGATTCTTGTTGGGGTACAGGATACCCTATATGTCACCATATAAATCAGTAGGTCTTATAGAGGGGACCAAAGTTTGTAAACATATACTTGTAACAGGATTGGTGGGTTGAGTGCCTGCAGAACTCCGAGCCTAGCCCCCAAGTCACCAATTGGAACCTCATTCACATTTCTTCTGTGAAAGTCCAATGTAAAGTCCACCTTCACTGGTCAACACCCTTCTTTATTTATTGACTCTAAATTACCTTGGTGTGGAGAGGTTCGAGAATGTTCATCTGGCTCTCATGGCTCCCTTCAGGATTTCAGGAACAACGTGTGATACTTGTGGTGCAGACAGTATGGGCCTGAAGCCGCTCAACATCACTCTCAGACAGTAGGACTCAGACAATGACCGCTGCATTGGCGGGTGGAGGTATCTAGGGTGGACATGTGCTGGCTGCCACATGGGCCTCAGGTAACACATTTGTGTCCCATTATAAGTCAGGTGAAACAACTTCCTAAGTCTTCGTCTGTGTTCTGATCTTGGCATCTATAGCTCATTTATATATATATATATGGTCTGTGAGCAAGGGCGGATGCCCGAAACGCGTCAGATTGTTTGGTTCAGCTCTTGAATAATAAACCTGTGCCTGAAATAAGCTACATTGGATCTGCGTGATTTCCTGGGTCGCTGCGGTTGGAGCCTGGGAGGTTGCACTTGCTGAATATATATATATATATTTATTAACATGTATAGTAAAGCTTGAGCCCTGGATATTACATCCCTAATGATTTTGTATGGCTGTGTAGATTCTCACCTGCTAAGCTAAAGACTATGATGAAGAAGTGGTAATATTGGTCAATGACAAGAAATATATTTGTTCATGATTGATGCAGTTTACAACATTTCCTGTACTCTTTTTTTTTTCTTTGCTGTTGGAGCCTCTTATTAAAGCACTGCTCCAATCCCTCCTTGCACAGGGATAAATTAGCATGCCAAACTCTATTTTGTGTACGGGACATAAATGAGATTTTTTCCAATAACTGCTCGCAGAATAAAGGATTTTTCTTGCCAAAATAATTGTTTCTCTTGTGCCTAAACCTCCCAGACCTGCGGTTCTGCAGCCCTACGAGCAGCTCGCGAGCTGCTGGTAGCTCTAAAGCTACCTGTAAGCAGCTCTCCTGTATGCAGACCAGCTTACTAAATGTAAAGCTTTTGCTTGTCTGAATTATTATATGCAAAGCGAAATTGAAAAAGTGTGTCCTCAAAATTAAATTATGTGCATCTTTGGAACCTCTAAGCTGATGTTTGGAGAATTTTTTGGTGGGAATTTCCAAAATATATTCAAAGCTAGTATTTAAGTGATACATCAGTTGGGAGATGTATTACTAATATTATTACCTTTGTACCAGGGTGAATGTATGTCGTTACAACGCATGCTTTTTCCACGCATGCCTTTACAACACAGGTTTTACAACGCAAGTCGTTACAACGACCTGCGTTGGGGGCGCTGGATGGTGAATAGTTTAATTTACTATTCCAACTCCAGTCCCCGTGGATAGTAGGGAAGGTTTTGGAAAAAGTTTCGTTGTAAAGGATGTTTCCCACCAGGGGCATTGCAGCTATGCCTGCTAGGTACTACCAACGTAAAGATATTCCGAATTGACAAACCCTTTGTGACTGCTGACAACCCTGCCTGATGTGTGAAGATCACTGGTGCTAATCTTGCAAACGGTTGCCACTACTAATGTCATCTTGTCTGATGTGGTGATTATTCTAACACAGTAATGCTCATAATAGAAGTAGCTCTGATGATTTTCATTAAACATAAGTAGCTCTTACTAAAGAAATGGGTGCAGACCCCTGCCATGGACAGACCCTGGCAGGCTGCCTCTGGAAATGCCTGACTCTGAGAGTAAGCTATTGTAGCTCCACATGTTGTACATGGCCCCTTCCCTGGCCTCTTGTCTGTGTATCCCAAATGATTGTTTTTAAGTCTCCCTGTCCTGCAGTCTACTGTTCTATCCACCCCCCTTCTTCCAGGAAAGGTAATGCAGGGCTGCACGGCCCCTTCCTGTCCCTTACAGGCAACAATTATACCCATCCATGTTATTTATTGTTTTATAAAGCACTGCTTTCACCAGTTCCTCTGCCTCTTGTCCTGTTATGTCAAATACAAATGTGTTCCTTGTGGCTGAATCTCTGTGATCAGTGGTACTGCTGCCTTTTGCCTCGCCTTTTTCTAATACCAGTTCTATAGGCCGCATCTGCCAGGTCTATCACTTACACACAGGTCCCTGTTTGTGTAAAAAGATATATATACAGGAGCCCCACTTTTTTTTTTAGGAGCCCACCACCAGTGGTGCCAAATGCCAGAGTTGTTGAATACCAAGAACACCCACTCACGAATACGCCTCTTTCCTCTTTCTTCATCCTGCTTCCTAAATTTCCTGCCTCATTAGCTCACCCTTACTGGTTGTCTTTGGACCCCGCTTTCTCTCTTTGGCGCTCTATCCTATCTTTCTGTAACTCATTCTTCCTTTTCTGCCTTTTTCTCTTGCTCTGGGTCAAAATGTGATGATCAAAAGTAACTCCTGGTCCTCAAATATCTAATCTAATCTAAACGAGTCTAATCTAATCTAATCTAATCTTAGCTAGAGGATTTATAAAGCGCATGGCTACCCGAAGGATTCCAGGGGAAACATCCTTTACAACGCAACATTTACACCGCACTACCATTACGATGCATCTATTACAACGCAAGTCGTTACAACGACTTGCGCTGGAGGGCGCTGTAGGATAGGGAATAGTTTAATTTTCTATCCAACACCTTCCCTACTATCCACGGGGACTGGAGTTGGAATAGAAAATTAAACTATTCCGCTATCCAGCGCCCCCCAACGCAAGTCGTCGTAACGACTTGCGTTGTAAAAACTGCGTTGTAATGGCATGCGGAGTAAAAGCATGCGTTGTGATGTCATACATCCATTCCCAGCGCTTACACCAATCAGCATAACCCTAGAACCGGACCGCACATGGAAATTGAAGGGACATCTAATTAACAAACAACCAGATCTTCAAGAATTTTGTGAAGATGAGTTCTTAGTCTATTTTACGCAATTTGATCGGCAAATAATTCCCCAATTTAGGGGACGTACTTAAAAGAATGGCCTCCCCATCTTTTTCTGCAGATTTTTTGCACAGTTGCAAGAAGTGTGTTCTCCGATCTCAAGCACCTTCCAGGGTTGTAAGGTTCAATGAGAGCACATAGTAACTGGGGCTCTTCCCCATCCACCTGCGGCAAACCCAGGAGACTTCTCAAGACCTGGCTGTTCGAGCAGTAGCAGCGCCCCCCACCCCTCCTCTCTTAGCACCTTGAGACCCTCACCGGAGAGTAGTGCGCTCTACAATTGTCTGATTGATTGATTGATCCCCTGCGACGGCACTTGCGCTAGATGCGCTCTTGCTTGTAAGAACTAATCTATACAACAACGGGCTTGCACCCTACCCATTGCTTACCAATTGATGGCTTCATTGTAACTTCTATTTGCTGCTCGCCATGCCACTGGATTCAAGCTAGCCTGGCCGATGAAGTGTGATGCCCTGAAACCGGTCCCAGGATGCTTGTTTCTGGTCCAG
Organism: Lissotriton vulgaris; assembly: GCF_964263255.1. NCBI lineage: Eukaryota > Metazoa > Chordata > Amphibia > Caudata > Salamandridae > Lissotriton > Lissotriton vulgaris. Next base: position 2,003,180,674 of record NC_141691.1, on the reverse strand, counting down.
GGGGGACCGGACCTGGCAGTTCGGGCTGGACTGTTCCCATTGGGCCCATGGTCAAGACTGATATGGCATATGGCTGGGTTTAAACTGGAATGGCATGGTGGGCAACAAAAACAATGGATTTAGGCCCAGATCTCTGTATGGGGGCAATGGATGACATTGTTCCGCATTCCATCCATCAATTGTTCTTTTTGAATTCTAATTGCCCAGCATGTGTCAGCTTTACTTCCTCGTCTTTTGGCTGGTGCATGAACCAAGTACTGATTGCTGTAGCTTGTTTACGGTTCTTCCACAGATTGAGATGTGATTGAGGTATTCTTTTTTTATTCTTCCCCTACAGTCCTTGTCTGTGTTGCTTTTTCCCTCCCGCCCTCCCCATGCCTGTGTTGCTTTTTCCCTCTCGCCCTCCCCATGCCTGTGTTGCTTTTTCCCTCCCGCCCTCCCCATGCCTGTGTTGCTTTTTCCCTCCCGCCCTCCCCATGCCTGTGTTGCTTTTTCCTTCCCGCCCTCCCCTTGTCTGTGTTGCTTTTTCCCCCCGCCCTCCCCTTGTCTGTTGCTTTTTCCCTCCCACCCTCCCCTTGTCTGTGTTGCTTTTTCCCTCCCGCCCTCCCCTTGTCTGTGTTGCTTGCTTTTTCCCTCCCGCCCTCCCCTTGTCTGTGTTGCATTTTCCCTCCCGCCCTCCCCTTGTCTGTGTTGCTTTTTCCCCTCCCGCCCTCCCCTTGTCTGTGTTGCTTTTTCCCTCCCGCCCTCCCCTTGTCTGTGTTGCTTTTTCCCTCCCGCCCTCCCTTTGTCCGTGGTGCTTTTACCCTCCCGCCCTCCCTTTGTCCGTGTTGCTTTTACCCTCCCGCCCTCCCTTTGTCCGTGTTGCTTTTACCCTCCCGCCCTCCCTTTGTCCGTGTTGCTTTTTCCCTCCCGCCCTCCCTTTGTCCGTGTTGCTTTTTCCCTCCCGCCCTCCCTTTGTCCGTGTTGCTTTTCCCCTCCCGCCCTCCCTTTGTCCGTGTTGCTTTTCCCCTCCCGCCCTCCCTTTGTCCGTGTTGCTTTTTCCCTCCCGCCCTCCCTCTGTCCGTGTTGCTTTTTCCCTCCCGCCCTCCCGTTGTCCGTGTTGCTTTTTCCCTCCCGCCCTCCCTTTGTCCGTGTTGCTTTTTCCCTCCCGCCCTCCCTTTGTCCGTGTTGCTCTTTCCCTCCCGCCCTTCCCTTGTCCGTCCGTGTTGCTTTTTTCCTCCCGCCCTTATCTTATCCGTCCGTGTTGCTTTTTTCCTCCCGCCCTTCCCTTGTCCGTCCGTGTTGCTTCCTCCCTCCCGCCCTTCCCTTGTCCGTCCGTGTTGCTTCCTCCCTCCCGCCCCTTTTCTGGGCTGCTTTCTCTCTCCCACCACTCCGTTTACGTGCTGCTTCTACCCTCCCACCCTCCCCGTTCCCTGCTGCTTCTTCCCTCCCACCCTCCCCGTTGCCTGCTGCTTCTTCCCTCCCACCCTCCCCGTTCCCTGCTGCTTCTTCCCTCCCACCCTCCCTGTTCCCTGCTGCTTCTTCCCTCCCACCCTCCCTGTTCCCTGCTGCTTCTTCCCTCCCACCCTCCCTGTTCCCTGCTGCCTCTTCCCTCCCACCCTCCCTGTTCCCTGCTGCCTCTTCCCTCCCACCCTCCCTGTTCCCTGCTGCCTCTTCCCTCCCACCCTCCTTGTTCCCTGCTGCTTCTTCCCTCCCACCCTCCCCGTTTTTGTGCTGCTTCTACCCTCCCACCCTCCCGTTCCTTGCTGCTTCTTCCCTCCCACCCTCCCCGTTCCCTGCTGCTTCTTCCCTCCCACCCTCCCTGTTCCCTGCTGCTTCTTCCCTCCCACCCTCCCTGTTCCCTGCTGCTTCTTCCCTCCCACCCCTCTTTTTTCTCTGCTGCTTCTTCCCTCCCACCCTCCCTGTTCCCTCTTCCCTCCCACCCTCCCTGTTCACCTGCTGTTTCTTGCCACCCACCCGCCCGTGTACCTGCTGCTTCTTCCCACCCACCCGCCCGTTTACCTGCTGCTTCTTCCCACCCACCCGCCCGTTTACCTGCTGCTTCTTCCCACCCACCCGCCCGTTTACCTGCTGCTTCTTCCCACCCACCCGCCCGTTTACCTGCTGCTTCTTCCCACCCACCCGCCTGTTTACCTGTTGCTTCTTCCCACCCACCCGCCCGTTTCCCTGCTGCTGCTTCCTCCCACCCACCCGCCCGTTTCCCTGCTGCTGCTTCCCTCCCAGCTTCTGCGTTTCCCTGCTGCGTCTTCCTTCCCACCTTCCCCGTTTCCCTGCTGCTTCTTCCCTCCCAGCCTCCCCGTTTCCCTGCTGCTTCTTCCCTCCCACCTTCCCCGTTTCCCTGCTGCGGCTTCCCTCCCACCTTCCGCGTTTCCCTGCTGCTTCTTCCCTCCCAGCCTCCCCGTTTCCCTGCTGCTTCTTCCCTCCCACCTTCCCCGTTTCCCTGCTGCGGCTTCCCTCCCACCTTCCGCGTTTCCCTGCTGCTTCTTCCCTCCCAGCCTCCCCGTTTCCCTGCTGCTTCTTCCCTCCCACCTTCCCCGTTTCCCTGCTGCGGCTTCCCTCCCACCTTCCGCGTTTCCCTGCTGCTTCTTCCCTCCCAGCCTCCCCGTTTCCCTGCTGCTTCTTCCCTCCCACCTTCCCCGTTTCCCTGCTGCGGCTTCCCTCCCACCTTCCACGTTTCCCTGCTGCTTCTTCCCTCCCACCCTCTCCGTTTCCCTGCTGCTTCTTCCCTCCCAGCCTCCCCGTTTCCCTGTTGCTTCTTCCCTCCCACCCTCTCTGTTTCCCTGCTGCTTCTTCCCTCCCACCCTCCCTGTTTCCCTGCTGCTTCTTCCCTCCCACCCTCCCTGTTTCCCTGCTGCTTCTTCCCTCCCACCCTCCCTGTTTCCCTGCTGCTTCTTCCCTCCCACCCTCTCCGTTTCCCTGCTGCTTCTTCCCTCCCACCCTCTCCGTTTCCCTGCTGCTTCTTCCCTCCCACCCTCCCTGTTTCCCTGCTGCTTCTTCCCTCCCACCCTCCCTGTTTCCCTGCTGCTTCTTCCCTCCCACCCTCCCTGTTGCTTCTTCCCTCCCACCCTCCCTGTTTCCCTGTTGCTTCTTCCCTCCCACCCTCCCTGTTTCCCTGCTGCTTCTTCCCTCCCACCCTCTCCGTTTCCCTGCTGCTTCTTCCCTCCCACCCTCTCCGTTTCCCTGCTGCTTCTTCCCTCCCACCCTCCCTGTTTCCCTGCTGCTTCTTCCCTCCCACCCTCCCTGTTTCCCTGCTGCTTCTTCCCTCCCACCCTCCCTGTTTCCCTGCTGCTTCTTCCCTCCCACCCTCCCTGTTTCCCTGTTGCTTCTTCCCTCCCACCCTCCCTGTTTCCCTGTTGCTTCTTGCCTCCCACCCTCCCTGTTTCCCTGTTGCTTCTTCCCTCCCACCCTCCCTGTTCCCTGCTGCTTCTTCCCTCCCACCCTCCCTGTTCCCTGCTGCTTCTTCCCTCCCACCCTCCCTGTTCCCTGCTGCTTCTTCCCTCCCACCCTCCCTGTTCCCTGCTGCTTCTTCCCTCCCACCCTCCCTGTTCCCTGCTGCCTCTTCCCTCCCACCCTCCCTGCTGCCTCTTCCCTCCCACCCTCCCTGTTCCCTGCTGCCTCTTCCCTCCCACCCTCCTTGTTCCCTGCTGCTTCTTCCCTCCCACCCTCCCTGTTCCCTGCTGCCTCTACCCTCCCACCCTCCCCGTTCCTTGCTGCTTCTTCCCTCCCACCCTCCCCGTTCCCTGCTGCTTCTTCCCTCCCACCCTCCCTGTTCCCTGCTGCTTCTTCCCTCCCACCCTCCCTGTTCCCTGCTGCTTCTTCCCTCCCACCCCTCTTTTTTCTCTGCTGCTTCTTCCCTCCCACCCTCCCTGTTCCCTGCTTCTTCTTCCCTCCCACCCTCCCTGTTCACCTGCTGTTTCTTGCCACCCACCCGCCCGTGTACCTGCTGCTTCTTCCCACCCACCCGCCCGTTTACCTGCTGCTTCTTCCCCCCCACCCTCCCTGTTTCCCTGCTGCTTCTTCCCTCCCACCCTCCCTGTTTCCCTGTTGCTTCTTGCCTCCCACCCTCCCTCTTTCCCTGCTGCTTCTTCCATCCCACCCTCCCTGTTTCCCTGCTGCTTCTTCCCTCCCACCCTCCCTGTTTCCCTGCTTCTTCCCTCCCACCCTCCCTGTTTCCCTGTTGCTTCTTGCCTCCCACCCTCCCTCTTTCCCTGCTGCTTCTTCCATCCCACCCTCCCTGTTTCCCTGCTGCTTCTTCCCTCCCACCCTCCCTGTTTCCCTGCTTCTTCCCTCCCACCCTCCCTGTTTCCCTGCTGCTTCTTCCCTCCCACCCTCCCTGTTTCCCTGCTTCTTCCCTCCCACCCTCCCTGTTCCCTGCTGCTTCTTCCATCCCACCCTCCCTGTTTCCCTGCTGCTTCTTCCCTCCCACCCTCCCTGTTTCCCTGCTTCTTCCCTCCCACCCTCCCTGTTTCCCTGCTGCTTCTTCCCTCCCACCCTCCCTGTTTCCCTGCTTCTTCCCTCCCACCCTCCCTGTTCCCTGCTGCTTCTTCCATCCCACCCTCCCTGTTTCCCTGCTGCTTCTTCCCTCTCACCCTCCCTGTTTCCCTGCTTCTTCCCTCCCCCCCTCCCTGTTTCCCTGTTGCTTCTTCCCTCCCACCCTCCCTGTTTCCCTGCTGCTTCTTCCCTCCCACCCTCCCTGTTTCCCTGCTGCTTCTTCCATCCCACCCTCCCTGTTTCCCTGCTGCTTCTTCCCTCCCACCCTCCCTGTTTCCCTGCTTCTTCCCTCCCACCCTCCCTGTTTCCCTGCTGCTTCTTCCCTCCCACCCTCCCTGTTTCCCTGCTTCTTCCCTCCCACCCTCCCTGTTTCCCTGTTGCTTCTTCCCTCCCACCCTCCCTGTTTCCCTGCTGCTTCTTCCCTCCCACCCTCCCTGTTTCCCTGCTGCTTCTTCCATCCCACCCTCCCTGTTTCCCTGCTGCTTCTTCCCTCCCACCCTCCCTGTTTCCCTGCTTCTTCCCTCCCACCCTCCCTGTTTCCCTGCTGCTTCTTCCCTCCCACCCTCCCTGTTTCCCTGCTTCTTCCCTCCCACCCTCCCTGTTCCCTGCTGCTTCTTCCATCCCACCCTCCCTGTTTCCCTGCTGCTTCTTCCCTCCCACCCTCCCTGTTTCCCTGCTGCTTCTTCCCTCCCACCCTCCCTGTTTCCCTGTTGCTTCTTCCCTCCCACCCTCCCTGTTTCCCTGCTGCTTCTTCCCTCCCACCCTCCCTGTTTCCCTGCTGCTTCTTCCATCCCACCCTCCCTGTTTCCCTGCTGCTTCTTCCCTCCCACCCTCCCTGTTTCCCTGCTTCTTCCCTCCCACCCTCCCTGTTTCCCTGCTGCTTCTTCCCTCCCACCCTCCCTGTTTCCCTGCTTCTTCCCTCCCACCCTCCCTGTTTCCCTGCTGCTTCTTCCCTCCCACCCTCTCCGTTTCCCTGCTGCTTCTTCCCTCCCACCCTCTCCGTTTCCCTGCTGCTTCTTCCCTCCCACCCTCCCTGTTTCCCTGCTGCTTCTTCCCTCCCACCCTCCCTGTTTCCCTGCTGCTTCTTCCCTCCCACCCTCCGTTTCCCTGCTGTTTCTTCCCTCCTAGCCCCTCTTTTCTGTGTTGCTTCTGACTGACAGCACTGAAATTACTTTAAAAAAGACGTATTTTTAATTTATTTCCCTTATTTAAAAATAATTACTGGGACATAAATGATTTTCTGTTTGTATTTATGCGCAAAAGTGAGTAAAGAAACGGAACTTGCAGCCATAATTATAATAAATCAAAATTCAGCAAACTAAAGATATTAGACAAGACTGAAGGTTTAAGTGGGGCTTCTAGAGTAAGGACGCGAGATCGAATGTAGGAAAGCTTAAAGCATCTGAAAGAAGAACAAATGTGTGACATCAACACCTATGAAGCAAATGCTACTATCAAGAACAATCTCATAGTTAAACTGGAATGGCAGAAGCAAAGGGCATCCAGTGTGAGTTCTCTGAGGATTCAAACTGAAATGAGAAATTGACCTGGGTGGTTTCCAAAAGTCTGGATGACACTTACTGGGCACACTGGAGGAGTACAACAAATGAAAAGAAACAGGCGCCCGATTCATGAAAAAATAGTAACTCTGCACCCGCGGATTTATTTATATGCAAAGGTGCAGAATTACTGCTTGTGGGAATTAATCAGTGCTTTACGGAAAGTGAATGGACAGCAGAGCCGGGCATCGATTTCCATGAGAATTGGTTGGGAAACTGCATGATTTCTTGATTGGCAATCCATTCTCCCTGTACGGAGAACTCCACACAAGGAAATAGATCCCTTTATGCAATAAATATTACACAAGATAAGCACATTTGGCCTGTTATCTTTACTTTGATGCCTTATTTTAGGACGTTTTTCTCCTATAGCCACCCGTGTTACGAGCACAGTGTTATATTGAATCCTTCTCAGTTACCCACCAGGGCAGAGGGGTTGTTTGAAACTGACTAGTATATTGATGGGACCGGAGTTAACCCAAATGACAGAAGGGTTGGATGTAAATAGCGTTAACTCTTATTCTGTCTCATATTTATTTTAATATGTTTCTGGGCGATAATTTGTGAGCTTTTGAAAACTACTTTATATGTATGTGCCAGCAGAGGAGAGGTGGTGGCGTAATTGCTACAACTGCCGACATTGGACCAGGGAGAGTCTCCGCCTGGGTTTAACATCCTTGTGAATCGGGGCAAATCCATTATTGCTTTCTATGTGCTTCTTCTTTCTCCATCTTCATTTCTATACTTTCTTTCCCTCCTTTCTTGCACTCCTCCCTTTCACTCCTTCCTTTCATCCTCTCCTTCTTGAAGTCTTTTATTCCAATATGTTTCTTTGTTTCTATTTTTTATATCTGCTCTCTTTTCTTCATTTCCTCCTTTCTTCATTTCCTCCTTTCTTCATTTCCTCCTTTCTTCATTTCCTCCTTTCTCACGCTTGTTTTCATTCTCTCCTGCCGTAACTCTTTTCTTTATCTCCTTCTCCTCAGTCACATAATTCCACAGTATATCATACTACGCCACACCATGCCACATAACCCCACTACAAACCCTGCCACATAATTCCACACCCCATAAAAATCAATGCAGGACCACATAATTACACTACACACAATTGCACTCTACTCAATAAAGTATAAAGGCACCCCACATAAACGCACTCTGTCACATACCAGTAATACACATAAATATACTACACCGCATGACACATTTTTTAAATTAGCATAATTTCACTAAACGCCACAAAATTTAACACCACACAATTCAACTCTACACATTTCAAATACATACCACATAATTCCACACCAAACCACATGTTTCAAATAAACACAGTTCCACAACATACCACATACCTCCAATATACACCACATATTTCCACATCATGCCACAAAATGTAACACACAACATAAATCAACTCCAGAACATGCCACTACATAACACACAATAGTATTCCACATAATTCCACATCATTAACTCCATAGCACACATTCTCACTGTATATAATACACTTGTTAAATACTATACACACAATTCCTCGCCACACAATTCCACAACAAAAAATTCCATAACACATCTCTCCCTTGCACTTCTATCAACACTGTCATCTCTACCCCACACACCCACTTCCCCTTTCATCTTTCTCTCACACTCCCACTATCCACGCTCATCTCCCAATACCACTGCCCTCTCTCATCCCTCCCTCACACTACCTGTTTCCGCTCTATGCTGCCTACTCATGCTGTGAACTAGTCCGCCTCTCCACTCCAGGTGCCCCTTCCACTTGTCCCTCTATCGCTCTCTTTCTCTCCACTCTCTATCTCTCTTACTCACTATTTCTGCCTCTCTCATGTGGTTACCTTCAGGTCTTCAAGCTCTGTTTCTATCTCATAACTTTTCAAAGTTTCTGTCCATCAAACCCCCTCTCTCCTCTTCTTAGGGTGTCTTCTGCGTACACAAAGCCTCCCTCTTTATGCGTCTATAGCCTGCTCGCCCCTTCTTTCTATTTTTCTCACACACTCTTTCCGCTTCTCTATCTCAAGTTCAATAACATCTTCCCTCTCACTCGTCCTTTCTATTCACTGCAGCTCCCATCACTATCTATTATATATGCCAAAAAATTCCACTACTCAAATACACTGTACAACACACAATTCCACAACTAACAATTCCAATCCAACCCACATATTTCCACCCAACACCACATACATCCACTACACTCCAAAACAAAACACATGGGTAAAGACATTGTCATTTACAATGCCAATAGCTTGAACTCTCACAAATGTGAGACCTGTTGCACAGTGTAATCGTGAACAGTGGTTTTCATCTCGAGATGCTGAGTGTTTTTTCTTGATTCCCCGGCAGCAGTGTGCACATAACCTCTCACACTGCTTTAATACACACTCGCCATAAATGGCGCCTAGGTTCTGTTTGCAAGTTCACGTGCAATCACTTAGACGCCGGTCTTGGGTAAGAAGCGCATTGGTTTCTCCGTGTTTTAGTGTTCATACAATCCTGAGTGATTTCCATCTCGAGGTGCCTTTCACGTTGTATCAATTGTATGTAAATGAACCCATTTAGTAGCGTCGCCCATGGCAACGAAGTGCACGTGATCTTTCACGCTGCTTTCATACATTTACAACACCAATAGATTTAACACAATAAAATGCGAGACCTATTGCGTTTGAAATGCTTGTTTTTTCTTTCTGCTAGGCAATTGTTTTTCCTCCAAGGAGAAACTCCTTCCCTCCATCCCACCAGATCTAGTGCTGATCGGTTTCCTTTCCTACCCATAAAAAGATTGACGCCAGTGCTTGGAAGGAGCATACATCTGTCCCTTTTTTGCCTGGAAGGACATATGTGAGGTGTTTGTGAGATCTGTTTGACAACATTCATACATTTCCAATGCTCAGCTCACCTTGGAGCCCCAGGAAGACCTTGAACCCCAGTCCTGCGGAGGCGGGTGCGGACATCTGTGCGCTTACACCTGCCAGGAAGGCCTTTGTGAATTTGTGGCAGGCATAGGTAAGGGACGCTGGCCCTAAAGGTATGCTAACAACCAACAATTTACCTTTGCAAATTCACTAAAGGCGATGGAGGAGAAGAAGAGACGAACACCTTTGAGTAGATGAGGAAAAGGTTAACATAAGGTCAATGTAGTGTTCTCACACAAGGCAGGGTAGGGTGAGCGACAGCTCCTTGTAGAATCCACGGTTTCCAAAAAGACTGCCATTACTGAGGGCCCGTGTTCACGAACAAAGGTTTACAAAGGGCAATAGTGACATTTCATTACTGTTTTGTGCACTAAAAGTGCACTGCACCATTTACAGAAATCAAAGCCGACTTACATTTGTGACGAAAGTGTCCTTAAATGTCGCACTGTGATATTTTTGTGACTCCTACAGGAAGCTGCAACAGGAGGAGTGCCCCATAGCAGCAAATGCTCAGCGTCCCCAGTGGCTGCTGCGCACAAGCAGTTCGAGTTCACCTGCATCTCGCGCTGCTATTCAGAGGGCAAAATACAACACAATCGTTGCTTTGAGACCAGCACATTTTCTAAGCTTCACGGCGTGCCATTGAGTAATGGCATTTCACTTTATGTTTTCATTGTGCAGTTCTACATTTGCGGTGCCCCCAAATTACTAATGGCTGTAGCCTCTGCTAGCTAGCTACCCCCCTCACCCCCAGCATGGACAAATATATATTTTGTTATTTTGCAGGTTTTTATATAGTGTAAACTTGGGCTTTTTACATAAGCACCAGATTGTTTTACCCAAGATCTGATTTACCTATTTTAGGCACAGGGAGATTGAGGTCTGCCCAGTATCACAGGATGCAGAGCTGAAGCTGGGACTAGAACCCAGTTCCCTGGTTCCACTAGGCCACATCTCCTCCCTACACTGCGTTACAACTCTGTTTCAGAAAAATTAGCAGCATTTATAAAAACTTCACACCACCTGTTGCGTCTCATACATTTAGAAGAAAACTGCTTTATTACCAGCTCAGAAGGACCTATGTGTTGTAATTCAGTAGTTTTCAGGTTAATTTCCAACTTCAGGCACAGCGGAACACGATGTGGGGATAATATGTAATTCTCCGTTTATTGTGCCATGCATAGCGTTTTTTAGCGCCGCCGATTAAATTCTGCGCAAACTCCTGTTATGGCTGGATTTTCTGAGTAGGTGGGATCAGCCCCCAGGGGCCCCTCCAACCCAGCCAGAACGTACTCACCTTCCCTCCTCAGGACCACCTATCCAGGCACCTGGTACCTACCTGAGGATGGGGAACTCGCAATATACAAGCTCATATTATTAAAAACACCACTAAATCTATAGGGATACTAAGAATACTCACTGATTACTAGGGATATCCATACCCTACACCACACTTATTCACATCAGTTGGTCTCGCGGCCACTCAGACCCAGACCGGTCTACCCTAGGGCAGATATTGCGCACAATCCGGTGCGACTACACATGGGCCTGCAGAACCCAATGCTCCCTTTTCCAAACGATCAACAATCCTGTCGATCTACACACCAGTTCGACCACCTAGTGCTCTCATTTACTCAAGCCACAATCCAGTGGGTATCTACACTGGTCTCCCACCCAGTGTTCTCACTAACGCCGCATATCAACGACGACCACATTCCTATGAACACCTATACATATATATATAGTGGGAAGTCTCTTCACTAAGGGTCTGCTACTACAATATTAGGAGTTAGCCAATTAATATCATGCATCCCCTATTCTTGGCATCATAGGTCCACTCACTCCCTATTTATGTGATCACCACTTACCTGATTGGGATTACTCATCCATTCACGTGCCTAGTAACTACCTAGGAGCTACATTTACCTATATTGACCAAAAATATGAAGCGCATGGCAGTTCATTAATAAACTGGGGGTTGTTTTATTATAACAATATAAACATTTACACAGATCTGACAAAGACTATAGGTAGAACACACCGCTGAAAGAGAAAAGATTAAACATAACAGGAACACTCCGCTGAAAGGGGAAAAGATTAGCAATGCAAAAGCCTAGGGAATAAAGATAAGATTAAGATGCAAGTGTAAAGTAAATTAATATAACAGGAACGCCTTCACCTTATTAGTGTGTAGTCTTGTTCTAGCTGTCATCTGGGTTCCTCTCTCGTCTGTGCCTTGGCTCATCTCAGACTCTCTCTCTCTCCTGCACTCTTGGGTACACCTCTGCGCTGATCGCTCTGTCTCTGGACTCCTCTCCCCCACACGGACTGTCTCCACCTTCCAGATTCAGTCTTAATGGTTCCTGCCGCTCTGATCACCGTTCATTCCACTAGCTTATTCACTCTGTCTCTGCGCCAATGTCCAATTAACTCCATCTGCTCCCATAGGTTAGTCCACGATCTCTCCTCTGTCTCTTCTAAAAGGCATTACTTCAGACTCCAGCTATTCACACCTCCTCCTGATAAGCAACTGCTTCTGACTGCTTCCTTCAGTTCCAGCTCACTATTCAACTCAGCTCTTCTCCAGCTTGAACCCTCTCTCTCTGCCAACTCCACTCCACTGCTTCTCACTCCTCCACCTTAACACGACCCTCTCTCTTCGCCACCTTCACTCGACTCCCTCTCTCTCCTTGACTCTCTGCTTGACTCACTGACTCCGCCTCTGCACTTCACTGATATAGAATGCTGTTTCCTCATGGAAAGTTCCAGCCATCAACCTGCCGCCCACCAGGTCTCTGCATCACCTCGCATCAAGGACACACACCCAGCCGGCCGGCCTTTTGTTGTGTCTTCTACACAGAGAATAATACAGCCTACCGATAAGGGCTGGCCCAGACCGGTTCTCTCCAAGTGAAAAACAGCCTTAACTATAAACTTTGCCTTTGCCCTGAAAAGCCTCTCAGCTTCATCAAGATGGAGTCCCTCTAGCTCTAGGCCTGTAGGCCTGAAAGGGGTGAAATGCTCCTCAGCTCTGTCAGAATACCTACATAAACCATACCAATGTGTCTAATATGTCAAAGCCAATAGGCAATAGACAGGTTAAAGTCAAGAATAAAGGCATATTAAGCAGCTATCCTCTTCTAGATCTGGAAAAAGGGCTTAAAAGGGCCAACACAGGCTAAGAATACCTATACTAGATGCGAGCAAGATTAATGATCTATATCACTGCTAAATAAAGCCAAAAACTCTGCCATTACATTGCACCCCTAGATCCTTATCTTGCGAGCATCAGTAAACAACAACAACCATCTAAACAAACATCAACATAATCTATCCAACATAGGCTAAAAATACCTATCCTAGATGTGAGCAAGATTAAGATCTATATCACTGCTAAATAACTCTGCCATCCACCCTTAGATCCTTATCTTGCGAACATCTTATAAACAATAACATCCAGATAAACAAACATCAACACAATCTATCAACAAATCAAAACCTAAAAAACTCCCTAAAAACAATGACAACTCAAGGAAATTCCACCTGAAACTCAATTGTAGGGAATACAAACCTAACAACCAACTGAAAACAAATCAAAGCACCCTTGACTTGAATGCTGAAACATATCTGAGATTGGATCTGATAACAACAGAAACTAACTAAAGCATCCTCAAACTAAATGTGCCTCAACTCCTAGTGATAACTGGTGAAATCTAGTGATGTAGGGACTTATGTGTTGAATGAAAACAGCAAGGGGCCTAAATGGGGCCTACTTCGGACAACTTAAGCCTAAATGAGGCCTACCTACTATTGTCAACTTAAGAAATAAATGTGTTTCAACTCCTAATGAGAAAACAAGAAAGGGCCTAAATGAGCCCTACCTACTATAGGCAACTTAAGCTAATGATGACTCATGAAACTATTGGTGTAGGGGCTTGTTTGTGGGATGAAAATAACAATGTTCCTAAATGAGTCCTACCTACTGACATTAGTCAATTTAAAGTGAAATCTGAGAAGTACCGTTTCAAGGTCTGGGCAAACATTAATACATAATCATACTAAAAGACACACCACCCAGAACAATCCAAAATGTAAGGTAACCACCCTTTGATCAATCAAGGTGAAAATGTAAGAACAGTAAAGAAACAACAACCCCATTTCTACAAGATAGCTGGTGTAACATCAAGCTTTTAAATCACACTGTGGAACACATGTGTGCACCACCATTCAAAAAAAAGTCCTTCATTGGCAAAAACTGTTTTGAAGAAAACAGAAAAACTATAATAGGTGACATGTTTTTTGCTTTTAAAAGTGGGGCCTGCTTGTCCAAGGGATTATTCATCAAATCCTTTTATAATTCTGTCCCAAATAAAACATGTTTGCGTTTTTTTTATTTTTTTAAGTGGGGCCTGCTCGTAGTGATGTCAACAAAAAATGCAGGCCAAGGAATTATGTAACTCAGTCCAAATTCTTCAGTGTAGGCCACCACCCTGCATCTTCGGTATCCGGACACTTCCTCCGATGCGGCCATCCATCACCCTTCCGGTCTGGTCTGGTCTGGTCTGGTTCCATCATCCAAAAACAATAAACTAAAATAAAAACATGAAAGTAAAAAGCTAAAACAAGAAAAGGAAGTGGAAGGGGGACGGACCCACGCAGAACCACAACCACAGCAATCCTAGGAACAAGAGAACAAGTATCATTATTCTTGCAAAAATAAAATTTTCCATTTAAAAAGCACCCCGGGTGCCTTTCATTATTGAAAAGAAAATATCCTAATTAATTAAAAACATTCAAAATTTAACTTGTAATAATAATTAGCAGGGCCTAACATACCCTAATCCTCCCCAAGCCAGCCCCCTCCCTTCAGAGCAGGAGCCAGACTATAGTATGAAGCTACTTTGGACTACCGCCAAATGATGAGCCTCTCTAAGCCAGCCCCTCCCTTAAATAAACAAGCCATCCGCGGAAGAAAATTGGATTGTAGCCAATCATAACGAACAGGGACGTGATCGAAACCTGCAGAGCAAAGGAAAAAAAACTCGTCTGCACAAACCAGCTGGTCTGCCAAGGTCGACAAACAAATACCTTTGCCTATTCTCAGGCCTGATTTTGCCAACCAACGAAAGCTAGCATTTTAAAATTAAAAGCTCCAGTTTCAAAAAAAGACTTTTGTCCAACTAATTCAGCTAAAGGCAAGACATTTAAAATATGGGCACTTATTTAGAAAGGGGCAACTAACTTTTTGCACACAAGATTATACATTCTGCATTTGGGAAAAAAAACGAATTAACATGGTCCATTGTCAGCTGCTGAAAGAGAAATAATTTGTAAAACAACATAAAATGCAGATACATTTCAACATTGTATTTAATTTTAAATTAACATGCAAGCCATAATAATAAAAAAGATTTTGCTGACACATTTATAAAAGAATACATTTTAATTTACATTTGGGAAAATAATAATGTTACATTTTAACATTTTTTTTCAAAGGCACATGGTTGCATTCCACTAATTAAAAGCACATGTTACCACGCACTGTCGGGCAAGATTGATTATTCTCAACCTGTGAGCCTTGCAACCAGCACATTCCTGTCTAGATGGAAACCCTCAAAGAAATAATTAATGAAAACAGCTCCGTAGCATGCATTCTAACGGGCCATCTTTTTAACATTTCACTCATTTAAAAAGAACACAGCTCTCTCCGTAATCCGACTGGTTGATTTATAACCACATCAGCTCCAAGGCAAACCCACACAAAAATTCGTAGACGCATTTCAAAAAGAATGTGAAATGAACAGAACCCTTCGCAAAACACAAGATGGTACCTTTCCGTCAAGAAACTGACAAAACACATAGGCAGACCAAGGAATCAAAAAAAGTCAAAATCAAACCATCAAATAATCCGTAAAATAATCCACTGACTTTTATAGTCAGGTCAGATAACCATGCATGTTGACAGCATGTAAAAAATAAAGACTGCCATCTCAACTCAAGATATTAACCCTTTGGCAGCTCAAGCACAATCATTTCCCAATGTCCATGGATACATGGGAAAGTCATGAGCACATTTCTTCACGTTCACAGCTAACACGTACACATATTTTCAAAAACGTTATCCCCAAGCACCCAAGAGAGATCCAGCTCTCTCCTGCCAAACGTAATGAGAACATGCCCTGTCCAAGCCATGACCACATGGCGCTATTCACAAGCCATTTTTACAAGACAAGCCTTTCACAAACAACATTTCCAAGGCGCAATGCACAAGGAACACAGCATATTAACATAAGAACATGCACCTCACAAGCCACATTAAAATGGCGCTATTCACAAGTCATATTTACAAGGAGCTATATTCAAAGAACTTCACAAATCATATTACAATGAACACATTTCACATTGCACAGCATAAGCAAATGCAGCAAGCAATTCAATGGGCAATTTAAAAGCACTTTTTACACACATTTATACAATTGGACCATCACAAAGATGTAACTGGCTTCCTCATGTAATGCCATCCTTCAACTCTGACAGTTTAAACACCAAGATGAAAACCATTCCTTCCACCCTGAATAAGCCAAATGCCATGATGTAATGCAATCTCCTCACGCTGCAACTGTTCAAGCCAATAGGTCTAACAGGCTACATAAACTGCAACATTACGCCAGATGGAACCAGCGTTCAGGGCACTCCCTCAGAACACATGGGAAACTCTCTAAGCACATGGCCAGGACACACAGGATAGGTAAACAGTTCGACTACGCCAGATGTTATGGCGTTCATGGCACTCACTCACAACACATGGGAACCTCTCTAAGCACATGGCCAGGAACCTCTCTAAGCACATGGCAAGGTCACAAAGGTTTCGTAAACTGTTCGTAGACGCCAGATGTTATGGCTGGATTTTCTGAGTAGGTGGGATCAGCCCCCAGGGGCCCCTCCAACCCAGCCAGAACGTACTCACCTTCCCTCCTCAGGACCACCTATCCAGGCACCTGGTACCTACCTGAGGATGGGGAACTCGCAATATACAAGCTCATATTATTAAAAACACCACTAAATCTATAGGGATACTAAGAATACTCACTGATTACTAGGGATATCCATACCCTACACCACACTTATTCACATCAGTTGGTCTCGCGGCCACTCAGACCCAGACCGGTCTACCCTAGGGCAGATATTGCGCACAATCCGGTGCGACTACACATGGGCCTGCAGAACCCAATGCTCCCTTTTCCAAACGATCAACAATCCTGTCGATCTACACACTAGTTCGACCACCTAGTGCTCTCATTTACTCAAGCCACAATCCAGTGGGTATCTACACTGGTCTCCCACCCAGTGTTCTCACTAACGCCGCATATCAACGACGACCACATTCCTATGAACACCTATACATATATATATAGTGGGAAGTCTCTTCACTAAGGGTCTGCTACTACAATATTAGGAGTTAGCCAATTAATATCATGCATCCCCTATTCTTGGCATCATAGGTCCACTCACTCCCTATTTATGTGATCACCACTTACCTGATTGGGATTACTCATCCATTCACGTGCCTAGTAACTACCTAGGAGCTACATTTACCTATATTGACCAAAAATATGAAGCGCATGGCAGTTCATTAATAAACTGGGGGTTGTTTTATTATAACAATATAAACATTTACACAGATCTGACAAAGACTATAGGTAGAACACACCGCTGAAAGAGAAAAGATTAAACATAACAGGAACACTCCGCTGAAAGGGGAAAAGATTAGCAATGCAAAAGCCTAGGGAATAAAGATAAGATTAAGATGCAAGTGTAAAGTAAATTAATATAACAGGAACGCCTTCACCTTATTAGTGTGTAGTCTTGTTCTAGCTGTCATCTGGGTTCCTCTCTCGTCTGTGCCTTGGCTCATCTCAGACTCTCTCTCTCTCCTGCACTCTTGGGTACACCTCTGCGCTGATCGCTCTGTCTCTGGACTCCTCTCCCCCACACGGACTGTCTCCACCTTCCAGATTCAGTCTTAATGGTTCCTGCCGCTCTGATCACCGTTCATTCCACTAGCTTATTCACTCTGTCTCTGCGCCAATGTCCAATTAACTCCATCTGCTCCCATAGGTTAGTCCACAATCTCTCCTCTGTCTCTTCTAAAAGGCATTACTTCAGACTCCAGCTATTCACACCTCCTCCTGATAAGCAACTGCTTCTGACTGCTTCCTTCGGTTCCAGCTCACTATTCAACTCAGCTCTTCTCCAGCTTGAACCCTCTCTCTCTGCCAACTCCACTCCACTGCTTCTCACTCCTCCACCTTAACACGACCCTCTCTCTTCGCCACCTTCACTCGACTCCCTCTCTCTCCTTGACTCTCTGCTTGACTCACTGACTCCGCCTCTGCACTTCACTGATATAGAATGCTGTTTCCTCATGGAAAGTTCCAGCCATCAGCCTGCCGCCCACCAGGTCTCTGCATCACCTCGCATCAAGGACACACACCCAGCCGGCCGGCCTTTTGTTGTGTCTTCTACACAGAGAATAATACAGCCTACCGATAAGGGCTGGCCCAGACCGGTTCTCTCCAAGTGAAAAACAGCCTTAACTATAAACTTTGCCTTTGCCCTGAAAAGCCTCTCAGCTTCATCAAGATGGAGTCCCTCTAGCTCTAGGCCTGTAGGCCTGAAAGGGGTGAAATGCTCCTCAGCTCTGTCAGAATACCTACATAAACCATACCAATGTGTCTAATATGTCAAAGCCAATAGGCAATAGACAGGTTAAAGTCAAGAATAAAGGCATATTAAGCAGCTATCCTCTTCTAGATCTGGAAAAAGGGCTTAAAAGGGCCAACACAGGCTAAGAATACCTATACTAGATGCGAGCAAGATTAATGATCTATATCACTGCTAAATAAAGCCAAAAACTCTGCCATTACAACTCCCCTTTGGGGTACAGAGCATAAGTACACACTGTCATGACTTTAAACATTAAACCAACATTAAACCAACAAAAAGTTGGCCCATCTGGGTGAACAATGACCTCGTGAGGCCCTCTCGCAAAAAATTTTTTAATAGTAATTTCTGTAGAAATTGGATTATATTTTACAGAATGGTCCCCGTCATTCCTATTAGTAAGTGGCATTGACCAGAGGCAGCCGAAGATGTGCCTACCATCCCCCACAGCACTCAAAAGGACAGCAGTAGGCCAGCCTCCTACCTGCATCAGCCGATGCCCTGTAATAGTTCATTTAGGAAACTGTAAGAGACTGAAGGCAAAGATATAGTGACAAGCTGTACACTAGAGTGGTGTAGTGCGATTGTGGAAGTGAAATAGCATAGTCTTGCACCAAGTGCGTAAATAAGGTAAAATGGGCTAGTAAGACATGAAGGGCTGAGCATAGTCAAGACAGTGAGGACCACTTCCAGCCCAGGTACAGAGCTGTATGCTAGAATATCCCTAACACACATATTGTCCGACATAAATATGGCTCTGTTGGGTGCTGCTTACTACTATTAACTCCAATTGGGTGATATTTTTATAAGCCATATTTAGGACACAATATTTGTGTTGGATGATATTTATTCAACAATATTCTGGGGCCACACAAAGTTGGGCAGGCTGGAGGGAAGGACGTGCGGGTTCAATAGCTTAAGTTCCTGATCAATGGCGGATGAGGTAGTCTTTGAAGAGGTCCCCTTTTCAAGTTCTTCCTGGAGCAGAGAAGTGATGAAGCGAGCTTGCTCTGCAGTGTACTGTTGTTCCAGATTCTATCTGCAATTGTCAAGAATTAGAAGTGGACATTGAAAATTCTAAAAGAAGCAGGGTAACCAATATTACGATCATCTCATCGATAATAGGTATTTGGTCAAGTCTGCGGATCAAGAGGTGCTGCTGAAGAGATGTGAACGATGGAAGAAAATGTAGGCAAATACATCAAGGTAATCCATGGAAGGAGCCTGAGCAACTACGGAAGATGTTGAAGTAAGAGTCTAGGGGGGAGGGGCTGATTCTTCGGAGAGCTGTAAAGACTGGTTGTCCGGGGTGCAACAGGTGTTCAGGGATATGGTCTAGTTTTTAGAGATCTTGTGATTGCATCAATGTTAGGATCCGCTCCTAATGTGTTCCATTGCATGTGGGTGGCTGTGCACCAGGGAGCTTCCTGACTTAAGCAGAGTGAAGGTGCTGTGAGAAGGATGGGTCTACACTGGTCTGGCCTAGAAGCAACAGAGGCAAAGGGGGACCATGCATTTTGTCAGCAGCATGGTTATAGCTTACAATGGATAGTCCGGAGCTTTATGGCCATTGAAGGAGGTTCCTAGGATTTTTGATGGGTGGCGGTTAAGAGCATAAATGGAGTCTCCTGTCGTTTATGACCACGAAAAGGAGGCTCTGGTGTTTATGACTGGCAAAGGGTGACCCTGTTCATTATTGGCTCAGGAGTGCCCTGGGATGTATGAGTGACGAAGGTTGGGGCTTGGTTTATGTCATTCAGATCAGGGTAATATGATGTACAACTGCCAACCGAGGATCCTTCTATGATCATGAAGGCATGCGCAGGGGTTTGTGACCAGCAGAGGTGGCTCCTGGCGTTTAAGAAAGTCAAAGAGGACCACTGGACCTTACGACCATCTAAGACCGTGATTGGAGATGAGATGGAAGTGGGAGTCAGGAATTATTCACACAAGGGGTAAATAAAGAAAAAAAATTCATTTCCTGTGGGTGAAAATTGAGTTGTTGACAGAGGCGTAGGAGATGCATGACCCTAACACCAGAATTTGTTTTACATTAATGAATGTGAACGTGCAACATTATTTCAGTTGAAAAAAAATGAGGTTGACAGTGCAAAGCCTACAT
Source organism: Lissotriton vulgaris (assembly GCF_964263255.1). NCBI lineage: Eukaryota > Metazoa > Chordata > Amphibia > Caudata > Salamandridae > Lissotriton > Lissotriton vulgaris. The sequence continues at coordinate 2,003,160,848 of NC_141691.1, read as the reverse complement.
ATTTCTAAAAAAGTCAAAAATAATTATATGAAATCATTACAGGCAGGTCATTTCAGGCTATACATTAAAATGGCAACAGCTGCAATTATAGCATTACTTAAAATCACGAATGAAGGTGCTGAGGAGAATATACCAAAGTGTCTTAGAGAGAAGTACCTTAGCCCAAGCGCTCATGTGTATGTTGAAACGATGTGGAGATAGGGCTGTGCCTTGTGGTACCCCATATTTCAAAGGTACTTCATCGGCAAGGTAAGGGCGGAGGAGTTTTACACCACCTGCGGTACTTGATGTTGAAGACCAAGGGTAACAAAGGATGGGTGATGAGTCTGACTGTATATATTTATTGACGTATTTATTTTGCTTGGAAAAGTGCCAGAAACGCTGTGCATAAGAGTCCTGGATGCACAGCACAGATGCAGATTGCTGACATAACCTAAAACTGAGGTTACCGGGTGCAGCTGATTATAAGTGAGCGACTAATACTGATAAGGGGCAGATCTGTCTTAATGAGATGCGATTGGGATAGTGCTGCAGTATGAGTGAGTGGGCTAGTGCTGCAGTGTGTGAAGAGTGAGCGGGCTCGTGCTGCAGTGTGTGTGAGTGGGCTAATGCTGCAGTGTGTGTGAGTGGGCTAATGCTGCAGTGTGTGTGTGAGTGGGCTAGTGCTGCAGTGTGAGATGAATGAGTGGGCTAGTGCTGCAGTGTGAGATGAATGAGTGGGCTAGTGCTGAAGTGTGAGATAAATGAGCGGGCTAGTGCTGCAGTGTGTGAAGAGTGAGCGGGCTAGTGCTACAGTGTGTGAAGAGTGAGTGGGCTAATGCTGCAGTGTGTGTGTGAGTGGGCTAATGCTGCAGTATGAGTGAGTGGGCTAGTGCTGCAGTGTGTGAAGAGTGAGCGGGCTCGTGCTGCAGTGTGTGTGAGTGGGCTAATGCTGCAGTGTGTGTGAGTGGGCTAATGCTGCAGTGTGTGTGTGTGAGTGGGCTAGTGCTGCAGTGTGAGATGAATGAGTGGGCTAGTGCTGCAGTGTGAGATGAATGAGTGGGCTAGTGCTGAAGTGTGAGATAAATGAGCGGGCTAGTGCTGCAGTGTGTGAAGAGTGAGCGGGCTAGTGCTACAGTGTGTGAAGAGTGAGTGGGCTAATGCTGCAGTGTGAGATGAATGAGTGGGCTAATGCTGCAGTGTGTGTGAGTGAGCGGGCTAGTGCTGCAGTGTGTGTGTGTGAGCGGGCTAATGCTGTAGTGTGAGATGAGTGAGTGTGCTAATGCTGCAGTGTATGTGAGTGAGTGTGCTAATGCTGCAGTGTGTGTGAGTGAGCGGGCTAGTGCTGCAGTGTGTGTGAGCGGACTAATGCTGCAGTGTGTGTGAGTGAGTAGGCTAATGCTGCAGTGTGTGTGTGAGTGGGCTAGTGCTACAGTGTGAGATGAATAAGTGGGCTAGGGCTGCAGTGTGTGTGAGTGAGTAGGCTAGTGCTGCAGTGTGAGATGAGTGAGTGGGCTAGTGCTACAGTGTGAGATGAATAAGTGGGCTAGGGCTGCAGTGTGAGATGAATGAGTGGGCTAGTGCTGCAGTGTGAGATGAATGAGTGGGCTAGTGCTGCAGTGTGAGATAAATGAGCGGGCTAGTGCTGCAGTGTGAGATAAATGAGCGGGCTAGTGCTGCAGTGTGTGAAGAGTGAGTGGGCTAATGCTGCAGTGTGTGTGTGAGTGGGCTAGTGCTACAGTGTGTGTGAGTGAGTAGGCTAATGCTGCAGTGTGTGTGTGAGTGAGTAGGCTAATGCTGCAGTGTGTGTGTGAGTGGGCTAGTGCTGCAGTGTGAGATAAATGAGCGGGCTAGTGCTGCAGTGTGTGAAGAGTGAGTGTGCTAATGCTGCAGTGTGTGTGAGTGAGCGGGCTAGTGCTGCAGTGTGTGTGAGCGGACTAATGCTGCAGTGTGTGTGAGTGAGCGGGCTAATGCTGCAGTGTGTGTGTGAGTGGGCTAATGCTGCAGTGTGTGTGTGAGTGGGCTAGGGCTGCAGTGTGAGATGAATGAGTGGGCTAGTGCTGCAGTGTGAGATGAATGAGTGGGCTAGTGCTGCAGTGTGTGAAGAGTGAGTGGGCTAGTGCTACAGTGTGAGATGAGTGAGTGGGCTAGTGCTACAGTGTGAGATGAGTGAGTGGGATAGTGCTGCAGTGTGAGATGAATGAGTGGGCTAGTGCTGCAGTGTGAGATGAATGAGTGGGCTAGTGCTGCAGTGTGTGTGTGTGAGTGGGCTAGTGCTGCAGTGTGAGATGAATGAGTGGGCTAGTGCTGCAGTGTGAGATGAATGAGTGGGCTAGTGCTGCAGTGTGAAATAAATGAGCGGGCTAGTGCTGCAGTGTGAGATGAATGAGTGGGCTAGTGCTGCAGTGTGAGATGAATGAGTGGGCTAGTGCTGCAGTGTGAAATAAATGAGTGGGCTAGTGCTGCAGTGTGAGATGAATGAGTGGGCTAGTGCTGCAGTGTGTGTGTGTGAGTGGGCTAGTGCTGCAGTGTGAGATGAATGAGTGGGCTAGTGCTGCAGTGTGAGATGAATGAGTGGGCTAGTGCTGCAGTGTGAAATAAATGAGCGGGCTAGTGCGGCAGTGTGTGAAGAGTGAGTGGGCTAATGCTGCAGTGTGTGTGTGAGTGGGCTAGTGCTACAGTGTGTGAAGAGTGAGCGGGCTCGTGCTGCAGTGTGTGTGAGTGGGCTAATGCTGCAGTGTGTGTGAGTGGGCTAATGCTGCAGTGTGTGTGTGAGTGGGCTAGTGCTGCAGTGTGAGATGAATGAGTGGGCTAGTGCTGCAGTGTGAGATGAATGAGTGGGCTAGTGCTGAAGTGTGAGATAAATGAGCGGGCTAGTGCTGCAGTGTGTGAAGAGTGAGCGGGCTAGTGCTACAGTGTGTGAAGAGTGAGTGGGCTAATGCTGCAGTGTGTGTGTGAGTGGGCTAATGCTGCAGTATGAGTGAGTGGGCTAGTGCTGCAGTGTGTGAAGAGTGAGCGGGCTCGTGCTGCAGTGTGTGTGAGTGGGCTAATGCTGCAGTGTGTGTGAGTGGGCTAATGCTGCAGTGTGTGTGTGAGTGGGCTAGTGCTGCAGTGTGAGATGAATGAGTGGGCTAGTGCTGCAGTGTGAGATGAATGAGTGGGCTAGTGCTGAAGTGTGAGATAAATGAGCGGGCTAGTGCTGCAGTGTGTGAAGAGTGAGCGGGCTAGTGCTACAGTGTGTGAAGAGTGAGTGGGCTAATGCTGCAGTGTGAGATGAATGAGTGGGCTAATGCTGCAGTGTGTGTGAGTGAGCGGGCTAGTGCTGCAGTGTGTGTGTGTGAGCGGGCTAATGCTGTAGTGTGAGATGAGTGAGTGTGCTAATGCTGCAGTGTATGTGAGTGAGTGTGCTAATGCTGCAGTGTGTGTGAGTGAGCGGGCTAGTGCTGCAGTGTGTGTGAGCGGACTAATGCTGCAGTGTGTGTGAGTGAGTAGGCTAATGCTGCAGTGTGTGTGTGAGTGGGCTAGTGCTACAGTGTGAGATGAATAAGTGGGCTAGGGCCGCAGTGTGTGTGAGTGAGTAGGCTAGTGCTGCAGTGTGAGATGAGTGAGTGGGCTAGTGCTACAGTGTGAGATGAATAAGTGGGCTAGGGCTGCAGTGTGAGATGAATGAGTGGGCTAGTGCTGCAGTGTGAGATGAATGAGTGGGCTAGTGCTGCAGTGTGAGATAAATGAGCGGGCTAGTGCTGCAGTGTGAGATAAATGAGCGGGCTAGTGCTGCAGTGTGTGAAGAGTGAGTGGGCTAATGCTGCAGTGTGTGTGTGAGTGGGCTAGTGCTACAGTGTGTGTGAGTGAGTAGGCTAATGCTGCAGTGTGTGTGTGAGTGAGTAGGCTAATGCTGCAGTGTGTGTGTGAGTGGGCTAGTGCTGCAGTGTGAGATAAATGAGCGGGCTAGTGCTGCAGTGTGTGAAGAGTGAGTGTGCTAATGCTGCAGTGTGTGTGAGTGAGCGGGCTAGTGCTGCAGTGTGTGTGAGCGGACTAATGCTGCAGTGTGTGTGAGTGAGCGGGCTAATGCTGCAGTGTGTGTGTGAGTGGGCTAATGCTGCAGTGTGTGTGTGAGTGGGCTAGGGCTGCAGTGTGAGATGAATGAGTGGGCTAGTGCTGCAGTGTGAGATGAATGAGTGGGCTAGTGCTGCAGTGTGTGAAGAGTGAGTGGGCTAGTGCTACAGTGTGAGATGAGTGAGTGGGCTAGTGCTACAGTGTGAGATGAGTGAGTGGGATAGTGCTGCAGTGTGAGATGAATGAGTGGGCTAGTGCTGCAGTGTGAGATGAATGAGTGGGCTAGTGCTGCAGTGTGTGTGTGTGAGTGGGCTAGTGCTGCAGTGTGAGATGAATGAGTGGGCTAGTGCTGCAGTGTGAGATGAATGAGTGGGCTAGTGCTGCAGTGTGAAATAAATGAGCGGGCTAGTGCTGCAGTGTGAGATGAATGAGTGGGCTAGTGCTGCAGTGTGAGATGAATGAGTGGGCTAGTGCTGCAGTGTGAAATAAATGAGTGGGCTAGTGCTGCAGTGTGAGATGAATGAGTGGGCTAGTGCTGCAGTGTGTGTGTGTGAGTGGGCTAGTGCTGCAGTGTGAGATGAATGAGTGGGCTAGTGCTGCAGTGTGAGATGAATGAGTGGGCTAGTGCTGCAGTGTGAAATAAATGAGCGGGCTAGTGCGGCAGTGTGTGAAGAGTGAGTGGGCTAATGCTGCAGTGTGTGTGTGAGTGGGCTAGTGCTACAGTGTGAGATGAGTGAGTGGGCTAGTGCTACAGTGTGAGATGAGTGAGTGGGCTAGTGCTACAGTGTGAGATGAGTGAGTGGGCTAGTGCTACAGTGTGAGATGAGTGAGTGGGATAGTGCTGCAGTGTGAGATGAATGAGTGGGCTAGTGCTGCAGTGTGAGATGAATGAGTGGGCTAGTGCTGCAGTGTGGGTGAATGAGTGGGCTAGTGCTGCAGTGTGAGATAGGTGAGTGGGTATTTAGGTGTGTTATGGTTACCAGATCTGATCCTCCAATACTGGGCTTTTCTTTCATGCCATCGATTGCAGGTGTGTTAGTTCAATTGTATACGTTCAATCGAACCTAAACTACAACTCCCAGAATGCAAACTAAGCCCTAGGAGTGGAGCACGTTGTACTTGTTGTCATAGAGTTGTTGATGGCTGCCAGCCTATTCTAGTTGGCTGCCTAAGGTATGGATTTTCTTATTAAACATCTCTGAGCAGGTCTGTACCAACCTACGCATTGCGCCTTGAGCGTAACCTAGGCGCTATGGGTGAATCAAGTGCTGTTGTGTCCACTGGGAGTCTGGCGACCTCTGTTTATCCTGCTGTTTTTCTAACATCACACGTTGTTATTCTTGATCTGACGTTCTGTGCCCGGGGGGAAGAGGTGGGGGGGGGGGCTGTCAGTGGTAAATTGGCAGTTGTGCAGGAAGGCTTGTTATGAGCCTGGCACGTGCGCGGTGCTGCGCCGCGAGGCGAGGCTCTTATCTGCAGCCATTAGTTACGTTTTATGTAAATGATCCCAGGCATTCACTCTGCAGAAAAGATAAATTCAGCCACAAAGGCACATTTTGTTCCCAGCATCTCTTCCTCCGGGGCAGTGGCCGGGGAAGTATTAATTGCATTAGAGGCTGATTTACGATGAAGCGCGCCGCTTGTCCCCGGTGTGCGCTCGCGCTCCGGCAGCCAATTAGCAAGTCAGTTTATGATGCGGCTCCTTGGACCCGTCGGGCTGCATCTCTCTCATGTTTGTGTGTGTCAAGCCAACCCTGCACGTCCGCAGAGGTGGCTGCGTACAGCTAACCCAGCAATGCAGCAAAGGAGCGCTGAGCCCCGAGGGTGAGAATCAAACGCAAGCAGAACCGGGAACTAGCTCCGAGTCCCGGCGTTGGTCGACGCCCTGTGATCCTGGGCAGATCGCGTAATCTCGCCAGGCCTAAAAACATATCAATCTGCCCTTGAGTCACGTAAACTGGTGCTCATATAAATCATTTAAATGGCAATTTTCATTGAGGGCGGGGGTCTTTGAAGACACGAGTCTTCAATTTTTCAAAGTTGTAGGAGCCGACTTCGTTATTTTGATGTCCTCGACTGTGGGAGCCCTCAGCACAGAGGCTCATGACAGTGTTTACCTTCTGTAAGGCACCAGAGCTTCATAGGAGATGCAATCCTTGCATTTTTCATTTCCCTTATCAGTCTCCATTAAAGCGCTTAGATGCTGCTCCACCTTTAATCTCCTTCACCGAAACAGTTACAAGAGTTCCATTTCTTGCTGACCTGACATTTCACTTTCCACCCCAGCTCTTCGGAGGATCTTAACCGCCGGGTGCTGACTTTGAATGATGCGAGCCAATTCAAATGGTAAAATAACCAGTGCTTAAAAGGGGGAGGTACTGTCCGGTGCGGAGTACCTGCACTTCCCTACTTTGAAAGGGAGTATAACTGCACGTCCTTACTTTGAAAGGCAGAGTACCTGCACTTCCTTACTTTGAAAGGTAGAGTACCTGCACTTCCCAATACTGCTGTAATATATTTAATGAGAGAGTACCTGCACTTCTCAGGAGCAAACAGGTACTCTGAATAGGAAGTACCTGCACTTCTGTATTTCCATTCCGTGCGTGCTAAGCTGTGGTACACACCTTTACTGGTGCTGTGCTACACACCTTTACCGAAGCGGGCTGTAGGTACACACCTTTACCGGCGGTGCATGCTGTTGCGCACACCTTTGCCGGTGGTGCATGCTGTTGTGCACACCTTTACCTGGGGTGCATGCTGTGGTACACACCTTTGCCGGTGGTGCATGCTGTTGTGCACACCTTTACCTGGGGTGCATGCTGTGGTACACCTTTACCGGTGGTACATGCTGTGGTGCACAACTTTACCAGTGGTGGATGCTGTTGTGCACACCTTTACCTGGGGTGCATGCTGTGGTACACCTTTACCGGTGGTGCATGCTGTGGTACACCTTTACCGGTGATGCATGCTGTGGTACACACCTTTACCGGTGGTGCATGCTGTGGTGAACACCTTTACGGGTGGTGCATGCTTTGGTACACACCTTTACCGATGGTGCATGCTGTTGTGCACACCTTTACCGGTGGTGCACACTCTTACCGGTGGTGGATGCTGTGGTGCAGACCTTTACCGGTGGTACAGACCTTTACAGGTGGTGCATGCTGTGGTGCACACCTTTACCGGGGGTGCATGCTGTGGTGCATCCCTTTACTGGCGGTGCATGCTGGGGTACACACCTTTACTGGTGGTGCATGGTGCATGCTGTTGTACACACCTTTACCAATGGTGCATGCTGTGGTGCACACCTTTACTGGCGGTGCGTGCTGTGGTGCACACCTTTACCAGTGGTGCATGATGTGGTGCACACCTTTACTGGGGTGTGTTGTAGGTACACACCTTTACCGGTGGTGCATGCTGTGGTCCACACCTTTACCGAGGTGTGCTGTAGGTACACACCTTTACCGGTGGTGCATGCTGTGGTGCACACCTTTGAGGTAATATAAATTTTATGGTCATGTTGTGTTCCCTAGCGAGTACCCCACCGACTCCATGTACGAGTTAAAAGTGCATGTAACTTCCCTCCTGTACCAGCTATGAAGACGCAAATACATTTGCGTCCAACGTTAACTTGTCCTCTTTCAGACCCACCATGAATGGGTTTGATGGTCCGTTCCTAAGTATGCTATGCCAACGTCTTTTTGAAGTGTACTCCTACGTTTTTCAGCCTGGCTGAAAGTAGGCCCTGAATCTCTGCCACCGAGCCTCTTCTCTGGCTTCTGACTGCGAGGGCCTCTGCCCAAGCAGCCCCCGCACCCGTGAACTCTGACTTACTTCTAGCGCGGCCCTCCGTGCTCAGCTCAGCCTGCTGCCTGCCAAGATTGACTATAACCTTCGAGTTATCTGTTTTCCTCCCCGAAGATACATTCCAGCCTGCTAGCTTCAGTAAACATCCTTCCTCAGCTACAGGGCTAAAGGGCCGACCTGTCTTTATGCAAGTAATTCATAGCCTCTGTTGCCATGCTTCCATGGAAGGCCCCATGCCCCCACGCTTCTCATACAGACACTCAGGCGCTTATACACGCACTCACAGCAAGTATAGAATAGCTTCTGCTCTAGAGACCTTTCTGCCCAGATAGCTTAGTTCCTAAACATCAGATATCAGATATGATAGAAGCACAAGTTGATCTGACATGCCAGACTTCTGTCTCTTTCCGTCAGTGTAAATGTCAAGTCCCCTGCACCCCGTCTATCACACGTCATGCAGCTGCGCGCGCATCCAAGCTTCCGATTTCTGCTGACATTGCAACATTCTGTTAGCACCACCCCTTGGTGCCACCCACTTGCGTCACCTATCAGTGACGTTTTCTAGCACACACCCTAGTTCACGCCTAGTTTACGCCTCTTGATGATGTATTAGCACCACGTGTATAATGTTATCTTGTCTTCTCTCAGCTGTTACGCCTCTTACATTGAGCATTATGATGTAAATCAAGTATATAAGCTATGTATTGTCAATAAACGCCAGCGCGCTCATCTATCCCTTCTGACATCCTGTGTGGTGGTCAGAACATGATATCCTGATTCCTTTATGAGGAATAAAACCCTTAGAAACTCTTACACCACGGACTCTGTTTTCCTTCTTTCCGATTGAGTTATTATTGATTAAGTACTTACCTGCATAGAAATTAAGAGAGTAAATTAATTATTTACATCACCTTTACCAGTGGTGCATGCTGTGGTGCACACCTTTATCGGTGGTGCATGCTGTTGTGCACACCTGTACCGGTAGTGCATGATGTGGTGCACACCCTTACCAGTGGTGAATGCTGTGGTGCACACCTTTACCGGTGGTGCATGCTGTGGTGCACAACTTTACCAGTGGTGGAGGCTGTTGTGCACACCTTTACCGTCGGTGCATGCTGCTGTGCACACCTTTACCGGTGGTGCATGCTGTGGTGCACACCCTTTCCGGGGTGTCCAGTAGGTACACACTTTTACCTATACATAGTGTGCTACACACCTTTACCGGGGCGTGCTGTAGGTACCCACCTTTACCGGTGGTGCATGCTGTGTGCACACCCTTAGCGGTGGTGCGTGTTGTTGTGCTCACCCTTACCGGTGGTGCGTGTTGTTGTGCACATCTTTACCAGTGGTGTATGCTGTGGTGCACACCTTTACCGGTAGTGCATGATGTGGAGCACACCTTTACCGGTGGTGCGTGCTGTGGAGCACACCTTTACCGGTGGGGCATGCTGTTGTGCACACATTTACCAGTGGTGCATGCTGTGGTGCACACCCTTACCGGTGGTTCGTGCTGTTGTGCACATCTTTACCAGTGGTGTATGCAGTGGTTCACACCTTTACCGGGGTTTGCTGTAGGTACCCACCTTTACTGATACATGATGTGGTACACATCTTTACCAGGCCGTGCTGCAGGTACACACCTTTACGAGGCCGTGCTGCAGTTACACACCTTTACCAGGACGTGCTGTAGGTAAATACCTTTACCAGTGGTGCATGCTGTTGTGCACACCTTTACCAGTGGTGCTTTTTGTTTGATTTGCTGTACCCTTCTACTACTGACACAAGGACACTATTTTTCTTTTGCTTTATATTTCCCATTTCAGGTTTATTACTCATTTCCCTTCACCCCTCGCTGTTCCCCTCTTTGCCTCTCTACCCATGCCTCTACCTCCACCTCTCCAGTCATCTTTTCTACCCTCATGCTGCTTCCTTATACTTTGTTTCCCTCACTCCATTTCTGACACCAAGCTTTGTTTGATGCAGCTCAGTGCCTCTCTCCCTCCCCTCAGCTCTCTACCTTTATCTTCTGTCCACTCCCAGGCACCTGACCCTGCCGGCTTTGCCAATGTTTATGCAAATGTGCTGCCTGTAGATGTGACTAGACTTGCTGTAGATGCAACATAGTGGCCATCTTGGGAGTGTAGAAAATGCCTTTCAAAGATAGTCACCCGCTGCAGTTGGCTTTAACAGTGCCTGCAATGCAGTTTTAAAAACAGTGTGAAAGCTTCTAGTAGTGGAGGCCATTTTGAATCAGTATTTTCTATACTTCTAAGATGACTGGTACGTTGCAGCTACACACATTGTGGACGCCATCTTGGAAGTATAGAAAATAATAATCGGGTTTCTAGGCTCTTTATTTTCGAGATGACTGTTGACTGCTATTGGCTCTGTTAATGCGTGTGCTGCATTGGCAAAGCCAACACGGGCAACCAACAAGCATTGGCAAACTGGAACCAACTGACTCTTCCAGTGCTTGTATACTTGTTAGTGATGTATCTACATTGCAACAGGAAGCTCGGAGCCTAGTTATGGCACAATGATGCTCAAAAGGCGACATGCTCATCAGATTTCAACTTAGTTTTAGCACACATAATTATATTACTGGGTTCCATACCATGATTATTAAATACAGTTCAGAGATCCCTGTGCGATTAATGAGTTGAATATGCTGTGATCCAGATGCGGTAAATGTAGTTAAAACACTATGTTCCCTGTGTAATTAATGATTACATTTACATAGATCCCTGTGTAGTTGAAATGTCACGATAGCTGTGTGGTTAATAAATGTGGAAAAATGCAAAGAACCGTATTTGATTCACTGTGTAAATATGTAAAGATCCAATAATAATGAAAATGCTAATATCGCTAGGTAAATACGGTGTTAAAAATAATCCCAGTACGTTAAAAACGCGTAGACCTGTACCTATTAAAAATGCAGAAGTGTTAAAAAGGCTCCGATTCTTATTTCTGTAAAAAATGCTGAGATCCTGAACAGTAGTAAAACTGCTGAGATGTCTTTGCTGTAGGAATGTTGCAATGCCTAATTGACAAATTTGGAAGGACATTTTCTGTGTTTGATGACATCATGTGGAGGGGTCTTCAGACAGTAAGCCTGGTGGCAAAGAGATCTCATTTAACATTTGAAAATTTGGGTTCTAGTCTTTGTTCCTCACATGATAACTTGCATGGTTGGGGACAAAACGTTTGATCCACCGGTCTTTGTTCCTTCAGTTGTGATCCGGAGGTACCAAAATCAGTAATAGACCCTTGTACGAATCTTGGCATCTTAAAGGACTTAGAGTATTTTCTGGTTGGATGATACCCACTATCTTGAGAGATTGATACCAGAAAGATCTCCTTGTAGAAGGAGCTTTTGTGGTCACTTTGTTATTTAACAATTCTTAAAAAGGCTTTTCCTTAACTTATAATTTGCTATCATGAATCATGTAATCATGACTATTAAGCTAGATGAAACCTTACCATTGTATTCTATATTTTTTCTTTTGTTTCTGGCAGGACCTCGTCTCTGCGATGGAATTCAGGTACGAAAGAGCGAATGCTGATCAAAGTAACGGACCGGGAGCCAAGCTTTCTCATGCACCAGGGAAATGGATACACTCTCGACAGCCATCAAGGGAATCGTCCTCGGAGGTCTTCAGGGGGACAGCAGTCTCCCATCCTTCAGACATTTTCTGTGGACACTGAGAACTCAGTCTTCTTCCCCGATCGCAAGCAATCTCCTTTCCTCAAGAGGTCGGAGCACATCAGCGGTTGCTCCCCTCTGCTTGGCCGGGGCGATTCCTTCTGCTCCCTCCAGTCTCAGCACCGGAAACACTCCAGCGAGTCCCAGCCATCCTCGCCACGCTACGCCTACGAACCCCCTCTGTACGAGGAGCCCCCCATGGAGTACCAGGCCCCCATCTATGACGAACCCCCTGTGGACATGCACTATGATGGTAGTGGAAATTATAGGGCTGGGTCGCCGCAAAAGTCGCCTATACGCAAACCACACAACTACCTGCCATCCCCGAAACAAGGATCCAACTCGCCATACCAGCAACTGGTGCTGACCAAACAGAAATGTCCCGATAGGTTCATGAGCCTGGATTACAGTCCAGCAGGAAAGGAGTACGTGAGGCAGCTGGTTTATGTGGAACAGTCTGGATCCAGCCCAAAATTGAAAACCGGCATGCGGCACAAATACACACCCAACACCATTGGTGGTTCTTACTCACTGCAGCATTGCCCTTCTATTATGAGGGAAGTCAAGTCGGGCGACTACAGCAGCATGGAAAACTCTGATAATAGGCACAGCCAACCACTTAGTCATCTCTTCCACGGAGAAGACTCAATGTCCTGGTCAAGTCAACAGGACACCATGTCGTCTACGGGTTACTCGCCTAACTCGCGGAAGAGGAAAAGCAGGAAGCCTTCCTTGTCTCTGGAACCCAACACCACCTCGTCTGAAGGCTCCGGAGAACGAGACCTGCTGGCTGAGCAGCTAATGAATGAAGAGAGGCCTATGCCCACGCCTGCCCGTCCACAGATGAGTCGGACGGAGAGCAGATCGTCAGAGGCAGATATGCCGCGGGGGTTTCCTGAGCCGTTCCTAGCCCAGGCGAGACTAGCATGGGAAGCCCAACAGGCTCATTTCCACATGAAGCAGCGGAGCAGCTGGGATTCGCAGAAGGACGGCTCCGGGTACGAAAGTGACGGTGCTGTACCGTTGCCCATGCCTGGCCCTGTGGTCAGGGCGTTCAGCGAGGACGAGGCCCTGGCACAGCAGGAAAGTAAGCACTGGAAACGGAACACCTTTGAAAAACTTGGCTTTCCCCAGATCCTGTTGGAGAAGAGTGTGTCTGTCCAGACCAACCTGGCCTCTCCGGAGCCGTATCTGCATCCTTCTCAGGTACCGCTGGCCTATAGTAACGCTTTGAATCTCATTACACTGTAAAGATTGATTTAATAGAATTTTGCAAGGCTTTCATGTTAATTCTGTCAGCGTTTGAGACAGACGTGGAGTTGATTTTCCAGGAGCATCGAGCTGTGTGGTGTTTGAAAGGCCTGGGTAAGAGGCTCAATAAAGTCAATGTTCTCAAGGTCAGTCCGACAGCAGGCGAAACGTCTTTCAAAGTGAATACCTGTTATGTTATGTTATGTTATTTAATATTTATTAAGCGCGCATACGCCCAGAGGCTTCTTGGCGCTGGAAAGAGATAAAAAAACATAACAAGGGTGGATCAAACGAAAGTCTCTATTTCAGATATGCCTGTGTGAATAAGTGCGTCTTGAATGCCTTTCTAAAGGCAAGAAGATCCTTGCACTGTCTAAGAGCTGGCGGCAAAGAATTCCATAGGGTTGCTGCTAAAAAATGAAAACTGCTGCCTCCCTGTCGTTTCTTCTTAAAGCGAGGTACCTCAAGTAGGTCTTTGTGGGCTGATCTCAAGCTGCGTGAAGGGACGTATCTGCCAATCAGCTGTTTGATGAAGGAGGGGCCCTTACCTTGCAATGCCTTAAAAATGATACAGCCGGCTTTAAATTCGGCTCTTTGAGCCACAGGAAGCCAATGCAAGGTCTCTAAGCCAGATTTGATCGAGACCCATTTGGGAACATTGCAGATCAGTCTGGCGGCTTGGTTCTGTAGGTACTGCAGTCTTCTAAGTTGGCCTGTGGGTAAGCCTAGATAGAGACTGTTTGAGAAATCAATGTGGGAAAGGATTAGGGCCATGACCACCTGGATTAGGGCAGTGTGGGTGAGAAGGTGTGCGATTTTCCTGATTTTTCTCAGTTGAAAAAACCAGAAGAGACCACAGTACCGATCTGGGATTTTAAGGTGAGGTCCTCGTTGATGGTTACCCCCAAACTCTTTACTGTTTGTGATTTCTTAGGGGGGAGGCCCATGTCCGTAGGCCAGAAATTAGGACTCCAACTGATTTCGCTGTTGCCGGGCAGAACCAGCTCGGTTTTCCCCGGGTTTAATTTAAGATGATTTAGAGACATCCAGCTCTGAATTAGGGTCATGGTTGCTTGAAAATCCTCCACAGCATTTGGGGAGTTGAGTGTGAAGACTAACTGCAAGTCATCTGCATAATTATATACAGTGACTTTGTGTTTTCTTAAAGCAAAAAGGAGGGGCCGCATATACAAATTAAATAGTAAGGGGGACAAGGAAGAGCCTTGAGGGACCCCACAGAAGGAATTGATTTTAGGAGCTGAGAAAGATCCTAGGCAGACAGACTGGGTGCGTTCAAATATGAACGATTTTAGCCAAGCCAAGGCAGAATCTCTAAGGCCTGCCTGTTCGACACGGTTGACCAGAATGGAATAGTCAACCGTGTCGAATGCCGCAGACAGATCAAGGAGCACCAGGGCTTGGTGAAGATTTTTGTCAGCGTTGGACCTCAAGGTGTTCTGGACGGCCAGTATTACTGCCTCAGTAGAATGACCAGGCCGAAATCCTGCTTGGTTAGGTTGCAAATAGCCCGATTCCTCCAAAAAGTTTGAGAGGCAGTTGGTCCTGGACCTGGCCCGTCGGTGGTCGATGTTTTTCAACAAAGACAAAATCTACTGTTAGACTACGGGAGGGGGCACTGAGAACAAAGCCCACCACATGGTTGGCTGTAGCGAAGGATCATGAGAATGCAGTGCAAGGAACCCTTCACTCAGTGAATCCAGCCCACCCACTTGCACCCACCAAGAGACGTTGCTTGCAATAAGATTGAGGAGGCTTCTTCCTTGCCCTCCCACTTGGCTTCCCCACAGTGACAGCATACGTTAGTTCTGTGGGCTTACCTGCCCGCCTCCCTTGCACCCCAGATTTACCCAGTACACCTGTTCCAAATTCTCCACTATATGTATAGCTTAACAGCTAGAATCCACTTGGCTACTGCTCCACACCTAATTTCACTTCCTTTTATAGGTCTCTCCTACAGCTTTTAGGTATCTGTTTGCAAAAGACCTCTTGTGGACCATACCAAAAACGTACAGTGGGCTGTGAGCCCGCCAGCAGTTTACGATTGGTCGGCTTCATTGTCTGACTCATCTGCTTACTTCTTATTCAATTGTTTGCCTTCCTCTTCTTGTGTTTGTCCCTCCCCTGCAGCATTGCCTATTTACCATCCTTTAGGTTGCCTGACTTGTATCCTTCCACTGCTCACTTTTAAGGCGTTGCTTTCAAATCACACGGTTCCTCTCTTTTTACATTTTATTGGGGCGACTAGGCAGATTCCATTTCCTGCTGAGCTGATCCACTACCCATAATGCAGCTTCACACAAATAATGTTTTTTTTTATTGAATGTTCAAAGTCACGTCCATTTTGTTGCATCACAAAAAAGAAAGAAAATGCGAGCGAGGTGATGCGTAGAATGATTTGTGATTCCTCCTTTTGTTTTTTTGGTTGCCAATGCTGCGCAGCATTGGTAAAAGCATTGGCAAAACCAAATATTTAGCAAATCAAGGCTGATCGGCTGTGCCAGTGCTTGTTAAAATGCGTGCTCCGCTTTGCTAGCGTTCTTTGATTATGCACTCTGCTTTGTCCTAGACACCCTGTGATTACCTCCAGGCGAGTTCTTCCTCCCACCCTTCCATCAGGGCCGCACAATTTATGTCCTATTTTGGAAAGTCTAACTTTACCAAAATGCTTGTTTTATGATTGTTTTTGCTGATTGTTTATTCTCATCAGCTCCATAGGGTCATAAACAGCTGCAGTGCATTCACCCCACACATAGTGTTTGAGGATAACTGCTAGGGTGACCACTCCACCCTAACCCAGGCCGATTAACCTTTGTTTAGCCTCCTCTCACCTAAACGCTACCCACAAAAACTAACCCATGTGGAGGAACACCACATCCAGCCCCCAAAACCCACTGTGGTACCCTCATTATCTCAAGTCGTATGCACATCCCCTATTGACACTCGGTCCATCCTTCATCGTACGACGTCTCGGCCATGAGGCACCTCTTTATGTGCCTTGTACATATTTTTCATCGGGAGCGGTGGGCGCATTGTTGGTGGTTCTTCCGTCCGATGTTCAGTGCCATGGCAGGATAGGCAATAGTGACACAGAGAGCACTAGACCTGTTGGTGCCTCACTGTTGGCCAACGCCTTTCATGTGTCCTCCATTGAGCAGAGCAGAACTTCTACCAACCAGTTAATGGCGCATCCTGTGTGGTTATAGGACCTTGTAGCAGGGAGTTTTCCACCAGGAACTTGTTTCTTCACTGTTGTCATCCCAGACTCTGCCATTCATTTTGGCTTTCACTCTTTCCATGGATTGATAGAGAGGAGGCTGCGATGAAAGCGGCAGCCGGGACGGTCCTAGCAGCATTATCAGCCACAATAGCTATTTCTTCATATGACCCATGGCACCCACCTTATATCATGGGGTTTTGTTTCATAGGAGGAAACATCTTCTTTTTATAGTCACCTAGGCTCTTACAATGCGTGGATGACTCCCGGCAACCAGTGACAATGGCTTTTGTTCCTAAGGATGATTTTAGTCCCTCATTCAACCCCTTTCATTTCTCATAGGTTCACGGTTTGTCTTCAGCGGTATACAAGTGCTGTAGCAACATGTGTTGCTATAGACATGAGACTGCCCATACACTTGGACATATACCCTACCTCCCTGTAACTATTAGAAAACGATCCATGGTACAGTCTTTGGACCGCAGCATATGTCCCTGTAGTGACCAGGGCTATTCCTAGGTGTAAATGTGATTTACTTCCTTAAAAGGCTGGGTTTACAAAGGCAAGGTGTTCACACTCTTAAAGCCTTTTGCTCATGCTAAATATTACCCCATGATGGTGTAATACGTGTAATACTGCATCCCACTCAAGAAGGGATTGCACAGAAAAGTTTGAGTACACTGACAAACAAGAGTTTATGGCCTTTCCCAAACTGCTCTCTGGCACATTCCTACCCTGGAAAGGGTTCGAGTTTTACTCCTGCCAAATAAGAAGCAAATACTTTAAGTGGTGGGGAGGGCAAGGCAACACCCACAAAAGGGTTGGATCTGGCAGAAGGGCTTCTCCCCGTTGCGAAAAAAATTGTTTAGCATTGCACAAAAGTGATGCCATTGTAACACGTGTAATTATTCTGAGTATCTGCACGCAGATGTAAGAAGGAATTCACCAACGTGTTCCTGAAGTATGCCTGCAAACCTGCGCATGGTGCAGTTGTCCAGATGAACTTGTGTGAAGTTTTGTGAATTTCAAAATGTCTTAAACCTGCACTTATGCGGTGCATATTAACAACTTTTCTTGATATCGGGATCCTCAGTAGTTGATTGAAGAGTTCCATGCGTGGTGGACTTTTCCAGGTCCACATGTCCTCCATGTCAGTTAATAAGCAAATGTGGCTCGTTTCCACACACAGCAATCACTCAGTGACACTCGAATGTCATCGCATTCTAAAGATGTAAAGCCCAGTGCTATAAAAAAGTTTATTCCTTTCCTGGCAATATTAGCATTTTTCTGGATGTATTTAGCCTTGCGTAGGCCTTGCTGGATTGCTGAGTAAAGCAGAATATCCCCAAGGTCATCCCTGACACCGGCTTGGTGGACATTGCATTTAATGTGAAGGGAACAGCAGTGTAAATTATTCACTTGTGCCAGACAGCCTGCCCATACTTAAGGTCTTCCACTGAAGCCCTCTATTGATCAGCTTCTCTCTGGAGATTGGTGATGAAGTTTTCAATTTCTAAACTTTGCAGAGATGAATCTCTTTGAAAAGAGCAGAAAACATGATTCCTGTGTGAGGGAGGGTGGTGGTGACAAACTGCAGGAAGAGTTTGAGCTCGTTAGGGAGGAAAAAGTGATTGGCATAAAGGGCTCATTGGACCAGTCTGAATTGTAGCCGATACCTTTCACGCTCCACTGTGGTCCACACATTTTCACAGTTTACCAGCTTTTTAGGCGTTAGGAGGATCTTTTCAAGGAACAAAAGAACTGCAGGTAAGTGCAGGATGTTTCCCCTGAGGATACAGAGGTAGGTTTTAATTTTCTCCTGGAAAAGTTGTTCCAACTGAGACTTCTTATGTGGTTGTCTGCAGAAGGAGGGCAATGTGTATGAAAGGATGTTTGAAAATGAAGTTTCAATCACATGAGAAGTGGTCTTCAAGATCTGGATTTCTCATTCCCCATTTACAACTGGCTCTAACTTTATTCCTCGTTTACAACTGGCTCTAACTTTATTCCTCGTTTACAACTGACTCTAACTTTATTCCTCTTTTACAACTGGCTCTAACTTTATTCCTCGTTCACAACTGGCTCTAACTTTATTCCTCGTTTACAACTGGCTCTAACTTTATTCCTCGTTTATAACTGGCTCTAACTTTATTCCTCATTTACAACGAGCTCTAACTTTATTCCTACACAGCATAAGTTCTAAACTTTCGCAAACTATAGTCTTGCAAAATCTTTGGGTGAACGGAATTTCCACGAACATGGTTTGCTTATTGCTAGTAAATAGGTATGGCAGAAGACCTGTGACGAAGATTGAGAGAAACAGGGAATCTTTTCAGGACAGAACATGGTTTTCTTAACCAGATCTTTTCAAGAGAGACATGACCTTTTCTTTCAGATAGGGCCACAGGCTTTCTCTTGACTAGGAAGTCAACACTAGGTGACAATCTGCTGGAGAATGTCTTAGCCGATTGAAAATATATTTTACATTACGTGGTGCGTGCACTAATATTGTACTCATATTTGGATTCGGAAGCAACCATTAAACCTATGAGGAGCTGAATACCTAACAGTCTTAGGGCAACAATGATTCCCACTGGTATTATTTACAAAACAATGATTTCCAATAAACTCACTAAATAGTCTGATACACTCAATGACACATACAACATTTATGAATTAAAACACATCAGACCACCTTTGATTTAAAAAATAGATCAAAATATCTATGTAGTACAAGCAGAAAACAACACACTGACACCTTAACACACAGTGCAATGATCGTTCCATCGGATCCCTACTTTATTCTTGAGGAGACAGTCATCCGTAGAAGCTGTTAAATTGGGCAAGGCCCCTGGGCCCGACAAAATTCCAGGAGAGTTATTGCGCCATGATCTAACAAAGTGGGTCCCATATGTCAACTGACTGTGTAACTCCATAGCCTCAGGTGCTCTGATCCCCGACACCTGGAAAGGTGAGGAGATAGTTCACATCTACAAGAAAGGGGACCGCATGAATCCAGGCAACTATAGACCAATTAGCCTCCTGGACACCCTACAGAAGGTCTACGCAAAGCAGATTTTAAATGTAAACTTAATGATTGGATTGAGGCCATGGGGATCTTGACCCCTTACCAGGCGGGATTCAGATCTAGAGCAGGCACCATAGGCCAAGTCCTGAGGCTTATCTTTATCGTCTAGAAATATACTAAGCTGGCCATCCCTCTGCCTTCGACTTACTACAAGAGCAGTTTACTGCTAGAGAGCACATTTTTAATTCTGTTACTGCTTCTCTAGTGCAGCACTATGGGGGTATGAAAGCACTTCTAGCTGCTAGATGAGCACAAGAAGATGCTCCTGAGATCATGGGTGACATTACAGTAGAGTGTTTACAATAACATTGTACTCTTTCAGCTCTTGAACTTTTACTCAATGTCAGAATTGCAGTCCCCAATGATTTCCTGGTAGAAGGACCCTCCGGGCCTCAGCACCTACAGAAGCAAGTCTTGAAAAGCTTGCTCGTTGAAATGGGCAAGGGCAAATTAGGAGAGGAGTTACGGTGAACGCGTTGAGCATGAACTGGTCAGTGTAACAGCTAGCGTAGAGCACCGATATTAGGGGGGTTTTGTACTAGGGATAGACATTTCAAATGAATTGTGGAACCAGCTAGCAAACTAGCACCAATGCAATTATTTTACAATGAGTGCAGTGTACAGCCGTTTTACTGCTCCCCTTCCCACAACAGTGACGGTGATCTGCATCAGTGCCAGTATCATTTAGGAGTGCTAAAATGTAGAGTATCGCTGTAGCATAGCTTGGTAGCAGTTTGCGTTCTGCCATTCGTTAGATGTGTTTGGAGCATAAATTGGCCAGGTTGGGACAAGTGTAGAGAAAATAGTTGTGCCTATGCATAGAAGTAGCAGTTAGTAAAGGTGCGAGTGGACGCAGGTGTGGTGCCTGTTTAGGTCTTTTTCTCTCCATTGCAGTAGTCTGAAGAGATGACCTGTGGTTATGTGATAGAAGCCCCGAGTGTAACGGGTGAATATCAAACATGATACGAATGTACACCCTGCCAAGTCCCATGCCTCATGGGTTACTATTACTCATTTTAGTGCTGAACAATGCCTTGTATTTTTGTTTTCGTTTAAAAACATAAATAAAAGGCATTGTCATTTACAATGCCATTAGCTTAAACTCGGGTAACTGCAAGACCTATTGCATTGCAAATGCTTGTTTTGTTTGCAATTGTAATGGAAACTTTTACGGGGACGAGTAAAAGCGCTGCATATGGTATACCAAATACAACAAGCTGCTATTAGTGGCTAATTGAGGAATAGATGGTGTGCTAGATTAGGTTAGGAATTTGTCTCCTAAAGTGTGACTGGCACTGGTGTGCAATGGAGGGGAAAAGGGCTGTACAAGAGGAATGGTGGTTGGGGGAGGAAGTGCACAAGCAAGAGGAACAAAAATTATTGTTTGAAATAGCAGCGGCATGTAATAAATACAAAATGGGCAACATAATATTAAAACAAAAGGGGCCTGATGGAAACCAAGAGAGAGGGAGCAGGAGTTTTGCTTTGGTGGGCTAGTGTGTGTTAAGACGGGTCAAACTAGCATGTGTAACAGGAAAAAAGTATCAAAGGGCATGTGTATGGCTATATATTAATGCACAAAAGGCAGCATATTATGAAAACAAAATGGGCCTGAGTAAGAGAGAGAGGGAAAGACGCAGCGGCATGTAGTGAAAGCAGAACGGGCCTCAGAGACAGGGAGGGAGAGAGCGAGCAGCAGTCGTGATAACGCAGAGAGACGTGCACATGCACATCTCCTGTCCTGTCCGACGCGTGCGCATATTCTGTCCCCCTTCTGCAGAAAAAGCGACAACAATAGAACTCGCCAAGGCGAGCAGCGCATGCGCTTTGTCGCTGGGCGAGACCTAACAAAAGGAGGCAAGCAGCCAGGAGGTGATCCACATCTTGTAGGTGGTCCTGTTGTTTCTGGATTGTCACCCGCCCTGAGACTGCACGGCTCTCCCTCAGTCACTCCATGTCTGCACGGTTCTTCCTCAGTCACCCTAAGACTGCATGGCTCTCCCTAAATCACTCCATGTCTCCACGGTTCCCCTACAGTCACCCTAAGACTGCCAGTTCTCCTCAGTCACTCTACGGTTCTTCCTCAGTCACCCTAAGACTGCACGGTTCCCCCACAGTCACCCTAAGACTGCCAGTTTCCCCACAGTAACCCTAAGTCTGCACTGTTTCCCCTCAGTCACCCTAAGACTGCACGAGACTCTCTCAGTCACCCTACCAGCATTACCCTGAAGTAGATTTACAGTGAATGGTGGCACAGAAAAAGAGGAGATTGCGGGGGGTTGTGTGGAGTAGGACGCATTTAAACAACAACAAAAAATTGCTATGATATCCCAGCAGAATAGTCAGAGCTGTGCTGCGTGCATCAGTGAACGTAAACGATGAAAAGAGCCCTGAGGTTCTGCTGAGTGGAGGGAACGGTGAAAGCAGTGCTTAATTTGAGCCGGTGGTTTCCAGTGCTCGGCAACAGCACTTAATTGTAATACAGGCACTTGTGACAACTGCTAGCTGCTAGTCTAATTTGGAGATGAGTTGGGCAACAGTTGTTTAATAATTGAAAATAACTAATGCATGTCCCCCATACCATTCTTTGAGGTTTTGGGGCCTCTAACGGTTTGAATTGCCTCAGTTGTAGCAGGGTGATGGTTAGTAGCTGTGTAGGTACCATCATTGGCAGCCTTGGCAGGTGCTATGGGTGGTGAGAGCGGTACAAAAGGGAGTGGTGAGAGCTACAGCGGCCTCCTGACAAGGGCCCGGGCATTTATTTTTTGCAAATTTAGCACTGGGTTAAAGCACATTGAGGTAAGCCTCTAGAAGCAAGTGAGTGGTGATAGCTGGTAATTTCACTCACTCACCCACTCACTGAGACCGCTATCATCACTGACTCTTTTGGTCCATCAGAAGAAGTCACCATTGCAGGGTAAGAGGGAACTTTGATCCCTGCAGTGTAAGACACTTCTGCACGGGTATCATTTCAGGTGGTGGTGCACACTGGAGCTGAAGTTGGGAAACATGCTGTCCCCAGTGGGAGGTTGAGGTAGAAAGAGGACTGCTGCATAGAGCTTGCTTTGGACAACATTTCCTCTGTTGCCGCCTTTCTTAGAGTTCAGGTAATTGAAAGTTGCATTTACAGAGCTCCATTAAAGGAGAAATAATTGGGAAATGATAGTGATATATGTGATGCAGCAAAGCATGGGATCAGGAGACTCATGAATCGCCTTTGTTGTAGGAATGGGAGTATCATAGGGCATCTGACTCTGGACGAGTGAGCACCGCCATCTTTAAAGCAGTCATCTGACTTACTTACGAGTGAGCACCGCCATCTTTAAAGCAGTCATCTGATTTACTTACGAGTGAACACCGCCATCTTTAAAGCAGTCATCTGACTTACTTACGAGTGAGCACCGCCATCTTTAAAGCAGTCATCTGATTTACTTACAAGTGTGCACCGCCATCTTTAAAGCAGTCATCTGACTTACTAGGCTCGCTTTGCACAGATAACACAATCAAGGAGCCGCACTGAAAATGACCGACTTGAAAAAAGGGTCTTTACTACACTATTACAACATTTAAATGACAGTCATAAGCCTCCTGTTCTTTAATTACGTCCATGTGCTACATTCAGAGGAGACCACTGACTCAACTGACCGATTGCTATGTTGAGAGATTACAAGTTTGCCTGCCCTCCCCGTCGGCTGTGATGTCACTGGACAGCCATGGAGCAGATGATTGAACGTGGTACCCACTGGCAGGGGTGCTTAGGCACCGGACCATGTCAGTGGCTGCTGAAGGGTTCTGCGTCCGGCGTAACAAGTCGCACACCAGTCTGTCTCCTCCCACCCCCGATGCTGGGTTCCTACTGAGAGGAGAGTGAAGAAGAGTTGACCCGCATAGGATTACTAGTCCACTGTGGTCAGAGGAGCTTGAATGGAATAGATGGAGTATGCATCCCAGCACAACATCGCAGCCATGAAAAGGAGACGCTCTTTGCTCTCAGTAGCCAGTTGTCATTTTGGACTTGGAAGGATATAATAATACTGAAGTTTATATAGCGCAACAGCTACCTCTCACGGAGGTGTCCCGGCACTTAGTGAGCAAGAGGGGGCAGTGTACCAAGTGTGGACAGAGGTAGAGACAAGAATAAAGTTAGTGATTAAAAAGCCACGTTTTTAACTGTTTCCTGAAACACAGCTCTGAACTCGCATTGCGAAGCTCGAGTGGTAGGTATTCCACAATTTGGCTGTTCTGGCTGAGAACGTTCTCCCCCCCAAGCCGAGCTCTTGAGACACGTGGGACCAGGAGCAAAAGGATGGAGTTTCATGACGCCCTGAGATGCTGTGGAGGCCACCACCTGTCTCTAGAGCACACCTACAATCACAGTTGCCTGTTCCTCCAGATAGAGACCAATATTATTGATCCCTATACCTTTGCAAACACAACACACTGCAGCTAAAATGGATGCAAAGGCCACTGACGCAACAATGGGCTTTCTACTTTCTGTGTGACCGGCACTACCTTGGCTGGACCATTCCCAGGATGCTGCTCTGAGGCCTTGAATTCTTCAGTTATACTGAATTAAACACACGTCTGAAATTGCTGCGGTCTCTATACATGCGTGACATAAGTTCCTGAAAAAAGTGTCACCTATCACTAGGCTATAGAGATTGTTAATCAGCTCCTTCTGTATTTCTGTTGTTGACACAACAATGTTCCTCAATGCCAGAAAATAAGGCTTTTAGACAACTGCTGCTTTCAGAAGTACTGACCCTGAGATTGCTTCGGAGGCAATAGCTGCATTTTAATTCCTCATGACTGAATTGAATGGCATCAAAATCCATGACAAACGCACTCAAGAGGCCTGTGATTCAGGCCTCTGAAAACCATCGACCTTCACTTCCTCCGCAGGGATGGTCTCTCCAGATATCTTGGTTTTCAAACTAGCAGTGCTTAGAGAAATCAATGCACTCCCTACTCTCATTTCGATAACATGTCAAGAATGGAGGATAAAGCTATGTTTGCACTGGCTAATGACAACACCATAACTATAAAACAAGCAGACTAGGGCGGGGCAATTGTCATTATGGATACCACTGAATAGGACGCTGAGTGCCATAGACAACTGTCCGACCAGCGTTACTACACTCCCATGATACAGGATCCATCTCAGAGACTCACCACCGCCATTATTTTGATGGTTGACTCTGCAACAGCTCAAGGTTAGTTGACCAAGAATGAGGCAGATTTTCTGGTCAATACCCCCTATTTCTACACTCTCCCTAAAATACACAAGGGTATTACGCCACAGCGAGGGAGACCGATTGTATCGGGAATCGGGTCCCTACTTGAGCCACTTTCCATCTGTTGTGACTATGTCCTACATCCCCTTGTCTCAAAAACTCCCTCTTTTCTCAATGACACAAGGGATGCTCTCAACCGGATCACGGAGATCAACGAATCAGGGGTTCAGATAGACCTTCTAGTTACTCTTGATGTAGAAGCCCTCTACAACATGGACATTCCCCACACCTGTAAGCTTCATTTTGGAATGTGCGAGCATAGCGCTAAAACAGAACTTAGATCAATTCTACCACCAGACACATGGTACTTCCATAGGAAGTACCTTTGCCCCATGTCAGTCTTGTCTGTTCATGGCTAACTTTGAGAATATCTCCATCCAAGGTGACAAGAACCAATACTCATCAAACATTATCATGTGGCGTCGCTACATTGACAACGTCCTGATACCCTGTAAGGGAGATAAATCCACATGTGACACCTTTTACGAATGGTTCAGTACTCTTGACCCTTTCCTCTGTTTCACCAAGACTGTGTCCAACGAGAATCCACCCTTCCTAGACCTCCACTCCGAACGATTCAGTCTAGACGGAGGGAAGGAGAAGCTGTGGTCCATTCACTTCCATGCTATAATACAAAAAATCAATTTGGGGGATTGGGCCACTTGTCCTGTACCAGGGTCAATTCTGTTATTGTTCCGTCTAAAAAAAAACCTCATTCACGTACAAAGGATCCGGGCGGTATATCTTGGTTCTCCGCCTTTCTGTAACGTGACTGCATCATCATAGGGTTTATTTTGAGAATATGCTGACCTCCACCTGGAGGAAGACCAACTGGTTTTTCACTAGTGCCCAGAGATAAAAAGTGCAGTGCCCTTGTGAGCTTCATCTCCATCACCATCTAGACAACTGTTTTAATGATCTATGGTGGTATGTAAAAGTAAAAACAAAGTGGTGCGTGCGAAGATCGAGTTACTGGTCTACCACACAGTTGGTGGTCGACATGTTTTAGCCTCACTGCCCATCTGGAGGCTTTCTTAAGGACCGTTGTGTGTGCAATCGCACGTTATGGCAACTGTTAGATGCGGTTAATTTATCACTCCTTTCTTTATATATATATTGAGTCAGGGCAATTGAGTCTGTAGCTGGAATAAAAGAAGGAAAGAAAAGTACATTTGTATACTTTCTCTAATAATCTACCCAATGCGTTGATGCTTAATGCTTATGGCATCTTGCTGCAGCTTGTGGCTTAAAACTACGTAACACTGTGAGGAGTCATGTAGGAAAAAAGCATCACCTTCACTCCTCCACGTATAAAAACCTACCGACTGCAACAGTCTTACGATATGATGGCCACCACCTGAAACATCTGAGGGATAACCTACCTTATGGCCAATTCTTCCACTTATGACGTAACTGCAGTGCCCTGGCTGACTGCGATCAACAGGCTGCAAATCTGACAGCTAGTCTTGAAACATGCCAGTATCAAGCAAATATTGTTAAGATGGCATGCAAGAGGGCACGTAATAACAATAGACACTCGCTTTTGGAAACATACCCTAAAGCACAGGATCTGATTCTTACATGTGTAACATCATTCACACCCCAATCCAATCAGATAACAAGAGCGATCAAAACACGTTGGGGTATTCTACAGACTGGGAGGCAACAGTTCCCCCTCCGAGGTTTTCTTCAAATGCACATGAATCTAAAGGGCACCAAAGTCAACACAAGACCTAAGACTGTACAAAAACAAACACAACAATCTCTGTGGGGTCTACCACCAGTGACCGGACACTTTCCGTGTGGATCCTGTGGGGTCTGTGCCCTGACAAAAGCCTCTAAAACCATGCAACTAAGTGAGCACCAGATATGGACACAGCAATCACACTCTAACTGCAATTCCATTCACTGCATTTACATGATCACCTGCCCATGCAACATGCGTTACGTTGGTATGACCACATGCATGGTAAAAACCAGAATAATGGAACATCGCATTAACATACGCTGCAAAAGACTGACGACTAAGCTAAGCACACATTTCATTGAGAAACAACTCTCTCCAGACCATCTCTCCTGGAGAGTTTTAGAAATGCATCCACATGTGAACAAAACACTATTTGTTCCAGAAGGAGCAACAATTGGTTTTCTGCCTGTCTACCCAAATAACAAGATTAAATGATGACATCCGTTGGGGAGAGATCCACAGCTGATGTCACTCCCACATCTGACCTCGGCCTGATCTGCCCAGATACAAGCCAGTTGGGGAATCCGCCACATCTGATATTAGCTCGTAACTATGTCACTTTCTACACTGGTAGATAACTGACTGATCATGACAAAACGACCACAACATGTGGGTTGTGACCAGCCATATAAGACAGAGCACCCTCCCATGAGCATGACAATGCCTATATGCATTACCATATGGGTTAATGCCACCACACCGGAAAGTCCACCACTGTATGGGCATAATTACCTTTTCAAATTGGCACGACCCCACCTTCATCCCAACCCCCTTTTTTACATTCATCGGGCATCTACACCACTCCAAGATGGCCCCCGTTTTTTGTATCTCCACAAGTTTCCATATGGTGCCAGTTGTGCTCTGCACACAGTGTCCAAGATCCGGTCTAGTAGCTCACCAAATACATCAACCCCATGCTACTAGGGCGCTAGAGGGCGCGCTTGCGGAATGGCTGCCTAGACCTGCAGCTCCCGCTCCTTGGACATTAATCCTGCCTTAATCCTTCGCCACGGGGTGCTGCATTGCCCCCAGGAGACCGGGTCCTGCATCCGGGGGGTGCTCCCTACACTCGACCCCAGTTTGAAGTGGCTGCGACCCTCGGAGCCGGAGATACGTGCTCCTGTAACCTGCCCGACGCCTGCTCTGGAACTACAGGAGGCGGGCGATCGGCCGCTGCACCTACGCGACCCCTGGGACTGCCACGAGGAGCCCGGGCCGCACTGAGACCTCGCCTCCCTAAACCTTCTGAGACGGCGAGCGGCGGGGACGGTGCAGGTAGGAGACGGCTGCAAACCCGCCTAGGATCTCCCCCCAACCGGCGCACCGCTGACACAGAGGGAGGGCTGCGCCTGACGGGACGCCTGCTGCCACGGCCCTGCCAGATCGCCGTGCCAGTCATTAATAGTGCAGCAGGCCCGGACTTGCGTGGCGCTATCCACCGGGTACATCGGCAGTGGACCGGGACTGCCCCATTTTGCACGATCCCCCTGCCGCCTCCCGCTTTGCCCGCCTGCAGCGCACTGCACGACACTGGGCACTGGGTGCACTGGAGGCTACACTCGAGGAGCTTGGCTGCCATGCTTGCAAACGCCGTCCGGTGAGTCGCGTCCCCCCGGTGGTGTCTGGAGGGACCTGCTTCCCTGCATTTGATCCTGCGGCCTGTTGAAGCGGCCAGGGACTTGATTTTTCACATTCCCTGGGTACTGCATGGAAGATGCCCGATGCTGCGGCCCGGGCGCCCTAGACTGGACAGAAGGCCACTACCATTGAGCAGTTGGTAATCACGTAGCGCTACTGGTGGCGCCGGCCATATTGTGAGGCATTGCAGCGCTCCTGAGCCCGAAGCCC
This sequence comes from Lissotriton vulgaris, assembly GCF_964263255.1. Lineage (NCBI taxonomy): Eukaryota > Metazoa > Chordata > Amphibia > Caudata > Salamandridae > Lissotriton > Lissotriton vulgaris. The sequence goes on along the minus strand of NC_141691.1, from coordinate 2,003,132,843 downwards.
TTCTGCCCTGCGGCTGGCTGTTTCTCACCCGCATTGCTCTTCCATCCTTCCTTACTCTGTTTTTGAACTCTCCCTTACCACTGGTCACCACCATGGGACGACCTGATACTCGCCAGCCTAAGCTAAGCTTCGACAACTCTCGCAAGGGCACTACATCGGCACAGATGAACCCGGGACCCAGCGTGCCGCCTCCACAGCCTGCCCCGCCTATCGCTCCTGCTGCGGACATTACCAACCTGCTACAGGAGATGCGACAGGGATTCGCCACCGTGGTGGAGAAGGTGGACGGTGTCACGGCCCGGCTGGACGCCCTGGTCCATAAAGTGGATCGCCACGAGGAACGCCTCACAACTGCGAAACAAAGAATCTCCGACAACACCGACGCTGCCGCGTCCCACGCTACACAGCTGGCGAGAATGGATAACCTGCTCCGCATTATTGCGGCAAAGAACGAGGACTTGGAAGCACGAAGCCGCCGAAACAACATTCGCATTACGAACGTGCCGGAGTCCACTGCCACGGGTCGGATGGAACTCTATGTGGAGAAATTGCTCAAGGGCTCAATCGGAGAGGAGGCTTTTTCGTCCCAGTTCATCGTGGAGAGGGCCCATCGCTCCCTGGCGCCTATGCCCCAACCTGGACTGCCACCGAGACCTATTATTGCTCGCCTTCTGAATTATCGTGATCGCGACGCGGCCCTCCAGGCTGCCCGGACACAGAGATCACTTAGGTTTGAGGGCATCACATTCTCCATCTATCCTGATTTCACGCCGATGGTTCAGGACGAACGGCGCAAATTCCTCCCGGTGAAGAAAAAACTACGAGAGGCTCAAATAGACTATGCCCTTTTGTACCCTGCAAAGCTTAGAGTTACCCACCAGGGCAAACAACGCTTCTTTACCAATCCACAGAAGGCCGAGGATTTCCTTAAGTCGATCCGGAGGGCGCGCAGGGACGACCATGCCCCTGCGGACGAACTAGAGAACGATTACCTACCTCCGGAGCGCCACGGAGACTAATGGCCCCCACATGCTTCGACCTCTGACTGCATCGTACCTACCCACTGGCTGGCGTCGACTCATCATTTGCGATCTGGAGAGATACCTGTGCGGCGACCTTTCTGGACATTGCACCCCAGTGGTAACGTATACCAAGGACCACTCTCTCGGCCCTACCTAGACTCCACCAAGGGCGGTACAGATTGGAGCTACAGGCCGGATAGTGGCAGCGCGTACTCTCAGATGTACCCCTGTCGGGTGTTCCCCACTGACTTAATGTTTGTTTGGCTGTTTGCCTATCTGAAGTTGGGGGGGAGGGATAAGGGGGGTTTCGTTTTCGGGGGACTCATGGCTGCTGGCATGTTTGGGATGCTGGGGTGGGTGGGGGGAGGGTGGATTTTGAGAGGTTACCATTGCATAGACTGTATATATGTTTACTAGCCTGGTGTGTGATCTGGTTCTTCGGAGGCGGATGTGGAGTCATGATTTGGCCCTCTTGGGCACCTTCGTTTTACTATCGCTATGTCTATGGCTGCTGTTAACACGGCTGCGCGACTGACGTGCCTTTCATGGAATGTTCGGGGGTTGAACGATGCTAGGAAATGCAGGAATGTTATTGCATTTTTAAATAGACATCATATACAAGTTGCCTTGCTGCAAGAGACACACATGCCCGTACGTAGTAACACCCCATTTGAACTGAAGTGGGCAGGCACCCGCTCATTCTCCTCCTGCTCGTCATATGCTAGGGGTGTAGCGATTCTTGTTGCCCGTGGCGTGCCGTTCCACCGCCTCGGAGAGGAGGTTGACAGGGAGGGGCGGTATGTATTGCTGTGGGGCAGGGTGGGACATGACACCTATCTATTTGTATCAATGTATGCACCAAATATTGACTCACCTGTTTTTTTTTCTCCACACTGTGGGGTAGAATTGTTTCCATTGGAGCACGACATGTCATTTGGGGTGGGGATTTTAATCTGGCGCTGGCGCCCCCCCCTGGACAGGGCGGATGGTGTTGGCTCCTACAATCCCCGAGCCAGAGAGGTTTTGGAGGGAGTGATGGAGGAGGGTGGTTTGTTCGACGCCTGGAGACAACTACATCCCCTCGGACGGGAGGGCACACACTTCACGCCTCACACCGGGACATGGGCGCGCTTGGATTACTTCTTGGTAACCCGAGACATCACTAAAGAGTTAGTAGGAGTTGACCACTTGCCCAGAACCTTTTCAGATCACAGCCCTGTTAGACTGCAGTTCCGGACTCCCGGATGGGACAGTCCGCGACCACAGTGGCGGCTAGGCCCCGATATGCTCCTTGACGAGCTCTTTCGTACAGAGCTAGGCGAAGAGATCAGAGATTTCTTCCCTAGGAACAAAGGCTCAGTGGAATCAGTGGAACACATATGGGAAGCTTTCAAGGTCACTATAAGGGGGATCTGCATTTCCAAAAGCCATGGGGTCCTACGAGATATTCTGCGCACCATCACCACACTAGAGGGGGAGCTGCGGACGCTAGAGATCCAAATGGCGTCGAGTAATGACCCACACCTGCAGGTAGCCTTTAGAGACACACTATCCAAATATGAGGAGGAGGCTGCCAGAGAGGCGAAATACCGAGGCAAATACTGGGTGGCTAGAAGATACTGCGAGGGGGATAGGCCTGGGAAAGTGCTGGCAACACTCACGCGTGCACCACGAGAACATAACATCATATTAGAGCTCACTGACGAGACTGGTGCTATCACTAGAGAATCGGATACGATACTCACTACCTTCACGGCCCACTACTCGACACTATTCACATCCAAGGCGGAGACGGACGCTTCATACGCTGACTATTTGAACGAAGTGGCGCTCTGCTGGCTTAGCGATGGCGATAGGGCGTTCCTTGCGGCGCCTTTCGAACTTGACGAAGTTCGCGAGGCCATTATGTCCCTCAAAAACGGGAAGGCCCCGGGGCTCGATGGCATCCCAGCCGAATTCTACAAAGCTTATATAGATATCATGGCGCCCGTGCTTAGTGAAGTCTTCACCGAATAATTAGCTGATGGGATACTGCCCCGCTCCATGCGCGAGGTGGTTATCACCTCTCTCCTGAAACCAGGTAAGGAACCCACCTCTTGTGACTCTTACCGCCCACTCTCCCTTCTGAACTGTGATGTAAAGATCCTTGCCAAGATACTGGCCACGCGACTCTCGCTGCTCATGACCAGAATTGTCCTACCCGACCAATCTGGCTTCGTGGCGGGTAGGTCTACATCCCACAATCTCCGCACCCTTTTCTCCCTGCTTCGCACGGTTCATCCTGATGTCCCTGTGGCGGCGGTATTGCTGGACGCTACCAAGGCGTTCGACTCAGTCGAATGGCCCTACCTCTTCTCGGTCCTGGCCAGCATGGGCTTCCCTAAACTGTTCTTGGCCTGGGTACGCCTCCTGTACACGGATCCCACGGCAAGAGTACTGATAAATGGGAAACTGTCACCACCCATCAACCTTACGAGGGGTACCCGCCAGGGATGCCCGCTCTCACCTCTATTATTCGCGATTGCGGTCGAACCTCTAGCATGCCGCCTGCGCCAATTACACCGTGCGGGAGCAGTACAATGCCTGCAGCGGCAAATTGATGTGTCCCTCTATGCGGATGACATCACACTGTACGTAAAATTCCCGGATCTACACCTTAATCCCCTGCTTCGTGAGTTCGTCCTTTTTGGAGGAATGTCAGGTGTTCACATTAACTGGTCTAAATCGCAATTTTTTCCCCTTACGGATGCGGTAAGCGACTTCCCACTAGATTACCCATTGGAATGGTGTCGAGATGATCTTCGATATCTGGGTATCCGGATTGCTCGAGATAAGGACGAGACACTCCACTCCAATTATGGAGTAGCCATAACCAAGTTGACTGCCTCCGTTGATAGATGGATCACGTTGCCTCTCTCCATGGCTGGCAGGGCCTCCCTCATAAAAATGGTAATATTGCCCCGCTTCCTGTACCTTTTCCTTAATATCCCCTACTACCCTGGTGCTTTCTTTTTCAAGACACTCCGCACGGTGCTGCGCAGACTTTTTTGGGGTGGCAAATCTCCCCGTTTAAAATGGTCCACACTGACCCTTCCCTACGACCAAGGCGGTTTCGACATCCCTGATTTTGAGACATACTACCTGTGCGCACAGGCGCATTTTGCCTACCACTGGATGGCTCCTACTCCCTTTATGCCACACATAGCGGTGGAGGACTGGATAGTACACCCGCTCCCGTTGAACGGCCTGGTACACTGTCCCGAGGCTTCCATCACCACTTCGAATACCTCGGTCTCCTGCACACTGGACGCGTGGCGGCGCATCGCACGGCGGCTGCTCTGCACACTGCCATACTCCCCCAGACTGCCTCTCACCTATCACCCGCGGCTTGCCTTGTTATCGGAACAGGGGTTTCGACAACTCTGTGATAAGCTCCATATCACCTGCTGGGGAGATCTGTTTCACGACAGACTTTTCAAATCGGCTGACCTTTTTTTTAAAACGCATGCATACACGCCCCTTGAACTCTTTTACTATCTTCGACTGCGCGCCGGGATGCGGGATATCCTTCCCGACTACCCTGAAGAGCCTGCTATCCTGCCCCCGCTACACTACCTTTTGGAGTCACAGGATGGGACACATTTGGTCTCTGGGCTCTACCGACAGTGTCGTGGAGCTGCCCCCTTACCAATCTCTGCTGCTCGATCGCAATGGTCAGCGGAACTCGGTACTGATATCTCGGACGACCAGTGGAAGCACTGCTGCACATTGACTTCCCGCATCTCTGCCAGCTGCAGATTGAAAATTATACATTATAAATTTCTGCAGAGGATATACTACACACCGGTCCGAAAATACAGATTCGGACTGGCCGATAATGACCGCTGTGAACGCTGTCGAGCCGAACATGCTGACTTCCTCCACTTGGCATGGTCCTGCCCCCAGATCGCTGACTACTGGCGACAGGTCATCAAGGCTGTTGCAGAAATGCTGGATGAGGAGATCCCTGTGGACCCTCTGGTTGCCATCCTTGGATACACCAAGCACTTACCTAAGGGCTGCAGAAAATTCGCCGACATAGTATTACTCTTGGCCAAGCGACGGGTTGCTTGCCGTTGGAGTAGGGGCAGAGCGCCCAAGTTCAAAGATTGGCTAACTGACTTGACATATTGCCAAGACCAACACACTACCTTTTCTGAACTGTTACCTCTCTCATGTAGACCTAGGAACATTTGGGATCCACTGGTACACTACTTGCTTAAACGCTCAAATGATGATACGCAATCCGGCGACGAGCCTGCCACCTCCCAACCACAATAACATATTTTCTACATTTTGATCCGTGACCTTGGAGGGAGAGTGCTGCCCTCCTCCACTTGTCGGGCCTCCCTGCCCCTGCTGTTTCCTCGAAGAGCAAATGGCCCCTGCCTGAGCAGCGCTACCCCCCTCACACCCTTTTTGTGCCTATGCTCCCTCCCTGCCATATAGACGAAGGGTCCCCCCCTTGTCGGGAGTAGTATCCCTCATACTCCGCAGATTCTGGCACTGACACCCCCACGAACTGCAATTATACTAGAGATTGAGCCAGAGATAGTCACCTCCCCACATGACGCCACCTGTTAGGGCCATCACGCTACACCATTGCCATACATTATCATCACACAGTCATGCACTACCTCTTTGTTGTAACCTCGTTGGGATGTTCTTTGGTTCTTGTTTTACGTACTACGAAACAGAAGTGAGACTCTTCTCTCGCTCAAAAAAACCTGTTCGACTGCTGCTCATCCTTACTTGGACTGCTTCACCGAACATCACTGTGACGCTGCATACCTATGTAATGTGCCGCCGGGCCCCCGGGATGCCGGCTAACAGGCTGTGTATTATTGAATCCTCTATTGCTGCCGGCCTCCGGGTTGTGGGCGACCCAAGCTGTGTATCCTACTGCATCTTTCTCAATAAAGCTGGTTTGAACACCAAAAATAAAAAAAAACTAAAAAAAAAAAAACTCCATGCTACTAAAACAATGGATCTCTCGAGAGCGCTCACATACAAGCCGAGCAGAGCAATAGATAGGTTGCATGCTGTCCGCCACGATCCTGGACCGTAAATACTTCTACGAAGTTCCATTTCCTTCCCTTTTAACAGTTTGAAAGTACCTCAGGCACTGTGTAGTTATTTCTTGCCCTTGTTCCTCTAGGTGGTATGACCCTTTGCGCAACTCCGTTTTCGATCATTGGAGCCCTTCCCCTTGTTGCTAGCGTTAAGATGCCATGGAGTTTATCTTTGAATTACCCTGCAAGGCACATGAGAGCTTTAGCTAACTGTTTATTATTTCGAAACTCACCACACCAGTATGAATGTATGTTTATTGTTACGGCTATTACCACACTTTGCCATAGCCGCCATCATCACAGTGGCATATTTTCTGGGTATGAACAAGCCTCCACGCAGCACCTATGTTTGATATTGTTTTGCCTCAAGGAGTTTTGGACTCCACCCTGTCCCACATAAGACTGACACTTCAAATTACGTAGCTTTTCTTTCATGACTGCCCACCAACTGCGATCACTCACCCAGACCAACCACCTTTTGAAAGTGATCCTGACGCTCTGCTTTACCAGCAAGGCACTGTATTTTACCATGTAATCACCTGGCATGCTTACCCATCAGGCAAAGACACTGTAAATTGCATAATGTATGTACTACTGTTGTGCCTCTCATCCCTTCCCTCCCATCCCCTCTTTTTCCCTTCTTTGTCGGTACATTTGTTGATCGCAATAAGGTATATTTTATATCATTTTGCGTGTGGGACAGCACAGCACTAAGTAAGACATGGGCATCTGAACGTCCCCCCAGGAGTAGTTTAGTTAGTTTCTTTTTAACAGTCCTAACAAATTTCTTGATCTCTCCCGACTTTATCGGCAAGAAACATGCTGTCCACTATCTATACCTTGACCTAACCTGGATAATTATATCCACCTAGGCCTACACTTGTTGTTAACATTACCTAGGGTTTAACACATTAAACTTAATATACAAATCCCTAAGAGTTATTTTAAAAATGTTTAGCACTCTGCTCACACACTACTCCCGCACCATCACACTCACACTTCACAAACAGCAGCTCTAAAGAACTCCGGCAAAGAGACCCCTCGCTGGGCCTATTGGGCATTGCAGCGCCGGCCCAACGAGGAGCTGCCCAATGATAGAGCATGACACCCCTCGGATGTGTGAGGGCTCTTGCTCCTGAAGGATCAGATCCCTCAGACTTGATCATTCAGGACTCTACTGACCAACCTTGAATACGTACGGCACACCTTCTTGATTTCCATCCCATTTAAGGGGCTTGTGTGCTGGACCTTTAATTAGCCCTTTGTCCCCCCTTGTGTATTTGATCAAAAGCCAATAACCACTGTAGAACTGTCCGTAGATTAAATCAATAGAGTACTGAAAATAATACATCCCGAGATTGTGCCATTCAGAGTACACTTAGAGCAGAGAAAAATCTGAATGCTGTTGAAGCAAAGGGATTTAATACACCCGTCCGTCTAGGGAACCTAATTTTGGGATCTACAAGAAAATTGACTGATCTAGAACACAGATGTAACAGACACAATAGTCAAAATTTTAGGGGTTCTACAATAAGAATAATGGAATAATGGTGGTCCATCCATTCCAAAGAAAATAGACTCTGAATCCTCACCACCCGTAGAGTTCCAGGAGGTGCACAGAATCTGTTAAAAAAGACAGAACAACAACACACCCCAACCAATCGCCGCCTGGCATATCAGTAGATGATAACCCGTATTCGCAAGAAACATGGTCCCCATTGGTACAACGGCCACAAGATCTTTTTCTGTGGCTGATTTTTCACGGGAAACAAATCTAGGTAAAACATTTATGGAACTTTTTGCCATGCTTAAGAAAAAAAAATGTGAGATATGGCTTGCTGGACCCTGCTGTGATGCTGATGACCATCATTACCAAGTCTGGAGAATTCTAAGAGCCTGACCACTTGGAAGGCTTGAACACTTGAACACTGAAAACTGAAACAAATACACCCAGGAGGGCAGCCAGATTTCTACCTACGTAGGCTTAGCTAGGTTGCAATGTCTTTCAGACATCCCACTTGCTTCAAAGAGATATTCTAGGAAATCTAGAAATGGATGGCCAATCACAAAGAATAAGTAGAGGTTGCTTCAAAAGCCAGAATTCCCTCTCTCTGCTATTAATCACCCACACTGATTAACTCATGACAAAAACACATTTTGCAGCATAGAAAATTGACATATGACTTTCTATACTCAGTGCGCACAGATGTCGTAAGAAAAGCCTGCTTAAAGCTGCGATTTCACTCCGTAAGGAGCATTAGATCCTTCCATTCCATTCAACCACCCCCTTTTTTAGGTCTTGGCCTGCGAAAGACTGCGCACATGCGCAGTCGAGCTGGCGAGATTTAATGAGATAGAGAATTGTTCACTAGAGAGGTTAAGCTCTGCCCAGAATGCTATTGCAGAGCTCTCCATTAAGCCTGGAAACATCCGTTTCGTGATCTGACTTGACTTGAACGGAAGTTGCCCAGCGTTAAAAATAGAGGCGGGGTAGAGGGGGTGTAGTTCAACCAGTCTCTCCACGCGTGCCAGTGTCGGTGCCCATACGTGTGTGTGACTGTGCATCTGAGTGTGCACATGTGTGTGCAGCTGCACTAGTCTATCCATACGTGTGCCTCTGTATGTGTGCCTACGCCGAGCCTCTAAGTCCGAAGTCTAATGCAGATTTTGAGGAGCCCCATGATGATTACACCCTCGCCCCCGCCCCTCCGGAACCCTGTAACTATTAGGCAGCGCCTGGAAGGCACTCACCAACACTTCCTCTAATGAGCACGTTTACCCGCCCCGGCCCTGCTGGGTTGTGAGAGCACATGCTGTGGGCGAGCAATGCCCCCTCCCCCCCCACATTAGTCATTTTTTACCCGTTCTTAATTTGTTGGCATTGGACTTTTTATAGTGCCAACTACACAAAAACCCTAAAATCCTCTGCTCTCAGTGTAGGTATACGTATGTGGTCCCGTCTTAATTAACTCTTTTGTCTAGTCTACACCCCCTCTTTTCTTCCCCGGGTGCATGCATATGTAGCTCCTTGCAGCCCCTTACTGTGAGGTCAGAGGAGGCTGCTCACTCTCTACTACTCTCTACTCTGTACTACTCTCTCTCCCTACTACTCTCTACTACTCACTCTTTACTATTCTCTACTACTCACTCACTACTCTCTACTACTCACTCTACTACTTCTTACTACTTACTCTCTACTACTCACTCTCTACTACACTCTACTCACTACTACTCTCCCTTTACTACTCTCTACTACTCACTCTCTACTACTCTCTCTACTACTCTCTACTAGGTACTACTCACACTCTACTTCTCTCTAGTACTCCCTACTCTGTACTACTCATGCTCTACTTCTCTCTACTACTCACTCTCTAGTGCTGGTTATTGTTAGCAGTTCAAGCAGCGATGCACCTTTTGGGTAACACAAGTAAAATAACTTTCTTTAGAGTTTTGTGATTTAAAGGTGCTGGCACCACACCTCCTCACTGCCCCCCTCAGTGCACAATACCTCCCTACCGCCCCCTCAACGCACAATACCTCCTCACCTCTCTCCTCAGTGCACAATACCTCCTCAGTGAACCCTCAACGCACAATACCTACACACTGCCCCCCTCAACGCACAATATTCCTCACTGCCCCTCTCAGCGCAAATGCCTCCTTACTGTCCATCTCAGTGCACAATACATTCTCGCATTTGCAAGATTAAGCTATTGGCATTGTAAATAACAATGCCATTTATTTATCTGCTTCTAAAACCAACACATAAATAAAGTTGTTGTCATTTACAATGCCAATATCTCTAACTTTTGCAAAAGCGAGACCATTGCATTGTAAATGCTTGTTACCTTTTGTCTCTTGCTCTTCCTTAGTGTATAGAACTTGACCACAATAGGTGGGTTCCACCTAAAAAGATGCGACTTTCCCTTTCAGATCTTTCTTAAACACTGAGTCACACAATCTAGTGTTCAGTTTAAATCTTGCCCCAGTTTTAGATGCAATTGAAGAAACTTCCACAGAGAAGGTTTGTAATGGTGTAGAGTCCTACCAACACATTTCCTATTGCGGTTTGACCGGATGTACAGTAGATTGTGATTAGTGGATCTGAGGTTTCTGGATGGGAGGCAGGGAAGTAACAACTTGGCCTTGCAGCCTAGAGAGCAGCTGTGAAGAGATGTGTAGATGAAGTATAGGGATTTCAAGTCAGCATGTTGATTGGTAGAGGCCAAAGGGTGGTTGAGAGTTACAATTAAGTCGAAGCATTAATATTACCTCAGTGTTTGATATTCATTGGCAGGAAAAAGCATCTTTTCCAGCACTTGAATTGTGATTGTTTAACCGCATGCGCTCTAGCGGTTTTCCCGCTGGGTGCTGAGATTTCGAAAATCCCGCGTTACGTGACAAGGTCAACTCTTCCCACGCACAGCGCAGGTAACGCCCATGACGAGTTGACCTTGTCACACGCATCGAAGGGGTTAAGAAAATGAATTCTAATTTGCAGCCAGATGTGTTGTTTGTGATGCCGTAGGCGAAAGTCAGCGATGATTTTACATAGGTCTGTAGCCAAGCTGTATTAATGGCAAAAACCTTTGACGTGAGATATTCACCAGAAAAATTGATTAAACATTAAGATTCAAATTTTCAGGTGCATAAGATAGTGAATCACATACCCCATATGTAGACCTAAATATGCAGCAGTTTTAGGCTGGCTTTTAAGATGTATTTTTATTTTTTAGCGAAAATAAACTCAAAGATATAAATGTCAATGTGACATCGTAAAGAGGGGTGAGACACGATGTGTGGAAAGAAGGGAAGGGAATGTAAATGTGGCATTAAATCATATTGCATAGTAATATCTAAAGGGAGTCTAGTAAACTCTATATTTTTATTGCAGTTAGATATAGTAAGTTTTCTTGCCGCTATATAGCATTTAGGCTCTATAATCAAAATATAGAAATGAATGACAGATAGAGATAAGTGTTTCTTACTCTTCTAGTAATGAGCAAGCAGTTCAGTCCAAATATAACAGAGAAGCATGAGTTAAGAAACACAAGAGAAAATATATTGGGAAAAATTGATATATGTATCTGATTCAAGGTGTCCCTCGTACCTGTCTTCAGGTGACGGAATGTGAAAAGATCCGTCTATATAGGGAACAACTCCTTATCCTGCTAACCATGCAATACGCTCTGGACAGTGACGTCAGATATGATTGTATCCTATAGAAAAGGATGTGGTGCTGTGCATTATAATTTGATACAATAAGGGAATTTAGTAATTGTCGTGATGGGTAAGGTGACTAGGTAGGTTATGATGCTTAGTGTAAAAGTGGAGAAGTGTGGCTCACTGGTTAGAGCGGCAGACTCTGAAGCAGAAATCAGGCCCGGGACCAGGTGTTCAAGTCCCGACGCGGCAGGGTCTTGGGCTCAATGTCTGCGGACTCGATAATTCTCGCCTCAGCGCCTACTCTAATCATGGGTCCCATGCTGCAACTCTGGGCAATAGCTTGCTTAATCTCCACAACGGCCCCTACAACACTGGGATGCCTGGCTTCCAGTTGAGGGTGCCCAAGAGAGGCATCTCACAGGGAGAGCCAAGAAGGGTTCCACAGCGTTATACAACCCCGGGACGCCCCGTTGGGGCAGCTGTGCGCTTTACAAAATACACTACATTTACATTTACATTTTAAACAGACCAAATGTAAATGATAGTGTCTTTTTATCGGTGTTTCTTAAGTGGTGGGCAAACTGACCAACCATATTAAAATGCTTAGTGGTAACAGCCCCATGGTGACGTCTGTATATCAATGTTCTTAGGTAATTAGTAAATCTTCAACGTACCTACAGTATTCCAGACGGTATTAAAATACCATTTATAAAATAGGTAACTAAACATGATGCACTGATCTCCAGGGGTAAGGCAAGCTGTAAGTCCATGCATTGTAACCACTATATGGCTAGAACACCCAAAGAAGTAAACTGACATATTAATGTCTCTTCTAAAGCTGATCATAAATCAATTGCGTTCTTGTAGATGGATAACGTATATCAAATGTTCTAGTAGTGGACATGCTGCATTACATTTATCTATCTATTCTCTTGAATTGAAGAATGAAGTTTGTCAATTAAACTCTTCCATTGGGGTCTCGTGAAAGAAAATACATTGGCAGCATACACCTGAAAGAGACTTTTACCAATTCATCTCAGAACTGTGAGTGAAACAATGAACTAGAAAACCACAAAGTGCACAGGACTCTTTTAATTGAGTCTTGTGGTGGAAATGCAATGCACTGAACACAGAACTGGATGGATTGAATATATAAATAGTTTCCCTGAAGTGAGTGTTCTCTGTCAGAGCAGGCACTGGCCTGGAACCAGATTGGAACCAGATTGAAAACTTGAGGCGGAAGTAACGTGGCAGTCTACTGCGATTACTCAACAGGCAGGATAAAAGCAAAATTGGCAAGGTGATCAGGCGCGGACAAGGCCAGCCAGGTAGACCAAGCAGAAGAAAGTGTATTACTTTGTTTATAACATGATACATCCTGTGCATGAGAAAATATGCTCAGGGTTCGTTGTGCTGTACTCTGGTTCAGTAATTTACAATAGAGCTATTGATCCCTTTATTGGACGTTTTGGGTGTCTGGTGGCTGGCTCTTGCTCTATTTACAGGAACCTAAAGCAATATAGTCCCATATATTAGGCTTGTGACCTCCCTCCTGCTGCCCAGAATCAGCTGAAGATCCATCTCTTCATAGAGCACCTCATCTGCCATGGTTAAGAAGACGCCCAACTTCCGCACTCAGCGGTCTATGATGACAATCGCAATTATCACACGCCCGAATTACCCGCTAAATACTCTGCCCATAAGGGCTCCGTTGCTCTGAAACATCACATGCCTGTGCACTGTCACATTCATGCCAAGAAGGCAGTCAAAGGGCGACTCTCATACCCAAGGATAATCAGGCGGAGGCAGCCTTTGGAGAGCCAATCACCAACCAGGAGCTGGTGAGAGATCTTTAAAAACTCAAGGTTAGTTGGCCTGAGAGCTTGCTTACATCAACACAGATCTCAGTGCTAGCCACCGTACTTGCACTGCCTCATGAAGCACTTCACAGTCATCAACCTCCCATCTTACCCCAGCTCTCCATTGTGGAGTGTGAGTAGAGGATGGGTTGCCGGAGAAAGGAAGGGGCACTGCCTGGAAGGCACATGTGATTTATTTACAGAACAGCTCCTCCGTTCTCCAGCCCCACATTCTATAGTATAAACAAAACAAGTGCAGTTTAGGTAAATAGCACATTTTTTTCTTCAGCACCACAATCTAATGTGTAAATAAAACACGTGTGCATTCTGCGTACTCAGCAACCCTGCCTTTCTTCAATGCCACATCCTAACGTGTAAATAGAATACATGTGCATTCTGCGCGAACAGCAACTGTTCCTTTCTTCAGCACCACAAACTACCGTGTAAATATAATAATAATAATAAAAAACATTTATTAAGCGCCTGGTTACACAGAAGAACAGTGCGTCCCCGCGCTATGGATGCATACCGACAGAACTCCAGAACAAAGTCCCACAGCTCAGGGGAGGGGACAACGGGGAAGGTGACTAGACCTTTGGGAATAAGTATGTTTTCAGTTTCAGCCTGGGACATGTGCATTCTACCCAAACTGCAACTCTGCCTTTCTTCAGCACCGCAGCCTAACGTGTAAATAGAATACATGTGCATTCTACCCAAACAGCAACTCTGCCTTTCTTCAGCACCACAAACTACAGTGTAAATAAAACAGGTGTGCATTCTACGCATATAGCAAACCTTCATTTCTTCAGCACCGCAGCCTAACGTGTAAATAGAATACATGTGCACTCTATGCGTACAGCAACTGTTCCTTTCTTCAGCACCACAGCCTAACGTGTAAATTGAATACATATGCATTCTACGCAAACAGCACTGTTCTTTTCTTCAGCACTGCAGCCTAACGTGTAAATAAAGCACGTGCGCATTCTGCGCGAACAGCATTGGTTCCTTTCTTCAGTACCGCAGCCTAACGTGTAAATAGAAAACATGTGCATTGTGTGCGAACAGCAACTCTTCCTTTCTTCAGCACCACATGCTAATGTGTAAATTGAATACATGTGCATTCTACGCAAACAGCAACCCTTCATTTCTTTGGCACCGCGATCTAACATGTAAATAAAACACGTATGTTTTCTACGCAAACAGCAACCTTTCCTTTCTTCAGCGCCACATGCTAATGCGTAAAATTAATACATGTGCATGCTACGTAACAGCAACCCTTCCTTTCTTCAGCACCACAGCCTAATGTGTAAATAACACATGTGCATTCTACACAAACAACCCTTCCTTTCTTCAGCAGCACAGTGTAACGTGTAAATAAAACATGTGTGCACTCTACGCTAACAGCAACCCTTCCTTTCTTCTGCAGCCTAACGTGTAACTAAAACACGTGTGCATTCTACGCAACCAGGAGCAGGTTATCGTGAGGGTAAGGAGTGAAAAAAGTGGTGAATTTAAAAATGTCCAAGGTTGTACCAAAAAATCATTTATTGGCTGGTCAACCTGACATATTAAAAACTTGCTATGTGTAGGGAAAACTAACCAAATAGAGTATACTGGTGTTTCCCTTTTAAGGAAAGGTCAACATGTTTCTGCCCGTGTTATGTGTGACTTTACAGGGCTTTCTTCAGGACCAGTTTGCGAGTGTCACCTTGACAGGTCTGGGCGCGCTAAGGCCCACCCTGCCAAAGGCAGTGAAAGTTAAAAATAGCACTATGTGTAAAAAGGGTGCATAAAAAATTCAAACTTGTAAGTCTGGGGTTTTACCTCTGTTACGAGGAACCTAGAAGTTTGTAGAACAAATGAACCATGCCCCATAGAACTCAGGAGGGGGGTGGGAGCGAAAATGGCACACCGCCCGCAACGCTCTGCACCCTCTCGGTACCTAGCTGTTCCCTCACTGGATCTCATCCACCTCGTGGGCTGTAGAAGAACTGAAGGGTTGCTGTTTGCGTAGAATGCACACGTGTTTTAGTTACACGTTAGGCTGCAGAAGAAAGGAAGGGTTGCTGTTTGCGTAGAATGCACACATGTTTTATTTACATGTTAGGCTGTAGAAGAACGGAAGGGTTGCTGTTTGCGTAGAATGCACACGTGTTTTAGTTACACGTTAGGCTGCAGAAGAAAGGAAGGGTTGCTGTTAGCGTAGAGTGCACACATGTTTTATTTACACGTTACACTGTGCTGCTGAAGAAAGGAAGGGTTGTTTGTGTAGAATGCACATGTGTTATTTACACATTAGGCTGTGGTGCTGAAGAAAGGAAGGGATGCTGTTACGTAGCATGCACATGTATTAATTTTACGCATTAGCATGTGGCGCTGAAGAAAGGAAAGGTTGCTGTTTGCGTAGAAAACATATGTGTTTTATTTACATATTAGATCGCGGTGCCAAAGAAATGAAGGGTTGCTGTTTGCGTAGAATGCACATGTATTCAATTTACACATTAGCATGTGGTGCTGAAGAAAGGAAGAGTTGCTGTTCGCACACAATGCACATGTTTTCTATTTACACGTTAGGCTGCGGTACTGAAGAAAGGAACCGATGCTGTTCGCGCAGAATGCGCACGTGCTTTATTTACACGTTAGGCTGCAGTGCTGAAGAAAAGAACAGTGCTGTTTGCGTAGAATGCATATGTATTCAATTTACATGTTAGGATGTGGTGCTGAAGAAAGGAAGGGTTGCTGTTGAGTAGAATGCACACATGTTTTATGTACACGTTAGGCTGTCGTGCTGAAGAAAGGAACAGTTGCTGTACGCATAGAGTGCACATGTATTCTATTTACACGTTAGGCTGCGGTGCTGAAGAAATGAAGGTTTGCTATATGCGTAGAATGCACACCTGTTTTATTTACACAGTAGTTTTTAATATGTCAGGTTGACCAGCCAATAAATGATTTTTTGGTACAACCTTGGACATTTTTAAATTCACCACTTTTTTCACTCCTTACCCTCACGATAACCTGCTCCGCAGTCTCCTGGCGTCGCAGCACACCGGGGAGGTATTCGATCTCTCCCGGTGGACCCGATGATGAAGCATGTCACCACTAGGGTGAGTGATGGTTTCCTGAAAAAATCTTGCATTGTAAATAAAACACGTATGTTTTCTACGCAAATGCGTAAAATTAATACATGTGCATGCTACGTAACAGCAACCCTTCCTTTCTACAGCACCACAGCCTAATGTGTAAATAACACATGTGCATTCTACACAAACAACCCTTCCTTTCTTCAGCAGCACAGTGTAACGTGTAAATAAAACATGTGTTCACTCTACGCTAACAGCAACCCTTCCTTTCTTCTGCAGCCTAACGTGTAACTAAAACACGTGTGCATTCTACGCAACCAGCAACCCTTCCGTTCTTCTACAGCCTAACATGTAAATAAAACATGTGTGCATTCTACGCAAACAGCAACCCTTCTTTTCTTCTGCAGCCTAACGTGTAACTAAAACACGTGTGCATTCTACGCAAACAGCAACCCTTCAGTTCTTCTACAGCCTAACGTGTAAATAAGCAAATAAACAAAGGAAGAGTGTCCGTCAGAAAAGCGTTCAGAATGATTATAGCACGTGAGATTGAGGCCAGTTGTAAGTGGTCGTATGGAAAGACCAATTTCAAGAAAAAATGCAAGATTTTTTCAGGAAACCCTCACTCACCCTAGTGGTGACATGCTTCATCATCGGGTCCACCGGGAGAGATCGAATACCTCCCCGGTGTGCTGCGACGCCAGGAGACTGCGGAGCAGGTTATCGTGAGGGTAAGGAGTGAAAAAAGTGGTGAATTTAAAAATGTCCAAGGTTGTACCAAAAAATCATTTATTGGCTGGTCAACCTGACATATTAAAAACTTGCTATGTGTAGGGAAAACTAACCAAATAGAGTATACTGGTGTTTCCCTTTTAAGGAAAGGTCAACATGTTTCTGCCCGTGTTATGTGTGACTTTACAGGGCTTTCTTCAGGACCAGTTTGCGAGTGTCACCTTGACAGGTCTGGGCGCGCTAAGGCCCACCCTGCCAAAGGCAGTGAAAGTTAAAAATAGCACTATGTGTAAAAAGGGTGCATAAAAAATACAAACTTGTAAGTCTGGGGTTTTACCTCTGTTACGAGGAACCTAGAAGTTTGTAGAACAAATGAACCACGCCCCATAGAACTCAGGAGGTGGATGAGATCCAGTGAGGGAACAGCTAGGTACCGAGAGGGTGCAGAGCGTTGCGGGCGGTGTGCCATTTTCGCTCCCACCCCCCTCCTGAGTTCTATGGGGCGTGGTTCATTTGTTCTACAAACTTCTAGGTTCCTCGTAACAGAGGTAAAACCCCAGACTTACAAGTTTGTATTTTTTATGCACCCTTTTTACACATAGTGCTATTTTTAACTTTCACTGCCTTTGGCAGGGTGGGCCTTAGCGCGCCCAGACCTGTCAAGGTGACACTCGCAAACTGGTCCTGAAGAAAGCCCTGTAAAGTCACACATAACACAGGCAGAAACATGTTGACCTTTCCTTAAAAGGGAAACACCAGTATACTCTATTTGGTTAGTTTTCCCTACACATAGCAAGTGTTTAATATGTCAGGTTGACCAGCCAATAAATGATTTTTTGGTACAACCTTGGACATTTTTAAATTCACCACTTTTTTCACTCCTTACCCTCACGATAACCTGCTCCGCAGTCTCCTGGCGTCGCAGCACACCGGGGAGGTATTCGATCTCTCCCGGTGGACCCGATGATGAAGCATGTCACCACTAGGGTGAGTGAGGGTTTCCTGAAAAAATCTTGC
The DNA here is from genome assembly GCF_964263255.1 of Lissotriton vulgaris. Lineage (NCBI taxonomy): Eukaryota > Metazoa > Chordata > Amphibia > Caudata > Salamandridae > Lissotriton > Lissotriton vulgaris. The sequence goes on along the minus strand of NC_141691.1, from coordinate 2,003,114,856 downwards.
ATTTTTTCTTGAAATTGGTCTTTCCATACGACCACTTACAACTGGCCTCAATCTCACATGCTATAATCATTCCGAACGCTTTTCTGACGGACACTCTTCCTTTGTTTATTTGCTAATTAACTGGGGACCAAGAGTGCCTGAATCCCTTTCTCTCCTTTTGTTGATTGGTAACGTGTAAATAAAACACATGTGCATTCTACGCAAACAGCAACCTTTCCTTTATTCAGCACCACATCCTAACGTGTAAATAAACCACTTGTGCATTCTACGCAAACAGCAACCCTTCCTTTCTTCTGCAGTCTAACGTGTAACTAAAACACGTGTGCATTCTACGCAAACAGCAACCTTTCCTTTCTTCAGCACCACATGCTGACGTGTAACTAAAACAGGTGTGCATTCCACGCAAACAGCAACCCTTCCTTACTTCAGCACCGCAGCCTAACGTGTAAATAAAACACGTGTGCTTTCTTCGAAAACAGCAACCCTTCCTTTCTTAGCACCACATCCTAATGTGTAAATAAACCACGTGTGCATTCTACGCAAACAGCAACCCTTCCTTTCTTCTGCAGCCTAACGTGTAACTAAAACACGTATGCATTCTACGCAAACAGCAACCCTTCCTTTCTTCTGCAGCCTAACGTGTAAATAAAACACGTGTGCATTCTACGCAAACAGCAACCCTTCCTTTCTTAGCACCACATCCTAACGTGTAAATAAACCACGTGTGCATTCTACGCAAACAGCAACCCTTCCTTTCTTCTGCAATCTAACGTGTAAATAAAACACGTGTGCATTCTACGCAAACAGCAACCCTTCCTTTCTTCTGCAGCCTAACGTGTAAATAAAACTCGTGTGCATTCTATGCAAACAGCAACCCTTCCTTTCTTCAGCACCGCAGCCTAATGTGTAAATAAACCACGTGTGCATTCTACGCAAACAGCAACCCTTCCTTTCTTCTGCAGCCTAACGTGTAACTAAAACACGTATGCATTCTACGCAAACAGCAACCCTTCCTTTCTTCTGCAGCCTAACGTGTAAATAAAACACGTGTGCATTCTACGCAAACAGCAACCCTTCCTTTCTTCAGTACCGCAGCCTAACGTGTAAATAAACTACGTGTGCATTCTACGCAAACAGCAACCCTTCCTTTCTTCTGCAGTCTAACGTGTAAATAAAACACGTGTGCATTCTACGCAAACAGCAACCCTTCCTTTCTTCTGCAGCCTAACGTGTAAATAAAACACGTGTGCATTCTATGCAAACAGCAACCCTTCCTTTCTTCAGCACCGCAGCCTAATGTGTAAATAAACCACGTGTGCATTCTACGCAAACAGCAACCCTTCCTTTCTTCTGCAGCCTAACGTGTAACTAAAACACGTATGCATTCTACGCAAACAGCAACCCTTCCTTTCTTCTGCAGCCTAACGTGTTAATAAAACACGTGTGCATTCTACGCAAACAGCAACCCTTCCTTTCTTCAGCACCTAAGCCTAAAGTGTAAATAAAACACATGTGCATTCTACGCAAACAGCAACCCTTCCTTTCTTCAGCACCGCAGCCTAACGTGTAACTAAAACTCGTATGCATTCTACGCAAACAGCAACCCTTCCTTTCTTCTGCAGCCTAACGTGTAAATAAAACACGTGTGCATTCTACGCAAACAGCAACCCTTCCTTTCTTCAGCACCGCAGCCTAACGTGTAAATAAAACACGTGTGCATTGTTCGCACACAGCAACCTTTCCTTTCTTCAGCACCGCAGCCTGACGTGTAAATAAAACACGTGTGCATTCTACGCAAACAGCAACCCTTCCTTTCTTCTGCAGTCTAACGTGTAAATAAAACACGTGTGCATTCTACGCAAACAGCAACCCTTCCTTTCTTCTGCAGTCTAACGTGTAAATAAAACACGTGTGCATTCTACGCAAACAGCAACCCTTCCTTTCTTCAGCACCGCAGCCTAATGTGTAAATAAAACACGTGTGCATTGTTCGCACACAGCAACCTTTCCTTTCTTCAGCACCGCAGCCTGGCGTGTAAATAAAACACGTGTGCGTTCTACGCAAACAGCAACCCTTCCTTTCTTCAGCACCAATTCCTGAAGTATAGATAAAACACATGTATGTTCAGTGCTTTGACCCTTCCTTGCTTAAGAACCGCACCTTAATATGTAAGCAGGGCACGCAGGTGTTCCGTGCAAACCTTTGCTCTTCCTTTCGTCAGCACCATATCACACTTCCGTTTTACGCAGACAGTGACAGGTCGTTTCTTCAGCGTCACACCCTACAGTATGAACAAAATACATCTGCATTCTACGCAGTCATCTGCGAGAATGTGTGTCTAAGAAACACAGCATGAAAAAGACCCTCCCCTCCCGAGGTAGGTACAGTGTCTTCACCTGAACACTTTTCTGTGTTGAGAGTAATGGAAAGCTTATAGTTATTTCACATTGTGGTGACATTCTCTGTAAGTGTAATCTTCACATCCAAGAATTGATTTTTGGGGCTTATACTTGGGCACTGCATGAAACTTCCACCTAAAAATATTGATCCACCGATCAATGGTTGTTCCCTTGATTGCATGTTGGTCCGGTGGGAGAGCAATGGCGTGTGCGCCGCATGTTATTGAAGGGGATTTTGAACCAATCAACACTGCTATAAGATAGATTTGGGTGGTAATTGTGGAAAGCTCCTTGACTGTTCCACTCCAACTTTAGCATGCAGAGTTCAATCCAGCGCCTGTTTTATTCGATTTATATATGATTTGTTATGGTAAATTTGTGACCAGCTCTTTTTGAGAAATTCTGAAAATGGCAGCAAACACGGTTTAGATATATTGTCTGGGAAATTTAGTTGGAATATGATTGGTGAAGGTACCTTAAAATGTCGAACCGGGTCAACTAGGTGGATCCCTCTACCTCTGAGTATTCACCTTACTGAGGATCTCCTTGCGTTTCGTAAACGCGACCAGCCTTCTCCCCGTTTAGTGGCACGGAGGCTGCAGAGTTGGTGTTTGGTCCAGCGCCTGGATGCGCCCTTGGGGATAATGGTTGCGCTTTATAAATACTTGAAATAAAATAACTAAATAAATAAATTTGCAGATTTCAGTCTAGATTTGTGCAAAACGATGCAGAAAAATGCAGATGTATAGACATGAACCGAACAAAGTTGTCTTTCTCTGGCAGCAGAATGTGTTCGTGGAAGAAAGTTAGAGTTGCCAAAGGCAGCAGCAGGACCTTGGGGTGGAGCTGCTCACATTTATAAACTTCGGGTGCATCCAGGCAAAGCGGAATATGCTTCCAAAACTTGTGTCCTCATATCTGGACATGGGTTAATACAGTTCAAGGCCATTGGCGCTCAGGCCACTTGTCCACGCCATATCCTCTTTGCTTGTGTGACCGTGCTCCATGTATACTATGCAGAGGTCGATTGCATGAAGATCATACGCAGTGGTCATGTCCTGTGTGCCAGACTTATAGGGCATAGCCCCATGGCCATCGGTCTTACCCTACACACAGGATATGAAACTCCAATACATAGCACATGATTTCAGGCCTTGTCCGCCATGTATGATACATTGGCCATACTAGGCTTGGCTATAGTCTGTGTATGGTTTGGAAATGGAATATTATCACTGATGATGTAGTTTGTGATGTGATGGCCTGTACAAAGTTGTGGAAGGTCATTTCGACACATTTTGCAAAAGTTATGTTGTTGCAAAACTTTCCATGAACCCTTTTTTTGCATTGTATGAAAATGAGAATGAAGGCATACCACACGTTCCAACATTATTCAAGATACAAGCAAAGGGACTGGTTCCGCCATAAAAATGTCTCTCGCAAGATATGTTATTCTTGAACCAGTCTCCTGCTGAAAAAATGTACAAGCATTTAGAAAACATTTGCAACTGTGAGATTTGCAGAGTTTTGCAAATTTCCTCCAATGCAAAATCAGCATTCTTTGTGAATTTGGCAGGGTAAAGAAAGGTTCTGTGTAGTCCAAGTGAGGCAATCAATGATGTAGTGTGTGAGATCATTGACAGTGCATTTGGGGAGAGACAGTTGTGTTACTAACCGTGACCAAGCAGAGCTCGAAAAATCCACTTGCCCACTCGCATTTGCGAGCCAGATTTAACTGGGGCAAGCTATTTTTAGGTCCTACTCGCCCTTTCTGGCAAGTAGGAAGACAAAATTACTTTTGACCTTTGTTTCTGAAAGCAGAGGAAATGTGACAAGATAGCAAGATTTAAAGGAATCTTTATTGCTCACAAAGTGAATGAGCACTAAAAATGCCTTTAAATCTTGTTAACTTGTCACATTTGCTCCACTTCCAGAGACGGAGGTCAAGTGCATTTCAGTTAGGTTGAGTACATTTTTTAGGTTACTAGATCTGCAGGTCTAGTAAACATTACATGATTTTTCGAGCGCTGCCAAGTAGCTTCATAAATAGGGCTCACTGTTTTCCGTTTTTACTGATTTTTACAGATAAATACCGACAGAAACACTTTTATTTTCCTCTCTGTATTTATTTTTAAATGTGGATACAAGCGGAATTTGGGTTGTTTTTGAGGGATTCTAAATGCTGTCAGTCATGACTGCCAGGCCAATAACTGTGCGGATTGACAGGAAGGGAATAAAAAAAATGGGATTTTAATAAAGAGACTTAAACAGCAGTAGATTTGCACAATCTTGATACTAAAATGTACATATTTTCATACAAGTGCATATTTTACCATGTGAGTGTGTTTATATAATTGAAATGTGTCAGGTATTTAGGCATGAGTGCACATTGACTGGTTAAATAAATGCAGAAATTAACACATTTCCGTTTCATTTTTTCTCAAAAACTAAAATAAATATGGATAAATACAGGTAAAATCAGCAAAAAATAAATATGGATGAATACAGACGGAAATTACTAAAATATAAATACCATAAAACCGGGAGCCCATAAATAATAAATGATTTGCGTTCCCTAAAATGAGACACTTTCTCAGACTCTAAAGATTGGACCAATCACCCCAGTATTCAAAATCCCCAACTTTCATCCTGATCTGCTCTCAAAAGGTTTGCATAGTTTTCAGCCTACTCTGGGTAGGAAAATCTGTGAGGAAATGAAACTCTAACTGAAGAACTTAATGGCTAAGGAACATTTTGAAACTGTCGTGAATCATATTTTGGAGTTCAGGGGTCCTGTCATTAGTTAGTTTTTCTTACCATCAGGCAGCAAGTGGTGTGAAGGTTGTGGGGTTCATCTATGGAGCATCCAACATGTTGTAGATGTCACATGTGGCACCTACTGTGTTTTACTTGAATCTAGAGCCCCTGAATCTGATCCTTGAGAATGCAGGTGTGTCCTTCCACCAATATCCCATCCCTATTGCATCCACTGCGTGATAGATAAATAATGACACGTGTCTCCACTTTCTTCTTAACCCCTCAACAGCCTTGTAAATTATTTTTCCTCTTGCCTAAACTTAAATCTCCTTGTTTGTATGGGGAATAGCTCTGTTGAGCCTGATTTTATCGCCTCTCGTGTCCTTCAAAGATCTGCTCTCTTTCCTGCTCTGTTCACCATGTACATGGAGCCTCTGGGAAGCTTGATAACGGACTTCCATGTCAGCGGTGTCTAACACAAGGATGATGCACACATGCATTTTTTAAATGTCCTCCATTGAATGTATTACACATTGAAAACCTCTTAGTTAAAACCCACAGGCTGCTTAACGACCATCATCTCTGCAAGAATGTATTTATTTATTTATATATCGGAGATTCACAAAAAGCGGGAAGAGTCTTACTTTGTTCTCAAACTTGAAACTGTTTCTTAAACCAAATGACTTTTGATGAGTTGTGCCAGGGTTACTGGGGTAATGCGACACTCCAGCCCCCGGCACTTCATACAGCAGCGTTGCAATCTTCTGCCAGGTTTCTATAACGAAAGATCATCATAACACTCCTTTAGAAAAAGAACTCCACTGAAGGTTTCTCTTGAAGGAAGAGTTAAGTTTAAGATAGCTTGTGTCAACCTCTGCTCTTTTTTACCTTCTAAAAAAAGGTGCAGAGGAATAAGAACTCTCAAAATAACTTTCAACTAGAAACAAACAAAGTTAAGTTCCACATGGTCACTTCACAAACTTTCTAGTGTGCAGTCTAATCACCTGAAGGTCCCAGTCTCCAAGAGAGTTTTATACAATTCAGATAAAAACTGGAAACACCTCTTTAGCCTATATCTAAAAGCGTATCTGCTCCTTTTTTAGGTCTCGGCTGCGAAGGCTGCGCTTGCGCAGTCTCGCTGGCGAGAATTTATGTTTTAGAGTTGGGAGCTTAAACCCGCTCCTCTTCTTCATTGGCTGGCTTCCTAAACGGAGGCCATCCATTGGAGGAGAGGGGTGTCACTCTGTTTAAGCCCAGTTTTTTTCTGATTCGGCGGTGTCTTTTTTTGCTTCTTTCTTGTTTTCTTTCTCTCCTCTTCCCATTGGCTGGAATCTAACATTCCAGCCAATGGGAAGAGGAGAGAACGAAAACCACGCCCCCGAATCCGAAAATGACAATGCTTTCTCCAAGGTATTTCTGCTTTGCCTCGGAGAAACAAGGGCGTGTGGAGCGCTTCTCTCTTGTTCTATCTACCATGGTTGCTACTGAAAATGCAAGAAAGAATCATAATAGTATCTCCTGATCTTGGCATAAAAATGCATTCACTTTTCCTTTAAATGCCCCTCTTAAGTATTGCGCCAAATGTTGGCAAACATTCAAAATAGACAGATCGATGTCCTTTTCTTTCATCTATAAGTATAAACAAAGAAGTGTACTAATAAAAACTCACACTTTGGAAATAAACGTTAAGTCACCTTTTTAAAGCATTGCTGTATTCTATTGTACGGTTAACCTTATAAGCCACAACCAACCCGGTCCATGCCTCCTCCATTGTTGCCTCCTTGTCTACTCTCAATAACCCGTCACCACCTTATTGAGAATGTGCTTCTGGTGCTTCTCTGCCCACGTGTCTCTATTGTCAATCCCGTGATCCTGCTACCGCAGAGCGGAAGCTGACGGAGCAGCGGCTTGGGCTCATGGAGGAGAATAAGGAGAACGAGCGGCCGGCGGGGCCTCAAGGGCCCGGGAAAGGGGCTCCCAGGGACGGACTGGGGCTGGAGAGTACCCTGAAGGGTAGACTTCGTATTTCTAAGTTAAAGCCGCGAGTTAAAACCCTGCAGAGGCGTGCTGTATGGATGTGCTGGTGTTGGAAAGAGCAGGAGAGCGGAAAGATGGCGCCTGCGGGACACCTGGAATCGGCGCTGTGCCCGAGCTGAGGGGCCCCGTGTGCCCGGATCTGCGGCCCAAGGTAGGAGAGGCTCCCTCCGTGCAGCACGGCTGCGAGGCTCGGCCCCTCCCGGGCTCTCCTTGCACCGGGCGCGGGAGCGCGGGCGCAGCGCTGCCGCAGTGCTTGCTCTCCTGCCCCCTTGTTGTTTGTGCTTGATCTCCCGCCCCCTCGTTGTTTGTGCTTGCTCTCCTGCCCCCTCGTTGTTTGTGCTTGCTCTCCCGCCCCCTCGTTGTTTGTGCTTGCTCTTCTGCCCCCTCGTTGTTTGTGCTTGCTCTCCTGCCTCCTCGTTGTGTGTCCTTTATCTCCTGCCCCCTCGTTGTGTGTCCTTTCTCTCCTGCCCCCTCGTTATTTGTGCTTGCTTTCCTGCCCCCTCGTTGTTTGTGCTTGCTCTCCTGCCACCTCGTTGTGTCCTTTCTCTCCTGCCCCCCTCGTTGTTTGTGCTTGCTCTCCTGCCCCCTCGTTGTTTGTGCTTGGTCTCCTGCCCCCTCGTTGTGTATGTTTGCTCTCCTGCCCCCTTGTTCTTTGTGCTTGCTCTCCTGCCCCCTCGTTGTGTGTCCTTTCTCTCCTGCCCCTCGTTGTTTGTTCTTGCTCTCCTGCCCCCCTCGTTTGTGCTTGCTCTGCTGCCCCCTCGTTCTTTGTGCTTGCTCTCCTGCCCCTCGTTGTGTGCGCTTTCTCTCCTGCCCCCTCATTGTTTGTGCTTGCTCTCCTGCCCCCTCATTGTTTGTGCTTGCTCTCCTGCCCCCTCGTTGTTTGTGCTTGCTCTCCTGCCCCCTCGTTGTGCTTGCTTTCCTGCCCCCCTGTTGTGCTTGCTTTCCTGCCCCCTGTTCCCTCGTTGTGAGCGTTTTTCTGGCCTCTGATCCCTGTGTGTGTGGCTCTGTGTGTGTGTGGCTCTGTGTGTGTGTGTGTGTGGCTCTGTGTGTGTGAGTGTGTGTGTTGCTCTGTCTGTGAGTGTGTGTGTGGCTCTGTCTGCCTGTGAGTGTGTGTGTGGCTTTTTCTGTCTGTGAGTGTGTGTGTGTGGCTCTGTCTGTCTGTGAGTGTGTGTGTGGCTCTGTCTGTCTGTGAGTGCGTGTGTGGCTCTGTCTGTCTGTGAGTGCGTGTGTGGCTCTGTCTGTCTGTGAGTGTGTGTGTGGCTCTGTGTGGGTAGCTTTTTTTGTAGGTGGCTCTGTGTGTGTGTGTGTGTGGCTCTGTGTGTGTGTGGGTGGCTTTGTGTGTGTGGCTCTGTGTGGGTGCAAATGCAATAGGTCTCGCATTTGCGAGCGATTAAGCTATTGGCATTATAAATGACAATGCCATTTATTTATGTTTGAAAAACAAAAACATAAATAAAAATAATGTCATGAGCAATGCCAATAGCTCTAACTTTAAGAAGGCAGAGACCACTGCATTGTAAATGCTTGTTCTCTCTTCCCTCCTAAATCTACTTACTCCCTTGTGAGGATGCCTCTCCTCCCTATCACCTGAGTAGAGCAACTTACTACCACAAATCTGGGTTGCCAGAGCTAGATTCCAGTCACGGCTGGACCCATATCCTGCCTGTCACAGCTACTAACAGGACATCACCCACATTGGACTAAAGGTTGGTTCTACAGATGGGTCCAATCCTGTTTACATTGTTGGTTGCCCTACGTAGTGACCAAAATATGATTTTCTCTTGTTGTGCCTTTGCTGGTGTACATGGCACTGTGTTTTTGTATAGAGGGAGGTCATTCCCATTCTTAAGAAGCTCCTTTTTCACGCAGCCAATCACACACTGACCTAATGTATAACACAGCCCATGCCATGCCTTGGCAAGATGGGTGCAATCTCTTATTGCAAGTGGTAAATGCCAGTGATTCCTTGCTCAGTAGGCTGTGTTTAGCACTGCCACCTGATGAATCCCACAGTTTGCATGCATATGTGGCACACTGGCCCACCTAAAAGCCATGCACACTTTGATCTCGCCTCATCTGATGTGAGCCATTCACTTTGTACAGGAAACCTCAACACACACCCATTTACACGCTTCTTCGTTAACCATTTATTCATGCCAATCTCTATGTAAGTTTAACATAAGGAGATGATGGACGGAGAGCTGAAACTTTCAGACACTCACCCCCAGTCACATATTCGGGTTGAATCCATTATCGTTCTTTAGCTCACTTCCCCACCTCAGTTCAGACCCAGCTATATGCAAATCAGTCTTGACCCTGTGCTTCATGGGAACAGTCCAGCCCAAACTGCCAAGTCAGGTCTTCCCTGAACCGGAAACAAGCATCCTGGGACCGGTTTCGGGGTAACACCCCTAATCAGCCACACTAGCTTGAATCCAGTGGCAAAGTGAGCAAGGGACCCACGTCTGGGCATACCCTGCCAATTTGGGGCGAACAAAGCAAACACAAGATGATGGACGGAGCGTTGAAGCTTTTCAGACACTCACCCCCAGTCACAGATCCGGGTTGAATCCATCATCGTTCTTTAGCTCTCAATCAATCAATCAATCAGGAGTTTGTTAAAGCGTGACTACTCACCCGTAAGGGTCTCAAGGCGCTAGGGGTGGGGGGGTGCAGGTTCCATTCCATCAAGGAGGGGGTCTGTCGAAGAGCCAGGTTTTGAGGTTTCTTGCGAAGATGGGGAGCGATGTTGTCTGTCTGAGGTGGAGCGGAAGGGCGTTCCATGCTTTGGCCGCGAGGTCCTTTGGGGTGCGTGGAATTTGAGTCGGCTGTTCAGGTATGCTGGTCCGGTGCCGTGGAGGGCCTTGTGTGCGTGGGTGAGCATCTTAAAGGTGATTCTCGCCACGACGGGGAGCCAGTGGAGTGTGCGCAGGTGCTGGGAGATGTGGCAGTGTTTTGGCAGGTTGAGGACCAGTCTTGCGGCGGCGTTCTGGATGTTCTGTAGCTTGCGGATGAGGTTTTTGTTTATTCCGGCGTAGAGTGCGTTGCCGTAGTCGAGTCTGCTGGTGACCAGGGCGTGAGTGACTGTCTTTCGGTGTTTGAGGGGGATCCATTTGAAGGTCTTACGAAGGAGGCGGAGGGTGTGGAAGCAGGAAGATGAGACAGAGTTGATCTGGCGGTCCATTTTGAGCTCGGAGTCCAGGATGATTCCCAGGTTGCGTGCGTGGTCTGTGGGGGTTGGCGGATTTCTGAAGGCGGTGGGCCACCAGGTGTCGCTCCAGGCGTCGGGGTTTGGGCCCATGATGAGTACTTCTGTTTTGTTGATGTTTAGTTGAAGGCAGCTGTTTTTCATCCATTTGGCGACAGCTTCCATGCCTTCTCGAAAGTTACGTCTGGCGGTGTTGGGCTCGTTGGATAGGGAGAGGATGAGCTGGGTGTCGTCTGCATATGACACAATGTTGAGTCCGTAGGTTCTGACGATGGGGGCAAGTGGAGCCATGTAGACGTTGAAGAGCGTCGGGCTGAGGGAGGAGCCCTGGGGGACTCCGCAGGTGATCGGTGTGGGGTCCGAGAGGAAAGGGGGGAGTCTGACCCGCTGCGTCCTGCCGGAGAGGAAGGAGCAGATCCAGTCGAGGGTCTTGTCCTGGATTCCTGCATCGTAGAGTCTGCGTATTAGGGTGCGGTGAGAGACTGTGTCGAACGCCGCTGATAGGTCGAGGAGGATGAGGGCTACTGTTTCTCCTTTGTCCAGTAAGGTGCGGATGTCGTCTGTTGTGGCGAGGAGGGCGGTTTCCGTACTGTGGTTTTTTCTGAAGCCGGATTGGGAGGAGTCGAGGATGTTGTGTTCTTCTATGAATGTGGCGAGTTGGCTGTTGATGGCTTTCTCGATGACTTTCGCTGGGAACGGGAGCAGGGAGATGGGTCTGTAGTTTTTGAGGTCGGTGGGGTCCGCTGAGGGTTTCTTTAGGAGGGGGTTGACCTCGGCTTGTTTCCAGTCGTCGGGGAACGAGGCGGTCGCCAGGGAGCGGTTGATGGTTTGGCGGAGCATGGGTGCGATGGTGTTGGCGGCTCTGTTGAAGATGTGGTGGGGCCAGGGGTCCGTGGGGGCCCCTGAGTGGATTGACTTCATTGTCTTCAGTGTGTCTTCGGTGGTGAGGGCTGTCCAGTCATCAATCGCTTGTTTCCGGGTGTCGGGGTGGTTGGTGAGGGTTCAGTGTGTTGGTTGTCTTCGTCGAAGTTGTCGTAGATGCTCTTGATTTTGTGGTGGAAAAAGATGCTGAGTTTGTCGCAGAGGTCTGTCTTGTGAGGGAGGGATGTCGGTAGACTCGCTGGTGGGTTGGGCGAACTCCTTGATGATGCTGAAGAGTTCCTTGCTGTTGTGTGCGTGGGTGGAGATTCTGTCTTCAATCGCTTTTTTCCTCGTTTCTCTGATGAGTTGATGGTGGGCGTTGGTGGCGGCTCTGAAGTTGTTGTGGGCTTCTGTGGATTTGGTGTTTCTCCAGGCCTTTTCAAGGCGGCGGCATGTGCGCCTGGACTCTCGAAGTTCGGTGGTAAACCATCTGGCTTTCTTGGCACGGGTATTGTTTTTCTTGAGGGGGGCTATGGTGTTGGTGCTGTCCGAGATCCATCTATGCAGGGTTCAGGCTGCGGTGTTGGGGTCGTTGTTTTCCGTGATGGTTGGGGTGGAGTTGTTGAGTGAGGAGGTGAGCTGGTCATCGGTGATTTTGGTCCAGTTTCTTTGTGGAAGCAGGTGCTGGTGTCTGTGGATGGTGGGTGTTCTGAAGGTGAAGTGGACGCAACGATGGTCGGTCCATGGGAGTTTGGTGGTGTGGCTGAAGGTGATGGAGTTTCCTGTATTGAAGAGGGGGTCAAGGGTGTGTCCTGCTGAGTGCGTGGGTTCGGTCACGATCTGGCGGAGTCCAATGTTGTGGAGGTTGTCCAGGAGGGATGTGGTGTTGGGGTCCAGTTGATTGTCGAGGTGGAAGTTGAGGTCTCCCAGCAGGGTGTAGTTGGTGGATGCGATGGCCTGCGGGGAGATAATGTCCGTGATGGAGTTGGCGAAGGGTCCGCGGGGTCCAGGGGGTCGGTAGATGAGGGTTCCTCGGAGGGTGGCGGTGGGGCTGGCCAGTATCTTGAAGTGAAGGTGTTCCATCAGTTCTGTGGACTCGTCAGGGAGTGTGCTCAGGCGGAGGCTGGATTTGTGGACGATGGCGATTCCTCCTCCTGGGTGGATGGGGCGGTCCTTCCTGGAGATCTTGTATCCTTGGGGGATGGCGATGGTGATGTCTGGTCCTGAGGTGGTGTTGGTCCAGGTTTCGGTGAAGAATGCTACGTCTGGGGTGGTGCTGTCGAGGAGGTCCCAGATTTCTGTTGCGTGTTTGTGGAGGGATCGGACGTTGAGGAGGATGCATTGCAGGGTCTTCGGTTCGGTTGTGTTCTTGTGGGCGGGTTGTGCTGGATCCGTGTTCTTGGCGGTGCTGCAGGTGTGCCGGCAGCGGTGACAGCTGAAGGGTCCATGGGTGTCGGCTGGTGATGCTAGCTTGCAGTTGTTGTTGCAGCCTGGGTTGAGTGCGTGGAGTGCTGCTGGGTCGTAGCGTTGGCGGGGCGGAGGTCCAGGGTTCCTGGTGCTGGTTGCGGACGGGTCGCAGACGGGCGCAGACGTGCTTGCCTTTGACGCGCCTTCGGTGCACCAGCGGCGTGCGCGGCCGCTGCGCGGCCGCGCAGTGGCCGCCATTAAGTCACTTCGCCACCTCAGGTCAGACCCAGCTATATGCAAATCAGTCTTGACTGTGTGCCTCATGGGAACAATCCAGCCCGAACTGCCAAGTCAGGTCTTCCCTGAACCGGAAACAAGCATCCTCGGACCAGTTTCGGGGAACACCCCTCATCAGCCAGGCTATCTTGAATCCAGTGGCTAAGTTAGTCAGGGACCCACGTCTGGGCATACCCTGCCAACTTATGGCAAAGAAAGCAAACACAAGGATGTAAGGGACGATTGTAATGTTCTGTTACGTTAACTTAACATAATGCGCACGGATCACGCCGCGAGGGGTATCTCATGCAACAGCGACCTCAGGTGACGAAGGCAGCACTAGTTTAGAAACAGCTGAGTCTTAATAAGCTTTCTAAATTCAAGGTGATCTGTGCAATTATTTAAATGAGTGGGTAGTTTGTTCCAATACCGGTGGGCCCGAGTAGGAGAAAGATGTACCACCTGAGCGCGATTTCTTGAATCGGGGAATAGTAAGAAAAGATTTGTCAATGGATCGTAAGAGTCTGCCTGGTTGGTAAGGTGTAAGCTTCACAGTCAGGGAACTATGTCCAATGCCATTCAGTGATTTATGTACTATGCACCAGATCTTGAAAATTATTCTTTTACACATCTGGTGTTAATGGAGTGAGCGTAAAAGGGGAGTAGCGGCTGCCCTGGAAGGGAGATTTTGGATGAGGAGGGCCCCTGTATTTTGAACCACTTGAAGTTTGGTAAGTAGAGACTCGTTTGTGGCAGCTAGTATGCGTTGCAATATTCCAGGCGGCTAATCACCAACGCTTGGACCAAAGTTTTGCACGCCGAGAGTGAAAATAAAGTAAAGATTCTGCACAATAGACGCATCATATGAAAGCAGGTGCCAGTGGTAGCCACTACCTGAACTTTTATGGTAAGCGTCTGATCTAGGTGAACGCCCCGGTTTTTTACTGTAGCTTTAAAGGTAAGTGTTGTGCTAATTCCCTTGGGGACCAGAACATTTGGGCTCTGCCAAAGAGTATGATCTCAGTTTTTATTCCCTTGTGATCACAGCCCTCTGCACACTCTTCTGTTAAGTCTTTATTGGAGCCAGTCATTCAGTGTGGGATACTTCCATTCACGGCCATCTGCACACATCTACCTCCACTCTTTGACGGCCCTGCTAAGTTTCCCACGTCAATGCGTGACTAGCTGCTTCAGTCTGGAGTTTTCTTTGAATTCCGAGACTTATAGTTTTACTTATTCCATTATAAAGCCAGTACTACAAGAACCAGAATTCAAAGAAAAACCTTGGAGGAGCTCATCCCTCAAGGACCTTGGAAGCCTGAAAGCTATGTATTGTGGCAAATCTTTCTATGTGGGATCCTTACACTCCGTGCGGTCTGCACGCTCCTCTGCTATACTTAAGCACAGCCGTAGAATTGTGGCCGGGGAAGGACCAAATAATGCAGCAGTGTTTGATAAATTATGTGGTGACAAAAGGCAAACTCCGCAGGGTAATGCAGCATGTTTTGTGATGTTATTACCAAACAATTTTTGTCATGTTTACACCAGTGGTGGCTGGTGACCTTTTAAAGTGGTTGGGCACAAATTCATACACCGAAGTGAATAGGGTTGGAGGTATCCCGACCTCTGATAGGGCTTGAGGGCGCATGATTGACAAGCCTTGAAGCTCCCTTATCGGATATGCTGCACTGCATGAGGCAAGTGCAGCATGTCCGATATGTAATGCATCTGCGTAAGTACGAGCTGTAAGAGCCTCCACCGGGCACATGCGCAGTACAGCCCAGGTAAGCCCTCTTTTATTCAGGGTGATATTGCAGCTTTTATATGAAAACGAACGATCTGTGAGATTGTTTGTTTTCATGTACAAGCTGTACGTGCTAAACAATTAATGACAGAGGGAGGTGGTGAGTTAATCCCCTATGGGCGAGCAGCTAATGGTTTACACAAAGATTTCACCTCATTAGTACTAGTCTGAAACAAATACAGCAATAACAGAAAGATGAACAGTCAACCTTTGCAAATGGTCTTTCACTGCCCATTAACACTTGTTGTCACATTTTTTGTAACTTTTGATCCGCAGATTATGCAGCAAATGATGGGTTATGTGGCAACTGCAATACATCCATAATTATGTGGAAATCTCCATGACTACTAAATCATATGATTCCAGTTACCCTGCCCTTAATTGATTCCATTTAATCTGTAAAGGAGCCTCAAACCTCCTGGCTCATAGACCCTCCAAAGTGAACCAACCCTCTGTTGATGCGTTTAACCCCAGTTCCGTGCAGGTACGTATGCAGAAGGAGGGGGGGTGTAGATTATCAAAGGAGAGCTCCAGCAGCGTTTTGAACCAACTGCTTCTATTTTAACCAGAGTGGCATTAATTGATTGCAGAAGGTGTGCGACATCTTGTGGCCCCGCCCCCTCTGAAGCCGCCTCATCAGTCCTCCTGTGATAATGGCAGTGCGACAGATAATTACATTTTACTGGCTCCTTGGGTTGTCTCTTAATAATACTAATTGACAGGGCAGATTCTGCACAATGTGCGCTTCAACATCCCAGACAGCTTAGCCCCATGTTTGTATTTCCCTTTCTTGCTTTGGAATGTATGAAACGATTACGCCCAAGTGTTGCATGCCTGTGTTCGGTAGGAATCTTGCGCTCTGATCTTGTGGGCTTCTCTGCTAAAACAGAGCTTCTGCCTTACATAGAATGCAAACTGCAGTAAAAGGGCCACTCCTTTTTAGGTCTCGCCTGGCGTTGCAGCACGCATGTGCTGCTTGCTCTGTGAGGGCTTCTTGGAATCAATATACTTCAGAAGTTGAGTTTCGGCTCTGCTCGTAATTTTACATTGGTGTGCCTCATTGGTTATGCTAAACGGTGTGTTATGATTGTAACTGAGGCTTTTTAGTCCCTCCTGGTTACCACTCTGTCTTCTTTTGACCCCGCCCACCTGGACTGGATCTTTTACTTGCGGAGTAACACGTTTGGCATTGTTTACTCAGTGAGCACTATTTTTTTTCAGCTGCTCAGCAGCCCCATCAGTGGCCGGCTGCGGTGCGTGTGGCTTGCTGGCCAGAGGTGCACTGTGAGTGTCTGTTCTTGTTTGTTATGTCCTTGATTTTCCTACTTTTTCCTTTCAAGCCCTCACCTTGCAGCTGGGTGGTCGAATAGACATTCCCGGATACTGGCAAAAACGTCTTCACGGTGGCACGCAGCCAGTGCTGGCAGCCACCTGTGCACTGTGCATGAGCTCAGCCGTGTCTGGTCATCCTGGCTGTTTACCAAGGCCTCGCGGACTCTCGTTGCATTTGGTGCCAATTTCTCCTCAGCCACTTGTGATTTTCAGCCTGCTGTTTTTGTGATGACTGAGTTCCCCGATCTGCATCCTGGTCACCTGCTGCAGTGGAAGCCTGATGAAGCCCTCGGATTTTTAGCAAGCCGAGAATTCCTCTGGCACACTTTATAACATTCCCAAGTAAACCTCTACCTCCTTTCGGATTTCTGTTGGCATGACTGAGAGGCTCGCATTCGCGGCAGGCATTCACGGTTCCTCCCTCTCTTTCCTGTCGTGGGCTTCTGCTTTTCTAGCGACCTCTTGAGCTGTGCGCTTTTGTAATTAGGGTTGTGTTTTGTCACGTCTTGTCTGCGCAATTGTATTAGTCACTGTTATCCTATGAATGACAATTTTTTTAACGTGTCCTTTGCAGAAAGGCACTTGTAATTTACAGTTTGTGTGAGGGCTTGTGTGGCTGTGTTTTGCTACTGTCCTCTGCTGTGTGGTCATGTAGTGTTACTGTGTCCTTTGAGAGATGGTTTAGGTGTGGCACTTTAATCTTTTAGGTGTTGTATTATCGTGTCACTTCTAAGCTGAGGTCGCTTCAGTGTACGGCAGTATTGTTTTACCGTGTACTTTATGTGCATTGCTGTGTTTTGGTAAAGGCTGTCCTGTGATACAATGCCATTCGTAAAAGTCTGGTTGTGCTTTGCTGCCTTACTTGCTTTTATGGGCCGTGGAGACTGTGCCCTTTAAGAGAGGGTGATTTATCTTTCTGAGTTCCTTTTTCGGCAGTGTTATTTCTAGCTCAGTTTGGGCAGGTGTTTTTTTTGGTACACTAGAACAGTATTCCTGTCTGTTAACCTTACATCATTGTACACATCAAAGATTTATATTTCATTGCCTGAATTTTTTTTAATACATTTGCGCACCATTGCAACATTTGCTAACTGTAACTACAAAACCAACAAAGGAACGAAGGAAACCACACACCCCCAACACTGCCATCGCCACCGAAAGAAAGTGGGAGCTAGGGGATGGCCAGAACTACTTCTGTGTTCAATATTATATTACTGACCTAGAATTAACGATTTATTAAGGACAGTTATTAGAAGGTCCGAAAGGCAAGACATATTGGCTTTGCCAATGCTTGTTATTTTAGGGATGGCCTAGAGACCTCCTTTGCTGTCTAGCCAGCCAATTTTAATAGAGACTTTTATTACTTCATATTCTAAGCAACACTACATGCAGAAATGGGCTGTGGGTCAGCCTCCTTCAGCAATTTCTGTCACTCATGTTGCAAAGGGGATAAGCTGCACCCTGGTGCATGGACCTTTAATCCCAGTCTGAGGTTTAATATCAATAAATCAGCAATACATCAATAACTGTGAAGCACATTAGGCCCCCTAAGGATGACAGAGTAGTAGATCTGCAAACCACGAAGGTTTATTGGCAGATTATCAAGTTACAAAATCAACTCATTCACATTAGTCATAAATCAATAATCATCATATAAGAGCATCGGTCAGTATGATTCAAGGTGATTCAAAATCGCAAATGCAAAGACAAACTGTTTAAAGTTACCCTAAGCAAATCAAGCAAATTCAATTTCCCATTAATTGAAGTTGAAGTTACCTGTTATTCTACCTGATGATCTGAGAGAATGGGGGGAGGCGGGTAATAGAGCAGAAGGTTTCAGCAAATAAAGCCTCTTAAAGACAGAATAAAATAAAGAGTCAGTCAGGCAAGTGAAAATGGATTTGCTCAGGAGTCAAACTTTTTGAGAAGGAGCAAAGTAAGGCATTTGATGGCAGGAGAGTAGATAAATGAGCCACATAGTCCTCATGGAAGTGATTTAATCATTTGTCGATTGCTTGTACAAATATATGCATTTTACTGCAAATACCTGAAGCACCTATTTATTTTTGGTAATTATCGAGCTAAGATCATACATTCAGTACCGTATATTAGAACATTGGAATGTTGGGAGCTCCATTTAAGACAATGGAGTGCTCCCTGCTTCTACGGGCCGGTAAAGGCCCGCAGAGCAATAGTTCAATATTTTACAAAGGCCTCTCGGAGCTCGAGAGGCCTTTTTTGTATTTGTTAGAACATTCTGCTCTCTAGTAGCACAATGTTCTAATAGCCTTATAGCCCTTCGTAGCAGGGCTATACAGGCTATTAAAGTCTGCTACCTTGTTAAAGTCCCTCGTCTTCAGCTTGGGCCTTTATCGCAGAAGCGGGCCTTTATTAGCCGGTATAGCCCGCTACGGCGGACTATAAGGCTATAGTATATATTTGTGCAAGCAATCGACAAATGATTAAACCACTTTCATGGGGATTGTGTGGCTCATGTACTTGTCTCTCAGGGCCCTTCAGCCAGTTTGTTCTTGCTCAAGGTTAATAAAGCTTTTCCAAATGATTCCTAGTGGACTTTTTTTTTTTGTATTTATGACCTGTACAAGGAATGGACATAGATATAATGTAAAGGTTTTTGGTTGCTTAGCACCTTTGCATAGAAGGTCCAAAACAGGAGGCTGTGCTCCTTGCAAAGTTAATGATTTCTTGTTTTATATTTATTAGGATTTTTTTTTGTTTTAAACTGTAGTAAAACAAACTATATATTGGCTGATGATTTAGGAGGTCAAGCTTTCCACCGGGGCAGCCGAGCCACAGACGCTGCCAGCCCACCACAGATAAGAAAGAAAACAGGCAGGCATGGCTTCAGATGGACTACTTTGACTACGGTGTACCCCTAAAGGCAGAAGACCCCCAAAAGGTGTTTCCCAGCGGCAGAGCTGATGGCGGCTCCACCGTGAGGAAAGCCAACATCTCTGACCTTTGATAGGGAAAAAGGTGCGGCAGGTGAGCAGTCATGATGTCTGAAAGTATTTCGATGAGTCTTAAAACTCTGGTTTTGGCTCACCTAACTGATTATCATAGGCTTATATTGACCCAGTACCGTTTAGAAAGATGTGAACCCATGTGACACCTAGTCAACCCTCCTTTGAATTTCTATTTGCTATCAATTAAAAACCTACGCTGGCTAAATAAGTAAGCTGAGAGTAGATGAGCTTTATGAAGTTTTTTTATAATTATTACTGGGATACAATTACTCCAGGATGAGCCTGCTCCCTCAAACATTGTTTGGATTTAGTTTCTTGAGGCTGTAATAGCTTGGTAGGTTTACCTTCAATAGCTAAATCTCCTGAAATTCCTATGATGAACTACAAAGATGAAGGGCGCAGTGTCCTGCCATACTTGTGTGAGTTGTCCGTCGGGGAAAATGAATGTCAACCCGTGGCTCATTGTGCCAAGAGATAAACCATACATACAGTGGAGAAATGTGGCTCAATGGTTAGAGCGGCAGACCCTGATTGCAGAGGTCTGGCCCGGGACCAGGGTTCAATTCCCGCCTCGGCAGGTATTGGGCTCAATTTCCTCGGACCTGATAATTCTCGCCTCGGTGCCTATTCTAATCATGGGTCCCACTCTGCAACTCTGGGCAATAGCTTGCTTAATCTCCACAACGGCGCTGGGATGCCTGGCTTCACCTTGGGGGTGCACAGGAGTGGGCATTTCACAGGGAAATGCCCGGAAGGGTTCCACAGCGGTATGCGTTACAGCGCCAAGACACCCCAGTTTGGGTATTAGTGCGCTTTACAAGTACAAATTACATTTACATTACATTTTCACTGGTATCTTGGCAGTAGGAGGAAATTAGAGGAATTAAACACATAATCTGTCAAATGTGTGACACTTAGAGTGACACTTTCTCATGAATAAAACCAAGCGATTGGGTCCATGAAAAAAGGTTAATATCAGAAATGACACCTTTTAAGTAATAAACGGCTCTAAAAAGATCTCGAAACACTGCAAACCCCCTGAAATGGAAGGTCACAAACCTACCCCCCTTCTAAGATGATCATACTGCAGTGGAGTTGGACATTGGTACGCCGAGGATCATTCATTGCATTTGATACAAACCATAACAATAATTAAATGTGAACTGTAAGGTCCAGGTGTGCTCTTTTTTAAGGGGAGAAGTGGTCCCTTTTCTATTTTCATATAGATTTTTGTTAAAAGATTTTTATTTTTGGCATTATGGAAACATAATCTTTCTATTTCAAAAGAAAACGGACTTCTGTTTCACATGAGGCTGTGCTCATCAGATGCATACCTGCCTTTGAGGAAGAGGCCTGTGGAGGTGTGCTCAGCCCGACAAGAGGAAACATAAGGGTGTACCCCACCTGCCCCAGGGGTGGGGTTCTAAACACACCAGCAACGCGCAGAGAACCCTCACCACTTCAGCACACATCATCAGAATAGATCTCTGTAGAAGTATTCACAAAAATATATCTATATGTATTATTTCTCAAAATATTGTATGTCACATAACATATGAAAATAAGTACTAAAGTGAGACGGCCTGCACACATAAATTGCAAATAAACAGTGCATGTATAAAGCAAACAACATTAAAAAGTCAAAGCTGGGCTCATTAACATATTCCCTATAGAAGTTTATGTGTATGATCACATCAAATGCATAGTACTATCTGTCACGTAAACATTTAGCGTTTTAGTTTAGCTTATCTGCAAAACATTCTTACTTTGCTAATAAGGAAACGCCTAAACCAGGTAACAAACTCAAATACTTTTTAAACAGTTAAAAAAAAACTTTTTGTTAAAAAAAATGCCTTGTTTGATTTTTAGAGGACCCATATATTATAAATTGATGAGAAGTCAAAAGCACTTGTTGGCAACTTAATTTTACGTTTGTCAAGGAAGGTAATCATGCGCACTTAAAATCAAAACTCACCCCAAATCGTTTTCATTAACATTTGGGGAGAGGAGTTGGCCTAACGGCTAGGGTGGTCGACCTCGAATCTGGGGAACTGGGTTCGAGTCTCTGCAATGACGCTGAACATCCTGTAATTCTGGGCAAATAACTTAATCTCCCTGTGCCTAACAAAAATGAATGTGTCCTCATGTAACGTAACTGGTGCTATGTATAGCGCTCTGATACCCGATTCGGGTCAAGTTTGCGCCATATAAAACTCTGGATTTTTTTTTAAAATGTCTTTTGTAATGATTTCATTAGTTTGGCTATAGATTGCATACTTTTTTTACATATCAATCAGGGGGCTTGTATAGCGTGCTACTCACCCGTGAGGGTCTCAAGGTGAGGAGGGGTGCTCCAGAATCAGCTGGAGAGCCAGGTCTTGAGGTCTTTCCTGAACGTGTGCAGGGTCAGAGAGCGTCTGATGTTCACAGGGGGCTCGTTCCACGTCTTGGCTGCGATGTAGGAGATACCATTATACTAGAATTTAAACCAAACAGATAAAAAAAGTATTTGTTCAAAATATTGTTTTGTTAAAAGTATTACTGTCACATAATTTAGACCCCAACATCTAAAAACTATCCAAGGCACCTGCCATAGGGCCCGCGTAATATCGGCGATATTTATATCTCGAAGTTTATGCATCGGAAACCTATATTCAGCAAATGTCCATCTACCGCCAGCTGTTTCTTCTTGACCCAGTCACTTAAGAACATAAGGGAACAGAAACTATTTTAAAAAACACCCACTTAATCTATCGATGAAATCTACCAGGGCCCCCTTTGCTTTCTTGCACGTCACTGGACAGTATTACCTCTGTCCTGACAGTATTTTAAATCCAAAGAAATCCAATCATTCTAAAATAGTTTCTGTTCCCTTATTTTCTAAAAGTGAACGGGTCAAAAAGCAATAGCCGATGCTAGATGGACAGGTGATCCTGCGGCTACATAAATTTATTGACTTTGGTGTTTCATTGCACGTGTGGCTGGCATAGGCACGGGGGGATTGCGCAGGAGGGGGTTTGCGGTAGGAGGGGTGTTGCGCTTGGTGCAATAATAAAAATTAAAGAAAAAACTTACCTTGCCGCCTGCCCGGTACAGCGTCTCTGCTCCTGCTTTCCTCTTGCACATAGAGGATCAGGAAGCAGGCCCCACTGACCAATCACAACGCTGCAATGCAGCGTTGTGATTGGTAAGCATCCAGGCTCCCCTGACCAATCATAACGCTGCAATGCAGCGTTGTGATTGGTTTTGACTGTCCTGGTTTGACGCTCAACCAGGGAATTGAGGCCTGGGTTTGTTCTCCACCCAGGCTGTAATGCAGCCTGCATGGAGAACGGGGAAAGTGCGCATGACTGTTTTGGGTGGCCCAAGAGGACCTACCAAACAGTCATTTCACACTTGGAAGTGGGCAAACTACTCTTCCCCTACCCTAGAGCTGAGCAGCCCCGCCCACCTGCCCACCCGCAAAGCAGCAGGAAGTAGCATAAAATGATAAGAACGCAAATGTATTATCATTTTATGTTTCTGCTTCACACTGCTTAAAAGCATCGGTGTGACACTCCTCCCCATAGAGGAGGAGCCGCCACTGTTTCATTGCCTGGGGAAAACAGCGGCACAGCAAGCAGACGAGCAATGCACCTGTGCAGTGGCTTAACAAAACTTGAGGGGCCCCCTGCAAAGTGCATGGAGGCCCCACAACACTCCGGACCCAGTCAGGAGCTCTCAGGTCAGGGGCCCGCCGCCTGTGCACAGTGCCGGAGGGGGTCCCCTGGACCTCAAGGGTCCCCCTGCACTGTGTGGGCTGTGAGGTCACTGCGCCCGGGCAGCTTGTTGTTAATTCCTGTACTACTGCTTCATAACTATACATTCACATACAAGCTGTAATGCGCGACTAATGCATTTTAGTGCGGTGATGCGGACACTAGCACTAAAATGTGTTTGTCTAACCATTGATACGTGGTACTTAGTAGGGCTGGGAGGGGCCTGCTCTGAGATTCTATCGGGCCGCACTCAGAGTGTCAGTATGGGCTCATTCCGATCCGCATCCGTAGAGCTTACCAAGCGGGTGCCACAGGGCTCATGTTTGAGCCCTACACTTTTTAACATCTATGTGGCCCCCCTGGCCAGCCTCATGAGATCGTACGGATTCATCCCAGTGTCGTACGCTGATGACACTCAGCTTCTCTTCCAATTAAGTCATTAACGGTGGCAGTTAAACAGTCCTTTTCTGAGGGCATGAGGGCTGTATCACAATGGATGGCCTCAAATTTCCTGCAGTGTAAGGTAGGGAAAACAGAGGTTATGCTCTTTGGGGAAGCTACACTGTTGTGGACACCGGACTGGTGGCCACCAGATCTGGGTCCTGTCCCCAGCCCTAAGCAGGTGGTGAAAAACCTGGGTGTTCGTTTGGAACAAAATCTTTCTTTAAAAGAACATGTAAACCAAACAGCCGGGTCCAGTTTTCACGTAAGTGGACTACTCCGAAGAGTGTTTCCTTTACTACCAGACCCTACTAGGAAAACCCTTGTCCAGGCCCTGGTGCTCAGTCACCTGGATTATTGCAATGGGTTACTGATTTCAGCTAACAGCTTACTCAGCAGGCTCCAGGTGGTGCAAAATACTGCTGCAAGGCTAGTTCTGAATGCTCCTCCCAGATCTCCATCACGCCCCTTGCTGGAAAAGCTTCATTGGCTGCCGATCCGTCAACGGATTAAATTCAAAACATGCTGTGTTGTTCATAAGGGTATACATGGCCTGGGCCCTACATATCTGGCGGAGAAGTTTGTCCCCTACAATCCAGTACGTGCCCTCCGCTCCAGTAATCAGTCCCTTCTTCAAATCCCCCCCATCAGAAGGGCAAGACGGGGTGGAAAGGCCCTTTCCTACCTAGGCCCTTGCCTTTGGAACAAACACCCCGCTACCATCAGGTTTTGCACAGATCATCTTGCATTTAGGAAACTGTTAAAAACATTTTTGTTTCAAACTCAGCACCTTCTCTAGAGTTCTTGTTCATCCACTCACTATCTGTCATTTGCTGAGCGCAGAGATACTCCTCCGGGAGTCGATTCTTGCGCTATACAAACCAACAAATTAATAAATAAACAAAAGTTACTCTGTGTTTAGCTGTATTTAACATACACCCCTATGATAAACATGACACTAGAATACCTCTAGTCTATGTCCAAAACTGTCTAAATCTTGTAGTCCAGTTTTTGAAGCCATTGATACTGATTTTGTTTCAATGCTATATGTTATCCTAATAACTTGTTTTGCCTCCTCCTTTTCAGTCTGAAGACCTTGGGGCTTGTGCCCAGTTTGACGGCAGTCGTCACAACCGGATGCCCAGCTCCAGTTGCGTCTTCCCCACGTTCACACTGCGGAAGCCCTCCTCGGAGACTGACATTGAGAACTGGGCCTCCAAGCACTTCAATAAACACACCCAGGGCCTCTTCCGCCGGAAGGTGTCCATCGCCAACATGTTGGCCTGGAGCAGCGAGTCCATCAAGAAGCCCATGATCATGACTAACGACCGCAATGTGAAGAAGGAGGCCTGCGACATCTTCAAGCTGATCCAAATGTACATGGGTGACCGGCGAGCCAAGACCGACCAGCTCAACGTGGGGCTGGAGATCGCGACCAAAGGATGGAGCATGCAAGGTCTACGGGACGAGCTCTACATACAGCTCTGCCGGCAAACCACGGAGAACTTTCGCTACGACAGCCTGGCCCGAGGTTGGGAACTCATGGCCATTTGCCTAGCCTTCTTCCCACCTACTCCAAAATTCCACTCCTACCTGGAGGGGTATATCTACCGGCACATGGACCCCGTGAACGACACGAAAGGTAAGATTGAAGGACGGCATCTCTGATAGATGGTGTACTGCTGTCAGAGAAGCCGCTCAGCCTGAAGGCAGCTCTGTCGTTGATTTTTTATAACATGGCCAATGAGTACCACAGTAGTGAGATGGCTACTCCAGTGAGCAAACAGTTGTATCAATGAGAATTGACGTTTATTTTGGAAAAATTGATAGTTTTGTTTCAGAAAGTATGGACTAATTCAAACAAAGCGGCAATTTCTCCTCATGTCTTTAAAAAATGTATCCAGTCTGGTTCTGTTGTAAAGTGCTCTAATGTCCTGGGACTGGAGAAAAAAAAATCTCTCATTAATATATATGAAACCACCTGTGTTTTGGTGTCTTGACCTTAAACAAGGGGCGTAACACAGGCCCCTACAGCCCCTGCAGCCCCTGTGGTGCTGGGGGGGACAAAGTTCTTCGGAGGGGGGGAACAGTCCTTCAGTGGGGCTCCACACAGCCCAAAGCTAATGAATATCTGTGAAATATGTGAGACTCGGGCCCCTCATCATATTTTGCAAGGAGGGCCCATCGTTTTGTGTTACGCCTCTACTTTGAGGACGGTTGCAACATTGGGTAATAGTCGCTGATTCAGGGTTTACCTGTGGACTTTTGTCCTCCTTCTATCTCCGTTCCAGTAAGCACCGGCTTCTCCGTCTGGCGGACAAGCTGCAATGAGCGGCTGTGAGCCCAGCGTAAGAAAAGTAAAGTGTTAGCCGTATTTACGGTTTAATAAAAAAAGACCAGGCAATCTTGTGAAGATAATGAAGTTATTAGTTTGATGCATAATTCTCTGGCTGGCTTTCAAGACATAAATGTGTTCCTCTTTTTAAAACCTGCACCCTCTTCTTAGATAAGGTTATTTTAATTGCATTTTACAGTGAAAGAGCAGGTTTAGAAGAAATAGGAAGGAGAAGAACTGAATTAATATTTGTTCTCAGATGTCATTCAAAGCACTTCCCTGCATTAGAGGGCGATAGATGTGCAGATTCCCCTGTTGTGCCTCTTGCATAATGACTGAAAGCATGGGAAATAATCATACCTAGTTCCTGGGAATTGCCAGGGGGTAGACTGAAAATTTGTGTGTTCTTGTTTGTATTGCAGATTGCATTAAGGCTGGGAGAGGTCTCAGAAATATACAGGTTCATATTTATTAATGGGTAATATATTGTCAACTGCAGTCTGTGGAGCGACAGCTATTGGTATAATCTCAAACTCCTGTGGTTTCCTGTCTTTCTGTGGGTTGTAGTTTCCATTCAAAATAGCCAGGCTCTGCTCTCGATTTTAGTTGCCAGTTTAGAATAGCCCGGCTTGTGTCTGCTTTTAGCTCCCATACAAAATATACAGACTTCTGTCAAGATTTTTGTGCCCATGCAGAATAGCCAGGCTCGTCTCTAGTTAGGTCTCGCCTGCGACAGCACATGTGCTGCATGCGCTCTCACTTGTGAGGGATATTACTTACACAAAAGGGCTTGGAGCCCGCCCGTGCTTAACCCTTGCTGACTTCATTGTTACTCTTCTTTGCTGCTTTCTATAATACCAGTGCATGCCAGATGTCACTTCCTTTTCTTTCTGTGGAGCATGGACCAAGCACGGATTGAAAGATCTTCATTTGTGTCCATCCGCTGATCACGCTGTGATTGAGGTACGCGTTTCATGACCCTTCCTCTGTTTCCAGTTCTGTGCTGCTTTCTGTTTTCAAACACATTTTTAGAAATTGCTCACCTACTCCTACATCTTTTGACTTACTCGTACAACTAAAATAAAATAACATTTTAAGTGGATTGGATTAACCTGCTCTAATGTATAAATGCTGCACTAACAACACATTTACATCTTTATGATGCTTGCTGCGGCCCACCTGTTGTTGCTGATTTAAGCCATTCAGCCCCTTTATGCCTCATAATTTTGCATTGATTTTAAGTTCAGTTCCTCATTTGTTACTTACACCAACAACTGTACTACTCTACGCTTCTCTACTTTATGCTACCACACTGTCCGGCACTCTACTGTATGACACTCTATGCCATTATGTTCTACTACACTCCACTCTCTGCTGCTCTATCCAGCGCAACTCTGCCATGTCACTATTGCACGCCCCTCCATGCCAGTCAATGCTACTCTGTCACTGTACACCACTACTCAAGGCTACTCCACTCTTCACCAATCCACTCCACACAATGCCACTCTATGCCACTCCACTCCACCCTACTCTATGCCATTTCACTTTATACCATTCCACTCTACATCACTCCACAACACTTCACTCTATAACACTCTACGCCACTCCACTCTACTCTGTGCTCCTCCACTCTTTGCCACTCCATGCCATTCTACTCTACTCTACTCCAAGCCACTCCACACCACTCTAAACCAGCCCACGCCACTCTACACCGCTCCACCCTATACAGCTCCACACAGTTCTCCCCTCCTCACCACTTCACTCCATTTTACGCCACTCTAATCAATGCCACTCTATTTTATGCCACTCCATTCCGCTCTACACCATCCCAATTCACTCCACACCATTCTACTGTACGCTACTCTACTCTACACCACTTCACTCGACTCCATACCACATCACTCTCCCCTCTATGCCACTCCGTGCCACTCGGGTAAAATCAGTGTCAAGGATGAAAAAGAACTTGAAAGTGTAAGATAAAGTGTCAGGAAGTGTCTGGTGTTGGATGAAAGAAACTTGTGGTGGAATCAAAACTATGTAGCATTGGTATTCAGTACTTCCAACATTCGGTAGTGCCAACACTTGTGCTAGTAGCCAGGACAGGAAGATGTGATCCCTCTTTCTGAGTCAAACCAGTCTATCAGAGGGCTTTACACGAGCACCAGTTTCGTTACAGAAGAACACATTCATTTTTGTTAGGCACAGGGAGATTAAGTGATTTGCCCAGAGTCACAGGAAGTTGAGTGTCATTGCCGTGACTCGACCCGGTTCCCCAGCTTCGAGGTCGACCGCTCTAGCTGTAAGGCTACATCCTCTCCCCAATGATGGCGGTTCCTGTCGTACAAAGAAGCATAAAAACAGAAGAAAGAGCAGCTACGCCAGAACAAGTAGTGCTATCAGGACTGTGGGTATAGCAGCCACTCTGAAACCCTCTCCTACACATGGTTACAAGGATTTGTCGTTGGGCTGGCTTGAGGTACAACGAGAAGGGATTTACCACAGAAGCAGACCGTTTCTGTAAAGCACAGGCCCGACTAAAGGCAAATGTAAATCCATAAACCATTGCTAGCCTGGGCAGATAGCCAACTGTGAAATAAGTCGATGACCCCCCCGCCTTTCCCCTCCAGGTCCCTATCATCCGTGACGACACACATCGTTTTAGCTTACTAACATCAACGTGTTAAGAAGAGCATCAGTAATCGCTGTCAACCAGAAGCCGGCGTTCCAAAGTACATCAGATGCGTTATCGCACATCAGGAGACTGAGTTTGTTTCCATGCTTTTCTGTGGGAGGGGCACATGGATGGGCCCGTCTCCCATGAGAAAGATGTAGATTTGGGTGTCTTTCGTGCCCCCAAATGGGAGCAGCATCTCTGGCTCGTCTGAGCCGCAGTCAGATACCCTAACAAAAGATTACGCGGAAGATATATTCCATGTATTTCATATTAAAAGTGGTAATGAAGGCCTGAAATATCGAGTAATCCACATTCTTTCCATAGAGAGGCTTCAGCAAAAGAAGGCCAGGAGGACATTTAAGGAGAATAGACCTGCACTGGCCATTTCTGCATCTTAAGGTAGGATTCCCTTAGGTTCCGCCTTTTGCAGGACACTCGGAGCTTCAGGCCGTCTGAAGCGCATAAGGCAGCACCAGCTTTGATTACAGGTGACTTTGTGAGCATGCCAGGGCGTGTGCCAACATACCTAGATGGCGTGCACTACTCCTGGCGGCCACCTAGGGGCAGTATTGCAGGCAGCCGAGGTCTCCTATTGACTGGTAAGACTAAATCTGTGCAGTCCTCCAATGATCATTGCTGCTAGTATGTGGTATCTCTGGGCCCTGCTGTTCATGGTCCCCGGCACCAAGTCCTCATCATCAACCTGCAGCTTTGCTTCACATTAGCAAGGTCACTCTGCAGGTCAGGACCCAGTAACTGGGGGTGCACCTGGAAATAAAGGAAGTGTGGACCCCTGACCGAGACTGAACGTACATATGTGACCCATTGCCACATCCTTGCCTAGCAATCCCCCGCTTTTGGACCCCTCAGCCATTAATTGGATGTTTTACACACTCACAGCCTTTAACCTGATAGGAGTGAATACATAGAGCCTTGTGTTACTGGTATACCCTTTAGGATACAATCCTTGCACCAGGAGACCAATCAAAGGTCAGGGGCTTCTTTGAATCTTTCCAGGAGTCCTCTCCCTCACATGGCTCCACGTCCGGCTCAACCACAACCAGTGCCATCCCCTTCTGAGCAGGCTGTAGCCAGAGACATTCTGTAGTAATGAAGTCTGTGGCTGAAATGTAGTTTCAAGTAGATTTATTAAGTTGTAGTTACATGTTGTAAAGATCATGTAGAGCAGCCCCACCAGAAGCAGCCTCTCTGCTGCTCAGCCCACCTTCAACTGTCCACACTCACACCAGGCACCCAGGCATTCCAAACATGACCATCACAGCAACATTCTACACAGATTACTCGCACTGGCTGAGCAACTAGGAACCAGGCACATAGGAAAAGTGTAAACACAACAACACGATATCACATATCTTCTCCCCTTAAAATTGAAAATCAAATAAGGAATACCAAAAGGAAACAACTATACATAACAATGTACAAAAGAAGGAAATAGTGCGGAACCGAGGGATGCAAGGTAAAACACCACATCATGAGAGGGAATAAAGACTAAACAAAGGAGAAAAGAAGAATGAATAGATACACACAAAGTATCTCCCATCCCCCCCTTCATTAATAAAAACAAATCTAAATGATTCAAGAACGTTAACCTCACAAGAACAAAGTGAGATAACACCACACGAAAGCGTGAAACATAAACTCATGAAAGATGCAAAAGAAGAATCCAACCACGCACTGCAAAGCAGGGCAAAGCACTGTGAAGATAAAAACACGGGATACACGTACCCCCCAGAACTCCATCACTGTGGGTGAACGGCACCCATGTATAGACTCCTCATGTAAGGAGCAACAACGAAAACTGTGAAGAAGGGACTGAAACCCAACTTGCCTCTCCTCATGTAAGGGACAAAACTTGCAAAAATGGGGATGTGACCCATAATGCAAACAGAGTAGATGGGACTAACACCCATTAAGTCAGCCCTCCTGTAAGGTTAAAATGACTTATCATAACCTCCCTCAGGTAAGAGTAAAATTATAAAGCCACCCCTCATTTAAAGGACACATAACTTACTGCGTAAAAATGGGACTATAACCCATTACCTGTGTAAAAGGGAAATACACCCCTTAAGCCACCCCTCCGGTAAGGGTACAGTGACTTACTAGGTGCAGCACAGGGTGACTTGCACACGGTACATCAAACCAAAGAAAAAAATGAAGGACAGGGTGACTTGCACACCTTAACCCTTTCGATGCTGATGACGAGCTGGGCTCGTCATGGTGCACAGTGGTCGTGTGCTGATGACGAGCCCAGCTGGTCATAAAACAATGAAAAATAGCAATTTCCAGCACAGGAGGGGAATTGCCTTAGCAGCGAAGGTGTTAAAACAACGTGCAACACAGGGTGACTTACACACATTAAAACAACTTGCAGCACAGGGTGACTCACACACATTAAAACAATGTGCAACACAGGGTGACTCACACACATTAAAACAATGTGCAACACAGGGTGACTCACACACATTAAAACAATGTGCAACACAGGGTGACTCACACACATTAAAACAATGTGCAACACAGGGTGACTTACACACATTAAAACAACTTGCAGCACAGGGTGACTCACACACATTAAAACAATGTGCAACACAGGGTGACTCACACACATTAAAACAACGTGCAGCACAGGGTGACTTACACACATTAAAACAATGTGCAACACAGGGTGACTCACACACATTAAAACAACGTGCAGCACAGGGTGACTTACATACATTAAAACAACGTGCAGCACAGGGTGACTTACATACATTAAAACAACTTGCAGCACAGGGTGACTCACACACATTAAAACAATGTGCAACACAGGGTGACTCACACACATTAAAACAACGTGCAGCACAGGGTGACTTACACACATTAAAACAACTTGCAGCACAGGGTGACTCACACACATTAAAACAATGTGCAACACAGGGTGACTCACACACATTAAAACAATGTGCAACACAGGGTGACTCACACACATTAAAACAATGTGCAACACAGGGTGACTCACACACATTAAAACAATGTGCAACACAGGGTGACTTACACACATTAAAACAACTTGCAGCACAGGGTGACTCACACACATTAAAACAATGTGCAACACAGGGTGACTCACACACATTAAAACAACGTGCAGCACAGGGTGACTTACACACATTAAAACAATGTGCAACACAGGGTGACTCACACACATTAAAACAACGTGCAGCACAGGGTGACTTACATACATTAAAACAACGTGCAGCACAGGGTGACTTACATACATTAAAACAACTTGCAGCACAGGGTGACTCACACACATTAAAACAATGTGCAACACAGGGTGACTCACACACATTAAAACAACGTGCAGCACAGGGTGACTTACATACATTAAAACAACGTGCAGCACAGGGTGACTTACACACATTAAAACAACGTGCAGCACAGGGTGACTTACATACATTAAAACAACGTGCAGCACAGGGTGGCTTACACACATTAAAACAACTTGCAGCACAGGGTGACTCACACACATTAAAACAATGTGCAACACAGGGTGACTCACACACATTAAAACAATGTGCAACACAGGGTGACTCACACACATTAAAACAATGTGCAACACAGGGTGACTTACACACATTAAAACAATGTGCAACACAGGGTGACTCACACACATTAAAACAATGTGCAACACAGGGTGACTTACACACATTAAAACAACGTGCAACACAGGGTGACTCACACACATTAAAACAATGTGCAACACAGGGTGACTTACACACATTAAAACAACGTGCAGCACAGGGTGGCTTACACACATTAAAACAACTTGCAGCACAGGGTGACTCACACACATTAAAACAATGTGCAACACAGGGTGACTTACACACATTAAAACAACGTGCAACACAGGGTGACTTACACACATTAAAACAACTTGCAGCACAAGGTGACTTACACACATTAAAACAACGTGCAGCGCAGGGTGACTTACACACATTAAAACAACTTGCAGCACAGGGTGACTCACACACATTAAAACAACGTGCAGCACAGGGTGACTTACATACATTAAAACAACGTGCAGCACAGGGTGACTTACACACATTAAAACAACGTGCAGCACAGGGTGACTTACACACATTAAAACAACGTGCAACACAGGGTGACTTACACACATTAAAACAACTTGCAGCACAAGGTGACTTACACACATTAAAACAACGTGCAGCGCAGGGTGACTTACACACATTAAAACAACTTGCAGCACAGGGTGACTCACACACATTAAAACAACGTGCAGCACAGGGTGACTTACATACATTAAAACAACGTGCAGCACAGGGTGACTTACACACATTAAAACAACGTGCAGCACAGGGTGACTTACATACATTAAAACAATGTGCAACACAGGGTGACTTACACACATTAAAACAACGTGCAACACAGGGTGACTTACACACATTAAAACAACGTGCAGCGCAGGGTGACTTACACACATTAAAACAACTTGCAGCAGAGGGTGACTCACACACATTAAAACAATGTGCAACACAGGGTGACTTACACACATTAAAACAATGTGCAACACAGGGTGACTTACACACATTAAAACAACGTGCAGCACAGGGTGACTTACACACATTAAAACAACGTGCAACACAGGGTGACTTACACACATTAAAACTTTAAGGCCACACCCACGTAAGAGTGAGTAGAGCATAACCAAGAAATGGGTGAAGACCACCACCCACTATGGCACTGGAAACGACCTCATGTAAGGTATAACTGAAGCTTCAACACCAAGCATAAAAGGGAACATGCACATTTAGATGTTATGGAGAAAAACAGCAATGCAAACAAATAAGAATGAGACTTGACAAGGTAACCACAACCCCGGTGAGCGAGCTCTCACCCAAAAGATACTTGTCACACACTCTTGTTAGTCCCTGTAAATCAACGCTGTAAAGCAAGACTATCCAAAGTATAACAAAGTGTGCCACACTGAACTGGAATAAACTTTGACACCAGGCTACAACAGAATTGAGAGACACTCTCAAGAATGTCTCTTGGAACTCCTCACCAGTTGCCAGCCTCTCTCAAAAAGAATATCCCTAGAAACTCGCTCCCACACACTTATTCCGGAAGTGGTGAACAAGGGTGGCAGCGCAATAATACTACAGCAGCTGCACACACCCTGGACTTACTACACGGATGGAGCGTTTCACATTTCACCAGTCTGCCGGATACCAGTCCTCAACCAACCACGAACCTATGGAGACACTGACTGGTTGCACCTCCATCAGTCGATCATTGCCAGGAGAGTGGAAAATTAATCCTGATGAGAACCGGCATCACTGTGACGCTACAGACGACTTCTCACCACAGTCAGGTGCTGGAAACATAGCAAGGCGTCCATGGTTTACAGTTTCTCCTCTACAACAATAATCAAACACCCACAGTAAAAAAAAAAACAATTGCGGCATGCATGAGTAAAAGGCACCGGATAGCTCAGTGTGCTACCAAGCTTGTAGAGAGCTGCCGCCAACCGCAAGATGGCGGCACGCATTGGTGACGCTCGCCTGGTGGCTCAAGGCACGTCCATGGAGGGAAGCATCCAACATCACCTAGGAACTGCACAATTTTGAAAGTGGGCAGTGACGTTCAACTGCCCAAGATCCATGGAAGTCATGTGAAATTTAAAAAAAAACTCACCAAAATGTTTGTCCAACAGCTAATGAGCACCTCTATACGCCGTCTCAGAGTCCACTTTGATTACGTTGTCGTGCGCAAACAGTAGCAAAATGTAAAAGGCGATTAAAAAAAATGCCATGAAGGTTACAGGCAGAGTCCAAACCATCAGTGGCTGTGAAACACAACCCATGGCTGACAAACGTTGAGCTTGTAGAATGCCCGATTACACAAGAAAATCAGCACACTCCGTTGAGCTGCCAAACATATTTTCAAAGCACAATGAAACTCCGTTTGAGAGGCCCAGTCGCATTTGTAGAGGTTGATGTGGCAAACAATTCTTGTTACTTTAAAGTCCAAAAAATGTGATGATGGTGAGCACAGCACGCCTAGGCTGGGGCTGTCCGGTGTGAAGGACACTGGTGGAGCTGCAAGGCGAGATGCTCAATTTTCACTTGTTTCTTGAGGATCTTGTTTTTGTGTCAACACTTCCTCCCGGAACTGTACTGTGTGCTGTCTGCACCTGTCGTTACTGTAGGTTCCTTCCATATTCTTTGCCATGTCACCATTAACTTCTTTAAGACCACATGTAGAGCATCAGTTAGTCTCCAGATAGTCGCCGAAAATGTGTAGTAATGAAGTCTGTGGCCGCGATTTAGTTTCAGGTAGATTTATTAAGTTGTAGTTACATGTTGTAAAGATCAGGTAGAACAGCCCCACCAGGAACAGCCTCTCTGCTGCTCAGCCCACCTTCAAGTGTCAACACTCACACCAGGCACCCAGGCATTCCAAACATGACCATCACAGCAACATTCCACACAGACCACTCACACTTGCTGTCCAGCTAGGAACCAGGTACATAGTAACAGTGTAAACACAACAGGATATCACACATTCCTTGCTGGGGGGGCTGTGCAGACTGCCCAACTCGTACCCAGTCCTACTGAACCACAATATTTACTGCAACCCTCCCCCTTAGAGTGTGAGTAACAAGCTCTACGTAGAAAAGCTTATCGACGTGCCCAGATTAGGGTTTCATGTTGTTAGATACAGCAGACAGACCGGCAGAGGATCTTCAGCAGACAGACCGACACAGAGGATCTTCAGCAGACAGACCGACACAGAGGATCTTCAGCAGACAGACCGACACAGAGGATCTTCAGCAGACAGACAGACACAGAGGATATTCAGCAGACAGACACAGAGGATCCTCAGCAGACAGACACAGAGGATCCTCAGCAGACAGACCGACACAGAGGATCTTCGGCAGACAGAACGACACAGAGGACCTTTAGCAGATAGACCGACACAGGGGATCTTCAGTAGACAGACCGACACTGGGGATCTCCAGCAGACAGACCGACACAGAGGATCTTCAGCAGACAGACCGACAGAGAGGATCTTCAGCAGGCAGACCGACAGAGAGGATCTTCAGCAGCCAGACCGACACAGAGAATCCTCAGCAGCCAGACCGACACAGAGGATCCTCAGCAGCCAGACCGACACAGAGGATCCTCAGCACACAGACCGACACAGAGGACCTTTAGCTGACAGACCGACACAGAGAATCTTCAGTCGACAGACCGACACTGTGGATCCTGAGCAGACAGACCAACACAGAGGATCTTCAGCAGAAAGACCGACACAGAGGATCCTCAGCAGACAGACCGACACAGAGGATCTTCAGCAGACAGACCGACACAGAGGATCTTCAGCAGACAGACCGACACAGAGGATATTCAGCAGACAGACAGACACAGAGGATCCTCAGCAGACAGACACAGAGGATCTTCAGCAGACAGACACAGAGGACCTTTAGCAGATAGACCGACACAGGGGATCTCCAGCAGACAGACCGACACTGGGGATCTCCAGCAGACAGACCGACACAGAGGATCTTCAGCAGACAGACCGACAGAGAGGATCTTCAGCAGGCAGACCGACAGAGAGGATCTTCAGCAGGCAGACCGACAGAGAGGATCTTCAGAAGCCAGACCGACACAGAGAATCCTCAGCAGCCAGACCGACACAGAGGATCCTCAGCAGCCAGACCGACACAGAGGATCCTCAGCACACAGACCGACACAGAGGACCTTTAGCTGACAGACCGACACAGAGAATCTTCAGTCGACAGACCGACACTGTGGATCCTGAGCAGACAGACCAACACAGAGGATCTTCAGTAGAAAGACCGACACAGAGAATCCTCAGCAGACAGACCGACACAGAGGATCTTCAGCAGACAGACCGACACAGAGGATCTTCAGCAGACAGACCGACACAGAGGATATTCAGCAGACAGACAGACAGACACAGAGGATCCTCAGCAGACAGACACAGAGGATCCTCAGCAGACAGACCGACACAGAGGATCTTCAGCAGACAGACCGACACAGAGGACCTTTAGCAGATAGACCGACACAGGGGATCTTCAGTAGACAGACCGACACTGGGGATCTCCAGCAGACAGAACGACACAGAGGATCTTCAGCAGACAGACCGACAGAGAGGGTCTTCAGCAGGCAGACCGACAGAGAGGGTCTTCAGAAGCCAGACCGACACAGAGAATCCTCAGCAGCCAGACCGACACAGAGGATCCTCAGCAGCCAGACCGACACAGAGGATCCTCAGCACAAAGACCGACACAGAGGACCTTTAGCTGACAGACCGACACTGTGGATCCTGAGCAGACAGACCAACACAGAGGATCTTCAGTAGAAAGACCGACACAGAGGATCCTCAGCAGACAGACCGACACAGAGGATCCTCAGCAGACAGACCAACATAGAGGATCCTCAGCAGACAGACCAACAAAGAGGATCCTCAGCAGACAGACCAACACAGAGGATCCTCGGCAGACAGACTGACACTGAGGATCCTCAGTAGACAGACTGACACTGAGGATCCTCAGCAGACAGACCGACACAGAGGATCCTCAGCAGACCGACCAACACAGAGGATCTTCAGCAGACAGACCGACACTGAGGATCCTCGGCAGACAGACCGACACTGAGGATCCTCAGCAGACAGACCGACACAGAGGATCCTCAGCAGACAGACCGACACAGAGGATCCTCAGCAGGCAGAACGACACCGAGGATCCTCAGCAGACAGACCGACACAGAGGATCCTCAGCAGTCAGACCAACACAGAGGATCCTCAGCAGACAGACCAACATAGAGGATCTTCAGCAGACAGACCGACACTGAGGATCCTCGGCAGACAGACTGACACTGATAATCCTCAGCAGACAGACCGACACAGAGGATCCTCAGCAGACAGACCGACACAGAGGATCCTCAGCAGATAGACCGACACAGAGGATCTTCAGCAGACAGACCGACACAGAGGATCTTCAGCAGACAGACCGACACAGAGGACCTTCAGCAGACAGACCGACACAGAGTATCCTCAGCAGACAGACCGACACAGAGGATCTTCAGCAGACAGACCGACACAGAGGACCTTTAGCAGACAGACCGACATAGAGGATCTTCAGCAGACAGACCGACACTGAGGATCCTCGGCAGACAGACCGACACAGAGGATCTTCAGTAGGCAGACCGACACAGAGGGTCTTCAGTAGACAGACCGACACAGAGGATCCTGAGCAGACAGACCGACACAGAGGATCTTCAGTAGACAGACCGACACAGAGGATCTTCAGTAGACAGACCGACACAGAGGATCCTGAGCAGACAGACCGACACAGAGGATCTTCAAAACTAACGCTCAACCCTTTGCGGAAGGGATCACGTTTTTAGACATTGAGGTTCGCATCCTGGCAGGTCATCCCGCTGTGATCCAGCTGTCCACAGGGACCCAGTTCAGATGGCAGAAAGCGTGGGAGGTCTGTGCAGAGCCCTCTTCATGAGCAGTTTCCAGGAAGAGCTTCAGTCATCAGCATCACCCAGTCCATTAGGGGCTATTTTGGAGAAAGTGCAAGAAGCTCAAAAATATAAAAAATGCTGCCTGGAGAGCCAAAGTGTGTTCTTGGCTAACATCAGTTGCCTATATTTAAAGGTACAAGTCCAAAGTTTACAATAGATGGCTTAATGTTGGGCTGGTTCAATGTAAATTTGCTAGCATATTATTGGTTGTAGCACATCCTCCTACCTTCCCATAGGCTCTGATCGTAGCCTAATAAAGTGGAGTATTGGGGCTCAGGCCAATGAGGAGACCATCAGGTGATGATGCTATGTCCTCCTACGACCCAAGCTACACTGGCTTCCCACCTGAAGGTGGCAGCACGGAGCCAGGTGACCGCTCAGCTGCAGCTGTCTCTTGGGTACAACCAGTCAACCGCTGGTCTAGTCCGTTTATTTAAGAGAATTAAAAGAGCGTTGGGAATTTGTGACTTTGCATGAGGCCTGTACCCTCTCTTCTTGCACAGTAAAAACATTTGCAACACCTGCACGTAGTACTGTGATCTAAGACTCCTTATGGGTGGTAGAGAGCAGCAGGGAAAGCGGCAGAAGACAGGTTTTATGAATGTGGAAGGAACAAATTGTACAATTTGCTTTTACTGAGCTGAATCTACGCTTTGATTCCCCCTTGTGATTATAGACAATCACTGGTCCCTTTATGCATCTTCCTGCCAGCGGAGGATGACGGGTATTGCTACCGCGCTTCCTACTCACTCCTTCACTCCTGAGGACAACATTTCCATTTTAAAAGGCACGGCGTACCGAAGGCATTGCCTCCCCCGCTCCCAGCTCTATCCGAGATTCACACATTGAGGGATTCTCCAGATCTGAGACTATAAAGGAGGGGTAGCTACGAGGGGGGATTTAAGTGTCTGTACTTTGCGGGGTTGTAGCTTTTCTTTCAGCAGGAGCTGTCATTTCCGCCTCTTCAGCGCGTGTTCTATAGAAAATTGTGACATCTTTTCCAGGAACCATGGAGAGTTATTTTTTTTTTTTTTTTTTACTTTTTCAGTTTTTTAGCGTTTTTCTTTCTTGGGTGGGCAGCACCGAAAGTTGACAGCAGGCGTAGCACCCACCTGATGCTCGTCCTGATGTTCTTATAGATCCGGGGGCATTTAAAGACATATATGCACCCAGGAGTAGTCTAACGTTCTGAATTGCACTTTATATGGTACTACCGCCGTGAGAAAAAAAAAACCTCCTTCTTCATCGACTTAAGTCCACGCCCTGAGGGTTTCATCAAATGCTATTACTTTTTCCTTTGAAACATTGAGAGGATCACTAGTGAACTCAATTATATTCTCTACTTTGCTTCATCGGCACTCGTCAGCGTCCAGTAAATACTGCATGACTACCAGAGAAGCTGGACCATCAGTGAACCTCACTTGGAAGGCCAGAGCCAGCAGGCAGGAAAGAGGTTTTTCATGTATGTGCATGAGTGCAGCTTTTCAAGCGATATAAGCTTTACGTAGTATGACCACACTCAGTCCTGGGTGCTCTCAGATCTTGCTCCTGAGACTGAATGTTCTCCATTGTGGTGCTCGCAAGATAAAACCAGCTGTCAACTACACAATGAGGAAAGGACAACTTGAATAACATGCAAAACAAAATATTGTCTTGCGTGCGATAGGTTTGGATTGTCTGAATTCGGACACTCTGAGGGCTCGGTTTTGTCTGTGTCTTCAGCATTTGGACATCTTACCTCATGTATGTAGGTAGACGATTTGTTGAAAACCAAAGCAACATTAGAAATCAAACTCCCACTGATGGATGTTTCATAAGATGAAGCTTTCCTCTGAGGTGAGGGACACCTGAGCTATTGTGACATAATTCACATTGGGCTCCGAAGAAACTAAGCCTGCAGGTGGTGTAGAACCAGGCAGCTGGACTTGTCTGAATCTATGTAAACCGACAATGAAAGCGATCCACTGACTGCCGGTGGATTCAAGGGTCAAAATGTAAAGTTCTGTGCACCATGCAAAAGACCGGATGACGCAAAGAGCTACGGTAAGAGCTGAAAATGTCAGTCTTGATACGCTTACCAACCACAAAAACAACAATTGATCGACAGAATGCCGAACAATATCTTACATTCACCCCAGTACAGAGATCTGGGACTAAATCCATCGTTTTTTTGCACTCCACACCACCCCAGTTCAGACATGGCCATATGCAAATCAGCCTTGACCCTGTGCCTCATGGGAACAGTCCAGCCCAAACTACCAAGCCATGTCTTTCCTGGACCGGAATCAAGCATCCTAGGACCGGTTTCTGGCTATCAGCCGTCTTCAGCCAGGATAGCTTAACTCCATTGGTGTGGAGAGCATGGGACTCACGTCTGAGCATACCCAGCCCACTCAGTGTGACAAATGCAAAAACCACAGTTGATGGACAGAATGCAGAACAAAGTCATACATTCACCCTAGTACAGATATCTGGGCCTAAATCCATCGTTTTTTTACACTCCACACCACCCCAGTTCAGACATGGCCAACCACACCAGATTGATGTTTTCCAGCAGCTAAAACACCGAGACGGGTCTCTGGGAGCCAGAGTCCCTAATATGTAAAGTCAAACCACACGCCCGTCAAAAAATTCCAGACAATTGGTTCTGATCAAATTGCTTTCAACTAACCCCTCCCAAGGTCGACGAGTGACCAAGGAAATGTCTCATAAAGGCGGCCTCGTCACATCCAGTTGGATTCCGGCTTGCCGACTGTCTGGCTGGACACTCCAGAATGCAGTATTAAGGGTCTCTTAAAAAGGGAGAGCTCGGGGTCTCAAAATATATATATATATTTTTTTTAATCTTTTTTTATTGATGATACAGTTAAGAACAACAAACAATGCACTGCTGTACACCGGCAGGATCATACATAGCAATTTCTCCTCATCGTCAGGCATTCCCTGTGACCTTTCCCCTTCTCCCTGTAGCATCATGAATTTTAACACCCAAGGGAGATTGATTAGGGATCGATATGTCGGAGCCAATGTAGGTGGGAGGAGGGCTAGGATTGTTCCTTTATTCATTCCATTCTCCCCAGATTTCGGGGTCTCAGATATTGAGCTGTACCCCTCCCCCTCTTTGTTCGTTCTCTGGATCAATGTGGGAAAGTTGCTTCATGCAATAGCTGTGTGGGGTACAGCGCGACACAGTGATCAGAGTTGGAAATGGAATACAGTATGCATTTCTTGCCAAAGTTGTGTGGAACACGCCACTTTTAATAACATCTTATGACGTATGAAATATGTTAACAGTATGAACAGCATTGGAAATAGTGTTAATTCACAAAACACACGTAATAAAAAGCAGCTGGAAGGAGCCTGGCAAGAAATCAAAAAATCAAAAAATCTTCAGTGAGAAAGGTGATCTTAGATAGGAAGTGGGAACCTAAACGATAAATGGTAATCCCAAATGAAATATAATTACAAATGAAGACGGTAATCTCCATGGCAACACGCTGTGTGCAGTTTGCAGAGCTCTATTCTTCGAAACTCATTTTTTACGACGCTCAGACGACACCTAGAGCGGGAGGAGACAGAAGGACGCCCGGTATGCAAAGATCAAAGGCAGTGAAAATGAAACTGCCAATGTAGCTAAATGGAATATTTCTAACTTTTCGTCAACACGAGTCATTCTGTACCTCTTTGCTATTGAGTCAATTTCACGAGCTTAAAGGTTTGTGATCATGTAAAAAGCACACAATGTGAGGCACACACACAGTAGCTGCTGTGCGGCGCAAAGGTGCCTTTAAAGAAGTGGACGGTTTTTGTGTTAGCTTTATGGACGCCATGGAGACACACCAGACTGGAGGATGGGACTCTGGTACCGAAACAGGGACCCCTGGGCTCCGAACACGCCACGGACGTCTGGATCCCACTGGCTGGCCCTGTACCGAAGTGTGTAGCAGGACACGGGTGCAGCAAACACAACAAAAGCTGGTGCAAGGGGTGTGTGTGCTCATCACAGAGCCGCCACCATCTCAACTGATCTCTCCGGAAGCACACCTCTGCTTCGGGTGTGTTCCTGATGGGCTCCTTAGAGGATGAGTCAGTACTGTTGTAGGGCTTCACCAGGTAATAGCCAACTCAGGAGACAACTCAAGACCTGGCTGTTCGAACAGTAGCGGACCCCCTCTCCCCTAGCGCCTTGAGACCCTTCCGGGTGAGTAGCGCGCTATACAAGTGTTATGATTGATTGATTGATAGCCCAAAGCGGGGCAGTTGGGGAGATGCCTACTTCCAAGCACTGGCCACCACACCCACACAGCTCACACTTCCAGCCAGACAGACTGGGCACCATCTTCCTCCTCGGAGATGAGTCTGGATGCGCCAGCCCCTCTCTGTGCAAGGCAGACCCTAAGCAAAGTGGAGCAGCGAGGAGGATGGATGGAATGGTCCTCTGTCTTCAGCATCCTTCCTCCCTCTTCCAAACACTGTTCTGAAGGAGGCGCTCCCAAACAGTTGTGGGTAAACCTAAGGAAAGGTGCAGTTTTTTCGGTTTTAAAATGCTTCAAAATCTCAAGGACAAAAAGTATTCGCACTAATGTCCGTAAAGGATTAATCCAGGGTTGAGTTGCATAATGTTTGTGAAAACTACATTTATTAACAAAAAAGAAGCTAACATAGCGGAACCACGTGCGCCCCGATCTCTGGGCCGGATTTTACATGGTGATGTTGGAAGGCAGCTCCCCAGGGACAGCACAGAGGGGAGGAAGGGGGGCTGCCTGCTTGAGGCTTCACGCAGGAGGTGGGCACCAACACAGGTTCTCCATTCTCGGGTAACCTCCAGGCCTCAGAGCTGGGAGTCACTAATAACCCAACAAACTCTGCAAAAAGGCAAAAACCCATGTGAGAACAGGGAGGCAAGAATAAATGTCGGCAATCGCACAGCTACTGTCCGTCAAGGAATTTAATTCCCAGGCCCATGGCCTTGACTTTGCTTAAACCGTGCTTAACTCTACAGTGTTTTTTCACTGTCTCTCTTTTTTTGTAAATCATGTTCCACACTTTCCTCATACAGGCATTTCGTGTTCTTTCCTCTTCTCCCTACATCAGTAACTGTTTTTTTCTTTTATTTTCTTTATTCTGTTTTTGTTCTTTCTCCCCTCCTTCGATCTATCCAAGTTTTCTTTGCATCTCTGTCTGTGTTCATGACACGACAACTTAAAGGGGTGCAGTACTGGTCAGGCACTTGGTGCACACGTTTTATTTTTGTGTTTACTTCATGCATACATATAATAGAGTTTTGGAAAAACTAATTTCGTCTCTATAAAAATGTATCCGATAGTTACAAAAGTTAATTTTTTCTAGTGTTATGGTTGGCACTCTTGAGGATCGAGTAACAACATCCTCGTGTTTATATTATATTTATATCAGGAAGAGTTGTCAGACCATGGACCATGCTCCTTGTAAAGTGAAAGTCTCCTTTCTTGATTCACAAGGACCCTCCCCTTCCACGCCCCAGCCCCTCCTTCCTGTGAGTTGCACAATGACCTGTGAGAGCGACACACCAAGGACTTTGTTCCTAAGAGGTTGGAGTCATTTGTAACAGCAAAAAGAGGCAGCATTGAAGTTCCCCTGATGATATCACCCCCTGTCCCTCCTCTGCTCCCGCTTTCAGA
Source organism: Lissotriton vulgaris (assembly GCF_964263255.1). Classification (NCBI taxonomy): domain Eukaryota; kingdom Metazoa; phylum Chordata; class Amphibia; order Caudata; family Salamandridae; genus Lissotriton; species Lissotriton vulgaris. Next base: position 2,003,071,342 of record NC_141691.1, on the reverse strand, counting down.
TTTCCATCTGTTTTTAGGCCGCTCTTGTGGGCGGCACAAGAACAATCGCCTGTTCTCATTTGACCTTTGGCACAAAAGAGGTCCAGCGAGGCTAACAGCGCTCCCTGGGCATCGCCAGGATACAGTAGGGCCTCTGTGGGCTACTGCTGACCCCTGCTAGTTCGGTAGAAAAGCAATGGCTTCCAAGAACCGCTCGCATATGTGTAGACTGCAGTCTCTGCAAACACACAGGCGGATGCATGCAGTAATCCAATTCATCAGACACATTGGACTCCATGTGAGGGGGAGGCAGGCCTTGTTGTTTTATACAATGACTCTGAATGTATGGGAATGAAAGGAGCCACATGAAGGAGAAACCACTGGCCAATTTTAGTAGGCTGAAAAGCAAACCTGGTGGGCAGGAGCAGACATGTCAGACGTCTTGGTGAGGCTGGGGTCAAAAATGCTACAGGCCCTTTTAGGTGTCCCATCCAAGTTGCAGCACACAATTTTAGATAACTCCACCGAGGAAAGGGAAACCGCAGTATTTGGTGCCAACTACTGGCGTTATCTCACAAGTGAATAGGTAGAGATTAATTTTTATTATAAAAATACATACAGTATTAAGAGCATGGGTCCCCCAATAAGTACGGAGCTAGGAGCAACGAGCCCTGGCTCCCCTCGGCTATTGACACATATGGACAGGAGGCATGGTAGTATATTACACAGTATAATACCCTCATAGTTTCACCCTGAGGTCGTCCTACTCTAGCTCCCTTCCAATCGCTTGTGACCTCTTCTGCAAAGGAAGCGAGGGCGAGCTCCATTTCTAAATATACTCTGTCATTCAAAAGTTTTAAATAGGGGGTAGCGGTCTTTGTAGGAGAAGCTGTTTTCTGCAGGTATCTTTCAGAGGTTGACCACTTGCATTGGGGCTTTACCATCCAATCTGAGTTGAACTTCCCTTGGATCTATAATAAACCATTTCATGTATAACAGGAAACGACTGGACTGGCTTGAAAGCAGTCACTATGTATTGGCCAAGACATCTCCGAAGGACTCGTCTTGATGGCCCTTCAAGCATAAGTGGTCCATAAATAAAGCAAATTGTTTTTCACTTCGTTCGCTGCCACCTTTGGTACCAATGCCATCCTCAGCCCTGTCATGCTTGACAAAAGCTCATAACAAAGGAAGTCCTGCACCGTGGAATCAGTGAAGGATGAACACACGGTACAGAAGCCGCATTTTTCCCAAATTGACCATGTTTTACCAGTTTACTGTTATGTTTTATGTCTAGTACTTTCAAATGGGTAACTAGAGGATGATTATTGGTTTATGGATCAAATAATCAGGTATTCTTGAATTAGAATCATTGCCGAAAAAAAGTCACACATTCTTTCAGATTTGTCCCACTGGGGCAGGACTGTTTTGAAATGGCCGCCTTTGTAAAAAGAAACACCAGCATCACATGGTACACATTTAACCACTTGGTTTAGATTGGTGCCTTGTATGACATGACTGAGCGAACTATGCAAAAGAATGTTCTTGACATATTATACAAATTTAGTAATAACGCCCTGAAGGTGAGATTTATGTTTTATGTAACAGGATTTTGAAATTGTGAATTTGGCAGAGCAAAAACTGTGCACATTTGTATAACTAATATATTATATTACATAGTTTATTAGTCAGATCACTAATATTTGCTCTGTAAATGCCATGCTATCCCTCTGGGAAGAGATGGATTTGGAAATTCCATTACGTTAGTGTTTAGGACTTCTGAGAAACCTGTCCTTAAAGAAAGACTCGGATTGTAGTTTGAGTAGTCTGTCTTCACACTCTATTGCACCTTTGCTTTAAATGCTTATGTTTTGCAAAATGGCGTCCACCATGATTAAGGCTTGCATCGCATCTCCTTAATGCTGTTTCACACATAAACGCACTGTTTCAGACTTTGTGTATGTGTGTCCTACCACCAAGCTGCCATCAATAAACACAACCAGGGAATAGTCAGAGGAATCCAGAGGCAAAAGCTAACATTAAAATTTCATTTGCTAATTTAATTAGACTAACGCTTCCAGAGCACCATATGTTTTCTTCATGTATGTTTATCTGCTTTGGGGTAAGCAGCGTTTGTACTGATCTCGTAGTTTGTGTAATACTCCAAAGGGAAAGTCCCAACCTTGTCCGCCACTCCCATAATACTCTGTAGCCTGGGCAGTGTATCAGGGATGTAGTAACAACCCCTTTGGTGATTGACAAAGCCCATGCCGCTCTCCACCGACACATCACAGTCTTTCTTTCCTTACAAGTAGGGTGCTCTATGTTAGTGTATTTAGTCAGGGTGTTGGTTTTCATCATTCAATGTCTGGTCTCTGCCTCTCCAAAGCTCCATTCCTTTTATCCCTCTGTGTGGACCGATATACCGTTGTGGGGAAGCCAACGCGCCCATCACACTCTCAGATAGTAACCCAAGGACTCTGTCAACAGGACGCCATCTTACCATACTTTCAATTAAATGCAATCCTAATAATGATTCAATGCCTTAAAAAAAGCTGGACTGAAACACCAGATTTCAGTGGTTGGTAAAATCCTAGGGCTGAAAGGGTCATGACCCGTTGATATGACACACCATTGTTACCATGGTCACCATACCACTCCCTCCCCCTTTAAGAAGCATGTTATGAGCGGTGTACACCTTTCTGCCATTTTGTTGTTGTATTACATTTCATGTTGTGTTGTTTTTTGGTGCCTTGTTTCCAAACCATGTGTTGTGATCTATGTACACCTCCCAAAATGTGCAATCTTTTATGTCGAAATTTTGGTTTCATCCTGAGCACAGATACATTTTACTTTTTGTAATTCACGGTTGTAACCCCAGATTGCCATACAAAAGTTAGGAAATGTAAGTATGTGTTAGCAAACTCAGTGATCTCCTTATTAAAGACAAGGGGAGTAAGTGGGTGAAGGAGCCCTTCATCCCAGCTTAATGACTCTCTGTGCGTAGAATTCTGCATTTTTCTTCCACCTATATATCTTTTTAAAATTAATTCCTGATTATATCGGAATTTTCACTAGCCTCCTAATGCAAATTCAGTCTAAGCTTGACCATCCTTTATTTATTTATTTATTTATCTGTTGTCAGACTGGTCTGTCTCTTTTCTGCATATCTTAGCGTTGCTAGACCGCTGGGCCTCTTTTCACCATCCTTTCTCTGTGTTGCCAGCCTGCCTTGCCCTTTTCTGATCGTGTGTGTTGCCGTCCTTTGGTGTTCTTTTTACCAAACCCATTATTAATGCTACTGGACTGCTTTCCCCACTTCTACCGCCCTTTCTTCGTTGTTCGACCATCAGGTGAACTTTGACTACACACTGTCCACCTCTGCTCTTTTCTCTTCTTTTTGCCAGACTGTTCTGCTGCCCCTCTCTTCATTGCCAGGCTGCTGTTTTGACTTGAACCATTTTTTGTTAACTGGCAGATTACAATACCCACTTTGCCTGTGCTATCTAAGAGGGCAGTGCCCACTTTTTCTCTAAGGTGACCCCTATGTCTAGTTGTGCAGCTGAGCTCCTGCTCCACTTCCAGATGGCCCCGCCCTTAGAACATTCCAGTGTGCCTAGAACATTCCAGTGTGCCTCGAAACTCCCTTTCTCTATGTTGATTGACTGCTGTGACCAGTGCCTCTATTTTGTGGTTGTGCCTACCAGAGAAGACAACCTGCCTGCTTGCAAAAGAAAAAAATACAGGCAATAACTTACTGAAGCTTTCAGCCCTCCAATCGCTTACTATTGGTTAGCTTTATCGTCATTTGCTTGCTTCTTATTCAATGACTTGCCCTCACTAATCTATCTTGTGTTAGTCCCTCCCCTGGAACATAGCCTCTGAATGGACTGCTTGCGCCTTTCACTGCTTTCTTTTGGGGAACTGTTTTTTGTATGCACTCCGCGAGAGTGCATGTGTTTTCCAGCTTTCTCCCTCATTATTATTATTATTATTATTATTATTATTCTGAGTTTTATATAGCGCCTGGTTACCAAAAAGGCATCCCAGCGCTCACCAGAGAATGAAACTACAGAGTAATGCGGGGGTTTAGGCAGAAAACAGAAAAGTTTTTAAAAGCTTGCGGAACCGAAGCAAACTGGTTTCCGAGCGAAGTTGTAGGGGAAGAGAATTCCACAGAGTGGCTACATTTATAGAGAACCTTCTGCCACCAGTTCTTACTTTCTTCACCCTCCCAACCTGCAAAAGATGTTGGTGATCAGACCGGAGAGAGCGGAGGGCTTTGTAGGGCTGAACCATCTTCCCCAGAATAGGTGGACCTGCCCCCTGCAGGACTTTATGGGCGATGCAGAGTGATTTAAACTTCACCCTGTCCCTCACAGGGAGCCAATGCAGTGCCTTGAGCGCAGGGCGAGCAGATTGATATCTGGGTATGCCCGTCAAAAGCCTGGCGGCAGCATTCTGCACTTGCTGCAGTTTGTTCATGGCAGATTCTGGAGCACCCAGGAACAACGCGTTGCTGAAATCCAGCCGCGAGATGATAAGCCCCTGGATGAGAAGTCTCCTAGTGACCGCTGGGAGCAGCGGTAGAATCTTCCGAGCCGAGCGGAGCAGGCCAAAGCACACGCCAGCAGTCTTTTTGGCATGGGTTTTAAACGACAGGTCCTGCTCAAGCCAAACCCCGAGGCTCTTAATCTCCTGCTTGGGAGTGGGTACAGGTCCAAGGCAGTCGGGCCAGCTGCTGGGAGACAGAGATGGAGAGGAGTTTCCCAGCAGCATCAGCACCGTCTTGGAACCGTTGAGCTTTAAAGCTGAGCTGCACATCCATGTGTAGATCTTCTCCAGACACGAGTGCAGTCGGTCAGGATGGTGAGCCGACTGGGAAAGGCCTACCACCAACTGAGTATCATCAGCATAACTGATGATTTTGATACCCAGCGGCAGTACCACACTCTCCAGGGGTGCCATATAGACGTTGAATAACGTAGGGCTCAATGAAGAGCCCTGTGGCACACCACACTGGAGAGGGATTGAAGATGATTTTTCAGGGCCTTCCCATACCTCGAATGTGCGACCTTCCAAGAAGGAAGCAAACCACTTGAGGGCCAGACCGGTGATCCCCACCTCTGCCAGCCGTTGGAGAAGCACCTGATGGTCCACGGTGTCAAAAGCAGCACTGAGGTCCAGGAGGATCACTGCCACTGATCCCCCTGAGTCCAAAATGCTCCTAGCGTTCTCCACAACCGCCAGCAGGGCGGTGTCAGTCCCCTGACCGGGACGGAAACCGGTTTGGGAGTCACCTAAGAGGGAATTGGCCTCCAAGAAGTCCGACAGGCGGCTGTTGACCAGCTTCTCAGCGATCTTACTAAGGCCCGGCAGCAGCGAGATAGGCCTAAAGTTGGCAAGGTCGGCGGGGTCCAGATTAGGCTTTTTTAAAAGGGCCTTCACGACCGCCCCTTTCCAACTGGGGGGAACTACCCCTTGAGTGAGGGACAAGTTGATAAGGTCCGTCACTGGGCCACCAATGGTAGATGCCACCTGTTTTAGATATTTAACAGGTACCGGATCTTTCGGGGAACCACTCTTCATGGTCCTCAAAATCAAGAGAACTTCCTCCATGGTAACAGTACCAAAGGAGGTCAGCTCCACTGATCGCATCCTACCCTGCGGACCAGGGATATCACCCGGGGAAGATACCTCACCTGGGTGGGGAAGGGAAGCCAGAATATTATCAATTTTTGTTTTAAAGAAGGACGCCAGTTCAGTGCATTTTTTGCGTGGGTCCTCATGGATGATCTGGGGTTCGGGGATGTTCAGTAGTTCCTTGATAACTCTAAATGATTCTTTAGAAGAGTTGGCCGCAGAGCCTATTCTCTCTTCAAAGAATCCTGATTTTGCCGCACGAATGGCGGATTTGTATATACTCAGGGCCTCCCGATAATCTTTCCGCTTCGTTTCACACCAGTCTTTCCTCCAGGACCGCTCTAGCCTCTTGCAACCCTTCCTTAGGGATCTCAATTCAGGCGTATACCATGGCGCCGAACCCACTCTCTTCCCCTTCATAAGCTGTTTCTTTTTGGGAAGAAGGATATCTAACGAGTCCGTAAGCCAAGTGTGTACATTCGCTTCCGCGACTAACGGGTTAGAACCAGGAGGGGGCCGCGTTGCCTCCAGATGTGCCGACCAGGTGTCAATCGAGAGCCTCGACCAGGCTCTTTCCAAAGTGTAGACCCTTGGGACCATTGCAGCTAGATTCTCAAATTGCCACACTGCGGACACCAAGAAGTGGTCTGTCCAGGGCAGGGGCAGCGCCGGAGAAGGATTAAAATGGCCCAGGTTAGAGAAAATAGGGTCAAGCAGGTGACCCTTCTCATGGGTCGCCCCCGGGTTGGCCAGAGTGATTCCAAACGCTTTGAGATCATCCAACAGATCTACTCCCGGGGCGTTAGAGGGGTCGTCAAGATGGATATTAAAATCCCCAAGAGCCACAAAGTTGGTGGCTGAGGAAGCAAGAAGAGTCGTAGTTTCTAGGAAGGAATTGGGGAAATTTCCCAGAGAGCCAGGCGGGCGATAAATCAACAGGCCCGTCAGAGACACCGTAGATGACAAACGGAGGGTGAACTGACAGCTCTCACAATCAGCCACCCCTCCGTTCTGAACCTTACAAGCAAGCGTGTCTCTAAAGAGGATAGCAACTCCTCCTCCCCTCCCCGCAGGTCTGTCTAGGTGGGATATAAGATAGCCTGGAGGGAGTGCTCTGACCATATCAGGGCCCGAGCTGGGGGAAAGCCAGGTCTCGGTGAGAAACAGCACATCGAGCTCGTGGTCCAGAATAAGAGAGTTAATCTCAATGGCGTGGCTCGGCAAAGACCGGCAATTCAATAGCACCAAGGAAAGAGCAGACTTCACAGCCACAGAATTATGACCGGTAATACAGGCTCTGCACGGTAAAAATGGAGTAGTTACCTCTAGTGCGAAACAGCAGGTGGAAGGGTGGGACGGACGATAGGACAGGAGAGCCTCCCTCTCATAATGATACCTATTGGTAGGTCGCGCCGAGGAGATGGACATAGTGACAGGCCCTAAGCCCGTCCTGGCCCGGACGGGCACAGACGGGCTGAACTCTGGCGTAACTCCGGCGTCATTACGGCGTCCCCGCTGCGCGTGGCCGCTGCGCGTCAGCATGGCTGTCTAAGTAGACAGCGAGCAAGATCGACAAAGGACTTCTGCTCCCTTCAAATACCTAACCTCAGTGTTCCATGTTGCTGTGTCACTCATGTTGAAAGCTCTTTCTTGCATGCTTCTCCCCTGTCAAACTCCTTCCTTCCCTACGCTCAGTGTTTTCTTGCATCTGTGCCTATCACCCCACCACCAGTGCTGCTTTCCCTCGTGTGCTGCATTTCCCCGCCTCCCCTTCGCTCGCTATTGCCCCCCCACCCATTGCCCCCATCTTTAAAAAAAAAGATTTGTTTGTATTAGGGTGGTAGGACCAGGTATCAATTTGTTGCCAGCCCCTCTGCCTTTAAAGAAATTCTTCCAAACTACTTTGTTTTCTTTTTTGCGGGACCTATTTGCATTTTTTCCAACCTGTTTCGATTTTGTCCTGGTTCTTTGGCCTCTTTGTTCTTCCACCGACCACACTACTTTGCCCTTTTAGGTCATTCCTTCTCTTGGTTGCCGGGTGGCTGTGCCCTCTTCGTCCATCTCATCTTTGTTTCGGGCGACTCTTCGCATCCTTTAACCATCCTCTCTCTGTGTGTCCAGATTCCATTCCCCTTCGACGCCCTTTCCCTGGGTTTGCATTTCCCCCTTTCACTCCAGCATGGTTTGAAAACAGGGCACTCATGGTTCAACCATTATGATTTCTGTTTTTGTTATGTTCATTTGTGTTCATCGTTTTGTTTGTTCCCCAGCGACTCAGCACATAAAGCAGCTCCTGGAGAAGGACAACAAGAAGAAATCCAAGTTGAGGAAGAAACCAAAGCCTTATATCGAAGAGCATGATGGTAGGGGTGTCATAACCGCTACTCCTTAGTCTCTGTAGTACAACCGTCCTGTCTTTTGACTCTCGCTTCTCTCTTACCTGACTCCTGACCTCCTAAGTCCTAGGAAAACCCTCTGTCTTCAGCTCTTACTTCTCTCTTACATGCTAATTCCTTCGGCCGTATACAGAAACATAGTCAAAAGTGTAAACCTAGTCAAAGCCGCGTTGACTCCATAGTCTCTGTAGTCCAATCTCTCCTCTTTAGACTCCAACTTCTCCCTTACCTCATCTAACTTCTCACAGCGCTTACTAAAACGCATTGCTTCTCTGAAAACAGTAAGAAGCGAGTCACTTTCTAGTGTTCCCAACTAATGACCTTAACTTGCATGACCAATGCAAACATTTGTAGACACCAAAGTATGAAAATTAACTTTTCTCAGAAGATTTACAGATTTCCAAGTGATGGTTTTAACTTCTTTTTCCCCCTTGTACTCTTAGCGGTTTAAGGTCGATTTTCTTTCTGTTTTGCTGAAAGTCAATGTTTATTCTGCAATGTTTCCTTACGTAGACAACTGACACCTTGTTCAATTGTTGGGGTTCGGTCTGTGCTGGTTCTAGATGCGTCAGGTCCAGGTGAACTTCTGATGTTGCTTGCTGTTGAGGATGAGGTCATTGTGAAGAGGATGTCATTGGTGCTTTGTTTATGGAAGAGCTGTTTGGTATAGAGGTTTGATCTCCAACATCTGTTAAAAAATCAGGTAGATGGTGTGTCTGGGTGTGAGTGGCATCTTTGAACATTTGTGGTGGCCGCGTAGCTTTGAATTCTTTGGGGCAGGTTGAGGCTCTGGAATCTAGGATAACATATCTGACTGTAAAGCATCTTTGGGAGATTCTGTCTACTTGATTGTCAATTGAAAGTGTCACTAACTTTAAATGGTTACATTTAATAAAGATTAGCTTGCATGCATAAAAGATAAAAGTCTGCATTTGTCAATGAAAATATGCATAACCCAACCTTTAGCCTGTGCCTTGATTCGGGGGTGAACCTCTGCATAAAGGTCTGTATGCAGGAACCACATACTGGGAAGATCATTCTAGGAAACATTCTTTTCTGCCTGAAGAAAAGCCCTCACTAGCTGCAATTCTGCCAGAGGTTAGGCAGTGACAGTCTAACTGCAGATAATATGTTGTTTCGAGGAAATCTGAATGGCAAATAATTGGTGGTTCCATGCGCAAATCAAATTTTTCTTTGAGGCTTGTTGGAATATCACATTTAAATATGGCGGTTGGTAGTTCCTTTTCAGGATGGAAGGGTGTTTTGTAGCCCAGTTTCATGAAGTGGTAGCCAACATACTATGCGTGAGCAGGATCTGCAGCTGAAACGCATCATTGCTCAATTTTTCTTCACACCTACACCAAAATGGTGGAACAGCGCTGAAAACTAAAAACAACTGGTGATATACTTGTGTCTTGGAGGTTTCTGTTAAAATATGATAAACCACACTATTTGTTTTAAATTGTTGCTGTATTGAATTCATCATATTAATGGCAGTGTGGCAGGGAATGCTGTGGTTGGTGTGAACTGTGACATTAGCAATAGTTACGTTTTGTGGTGAAGATACACAAACAGAAAGTGGGACACAGTGTATAGGGTGAAGCATGGTGTAAGTCTGTTCAACAAACCTACCAATACTAAGGCAATCTTGCTGAATTTTCAGTGCTTATTTTGTTGGTTGTTATATCACATTTGCAACACAGTTGTGAAATACGTTGTTCTTTTACAGCCTAGTGCTAAACTCAGTTTTCAAAAGCACTCTGTTTGACTAATTCAGTAACTTTAGTAGTTAATAACAACACTGTGTTATAGTAGTTGAAGTAAATAGGCTCTCTTTAATACTTGCCACAAATTACTGTTTAGATAAAAAATTAAGAGAACTTTATCGGAGAAGTCAATCTGACCTCAAAAACCTGAATGACCGCTACAAACTGCTGTTGCTTCCTAAAATATCATATAATCTTACCCGGGTTGCATCATGTTTTTTTTATTTATGGTTTTGCATCGTACATCTTAAGCCTTGAAGATAAACGACCCACATGAAAAGATAACAGGTTTTAAGAAGAAAAGGGGAAGGTGGCTCGTCTCAAAGAGAAAAACGAGAGAGAAAGAGGTGAAAATGAAGCTAGAAAGAAAGTAATGCAAAATGGAGAAGAATGAAATAGGATTTAGAACTACAAGTCCTGGAAAACTTTAAATTAAAAGATGACAGAAGCTTGGGCAAGAAAGTGTAATATAGTGTGGATTAAGCCAACAAGTCGCGTCTAACGGAGGATGCTGCAGATACAGTGACATAAACAATCATGGTCCTCTTGGATGGCCTTCCATCGCTGCAGAAACCAACAGTAGGAGACTTTGCAAAAATACTTAATTTATACTGTTTATGAAATATCATGTACACTAAAAACTTGTTATGCTTCTTGCAGAGGTTCTCTGTATGCAAATGTATAGGACTGTGTTAGATTCCATATGAAATCTCAATCCCATCATTTTAGAGAGGAGGTGTTCGAAGATGTAGGGCCATGTCCATGCCACCCTCTCAGGTTAATCTCCGACTATGCAAATGATTTCCATTTAGATTAATTTTATGCTAATCTCTTTTATGTTATGTAGATATCCTTAAAATGCGGCGTGTAACAGTATGTGAAAATACTAGTTTGTGAAGAAATTATGCACACACTATTATGAGATAGCGTGGTGTAGCTTCTTTAAGTATTACAATTGTGGCATTTGCAAAAATTCTGAAAAATCATTTGAACAATGCAGTGTCTGTGTGTGGCTGTAATGTATTGTTTGGAAATGTTGGCAATCTTGCATTCTCTGAAGCCTTCTTCAGAATATATTTTAATGATTTAACTTACAGCGTTTGTCTGTGTTGTACGAGCTTGTGTTTACTGTTTAGCAAAATGATTTGGTAAAAGGTAAACTCCTGTGTGGATGCATGAAAACCTATCTAAAGATCCTTACGTAAATTACAGGTTCTACGGCTAATTGCAGATGTATGTACAATACTTTCCTTTGTGTTGGAGGGTTCTTGATGGAGAATATTTATCAGAATAGAGAGATGCATAGGAAAGTTGATCTGGTTTGTTTAAATCATGGTGTAACCACCTCAGGCAAGGTATATTTGACGAGAGGAGGGGTGGCATGTTGCTGAGCTTTCTTCATGCAATTGACAGAATGCGCTCCTTTGTCAACTTTGATCAATTGCTTTAATGTGTGCTCTTTTGGCAAGGGTTTTGCATGCAGACTTGCTCATGCTATTCCCCAGCAACACGTTTCAAATGGTTTCAATGAAAATGGAGCGTTCTTTACGTTCCAGACACATGACGCACAGCAACAAAAGTAGAAGAATCAAATTTTCTCCAATATTCCATTCTTATTTCAGCCATGATTTTACTCCACGAGTCAATCACATCTTTTTTCAATTTTTCCTATAAAGACTTTGTACATCCCGTATTTTTCTGATGCTAAGCAAATGCCTAGCCAGGCCTTTTTCATAGCACATGAGATGACGCTGTGCCAAGCAATGGGGAGCCCTGATCCACCAGTGCCCATTGTCATGGAAGATATCGCAAAAATCACTGCGGGTCAGAATCAGTGCAAATTGTGGTAATTTGGTAGATGGCCGGCATATGGTGGTAGTAAAATACAACCATTGGCGGTACCCAGACGGTGAGATTGTTCCTGCTACTCCTGCCAGCGTCTTGATTCCTAAGATGGACAAAATAATGGTCACACGTGGGCTGATGCAATAGATCAGGATGGACAATATACACCCCGAAAAATCACTTGCTAGCCACAGGCAGACTAACAGGCTGAAAGTTTCATGTGAACCCTCTCCAAGTAACCAAAAAAGCCCAGGCCACCCATAAGAATGTAGAATGGGCAATCCTCTCATTGATCCGGGAGTGCCAAATGACAACCAGTGGGACCACTGGTCAGCACCCGAGCCAGCTGTGCACGGGCAGAGTAGTAGCAGATGGCATTCTGCATCACCTAAGGTGGGCTCCCACCAAATTAGATGACAAGTCCACACTACAGCAAAGAAAAAAACTGCATGCTCCTTTGAGCTGCCATCGCGGGTGAAAGCATGTGATCTACAGGCAGGAGACCCGCTTAAGGGTGGGCGTGAAATCCGTTTCGCTGGCGAATTTGTGGATTTTCCGCGATTTCGCGATCCGCGAATCTCGCGAAATCGCGGTCGAATCAGCGGGGACACATTTTCAGCCAAGCAAGGGTTACAGCAGCAGGTGCAAAAGTTGAACCTAATTTCTTTGTAACCTTTTACAAAAGGGTTACAAACAAATTAACTTCAACTGCTAATTGCTTCCTGGCGCCTCGTTGCCTTCTTGCAACTATTCTCTGACCCTGCTCTGACCCTTGAAGCAGGGTCAGAGAATAGTTACAAGTAGGCAACGAGGCACCTGTCCAAGGAATTAAACCTCATCAGGAAGCACTTACAGATATAAAAAAACAGGAAGAAGGGAGAGGATGGCAAATACACCCATTTTGAGTTCTCAGGAGGGGTTAAACTAAAAGAGACCTTTACAGCACAATTTTCATGCATTTTGCTCAAAATAAAAAGCTGTATGTTCTGTAGGGGCAACTCAGGAATCTGGCCCTTCCGAGATCCGGCCTCTCTTTCTTTCTCTCGTTCTCTCTCTCCCTCTCTCTTTCCCTCTCTTTCTCTATCTATCTATCTATCTATCTATCTATCTATCTATCTATCTCTCTCCCTCTCCCATAAACGACTGCATGGGTAACTTCGCTATGCAAGCGGCTCGCGAAGACGCAAAAAGCCCCGCGAACACGCAAAAAACCCTGCGAACACGCAAAAAACCCCGCGAACACGCAAAAAAACAAAAATTCGCACAAATTCGTGAATTTTGCGGATCGCGAATTCGCAAATTCGCGGATCGCGAATTCTCAAAATTTGCCCATGCTTAGACCCGCTGTTGATAAAGGGGATCCATCCCAGCTGCATATTTCGACTCCCATTACAACTTTTTCCCTGGTGAATTGTCAGGGTGCAGGCCACTATGGTGACGGCCAGGTGTATCGAGGAGGACACCTCTAGAAATTTATCCTTTTTCCATAGCTGTTGGAGCAGTGCCTGCTCTATCCTGGTAGGATGCTGCATCCCAAAGGTGCTGTGGTGGCCCCAGCTAAAGGAGTTCATCTGGAGCCTGGTGAGGGCCCGCGTCCCGCGGAGTCTAGTGAGAGGTTGACCTCTCAGGTCTCAAGCATGCTGGCGGGTGAGATACCAGTGTTCTCCTGTCTTTACACGCGGGGCTGTGGGGAGTGAGGCTAACCAATCTCAATTCACTGTCCTAGACGATCATACTCCACCTCCGAAATATCGAGACCTGGTGCATTAAACAAAGCAAACGGTTGTTTATTGTGTAGTCTTCTGTTGGCCATTGCTGCGTTCTGTATTTTGGGAGGAGTGTAGTGTTGTGCATGTGCAGCAATGGGTGAATCCATGGGATGGAATCGCCCCTATTGTTTGATGGGTATGTTGGTCTCGTCCTAGTGGTGCTGGGAGTTATAATAAATAAAGATGACCCCAGGCTTCGGGGCTCCAGGGATGCAAGCAGCGACTCAGGTCTGTTTTTATTCTTATGAACCGTTAAAGCCAGCAACACCGTGTTCTGAGTCCTGTTCGTCTTTCACATTCAGTTTAATCCAAGTGGTTATTTGTTGTCAATGCTAAATGTTAATCCTAAAATAATTAAGGTTAATGGCGGCCATGAAATAGTACTGGCGCACCATGAGCTTGGTCGTGTGATATCAGGGTGGCTCCTCCGTAATGGCGAGAAGCATCACCCCACGTGTCTGAGTTAGTCACAGAAAAGTAAAATGATAATAAAACATTATCCCTTTATTTTTTTGTAACTTGCTCGAGCTTAGGCTTTCGTGGAGGGCGGGACGGGGCCATGACAGGGAGGAATGGTGGCACTTAGAAGTGCGCATGTCAGTTTGGCTAGCCGTCTTAGGCTGGCCGAACAGACATGCGCCCTTCTATTTTTCCGACACAGCTGTGTTGAACAATAGGTGAAAAGCCGCAGGCTCCCAGGCACTGTCTGAGCGGCAAATCAAGCCGCTCAGACCAATCCTGGCGCTGCTCTCATAGCATGAAAGCAGCGTCTAGATTGGGTGAGGAGCCTCTGCTTTCCCAGAGACTGCTGGGAGAGAAGCACTGAGGCGGCTGTAGGTGTTGGAGGCAGCGGCAGTGAAAGGTATGTTTTTAAAATTATTATTTTCGCCTAAATCCCTCCCCTTTTGTTTTGTGGCAGCCGCCAATGTGTGATATCTAAAAACCAAGTTTTTAATCTGTTATTGGGACAGGCCTAGTTTGCATCTTCTTTTTATTGCCTTGTAATGTGGTGCATGCACTGAACTGTCAGCAAGTCCTGTCGGCTTGTAATGTACGTACAGGAAACCTGCCCCTTAGTTGGTATTTTTGCAACACCCACCTTAATGACAGCAGTGCGTGGTGCAGTTGCCATCACTGCTATTTTCCCACCAGATTTGGTCTCACATATGCCATTTGGAGCCACATCAGGGGAAGAAGCAAGAAGCAGCAGCAGCAGGCCCCTCTAAATGCGGCCATCTTTCCCTCTGTTTTCTCTTTCGTCAGACCCCCATCCCCCGGCCTGACCCTATAACCACTATTGCTCATTAACACAGACTAGTCAAAAGGTCTGTGTGAATGCCTGGACTGTGTAGGCCAAAGCCCTGCATACGGTTCCACCTCTAAATAACTCTTCACAGCTCTGTTGCTTTCCCCTCCCATCCCTGCCTCTTGTCATTGTAAACTTCTCATTTTGTCCACCACTTTTCTTGTGTTCAAGCATTCTGCTGCCTTGTAGGGACTTTGCTTGCACCAGACCTCCCCACTATGCTTTCATACATAGACTTATCCCCCCCTTTATGCCTTCTGTTGCCTCAGCTGGCGGTGTCTCTGTTTTCTCGGAAGACACCGTGCCCACCATGCAATGAGATGCATTCCGAGTAATTACCAATGGCTGAGATAAATCCAAAGCTCCCATCCATCACTTTTTTGTTTACTTCAGTGCAACAGGTATGCCCAGACATGGGTACCTTTCTTACTTTGCGACCGGAGCTAGCTGAACCCGACTGATGAGCCCCCAAAGAGAGTGAAGCTGTTCTTGGGTTGCTTATGTTCTGGTTCAGAGAGGACTTCGCTTGTCAGTTCAGGCTGGACTGTTCCTATTGGAGCAGGATCAAGGCTGATTTGCATATGGCTGGGTCTAATCTGAGGTGTCATTGTGGGGGAAAATGATGGGCTGAGATGCAGCCCCAAGTTCTCACCAGTGGCTAAGAAAAATTCAAGCACCCTACCTATCACTTTTTTGTATTTTTCAGTTCAACAGGTCTGTAGCTGTCTTTACCTCCTGACCTTCAGTACCCGAATATTGTTATCTCTACGACCTTTCCCTGTCCACAGCTTCAAAGACCTGATTAAGGTCCCCACGCTGTGCCATGCTCAGCGTATAACTTCAATTTCTTTAAGTTGTTCTGGTCTTCGCCTAGTCCAGGCTTCTTCTGACGCCCTTCCCTGGCTCCACGTGCTCATGAACCCATTGGAGAATTGACTGGACTCAGCCTTTCCTTTGCCAACTGGATCCCTTGTTCAATTAGGAAGGAAGTCCACAATTTATCAGCCAAGTGACTGCTTCTCCTGTCAACACTCCGCTTCTGTGCATGTATTCCTCATTCCGTATAAAGCTGTACATGGAACAGGACCTGCGTACCTGAAGCAGCATTTTTCATGGTACCATCCTTGTAGAACATTATGCTCAGCGCAAAGTAAACTTCTTCAGATACCCAAATTCAGGAAAGCTCGCTGGGGAGGAAGCAGCTTTATCCCTAAATTGTGGAACATGCTCCCTTTAGCTATTAAAAACTGCCCAACACTGCTTTTCCTTCAGAAAAGCGCTGAAAACGTGGCTCTTATCAAATTAAATCCTACCACTTTCTTTCATTACTGGCAGAATCCTCTGTTGCAGCGCCTAGATGCCCCTGGGCATTCGAGTGCTATATAAATCTCAAAATCAAATCATTCCCCGTGTTATTGTAGAGGATTCTAATACCCGCAGAGGCAACTTCCGTACTAAACTAAAGTAGATATTTCCCCAACACTAAATTTATGTAGAAAATACCAGCTGTTGCAGATCTGGTTGTGGCAACAGAAGGCGGCCATCTTGCAGCTGTGTATCACTGCATCCTCATGGACTTTGAAGGATGTATATTTTTATATATTGTATGTCCATTTAGAAACCGTGGTCCTTTCCGAAGAAAAACAGGAGAATACACAGTCAGTTCACCTAAGGAGACAGTGGGTAGCGTTTTCTTCTAGTTAGTAGTAGTTTTAGGGCGTCCCAGGAAAGAAGGTTGCAACCTCTGCCCCACACACCCTTCCATAAACATCCCCTGGAAATGCCTGGATATTATACTTTCAATATCTGGGTATTCTAGAGATGGATACCTTATATTTCACAAGTACATTTTTGCAAGTGAAGCTATTAGCCCTGTGCCTCTGCTAATAACACTCACTAACAAAGGAACTTCCCTCAGCAGCAGTTAACATTCATGATATACACAGTCATTTTCCAAAATGGTCTTCCTTAATGCTGCTGAATGCTTGCATCATTAGCATTTAAATTGCACTGTTTTACAGGAATTTAAAGCATTTTAAAAAGCACGTTAGCTGAATACTTGAGTGGTACCCCAACATTGTTAAGAGTGCAGCATTTATTCTTGGGACTACTTTAAGGAGGTTTTTCACTTCAAGGACCTGGAAATGATTTGAATGTGGTATCAAAGAAGGAGGAGTATTGGGCTATTACTACTCGGTACGAGTAGAAGGTCCAGCCACAGCGTGCCCAAAAGGATACGTCTTTTCAAAAATTGCTGTGCTGTTCCTTGAGAGAGAGAGGGGATTGGTACAGTCTGGGATGCGACTGATTATGGCAGGGTGACTGAAAGGTAACCATGGGAATCCATTTTGTTGGATTTAATGCCCTCACACACCCTTTCAGGTGTCATGCTTCATCAATTGGGCCTGCTCCTTGTTGGGTCGGCGGTGCAATACCCAACGGGCAACACCTCATAGAGGGGCTCTTTGGCGGAGATCTTTTTCCAACAGCCGTATGGATGAAGTGCGGGTATGGGGCCAGAATAGAGGGTAGACGTGGAGGAGTGAATTAAAATAAAGCTAGTGGTACCGGGAATGATTTATTCAGAAGGTCCACTGCTTTAAATAAAAACAGTTTTCTAGAGGAGAGTGCTGGAGAATTATGTTTCCAGAAATCCTCCAGAATTTGTTATAGTCCGGTCAACATGCTTCTCGCTGACGTGAATTTAACAAGCGATTCTTCAGGACCCAGATGACTATTTAGCAAGTATCTAAAAGTGAAAAAACTGTCTACTCTAATTCCCTAATGTGTAATGTATGTATGCTAATGTGGATACAACAACACTAAGGGGTGAAGGGAGAACACTAATATATTACCTTTCTTCTATTGTAACTGCCAATACCTAAAGTTATTAACAGTCAGTTAACGACAGTATCCGGCGGGTAAAGCTTCAGGTAGATCTTCCACCGCAAGGTTGGTAATCCCTGAGCTGCACTTCACGCACCTACCCCTCGCCGCTGGATCCGGGTTCTTTAGATCAGTAGTCTGTTTTACTTCTCAGGTGGCATACTTTAGTGCCCAATGTGCCACTCTCGGCCACGTTGGTTTGTACTTGCTTTACTTTGTTATACAACAGTTTATGACGCTCTTACCCCATAAGATATCAGTGCATTTTACAGAAAACTAAGTATCATAGTAAAAATGGGTAGAAAGCAGACAAAAGATTAGCATACAGGAGAGGCGAGTGAGGTATAAACAGTTCTGCAATTGGAAAGAAATGACTCCTGGGGTCAAGGTGTGGCAGCTGGAAGGGGCTTGAGTCACAAGCTGCGGATTCACGAGAAGTGGAGTCTGGCTGTCAATTTTTACATTTATTTTTCTTTTAAACTCTACTGAAAAGAAACTGGCAACAAGGACAAACCTGGTAGTCAGATCTGTTCTGGTTTTTCTTAACTTTCACAAAGAGACTGTCTTCTAAAATATCTCAAAGGGTTGGGGCGCCTGCTGCAGAGATCCTTGTGTGCCCAGCAACTTTGTTGGGATAATAATGATGTTAAATATATCTCTGGTGGTTAGTGCTCTTGCTGGAGAGATCTGTGCTTTGTCAAGTCACAGCTGTGCCTCCTAAAGTAGCATAGAGGGCTAAGATGCCTGATGCACAGCACATTGTGTAACACGCAGATCACACATTTGTATTTTAGAAATCGGTAAATGAGTTACTGCTTTTTCACACAGAGATCCCTTTGTTACTTGCAGTTCATAAGTTGCAATCCTTTTAATATAGCCCAGTGAACTATGAACAGACATCAAGGGGCTGCATTAATTCTGCAAGGCATGGGTTTAGAACTCGTGTTTTTCAATCTGTTATTCTAAGGTTGCTAAAAAGGATGCCTTTGGTTAGTAATAAAGTCTTATTAGTACAGGCAACCCCAAACACCACATTACATTTTAAGTCTTGACTTTGTGTTTTTTACGACCGTGCACTCTTTCTTTTCTTTTGATTGTGTTTATAATTTCTCATCAGCAAAACAATGCAGGAAAGGATATCAACATTGATACAGTTATCATCAGTAAACAGTACCCAGTCTGTGAATACTCTTGTACCACTAACCATAGTATATGATAGGTCAAAATATATTAACAATGCTGGACGAAAAGAGTAAACATGACGATCACTCATTCGGCCATCAGTCTATAGCAGTTTTAACAACCAAGCATGCACTCTTCATTTATAATGCCCGCCAGTAAGAAGAACATGCCACTCCTACCTTGCAACCCTCATTCTCTTATGTGACATGTTCTATACATTCATTTAAACCCTTGTATGGTTTATTGCCTCTGTCTAATTTGAGTGTGTGGAGTAATGCACTTGGACACCCTACATTGAGATGAGTAGTGCAGTAAAAGAAGGAAGAACAACAATTAGTAAGTGCTATTTAAATTACTTGTGTAATTATTATGCATACAGTCAGTTAAATCTGACTTCTTAGCAGTGTGTGTATATCTTATATACAGGGATTGAACAAAGTGAAAAGCCTGCCTCCAAATCATAGTTTCTCTTAAGTTGTTTTGAAATACCAAGCAGTGCGCCATTGTTATATGTTATAGGTTACTTGTAGACCGCGCGTTCACCATAAGGTCTTTTGGCGCTGGTCGCAGAGGGAAGCATCGATCACCGATTCAGGCATACGATTGTCGGACCAACCAAGTTTTTAAGAGTCTCCTGAATTTCCTGTAGTTGGATGCTGATCTAATATCCAAGGGGAGGGTGATCCATGTGAGAGGAGCCAGTGCAGAAAACCTGGCCCCTCCTAGCCTTTTCCTTTTGCTTCTTGGCACCGTTAGTAGATTGAGATGAGCTGATCTCAGATGGTGAGTGGGTATGAGGCGCTGAAGTCTGGTCGATATAAAACTAGGGCTTTTTCCATGAAGAGCCTTAAAAATCGTGCAGGCTGTTTTAAAGATGGTCCTCTGGGCCACAGGGAGCCAGAGAAGCTTTTCCATCAGTGGCTTAGTGCGACAATACCGTGGCTGGAAAAAGACAAGCCAGGCCACCTGATTTTGCACCAATTGCAACCTGTAAATTGATCCAGAAGGGAGACCCAGGTAGAGGGCATTTGCATAGTCAATCCACGATACTACCAGGGCATTGATAATTTGAATGATGGCTTTCTCTGTAAAATATCTGCAGACTTTCCTTATTCTTCGACTTTGGAGATGGCAAGAGGATGGCACAGCTCCAATCTGTTGTTTGAGAGATAAACCTTCATCAATGAGAATCCCAAGGCTTTTCTCTGCTTTTTTAGGCGTGGGGGAAGAGCCTAATTCTAAAGGCCAGACAGAGGGGTTCCATTGGATTGAGTTATTTTTCGTTACCACGACTTCAGTTTTATCGGAGTTTAACTTTAACTGGTGATAATTCATCCAGTGCCAAATATAAAGCATGGTGTTTTGAAAAAGTACCTTCGACTCTATAGAGTCTATTCGCAAAAATTAGCTGCATGTCGTCAGCGTAATTAAATATTTTCACATCTTGCTTCTGAAGAGAGTGTATTAAAGGATGGATGTGGAGGTTAAACAAGTGGGGGGACAAGGACAATCTCGAAGGCACACCACAGTCCAAGTAGATCTTGGCAGAGTGATATGGAGGAAAGGAAGGTGACTGAATCTGATCTTTAAGAAAGGAGGCCAACCACTCAAGTGCAGTACAACACAGTCCTGCATTACAGTACGGTTGATCAATAAAGTATGATCGACCGTGTCAAATGCCGCTGAAAGGTCCAGCAGGACCAGTGCCTGGGTGGACCCATTGTCGGCTTCCTTTCTCATTTTGGCTATATCAGTGAGAATGACTGTCTCAGTGGAATGCGCAGGACGGAAACCAGCCTGGTGGGAGTTCAGGTAGCCATTGGTTCCCTCCCTTGTATTGGTGTTAGGCTTCAGACAGCTCCCAGCCAGGATAAAACTTGAACAAAAGGAGGGTTGAAGGCCCTTCAAATCAGGCCTTTGTTTTGGGTGGAGATTGAAGTGAAAATAAGAAAGCTGCCTCCTGTTTGCAGGTTGTTGCTCCGAATAAAAAGCAAACATGGGGTGTTGAAAGTGTCCTGATGTCAGCAAATTACACCTGGTCCCATTTAAGCATATTTCACTGGGACCAGCCGGATTCTGCTCAATTATGGCTGTCAGATCCATCATCTGCCTGGGATCCCCTCATTTGCTGCACTGGGTATAAACATTGGAACATTCAGTGATTATTTCAGTCAGAGACAGGAAGAGTGAGATTTTTGTTCCAATATTAGTTTAAGAAACACAAGTTAATTCAATTATAATAAAATGCAATACAACTGAGCATTGTGAACCATAAATAGCTGATCATTTCATAAAATCAAATATAATAAATGTAAATAAATATTATATGTAAAAGATCATCAAATCTGGATAAAACTAGTTGTATTGCTTAGAAGGATGAGTGAGTGTTAATTGTTTCCTGACTGAAGGAAGGCTGGGGTGAGTCTGAAGTTCTCCAGCAGAGTCCAAGGCTCTTGCAGCAGAGCCAGTGAAGGTTCCATTTTGTGCCTGTGCAGTTTTGAGCCTCAGCACCTCCAGATATGAGATTTTGGTCCTAAACCTTGATCCCTCTTTATCCGCCCGAGATGACGAGCAGGTTTGCTAGTTTGGGCGGCGTCTTTATGTGAATAGCTTTGTACTTCTGGAAAAAGCTCTTCAGTTTGATCTTGTGGGTCCCACGGATGACAGTAGATCACCTGGGGTGGGCGGGGGCAGCAAACAGATCGAACTACTGAAATCTCTGGACACTTTCCTAAAAAGGTGATTATTACCTGAGACTGAAACGTAGACAGACCTCCAGCCGCACAGAGATCGATAGTCTCAGATGCTGGGGTCACTGCTGTGCTTGCTTGTTGTTATTGGTTATGGCCTAATTTGGACAGCCCACAAACCCAAACTAAATGGATGAAGTCTAGCCAGGTTTCACATCTGGAGACCAGAAGCTGGCGCCCCCACTGATCTACCCTCGTCAGGACTCGCAGGCCCTGCTCATCCCCTGGTGCTGGTGCTGATGCTGCAGGGAGCCGGGAAAAGAGACCACTCTTACGCCTCCTTCCATCGTTTGACTCTGTCACTGAAGAGCGTCGGTAAATCTCTCCAGATGCGAGTATTGGGGCCCCTCCCAGGGCTTTGTGTGGACCCAGACGAAATTCCTGACTATCTGCAGCAATCAAAAGATGTCCCTGAGTCCCGTGAAGCTGGCGCACTCCATTCTAAATGGTTATTTGTGTTGTCAAGGGCTTAGTGTTCATTTTGCATTAATTGAGGTGAATGCCGGCTATCTAATAGCCCCGGCTCGTCGTGAGCGGGGGCTCGAGGTATCCAGAAACTGAATTAAATGCTCCTTTTGTGAAAGACAATCATCTTACAATAGTACAAATTGCTGCCTGCGCGGTTCCCATGGTTACCCATCTTCGAGGCATATTGGCATGATTTCCAGTAACTAGGAGGCATGATTCCTCAAGATCAGCAGCAGGTCCTGGCCTACCGGTTCAACACAAGGCGGTCAGCTGGATTGGTGCTTTGAAATAGAGGGCTCTTGCTGTCAATCCTGGAAGCATCTTAATGTCCGTCAGAGTGTGTAGTCTGCTTTTTATTTCTACTTCCAAATTCACTGCGCTTGGCTTTGGGCTGGCTTTGCTTCACTTAAGATACAGTTTTAATTTGAAGTACTGTTGTGTAATTGGCAATCACTGCCAATGCCCAAGAATTGACAAAAAATAAATTTACCCTATTATCTATCTAATTTCTTAAGAGTTTATTCTTGAATCCCGTAAATAACTCCCCTGGAATTTCTAGGCCGGATATGACGCCTGCAGGTTGGAGGCGAAAGGAAACCGCCCTGACTGAGGCTTCCTGGAATTACAACTCACAAAAAATAGAATTGATGCCTTCTCCAGATTGGTCATTTTCTGACCACAAGAGTAACCTGGGGGTTTCATTTTCCTAGGACCCCTTGATGTTCGCTGTTGTGAGTTTGGGTATGTTGCAGTTAAGTTGCTCAGCTCTTCTAGGGTTGACAATGAGATGAGGCAACAATCTGTAAACGTATCCACATAAAACTCTTGGTTTATGATTTTATCATCCAAGTAATCTAGTCATTCTCTCTTTAGGGTGTTCTTCTGGGGATCTGGTCCTCTCACCTTCCACCAACGTGATCTTAGGATGAGCCTGCCTGCAGTATTACTGGTGTTTTCCATCTTGTTTTGCATGTTTGTGCCCTACAACTGCTATGCTCCTAAATACTGTGGATTTCACACTGGTGTAATGTGTTCCTATTGGTTTTGTTTTAGTGCCCTTGTCTGCAGTTTTGTGGTTATCCCTGTGGAAGGCTTCATGGCGTGGGTGAATCTTGTGACCTTCCACCCACCTGCCAGTGTTGGATTTGTGAATCTTTTAAGTGGGAGGTGATGTGGTTGTCTTTGCTGTTGGGTCCTTTGGGCAAAGCATGCTCCTGTCTGCTGTTGTGAGTGGGAGGTGATGTGGTTGTAATTTCTGTTAAGTCCTTTACAAGATGCATTTTCTTACTGTTTGTTATGGGTGGGGGGTGATGTGGTTGTCTTTGCTGTTGGGTCCTTTGCAAGATGCATGCTCTTTGCTTGTTTCAATGTGAGCGCAGTGCAGCTGCCTTAGCTGCAGTTTGGTGTTGTGTATTTATGGTGGTGTTCTGGGCTAGCAGAAGAGTTTCTTGATGCTTACGCCTCACATCATGAACTGTGGGTTTAGTAGGGAACAAAATGTGGAGGTTGGAGGTTGAGCTGAAGAAAGGGTTTGAAGCGAATCGCTGGGAGGATGGCTTGGTTTGAAGCATATCGCTGAGAGGATGGCCCAAAGAGTAATTGGCTAGTTAGTATTTAATGGGTTGAAGGAGAGGGGAAAGAACAGCAGGTAGGATGGGAGAAGAGTCTCTCAGAGAGTCAGTGGGTAAGAGGAGAGACATAATCTTATGCAGCTAATTAACAGACAGCATTTGCCAGACCTTAGTCTGGGTCCTGGTGCAGTATCTGTTGAGGGTGTGGCTGACTCCCACTAGGGTCCCATGGCTTCAGGTGCTGTTGCACTCTGAATAATCAAAGTTACTGCCTTTTTATACTTGACGTTGCAAAGTTAGCTTGGGTGAGCAGTCGAGGTTTATTGCCGGAGGTTTTAGGTTTGCAACTCTGATACTGTAGGGCACAAGTCAAATCATAAAATCAGTGTCAACTAAGAACTATATTTTTGATACCGAAAACTATATACCCATTGGAACTTTAATATAAGGAGCATCACTAAACAAAGTCATAGCACCTTCTGGGTCATGATTAACCCTGGGCGTAGTTTGCGAAGTAGCGCTAAGCGTAGCTTCGCGAAGTGCGTAGTGCACTATGCAAAATGCTATTCCCACTGATTGCACAGTGCTGGATGCTTGTGTCAGCACTGTGCAAACTGCATCTTGCACAGTGCAAGCGGTCGTTTTTCTGCCGCTCGAGTAGATTTCTTCTCGAGCAGTAGCTTTCTCAACGCGGACTGGTAGTTTCTCATCGCGAGCAGTCGCGAGCATACGTGACCACTCGCAATGAGAAACCTGACCTCCCCGCGTTCAGAATCTCGCCGGTAGGTTTATTTTCCACGCTCGCGATCGGCAACTTGATGATGCTGATCGCGAACGAGGAAAAAGTCTCGCCGGGATGTAATTTTGCTTGCTCGCTGTCGGCAACTTGACGTTGAGGACCGCAAGCAAAAAATGACCGCTGCACTTCGCTACGCTACGCTAGACATGTTTGCACTGTGCTACGGGAAATTCGCGTAGTGCGAAGTAGCGCAAACTACGCAAGCGTAGCGTAGTGCTTTGCCCAGGGTTAGTCATGATATGATCCCAAATACACTTACAGTACTTGTGCAATAAGGTGCCTTGGTATAGATAATAGGGAACCGGTTGCCGAGAACCACCAGAGATGGTGAGCCTGTTTCCAGATAACGGGGTGCTGGTTGTGATGGTTATAGAAATGATGCAGTTGGTTTTGAAGATGGTGGGGCTGGCAAGGAGGCAAATGGAGTTCCATCTGGGTGGGGTTGATGTGATCATATGTCTTCAGACCCTAGATGGCATGTGTTGCGGTGTGTAGGATGCCCTTATGGGGTGCTAGTGTGGAGATGGTAAGCACAGAGCAGGGCATTGCCATCATCCAGATGTGAGAGTATGCAGGCTTGAACAGAAGTTCTGAAGTCGCTTTCTAAAGAGAAGAGAGAGCTGGAATGAGGTTGTCTTTGTTCTGTGATAGTGTGTTCCTTGAGCGTGCGGTTGATATCCAGTGTGAATAAAACTGACTTGGCATTTAGTGAAAGTTGGGGTTCAAAGCTGCCAAGGTTCATGCCATTGAGACAGGTGTGTACTATTTCATGTCTGTTTTTCTTAATAAATAACAGGAATTCTATCTTGGTTGGGTTGGGCTTCAGGTAGGCACTGGACATCCAGGTTAGGAGGATATGCAGGCAGTATTTGAGGTGTTCAATGTCTGAAGCAGAGGAGAGCTTGAAGAAGTGTTGTGTATCATTGACATATTGTTGAATCTTTATGCTGTTATCTGTAAGTAGAGCACCAATCGGATTCATGTAGTGGTTGACTTTTACAGGAGACAGTATGAAAGCCTGGGGACTCTGCAGGTGATCAAGATCTTTTGGGACCAGGAGGTGTTCATGTGAACAAACTGGTATTTGTTGGAAATGTAGCAGAACTAGTGACTCCCATTCGACACTCTAGGGCAGGGCCGGACTGGCCGTAGCAGGCACCGGGCGTTGCCACGGTGGGCTGCCAGGGTGGGGACTGGTTTTAGGCCCCTGGGGGCCGTTTTTGTTACCGGGGGCCGGCAATATCGACCCCCTATAACACAATCCCCCTCTTTCCCCAGGGGGGCTGACCAAGCAGTTTGCCATGGCCGATTTTGGTTCCCAGCCCGGCCCTGCTGTAGGGTGCATACGAGGGTGGAATACTCAACTGTGTCGAAGGCAGATGAGAGGTCCAACAACAGCAGTAAGCAGGAGGCGTCTTGATCCATGGTTAGGAGGGCATTAGGGTGGTGGTCTTTGTGCTGTAGCAAGATCTGAAGCTAGACTGGTAGTCATGCAGGCGACGCTTATCATTGATGGGATCTTGAAGTTCAACATATTTATTTATTTATTTATTTAATGATTTTATAAAGCGCGTAGTAACTCAGTGAGCATCCCAGCGCTGGCCTGATTCTCCACAGGTTACTGCCAGCCAATGAAGTTATGTCTGCGGGAAAAGGAGGGTTTTCAGAGTTTTTCTGAAGTGGAGATAGTTCGGTTCTGTCCTGAGTCTACGTGGTAGGTTGTTCCACTGTTTGGCCGTGTGAACCGAGAAGCGACGGCCGCCGGTCTTGGCTTTTCTGGCTCTAGGGACAACGAGGAGGTTTTCTGTACTGGACCGGAGATTTCTTTCCGCTTTGTAAGGGATTAGTACTTCTTTGAGAAGAGGGGGGCCGGTGTTATTGAGGGTTTTATGGGCCAGACAGAGGGCCTTGAAGACGACCCTTTCTCTGACTGGGAGCCAGTGGAGAGATCTTAGAGCCGGTCTGGCGGAGGATCGGCCTGGTGTGCCAGTGAGTAGGTGAGCTGCGGCGTTTTGCACTTTTTGCAGGGAGTTCATGGTGGCTTCAGGGGCTCCCAGATAGATGGCGTTACAGTAGTCTAATCTTGCCAGGATTAGACCCTGAATGAGGAGCCTCCTTGCGGTATCAGGGAGCAGGGGAAAGATCTTCCTGCAGGCTCTAAGTAGTCCAAAACATGTCCCTGCCGTTTTCTTTGCCTGGGTTTTGAAACTCATGTCCTTCTCGATCCACACACCAAGGCTCTTGACCTCTTCCTTGGGTGCGGGGGGGTCACCTAGGCAGCTGGGCCAAAGGTGGGATGGCAAAGAGGGCCCCTTGTGGCCCATCAGGAGGATCTCGGTCTTAGACCCATTCAATTTCAGTGAGGAAAGATTCATCCATCGGTGAACTTCTGAGAGGCAGCTGTGAAGGTCGGAGGGGGTGTTATGGGGGTGAGAGAGGGTTACGACCAGCTGGGTGTCGTCGGCGTAGTTGATAATGGACACGCCGAACGAGCTGACTCTCTTCTCCAGTGGGGCCATGTATACGTTGAACAACGTAGGGCTCAAGGATGAGCCCTGCGGCACTCCACACCGGAGGGGGATGGTGGATGAGCAGCTGCCGTATACATGCTTTTTCAATGATTTTGCAGATGAATGGTATGTTAGTGATGGGACGGTAGTAATCGAGATCATAAGGGTCTAGTGTACGTTTCTTTCTGAATAGGACAATCTAGCCTGTCTTGAAAGCTTCTGAGAATAAGCCTTGAGTGAGGGAGGCCTTGGCAATGGTGAGTAGGGTTGAGAGCGCATCCCAGAGAGCGTGAATACCAACCCTTTCAAGCCAGGAGATTGCATTTTGTCTGTTTTATGACCACAGAGGGGCCATTGCGAAGCACAGGGCTATGTGCATTATGGTGGCCACTAGAGATTAGGACCAAGTCACGAGAATCTCTGTTGCTGTGACCTGTCCTGAAAAAAAGAGGACGCTGTCCTTCCCTGGGTATGGTTAGTAGCCGGTCATCACCAGAAGTACAAAGAGTACGGCCGGGCACACTGGAGCCTGTGTGGACGTGGTCTACAGCTATCCAGGAGCCATACAGAGCAGCACCAATGTGTCAAATCTCCGCAACATTATTCGGGTTGAGGACCCATACACACCTTTGCAGAACTGAAAACGTTGTTAACCTATTTCATTCTAGCCCTGCACCGTACCCTCCCAGACTTTGTAGAAGCCTTTATCGCCTCATTTGAACCTGAGATGGACACAGAGGTTTTTTATTTTTGCCCTTATGCCCCCCGAATGGGGTCTGACACTATGTAAGCAGGGTTCTGCTGAGCTACAACTCTGGTGGTTGTGGTCATTTACCTCAGATGCCCTGATTTCCATCCTACTGTGGTTTTGCAAACAGTCAAGTACACTCTACCTGCACCCCACTCTCATGGTAGCGAGGAGCAGTCATGGGTTCCTTGGAAAGGTAGTGTTAGAGGCAAAATCTCAGACCTGAAACAGTCAAACAATAGGCACAATAATTCCCTGGCCAGTCCCGTGCGTATTTCAGTAAAAGGAAAACACTTTAATGTGACAGCAAATTTCCAAATTACATATTCTGATAGAGCACGTCTGCAAGGTTGAATGATCCCACCTATGGGCTATAGTTCATAATCACTCCACTCACACTGCCGTATTTCGGTTCTAGGTAGGGTAACCAATCGTCTGTAAATTTCACAGACCATCGGTAATTTGGATCCCACGTTCGTTGTCCGTGATGATCCCTTTTACAGGCGCCTTTTGGCCAAATTTTGGGCATTGCAGGGAACAGCACTGTTCGCCTGCATGTAGCCTCAATTCTCTGCTGGGGCAGCCTTGCACTCCTCCTCGGAGCACAAGAGCAGCCCCACCCTACCCTTTCTCATCCTGTATGCAGGCTGATTGCCACATACAGTATGGCAATGGGCCAGTCTGGGCTGCATACCATGTGGTGGCCTCCCCCAGCCTCGGTCTAGGGCAGCGCATTCTGTCTGATGGGAGAAATGTGCAAAAACGCCCATGCTGAGGGGCTAGAGTTCTTTCAAAGTCTCATCATTTTAGAACTGAGGCATTTTCAATATTATATGCAACTAAGCTATGCTTGCTGCTATTGTACTTAATACAACTAACAACCATTGGCAAAGCCAATAGTCCTGGCTTGTTATAGGTGTTACGTTACTTGTTGTGTTATATATCTGGATGACAGAAGAGGCCAAATACCAGTCGGGAGGCACACTATACTAAGCATAGATGCTTTGCTTAGCTGTTTTAAGACACACCCTTAATTACATCGAACACCCCCTTTTCGCGTACACTACGAGCTGTCACACGCCTCTTCATGTGGGGATACAGTTGTCTTAAGGGTCGCAAACTTACCAGGGTTTTGCCCTCTACCCTTGTCATTGACCACTGTGATTTTGTTTACCTAAATGGACGCAACGGATGGTCCATGCAACATAATTGGATTTTCCAAGTGACACAGGATTTTATACAAAGGTTGGTTATTCAATGGCCTGCCTGCTACAATTTGGAACCCGATGCATCCTTGTTTCTTATGCTCAACCACAGTTGTTGTTTTGATTGCCTTGGTACGAATACATGAAATTTTGTCCATCAAGTACGCTATCGGGCTTTGGCCTTGGGATCATCCACACTGGACCGCACCGTATCAATATTCCCATATTGCCTTGAAAAAGCCTAAGTATAGACGAAACAAGTGTCAGCAAAATCGTGTGCTGGGAATCTTTGCAAAATTCATGAAACGTGAAAGAATTATCGCCTGATTACATCTTTGGACTATTTACATCTTCCACACATTCGTTGTCTCATTGGATTGTCCGCATCAACATATGTCTAGGAATGCATGTGATTTCAGACTGTGTTTAGTATTTGTCTAACATTATACTTTGAATGTCACAGATATCAAAGTGTGTGCTGTAACATCTTTTTTCTAGTGTACCTCTATGCATATTAGTTTCTATTGTGCTAATAGCACCTCCAGGTAGTAGGTGTATCAAGCTACTCTAGCACCCTGTCCCAATTATAGCAACATAATTATTCACACGTTCTGTTGTTAATTAGTAATACGCTGCCTATATTGATGTGCAGTTGTCTTCCTTGTAGGGACCACTATTACCTATCCGTTATTTTCACCCCCTTTTGAGAGACCCCCCCAGTTTTTTCATCCCACTTTAAGCCATGCAAACAACACCATGTCTCAGTCACCTCATGCCCTGGCACTGTGCATCATGCATGGGTCATGACTTCCAGTTTTTCAGATTGCCTATGTGTAGGGGCATAGTGAGCCCGCCCCCACTCTTTGCTTTAGGAACTACAGCAAAGGTAACATTCTTGATGGGCCTCTTCTGTTTGTAACTCTGCAGATGAAGGCTCAGCTCATAATTAATATGAAAAGGTGGGCAAGTGAGTAAGTGAAGGGATGGGTGGATGGATGGGAGGGTTAGTGAAAGGGTGAATGGATAAATGAAAGGGTGAATAGATGGATAATGAGAGAAAGGATGGATGGATGAACGGATGAGTGAGTGGAAGAATGGATGAGAGAAAAGATAAATAGAAGGATGTATGGGTGGAAGGGTAGATGGATGTGTAAAAGGAAGAATGGATGAGTGAAAGGATGGATGGATGAGTGAAAGGGTGGATGATGGTTGAGTGAATGGGTGGGTGGATGGATGAGTAAAATGATGGATGGATTGATGAATTGATAAGTGAAAGGTTGAATGGATGGACAGATGAGTGAAAGGGTAGATGTATGGATTGATGAGTGAGTGAAAAGGAGGGTAGATGGACAGATGAGTGAAGCTGTGAAAGGGTGGATGGATGAGAGAAAGGACGGATGGATGAGTGAAAGGATGGATGAGTGATGGGGCTAATGGATGGATTCATGAGTGGATGAGTAGATGGATGGGTGGGTGGATGGATGGACGGAAGGAAGGATGGCTAAGTGAAAAGGTCGATGGAGAGAGAAAGGGAGGATGGGTAGATGACTGAAAGGGTGAATGGGTGGATGACTGAAAGGGTGAATGGGTGGAAAGATGAGTGACTTGGTCGATGGATGAGTAAGTGAATGGATGGCTGGATGGGTGAAAGGGTAAATGGATGGATGGGTGGAAGAGTGGATGGATGGATGGGTGGAAGAGTGGATGGATGGATAGATGGAAGAGTGGATGGATGTGGGTACGGATGGATAGGGTGTAAGGGTGGATGGATGGATGAATAAAATGGTGGATGGAGGGATGGATGAGTGAAATGATGGATGGATGGGTTTGCAGATGGTAAAATACGTTTGGATATGGATGGACTTACTTATATACCATTGAGTGACCTGCTCCTCGCCGCCCTGAATTTGCACCCATTTCAGTTGGTCACCCTAGTTCTAGGGTGCCCACCCCGCAAAATATCTACGGTAATGTTTTCAGAAATTCTGCCATAAGCACAAGTGTGTGTGAATTCACAAAGCAAGCACCCGGCAGGTCAGTTCAATCAGTTCTTGAGCGAAAGAGTTCACAGTGGTAAAGGTCAGCTTCTGGGTGTTAGATCTACGCCAGGCTTTACATGAGTGAGGCCAGTAGGCCACAGTCCCCCTGCACTCGTGGACTATACATTGCAACAGGGATGCATGGCTCACTGTCGAGATTGCAATACGGCGTGGTTTACAAAGGAAGGCAGAGAAGAAGTTACCTTGACTCACTTTGTGTTAGGAGAATGGTGAGATCAGACTGTGTATTAGTCTGGGAGAGTGTCGTTTATATTAAGAATTTCTATCAAACAAATTAAAACCTTAATTCGTGGTTTTGTCCCGCCATGGGGCATTTATGGAAGTCATCGCATTAGCTGAACGAGCATGCGTCTTGGCCCTTGCTGTGACTTCAGGCGATCGGGGGTTCACTCAGCCGGATGTGCTCGTTTCATTAGACGATCTACTTCCGCTAGAAGGCTCATCTGCGGGGCTCGTCGCCCTTCTCTTTATCTGCTGCCCCTTGAAGGGGAAAAGGAAGATTACTGAACACCTCCAGGTCGCAGTGATCCAGTTATGAACAGTCTTCATGTCTGGAGACGCAAACAAACCCACGAGCAAAGGTTTTTAAATGGTTTCGTGTTTTTACTTTGCAAGTCCTTGTTCCGTTGTCTGCATATGTAAGGGTGTAGTGAATAGTGAATACTGAATAATGCATGATTTGTCATTTTTACTAGTGGTGTAAAACCTTACTGATAGACCCTTAAATGAGACGCGCTCGGTTTCAAGTCACAATGACACAGGGGATGTTAGATGCCAACTTGAGAGCCAGATGAAGCACAGAACGCCCTTTAGGAACAAGTGACTTTAGCATAGAGGCGGTGATTGTGTTACAAATCACTCCTCTCCTCTGCTGCAAAAACCCAATGCGACCAACTGCGTTTGAGTAAAAGTCTCTCATCGATCACTGAAGCGATGCAATCGCCAAGAGTGTTCACCATCTTGTGCCACTCGCAAGGAACAGGCTAAAAGCTCAAATATCAAAGAGATTTGCTAATCCCTGATCTATATGTGTTTTGCAGACAAAGATGAATATTGAGTTATATGTGTTAACCCTGCTTTGTGCCTAAATAAATAAAACCTTTTAAAAATGAAAAAAATGCAATAAAAGATGAATGAAAGGCTTGAAAAAAAAATCAAAGAGATGGTACTTGTGATAGGCACACCTGTGTTACACATGAGAGTAAAATCTTTTCTGCCAAGGCTCTATCTAACCCAGTACCCCCAGTATTCCTCGGGAAGGGCAGACGAAGAGTTATATGGCGCATGGCACGCATCTGTCTGAAGCCACTAAGAGAAGTTGGGTGGGTCCCTAGAAGTTGGGTGGGTCCCTAGGGCAGACGAGTTTACTCATTTGGCAGAGAGGGGGATAAGTAGGACAGAGTATCGGTTGCCGAGACAAAAATTTGGGATCACGAGAAGTGCAGGTTTTGATACACCACAGTTGCCGGGAGTGCACTGACACAAACTGCCATACTATTTTTTTCCTGACAAGTGAGGGAGGTGTGAGAGGTGTTTAAAGGTGGTGGAGCCGGTGACACCCTTTAAAGAACAAAAGCCAATCAGACAATGTCAAGGAAAGGAAGTTGAAGGGTGGGGAGAGCCAGTCCTGAGGGAAGAGGCGGGTTTTCATGAGGGGACACCCGTAAGCAGCCCTTTAAACATCTGGAAACAGAGGAAGAGGGTGAAGAACCTTTGCAACCGGAAACTGTTCCCCCAGCTAATAATACTGGTCCATACAGGAAAAAAGAGGGACAATTAAATAGGGATGGTTAGAGGAGGTAGAACCTTTCCAGAAGGAGAATGGCTCCTGCCTTTTTGTCTCTTATGCAGGAGTTGGGGACCTTTTCATTCACAGGACTAGGGGAAGGGAAAATTCTCCGTAAGTGCCCTTCAGTAGAGAAAGTTCATAAGCCCTGAGCTGTCTGTAACTAAAGCCAGACCTGGAAGGATATGAAGTAATATACCTCAGAAGGGGAGGATAAAAACGAGCAAAAAAGGCAAAATGGAGCTAAAAAAAGGAGCAGAAAAGGCAAAACAGAAGGCAGAAAAAGGGAAAACATGGCAGAAACTGAGCAGGAAAGGCAAAATAGAGCGGTGGAGGAAAATGAGGGCAGAAAAAGGCAAAACTAAGGGCAGAAAAGTTAGAACAAAAGTCAAAACAGAGGGCAGAAGAACGAGCAGAAAAGGCAAAATGGAGCTAAGAAAAAAGCATTAAAAGGGAAAACGTAGGGCAGAAAAATGAGCAAAAAGGCAAAACAGAGTGGAAGAGAGCAGAAACACGAGCAGAAAAGGCAAAACAGAGGGCAGAAAAATGAACAGGAAGGCAAAACAGAGTGGAAGAGAGCAAAACAGTGGGCAGAAAAATAGCAGAAAAAGGCAAAACCGAGGGCAGAGTATGCGAAGAAAAAGTCAAAACAGAGGGCAGAGGAACGAGCAGAAAAGGCAAAATGGAGCTAAGAAAAATTAGCAGATAAAGGCAAAACAGAGGGCAGAAAAGGCAAAACAGAATGGAAGAGAGCAAAATATAAGGTAGAAAAACGAGCAGAAACGCAAAACTGAGAGCAGAAAATGAGCAGCAAAGGCAAAGCGTAGGGCAGAAAAATGAGCAGGAAAGGCAAAACACAGCAGAAGAGGGCAAAACACAGGGCAGAAAAATGAAGGGCAGAAAATGCAAAAAGGAGGGCAGAAAAGGCAAAACAGAGGTCAGACAAATGTTCAGGAAAGGCAAAATGGCAGAATACGAGCAGAAAAAGCAAAACATAGCAGAAGAGGGCAAAACAGAGGGCAGAAAAATTAGCAGGAAAGGCAAATCTGCAGAAAGCAAGCAGAAAAGGCAAAACAGAGCAGAAGTAGCCAAAACAGAGGGTAGAAATACAAGCAGTGAAGGTAATCCCTGCCATGCCCATTTACGTCTTTTTCTTAAATGTATTTTTTAAATTTTGTTTAGGACTCAGTTCAAAGTCCTACTACAGCTGCCACCATTTCCTAGTTGAGGTTGTAGCAGCCAATCCAATCTCAGCTTGAGAACTGTTGTGATCCGCGGAGGCTCCACGTCCCTAGATATACAAACTTTTTGAGCATTACTTGCTTAGAAACTACTAAAGGGATTTACACCAAATCACAGAAAACACTCTTTCTGGACTTAGATCTAGTTTTCAGCCAAATGTGGTGTAAATCCATTCAGCAGTGTAGGCTGTGGCTGCGTCTAAAGTTCCTATGGAAAAATGAATGGGAAAAACGCATTTTGGGACTCCCCTCTTTTCTTGGCCCCTGGTTGACGGATCACCAAGAAACTTTCCATGTGTAAACTAGTCAAAGAGTAGCACTTTTAAAAAAAATGTTGTGGAAATTCTTCAAATGGCGCCAAAGTTATTACACAAAACATGCATTTTCTATGGAATCACGTTCCTAGCTAGAACTATTCAGTGTGGCGACCGTCTCTGGGTAATATATATATATAATTTTATTTTTTACTGCAACCTCATATGCTCAGTTTCAGCCTAATAGGGTCAGATTAGTTGCTCAGATATAAGAGTACGCAAAACAGGAGGACCCCTCACCGCCCTAGACTCCAACTGAAACCTGTGCTTAAACTTGTAAACAGAGTCCACATAAAGTATCACTGTATAGGATAAGTTCTGTAATTGATGTGATCTACTCAGTAAATCACATTTACAGTTAAAGGAGACAAATGACCTTAAATATATAGAAAACAATTTCTTCATTCTACCTAATGTGCACTAGGTAAAAACCATCACAATAAATCCAAAAACAGTGCTCAGCGCTAGTGATGAACACAGCTTGCAAATGGTTGCAAACCCACGGATACCTCTTGTGGGCATTGTGGCTGTGCACACATGTGGAGGTATAGCCAGGGCACAAGTCCTAAAAAAAAAAGTGGGGGGACGCTGATGTCACGACAGGAAGTTATGTCACGAAAGGTGGCTTGCACCATCAGACTCATTGCCTCCCCTCGCTCACCCCTTAGCAAATGGAGCCACACATTCACTCTTTGGCCTCTCTGGGTTGAGATCTCGCCCCAAAGAGGACAAAGAGTGAATGTGTGGCTCCAGTTATCGAGCTTCCAGTAAAATAAGTAGGGGAACCCCGTCCACCCGCGTGGTACCCCGACTCGAGCCCTGGGTATAGCTGAGTATGCTCAGGTATATTCTTGTGTGCCGCACAGATCTATCCCTCATAGACCCTGACAGAGGGGTGGGGTAGTGGGGTCGAGCTGGGCCCTAGTTGAGCCTGGTGCAGGTAGGGACGGGAGCATGGCACCACCACCTCCTCCTCCTCCCGCCTCCTATCCAGGCTGGGAGGGGTGCCACTCAGCACTCCGTCCGGGGCGAAGACGCCCCCGACCTCAACGCTGCCCTTCCTGGCGCCACACGAGGCACTATGGGAACATACGTGCAGCCTGCCACCACCGCGCACGGCACTGGCCTCTGGGCTTCCATCACGGTTCAGTCGCACGTTTTCACTCCTTCGTTGTATACTTAAGTGTGATGTCTTTGCTTGAATATTTCATGCATCCTCATGTCCTGTTATGTAGTGCAATTTTGTATTTTCCTTTGTGTATGTAAAGTGCTCTGATACCCCTGGGTCTAGCTAGCGCTGTATAAAACTTTATAAATAAATAAAAATAAAATGCTCCTCTCCTCATCCTCTCGTGCTCTTCAACACCTCGAGCTGCTCTGTAGTCCGCAGCATCCCTCGGCCTCCGCCGAGGTCCATCTGCACAGAGCGCGCCTGGCGTCCGGATGAGACGGAGAAGAGACAGGCAGACACCGAGAGCCGGGGGACGCTGTGGCCGGTGCCTGCGGGGGAGGCTTTCTTTCTTGCTTGCTTGTCTGGCTGTCTTGGAATCTGCATCACCCGGGCCTATGAGGGATGGGGAATGTGGCCGTTCATCCATGTCTAACTGTCTGAAGCGTCATGTAGCAGCGTGTCAGCCCTGGACCTGACACTGGGAGGGAGGGAGAGAGACATCTAGTTCCATCCTGACTTCCCTTGGGCAGACCGGACTCTCTGACGTTGGTCTTGGGAAGCACCTGCCGCACAATGATCTTTATTTTATTTATTTTTGCAGTTTTATGTAGCACAAACTCGACACAAAGGTATTGGAGCGTTTTACATGAGCACCAGTTCCAAAACACATTTTTGGGTGGCACGGGGGAGATTAAGTGATTTGCCCAGAATCACAAGATGTTGAGCTGATGCTGAGACTCAAACCGGTTTCCCAACTCTAAAGTCATCAGCTCTGACCGTTACGCAACATCCTCTCCCCTTTACATTGCATACCTTGTCTGCATATGGGACCCTGGGTAGGAGGGGCATGTACGATCGCTCCGGTGCCCTGCTGAGAGCTGGTCATCTTACTCCTCATGGACAGGCTCCACTGAGAGGGTGGCCTGACGCAATGATGTGGCTTCATCCTGTCATCTGCACGCTACCCCTGTGCGGAAGCACTCCAGTACCTCACTTCGTGGCAATAAACGCTATATAAATACTGTAATACAATATATAAAAAGAGAAGAACTACCAAGACCCCACTAAGCCAAGCAAATACATAGTCATCCTAGTGATGGGACGCTGCACAAGTGCACAGATAAACACACGAAGAGGAGAGAACTCGGGGGAATTACACCTTGAATTCCTTACATGACATTCCGGTTCTTTCAAGCAAATTATACCCTCATCACTTAGGAATGATTCAGGGTTAAAGAATGCCTGCAAAGTGTGCCACATATTAGCCTCCATTTCCAGACACAAGGTGGGTGTTGCACTATTACAGGAAACCCACCTCCCAGACAGAGGCAACAATGGGCGGTCCATTATTTTGCATCCTCTTACTCAACATATGCCAGTGGGGTGATCGCTTTGATTAAAAGGGGCGTGAACTTCCCACTCCCACACAGAGAGGCGGATAGCCAGAGCCACTAAATTATTGAGCAGGGGTTACGCGATGGCCTATCCTTCCTTTTACACAGCTCTATGGAACCGTATTATGTCATTATCCCTGAAATCTATTATTATCTATTATGATCGCTTTGATTAAAAGGGGCGTGAACTTCCCACTCCCACACAGTGAGGCGGATATCCAGAGCCCCTAAACTATTGAGCAGGGGTTACGCGATGGCCTATCCTTCCTTTTACACAGCTCTATGGAACCGTATTATATCATTGTCCCTGAAATCTATTATTTTTCTTTTGGGGTGATGGGTAGTTTTAATGTAGCTCTGGGTCTACTCAAAGATGGATCACATACACCAAGCAGAGATGCACACCCTGCTGCAAAGACTCTACAGGGCAGGGTATCTGGAGGGTGTCATTATCCCCTTGCATAATAAACACCCACACGCCCACGGTTCAGAATATGTGGCCCAGGTTAGACTTTTGGTTTCTACACAAGATGTCGGTCCTTTGACTAAACAGATCACAAACCTGACCAAGAACCGGTCTGATCCTGCTCTTGGGCTAGTACCCCTGAATATTCCCTCAGGAGTGGGATGTCTGTCACCTTGGAGGCTCTCCCCATAGGCACTGATAGACAGGGGTATCCAGAGAAGAAATTAACATATAGATTCAAAGCTATTATGATACTAATGTGCGATGAATCAATCATATAATTAGTAAAGTGCACTACTCACCCGTGAGGGTCTCAAGGCGCTGGGGTGGGGAATGCTGCTACTGCTCGAAAAGCCAGGTCTTGAGGAGTTTTCTGAAGGTCAGCAGGTCTTGTGTCTGCCGTAGGAGGATGGGGAGGGTGTTCCAGGTCTTGGCAGCGAGGTGGGAGAACGATCTGCCGCCTGAGGTCGCTCTTCGGAAGCTGGGGACTGTGACGAGGGCGAGGTCGACAGAGCGGAGCTGGCGGGTGGGGGTGTAGAAACTGGGTCGTCTGTTGAGGTACGTTGGTCTTGTGTTGTGGAGTGCCTTGTGTGTATGGGTGAGGAACTTGAAGGTTATCCTCTTGTTGACCGGGAGCAAGTGCAGGTCTCTCAGGTGGGGTGGGGTGTGATGTGGCTGCGGCGAGTGATGTCTAGGATCAGGCGTGCAGAGGCGTTCTGGATGCGTTGGAGCCGTCTCAGGAGTTTGGCCGAGGCTCCTGCGTAGAGGGCATTTCCGTAGTCCAACCTGCTACTGACAAGGGCCTGGGTGAACGTTCTTCTCGTTTCAGTGGGGATCCACTTGTAGATCAGTGAAATAAGTAGCTTCTCTGTGGGAGGCTTTTAATGTCTAAATATGAGGGCACTGTATTGCTAAAATTTTGGGGTACTGAAATCGAACAGTGAACTTCTAGCCAGGCCTGAACAGGACATTGGTGGTGAAACAAAGTTAACCTACACAATTGCGAAGTAGCGCTTCTCGTTTCCTGAATCCCCACAATATATTGACTAAGATTCCTTTTGATGGCATTTTCGACGTATTTACAAAATCTGAGGTTGGCAACTGAGGAGACTCCATATTAATGAACATCATGCACTGAACACCAACGACACTTAACAAGTGCATTCCGAGCCCGCTTGCAAATTCTGTCCTCTTGAGATGCTGTAATCTGTTCTTTTTATAAATTATCAACGGGTATGAATTTCCAAACTCCCATGATATATTAGCATGTTGGCTTACCCCTGGTCCTAAACCTGACAGATCCTTCAGTATAATCCTTGAGCCCTCATGTGGGCAGGGAGAGCCAGGAGGATGCTGGGAATATCAGCCTAATGGTGGCACCCAGCTTGGGATGGATGGTGCTTATGTCCACAGCATTTTCTTGGAGGTTTCTTTCTTGAGGTGAACTTCAACCCATTGAGTAAAGGCTGGGACTAGGACAGAGGACATATCTAAAGTAACTCTTGCATTGCTACAGCAGCAGGTGAGGAGCACTTCTTCTGACGCGGGCCCTACCTCCTCCACTCACGCGCTAGGGCTCTGCTGCAGATGAAGCCATCTATTCAAGAAAGCATCTCCTGCAGAGGTGACTCCTCCGATAAACACATCAGTGTCCCTTCATCCGTGAATGACCGCAGAAGAGGCAACAGCGCAGCACAAATGGCACCATGTTGAAGGACTGGGTTCTTTTGGACCCAGCGGTGCCAGGGCACAACACCTGAAACCTTCGTGGGTAACCTGCTCCGGCGTACAAGTCACAGAGACACGGGACACTTCCTCTGACGTCAAAGATTCAAGGTTTATTTGCTGCAGGGAAAACAGAAGTCACAGGAAGTACATCGAGTGTAGTTCGGGGAGACTGCTTCAAATTGGTTCTGTGGAGTCGCTCCTTTTATACAGTTTTTACCCATAAGACAACATGGTACACAAAAGTTTACAACCCGGTTCCCACCATCATCCCCCAGAGGGGTCGCTTTGGTCGCTTTCAAACACATGAGGTCCGGATCATAAGTGCGGAAACATTTGGCGGTTCCCAACTGTAAAAACCCATCTTCCCACCATTAGCAAATTCCAATCAGCAGTAAAGTAGATCGGAAATAGGAATGAAGACAGGTGCAAAGGAAGACGGAGACAGTGGGGAGATCGGAAAGGGTGTAAAAGGGGAGGTATCGGAAAGTACGAGATACAGGCATCAAAGGGACGTGCCTAATGAGATGCGCGGCTGAGACAATAAGCCTGTGAGGCAAGATGAGCCTCGAGCGGCGCCACCTGCCTTACAGTAGCATCCCCCTCGTCATAAAGACACTTACAAAGAACATGTGTCTTCCGCAAATATCTTGGGAGTCCCAGGGTCGCGAAGCGGACAGCGTCCGTTCGCTGACTACTTGAGGGCAAGAGACAAAATGGATGCCGTATCTAAGATGGAACCCGTGGGTACAGATGAAAAACCCACATAACAAATGAACGGTTTAAGTTAGCACAGCGAAACTGCACATACTTACTAAACTCGTCATTTGCGGTTCATAGATACCAGACTCGACCATATTCGTGCGAGTCGAAAACACCACTTACAATTGTCACGGAACCTCAGACGCTCCTTTTGCCCTCATGTAGGCAAGCACTAGTCGGAATCATATTCGATATTCATCAGACCATCGAGATGTTGTTGCAGCATAGCTCTGTCCAATCGAGTCCCCTTGGTAACAGATGGTTGTCTCATACACGTTGTAGCACAGAGACCACATAAGGCAGGACCACACTGCACACAAAGGCAACACGTGAACAGGAACACTACCACAACTCCGATGATCATCAGAATCTTCCAACCCCAAGTCGACATCAGGCCCCAAAACCATCCAAGTAGCGTCCAATCCCCTACATCCACGTGTATGGATTCGGAGATCTTATGCAACTTCGAGATGGCTTGATAGACAGTAGGAGCATTATCTGGGATGAAAATGCAGCAGCTCGAATGGATCACCTTACATACCCCACCGCGATCCGCTAAGACGACATCTAAAACCATACGGTTTTGTAACGTCATAAGTCTCTCCGCCTGAAGTTCCGTGGTGATATTACCAAGGGCACTGGCAGTAACATTAGCTGTCGATTCCACCACTCGAGTCAACTGTCTCAGGTTCCTACTATTAACCATAGGTCCCCAAAACGGGAGGAAACCCTTGAAAAAGTCTCCTGCCTCTTGACCAGCAGTATCTTCTTCGCTAATTATGCCTCGTACAACTCTAGTCTTATGATAATCGGCATCTACAGTAAACGTCGGAGGCAACAAATTTGCAATGAAACATGTACCCATAAAGTCTGTGGGCAACCATGTGTATGCACGATCATAACAGATAAAGTATGTACCCTTGGCAGCCAGAAACACAGGGGACGGGGTCATTGGCACAACGTAGGTTTCAGTGCAAGCACTGTCTCCAAATCGGGCTTGCGGACTTTGGCCACGACCCATGAGACACAAATTACCAGTGTGGGGTACGACCCATATTGGAGGCGAGCTTTTAAGCTGCTTTTCACTAGTGAACATACTGTATTCCCCTCTACTTAGGACCCTATAAGCTCGTACCTCTTCTTCAGGGATAAGAAAAGGATCATGGATCTCATCTTCCATATCCTCTATTGCCATTGATAGCAGCTTCTGATACGAGGCAGGACCAGAGTTGGGGGAACGTGGTTCTCGATTGGGGTGGAAACCCAGTGCGCTTCGAAACATTGTTTGAAATGCTCGAGCTGACCCTTGGGAACTATACGGTAACACCAGATACGGAATTCCCTTACCCGTAGTATGTGGCATCAACCCACACACCCAACAATTAGTAGTGTTAACCACTAACTGATGCTGATGAAGGAGCTGAATAAAGGAATTGTTGCGGAATTCTACACGTCTAGCCTGCTCGTGTTCCGGTAACATGTGAAAGGAATGAGGAGAAGCAGTAGTAGTAAGATTAGGGCGAGGAGTAGGAGTAGGGGTAGCAGATAAGAAGTAGGACATAGTGCAATACACCCCACCCGCCAATAATGCAGAAGCAGTCAGAAACAACATAAACAATTGAAATATGAAACATTTAGTACGACTGAGTTGCTGCAGCTTGAATCTGTATGCCTGAGCTCCTTCCAAATCATTTAGCTTCGAAAATGCCATTCCCTACGACCGTCCGCAACGTTTCTTGACGCACTTCGTTCTGTGCAGCAATAGTCAATCCCCAGGAGTTCCTAGGAACCGACGGCCTTTAACCTAACGTCAAGACCTACTGTCCAGAAGGAAGTACGCGCGCGGCCCTACGGCCCTCAATACACAATATGTATGTATATTAGCACAATATTTCTCAGCTGTGGAAGGAAAAAGATACAAGGAAAAAGCTCGACATATGTACAAAAAATTTCAATGATATGAATGTTCAAAATTGATCATGGGAAACGAGGATATCACAGTTGTCAATTACAGCAACGCAAGAAAATTTTATTTGTCCTTAGTGTGAGATCGCAAAGAATATCGATGTTTCCCGGGACGTGTCTGCTCGTCGAACAAAGGATCTGTTGAAGAGACAGCGTCCTGCTGATCAGTTCGTTGTTCTGGTCTTGAGTCTTTTGCTGACAAATGTTCAACAGTGGCTTTCTGCTGCGCTGAGTGTTCTCCAACAAGCTGTGCGTCGCTAAAAGGTACAAACGCCGGCAATGTTTCTGTTTCTGTTGACGCAATGCCTTTCCTTACCCACGGGTCTGCCGGCAAAGGAATAGGGACTCGCTTACAATGGGTAGCATGTACCCAATTTTTCCGCCCCTCGAGACGAACGGCAGTCCTCGTGGCCAGGAGTACCTGGTACGGTCCGATGAATCGGGGGTCCAGATTATTCTTGCGTGAGAAGTTGCGGGTAACCACCCAATCCCCGGGCTGGAGCTGGTGGCCTGGACCCTCCGTCCGCGTTGGCAAGGCGTCGTAAACCTGTTGGTGAATTAACCTCAGTTTAGCAGTCAAGTCATGCAAATAATCAATCAACATCGGGTACTCAAGATCAGAGAATATTCCTGGCCTAGGAACCCCCCACACATTCGCAGGACGGCCGAACACTATCTCATAGGGACTAAGCCCTATTCGGGAGTGTACAGTCGCCCTAGTTGACAGTAATGCTAGAGGCAAAGCGTCAGGCCACGAAAGACCAGTCGTAGCCTGAATCTTCGCTAACTTTAGTTTAAGGGTGCCATTGTACCCTTCAACCAATCCAGCTGACTGGGGATGATTGGCGCTATGGAATTTCTGATTAATTCCAAGGCCCTTACACACGCTCTTCATCACACTTCCAACGAACTCACTTCCATTATCTGACCACACAACTCTAGGCATTCCATACCGAGGAAAGTATTCCTTCAGTAGGATTTTCGCAGTAGAAAAAGCAGTATTATCCTTGAGGGGATAGGCCTCAATCCATCGGGAGAATGCGCAAACCACAACCAAAACGTATTTCAGGTTATTGCATCGCTCCATATGGATGAAGTCCAATTGGATCACCTCAAAGGGATACGAAGGAGGAGCAAAACTGCCAGGGGGAGTTGGGGTTCCTTTGCCAGGATTGTACATTAGACACACCATACAATTCTTCACCAGACGTTCAGCACACTTTGTAATGCCATCATTCTTCCACACATCGGCCAGCAACTTGCAAATGCCTTTCGCGCTAATATGTGCTAACCCATGTGCCATTGTCACAACGGCCAGCACATACGCATCAGGCAACAACCATCTTTTCTGATCCGACAAATCAATCCAACAACCATTCGCATCCAACTTTCCCGTACTCTCTTTCCACTTCATCTTTTCAGTCTCAGTGGCCTCATTCTGAATTGCTTTCACACTCTCAAAAGTATCTACACACATACTTGATTCTGTAGGCCACCTAACCGAACTCGTCACATACATCCGAGTACTAAGGTTCCGGGCAGTCTCCTTAGCAATCTCATCTGCAAACGCGTTACCACGACCAACATCATCCGTCACTTTACGATGCGCACTACATTTAACAATCGCAACTTGTGCAGGCAACGTCAATGCATCCAAAAGATCGTTCACAAGCTGGCCATGCTGTATTTTCGTGCCATGCGACGTCAAGAAACCACGCTCTCGCCACAATCGTCCAAAACTATGCGCTACACCGAAGGCATACTGGCTATCGGTGTACACATTCACACGTTTCCCTTTTGCTAACACACATGCTCTAGTGAGAGCAATCAGCTCTGCAGCTTGGGCAGAATTCTGACTCAATCTTGCAGTTTCAACAACAGTGTTCAATGTTACAACAGCATAAGCAGTAGTCACATCGCCATTCGGCAACTTAAAACATGACCCATCCACATACAAAGTGCCGTCCGGATTTTCCAATGGGGTGTTTTTAAGGTCCACTCGACCCTTTGTTTCCTCTTCCGTCCGCAAGTAACAGTCATGTTCTGTTACTTCATCTGACTCTGCACTAATTGGTAACAAAGTTGCCGGATTTAGGACATTACAACGTTTTATCTGAATGTGGCTTGCCAGAAGCGTCAATTCGTACCCAGATAACCTTGCACTCGTCAAGTGCTGAGTTTTCGTACGATTCAACAGAGTATCGACCGCATGCGGAACCATCACCGTAAGCATATTATCCATGACCAATCCTGCTGATTGTCGGATGGAGACCGCAGCTGCCGCAGTTGCTCTCAAACAACTCGGCAATGCTCTAGCTACTGGGTCTAAGGTCGAGGAAAAATATGCACATGGACGTTGCTTACCACCAAAAGGTTGCGTTAAGACACTCAAAGCACAACCTTCCCTCTCGTGAACATATAACGTAAACGGCTTACTGTAGTCAGGGGTACCTAACACAGGAGCCGAACACAATGAATCACGCAGTTCAGAAAAACTTTTCTGACATTCTTCCGTCCATGGTAAAGGAGTTGGAACATCCTTGCACGTAAGAGCCACCAATGGTTTCGCTAACAATGAAAAATTAGGAATCCACTGCCTGCAGTACGACGTGATACCTAGAAAGGCACGCACATCTCTTTGGGTTTGTGGCACAGCCATTCGCGCAATCGCTGCAATTCTCTCTGGGGTCAATCTCCTTCCCTCCTTTGACAATAAGTGACCTAGATAGGTTACTTCTTGACAACAATATTGGAGTTTAGAAGGTGACACCTTGTGATTTAACTCACAGAGATGTTGCAGCAACGACACCGTAGCAATTTTGCAAATGTCCTGAGTATCAGCAGCCACCAATAAGTCG
The DNA here is from genome assembly GCF_964263255.1 of Lissotriton vulgaris. Lineage (NCBI taxonomy): Eukaryota > Metazoa > Chordata > Amphibia > Caudata > Salamandridae > Lissotriton > Lissotriton vulgaris. The sequence continues at coordinate 2,003,026,777 of NC_141691.1, read as the reverse complement.
TCGACATATTGGATTAAGGCCGCACCAACCGGCAATCTAAACGCATCCAGTTGTCCCTTCAAGGCTTGACTGTAAATAGACGGACTTTCACAGTAGCCCTGAGGAGCGCGTTTGAACCGGAAGCTACGCCCACCGAGAGAGAAACCGAAAAGGTCCCTGCTCTCCTCGGCAATCGGGATGCTGAAAAACGCATTTTTCAAATCAATCACCGAAAACCATGATGCAGTAGCTGGAATCAGAGTCAGTAGCGCCGTGATATCAGGCACAACAGGAAATTGAGGAACCACAATTTTATTTACCTCCCGTAAATCGATAACAAAACGATAAACAGGCGGTTTTGTAGGATCAGTACGTTTAAGAATGGGCAACACAGGACTATTGCACACGTTTCCCCGAGTCTCCTCAATAACATCTTTCTCGATCAAATCATAAATGATCGCTAACAGTGCTCGTTCACCATCAAGGGAGATACGATACTGGGGAATACGTGGTAATCGCACATTAGATTTCAACTGAACCACATAAGGGGAGATATCAAGTAGGCCCACATCATTTGGACCCGTCGCCCACAAAGACACAGGAAGAGAATTCAATTCCGGTGGGAGCTTGTCGAGAGACAAGTACATGGGAGAGACAACCCTCTCTCCTAACGTAAGCTTTACACCCGCAGGAGAACAATACAATGTTGCATACAAACGTTTAAGCAAATCCAGACCCAAAAGATTTTCGCCACAACCAGTGGTCAAAATCAGCGGAGCTTCGAGCTCACGTGGCCCAATTTGAAGGGGCAAAGGGCGTGAAACTGGATTGCGAACGGGGGCGCCAGAGAATCCAACGGAAACATTCGTTAAGCCAGACAAAGGTGCGCCAGGGAGTTTTGAATGCATAATAGAACTTTTCGCTGCACCAGTGTCCAACAGAAAAGGCTCAACGACGCCCGATGTAGCAACTGCGACGTAAGGCCCTCTCTGATCAACCGGAACTGATACCACTCCCTCCTTTTGTCTTTGGCTGTCCTAGTAATTACTGTCGTCAGTTCCCTGATCAACGTAATAGTCATCTACATTGTACTGCGCAGATCGTCCTTGCGATGATCCACGTTGATCAAAACAATTGTTAGAACTAGATGAATTGTCTGAGCGATCATTTTGAGCACCACGACCTCTACCACGTGATGCCTGCTGTGCACCACCACGGCCTCCTTTGGACGAATTACCACTATTACGTTCATTCAGAGCAGGACAATTGAATTTGATGTGTCCCTCTTGTCTACAATAAGCACATTGATTATACCCTAACGAGGATCTTTGGAAAGAGGAATCGTTACGCGACTGCGATCTATTCGATTGAGACTGCGATCTATTCTGTTGAGGCGCATTCTGATTGGAACGCGGTGGATACGCTTGTTGCAACAACACTTTAGTTTTCAGCTCTTTTGTCTTTTTGTCAACACGGTCATTCTCTTCTTTCTCCCTATTTTCGTAATATTGTGCCGTAGCCAATATCTGAGCTGAAGTAGAAACGGCCCATGCACTTTCCGAATTCTTTAATTTATAGCTCAAATCGGGCAACAAGTTCGACACAAATTTATCCACGAACAACCTCTGTCCACCCTCAGTACCCATATCCTGTCCACTATGATCAATGAATGCTTCTTCAAACCTCGTAAAGAAGTCGGAAACACTCTCATCTTTCTTTTGTTTACAAGCTGACAACTTGTCCCAATTTACCCTCGTAGCTGGCATAAGCGTTTTCATTAACGTAATAATTCTTTGAGGGAGAGCAGTAATCAATTGATCGGGCTTAGTAGCAGCCACATGTCCAGCATCTGCTGCTGTAATGGCAGCCCAATCACCACCTAATACATTTGCGTGATCTTGGTGACGGATCTTAGCCCATACCGGCTGCGGTACGACGTTGCCAAACAACATGTCGATATCGGCAAGATTCATCACCGTAGCATCTACGAGCTGCGATAATTCCTTATAATACCCTGTAGGATTTTTACGAGGATCGGGCAAAGATTGCTTCACCTGAAGCACTTCCGATCGTTTCCATGGAAGGTGTATCCATACTCTCTCAAAATGTGCCGGTACTGGGTGGCCAGCATTAGTATTATCAGCTGGTACCCAAACCGGTGGAACTTCGCGCATGGGATATTGGCCAGACTCGTCTTGTTTTTCAATATCCTCAACAAACAGTGCATGTGGAATGGGAGCGGGACGAAGGGATAGCAACTGCTCAATAGCTCGTCGGACATTAGTATCTACTATCAGTCCGGTTGCGAACTGAAGCCGGAGGTTAGACAGGGCGGTCAGCACCTCGTCAGGCGCATTAGCCGCTATCTGATCATGTAGTAACTTACACATTTCGTCAAACACATATCTCTGAGTTGGTATGTTGAATTGACTAAACGTTTCAAGAACAACTCGGGGTGGATTTCTCTGCGGATTGTCCATCCAACCCATCGCCATATTATATAGCGCAACGCGTTCCCTGTTACCAGGAAGCTGGCTACGTCTCTGAGGACCATCAGAACCAGCAGACCCAAAAACAGGTCCAAGCGACTGAAAAAAACTTGGTGCAATAGGAGAATTACGACTACGAGTAGAGGGAGAGAGATAAGACACAGGACTAACAAGAGAAGGAGTGGAAACAGTAGCAACAACGGGGGTTAACAAAACAGGAGCAGTAGCGGGAGCAGGAGTATGTGGAAGCGGAGGAGCAGTAGGAATAGAAACAGACGAAGGAGCAGGAACAGTCGGAGGAACGGGTGCAGGTTGAGGAACTGGTGGAGGAACAATAGGTGGAAGAACAGGTACGGCAGGGACCACGGGAGCTGCGGTACCCTGTACGTACGGAGGTGGCGACTTCATAAGATAGGACATTAAAGGATCCTCAACTGCCTCTTCCTTCTTATCCGACTCCATAGGTAAAGCAGGATAACATTTATCTATGGTCATACGCTGTAATCTCTCAAACACTTCCTTATCCTTATCCTCCTTATCACGCTGAAACTGCTCAGCTTTCTTTACAATGGTAGCAACATTATCTCGCTGACTACGTTTATTTTGTCTGATTTCTTTCTGTCGGGCTTCTTTGCGCCACAACCGAAAGGCATCAAACATGGCCGGCCTTGATTTACGTTCGAACAACTTCATCTCTAGGTTATCTAAGATCGACGCCTCGAAGCTACCGTGAGGTGGCCAACGAAGATCGCCGTCTTTCTTTGTATATTTAATCCAATAATCGTTAAAAGCAATCGGGCCTAGCCCATGTTTGCTATATAAGTCATAAGTAGGAGTTCCAACTGGAGGTATCGGACACGAGTCCTCCAGCAGGGAATCCGCACCACAAGGTCTGAAACAACTAAACAAAGTACTGCGACCAGGCATCTTGCACACTAGCCGAGTTTCACAAACTTCAAGGGTTACGGGATTTACCAAGTCCCAGCAAAGAACAAAACCCTCGGTTTTTGGCGGCTGCAGTCGTCAAATAATACAACAACAAAGTACGCTAGCAAAGTGTCACCGACAAAAACACTCACACAGCGTGCACAACAAAGACACTCGCTAAAGTGTCAACAACCAAGGACCATGGGAGCGACCCACAAATACTTAACTCAAAGATCGATGGCGTCACCAGGAAGGCCCGTCTATCGTCTCGCTCTACCAAGGTCTACGCCAGGCGCCAAAACAGGTCTACAGTCAGGGCAGCAGTCCGTCGCAGCCGTCAGGAGGCGGGAATCTTCGCGGGAAAAGTCTTCGGGCCACTTATTTCGACAACAGGATCGATGAAGCGGGGTGCACCTTCCCTCGGAGATTTCACACGAAGTTCCTCACGATCGTCGGGCTTGGACCGGTACCACTGATGCAGCCCCACATTGGGCGCCAACTGAAGGACTGGGTTCTTTTGGACCCAGCGGTGCCAGGGCACAACACCTGAAACCTTCGTGGGTAACCTGCTCCGGCGTACAAGTCACAGAGACACGGGACACTTCCTCTGACGTCAAAGATTCAAGGTTTATTTGCTGCAGGGAAAACAGAAGTCACAGGAAGTACATCGAGTGTAGTTCGGGGAGACTGCTTCAAATTGGTTCTGTGGAGTCGCTCCTTTTATACAGTTTTTACCCATAAGACAACATGGTACACAAAAGTTTACAACCCGGTTCCCACCATCATCCCCCAGAGGGGTCACTTTGGTCGCTTTCAAACACATGAGGTCCGGATCATAAGTGCGGAAACATTTGGCGGTTCCCAACTGTAAAAACCCATCTTCCCACCATTAGCAAATTCCAATCAGCAGTAAAGTAGATCGGAAATAGGAATGAAGACAGGTGCAAAGGAAGACGGAGACAGTGGGGAGATCGGAAAGGGTGTAAAAGGGGAGGTATCGGAAAGTACGAGATACAGGCATCAAAGGGACGTGCCTAATGAGATGCGCGGCTGAGACAATAAGCCTGTGAGGCAAGATGAGCCTCGAGCGGCGCCACCTGCCTTACAGTAGCATCCCCCTCGTCATAAAGACACTTACAAAGAACATGTGTCTTCCGCAAATATCTTGGGAGTCCCAGGGTCGCGAAGCGGACAGCGTCCGTTCGCTGACTACTTGAGGGCAAGAGACAAAATGGATGCCGTATCTAAGATGGAACCCGTGGGTACAGATGAAAAACCCACATAACAAATGAACGGTTTAAGTTAGCACAGCGAAACTGCACATACTTACTAAACTCGTCATTTGCGGTTCATAGATACCAGACTCGACCATATTCGTGCGAGTCGAAAACACCACTTACAATTGTCACGGAACCTCAATGTTTCCCTCATTTCATGAAAAGTCTGCCTTGATTTGAGATGGCGTACAAACCCTCTTCCCGCGTTCAAAAAGTATCTTTATTGCACTATTACCAATGGAAGCAAATTAATGGTAGCTGCTGCTACCCCTGACTTGCCCTTCACTAACTCTGTTCCTGCCTTTGCTGCTTTTGATCTCAGGGAGGCATAAAGGTGGAGACAGGAAGAGAAGGTAAACACGGCTCAAATAAACCCAGTTTACTTTTTATAGTTTCCATGCCTCGCCCTTCCCCCATCCTCTCATCAGCAGCACATCATGGGTTGGGGAGGGGTGCCCAGCCACTGTAGTGCATGACTTACACTGCATGGTGGGAACACTGTGTCTGCTACATCTACATAACGACCATATCACATGGTAAATATCATAGATAAATACAATGGTTAATAGGTAGATAATAGATAGGTAAAAAGTAATAATGATCTACTTCCATGACTGTTGCGGGAGGGGAACTGCTAGATGTGATGAAGTCGGGGACCAGGTTTATTGTGCTGCGGTATAGTGTCTTATGACGCCTTGAAGCGCTAAGGATGAAACAGGAGCCGCTGTGTGACGTTATTGGAGCAGGGCACAAGTCGGAGGTACACGCAGGTACACAGCGTCCAGCCACTATTTTCACAGGGTGAATGCCGTCTCCCCTGCCAATAAGTCGGGCTCCACACAAATATGCTGAAGTGTCCCGTTGTCATTTTTAGACCCCGGACACGCTCTGCAGCGCCTGCACGTTGTCTGCTTTCCATTCCCAGCAGCAACCTGCAGGGAGCGAGGGAGCTTTTTTATTCACCTCCAGCTGGGCCGAAGTTAAGAGGCCATCAGGCCTCCTTTTCGTTTGTATATCCTGACTGGAGGCGGCCTGGAACCTCACACTTAAAAGTAAATGCAACAGAGGGAAACAAAGGGACACAACCGGTTATCTCTTCACAGGTACTTGAGAGGCCTGCTTTTGCCTTTGTTCAGTCCTTGTATATCGGAGATGTGTGCACTGTAAGAATGTCAGATGTGTTTGTCTGTCCCACTATCTACACAAGTAACAATTTCAATAGCACTATTTTATTTCTTTTATTGTGCTACACAACCCGATGAAGGGTGTCAAAGCTCTATACACATTATACGTAGACAATAAATCATGTACATGAGTAAATCAATGTACCAGGTGAGTTACATGAGACAGGGTTACAAGGTGTAGGAGTCACATGTCCATTACAGCTCACTGTGCTATACTACAAGGATTACAATGTATGAACTGCGGGAAACAAAAGGATCTCTGTGTTAAAAACAGTAACCTACTTTACTATCTACATAAAATAACAATCTGTCATCTGCATGTTACATGATGTGCTTTTCGGAGACACATTAACCCTCTAGGCTACTCTGATTTAAATTTGGGACTTCACAAAACACAGATCTCTCCAACAAACCCGTTCACCTTGCGACTTATCTCACCATTATTACTATTCCCTGAGATTTACTGGGCACCTTTACAGCAATTGCCTTAACCCATAACATTTTTTAAAATGCAGACTTTACAACCAATTAAGCAGAACAGATCTACTGCCATGCTTCTCCTTGTTGTCAATTTCTTTGTGATAGGGTTTTAAAAAGTTAATATATTAGTTGAGGCCCAGATTTTGTGTCGGGGTTTCGCCACTTTTCTTTTTGCACAACCCCAACGCCAAATCTCATAATGTGCTGAAATGCAATAATTATATACCTGATAAACATGTATGAGGTCTTAATATCTGATGTCACTTCTTGTGATGTCACATCCAGTGAGGTTCAATATCATGCATTGTGATATCATGCGCTGTGATGCAAAAACAACAATTGATGGACGGGTATGCTCAGACGTGAGTCCCGTGCTCCCCATGCCACTGGAATCAAGCTATCCTGGCTGATGAAGGCTGATAGCCAGAAACCGGTCCTAGGATTCTTGATTCCGGTCCAGAGAAGACATGACTTGGCAGTTCGGGCTGGACTGTTCCCATGAGGCACAGGGTCTGAACTAGGGTGGTGTGGTGAGCAAAATAACAATGGATTAAACCCAGATCTGTGACTGGGGGTGAATGTTTTGCCATTGTCCAACATTCCGTTCTTCAACTGATGATTTTGGATTTATCACCCCGAGTGGGACGGGTATGCTCAGACGTGAGTCCAGAGCTCTCCATGTCACTGGAATCAAGCTATCCTGGCAGATGAGGGCTAAAACCCCGAAACCGGTCTTAGGATGCTTGTTTCCAGTCCAGGGAGGACCTGGCTTGGCAGTTCGGGCTGGACTATTCCCATGGGGCACAGGGTCAAGACTGATTTGCATATGGCTAGGTTCAAACTGGAATGGCATGGTGAGCAAAAAAACGATGGACTTAGGCCCAGATCTCTGTACTGGGGTGAATGTATGATAATGTTCTGCATTCTGTCCATCAACTGTTGCTTTTGTATCATGCGCTGTGATGGCCGGCGTCATCATTTCACTTGCATTCTGCCTAACCTGGTTAGTCTCCCAGTCCCCACTTCTGTTTTTTAGGACTTGTGCCCTGTATTGAAGGTTACAAGTTGTTTAATGTTGCTTGCACTGCTTCGGACATACTGGTGAATCGGCCTCCATACCAGTCCGCCTCCGCTGTAAATCATGCAAGATAACTCTTGTCCAGAAGCTTAGGGTCTGGCACGGGAGGCATAGACTATGACACCAATGCGCCCGGACTGGTTGCACAATAAATCAGTTGCAGAAAATGCGTAGACGCAGCTGAATGTGGTGGCACGACCACCCTAACCCCAGTGCCAGCAAGGGTGGTATTGGCGTAATGCTAGCCCCTGGGGTGCAGGGGTCCCCCAACCCTCCAGGCGCTCCCCAACACTTCAAGTGGGCCCCCTTCAGATCAAGGTCATTGAATATCTGTGAAATATGGGAGACTTAGGGGCCCCTTGCCACTTTCTGCTGGAGACACTACTGAAGGAGGGAGGACATTGGTACAAACCAGCCAATGCATAATAATATGCAATTAAAAGTGTAGAACCTGGGGGGGCGTGGCTTGCGCGCCGCTGTGATATGGCGTGTCGCGCTTGAGCTCCGGGGTGAGTTGTTCCCGTTGAGCGTTTTTCTCCGTTTCTTCGTGCCCTTTTCTGCGGAAAATCCACACACCTACGGCGGAATATGCGCTGAGCTCCACGACGCTGTTTTTCCGCGACTGCAACTACCGGAATTATGTGTTCTGCTTCCATCCTCGCAGGCGCTCGCATTCCTGAGGAGCGGCCGCCATTTTCCCGCGTATGACGTTCCTGTCATCTGCTCTCTGAGGCGCCGCCGCGGATACTATCTAACAGCATTTCGCGTATATCTATGGATTTCTTCACACGACGGCTACAATGGTAACATTTCTGCTTTCTTTCTAATGTTACTTTTTGCTGCTTGGCTGGGTTTGTAAGTGCTCGCAGTTTTTTGCTCTCCACATGATTCATTGAGGTGTTCATGTCGATATCATGAGGTGTCTTCCTGCTTATTTTTGCTCTTTTTGCAACCGCTAGATTAGCATAGCGTGTTTGGAGCGTGAATTGCCTCTTTTGTCACTATTTCTGGATATTTTGCGCAACTTTGGTGCTATACTCTATCCCTGTGACATTTTTGCTAGTCTCCTGCTACAACACTGTCATTATGAGTCGCTCCTTGAACGGCAAAGACTCTAAAGACCCAGGCACTTCTTTAAAGCGACTTAAGTCAGTCTCTCCGACTCCTGAATCACCTCAGGCGGACAATACTTCCACATTGGACACCATTTTGGCGCGCCTGAATGAGGTTCACGATATTGCGCAGTCAACTAAAACTAACACTGACTTATTACAAGTGGAAGTATCTGCCATCAGGAATGATTTTAAAGCCCTATCTCTACGTGTATCAGCAACAGAAACACGGATAAGTTCCGCAGAGGATGGTATGCAAAAACAATCCAGGTTGCTTTCTCAGATGGAACGGTCTATGGCGGCAATGCGCAGAGACCTTACGGAGCAGGAGGACCGTAATAGGAGATCTAATCTGCGTATTTTTGGCCTACCGGAGGACTCAGAGAAATCATCCTCCTCCATGATTGAATTCTTATCTCATTGGATTCCTGATACACTTCAACTATCTTTTCACAGAGACTTTGAGATTGAAAGAGCACACCGTGTTCCAACGTTCCGTTCTAAGGCAGCCACCCAGCCAAGAGCAATCATTTTTAAGCCCTTACGACATCAACACACTGAACTGATTTTGTCACATATGCGCAAGATTAAACAACTCAACTGGGAGGGTCATCGCATATCCATTTCCCAAGACTTTGCCAGAGACACGGTCATAAGACGGAAAGGTTTCTTGAATCTTCGAAAACGTCTCACAGACTTGGGCATCTCTTTTTCCTTTTCTGGTCCATCCAAGTTTCGCATTACTTATAAAGGGCGTTCCAGAATCTTCGATGAACCGGCAGCCTTGTCAACGTTTTTGGACAACCAGGAGGAGATAGAGATGGAGATTCAACGTGCAACGACGCAGACTCCTGGGGCCTCAGGGACCTGATTTATTGTTCTCTTTACTTCTGGTGATGTCTTTTTCTGCATTGTTACCTTCTCTTTTTTCTCCAGCCAGTTTTTCTTGTTGATCTTCTCCTCTGCTATCGTATGTCATATCTCTGTTTTTCTTTCCATACTACTCTGATAGCTCTCTTTTCTTTCTAATATCTTCTTCTTTTTTCTCTTCATTATTTTTCGAGAAACCTCTTGTAGATCCTTTCAACTTTTTTCTCTTGCTCCTCTCTATTTTTATTACGGTGTGTTTCACTTATATTGATGCTGTTTATACTTACTAGTTACCTGCACTTTTTAGAATTCTCAGTTGCAGATTTATTAACTTTTTAATCAAGTATTATTACTCCTTTCGATAGCATTGTTATTATATTTGCATTATACTATGTAGCATTCCAGTGTCGTGGAGTAGACTTCTCCTTTTTCTTTATGCTCGTTTTCATCTTCCTTCTCGGTTTCTTCCTCGTGTCTCCATTCTGTTCTCACACACCTTCTATTGTTCCTCTTATGTCACTCCATGTTATAGTATAGTTAGAATTAGGTGTTTTGGTTTGATTCATATGCGATTTCAGCACTTCTTTGTTCTTCTATTCACAAAATGATATATGCTATTTACGATGTTTCATACATAATGCAGCTTTTCCTACATGTTATGATATTGTTATTTTTGCCATGCTTTTGCGCTTGATGGGGTAATGTTAATCTAATCTGAGTGGTATTTTTCTTCTAATAGCAATGTAATATCTCGTTATAAATTGTATTTCTTTGTGTATGGATTTTCTATTGCTTTTTTGTTCTCTATCAGTCGTTTTCTTCATAATGGGCTATTCTTCTCTACCAACTTTTGCTCCTATAACGGGTCTTCGACTCGCCTTTTCCACGTTCTCCCTTGCATGTTATGGGTCTCTTTTAGACCTCCCCCTCTGCCTCGTCTCTCTCTCCTTTCTAATCTTTCTTCTCTCTTTCTGGCTTTTCTTTTTTCATGGCTTTCCCACATGGTTGCTCCCGTAACATCTATTTTGTTGTGTGGTTGGTCTACCATATTCCTGTACCTCGTCTCTTCTCTGTTATCATTGTTGTCTTCGAGTGTATCCCCTTCAGGTAGATGCCAGGTTTAAATGTTTTATCCCTTAATGTTAAGGGCTTAAATCATCCGGTCAAGCGATCTAAAATCTTGGATTATTGTAAATCTCTCTCAGCGGACTTAGTCCTATTTCAAGAATCTAAGATCACTAGTAGAGAAGCGCTATTTTTGAAGAAAGAATGGGTGGCGGATGTGTCTTGTTCGGATGCTTCTGGTAAACGCAATGGTGTGGTTACGTTGGTTTCGAGGAATTCGGGTTTATCGATTATCTCTTCTGAACATGACTCTGATGGTCGATGGCTCCTATCTAAATTATCAGATGGTCAGCATGATCTGTTTGTTATGAATATCTATGCTCCAAATATTGATAACCCTGCATTTTGGAAATCCATTTCTAAAAAACTGCATGATACCCCACATGCGGGTAATCTTATTGTGGGTGGAGACTTTAACTTACCTATGGACCCTTTATTGGACAGGAATTCCGCTTTTCAGTTTCGTCCGCCTAGAGCACACAAACAGATGCTTAACATGTGCTCCATTGCTAATTTGCATGATATTTGGCGTCTCCACAATCCCACTGGTAGTGACTTTTCTTTCTTTTCCTTCCCTCATTCCTCATTTTCTCGCATTGACTACCTCCTAGTTCACTCTTCTCTTGTCGCAGCCTCTTCCTCCCCACTTATACATTCCATCGTCATCTCCGACCATGCTGCGGTTACTTTTACACTTTCGTCCTTTGCTCCGAAACCACGTGGTCGTTCCTGGAGACTTAATACGGAGGTGTTATATGACTCTACCCAAGTGGAAGAATTTTCCAAGGATATCAACACTTTTTTCCATGAAAACGAGGAGTCTGTAGATTCTCCAATAATTCTTTGGGACTCCTTTAAATGTACTTTCCGTGGTCAAGTTATTGCATGCATGTCCAAACGCAATTTGGCGATTAAAAAAGAACTTACTGATTTATCTTCTGAAATCAAGTCTTTGGAGGCTTCCTTTAGACATACTAAAGATCCGACTTTCCTACAACAAATTAAGCTTCTAAAATACAAATATAATACAATTGTCACTAAAAGAGCTCATATTGGTTTCCAAGCACAAAAGTCCAAAAAATTACTCTTAAAGAATCGGGCTGGCAAACTTTTGGCGGCTACATTAAAATTCCAAGATTCCTCCTCTAGATCCTCTCAGATCTCTTCTATTAAGGACCATAATGGCTCTAAAAAATTCCAAACTGAGGAAATTCTTGAAGTTTTTCGTGATTTTTATAACAAATTGTATACCCCCTCCAACCAAGCCTCTTTTGACAAATGCCAAGATTTCTTAAAATCAATTCCGATTCAATCTGTATCAGAAGAAGATCGCTCCACTCTTAATGAACCTATCTCTCCTGAGGAAATAGTCTCTGCTATCAAGGCCACCCGTTCGGGGAAAGCTCCAGGCCCTGATGGTTACCCGATCTTATTCTATAAAACCTTTCTCCCGTTGCTTGTTCCTAAGTTGCAGGCTGTCTTTGACGCTTTTGTTCGTAATGGATCTGTCTCTGGTACGGCTGCTGAAGCCACCATAGTGGTGATCCCAAAAGAAGGGAAAGACCATTCGGACCCTAAGAATTTCCGCCCTATTTCGCTTCTCAATATGGAAGCGAAGATTTTTGCTAAAATCCTGGCGAAACGTCTAGAATCCTTTATTCCCCATTTAGTCCATCCTTCCCAAACTGGTTTTGTTAAGGGTAGGTTGGCAAGAGATAATATTCGCACTTTCTGCCATATTATTGGGGCGGCCAAGCGATCCCAACTACCTGCCGCGGCCTTGGCCCTCGATGCGGAGAAGGCCTTCGATAAGGTTTCTTGGCCTTTTCTTTGAGCTGTTTTACATGCACATAATCTCGGGGACTCCTTTATTAACATGGTAATGTCTTTGTATTCCCAACCTAAAGCTAATATTAGAGTTAATGGTTCCACATCCTCTTTTTTTAATCTCTGCCAAGGAACGAGACAAGGTTGTCCTTTATCCCCGCTATTGTTTTTGTTATCTATCGATCCTCTCCTTCGGCTGATTGACTTACACCCCGATATCAAAGGGTTCTCTTTTGGCCCTCATTGTCTAAAAACTGCAGCCTACGCAGACGATGTTCTTATTTTCTCGGACGATATCGCATTAGCCATTCCTGCGATCTCTGACACCATTTCTTTATTTTCTAAAGTTTCAGGATATACCCTAAATAAAGACAAGACAGAAATGTTCCCTTTAAATGCCTATTGCTTTCCTGCGCATATGGGCTCGGCTGGCTTTAAATGGCAAGCTACCCATCTTAAATATCTAGGCATTTATTTTTGTTCGACACTACATACCACGGTTACGTATAATGAGTCTCAAACTCTGGCTAAAGTTCGTCGTCTTCTGGATACTTGGTCTCCAAAACATATTTCTTGGTGGGGGCGCTTACAAACCCTTAAAATGATGATCACGCCGATCATCAATTTTGTTTCTTCCATGATTCCGATTAAATTATCTGACTCTTTTTTTCGGGAAATCGATGGTATCACCTCCAAATTTTTATGGAGCGGAAAACGTGCTCGGTTGGCATATAAATATTTACGTAGACCCTGTGATATGGGTGGTTGTAACTTCCCGGATTGGGAAAAATACCATACTGCTTTTTTGGCCTCTCAAGGTGCCCTCTGGTTTTCTCCCCCAACCCGGCATATCCCTCAATGGTTACTCATAGAACAGGATTTAGCTGCTCCCTTACCACTTGCCTCTTTGTGTACTACTTCCACTCTACATATTCTATTCTCCCGATCTATCATCATTGATACAATTATCGCAATTAAGAAAGTGGATAAGAAAATGGCATTTCCTCTACACAAGACTAGGTGGTCTTCCATTTGGCGTAATTCCAAGATTAAAATCAATATCACCCCCGCACTCATGTCGTATTGGGCAATGAAGGGTGTTTCTCTTGTACACCATCTGTATAATGAGTCTGGTGAACCCTTACCTTTCTCTACCTTAGCGCTCAAACACTCTCTAACAAATCTAGACTTCTATACTTTTCTTAAAATCAAAGTTGCGATCTCGAAAACTCGTCTTCACCCCTCCTCGTCCACCATCTCTTTGTTTTCTATCTGGCTCAAAGCGGGGCATGTTGCTTCCCGCATTTATAGGTTTCTATCCTCTTCTTCGCTTCCAGATCAGACGGTTGCACAGCAGAAATGGTCGCGTCATTTTGATCACAATATTACGGACCATATCTCCTCCGAAGCTTGGCAATCCATTGGCAAATTTGCGTTACGCAACAAAATTGCTCCTTCCTTAATACAGTCCAAGTTTTTCTCGATCAATCTACTCCACTGGACTCCGGTGCGTCTTCATTCTCTCAACCTTAAAGAGGATGACCTTTGTTGGAGTTGTGGCGTTGAGACAGGTGATTTTCCTCATATGTTCTATAACTGTTCCTTACTTAAATCTTTCTGGGACCTTATTCAGCGACATTTGTCTCTTATCTTTGAAATTGAGCTCCAGCTCTCTTTCCCTTTAGTTATTTTAGGTCCCTGGGCGGCTCCTACGCCTCTTCCCCTTGAGCCATTACAATTACAACTGTTAGACCTTCTTTTATCTGTAGCGATCAAAGTTATTCTTATGGAGTGGAAGTCTTTCTCGTCTGTCTCCTATCACACTTGGTGGGCATGGGTTTCCTTCTTACGCAGTGCTCACACTTCAGTAGATCTAGCACACCTGTCACCTTCCATCTCTAGTGGGGTTTGGGCAACTCTGGATGAATATATGGAACTCTCTGCGAATGGTGTAGTCCCTCCATTTCCTGCTGTTATGTCTACCTAATTTTCTTGTTTGGTAAGGTGCATTACATTGGGTTGTTCCTGTGGGATTCCTTCTTTCTTTCTTCCTCTTTCCTGTCCTCTCTTCCCGTTCCTTCTTTCTGCTGCTTTTTTCCTTGCTCTCCTTCCTTCTTCCTGTTGTTCCTCTTACCTTCCCCTGCCCCTGTCCTCACCTTACGGACTGATACGTTCTACGTTCTGAACAATGTATTCCTCTTTTGGCTCAATTCATTACCCTCATTTTAGTTGCCTGTTCTCCAATTTTATTTCCATTGAGCTTGTTATTGATCAAGTATTGCCCATGTTTTCACATTTCTGCTCATATTGGAATGTATCGCATCTTTGTATTTTGATTTGGATATTATTTGGATCATTATTTCGCTCAATAAAATCTTCTTGAAATGAAAAAAAAAAAAGTGTAGAACCTGCAGGCGTCGGTCTCTTTAACTGGACTCGCTGTGCGCCAAGATGGTGCAACACACACCCCCCTGAAGTCCCACAAACTGCCTGCATACATGCTGTGTGCACAATGATTAGGAAGATAAACACAATCAACAGAAGTGTGCATCAGTAGAATCTTCGTGAGGAATTGTCACCTGCTGGCATCGTATAATTAATGGATTTATTTTCCAGTTTTATATAGCTCCTACAAGGCCCAGAGCATTAGATCTCTTTACAAGGAACAAAGATACTGACAATAGATTTTAGGAGCAAAAAGCGTGAGTCCTATCAGCAATCTGTAATGTGTGTAAACAACTTGAGTAGGCAGCAGGTATTCACTGATATTGAGCAATAAGGCAACACATAACCAATGGAACGCAAATGTAGGCTTATAATAATGAGGCAGCGTAGTCATTACTCTTTACGAATCGAAAAAAAAATGTCCGGAGCAATTAAAAACATGTATAGAACTATTTTCTTTTTTTAACGTAGCCAGAATTAGGAAAGACAAGAGCTAGCTAGGGAGTCGACTAGAATAACATCCAGTGTGTCCTTGGTGCAAAAGATGGCTTTTACTCAGGCTTAAGATGAAAGGTATGGTCCAGGGTGCCTTAGATAATGGTAAGTGAGTGGTCAGACTTAGGAAATTATGATAAAATGCAGATGTTTCGTAAGCACGTGGAATACATCAGGCAGAAAAGATGGCGGACAGGACTGTTGTTTTGAAGTCAGTTTCAGGCAGGAAGGTTTCAGTTTCACTTTTCGCATCAAGCTGCAGTGGATCGAAGAAATAGCACGAGGAGAGACATGGCGGCTGCAGCAGCACACGAGCCTTGCTGCTTGCATATGCAATCCGCTCATCCCAGCGCCTCGCCAGATGGCTGCGGCCTAAGAAGGATCTCTTCATCATGAAAACAGGTGTGTTGGCAGAGTACAAGGCTATTGTCTGGTTGATGCATATTGTTACAGTCGATGAGCACTCGGCTATCCCGCAGGTTCCATCACTGCCTGGTGCTGCTGCAGCAACACTACAACACCAAGCCACTAACATATGCTGCGACTAGTCATGCTGTCAATGTACATATAGCATGCTTGGCAGCATCAGTGGCTGTGTGTTTGGAGCAAAATAACTTCGAGCAGGTGGCCAAAACCAAGGTTCTTCCCGACGCCAGGGATTTGGGCAGAGTGTATAAATAGTTGAGGCTCTGACGAGCGAGATTTGGAAATCTTTCAGGTCCAACCATCTGGCTGCAAACGACAAGCGAACGAAGGGTACCGCATCAAGCTGTCTGCCTTGGACCGCTCCATCTCCATCTGGGAAAGGAAGAGCGGCTTGTAGAGGAAGTCCACCGTGTTCCCCCAATTAGTCAGAAACTTGGAGATATCCCATCAACCAAATGCTTTATCTGAAATTCCCTTATTTATTTGTTTTTTGCAAAGCATAGTGTGTGACTTTACATTGACTTCTTTTTTTTTCTTGTCAGAAATTCATGTTTGGTTCAAATACACACAATCGTCACCATTCACGAAAATCTCTTACTCGTAAGTCGTTCTTAACAAACTTGACAACATGTGTACAAGCTATCCCGTTAACCTTCTACCTGTGAATGGATAAGGTCACATTTGTCAAAAATTACACTTACTTTACCTATCTTCATCTGTCTTCTTCTCTCCCTGGTCACTACATGGTTCCCGGAGGCGAGAGAAAATGAGAAAACAGCTAAAACAGACATTGATTCATGTAGACCTCCATACCCCAAAATCGGGTCCTTGCTGAAGTCGACACAGTGTGTGCAGGACCTTTCTTTCTATTAGTTTATAGGATTTGATGAGGCAATAGTTTTTTTTTTTACCGCTTCTTACAATAATTCATGAAGAAATTTCTATTTTAATTTCTATATCCAAGCTTTAGACCCATCTGAACCTTATGATTAGGTTATTCACTGTCTAAATGAGGTTGGTTTGAAGAGTTTCTTTAACCTAAACTCCAAATAACAGTATTCGACCTAAACTAGCATGTAACTTTGGTAATTGCATCCCTCACTAGTTTGTCGACTCAGAGCAATACATTAGTCTAGATACTGTGAACTAACCCCATTGTTGCCTCGACCCAAGATCATAAGCTTTGAAGGGTTGGTTAGTAAATAGTTATGTGATGGAAATTTGTTGATCAGACTTCCACAGAGAGGGAAATATACCGAAACATATTGTATACTACTGACGTTTCCCATTGTTGGAGCAATATATTCTCGCTTTTTGGCGTTTTTGCATTGCTACCGACTCTCTAAAGAGCTACCATGTGCATGCTCTTGCTTTTCATCAATTTCTCCTCAGTTCTACTTTTAATGAGTATATGGCCAAGATTCTTTAATGGAGGGAACTTCTGCTGGCAAAGCGACCGAGTGTTACCCGGAAAACACTACAGATGAGAGGTTGTTGAGAACTGTCTGAATATGGGTACAGCACTGAGCGTATCTGGAGATTGAATCACAGGAACCAATCACCACTCTAAAATCAAGTATTCAAACTCTGATGTCACAAAGGCACCTGAAATGTAATGCTTAAAAATTGAGTTATTTTTGACGTACCTAACAATAAAAAAGTATATCTACACTGAAGATCATGCGCATTAATTACCAAAATTTCCATCAGGCCACATTCCTTGGCTTTTTCCTTGAGAAACATTTCCAGCTAATTACCACATCCAAATCCACCTACAGATGCTAAAAAATCGTACTCATCCTCTATCTAAATACGACCTCAAGATATAGGTTCAAGCTTTTGTAGTATCTCGACTGGCCCTCGCTCTGAGGCTACAGCCTCGCCCTGCTGTAAATTTCGAGCACCGAAAAAGTGACTGTGTCTGAAGGTAAAACCCGGGGTGGTAAAGTTATCAAATGCGAAGTGACTTTGGTGTGTGCATTTTTTGGTATTTGTTGCCAAAACCAAAGGCTTTGGTGGGAACCCAAACTTGATGCATCTCACTTGGAAGGGTCTCCACCATCTACAGCATTCGGACTTGCCCCGTTGGAGCAGTTTGGCTTCTACAAAAATGGCTAATACCCAAGATCAAACTTTTGACCAATGCGACCTGCTAAGCTTACCTGACCGTAGCTCCATAATGGTTGCTCTTTAATCCTCCCTATTTCCTCGTCAACATCATCCATTTGATTAAATTGGTGCCTTTATATTGTCTTTGATGATTGTGACCCTAAACAATAAAAAATAATAATCCTTGTACCTTTATTTTTACGCAATGTGGGAAACACAGGAACTGTCACTTGATAAGAAATTTAGCAAAATCATGCTGACATGGCGCCCAGAGTTGTGAACATCAAGTATATGACGGCTGCAGCCCCCTGCCATTGGTTGTAACGTAAAATTCTCCAATGGGGGCAGAGGTGTGACTTTTTCAAGATTTTTAATCTGCAAGCACTGAGGAAGGCATTAGAGCTGAAACGCGTCTGCTTTGATGAAAATAACATTGAATTGGCCCCATGAGTGCTCTGCAGTTGTTTCTTAGCCTACCCTCACGTCACCAGAAGCACCCGTTCAGCATGTTCTGGTGGGACCTGATATATATATACCAAAGGTGACAGGGATGTTATAGTTAGGCTAAAATTTCCCTCATGCAAAACCAGTGAAATTCAGCAGTTCTAGTTCTCTGAGCTAACTATAACTTACACCTATCACCTCACGTATTACATCACTCAGGACACGGTCATGGCTCATAGTGAACCATGGTTACAAGGATTGAAATATGTCAGCCGTAGGGAGGCATAGAGACTCGCCCCTGGTGGGGGGGATAGTGGTTGATCCTGAGCATAACTCATGTTTGCAGTAACACTCAAGAGGGCAAGGACCATCCACCATCGACCATACCCCCGCTCTCCATCAGTCTCTGCAAAACAAAGCACATTGTTAGTGCTCTCATGTCAGTGTGATGGACACCATGGTATCTAAGTCATTATTGTGCACAGAGGCTTCTAATAGAGGCCGTGTACAACTAGAATATTGTGGTATGCACCGTCATGTTATTTAACCCCTTGCCTGCTGATGACGGAACCGCTCCGTCATCAGCTGCGGTGGCGCTGTGCTGATGACGAAGCGGTTCCGTCATGGCCCGCTCGGAGCGCCTGCGCGGCGCGAATTTCGCGCCTGCGCTGAGCGTTCCATTGAGCGGGGCGGGCCATGATGGAACCGCTCCGTCATAAGCACAGCGCAACCGACGCTGGTGACGGAGCGGTTCCGTCACCAGCATGCGGCCGCCGCGCGGCCGCCCCGCCCCTTAGCACTGCGGCGGAATAGCCGCCGCAGTGAAGGGGTTAACATGACAGAAACCTGCAGCATTATGCACTGATTGTGAGTGAAGCTGGGATGTCAGTGAATTACATCGCGCAGCACAGACAAAGGAGCATGTATTCCAAAACGTGGTAGATTCTGGAAGTAGGGAAACTTTATTTGAGCGAGAAACATGTGAATCTGTAACTTGGGATGCCTATTGGTACAGGTTACGCGCAGGGGCAAAGCTATCCTGGGTGCAGCCGGTGCAGTGCACAGGGTCCCAAAGGTCAGAGGGGCACCGTCTGCCCAGCACCAGCTGATGGCGATTCAGAGGGTGCCTGTTCTGATTTTATTTGTTGACTGTGCATGCCTGGGGCCGTGGCTGTGTTTACATTTCTAGACGATCTGGGAGCAATAAAGAAGAAAGGGATGAAAGTAAAGGAGAGGGTAAAAGGACAGGGGGAGGGCAGGGAAAGGTTACAGAATGAGAGAAGGAAATACAGTTGAGCGACAAAGAGAAAAGATACAAGTATGAGCAAAGTGGGCAAGAGAAAAGGAAGAGAAAGCAATCTAGTAAATTGAATTAGTGTAGCAGGTGCAGTGACACCGGGGTCCAGGGGTGTGATGATCGTTTCGCACCTCATTTATGACAGTGTTTTAATAACGGCTGGGGGTCCTAGTTTCATCGATTGCACTAGGGCTCGTGGATCCCAATCTATGCTACGGGTTATACAGACCCGTGCAGTACCATGCCACCAGAATCTGTCTTTCTTCAGACATGACCTCCTCTTGGCAACACCTGGCAGAGCTCAGGCGAGTGGGCAGCCATAAAACACTCTCTCTCCGCGAATAGAGCCACGGGAAGTGAGCTGGCTCGTGATATGTAAACTAGGCGGCCAGAGAAGGCATTGACTCATTGGTCTAATTAATGGCTGCGATTAAGCACCCCAGTGAAGGCCCGCGTGAAATGGCCTCTGTGCTAATGAGTGCATAACTTAGGAAAATGCCACGGGCTTTGTGAAGTCAACAGCATAGTTTTTCTTTCACCTTCTCCTTTTCACAGCACCAATCATTTGTACTGTTCTGTTGATGGCATTGCAATGCTAAATAAATTCACATCTGTCACTTGTATTCACTTTCCGTTGTATTGTAGAATTTGTATAGCTTTTACTACCCCTACTTGGAGTGCTGAAGCGCAAACGACGTGAGGGCAAGTCACACTGTGTCGGGTGTGTAGTTGCGAGGGTGGTGCTTTGTTTTGGTTCTATATGGGAAGTGTTTTCATGTCACATTTGATGACCGCCGATGTGCAATTATTGCCTTATGGGATGCAGCGCTTTGAGGTGTGATGGGTGAGGGCGTTTGAGAGATAGACGCGCTAATTATCATTATAATTGGACTAACTAGCTCAGCCCCAGGGTCAGCGTGTGCTCTTACACCAACAAGTATTTGAAATGCAATCGGTCTCGCCTTGAGATCTTATCCGTATTTAGCTATGCAGCCCATTTGCCTGAGTGCTGAAATATCTACTGTTCTTTAACGGGGAGGGAAAGTGAGCACCAAACTGCGTGACACGTCATGTATGGGAACACATGGAGAGAAATATTGCCTTTCAGTGGGAAATGGTATAGCCCAAAGCTCTGTTTTTAATATAAAATCCGGCCCTTCAGTGGTCATATCACTGAGAATACAAGATATGAAAAATATATTGCCTATGGGTGCCCGTGGAAGACTGTGGACTGGAATCACAGGGAATGCTAAAGTGATTCTGGTATTTTACTGACCTCTGCTGGCTGTTTTCTATCAAAAAAGTTAAATAGAGGCAGTTGCAAGAACATTTTAAAAAAAGAAAGTCCCTCAGCAGAAAGCAATTTGGGAATTGTACTGACCTCTGCTGGTCGTTTTCTATCAAGACAGTTGAATAGAGGCAGTTGAACAGAAAAAAAGTCCCTAAGCGGAAGCAGACAAGTCCTATGGCTGATCTCCAGGGCCCACAAAGTACATACAAATTTAAGTATATAATAAGTATATACTAAAGTATATACAAGAGGTCTCAAGTGCTCGGCCTAAAAAGGGGGCTAATCACAGAAGGCCCAGTAATCCATACCCAAAAAGTGCCCGGCAGAGATGCTGTTGAAGGAGTAAAATGATACCAATGGGCAAGAATGAGATTTGGTGATATAAGCAGTAGCCATGCACCATTTTTTTATTTTTTATTTTAAGAGGTTTATTTATATAAATAAACCTCATGAAAAAGGAATTAAGTTGAATGGAAATCACGGCGGGCAATCTGAGCAGAAACTACACCAACTTTAAAAGGCCCACAATCCACCTACTCCTGCTCGGCTGAAGAAAGCCATACATTTGACCAGGGTTTACACCCCATGTTCCTTTCGGGCTCCCTAAGGCGGACAAGCTCCAGTTGGGTCATGGCTTTGGACAGCAGCCAGACTGGCACCATGCAGTTGCAAGGGTGAGAGATGTTGCTGCCCTGACAGTGCAAGGGCAGCTTGTCTTGCTTTCCATTACTCTGCTGTCCTCTCCCCTCCATGCGAACCCAATACTTTTCTTAAGGCCCAGAGACCCTTGTTGCGTCTAGTTTACATAAGAGGCATCCTCCTGCCCTTCCAGAAGTTCCTTCTAGAACAACTTCCATTTTCATTATTAGCAGTGATTGACATTTCAGGGTATAAAAAAATCTAATGTGATAAATGAAGACTTACCCTGCTTCCATTATTTTGGCTACAAGAGCAGCCTGGCACAGATTTGGTAGTTCTTTATTTGATAAATCTAGCCCTGCTCTCCTTGGAACTGTGAGCTCTCTATCGGTTTCTGCCTCTGCATTGTGTTTCAGATACTTCGGTCTTGTATTAGTAAAATTATTATTTGATCAAAGGGTGTTTAAAAGAAAGACATGTTATCTGCAAGAATTTTTGTTTCCCAATTGCCATAAATGTCCCTCTGTGCATTGAACCCCTCTGCATTTTCAGAGCAGATATGAGGTGTAGGGGGAAGAATATATTTGTCGCAGGTGCTCCAAAAACTTAATATGTCCTAGCAGTGACCCATTTTTATTCTTATGGGTACTCTGCCACCTGATAGTGCCAGGGGCATCTTCTACAACTGTTAAAATGGAGCTGTGTGTGTATGTGTCTCACATGTATGATTGTGGGGTACTCCATCCCATCGCCCACAGACACTCTTGCAAACAACCGTTTTTGTGCCAAACAATGTGGAATGGAACCTGCTTCTCTTGTGCTCAACTTATTCCAATCCTTGGGCTTAGCCAGGACACCATTGATCTTGTAAGATCTTTTTTCCAGCTGTTTTTTTCTTCCCTATTTTCTCTTCGTTGAATCTGAATTTGCAGTCTATGGGCAAACTCTCTTGTGCTGAAGTAAATTAAATAAATTGTAAACGAGCTCAGCTGAGGTTTACTCTAAAAGGCATGCACATTTTTTGTCCGTGATCTCACATCCTTCACACCTCAGATGACCACCTGTCACCTGCTTCTTTAAAAGGCTGGAGTCCATCTCCGGATCTGGCGAGGGAGCACCCCTGAGGGCTGCACAGATGGACACCTGTCTTTTAATTGATTTCCATCACATCTTTGTGTCTAGGGAAAGAAGCCAGGAGGCTGGGCTTTGTCTAAATCTGGACCTTCTGTAGGTTCAGTGATGGAAATTTGTTTTTGATGTTCAGTGTGCTGGTGTTTCTGGGCAGGGTTTGTAGTTGGGAGCTTCATGCAGCTGAGGCAGGGAAACTCGATTCAGGATTTTTGGGTGCAGAAAGCTCCTACATAACATTGTTGCTGAAAAGCATATATTTTTAACGGCCCTGGAATAACTTTACACTTCACTGAGAGAAGCTGCCTAGAACTGACGGTAAAAGAAGACTCCTATACCTGCTTCTTTGAGGAATTCCTAGTGTTCTCCTGAGAGGCAAGAAATCTATGCATATAAACATCAGGGAGGGATTTTTCAACTCAGTAGCCCAGGATAATACCCTGTGCCTTAATCCCGGGACCGCCCTGTGGCATTTGATACCATTGACCATCAAGTACTCCTTGATGGCTTGGGACTCTCGGCTCTTTCACCTGCCACCTAGATCGCACATATCTCAACATTTCGCAAAGCTCCCTGGGATCCACATTTGGAACAGTTTGGTCCTTAAAGCCCTCTCTGCTTCCTAAGGCATTCAAAATCATCAGGCAAATGTAAGGCCTGCACGCCCCCGCGGACAACACGATCTTGGGCATTAAAGATACTTCAGTGCCACAAATCAGCAACACTAGATTAAGAGAAAGAACCTTCACCTTCTAGTTCCTAAGTTGATGATGAGACTCACGCAAGATGTAAAAAAGCTGTATGAACATTTAGGTTTTAAGATGAAGATAAGAACATGGCATTTGTGTAGCAGTGTAATCATGCCAGACATTTACTGGCTCGACTGTGTGGTTTTTGTATTGTGTGTAGCCATGACTGTCTTTGGTTTAGTTCTACCCAGGGCACAGGTCCCCTCTTATCACTCCATGCATTTGCTGGCTCGACTCTGGTTTTCGTGTTGTGTCTAGCTGTTACTCTGTCTTTGGTTTAGTTTTACACAGGGCCCCTCTCTCTTTCTCTCTGAGATTCACTATATAATTATTCTAGCCGCACAACGAGGACAGCAAGCCAAGTCTAAATAAATCAGATCCACTTTAGAGCCCCAAGTTCACACTTCGTTCCTAAACACAGTGAAGTGGGAGCCCCTGGGCTGGCAGCTGGAGCTGTCACTCTGCATTGGGCTCCTTGGAAGGTGCCCTGATGAAGGCCTAATGTCAAGTATCCGTCTACCGCATGGACAGGCTACTCATTGTGTGTGGGGATGTAGTGCTCAGCTGGCCCCTGGTCTCTCTCCCATGTAGGCTTTGGATTCAAGGCAGCGTAAACACAGCAACGGCAAGTCTGCAATATCTCTCTTCAAGCCCAACAGAACAAGCATAGGCAAAGCCAATAGGTCTCGCATTTGTGACCTGTTGGCTTTGCCAATGGCTTTTATCTGCGCTGCACAGCATCCACAATACAGTGCAGCATATCTAAAGTGGAAAAAAAAGAAACCAGGGTAGCGCTGCTCCACCGCAGCATGTGATGCACTCTGGTGCCAGGTGCCACTCATATTGTTACTTCAACCTTGTGATGCACTGTGCATCTCATTGTCTTCCTTTGCAGAGGGCATCTGATTGGTGGTTACAGTATGTTGGTTGCTCTCATTAGAGTGGAGGAAACCTCTCCTGTGGTCACTTTTGTGAAGTTCTTCCAAGGTTCGTTCTTGCTTGCTCAGATCTTTCTGTGCACATCCACAGTTTTTGCTGTGACTTTACTGTTTGCACTTTTTGGTTGTGAGTTCTAGGCTTTATTTTCATAGATCATATATAAGGTTATTGATGCCATGAGGGTTAAACACCATCAACCTTTGGGTGGACTTACACCATTGATACAGCGCAAGACACCCATGGATATGGTAGTGCGTGAAGGGATGAAATAGGCGGGGCTGTCTGTAGAATTTGTGGGGCCTGGACAAATAAGGAACATGTAAGCATCCTCTAACATATGATGCAACATTACAGGAAGTGACATGAATTGACCACTAATTCTCTGGCATCACTGAAGCACCGTTGACGCTTTGCAAAAAGTTACTTTCCTAGTGTGGGTATCATCAAAAGGGCTAAAAATATAAATATTAGCTCTAATAAAATTAATGCTTATAATTTTTAAAGCTCTGTTACGTGGAAATGCATTAAAGACGTCAAAACGTGTAGAAAATCTGGCCCTGGGTTTCTCCAAAGCTGATATTGTTTCTCAAATGTTAACAAAGGACTATCTTTATGCTAGTGAGGGGCAACCATAAGGCATTTTGGGTTCAGCAGCAAAGAACATAAACACCCACATTACAAAAGATAAGAGGAGGAAATGGCATGGATGCCCTGCACAGGTGGGGTGAATGATATGTTGGCAGGTAGAAGCTTCAGAGCCTGGGCCACACCCACTCACACCGAGCACCTAAACGTAGCAAGTCATTTCTATCTCTATGTTTTAGAGCTAAACGAACTAAAAGAGGACTAGATACGAGATGGCGAAAAAGGACTAAAAATCGACACTGAGCCAGTCACTGAACAAAGAACTGTAATTAAAAGCAACAAAACAAAAATGACTTATTATAAAAGTCTCTGTTCAGCCAACAGCTACAGGGTGAAACTGAGACCCAGCGACATAGAATGCGTAGGACGAGAGGAGGTGGGGCTCGACTTGTAAAATAAAGTTACTAAAATTCCAGAGATTTGAAGTTTTTAAACAATTCCAATCCTGTGGCCCTAATATCTGAAGCGGTACTTGCCAAATTGCAAAGGATCATGTTTCTCGACCTTATGTGTAGACTAAGATGTAATAACTAAACTGCACATTCCCTTTGGTAAATCCATTGACTCCCTGTTAAAGAGATATTTAAATAGGATGTATGACGTTACAACGCATGCTTTTACCACGCATGCCTTTACAACGCGCTTTTTACAACGCATGCCTTTACAACGCATAGTGCTTTGGGGCGCTGGATAGTGAATAGTTTAATTTACTATTCCAACTCCAGTCCCCGTGGATACTAGGGAAGGTGTTGGATAGTAAATTAAACCTATTCCGTATCCTAGAGCGCCCCCCAGTGCAATGCGTTGTAATGGTTTGCATTGTAAAAGTTGTGTCGTAAAGGCACTGCGTGGTAAAAGTTGCGTTGTAAAGGTTGTTTACCATTTAAATACAAGGCCCTTTCTATCAACCACAAGTCACTCCAATCTTCTTGCTCCACTGAATCCACTAGTCGTCTTCTTGCATAAGCTCAATGATGGCAGGCCAGTCCATGTGCCGTGATCTACCCCACGAAAATCATTGTGGTGTGAGGAGGCCCACTGTTATTCTGCACATGACTATGAGACTTTGCGAGAACGACCAGACTGACTCTGTGCACACCACCCCTAAGGCTGAAGCAGCCTTTTATGTTGTGTGCCACATGCCAAGTCAGCCTAGGCAGATGAGCTCGTTTATACACAATAGAAATTACATTGTCCCACCAGCTGGTTTTGCAGGGTAGCCAATTTTCAGTTATCGCTTTGCAGGACACTTTGTGTACATGGAGACCTCATCAGACGTTTGTTGGGGGACTGTTAGTCAGGGAGCACATTTTTGGTGTGTTATACCATAACCAGCTCCTCTAAATCAGACCCTTTTAAAAGACACCTTGGCTGGCTGGATAGTGCGCTTATTGGGTCTGGTTTATGGGACATATTGCATCTGAGTTCTGATAATTTTCTCACCTCCTGGACTAAACCGTGGCTGCTTGCCGTTGGCACCTTTGGAGAGACAGGTTTAAAAAATCAATAACTCTTAGCCAAATGATAAGAAATAGGCCTAAGCTCTAAAACATCAATCATAAATCACACTATCCCCCACAGATTCTGCCAATTAAGTACCTGCTGCCCCGACCCAAAGTCAAGGTCTCCCAGTGTATGTCAGTTCAGTACAAATCACTGTATTGTGGCCTCCAGGGCCATAATAGTACACATAATTGGAAATAAATATAATAAGTAAAACACTTAAAAATTCACCCATAAAACACATCGCAGATGAAAGTGCTTACGTCGTTACAGGTATGATGAATGATAAAAGAATACATTCATAATTATGTTAATTATCTAAAAGCTTATAAAAATGTGCACATTTGCTCGTGGTATGGGAAGGTGCCATCATATTGGGATATTAAAAAGACAACACTAAACCTGTACAAAGTACTATACACTTAAATAAAATCATGTAACAGGGTGACAAAGGGATTTGCTACGGAGCACTCACATAGCACCCAATATATGCCTTTTCCCATTCCATAAAATGTTGGGCGAGCTTAAAACATGCTGATTGCAAGTAGCAAATGATGTAAAAACCACATAGACCGCACCCCTAACAAGATCCGCAATTCACTGGAGTGGGCAAATAACCACCTCTAGATGTGGTCCAGAAATACGTATTGTCAAAGAACTAGGATATATTACCTTTAGTCCTGGCTTTACCACCTAACCAAAACACCCGGGAAATAAAGACTGCATAAGAAATCGGAGCAAGGCCGACAACCTGGTGACATTTCCCTGGAAATGCTAGTCTATCGTCCTGGCCATCAGAATCGCTCGACCACCTCAGTTGTGGACCAGGAGACATGGTTTGTAATGGTACACAGACAAAATATCGATTTTTAAATATCGATATACAATTATATCGAAGTTTAAATATCGATGGGACAAAATATCGAAGGTAAGTAATATCGACAGTCTTAATATCGATATTAGTATGATATCAGTAATATCGAAGTTTTAAATATCGATGTCAATAATATCGAAATAAATAACTTCGATGTTACTAATATCAATTTTTAAATACATTTAGTGTATATTATATTGTATTTATTATGTTTTATTATTTATTTTTAATGTAATTTAATTAAATATTGTCTTTTACTACTGTAGCGGGTTGTGGGTTTATAGGGGAATAGGGTGGGAAGTAATTTAATTATGTTAAATTAATTATTAATTAGTAGGAATTATTAATTAATTAATTTTTAATTAATCTTTAATTAATTTTAATTAATTGATTAATTGATAAATATGTTCTGTAGCGGGTTATGGGTTTATAGAGGAATAGGGTGGGAAGTAATTTAATAATAAATAATTAATTAATATATGTTTGTAATTATTTTAATTAATAATTAATTGGTAATTAAGTTATATTAATTAGTTAATTATTAATATAATTTTGTACATATTTTGAATTATTAATTAGTTGGTAATTAATTAATATTAATTAGTTAATTACATTAATTAGAGTAATTCTTTTATATAATTTTTTGTTATTCTTAATTAATTAATTGGGAAAAATAATATTAATTATTAAATTAAATTAATTACTGCTAATGTGCTAATATAGTTACTTTATTGTTATTGTTAATTAATAATTAATTGGTAATTTAATAATCTTAATTAATTTTAGGTAAAGGAGTATTTTTAGGGTTCAGGGTCAGTTTTCAGTTTTTGGGTAAAGGGGTATTTTTAGGGTTCAGGGTCAGTTTTCAGTTCTTGGGTAAAGGGGTATTTTTAGGGTTCAGGGTCAGTTTTCAGTTTTTGGGTAAAGGGGTATTTTTAGGGTTCAGGGTCAGTTTTCAGTTTTTGGGTAAAGGGGTATTTTTAGGGTTCAGGGTCAGTTTTCAGTTTTTGGGTAAAGGGGTATTTTTAGGGTTCAGGGTCAGTTTTCAGTTCTTGGGTAAAGGGGTATTTTTAGGGTTCAGGGTCAGTTTTCAGTTTTTGGGTAAAGGGGTATTTTTAGGGTTCAGGGTCAGTTTTGGGTTTTTGGGGTACAGGGATATTTTTAGGGTTCAGGGTCAGTTTTGGGTTTTTGGGGTACAGGGATATTTTAAGGGTTCAGGGTGAGTTTTGGGTTTTTGGGGTACAGGCTTACAGGGTAAAAATAATTTACATTAAATCAATTAAATTAAATTAAAAAAAAGAAAATTACATTAAAATATTAAGTGTTTTATTTATTTTAAATGTATATGTATTAGTTTTAATTTTGTTTTAATATTTTTATTTAATATTTGTAAAATTATATGTATTTTAAAATAATTTTTACATTATTAATACATTTAAAAAAACGATATTTTTAACTTCGATATTTTTGTACTACGATATTATTTTTTCGATATTTTTGTACTTACCTTTATGAAGATATGACTTCGATATTTTTGATGTCGAAATTTTTGTGCCGATATTTTTGTATTTCGATATTCTGTCTGTCGATATTATGTCAGACATTCTTTGTAATCATGGTCACCTTTAATAGTGATCTAAAAGCTTGTATTAAGCGTATGCTAAAAATATAAAACTTGACTGGATATTACCATGGGGGTTTGTTTGTGTGGGTGGGTGGGTCAGCAGTGCCATGCTTCAACTATTCATAAACATGTAATATGATGGTAAAGTTGTAGTCTCTGAGTGTGCTGTACTGTGTTGCAGTCATGGGTTGCCTACTTTAGCAACATATTTGATCTTGAGAAACTCATCCTTTCTCTGTGCCTCGGTATGAACTGGCCATATGTGTGCACTTTGAAGCAGGAGTAAAAAAAGAAACACCAAAGACATATATTCCGAATATTTCCTCATAGAGGTTTTTAATTCATACATTCAGGGCCTTTAACGGTAGGTGCCCACATTCATGGTCCCATCTCTAAAGGCGCCCGCATGCCTGACCCCCTCCTGTGCTGCAGCCCCTCCCTCCCAGCCTTGCGGTAAACAGCTGGCATATATCAGCAGCTCTTTTATAGGAAATGCTGTATTGAAAAACTGTGCATGATCACCCCGCCAGGACTCGTTAAGGCTCAGAATTACCCTTATATATGATAGTTCCGAAAGCATCAAAGTGTAGGGCATTTGTTGTCCTTCACCAGGTCAGTGTGGGCAGCTAGACAAATTACCAGATGGTGGGATGAATGCACAAAACACAGGATGGCTTACACTCTGCAGTTTGAACCGGTGCAGCATTGAGACTGAAATTGCACAGCATCTGTTCTGCATGCATTCAAAACCTTTTCGAAGCTGTTGCACGTGGTGCAACTATCTAGTTCATAGGACCCGTACCCCCCGATATGTCCCCGCCTCCCTCCAATTTGACATAGACACGCATAGTCCCCACATTTGAAATCACCAAGAGATTCAGGTGGGGTAAAAAAGGCCATGTTTAATCACAACATTGTATAAACATGACAAGCAAATAACATGCATATCTGATATTTACAATTACATTTATAATTATATTTACGAGCATATCATGCTCCTTCAACCCTCCCAGCCCTAAGGGAGGAACCCCATCTAGCTCACATCTCGCAACTAGGTATCCTACGCCAGGTGCCGTGCACCTGCCCCTTAGAGTGGTGGGCCCCCACCTTCGGTCCTTGTCCGCCATTACCGGGGCCCACCTCTCGACCACCAGGCTGCCCAGGGACGCCCGGGAGGCTCGAAATCGGTCGCCCTAGCCTCCCCAGCCGGTGGTCACTTCCTCCCAGCAGAAAGCTTACCATATCCCCCCTCAGAGCTGGCCTATGGATTCCGCCAGGCGGCCTCCCATCCATTTTGTTTAGTCACTGGTTACTGATCGCAGGTCTCTTCTCCGCAGAACGCCCTTCAAACCATTTTATGTAAGGGACGGGTGGGTGGGAGTTTTGGAATGCCGGCCTGGAACACGAGAATGGCCAGGTGCCGGCGTGTGCAGTCAGGTATCCTGGAGTGGTAGCGGGAACAGAGACCCCAGTCACAGGGAGTTGACCCTGAATAGGCCAAAAGTCTCCGCCCCCTAACCCCCAGGTCACGCGATATCGCCTGACCCGGAAGTGGGTCGGGCGGACGCCGATTGGGCCGCCCGTCCGACCAACCACTAGAGACCAGGGGCGGGGTCCGGAGGGGCCGGGTCCTAAGTGTGCGCGTCGTGATTCTCCGCGCTTGTCATAGTTACTTAGAATGCGTCTGGACTCCTCCAAAAACAATTACCCTACTGGGTCTCGGCTATCTCAGGACTCAACACAAACAAAAAGTCTGAGTGACCGCAGCAGGACTTCCAGGATGCTGATGTAGAACATCACCAACAGCACTGGAATGTGCGAGGGCTGCCAGAGTTGAATACCCTCAAGGTATGAGTGGGGGTCTGGGCACAGGGGTCCTCTCCTTTGGGTTTCACAGAACTGGATCATGGCTTTGAGGCCTAGGAGAGGAGAATCCCCTCTCTTGGGTACTGCAGTGCTGCCGCAAGGCTGTGAGGCCCAAGGGAGGGGGGCCTCCCTCACCTGGGCCTCGTAACACTGCCCTCAGTCAAAAAAGGTGGCACACTGACACAGGTGGTGAGAAGGCATGTGGACCTGGGCTGCTGCTCACGCTGCCCAAGCGTAGAACAGCCACAAAAACTGTGCAAGAAAAAACATTCATTATTTAGACATAGAATGAATGGGCAGACTTGGGACAAGTTGAGAATTTGGGATTTATGGTACAGCCTGTACACATATATGTTGCCGTTTTTAGGCCGCAGCCTACCAGACTGCGCAGCTGACAGGTTTGCTAAAGACATCTAGAGGACTTTTCAGAAAGTTGACCTTGGAATGCATTCCACCTCTTGCTTGCTATTGGCTTTGTGGTTTGTAACTCACATTTTCTGGCTTTCCATTTGCTGGTTTTATTTTTTTTAATCTCAGCAGGTTCAGTTTGCCCCTCCCGTTGCCTAAACCATGTTTACTGTATTCTGTGGCAAACTCGTTTTCTGTAAACAGGCCTTTAAATCTTGTTCTTATCTAGCCACATTTGCTGCACATTCAAAGACCGGGTCAAATGTCAGGCACTGTCTTATCCTTCAGAGTGCTCCCTTTCTGTAAACAGGCCTTTAAATCTTGTTCTTATCTCGCCACATTTGCTGTGCATTCGAAGACAGAGGACAAATGTCTGGCGCTGTCTTCCAAGGGCACTGGTAAACTTTTCTTTTTCTGGCTTCAATGTGAGAGGATCTATGTGAAAATGTTGGTGGGTACTGTGGTTAGGAAATAGTTATTTTCTAGCGCACAACAACATTTAAATGAACTGTCAAGTATTTCAGAATATTTCAGAATTAGGAACACACTTAAAGCGTATTTTTTGTTGTTTCTGGTGTTCTGGAAACAAATACTCTATTATGATCAACACAAATCATTACACAGAGTTGATGCAATTTCCATACATTTATGTCTGTGCACTGTATAGTTTTATTAGTAAAACTGTATATCTGTGTAAATGTAATGGTCATTTCATTTGAAAATGTGTTGTATGTAATAGTAGTGTGCTACCACACCATGCATACTCCGCTCCACGCCACTTCACTCTGCACCACTCCAATTTACACCACACCACTACACTCTACACAACTGCACTCTACTTCTCTGTGCACTACTGCACTCTATGCCACTGAATTCTACTTCACTCTGCACGACTGCACTCCACACCACTGCACTATACTCTGCGCCACTCCACTTTACACTACTTCACGCCACTGCCCTTTGCAGCACTCCACTCTATGCCACTTCACGCTACGCCTCTTTACTTTACCATGTACCATTCTACTCTAAGGCAATGCACTCTTGGCCACTCTACACCACTGCACTCTTCGTCACTGCACTCTACACCACTCCAGTCTAGGCCACACCAATCTACTCTGCACAACTCTTATCTACATGATTGGAATCTATGCCACTGCACTCTATGCCAATAAACTGTACGCCAATGCATTACTCTGTAACACTCAACTCTATTCCCTTGAATTCTACGCCAATCCACTGTATGCCCCTCTAATCTACTATGTACCACTTCTCTCCATGCCTCTCAACCATTGTACTCTATACCAGTACACTCTAAGCCACTCTACCCCACTGCACTCTACTCCTCTTTACTCCACTCTGTACCACTCCACTCTGACAGCTCTCTGCCACTCTACTCTTAACCACTGTACTCTATGCCATTGCACTCTACACAACTGCACTCTGTCACTGCACTTTATGCCACTGCACTATACTCTGCATCATTTCTTTCTATGCCACTCAACTCCACTGCACTCTACTCCACTGTGCTCTGACACTACTTTGCAACACTGAACTCTATGCCGCTCTACTCCACTCTATGCCACTCCACTGTACAGACTATACTCTTCTTTACACTACTCTACTCTGCTAGACAAGCGGAGGGCCCCACAGACCAAGGAGACGGAGCACTGTATCAACAGTAAAATCATTTCTTGCCTTGGGAAGGCAAATAAACCTTACTAAAATGCTTCACGCATTTAACTAACAACCATACAACACACATCAAGGTTCTGCAATTATAGTCCGTACCACATGAGTATAAAATGTGTTCACATTTTATACTCACATGTACGGTTGAGGATTGCAGATCCTTGATATGTTTTGTATGGTTGTTAATTGAGTGCTTGAAGCATTTTAGGTTGATTTATTTGCCTTCCCA
The DNA here is from genome assembly GCF_964263255.1 of Lissotriton vulgaris. Lineage (NCBI taxonomy): Eukaryota > Metazoa > Chordata > Amphibia > Caudata > Salamandridae > Lissotriton > Lissotriton vulgaris. The sequence goes on along the minus strand of NC_141691.1, from coordinate 2,002,993,629 downwards.
AGAGGAGAATTAATTTTACTACTCTACACTGCACCACTGCACTCTATGCTAATCGACTCTACTCTGCGCCACTGCCCTCTGATCACTCAACTCTATGCCACTCCACTCTGCACCACTCTACGCTCACTGCACTCGGTGCCACTAAACTCTACTAGGCACCACCATACGCCACTGCATTCTATGACGCTACATTGCATGCCGCTGAATTCAAAGCCACTACACTGTACCACTATACTCTACAACACTCCAATTCACTCTACACCAGTCCACTCTACAACACTCCAATTCACTCTACACCAGTCCACTCTACAACACTCCAATTCACTCTACCCCAGTCCACTCTACAACACTCCAATTCACTCTACCCCAGTCCACTCTACTCTATGCGACTCCACTGTACACCACCCTGCGCGATTCCACACTATGCTACTCCTCTAAATCGACACTCCCTGCCACTCCACTTTACAATACTCTACTCCACTCTTTGCCATTTCACTCTGACACTGCACACCACTCTCCTTTACGCCACCAACCTTTAGCCATGCTGAACAGCAGCAAAGCTGTTGTGCAACATGGCGAAAGCCCATTGGCAAAGCCAATAGCTTAGGCAAAGACGAGACATATTGGCTTTGCCATTGCTTGTTAGATCTTGCCTATGAGATAGTGCAAGCTGTCTGAATGTGGAAGACCTGTTGTGAGCTTACAGAGAGGTTACAGCCCACCAATTGCTTACAATATGTTAGCTTTACTGTCTTCTTGTGTTTGTCCCTCCTCTGGAGTGTAGCTTCTCTGTGATCATTTTGTTTGGCTGACTAGCAGGGTTGGACTAGGATTAAAAATCTCCCCGGGCACGCTAAAAAAAAGTGGCCCACATTTGCATATTGCTTTTCCTCAAAACACTGCCTCGGCAAAGTTTTATAAACACCTGAAAACAAGTGAGGCCACTTCTGCTCAGGCCCCCTGCCCCCGCTCAGAAAGCACACACTAATTAGCCGGCCCAACGAGAGAAAAGGAGTGGTGACAGCTCTCCCCGTTGATAAAAGGGAGGTAATGGACTCCCATCTGCCTCCTGAAGGGCGGCTGGTGACATCTGAACTAACCAGACACTGCCCAAATCGTCCCTCGGGCTGCCAAAAGACCAGCCCACAGCTAGACCTTCGATCGCGGCCCCTCGGCCATTGCCCAAATGTCCGCCTTACCAATACGACCCTGCTGACTAGAATCCCATGACTCCTCACCATTAGGAAATTTTGTTTTCTTTTTCATTCAGCACTCCATGAGAATAAATTTGTTTTCTAGCTCTCTGCCTCATGGTCTGCATCTGCATCTCCATTCCTCCTGCCCTTCCCCGAGGGATGCTTTCCCCTCACCCCTCCCAGCTTGTCGGTAAAAAGTGCAGCAACGGGGATATTTGTGCATGTGTATGTCTGATGAGCAGTCTTTAATGTGTGTTTTTGTTACATCTCCTTCATTCTACATATTGCATGAAAGCACAAGCTCTGACACAATAGGGCTTTGGGGTGGGGCGGCCGAACAGCGGGAGGCCTGACCCCCCCCCCCCCCCCCCCCCCCCTCACGGGGGGTTTTGGGCCAGAGGGCAGCCAGAGCCCATTGGGCTGGTTGGGCTGTATTGGGCTGGCGTTGGGCTTGGGTTGGGCTAGTTTTGGGTTTGGGGGTTTTATAACCAGCCATCTTGTGTCACAAGCCACCATTTTGGTGTTTGTGACACAACAGCCGGTTGGGGAGGACATTGGGCAGTTTAGCTTTGTCCCACCCACCCCCTCCCCTCCCTAGGGAACGAGCTTCCGGCTGGGTTTCCCGGGGTTTGTTTTTGGATAGCTTATTACTTTTTCAGCTAGGTAGTTTTCTTGGGAGCAGGTGCATCGGGGGGGGGGGGTTGTATTGGGCTTGTCGCTGGAACATGTGCTGGTGTGGTGCGCTATGTTTTTTTGGGGCATTGTTCCTAGGTCAGTTGTGGTATAATGATGTATAGTTACAGTTATGAAAGAACATAAGAAGTTTACCTAGTTAGGTAGTTGTAGAAATGTTAGGAAATTGCAAGTTGTGTTTATAATTGATGCAGGTGGGAACATGTTTAGGGGAGGGGGTGAGGGGTAAAGGAGGAAGACAATATTTAGTGAGGTTTAGTTTTGTACGGTCCAGGCCAAGGGAACTTGTATGTAAGGTGTACCTGTTTCCAATAAAGCAGCCTTTTTCACACCAACAAGCTAGACTGAGGTCTGTGCTGCCCCCCTTTTTGGCCCAAAAAGGCTTTTATGGCGCATGGGGAAGCAGGTGTACTTAGCATGACACTTCTCCTGGAGGCTCATAGATCTGCTTCCTCATCTACTGCAGAGGACCAAATGGCGGAATACTGTGTTCCGTAAAATTTTCTAGCACTTCCTTATTCTTTTAAAATTTTCAAAGAGTTTGGGAGTGAAAAGAATTCGGAAAATAAACCACAACATTTATAAAGCTTGAAAACATTGAATTTAATGTACAGTTTTGAAATATGGTAAGCTGTGTATTTGCCTTTCCTCTGGTGTTTTTACTTGTGTTTTCTTTTATTTTGTTTAAACAAAACTATACATACATAGGCAAACCCAGCAGCTTGGCACTCACATTGGGAAGGCGCTTTGCCAATGTTTGTTTTATTATTATTTTTGAGCATTGGTTACTGTTTATCATGTACGATTGTACGTCCATGTTTAGGTTTTGACTAGCCAATGCGTACGAAGTACGCATGGCTAGAAAAAACTTAATGATGTGTGTGTGTGAGGACTGGACCGTCCATACTCTCTGATTGGCTAGCTCCATAAATGGAGGCTAGCCATTGGGAGAGGGCTCCGTCCGTCAATCTCGGACCAGATTCGGGGGCGTTCCCGAGAATTTTTGGCTTTTGGCGACGTCACGCTACGTCAGCCAAAAGCCGAGAACGCCCCCAAATCTGGTCCGCCATTGACGGCATTGTCTGATAAATGCCCTGGAATTGTGCTGATGATAGCCACAGAAAGAAATGACCAGGTGACATCATTTTAACAGATTATTGGCTATGTTTGTTGTGACGGGTCACACGGGTCTCGGCCTCCGCCTTTGATTTCTGCCCAGCACCGTTCAGCGAGGGTGATTCTGTGACCTGTGGTCCCCGGGGCTCGGTGATTAGAGGGGGATGAAAGGCAGAAGCCACGGACCTCTCTGAGCCCCCTTTGTCCCTCCGTCGGAGCCCTGCACAGAGACAGGCCCCGATTGTTCGACGAGCAGGGGTTCTACCCAGCATGCAATGGGAGCGCTGACTGCAGGGATGCACCTGTCGCTCGGTTACCTGCACAGTCCACGGTTTCTGACCTGCACACGCCTTTCAACATGTGCACACTAATCGCTGTTAGCTCAGTAGGGAGAACATTGCGGTCATTTACAGTATTCTCATAGTAACATTCACACATAATAATAATAGTACATGGGCCTGCGATGCGTAAATAAGAGTAACTATCTATCACCCATCTCACTAGCCCTCATTTTATCGGCCCAGGAAGGATGAAAGGCTAAGCTCATTTTGCTGGGACGGACCTCTATGGCGATCCGTGCCGTAGGCGCGTTCACCTACTGGGGTACGACAATAACTACGGTACTTGGTTCGGGGCCTGCGGCCTGCGCGAACCTGGCCCTCGCATCACCCGCTCCCATACAGGGGTTGTGTGTATGAGGGAGGGAGGGGGCGCAGTGGGATACAGATGAACAAAGTGAGCGAGGGGTTAAAGGTCAAAGAGGGCCTTGTACGCCAGGGGTGAAGGCATGAACAAAGACATCGAGGGGGGGGGGGGGTTCGACAGTGAAGCCTCAGAGAGGCTGGGGGGGGTTTCGACAGAGCAGCCTCAGGGAGCCCTGGGGGGCTGCGGGGGGCTGACAGGGCAGCCTTTGAGCAGCCGGTGGCTGGGGCAGGATCAGTCAGATTTCACGCACCGCCTCGGAAAGGCCAGTAAAGCAGAGGGGGCAGAGTCAGTGGTCAGCGCTGGATGTGGAGGGCGAAGTTACAAGCTGGCAGGGCTGGGGCGGGTAGCAGCTGTCGGCTCTCAAGTACGTGTCAGCGAGACTGGCGGGCTGGGGCTGGGGCAGTCTCTAAAGGCCAGTGTCGTCTGCTCGTTCATAGCGGGCGGGCCCCCCACACCGGCCAAAGGAGTCAAAATACCCCCCGCCCCGCCGCTCTAAAGGGGCAAAACAAATTATAAAGCGACTCGTTCAATGGGATTCGGAGAAAACTGTGAGAAGGGCCCCCCTCGTAGAAGACCGGCACACATTTCCAGAAGAGAGATTTTTAAACTTAACCTCTATAGATAACCCCCAAATATGAACATTGAGTTTTAGCCAACCTTCCCGAGAAGCGGATCCATTTTTTGTCCGTCCTCCATGACCTCCGGCCCCAGCTCAACCGACTCCCCGTCTAACCGCGAAAAGCTTTTTTTAAAATTTTTTTATTTAAAAGAAAAAATACCCGCTCTCATTAGGCCTTAAAGAGCCAGAGCAGGCCTATAAATCAGCGTGCTGCGGCGCGCACCCCTCACACTTTATTCCATTTCAGCTGTGGGCAGGCCAAGCCCCGCCAACTCCCATTGCATTCTGGTACTTGCAGTCCTGGTCAGCACAACCGCAGGCGGGGACTTTACGGCTGGTAAGTGTCGCGTTTTACAGTCGAGGCAGCCAAGTCTACACCCATACATGGGTACAATGCATCCGTGGGATTGTGTTGTATGTGGAAACGCAGGAGCAACCCCTCCAACCAAGACCCGAGTGTCCAGCGCTGCCATTGTGTGGAAGCAGGGGTACTGTGCTGTCCGTGGACATGCAAGAGTAGCACCTCCATCCAAGAGCAGTGTGTGCCGTACTGCCACTGCACAAGCCGTTTCCTGTTGCTACCTCTGCATCCTGTGCATGGAGGCTGCAGCCCCGGCGGTGGACTGGCTGGTGCCGTGCGCCGAAGATCACACTGTGCGAAATGACTCACTCTGCAGTCAGAGCACGGAAGGTAATTAGAAAGTACTTCGCACCCAACCCCCCCCCCCCCCCCCCCCCCCGCCCTCCAATACCATCATAATTACGGCTCCATGGCATTCCGAAACATGTATCGGCCAGAGCACGGAGGGTACTTAGAAAATACTGAAATACGTTGAGACATTTGCTGAGCCGAATTTGCGTGATTAAGAGAACGTATTGTAGACTAAAATGTCAGCTTATTTCATAGGCGAGAGATAGGAGTTTTTCTGTTTTTTTAGAAATGCACTTTCCGATTTGGGAAAAATTCCTGAGTTGGATATTCCTATTAGCATTTTCTGGGACCAGGCAGCCTTCCTATAACCAGAGAACTGAGGCGTGTGCTGAGTTGTATTGGTTACAATACCGTTATGCGCATATGAGGATACGTGCTGACTTATTGACAAAACCGCTAATATTGTGCTAACATATGAAGTCTGGTATATATTCCCAAAACATGTATTTATTGTAATTAAGCCACATATGAATGAGTTGTATTGTTTGTAAAGCTATCGGTCTTATTTTGACCATTGTATTCAAACAATGGCCGCCCGTAGCCCTTAAAATCCTTTCTAAAATATGCGTGAAATGCATTTTTGTTTTGAGTGTAGATGTGACCCTCGGCACGTTTGTCCGGTAAAGCATTCACCGTTTTGCTGCCAGGTGTTCTGTTTCCCTCATATTTAAGACATGAGTTAGGGCTAGAATGTCATTAATGCTGTAAGGGCTTCCATCATCTGTCACAGGTGAGGCTCGTTGGTGCCACGGATCATCACTCCGGTTCTATGCATGCTGATAAGCAGATGGGGCTGCCCAGATATAGTGTCCCGAACTCACCACGTGAGTCATTGATGTTACGGTCACCATTGCTAGATGAATTGTGTCCTGCATTTCCCACTACAGGAGACAGACGCTCCAGGGCTAGCACAGCTTCATCGGCGTTCGCCACGCAAGTACTTGAAATAAAAATACTCAAGCTGCTACCCTGGCTCCCTCCCTCAGTGCACTGTTGAAACTTCCTTCTGAGTCAATGTGCAGTGAGTCTGTTTACTTAAATTTAATAACAGCCTGTCCGAGCAGTGCAGTGCTGCAGGCGCACCCCTCCTCTGTGATGTGGACTCTACCAAAGGACGTAAGAGTCACCCCTAGAGTAACTGGTCTATAGACTCGCCCTCGCCCATTGTCAGCACATTCCCACCAGCCCTCCTCTCATTGGATTGAAGTAAAACCTGTGTTGTCTCTTTTGTCAAGAAGGGAACTGTTCACGCTGTGCACGTGTGCAAGGGAGGAGAGCGTGCCTCCATCCGATGTGTATACGTCTTTGTGGTACAGAGTGCATAAGGCTATGCTAAACAGCTCTCCAAGCAGTTTCCAGTCCCCCAGTGGGTGTATAAAATAATTGAAGAGCCAAATACTATTGTGATCTTCCTCCCAAGGCCAGTACGAAGGACCCCATTGCATAAACTGAAGGTAGAGGGTAGTTTGAGGTTTCAAGCATGTATCAGTGCGTGTAAGGTAAATGCTGCAGTGTGCTTGTGACCCGATACATTTCTAGTTTAGCTAATTTGCATTTTCGTACGTTTCTCTTATGTGAACTATAGTATGTCATATTTTAGTCAATGTGTACATCAAACTGGTTGAGCTCTGTTTATAGTAGGTCTGAAGTATAATTTCCCCACTGGCAATGATTTGCAAAGTTCACACATTAGTCACTCTATCCATGGTTTTGGACATTCTCCATTCGCTGTTGCCAAGTCTTTCTCCTCCTATCGAGGTATTTTTTACTGCTTAGTTCTCTATTCCAACAGATTCCAGCTGGAAAGGTCAGCAGAATTTTTCCTTGCAAGTTGACCTTTTCCAGAGCTTTTCTGTGCACAGTGGCTTTTGGGGGAAGAGGATTACTAAGACCTTTGTTACAAAACCTGGGAGAATTCGGGTTGCCGTATTAATTGGACATCCTAACTCATCTCCTGTAGGCCCCTTTGGAATGGGGAGGAACTCCAGCGATTCCTGCATATTATAATTCTGGCCCTTTTTCCTGAGACCAATTCCTCCATGTTTAACTTGGAGGATTTGTCTCTGGAATATACAACGACAAGTCTGCTTGCAGTTATTATCATGGGCCTTGTAGAGTAAAAACTCCTGTTTATGCCCAAATCTTGAAACTTGTGCCTCCGTGTGCCCCTGTTGCGCCTCTGTGTGCCCCTGTTGCCTGCTTGTGCCTCTGTGTGCCCCTGTTGCCTGCTTGTGCCTCTGGGTGCCCCTGTTGCCTGCTTGTGCCTCTGTGTGCCCCTGTTGCCTGCTTGTGCCTCTGTGCCCCTGTTGCCTGCTTGTGCCTCCGTGTGCCCCTGTTGCCTGCTTGTGCCTCCGTGTGCCCCTGTTGCCTGCTTGTGCTGTGTGGGTGTGTGTGGAGGGCTCCGTGTGGCTGTGTGTGTGGGAAGCTTTGTGTGGCTGTGTGTGTAGGAAGCTTTGTGTGGCTGTGTGTGTGAGGGGCTTTGTGTGGCTGTGTGTGTGTGGGGGGCTCTGTGTGGGTGTGGGTGTGGGGGGGGCTCTGTGTGTGTCATTTGCGGGAGATAAAGCTAGTGGCATTGTAAATGACAATGCCATTTATTTATGTTAAAAAAAACATAAATAAAAATAATGTCAAGAGCAATGCCAATAGCTCTAACTTTAACAAAGGCAAAACCATTGCATTGTAAATGCTTGTTTAAGCAGTTGCTGTGAGTTGAAGCCCCTTTGAGGCGTCAGCTGGAGCAGTGACATGACGTCTAGAGATGGCTTCTGGGAGCCAGGCGCGAGGCCCGATCAAAGGCCCCCCGGTTCAAAGCATGATGGATAGCGCAGCCACGCCGAGGAAGATTCCTGTGTGCGCGAGACAGGATAAAAATATTAGGTTAATGAGGGTGAGGCAGCCTAGAAACGAGCAGAGCAAAGGGCGCGAAAAGCAAAAGCACCGGCGAGGGAACTTTCAGAGCCACTTCCGCTCTGGAGAGGGGGCTCTTTACTGCCTGCCCCGGGAGGCCCGAGACTGCAGCTGTCGCATGAATGGCTGCAGCTGTCAGACAGCCCGTGGCTTTCACGAGTGCTGCTCTTCTGCTCGGGTAAAGGCTCTGTTTGTGTGGAGAAGCCTATGGTCGGATTGGGATCACAATTCAGCCGGAGCAGTCCCCGAAAAAAGTGTCCCACGTTTCCGGACCGCACCCTTTCATGGAACACCATTTGGTTAGTCTTATTGAACTCATTTTTAGGTCTCGCCTGTCGATGCGCATGCGCATCGAGCTTGCGAGACTATGGGGGCTTATCCACTCTTTAACCAACTTGCAAGGAATCGTGGCGATTCCTTGCAGTGCACGAGAAATTTAAGCTCAATGCGCATGCGCATTGAGCTTAAAAGCGCGTGCACATGCCCCCAGCCGCGTGCCTTGCCTACTCTCTCTCTCACAGCCTCCCCCAGCTCCGCCCCCTCACTTCTTGATTGCACGGCCGCTAGGCCGTGCCTCCCCTACTCTCCTCCCCCCTCCTCCTCCTACTCTCATCCCCTGCCTGCCGTGTCGCACCTCTCCCCGCTCCGCCCCATCCCCTGCCCGCCGTGTTACGGTCTTTGCAACTCCCCAGCCATATGTTAAAACCCCTCGTGTTCTTGAAAAAAGTAAAAAGGTCCCATAAATTATTTTCTTATAGCTATTCGCCGGCTCTTAGAAGTGAGATTAGCTCGTTTTCGCTCGCATATCCCTAAGGTTGCTGTCAGTAATTCTTACCTTCTCGGATTTCATGAAGTTATCTAGACGCCTCCCGGGGTCCTCGAGGCAGAGTACGCTCGAGTGAGAGACTCCCGCGTTCCTGTTGAAATACTATCTGAGATCTGCGTGATCTCGTGGTGTGTTGATTTCCTCCCTTGTCTACCAGTGTAAAGATCGAGGAAGGACTTCTGGTTTGTCGTTTACACTGCGGCCATCTTTAAGGACTAAAAAGTCCGCTCTGTTCATTATTTTTGGTAATTGTCTATATTATATAACCTCTATTTGTGCCGTCTTTGCCTAAGTCATTTTTATATTTATTTTGGGTTGTATTTGACACTTATATCTATAATTGCTCAATCCCTTGGTGCAACTGTATGATACTATATGTTTAAGTATCGCAGATATCAAGACTACAAGTACATGTGAAAGTACGGCAGCCATCTTCTAAAGCCGGACAGTTAGTACGTTCATGCTTATCTCTGTATGTCCTATCCTAATTACAAATGAACTACCAATTTGATCGCCCTAATTTCTTATATTTTGTGATTCCTTATTTATTTTGGTATAAAGAGAAATGTTTTTAGGGATTGGACTATTTGACCATTTGCTTCACGAGTGTGGTCATCCCATATGTTAGTCTCACTGAAGTCCCTTGTTGGGTATCCTATGATAAATATTAACGTTCTTGTGTTGAGCAAGCCAATTCTCCATTGTTAAAGTGATTGTGCTTAAAACTATGTATCTCCATCTATTAGAGTCAGTACAATGTAGTTGACTGACATACAGTGCTTATACTTAAATGATCGACAAAATCCACATCCACCACCACAACCACCACCGCACCACAACCACCGTGACATCCACCACCACATGCACCACCGCATCCACCACCACCACCGCATCCACCACCACATCCACCACATCGACCATCACCTCCACATCCACCATGACATCCACCACCACATCCACCACATGCTCCACCGCATCCACCACCACCACATCCACCACCACCACCGCATCCACCACCACATCCACCATCACCACCACATCCACCACATCGACCATCACCTCCACATCCACCATGACATCCACCACCACATCCACCACATGCTCCACCGCATCCACCACCACCACATCCACCACCACCGCATCCACCACCACATCCACCATCACCTCCACATCGACATCCACCTCCACATCCACCACCACAACCACCACTGCATCCACCACCACAACCACCATGACATCCACCACCACCACCGCATCCACCACCACATCCACCATCACCACCACATGCACCACCGCATCCACCACCACCACCGCATCCACCACCACATCCACCACATCGACCATCACCTCCACATCCACCATGACATCCACCACCACATCCACCACATGCTCCACCGCATCCACCACCACCACATCCACCACCACATCCACCACCGCATCCACATCCACCATCACCTCCACATCCACCATGACATCCACCACCACATCCAACACATGCTCCACCGCATCCACCACCACCACATCCACCGCATCCACCACCACCACCGCATCCACCACCACATCCACCACATCCACCATCACCTCCACATCCACCACCACATCCACCACCAGGTGCAAATGCAATGTTCTTGGATTTTAGTCACAATAAAATACACTGAACATAATCTTCACAAAATTAATTTATAAACGTTTAAGCTATTGCCATTATAAATTACAATACATTTTATTTAAGTATTAATTATTTACAAAATTAAAAGCCATTGGTATTTGCAATATCAATACATCTAAGTCACGTAAAGACAACACACATTGCATTACAAATGCTATAGGTGTCACATTTGCGAAAGTTAAAACTATTGACATTGTAACTGACAAAGCTATTACTTTTGCTATTTTCAAAACCAACACATAAATAAAAAAAGTGTCCTTTACAATACCAATTGCTCAAACTTTCCTAATGCGAGACCTATTGCATTTCCAATGCTTGTTAGAGAAAGGTTCCTGCCCTGAAGCGGAAGAGGAGAGACCTCTCCTAGTGCGCGAGGTCTAGGGTCAGGTACAGTACAGGTTCAGCAGGTGTTAAAAGTCTATAGTAACCACTCAGAGGGTTCCTACTTAATTCAATATGCAACCTCTTTGTCTGGCAGGGGGAAAATTGTACTTAACCTTTAGTTTATCACCCCTTTTAATATTTGAGGGGGCCGTGAACAGGGCTGACGATCCCATTTTGCAAACGGTTTTTGAAATATAATCTAGCCATGAAATTGTAAGGCCCTTATCCAAGCTAAGACATTCAGCAATAATATAGCTGCACAGACAGGACTCCGGGATAAACCACACGCTAACCCACAACAGCAAGGGAGCCACATTTACTTCATCTGATGACTATACACCAGTAAAGTAAGCAGCCACAGTGCGATGGTCCGGGGCACCGAAACTACAGTTAACTTGTTACTTGCACGAGTTAATGAGCTAAGAGATGAGCGCGTACTCTATCAGAAATAAACTGTTTTTCATGTTAAAACAGACTTACTGCATATATAGTTTGCTGTTGGATTAAGAACAGGCTTCCACGGCTCACCCTGCAGTATCAGGAACCAACAGCCATGATTAATGACGCTGGTGTGCACGTCGGGTAAAACTGTTACAGCGCAAGAAGGGCTGTGCTGGGGTCGGGGAGCTCAGAAAGAAGCGAAAGGTTTATTGTTGCAAGTACGCATGCGTGGTGAAATACGCATACGCATGATGCGTGATACTTGGCAGCACTGTTTTTCTTTTTTGGAGCCATTTCATAGAGAAGCAAAAAACCGAAAGGAGGAAAGAGAAGGTAATGTCTGGCTGTTCTTTTATGTAATGATGGTCTCAGACTCACGCAGGGGTCGGTTCCGCACGGCCAAATCGGCCCCAGCAATAGTATCGGCCCCCTGTCACAAAACCGGCCCCCTCCAGCCTACCGGGGAATTGCCCGGTGCCCGGACTTACAAGTCCGGCACTGCGCGAAATTCTACCCGAGCGGCAGCTCACACTCGCGAACGGTAATTGCGAGCGGGGAAAAATCTCTGCTGCATATCGCGAAGCAGAGTTTTCTGCACTCCGCGAGCTCCGCGTACTGCAGAAAAGTCCGCAAACTCCGCGAACGGAGCAAAGTTCACCGCCCAGATCTACTGTACACCGCGAACGGAGCAAAGTTCACCGCCCAGATCTACTGTACACCAAGGAGTGCTGGCAGTCGGTCTCAGCACTTTATGAAACCTGCCCTGACTTCTGCACAAAAATTCTACTTCGCTAGGAATCCGGTCGGCCTCAAATTCCTGGGGTCCTCCATATCCTTTGAAGGGACCTTCATTTAAGCGCCCCAATGTGTCCCGAAATGTGGTCTGGTGGCAGAGGGGCGGGTGAAGAGACAGAACAGCGTTGATATCCTGCACTCCGCGCCCAGAACCTGCGGAGTGGTTTGCACAGGTGAACAAAGACACAGGCTTGGCCAAATTCTATTATTGTAACCTTCTGCATCAGTAGTGAGATGCGGTGGCCTTCTTCCCGCCCTTTCTGTAAAGCCTCCGCCTCACGCCTGCTCTGTCACCGCCCTTCGAAGATCCATTGTCTGGATTCGCTTGGTTTGTGTGCTGGGCCACAGGTACCGGGGCGGGAGAGGGGTTTAGACACAGAATACAGCGCAGCTGCTCTCAGGATATTGCGCCGGTCTCTGCTTGGCCCCAGAGCGTCCCACGAGGACCACATAATGGAAATGACGCCTCGTAGAAAGAAGCTGGCCATCTTGTCTTCACAGATGTAAACATCTGCCGTGCTTTTAAAACTCTGTGGAGTAAAATGTAAAACTCGACGGGCTGCCACAGAGGCCTACGGAATACAAAGTGCGTGTGTACTTGGAAACTGCTGCACATCACGGTTGTGCCTGGCCAAAGTGCTTTGTGTGCTGGTTCAAAGTTTGTTAAAGTGCACAGTTGATCCGGGGAGGCTTCCACTCTGCACCTCCCTGCTGGTAGCCAGGTTGAGCCCTATGGAACCTCGAGGATTCGATTCGAGCCTCTAACTTTCCCCACTTTACCAAACTGTGTAATCCTGGGCAAATGTTTTGAGCTTGCTGTGCCTCAGTTGCCTTATCAGCCAAGAATCTGGATCACCTAGAGGCGATTCTGTTCACTTTCAGCGCTATGCATTTAGGCCTTGGCCAGGCTTTGCCTAGGTTTGCGCAGTGCATACGTACATACATACATACATACGTACATGTGTAGGTTGCACATGCAAGAAGCAAGCTGGATTCAGCGCATCTCCACGCGTAGCAGGAGGTCTCATTGTACACACGTCACTCCTCACGTGGGCCGTGAATCCTACTGCAATGTGAAGTGACCCCCTGCGTTCCCTGGGGATTTTGTAAGTGAAGTACACTACATACTAGGAGTAGGAGTAAAGCCGGATGTCCAGTTTATGCACAGCCGGTGTCTCAGCTGAAGATGTGCAGTCTTTAGAGTCCGCCTCAGGTGCAGAAGGGGGCTGGGAGGTTTCTGGTACCTGGTAGACACATGCCTCGCCTTCACGAATGATTTTCAATCTCCTTTAAGAAACTGTAAGTACTAAGCAGAGCTCCTGAAGCAATAATTTGCACAACAGAGTAAATGAATGTGTTAAGGTCGCTGTCATCTGAATTCAACCTACCCAAATGAGTGGATCATCCTCAGACGATAAAAAGTGAATGTAACTACAGATAGGCGTACTCCGCACACATCAACAAAAGACCTGTCACATTTATGTCTAACTTCAGGTTTTTTCAATAGCAAATATTAGGACAGTACTGGTAGGTGCACATAAGGCCAGAGCAAACAAATGCACTGATGTCTGTCACATGGTTCATATATCATAAGTCCATAATTATACAAGGGGCATCTTTCAATGAAACTGCTACTATGCAAGGAATTAAATATCCATCCCGGTCTTCATAGTTCTGAGAAGGAGGCACTGCGGACAAATTTAGGGCCAATGTGTCGCTACTGTTGACATTTCAGCTTTGTAGGTCAACTGAACATAAGCCCTTCCTCAGGACTCTGTGACATATTGCCAAAGTGACCGACCCTTTGAATCTAATATAAAAGGAAAGTGTACACAGATATATATCTATATGTGCATTTATTGAGACAACTCCCATAAGCGCAACACAAGTATGACTAGACAGGGGTCGATCAAACAAGAGGCGCGCTGAGGACCAATCACCAACAACCAGTAGTAGTACCAGTCGCCATCTCCCACCTCACACTAAATAGAAGTGATAGTGTTCTGAAGCAGCATCTCGTACATAGAAATCAATGGTATAAGCGCATAGATGGTGTCTTTGCCAAAACCCACAAATCTAACTTAATAAAAACCCATAAAAACTGCTCCAAACTTCCTGGTGGTACCTTGCAGGTTGGCAACCCATTCTCCAACCTCTTGTCCATTGAATCATGTGTTGCTCTGCCTCATTCCTACACCAGAAATAGCATGTCTGTTATCAATGAAACTGAGAGCTTTACATCTGACAGAACCATGGATCTACTGGTCGCAATGGATATAGAAAAACTCTACATCAGTATGACTCAAACTGAAGCCCTTGGAGCTTTAGATTCTGTCTGGAAACTTGTATCAGGCCACACCAGAGACCTGCCTCATTCTCTGTTGATTGTGCTGAAATAGCACTTTAACATAACTACTTCATTTTTAATGGCACTTTTTTTACTTAAATTAAAGGAGTGGAAGTGGAAGCCTTTGTTGCTCTAAACATTGCAAACCTTTACATGGCAGCATTTGACAACAATCCCATTTATCCAAATACCGACCTGTACAAATTTAACATAAGAAAATGCCTATAGTACGTCGATGATGTCCTATTGATTTGGAGGGGATCATTGGCCACTTTACAATTATTTCATGAATGGCTTAATGAACAAAACGCAAATCTACAAACCATTTTAGAACAGAAAACTGTAGACATTAACTTTTTAGATTTTATGATCAAACAGGATTCATGTGTCCTTTACACTTGCCCATGTATCAAACCTACGACTTATAAACACCTTGTTGTAATCTCAGGGGCAATGTAAAATTAGACAATTTTTACGCATTAACCATATATTTACCCCAAAAAACCTAACTACTTTGCTGAGGCAAACGTCTTAGCCGTCAAGCTTTTGGCCAAAGTTAACCCTATAGACTTGTAAAAAAACTTTGAAAAGAGTATGCTATAATGACAAGGAATCTTTTGTTCGCCTTCACAGAAAAAACGTGGACCCCATTTGGTGTTGATCGCCATATTTGACACTGTGTCCAATGGAGTCAAAAAGATTGTTTTAAAAAAAACTGACATTTATCAGACACTGACAATTTGGAAATCGAAAAACCCTTGTTTGCATAAAATAATCTGTACGTGATGGGTTAGTATGAGCCAATAAAACCGCCTTCATACATAAGTAGGCTTTGGAACCAGTGGCAGTTGATTAGCGTGCAATATGACTTGTTCCGTGAAATCTTGTATTAATGGCAAAGATTGGCAATATCAACACTTATCAGACTTTGGAACTAAAAATGTGAGATATTGCATTGAATGTCCATGCAGTTTGCACTTCATTGGAAAAACATCAAAAACAGTAACACGCCACACACTTTATTACATTAATCCAGAACTCAAAGCATTGTACCCAGTGACCCTTTGGTTGAACACTTCAAATTTAAAAAACATTCAGTACATGAAATAGTGATAGTGTGTCATTGAAAAGGTTAAATTTAGCTTTAGGAAGCATGATGACTGGTTACTGACGAGCAAGAAGCACAGGTGAATCTGGCAATACTAGCATTTTTAATAGAGGTCTCCTTAGATTGGCAGGGGAATGGTGCTCCCTTTCTGCCTTTAAATAAACTTCCTGTCCTGCATGCTATATATGACTTATATAGACTCTTGTCTAGTAGCGTGAGGATGCTATTGCCGTTAATCCATTAGACTGCCTATTTCAGGCTTTGTCCCCTCTAGGGCATTCCTCGCTTCGGTACACACTCCAATTTTTAGTGATTGATCCTGTTTGGTTAGATTAGTAGATTCAGGCATTGACACCATCTATGTGTTTGTAGGATCTGATTAATTTTCATCTAGAATGCTGTGAGCTCCTGGATGTCTGGGTGTGACTGGTCGTCCGATTGGCACTATCTAGGTGACTTTTGTAGGTTTTCTGACCTTGTTTGATGATATTTAATGATTATTTGTAGGATTCTTTTTGTTCACTGTCTTGTTTTAACTTAATATTGTTGCTCACACTTTACTATACACTTCACGATCAGGTAAGCTGGAAATATTGTCCTTCGAGTCATGATCTGGCAGACTCAATCTCTTCCACTATTGGTGTCTAGATGTTTCTCTTTGCGCTTGCTGTGAGGTGGTGGCTGGTACTACTGGTTGTAGGTGACTGGTCAACACTGTGCCTCTTGTTTGATCA
Organism: Lissotriton vulgaris; assembly: GCF_964263255.1. NCBI lineage: Eukaryota > Metazoa > Chordata > Amphibia > Caudata > Salamandridae > Lissotriton > Lissotriton vulgaris. The sequence goes on along the minus strand of NC_141691.1, from coordinate 2,002,977,377 downwards.
GCCCCGTTTAGTCATACTTGTGTTGTACTTTTTCATGCTGTCTCAAATGTACATATAGATATATATCTATGCATATATTCCTTCGATATTAGGATTCATAGGGACAGTCACTTTTGGCAATATGTCTCAGATTCCTGAGGTAGGTCTCATGTACTGTTGACCGATGGGATCAAAACATTGACGATTAGTCCACATTGGCCCTAAATTTGTCCGCAGTGCCTCATTCATCACAAATATGAAGACCTGGATGGACATTTTATTGCTTGCGAGGTGGTTGTTTATCTGATCGCTGCCCCTTGCATAACTATGGACTTGTAACATATCACTCAATGGCGGATATCAGTGAGTGCATTTGATTTGACCCTATTTACACATCACTTTTGTTCCAGTACTTAATATTGAAAAACCTGTTCAAAGTAAATTCTTTATCATGTATTGTTGTGTTAGCATGTTCTGCCTATCTTTAGTTACATCCATGCATATAAGGATGATCAATTAATTTGAGTATGATGGATTCATCTGATACTGACCTTAACATTTTCATTCACTTCGTTGTCCAGCTTATTACTTTGGGAGCTACTTTTAGTATTTTCAATGTCCTACCCAGTCTACTAGGGGACTATTGGGTTGCTGTATTTGTCTTCAAAAGATTTACCAAATGGAGACCTGCAGGGGTTCACCCAATCCGTGTTATAAAGCCTTCCAGCTTGAGAGAACTTATCTTCTGGTCATTTCCCTTTTGCATGTCTGATTTCAAGTCGCCATGACATGGCTTCATGTGTTATATTTGCCTCTTGAAATGGCAACAATTTCTGACAGATGGGATAATACACTGGTTGTTTGTGCCTTGTTGGTGGTGCCGCATGTCTTAAAGATGCAGACGTCAAGGGCAGCCGGTGTAGGTCCACCAGAGTGTGTGTGGTGATGTGTGCTTCTTTTTCACTTTGAACCTAACAACAATGCGCAGACACTTCTCGGTGGACTCAAGGAAGAAGCCATGTATATTGCTGACTACACAATAATAACGCTCCAGCTGTATTCATTTACTATTTTATTGGAACACATGATAAAAATGTCTTTTGTGTTTTCTTTATACAACACAGGCATTTAATTGAACAAAAAATTTGTTATGCACTTGATTATGAAGGAATCTGAGTCACAGGGCTTCTGTTTAATTTAGTCCATCTATCATATTCCATAATAAAATTCTTATGGTGTTCCCTTAATGATCATGTCATACATATTATTCTCCCATGTTTTCCTAATTCTTAAAAAAAAAAAAGATTGGTATCCCGCAGGGGTGTCCCTTGATCTATGTAATGCCTGTTTTGAAGAGGAACATAGTGTATGAATGGAAAGGAGATGTTATCAGCACATAATTTGGATAATGTTTGATATTAGTACGGACATCGAATGATGCGTTTAATATTATGAGCTGTGAGGATAATGTTGCAAATCCGAATGGGATCAACCTAATCCATTAAGGGTTCCAATGTGAAGGCTATTTGATCTATGTAGGATCAGATGGGACAGACTGGAAAAAAATATTGAATATTTTGTAAGGACCTACCCATAATGTCTCTTAGCCCTGAAGAAGCAGCGTATCACTCCGAAACATGTTGTATGCAGCTGCATTGGTCATGGTGGATTCTAAGAATTAGTAAAACACAGGAGTAAATCTATCACATGAACGTTCGATTTGATACCAGGAGAATTCTCTTATGGTATATAATGGGTGCGCTGTACTACATGGAAGCCCTATTACTCTGATTCCTTCTCAATCAAACGTATGAAATATTTTTATTGAATTAAGTGCTTGCGTAGTATAAAGGAGTCAAAAATATATTTTTTTATTTTTTAACAAACTAGTGAATTAATAATACATGTGAATTGCTATTATTGTGGGCTTGAGAATTCTATAATATTTCATACATGATTGCTCCCCACGACTGCATATAGGTGATTTAAAATATTAGTCAGTAGGGTTACTAAGTGGGTGACCAGAAGCACAGGGCGTTTGTCATCAGCTAGGCCTATCGAGAATGATACTGCTGACTAGGACATTGTGACTGTCCAGGTGGGAAAGGAGCAGGGCTTGGACGCTGCTTCTCAGGTTCACGAATCAGGAAACTACTGCAAGCAAAACTGTTCAATGAATTATTCACCTGCTAACGCCGTTCCCCCGCCCTCTCCCTCCCCCAAATGTATGCATTGTTGCATCAGACTTAATCACAGTGCACATTGCACATGTTTGGTGTGCCTGACACTCCTAGAGGTGGAAAGACAGCACGCCGCAGTGGAAGGGACTGCAATAAGCAACTGAGAGCTGTCCAGGAGGGTGCGGTTGTAATTTGCACAGAAGCAGTTGGCATCTGACTGAGTATTCCTCTAGGTGCTGGTTCAGAGGGAAAAGTCATCATTCAATATAAATCCAATCTATTCTATTCTAATAAATGGATGACTTGTGAATTGATCCGGGTTCATTTTGCAGAACCTGCCCCGGATCTGGGTTTAATGCTGCGTCCATTAGATGTGACAATAATATCTAGGCGACCCTTATTTCCAGGAACTTCAGGAATTTTGATGTCTTAAATAATGATGGGTTTAAGCATTAGAATTTCAATTCTAAAATTCTCACTCACAATATTATGTCTCTTTTATATAAGTAGAGATCTTTCATTTTTCCCCTGTGTGTATTTCTCTTGCGCACTATTTGCTCTATTTTTAACCAGTGGGCGGAAACACAGATGGTTGAAAAGCGTGCTTGAGAGGAATGCGAATGCCCTTATGAAGCAACGATTTGATACCAAACCTAAAGCTCACTCCATGTATATTGTTAGCAAAAGGTTTATTCACTGCTGCATTATCCAAAGCCAGACCTAAAAAAGAAACAATCTCCACTGATCATATTTATGCAATTCTAAAGATTTGATTTGATTTGATTGGGGGTTTTATATAGCGCTCTATTGCTCCGAGGAGCATCTTGGCGCTAGATGTGATTTGTGTGGATCAAAGGAGGGGAAAAGATATAGTAACCCCTAGAGACGTTTCTGAGTTAGACCAGGGCTTTGCAAGTAGTGGCTGTTTGATTGTAGATCCAGGTTTTAATGGCTTTCCTGAATTTGCTTTCGCATGAGATTTCCCGGATTTGAGGAGGGAGTTTGTTCCATGCTCTTGATCCTTTGACCGTCAGAGACTTTCCCCCTCTAGTGGACAGTCGGAATTTTGGGATAATCATTAGGTTGGCCGTGGCAGATCTTAGGTGACGTCCGGGGTGGTAGCGGTTGAATTTGTTATACAGGTAAGTTGGACCTGTTTTGTGGAATGCCCTGAAGGAAATTATCAGTAGTTTGAATGGGAAGCCAGTGGAGAGTATCTAGTGCTGCTGATGCCGAGGACTTTCTCGATGTTTTTAGCATCAGCGCTGCCGGAGGATGTAGAGAAGAGCAAATGGTTTTTGACACAGGACAGGTTGATGAATGTTGGAAGTCACTGGTGATGGGCACGTGTGTGACTAGGACCCTTTCACAAGCACTAATGACTTAGGGTCTGATATAGATCTCGGCGGACAAGTTGCTCCATCACAACGGTGATGGATATCCCGTCCGCCAAAATTTAAATCCCATAGGATATAATGGGATTTCAATTTCGGCTCCGGAATATTCGTCACCATTGTGATGGTAAAACCCATCCGCCAAGATCTAAATCAGACCCCAAGTGTGCGTCAAGAAACCAGTGACATAATTCAGGGTACCACCAACACAACCAGCGGTCTTTGCGTGTTCTGCATATGCTGCATAAAGGTATGAGTGCAATGCACTGGACCCCTCAGCGTGTCTAATGTCTGGATCCCAGCTGTGCCATCCTCTCTCCTGCATCCCAAGGGTGCCCGTCTGCTGCCAGATCCAGATTCCACCAAAAACTCTCACTCCATTCTCTGTATGAAAAATGTGTAAAACTACAGTGTCCAAGGAGTGGTAGCACCTGGTAATTCTTGCCAAGCCTTGGCAGCGGCACAGATATATAGGGCTCGTTCTACGCCAACACTTAATTCAAGTAGAGAGCTCTCTGGTTTGTTGTTTATGGAAATTTGAATTTGGCAATCTTGGTCTATCTTTATGCGAACCTTGGTTTTACGTCGGCTTTCGAATGAGCATCAGAAATTAGACATCAGACAGGGGCTCAGGAACCTTAGCAGGTACACACTGGGCTAGAACGTACATCCATTATTCATAAGGATTGTCCATAGCATTAAGACCAGTTTTCTATGGATGCCCACCATAGACTGCCAAAGATAACTCGCAAAGCATATCCTAGGCTGGGGCACCGACTTGTCCACTTGAGTACACCGGACTCATGAGGCCAGCGCCAATAACCAGGCACGGGCAGGATTGAGACTGGCTTTGAAGGTCTCACAGGGGATGGTGGACCTGCAGGAAGTACAACCCTTCTTCATTGGTTGGCGGTAAAGCCCGGTGAGAGCCTGTCACGTTTTTGCTTCTTAAACACCTGCCACAAGGCATTAGAGCATTTTTATCAGTGCCTTATTAAGCCATTAAGGCAGAGACTAACTGGTGTTTACATTTTTGTTCACAAAACACATTTAGCACAAAGTTCTTCTGAAATTTCTGTTTCATTGAAGCAGAAGAACAAAGATGTGATCTGAAACATTGAAGGAAGGGCAGTTTTGCCCACTGTACTGTGGGAGCCTTGGTAGGCGATCTGCATGTCCCATTAAAAGCCGACACACTTATGTGGGTAACACATGTTTTATTTATTTAAGCATTCTTATATGGCACGCTCCACCCTCGGGTATCAGCAGTCTATACATGTTAACACGAGAAGACGTGCTATGTGGACATGACATGACAGAAGCGACTGAAGCATGTTTGAACACTGATCTTGCACTGGCATGTTTCCCACATGACATTTCCACATGTGTATGGCGGGGTTCATGATTCCTTTGATGGGTGGTGCATTTAGTCATTAAGGGACATAACTTGGGGGCAGTAACACCCCGGATGAGGCTCAGTCTGTGCTTCAGGGGAGGGTGTGGGTGACAGTCAACACGTGCACCCATGCATTTAGGGAGGAGCTGGGGCACCCATGACTCAAGGTGCAGGTACAGACCCCACATACCTTTGCCAGATCCATGAAGCTTCCCCCTCGAAAGGTCCACCCCATGTGGGATGCGGGTGCAAGTGCTGTTCTAACAAGTTGGTACAAAAGGGGGTGGTGATGGACGGAGCATCTGAACCAATCAAACACTCACCTCCAGTCAACAGATCTGGGTTTAATCTATCACCGTTCTTTAGCCCACTCTGCCACTTCAGTTCAGACATGGCCATATGCAAATCAGTCTGACCCTGTGCCTCATGGGAACAGTCCAGCCCGAACTGCCAAGCCAGGTCTTCCCCTGGACCGGAAACAAGCTTCAGAGGACCGGTTTCTGGCATTCCAGCCGTCTTCAGCCAGGCTTGCTTGAATCTAGTGGCAAAGTGAGCAAGGGACTCACGTCCGAGCATACCCTGCCACACTTATGGCGAACAAAGCGGTACAAAAGGGGGTGGTGATGGACGGAGCATCTGAACCAATCAAACACTCACACCCAGTCAACAGATCTGGGTTTAATCCATCACCTTTCTTTAGCCCACTCTGACCATGTCATCAGGACCACCCAGTGGTGATTTGCTAATAAGTCAGTATATATTCATTCACTATTTAGACCTCTCGGCCTCCCACTAGCAAATCAAATCTGTATCTCTGCCCTCGACAGTTCACCTTGCACTAAATATTGGAACGATCAAGCAATCCGAAGCTACGCCTGTGTGTGTTATATGTTACATTAATGCTTGGCACAACATCACCCCACCACTACATCATGGGGTGGTACCTCACTTTGGACTCCTTCTTATTTAATTTTTTTAATACATTTCTCCTTACCCTATTTTAACTAAGGGTGGGTGTGACTCGTGTAATACCGCAAGATTATGTGAGAAGAGTAATTCCGCATTTAGCTCGATTGTCTTAACGCAACAAAATCCCTTTGCATGCAAAATGGACCTGAAGGTGCATTTTGCGCTAGGAAATAACGCTAAATGCAACAGAGACAAAAAGCAGCGCAAACAGTTGCTCATGGTCGCTGAATGTGCTTTTGGGGTAGGATTTTTCCCCAATATACTCCTGCCAGTTAGCACTAGTTTCTTATCACAAATGCACCCTCGCTTCCAAAATGGGCACCAGGGTGCATTTTGCTCTAAGAAAACGGCGCTAAATCCAAAACAACACACAGCAGCGCAAGCAGGTGCCCGCGCTCGCGAAATTTGTTGTTTCTGTGATAATTTCCTCCCTCATATTACTCTTAATAACAAGAGTGAGCATAATTACATAATTATTGGCATTTCTGGATCAAAGAGTAGTGCGGAATTACCAAAATGACTCTAACTATGCCTTTGTAATTAAAATTACTCCAAGACCTAATCTTTACATGAAATACATCTTATCCTTAACTAGAACATTGGAATGTTGGGAGCTCCATTGAAAACAATGGAGTGCTCTGGGCTTATAACATTCCAATGCTCTGGCTGTGAACAAAGGCTTCAGGGAACCTGAGGGGATTCCAATCCCCTCACACTCCCAATAGGCTTTGTTTTTTTTGTTAGAACATTCTGTCCTCTAGTGACAGAATGTTCTAATAGCCTTATAGCCCTTCGTAGATGGGCTATACCGCTATTAAAGTCCCTCTCCCTTGTTAACGCTGGAGAGGGCCTTTAGTAGCTGGTATAGCCCTCTACGGCGGGCTGTAAGGCTATATTAACTTTGCTGCAATGATGGAGTGGTCTGGCCATGTAGCCCCTTTAGTATCTGACTTTCTAAACTTGCTCTGAATTTCTGATCGCTATTCCTCGACTTACTTCTGGAGTAAAGTGCTTCCTTTTTGGAAATTCATAGAGAAATGCACATAGGGTACCAGGATTCCATATGAGGGTTCTCCAACAAGTTTTACAGTAAACTCCTCTTCCTACAGGATGCGACTGTTGACCGTAAGTATTAATTAGAAAGAAGCTGGAGAGTAGTCTGATTAACCAATCACATGTCTGTCGAAGTCCTTGCTTGTTTCAGGTGAAGATTATTTTAAATTTCATTTACGTTTTTTATTTCAATCAATCAAAAAATTTGTTTATTTAGACAATAGGGGCCCGATGTAGGCCACCAAATACCGGTCGCTAACGGCCGAATTCGGCTGTTACCGACCGGTATTTGGTGATTGAGATGTAGGGGGCTATATTTTACAGAATCAGTAAATTTACAGATTAGGTAAATTTAACGATTCTGTAAAATACCGAATCGGTAATTTTACCGATTCGGAAAATTCCTGATGTAGGTAGCACTGTTTCCAGTGCTACAGGCCTTTCAGATTCGGTATGTTACCACCCAATCCAATTGGGTGGTAAAATACAGAATCCAGGTGTGCATGCACATGTGTGCATGCACACCTATGCCATGTGACAGACAGACATGCCCTTAGGGCATGTCTGTGTGCCACATGGCACACATGCCTGTATTTGGGGTGCTAGAGGGTGTCAAAGTAACACCCCCTGCACCCTTGCTATAATTGTTATTTACCGAATCGGTAAATACCGATTCGGTAATGCCCATTGATTCCTATGGGCTTCAATGCCCATTGGAATCAATGGGCATTACCGAATCGGTATTTACAGAATCGGTAAATACCGAATCTTAACGATTCGGTATTTACTGATTCTGTATTCCTACACCCCCCCCCCCTCCCTCTATTTTACCACTTCTTAAATACCGATTCGGTATCATTCCGTATTTAAGAAGTGGTCAAATTAAATTACCTATATCGGGCCCTTGATCTTTAAACAGTACACCAATTTATAACCACAGCACTATATACATGTCCAATTCATTTTAGGTTTAAAGCATTTTATTAAGACAAAAAGGCATAGGGAAGGGGAAAGGAGGTCAAGGTTACATACAGTATGGCAAAAAGAGGCGCATCGCTGGAGTGTCGGCCAAAAGCAGTTCGGAAGTTCAGAAGGAAAATGCAACAAATGTGAGGCCATTAAGCAAGCCGTATAACCCTCTCGTATATCTCAACACCCCATCCTTAGCCACGCGCACATAGCCATCAATGATCCATCAAGCACAACAGCATACCCCCGAACCTCCCACCCCCATTGAAGGAAAAAGGAAAGAAAACAACACCCCAACTCCCCCGTCCAGTGGCCCTGTATTAGGATAGCCCGCCCCACACAACCCACACCCCTTCCCCCAAGATCTAATCTTATGAGCATTCTAATCCACCGGGGCCGCCGGTGGCGTCAGCCTAAGGAGTCGAAGGTACCTCGGGCAGGTGAGTTCCCGGAATTCTGAGGACAGTAGCGCTAGGAAAGGTTGCCATAGCTCCTCAAACTGATCCACATCCCCAGCCACCGTGAGCGACATCTTCTCCATACCCAACACCTGCCAGAGTCTATGCAGCCAACCAGTGATGGAGGGGACAGTGGTAGCGCGCCAGTGGATAAGAATATTCTGGACCGCTGAGCCCAGCGCAATTGCAATCTGCCTACCCCTGCGTGACTTCAACGGATACATTAGGTCATTAGGGAGGCCCAACAAGACGTACGCCGGGAGGCGCGGCAGCTCAATCTCAAAGTGCCTATCTACCTCATCCAAGACCTCCTTCCAATAAGCAGTCAACACCGGGCAGGCCCAAAGAATGTGTGAGAGGGTACCCTCCTGTCCGCATCCCCGCCAGCAACTCTTGTCAGTGTGTCTACGCATTTCGTATAGTCTCTCCGGGGTGTAGTACCAGTACGTAGACACCTTAGTGAAAGTCTCCGTGAGACCAGTGTGGTATGCAGAGTGCCTCGCCCGATATGCAACTTGGTCCCACTCCCTATGGCTAAGTGTCCTACCCAATTCTCTGTGCCAGCGCTCCCTCCCTGGGTTATGATAGTGGAACGGCGGGGGCTGAAGGAATTTATACAAGTCGGTGATCAGCTTGGCGTCCGAGGTTCGGGTCACCAACCACCGCTCATATGATGTAATCTGACGAGCAGCGATATCGCGCACCTGGGGCTGGAGAGCCCAATGTCGGACCTGCATGTAGCGCAGTCTGTCCGCCTCCGTTAGGCCGTATTCCTGTCGAAGTTGTTGGAAGGGAAGTACGCCTTCCGGCCCGTAGATCTGGAAAAGCGCCCTGCAGCCCGCGCTCACCCAATGAGAGAAAGCTCCCGGTTCCAACCCCGGGGTAAAGTACGGGTTACCCACTATGGGCGTGAACGGCGAGGGGAAGGTGGTCAGCTCGTAAGCCTCGCAAACCACGTCCCACACCCGCAGGGGGACTCGTGTAACAAAAGAAGCGTAGAGATTAGCAGGGCGATGCGCACGGCGCAAGAACGGGACCTCCTGGAGGGTGCGACCCGCCACCGCCTGGTCTTGAAAAAGCCAGTGCTTGTCGGACTCCCACCTGCTCCACTCAACCAAGTATCGCAGTTGGGCCGCCTGAAAATATTTGCGGAGGTCCGGGATACCAAGGCCCCCCGCCTCCGGAGCAAGCGTAGAGAGGACCCTCTTCATCCGCGGTTTACGGCCCTGCCAAACAAAGCGGGAGATGTCAGCCTGCGTCCTCTGTATCCAACCCACAGGGGGCTGGAGAGGCAGAGCGCGAAAGAGGTACAGAATCTGGGGCAGCACCGTCATCTTGACCGCTGCAACACGACCCAGCCAGGACAGCAAACCTTTGCTCCAGCGGCCAAGTTCCTCCTTGATCTTCCTGCTAAGAGAAGTGTAGTTGGCTGTTATCATCTCCGGCAGTGTGGGCGCCAGCAGGATCCCCAGGTATGGCACCGTAGACGAGGACCACTGCATGGGAAAAAGGCGCTCGTCAGGTTTCAGCACCAGGCCCGGCCGCGGCGCCTGGACAGCGGTGCCTGGATCGCACCGTCGGTCGCCCCGCCTCTCGAGCTCTTCTCCGTGTCCCGATCTTCGACCAAACTGTTGAAGGGCTTCCCCCGAGGCGATGAGGGTCAAAGTGGTATCAATGTGCGTGGCAGGTTCTCCGGCACATTCCTCTCGCCCACCGAGCAGCAGCGGGGGGAGAGAAGCGTCGAAAAAGGGGCTCGAGCTGAGCCGGGCCGGAGGAGCTACGGGAGGAAGCGTCCGCTCACCCCGCCATCTTGGCCACGCCCCCCTCCAATTCATTTTAAATAATTTTAAACATAAATAACCATCATTAAATGTCAACCAATAAAATCTTTTAGAAATCTGCTCAGTAAAAAGTGCTTTCGACTGTAATACCTAGTACAATCCTATAAATTACTTAAAACACAGTTCTTACTATAATTCAATAATCACATTTTTTGACTGCCCTCCGGAATCTCCAAATGGCACATGCTATATCCAGAAAACGCATATCAGTTAACAATTCTGCAGCTTGCTCACGGTCTTAATTCCATATTTTAAAAATATTGAGCGTAAAAACTGTCTCCGCTGCTGTATAACCTTTAAATAGTCCAGCAAAATGTGCAACATATTGCATTTAGTATATAGACCGTTTTATTTATTTAATGTTTGGGAGTTTTGTAGAACATTAATCAGCTGAGCTAGAGAGAAAAAGAAACTATAATTCTGAGATGAAAGTAAAGGGAGTAAAGTGAAGAAAGAGTGAAAAGAGAAGCCCACATCTACTTTGAGTCAGTTAGGATAGGCGGGGTCTGATTACCCAGGAAAGAAGCAATTGCTTTGCTAATGTGTTCTTGTTGTTCATATGTTATTGTAGAGGCGTTTTTCATATTTAGAGAGAACCTTGTTGTACAATCCCCTGCTCTGGCCGACATAATGGCACTGTCCCCAGTCTTGTCCCCACCCCACCGCCTACTTATTCATATCCTAATTTAACTCCACATTACTTGTTTTCTTCGTAGTGGTTCATGCCCCACTGCTGACTTTTCTGAGTGCTATCGAAAGAGATGTCCGTATCTATTGGAATGGTATTCATTTTACCGACCTTGGAAGGATGGAAGCCGGTCTGGCTCAGAAGCATGTTTTCCAACAATAGGGAGTAAAATTATTAGGGTAGGGCGATTACTACTCAGAAGGAGTAGAAGGTCCAGCTACAGCATATGCCCTGAGATGTATGTGATACAGAAATAGCTGAGCTGTTCCTCAGAACAAAAGGAATGTACTAGTCGTGCCGGCAAGTGAGGATGTTGTAGAATCTCAATGGGACCTACAGTTGGGCATCCATAGTGTTGGATGTAATGCCCCCACACACCCTTGCAGGTGTCATGCTTCATCGTCTGGGCTGCTCCTCATTGGGTCGGCGGTGCAATACCCAAAAGGCGACACCTCAAAGAGGGGCACTTTGGTGGAGATCTTTTATCCAACTGCTGTGTGATGAAGTGGGGGTGTGGGGCCAGAATAGCGTAGAGTTGTTCTGTGAGTTTAAAATAGGGCTAGGAGTACCAGGATCAGGTTTATTCTGGGGGTCCCCTGCTCTAATTAAAAACGAATAACTAACCAGTACTCGTTGGAATATTATGTTTCCTGTCTCGAGTCTAGGTTTAGTATGTGTTCTGGTTGGTCGGCATGTTTCTCGCATATGTCTAGTGACTGGCGATTCTTCAGGACCCAGAATATCAAGAAAAATATTCTCTTGGAGTTTCTGTCTACGTTGGTGAGATCTCTTTTAGGATCTATTGTTCCGTGACTATTTAAACAATTAAAGTGAGTGTTGTACAATGCCTATACCTTTGTTGCACGTCATCTACCTGGATGGGGAGAAAAGAAAGCAATGCAACAGGTATGAAACTCTTGACCAGGGTGACCTTGTACATTCCAGGTGTAGCGCTAATCGCAAGTGAACTAAAACCAATGTGCAACAGCGTAGTGAGCATGCCTGTGCGGTGGTTCAGTCAAGGTCACACTCTATAAAACACAATTAAAAAGCAGTAGCAGCAGTTATTCGAAGGTGGTTGTAACTGGAACACTCCCCTAATGGTTAGAGAATCTAGGCAACAACAGTACCTAGCGATCTTTACATTGGATTTAGATTTCCAGTCTCTTGGCCGAGTGTAGGAAGGAACAGTGGGAAATCATGCTAGCTGTGGTCTTACGTTTAGTAGATTGTCTAAGGATGTTTGCTAGTATAAAATGCATATATCAGTGTGCAAAATCAGTTATAACTACTCAGTTTATTCAAGTGATGAGTATAGTCCACTATGTAGTTCTCATCAGGTGCAGCCTAGGTTAATACTCTGTAGATTGAAGTAGCACTCAGTCTAACTAGCATGCTATATCATCAGGACTTAAAAAAGTCAGCGCTGTTTGGAGTTTAGGTTAAAACAGGTAATGACAAGCCCAGGGGTTAAACCAGGTAATGACAAGCCCAGGGGTTGTTCTCGCGCTTAGTACTCACAGTTAGTCGTCCGTGTAACAAGCCTTCAGCACCTACCCCACACTGCCAGGTAGGTGAAAGCGAACCTGGCGGCTATGTTTTTAAGGTGTGGTAGATTGGTCATGTGATTAATGCTGGACAAGTCATGTGACTATAATGGAAACCACAGCGGCCATTACAGAGTGGTGTTGTCAGTCCGTAACAGTACTCATTCCGCTGCAAGTAGGTGTCCAGGTTTCTCCTACATGTTAACAACGGAGCCCTACTCGAGCTATTAAATCAGAGTCTGCCAGCGGTGGTATATGCTATTGGAAAACATAGCGACCCCTCCTAAAGATTACGTGGCCAGTAGGCACTGTTCTGTATTACACGGCGGCCATGACAGTGTGTGGTTATCATGTTCGTATGCCGCTTAATCAGATTGATACCCAGGGATGGACCAATTGCAAGGAGGTTAGCTTGCTCTGGATATACTATGTGTAAAACACAATAGAGGCCCACTAATTAGTGATCTATGTTTAGTTCAGTATCATCCGCTAGATCCCTCATTGAAATGTAAATGTAAATGTACATGTATTTATATAGCGCAAATCACCGACCCGGTATCTAAGCGCTTGCTTAGGGAACCCGTCCTGGTATTCCCCTGTGAGATAACCCCGGCAGGGTATCCACAAGGTGAAAGCCAGGCATCCCACCGCAAGGGGCCGTTGTGGAGATTAAGCAAGCTATTGCCCAGAGTCGCAGAGTGTGAACCCATGAATCGAGCAGGCACTGGAGCGAGAATTGTCGAGTCTGTGGACATTTTCGGACTCAAGACCCGCCGAGTCGGGAATTGAACCCTGGTCCCGGGCTGACCTCTGCTTCCAGGTCTGCCTCCTCTAACCAGTGAGCCACACTTCTCCACAAAGGGTAGTGTAAAGTAGCTAGGCTACAAGGCAGGGTGCAAGCGTGTTGCAAGCTATGTAACTGTCTGTAGCAAAAATTGAGGTTTTACATGTAGCATTTAGCTAGCGGGGTCCTAGTAGAGTTTAGAGGTTACTCCACGGTATGCCCTCATTTAAGCCCATTTTGTCTGTTGATAAGCGATGTATCCATCTTTGCTCTTTGTAGAACGGACTCTGTTTGGACGCCTTAGGGCAGAGGTCTTCAAACTTTTGGGTGCCGAGACCCCCCTGTCAACATTTTCAGTAGTAAGGACCCCCCTCCTGACAAACCTTTCTAAACCTGTAGGCAGAGCTCCTGGAATGATGAGGCAGGTGAGGACCAAATTATACGACAGGCTTGACTAAATTGTGTGGGAAGAAAATTTAAATAATGTTATGTGATGCCGCGTTATTTTGGGATAGAATTACTTCGTTATTTAGAAATTTTTTGCACTCTGTAAAACTGAGGAAAGATTTCACCCCATCAGTACCAGTTTTTAACCAAAATACAGCAATTAACATCAGAAAGATGTCTAGTCAACCTTTGTGATGGGCCTTCCACTCCACAGGAATACATGCTGCCATATAAGAAGCTCACCTGGCCCTGCCAGAGAGCAGCAGGGGGCCCTTAAAACCCTGGCGGTCTTGTGCAGAGTTAAGCAATTTACTCATGCCACTTTCCTCTCACGCCTCCCTTCCATCCCTCTCCTCGCTTCTCCCAATCCCGGATCCCTCTCTCACTTTGCAGGCCATTTTCTTTCACCCCTTTTTACAACTTCTGAACTCTCCCCAATCAAATTCTCATTTCACCCTTAATCGCCTTCTGCCGTTCTGTCTTTTCACTGCCCTCATCTCTAACAGTTTCTCGCATTTATCTCATGGCCCCTCTAGCCCCGTCACTTCCCGTGCCAATCTGCACTTCTCATTCACCTTAAGTCTCTCCATTCAAATTGTTGTCTATTTGTATCTTACACCTCTCCAGTCCCCCCATTCGTCTTTCACATCTCTCCTTTGTTCTTTCACACCTTCTTGAACCAATGTCCCTCTCCCCTGTTACCTCAGCACCAGTGCTTAATTTGAGAAGGTGGTTTCCGGTGCTCCGCACTGGCACCTACTTGTGCACACTGGCACTATGACCGTCTGCCACATTGTGGCTCTGTCTGTGTAATTTAGAGATGAGCAGAACAGCTGTTTATTAATTCAATATGCATTAAAAACGATAAACTCCTGACATCCATGCCATTCTTATAGCTGTGGGGGCTTAAAATAGTCACACTTGCAAAGTGTTATGGTGGAAGTTGCATAGGTATTGTCATTGGCCGCACAGGCAATGCAATGGGTGGGTGGTTAAAGTTGCAGTGGCCTACTGGTGAGGTCCCTGGCACATGTTTTATTACAAATTAATCACTGCTCAGCACCCACCCCAGTGCTCCCTCTCTTCCCCTATCGCTGCTGTCCCTCACCCATGTTGAATCAAATGACTTTTTAGGTCACAGATCATCTCTCGGCTATCTTCCCTCACAGTCTGACAGTAGCCCTCCTCTGTGCCCTCAACTTTCCATCACACTCACTTCTTGCGTGTCCGCACTTCCCTTCGGCACTTCACATTTCTCCTCATCCCTGACCTCTTCAATCATATTCTCTCACTCCCTTGCTGTCCTTTCTCATCCTATCATCTCTCCTCACTGAGCACACAGGTTAGACCTGTATGCTCCTCTTGGCCTGTGCCACTCTGCTTATTGTTCCCTAATTCAGGAAGGCACAAATTGTCTGTCTTGCTGTTTTTGTGCAGGCTACACAGTTATGGAACGTGCACCCTCCTTTGTTTCGCTCCACCAAGAATCCGTTATCCTTTAGGAAGATATAAAAATCCGGCTCTATGCTCTGTAGGTCACCCCATTTGGCTGGTTCTCCTTCCCCTTCTGTATGTTTCTCATTTGCCTTCAGGCAGAAGATGGCTATTAGCCCCAGGACACCTTTTTGTAACAGTAGCACACTACAAATGTAAATAATAATAGTAATAGGCAGAAGCAGGGGAGCCACTAGACCCAAACTTCGCGGGGGCCTACACTCCCAGGCAGGGCTGGCCCTAGCACTGGTCACACACAGCGCAAGTCTTTTTTGGTGCCCCATCCCCCGTTTCCTCCTTCTCCATAAATTCCCTCACTACCCCTCACCAACAATGCACCTCATCTCTCTGTAGCACCTTTCTGACAAACTTTTTTTATAGTGCTACTCATAGTTTACTCAATCAATCAATCAATCATGACATTTATAGAGCGCACTACTTACCCGTAGGGTCTCAAGGCGCTTAGGGGGGGGGGGGCCGTTACTCCTCGAACAGCCAGGTCTTGAGCTTCTTCCTGAAGGAGAGGTGGTCTTGGGTCAGGCGCAGGTCGGGAGGGAGGGAGTTCCAGGTCTTGGCGGCCAGGTAGGAGAAGGACCTTCCTCCTGTTGTCGCTCTGCGGATGCGTGGGACGGCGGCGAGGGCGTGGCTGGCTGAACGGAGGTGGCGTTTGGGAGCGTAGAAGTTGATTCGGTTGTTGAGGTAGCTCGGGCCTTGATCGTGTAGGGCTTTGTGTGCGTGGGTGAGGAGACGGAAGGTGATTCTTTTGTTGACGGGGAGCCAGTGTAGGTCTCTCAGGTGTCCGGAGATGTGGCTGTTTCGTGGGATGTCGAGGATGAGTCTGGCTGAGGCGTTCTGGATCCGCTGAAGTCTCTTCTGGAGCTTGGCGGTGGTTCCGGCGTAGAGGGCGTTGCCGTAGTCCAGTCGGCTGGTGACGAGGGCCTGGGTGACGGTCTTCCTGGTCTCCGTGGGGATCCACCAGAAGATCTTCTGTAGCATGCGCAGGATGTTGAAACACGCCGAGGAGACGGCGTTGACTTGTCTGGTCATGGAGAGGGAGGAGTCCAGGATGAAGCCCAGGTTGCGTGCGTGGTTCGTCGGTTTGGGTGCGGTGCCCAGGGCGGGGGGCCACCAGGAGTCGTCCCAGGCGGTGGGCGTGGAGCCCAGGATGAGGACCTCCGTCTTGTCTGAGTTCAGTTTCAGGCAGCTGGTCGTCATCCACTCGGCTACCTCCTTCATCCCTTCGTGCAGGTTGGCTCTGGCGGCGGCGGGGTCGTTGGTCAGGGAGAGGATCAGCTGGGTGTCGTCGGCGTAGGAGATTATGTTGAGGTTGTGTTGGCGTGCGATGGCCGCGAGGGGGCTCATGTAGACTAAAACCCAGTTCTTTGATCTGCATAGTACATGTTCTTTGTAGCAGGCACATTAACCCTCTGCACTCTGTGGATAACAAGTGACCATGTGAGTGCGCGGTGAGTGATGCAACAGTGTGAGAGTAGGGAAAGAGGTGTGACTGCATGGTGAGTAAGGGGACCATATGAATTTTGGTGCGGATGTAAGTGCAGAGTGGGACAAATTAATGCATGGTTAGTGATGGGCTTGTTTGAGCGAGTTGCAAATTGAGCAGTGAGAGGGCAGGTGAATGAGGTGTCAGATGAGTGCAGGGTGAGTGTATCAGTAGTGCACCTGCAGGCTGAGGTACAGGGTGAAAAACGCGAGTGCAGAGTAATCACTGTGTGTGCAGGGTGAGAGGGTGAATGATATGAGTGCATGGTGATCAATGTGAGTGCATTGTGATCGCTGTGAGTGCAGGGTGAGCGTGAACGTGAAGTGCGAGAATGAGAAGTGAGTTCTCTGAATGCAGGGTGCATTCCAGGACACTTGAAGTAACTCAGCATATTATTGATGGCGGCATATGGTTTAAGATGTAAGTTAAACTATTGCTATTATGACATTAATCGGGGATTGAGGGTGGAGGAAATAAATATTATGCTGATCCTGCAACACACTTCCAGTCCTATGGTTAGGGTTGCCTGCTCATTATTTTGATGTCCCAGACGGTACAAAAATAAGCAGTCACCTAAAGCTGTATATTTCAGCACTCATCTGTGCGTACTTGGAACAACAAATATAAATAGAAAGCCCTTTTAATTGTGTTCTAGGGCTGCCTCAAAGATCCATGACTGATAATTAAAGGGAACAAAGACAGAAAAGTCACATTACGAATGAATGTATATGATTTTATTTACAATCCTATTTAGTGTCAAGAGGAGGCCTTTGCATGCTCTTTAACCATTTAATGGCTGGTATTTTTCTTCTGGCATCCCTACTTTATATTTCTTTTCATGTAATGCATTCTCACGCTACTGCAGTAAATGTAAAATTCAAATGTAAGGAATAGGCAGAGTTGGTGCCCAGGGGGTGCTGGAACTAGAAAAACGAGCCTTGGAATAGCCAATAGGTCTCGCCTTTGGGACCTTATAAGTTTTTAGCCATGCAATAATTGATGTTATTGCACCAAGGATATTGTGCTGCATAACTAAATACTTATAAGGTCCCAAAAGCGAGACCTATTGGCTATGCCAATGCTTGTTGATCCTCCATGCAGAAAATAAAGTAATGGTGGGGAATAAGTCTTTGACATTGAGACCAGGGTGATCTCTTTTACTGAAGGGTCAGAAGTATAACTCAATGCAGTTTTAAATAATTATGCAATATTTTCTCACAAAATGTATAAATTAACACAATTAGTGTTTGTGTTTAGGATTCAAGGCCAAGTTATGCAGTCGGTGATAGGTTACAATTTGCTAATGTCATCAACAATTTCTGTTTTGTACAAAGCTGTTTGCAAGCCCACTAATATTCTTAACGCTGCAAAATGTTTCCTAGCAACACGTATTTCATTTGGGACACTGCTTTCTGATATTCTGAATGCCCACAGTAGATAAAGGGCTATTATCTTAACATATGGCGAAAACTCCTCCATTGTGGCATAAACCCATAGCCTCTGCCTGGTAATTATAATGTAAATATTATATATTAAGTGTTGTAATGTCTTGCATTCTAATCATGCATCTTCGAGAGGAAAAAACATCTTTAACTTGGTTGTGTTTTTTTTGTTGCCGATATGCAGTTCAGGTATTCCATTAAGGAACTTTAGGAAGGTCGGGCTCTAAAGCCGCATTTCAGAATGGCCACTAGTCAAAACATAGCTCAGCAGGCAGTGCCTACACTTTTACAGCACATATGTAAATATACATATGGTCTTTAACGACCTGTGAAAAACTCTGGCGTGCCAGGCTGTGCTGGAGCTAAGACTGCAGACACAGCCCAGCGGAGCCCACAGCAGCTCGAGCTGGGACACTACGGGGGAGGAGGGGCCTGAATCCCTTGTTGTCCGATGGCAGAAGTGTGACCAGGAATGCGCGACCCCCATTCAATCACTCCACGGCCCCCCTGGGGGTCGCGCCCCACACTTTGAAGACCACTGCCTTAGGGTTAGCTTCCAAGACTAACCACTTAAGGGAATCAGCAGTGTGGCTTTGCTCCAAGTAATGTTTACACATCTTGGTATTGGTCTTTTTACACTGGAAGTTACTGCGGTGCTCAGAAATGCGTGTATTTATAGTGCGTGTCGTCATTCCCACATAGTATATTGCACATGGGCAGATCAGCAGGTAGATGCAGTTAGTGCTGTTGCAGTTCGTGTGACACGTAAGCTCCCACATGAAGGAGTCGGTTAGTGCAATGGTTTTATATACACTTGTGTAGGGACAAGCACTACTTGAGCCGCAGGGGTAGTGTCCCACAACTGCAGGTAGTTGCCAAAGAGTGCTTTGGGAAAAGGCAGGTTTTATTTTAGGTCTAGTATAGCTCCTCCCTGCGCCTCGACCTACTTCGAAGCGGTTAGGTACATAGTGGAATGCTTGTGCAAAGAGTGATCAAACCCTTCAGGTGTTGTAATTGAGCGGTATTGTAATTTGTAAGTGAACTGGTATGATCATTCGGTGAATGGGCTGCTGCACTCATCAGTGTGAGTTCAAAGTCGCACATAAGCATCCCTGCAGGGATGACTTATGTTTTTATTTGATTGAGGTTGACTTAACGAGTTATGTGGAGTTCGGCAATAAAACCAGCTAACATCGTATTTTGTTTAATGAGTTTTCATGGCGCTGTCCGTTGCTTTATGACTGCCTCGCAGCATTAGTATATGTAGAAGATCGCTGAGTGAAATGTTTGAAAAAGTTCGAGGGTAGTTACAATGCGATTACGCATTACTCAGAGTCCTACTCCTGAAAGTAGTGGGTGGTGCCGGGGGGCTTGCAGCACCACTAGAGGCCATGTTTTCGCTGGGCCTCATGATTCGTGCTCTTGTGCGCTCTGCATGCACTGGGACTGGTTTTTTTGCCACACGTGATGCGGCAGTGCTCACCTCTACATCAGTAGTAATACATGAGATGGGCTTGGCACTCTACAGTGTTGTGTGCCAGCAGTAATCTCTGCATTTAACCCGTTGTGTGCGCGCGTTGGCCAACGGCCGTCGCAAGCACTACCTCAGTAGTGCTGCGCACATCCGTTGGCCGACACGGCCCCGCCCACTCAATGGAACTTCCGCACCGTGGCAGAATTTGCTCCGCGGTTAAGGAGTTAAAGTGCTCCAGTGTCAGGGCTTTAAGTGGGCTTGGTCTCGCCGGTACTCAGCACCGGCACTTCTTAAATGCAGATGATGAGACGGGTTCCTATTGCGCTCTTAACTTTGCAGTAGTACCACGGTTTGATGTAACTTCAACGAGACTCGTTATAGTTCTTTCACAGTCCCAACATGTCAGAACGGAAGCATTTTCAATATGCTATACAACAAAGCCATAGTTGCTTATTTATTTTCTGTAACTTAACCTATGATACCGCCAATAGTCCTCCTGGCTTGTTTGTAAGTATAATTTTACTTGTTGTATCACATATCTGGATGCAGTGACCGAAGCAGCAAAATACCAGTCAAACGGCACACTTCGGGTGACCAACTGGCATTGGTGCAAATTCAGGACGGTGAGTGTAAAAATTAGGACATAGGGTCAAAATTCAGGACACAAATTCAGGACGGGAGGTCAAATTCAGGACAAAACTTCAGGACAATTGGATCAGTTTTACAGACACATCAGAGGCCGCCCAATAGTATATAAGTAAGCCCAGCCATACCCAAACATATTCAACCATTTGCAAACCTATCCATCATGTATCCTTCCATCTATCATTTCACTCATCCATCTCTTCATTCATCCTTTCACTCATCCATCCATTATCCATCCATCCACCCTTTCATCCTATCCATCCACTCTTCTACCCATCCATCCATTCACTCATCCATCCATTTACCCTTTCACTCATCCTTCCACCCAGTCACTCATTCTTCCACCCATCCACCCTTTCAGTCATCCATCCATCCTCCCTTTCTCTCTCCATCGACCCTTTCACTTAGCAATCCTTCCTTCCTTCCATCCATCCACCCACCCATCCATCTACTCAGCAACTCATGAATCCATCCATTGACCCTATCACTCATCCATCCTTTCTCTCATCCATTTATCCTTTCACTCATCTATTCATCCTTTGTCCATCTACCCTCCCTTTCACTCACTCACCCATCCTTACACCCACTTTTTCACTCATCCGTCCATCCATTCACCATTGCACTTATCAATTCATCAATCCATCCATCATTTCATCCACCTACTCGCTCACTCATCATCCACCTTTTCACTCATCCATTCTTTCACTCATCCATCCACCCTTTTACCCATCTAGCTACCCTTCCACCCATATATCCAGCTATTTACCTTTTCTCTCTTCCATCCTTCCACTCACTCATCAATCCATCCATCCTCTCATTATCCATCTATTCAATCTTTCATTCATCCATTCACCCTTTCACTAATTCATCCAGCCATCCCCCCATCCCTGAGCCTTTTTGAGAAGAGGCCCATCAAGAACTTCACCCTCGCTCTAGGACCATTCCAGGACTAGGACAGAAGCCACCCAGGGCAGAGACAGGATCCACCACAGGAGGGGGACAGGGGCCATCACAGGCGGGGGGAGGCAGGGGCCACCACATGGGTGGACAGGAGCCATCACTGGGGGTGGGGGGGGCAGGAGACATCACAGGAGGGGGAACAGGATCCACCAGGGTAGGCACAGGGGTGGGCATGCAGTATTCAGGTATCATCTTGGTCTCTTCCAGGGTGGGGTAGGGCTCCTCACCCCCTCCTGGACAAGACAACGAGAAGACAGGCTCTCTGTCCAAAATGTTAGTTTTGCCATCCCCCACTGTGATATACAGTACTTAAAGGAGATACTCTAAGAGAACTGATTTAACTGATTGTCCTCCATACTTTGTTAATCAGTGTGGGTGCGATTGTGCCATTTCTTTATTCTATTACATCATAGACTGCATGTTTGAAGAACTGAGGTTTGTTTACAATTTACGGTGTAATCAGGGCCGGTTCTAGGATGTTTGGGGCCCTGGACAGAAAGGGAATGTCTCACACAAATTGCAGAGACATGACGCATTCAGGGCTGTTTGCGTCTGAATAGATGCCCCTGCTCCTGAAGCTGCAGCCCCTCCCTCTGTCACTTTCAAGCACCTCTTAAGGTTCATCAAGGGCTGAAGGTGTGAGGGTTGCCATCCCGCTGTGCCTCTCCAATGCTGCTGGGTATCTGAGCTTTGGTACTGCATCGGAGTGTTACACCAGACCTCAACAGCATCGGAGTCAAGAAGGGAGGTGGGTGGAAGCTGTGCCGGCTTTAGGGTGGTGCGACTGGTTAAAATTACAGACAAATGGCGTCCGTTAAAGAACCCTTCACGGACAATGGACAGACGGCAAAAATTACGGCCTGTTAGTCACCCTAGGCACACTATGCTAAGTACAAGTTTCTAGCTCACGTGTTTTTTAGCCACGCCCTTAATTGCATCAGCCAAGCCCCTTTGAGAGACCGTCCAGGTTTTTTCATCCCACTTAAAGCCCTGGCCCCTATCCAGTGGTGGGGAATTTGGAACACAGGCCTATTGTGCTCAAATGCTAATTGGTGCATTGTACATACGGCAATATAAAACCCCAAGTGTATCAAATGGCAGGAACTTGTTCCACTGATTCTAATTCTCTGCTTTGTGTGTATTATAGTGCTGCGTTCTCTTTGTGTTTATGTCCTGGGTTTCCACATTCAGTGCTCTTTTCCTGTGCTTGCCAAGCTCTGCTTTGCACGTTATACACATATTTTGTCCTCAGATTAGTTTCAGGATTGCGCACATCCGTGTGTTTTGGACACGTGGCATTGTTTAGTGGAGTGCTGTGGTGCTCGGGTTGATCACTGGGAGTCTGTCTGCACCCTTCGACGAGTGATAACATGGAGGTTAGCTCATGCACATTTGTTACAGGTTGGTGTAGCAGTTTACGCCCCGCTACCTTACAAGTCCACCCGCCGCCACTGCGACCTCAGCCCTATCCCAGGATGAGGTCAAATGGTCATACTACACATTCCCACGCGAGGGGTGCATGTAAATGTCCAAACACCGCGTGCCCGCTCCCACGGGGCGCTAAGGACCCCCTCCCCCTCGGTGGTGCTGACAGCTGCCGCGGGGGCAGCGCCTCGACGCCCATGTGGAGAAGTGTGGCTCAGGGGTTAGAGGCGGCAGACCCGAAGCTGAGATCGGCCCTGGACCAGGGTTCAATTCCCTGCCTCAGCGGGTCTTGGGCTAAAAAAATTCCATGGACTCGATAATTCTCGCTCCGGTGCCTTCTCGACTCACGGGTTCACACTCTGCGACTCTGGGCAATAGCTTGCTTAATCTCTCACAACGGCCCCTCGCGGCGGGATGCCTGGCTTTCACCTTGTGGATACCCTGCCGGGGTTATCCCACAGGGGAATACCAGGACGGGTTCCCTAAGCAAGCGCTGGGAAACCCACTGCGGGTAGCTGTGCGCTATATAAGCTCAAATACATTTACATTTTACATTTACTTAGCTCTTCGTTGCCGTCATCAGGCCGGGATTGTGCTCCACGCAGTATACCCGCTCGGCGGAAACCCTCGCTCAGCATTAATAATGAACGGGCCCTTTCCACGCAGCGCGCTTGACACATCTGCCGCGTTGGATGTTTTAAGGTGACAGCTCCTCTGTGGTCTCCCCTGCCGCGCGCCGCCGCCTGTCACTCCCAGGAGCGCCCTGCGTGCGCTCTCTCTGCCTGGTGGCATTCGGGGCCCAGGTTTTCCCCGCTTCCATTGTTTTGGTCCAGCGCCAACCTGGGCGCCTGCGGGTCTCTAGCGCCTCGTCGGACCAGAGAAGTTTGTGGAACACCACAGCCTCGAGTTTACAGCTCACTGCATTGTGCAATGGTAGGACCCTCTCGGGTCCCGCCAATACATTGTCGGTATTATGTCATTGTTTTTCTGTTTTTGTGTATTATGTTATTGTTGTTCTATTTTTGTGGTTGTATAGTGCCTCAAACTCTTTAAAGAAGCGAACAAGTAACTTATTGAATCGGTGCAGACTCCTTATCCTGTCATTTCATTCTCACAGCCTCTCACTACTTGCGAAAGTGACATGACCTTTGCCAACTGCGATCCATGCGTTACGTGAAACTCTATTCCCGGTGACAAAGAACCCCAACATCTCAAAGAAATTACCAAGCAAACCAGAACCACCGCTTTGGGGAGACGTGCCCTGGTATCCCTTGGTCTCTGTGCCACTCAAACCAAGCGGCACTGCCCTGAAGAAGGCTCATCGGGGCAAACCCGGCCCCAGGTTCCATGTGAGAGGACCTGGCTTTGCAAGACTGGTTTGCATATGGCTGGTCTAATCTGAGGTGAGCAGAAGAAGGATGAGTCAGTATGATACCCTGAGTGATTTACAGTGGATATATTTATTTCGTGCATCCTTCCATCACCTTGAGTGTGCTTGACTTCTCGCATTTGGATCCCATCTTGAGCCTCTGCATGGTGCCTCATTGCCTCTGTCTAGTTTACAAGGCTCTTCCATGATGTTTAAGCTGGTGCACTACTTTCATGACCCAGGGTCACCTGGCACTGTTGAATCTGACAGGCTGCTCTGCTGGGAGATGATGCTTTTGGCTGTTTTGCCAGACTCCTCTTACCTTGTGTAACTATGTCTTCTGTAGCATGAAGACACTCACTGATGGAGACCACGGTCCTTGGCGTCACGTGGAGTATCTTTCTTCCTCTCACTCAGTGGCCATACATCTACTAATTAGCTCTTCTCCATGTCAGGATCCCAGTGGATTGGGCACGTCTTTTCTTTCCGTCACGCCTGGCACTGCAATCTTCAAACTTTTTTTTAGCCTGATTTTGTGTAAAAATCAGCGAATGGCTACGTTCGATGTGTAAAAACGATATGACCTAAAAACATGGCCGCCACTTACCTCGCTTTTTTATGCATTGCATTATTTTGCAACAAATATCCATTTCAAAGTCAGGACTGGCCAACATATGAGGATCCTTGCACATCCATGACTTTTAGCCTTTTATATGGAGGACAACTGTCCTTCTCCTGTTTGTCCTTGAAGGGTTCTCTTTCTTGCTGTTCCTTTGTGTGCCTGGTCTAAGGTGCTGTGTTTGCGCTTGTGACAAACGACAGTGATGCCCAGTCCTCATCCTGTCGCTTGGCATGGGCACTGTAGTGTAAAGAATCCCCGGCCAAAGTGAGCAACTAGGTACATGGGTTATTGCGCAAACATCGAGGCAAACAGCCTTGTGTAGGCCTTGTTGGCATGGGTGAGCACCAGCCTGTCTGCATCCGTCCCCGGGCAGGCTGATACACTTAATGCCTGATTACAGGTCTTCTGTTAAAATCCCCGAGCAAACAGATGGTGAGATGTTCATTGCACCCCATAATTACCAAGTGTTATGAAGTTTGAACCCTATGTTGAATTTCATCAGGGAGAAAGGCCCGATATTCATCAGGATATGCACATTTTTTGTATGGCAAGCACCAAAATCCACACGTTATTCCTAAACATAAAAGTTGGAATAAGCAAGGAATTATCCAATCCTATACATTCCAAACACCTCGGTGTCGATTTTATCAGGTGTGATACTTGCATCTGACTGGGGCCACGAGCAACCAGGCCCATAGATGTCGCTTGAAAGGAGAAATGCCTTGGAGTTGAGTTGGGCTACCCAAGATTGATTGGTTCCGCGTCGGCATGTGCATGGAGAGTGGAGGGTATTCTATAGCGAGGTGGTGTGCATGAAGTGAAACAAAGGTGGAGAGTTGGATATATTCTACAAGTACTGTGCTGACCCAGCCGAAGACGAACTAATCCAGTACAGCACAGCAGGTGGGGCAATTGGTGGTAGAGGGAACAGTAGTGGGGTAGAAAACTGGCTGTGCGGTTTGTAAACACTAAAACTGAATGACGACTAATATTAATTTTAGCACCTTTTCTTTTTATTTTATACCTAAATTTAATCAGATCAGTTTTTAAGGGATGATTGCATAGATGCGCTGAGAATTGGACATAGAACGGTTCCCGCTATGTTGTGTGCGGATGAATCTGTTCTTATTTACCGGACAGCAAATGGCCTGCAACTTCTACTAAGCCATTTTCATGATTTTATTGAAAATTTGGGGTTAAAAATAAATTATTCCGGTTGTGGTCTTAATCCAGGAAGTGCCATAATGAGTCCATCGATCTGTGCAATACTGATTTAGTTGATGCCTATGTGGGGGGAGGGGGGATTTGACTGTTGTATTTTGCAAAAATTGGAAAAATAAAGTTTAAAAAATATATATATATATTCAAAATCACATACTATGGCATTTGGACCCAGAAGCAGTAAGACTAGAAAATATGTAAAAGCTAAAACTATCGGCAAGGTGGATAGGTTCAACTACTAAGGCATACTGTTGGACGATAAAATGTCCCGGGAGCAGTTACTCGAATCACATATGCAGCCATATAATAGGATTACTTTCAGCATCAAAGCTTTTTCTTGGTGTTTAGGCTTTAGTCACATAAAGTCCATATTACGCCTCTATAACGCTAAGTGAGTCCCTACAGTTACTTATGGGGCGAAAATCTGGGGATATAAATCTGCCATTTCAAAACAAACAGCAGAAAATAAATATCTAAGGAAATTGTTACGAATCCCACAGAATGTCCCTACCGAAATAGCACATGAAGAGATAGGGGCAGGTTATATGGCTGGCTGTATACGCTTGCGCCCTATACTTTTATGGTGCTCTATATGAACTAGATTTTAACAGATTAATATTAAGAGATTATTTGAATTTGAACTATAGCTTGTGTATACCATGGCTGAGACATATAAAAACTACCCTGTCAAATCTGGGCCTATCGCATGTTTTTAACTTGCCAGAGCAAATTTCCTAATCGGATATTGCAGGAGTCAGGAGAGCTTTTTTAGAAGTTTACCCAAGAAGCTAGAATGCTAGACTGTCAGCGTAAACTTTGCTGTACACACTGCGCTATGGTCAAATCGATTGAGAAAATTGAATTTTATTTAACATTGGATATGCCAGTTAACAACAGAAGATTTGTAACCTATTTTCGTTTGAACATGGTTTTGCAACTTGTAGCAGGCTGACATAAGCCACAAGACCCTCCCATATTTTCATGCGATGAGTACTCTGCACTAGAAACTTTACATATCGTATTAATTTGTCCTAAATGGGCCAATTTGCGACATAAGTATATTCGCCCATTACTTGTATATAGGAATTTTAACCAAGTGAAACCCACTCTCACTCTCCCACTCTCACAATTTTAAAATAATTTTACTGTTTGCTGGTATGTCTGGAGATTCTTAATAGCTGTGTACCATGCCCAAGCTTGAGACTGAATCCATATGGAACTTATTATATGAAATGATAATAATTGATGTGCTTATTATACTTGTTAGGTTATTTTATATTGTACCTTTATGATTGCTGATGTCAATTGAGTAAAATAAAGATTGATTCAATGATGACTAAATTGCCAACCACTTAATGCTTCTTCCTTTACGACACCTATTAAGTGAACCTGTCTGACAAACGCAAAAGGGACGCCTAATTGTGGTGTCATGCAGCCATCCCTGGGGGGAAAAACCCAACAATCCAGACACGTCCCCATGGTGTAGAAGGGTCATGCTCCTGGTAAAGCAAAGTCGGGTGATTTGTTAATGGTTTGTAATTGCACCGGTGACCAATGAATTGATGGGTGCAGCTGCCCTAGAGGGTGTCTAGTCGTAGCCCAGATCATGAGTACTTGGCACCATGGGCCGTGCCTGTAGATGTCATCTCCCAGTGGTTCTTCATACAGAATGACTGACATGGGAGGTGGGCACAGATCCAGTAGTGTATGACACACACTTGCCACATGGGAGCCAAGTGCCAGCTTCTGAGTCCTGCTTGCCATGAAGGACAAGATCCAGACAAGAGTGAACCCCAAAGAGAGACCCCCGCAGAGCCGGTGACTACTATAGTTGACAGATCCATCATGACAAGTTAAACCAGAGTTGTATCCTGTAAAACCAACCCCATCATCACAAGTAAGACAGGTTGATCCAGCATCCCATTGGTCCCATTGCCCTCCTGTGCGTCTATGGATTGTCCCTCTTCAGGCGATTAAGTCTTGAGTGCTGAGGGATACAACAGCATGACATCAAATGAACATTGCAGCACCCTTAATGAAGCAACCTCAAATTATCTGGTGCTCGCTCACCGCTCGGAACAGCGGATCTGGCTGCTCGCCACGTTTGATTGCTGATAAATTCAGTCTGAAATATTCTGCTTTCTGGTATCTTGGCAATCATTCCCATCGTTAACCACCAATCCTCTTGCATAATCCGGCATGAGACCACAACCAAATCTCTTTGATTATGATGGACCTGTGACAGGAAAGAAAGGTGTTTATATCTGTTGCACACTGAAGTTGTCTAACTCTTTATGTTGTGAAATACTGGTTTACGTTGACGAAGATCCTCTCACATTCGTCTGTGCATATGACGCAGAACCATTCAAAGTACACTACAGTCCAAACAGCCGCCCATGTCCCCATGTCTTACTGGTATTCTACATCACGCCAAAGTGTAGCCTTTCTTGTCATAGTCCTTCCTTCTCTCTCTTCTCGGCTTTTGCCTCCATAGTTCTCTTGCTTGACGACTACTGGATGTAATTGTAGAGTGACAGAAAGTTAGACCTATCTAAAGGGGTCCTGGTCTACAAAGATTAACAATATAGGGGGAACTTGAAATATCTCTTTCCATGTTGAGCACTCACCTCACACGTGAATACGAAAACTTGGAAGGCAACAAGTTGGAAACGTATACCACTCTTGCTCTTTCCAAGAGTTTTGAGCTCCTTATGGCCGGCAACATAAACCACTCAGTCATTCATCAGTTCACAGAGTGGCCTAGGAACATTTGCTGCTGACAAAATGAGGTGTCCTGGAGATCCAAGTTTCAAATCTAAAGTTGTTATATTGAACTGAGAAATTGGGTAATAGTAACATTTGTTATTTACAAGTGCTTAGTAATGGCAGAAGTGCAGTTTGATGTGCTATATAGAAAAGAACTTCGCATCAGCATAATAAACATTAAGTTAACAGGCCCAATACATGCAGTGAGATTCATTTAAAAGAACAAAGGTTGAAAGAAAGATCTGTTGATGCTTGTTTCGGGAACGTTCCACTGGTATTGCTGCTATTTACAGAACATGAACTTTGGGCTCTTGGGAAACTTGTGTTTTTTGTTGAAATGGGTGCATCTGGAAACAAGGCTTCATTCATTGGTGGTCTGCAGCTGATCAGGCTGTGTTTGAAGAAGTGTGTGGTGATTGTCTACTTGTGAAATCACACAGTGTTGGATATAGAATAGCGCGTGGGAACTCAGCATATATTAAGGAACAGACTAGGTTTACTCCCACGCTACATTGAAAGCAACTCTTACATTCATTGATTTGATGCACCAAGTTGAGAACACCCTTTGCTACTAGAAAGAGCCCTCCTCTTGGGGATGTGTCTAAATATATCTTTGCCTCTCGAGGCCTGGAGTCCATGGTTTAATATGTTTCTCCTATTTCTGTTCCCTTGCAGGAGTGGCCATAAGTACCTACGCCAAGTACTGCTACAGCAAGCTACAGAAAGCAGCCTTGATGGGAGCGAAGAAGGTACTGTGGCTCTGAAATGACCTCTCCTTTCTATTCTCTAAAGATGTGTTGTGTGGGGTGATACAGGTTATGTTTGCGATTTTCTCCTTCAGAATTAGAATATTGGGCTCTTTGGTTGCCTCTTGGTACAAGCCTGCAAGGGGCAATGCCAAGGATTCCCAAGTGAGCAGGGGAGAAAACTAGGCTCCCTTTAGGAGGTGGAGAGGGCTTGGGGCTTAAATACTATAGGACACAAAGTAATATCACTCAATAAAGGCTGCTGTTCAGCCAGTTATCATGTTTGACCAGAAGTCATTCATTACATAAAAAAGAGGTAGAAAAGTGGCAAGTAGAATGCACAGCCAGATAGCTGTAGCGCCACCTAGAGCAGGGGCATAACCCCAATAGTTCTGTTTTAATCACACTGTAAGATGCTGCACTTGCAATAGTGTTTATGTCCATTAGGGGTGCTATCCTACAGCCTCGATGTCTCATGTCCTCAACAATCTCTGGATGTCGTTGTGTTCCTGTTCCCCAACAAATTTGTGTGCCTGGAAAATGTTACCCCAGTGTGTTGTGATATATATCTACCTATGACTTAGTTTTACAGCGTCCCTCGGTCCAAGGGGACTTAGTTTAGGGGTTTGATCACCGGCTACTGAGATCTTGACTAGATCCCAAAAACCCACTACTCAGGCGTTCTCTGTGGTTTCCAACCCGCAAAGGAAGATTTGCTGATGAGGACGCTACACACAGATTTGGTATATATCTACGGCTTCACCAGATCCCACAATCAATTGTCCAGGCAGCTGGTTGTACCTAGAAATTAAAAAACACCCACAGAACACACCCATGCACATCTGTACTTTGAGCCTGGACCTCACAGAAATGGCAGATTGTGATTGAAATTCTTCAGTGGTGTGAGCAAGCACACACGATCTGTGCAGGGCACATCTTCCATAGCATTGTCAACCTTGACATGTAGAAAGGAGCACTCACTCGCCGGCTGATGTTGTATTCAAGACACACAGTACAATCGTCCTTATGGGGGACACTACTGATTATAGACACAAACACAGCACACAGGGAATGGCCAGTTGCTCGTAGGGGTGTGTAAAGAGCAGGCACTGACACAACACCATTTTGCATTGGGATCTGTCACTGGGCGCTTCTGTGGACATGGCTGTCCAGGAGTCCACGCCATATTTGTTCAGTCCTTTACCTTGAGGGTAGGTCTCTTGGATGACTGTAGGCAGCAGCTAGGATTCAGACAAAGGTAAAATGACCACCGGGCGCCTGATGCTCAGGTCCCAGATGCTGCTACATGGGACATGGAATCGAAACTGAGCTAGAGCGCTCCAAAATCTTCTGCGCCACAAATGGTATCCATGTGTGTCTCAACAAATGACACACTCACATTTGGGTGGAAGTGACAAATCCCAGTTATAGAAGACTGCAAATTTCTCAGTTTTTAGGTCGAGCATTCGAGACCTCTTGTATATACTTTAGTAAATACTTATTATATACTTATTATATGAGTATGTACATTGTGGGCTATGGAGATCATCCCTAGGACTTGTCTTCTTCCGCTTAGGGAGTTTTTTTTCTGTTCAATTGACTCTATTTAACTGTCTTGATAGAAAACAACCAGCAGAAGTCAGTAAAATACCAGATTTGCTTTCTGCTGACGGACTTTCGTTTTTTCATTTTTCTGGCAACTGCCTCTATTTAACTTTCTTGATAGAAAACGACCAGCAGAGGTCAGTAAAATACCAGAATCACTTTAGCATTCTCTAGATTCCAGTCCATAGAATTTGTCTTCCACGAGCTCCCGAAGACAATAATATTTTTTTCAAATCTTGTCTTTTCAGTGATGTGACCAGCGAAGGCCCTGATTTTATATTAAAAACAGAGCTTTGGCCTATACCATTTTCCAGCTAGCGTGTCACGCAGTTTGATGCTCACTTTCCCTCATGTTAAAGAACAGTAGATGTTTCAGCACCCAGGCTAATGCGCTGTATAACTAAATACATATAAGGTCCCAAAGGCGAGACCAATCTCATTGCAAATGCTTGTTTTATGATGCATTTTATTTACCGGCAATGCACCTATTGAGTGCTGCACACAACCTTTGACCAGGATCAGTGACCAATCCACCATGTGCAGCCAACCCACCATGGACAGCCAACAGCAACTACAGTAAGACCCTGTAGCTAACCCAATAATCGTAGCTACACTTGATTCATTTGGTATTAGCACCCCGACTTGGGCCGTGATGAGGCGTGCCTCCTGAGGAGTCTCATGCTGGAGGACGTATCAGACTCATGCTCTTCCATGAGCTGCACATGTCTGTCCTATGTCATGTGTTTGTCATTGAAGACACTTTTTGGGGTCACCTTTGCAGGCACACTTGGGATTTCACCTTGAGGATGTATGGACCTCACGCAGTTGGCTCTGTCTTGTTTCGTGTTTACTGTGTTCCGACATTTTCAAGTGGTATTTTGTTCTCTCTCTTGAGGCATATGTACAAAATGATTTTGCGGTTGCAAGCTCTGCGATTCGGAAAATTACAGTGATTATGACCGTAAAATTACTTTTCTCAAAGTACCAAAACCATTTTGCGATTTGGATAAGCCTATCCAAATAGCGAAAGTGGTTTGCGACTCATTTTTAATGGAGAAGGAGGGGGTGTAAATAAACATTCCCTCCTGATTGTGAATTGCAATGAGCTGCATCAGTAGTTTGTGACCACCCAGGTGGTCTTAAGCCATGGAAGAGTTACCTACACCTTGAAGGAGGTAGTAACCCATTCACAAAGGGGAAGCAGTCACCATTAGAGAGCGCCTTCTTTGAGAATCAAGTTAAGCGAACTTGGGGGAGCAAGCAATGGCCCACTAAACCCCTGCCTGCTCCCCACAATGCATTTCCAAAGGGAAAAAAATGTGTTTTTTGAAACAACACATGTTCCTTTAGGGAACACGAACTGGTTGGGGAAAAAAAAGGATTCCTGTTTGAGAATGTTTGTGGTAAATATATTTTACCTATTCATTTTTTACCGTATAATTATCAATACAAGACAGCTCATTAAAATGAGAGGCAGAGTCCGTGGTATCTGAGTCATACGGGCTTTAATGGAATTATCCTCAAGGATGGAGCATCATGTTCCATCACCTCTAAGGTTCAGGAAGGGACAGTCAACGTTTTATTAACATTACACATATATATATAGTAAAACTTTACAATTGAATCCAATACAGTAGGCGTAACAGGTGAAAAGAGAGAGATAAGAACACATGTGCGTAAGAGGAGGCGTGAAAAGAGGCGTACACATGGGCGTGCACTGTACATGTCAGAGAAACGTCACAAGATACGTCACATGGGGGTGGATGCATAGAGATAAGTTGCAGAGTCAGCAGAAACCCTTCACCTGTATGCGCGCGCAACTAGTATGACGTGAAACTGGGGGCTTTGACTTTAGCACTAGTGGAGGAGACTGGTGTCTGGAGTGTCGGGGCAACCTGTACCTATAGCATATCTGGTATCTGTTGTTTGAAGGATGTAATGTCTGGAATAAAAGGTCTCTCGGGCAGGGGCCATTCAATATTGAATGCTGGTGCATGCATACGTGTCTTGGTGCAATGCGCGGAGCCATAGGCCTACCATGGTAACAGGTTCAGTAAATCACTTGCAAGGAGGACAGGAAGGCCGGGCCCTTTGCTCTGCAGCCGGGAATATGTTTACCCATTTCACTAGACTGGAATGTGTTTTCGAGGAGGCTGAGCAAATACCTGTAGGCAAAACATGAATTTGGCAGGCAGTCCAGGCCGAGCCGGGCACCGCTGCGCTGGCAGGAAGTAAGGCAGGGGTCAGGGATGCGTACAACTTTCGGAGACAGGAGAGATGAGGCATAGAGGCCTCGTTTAAGGGCCTAGCTCGACTGGGCCAGGAAACATGGAGAAAACGTGTGCGAATTTCAGAAGTGCACCATATAAAGACGGTGGCACCGTATGCCTAGGAACATAATTAACGGGATTTCTTGGTATGGTTGGATAGCTAACATGTTAAGGATGGACGCAAATGTATTTGCGTCTTTCTAGCATGTATAGAACAGAAGCTACACGACATACATGGAACATGGGTGCATGGATAGGGTGCGAGTGGGGGACACATTAGCTACCTGAAAATTTCTATTACCTCATTCCCTCCTTGGACCCTACTACACCCTTCAGGATATATCTATATTCATGAGACCATCTATCTGTTCATAAAGCATCATTTGTTCATCTTTCTTTATTCGGGAGCGGGAACGTGTACTTGGATGGGGAATACAGGCTGTGGCGCACAAGCCGCAAATCGCTGGCCCACATTGCAGACAGAGACAACAACTGAATACTATGGCCAATATTATTCCTAGGAACGATAACAATTTCCATCCCCAGGCGGATATCACACTCCAGAACCAACCGGACCAAGTCCAGGAGCCTGGATTCTGGTGCATCTGATGGGCTATTTCATGAAGCCTAGTAATGGCTTTATACACAGAAGGCGCGTTATTTGGAATAAACACGCAACAACTGGATCCGATGACTCTACAAGCCCCACCCCTATCTGCCAAGATGATGTCAAGGACAAGGCGATTTTAAAGAACAACAAGTCTCATAGCAGACTGTTCCTCGGTCAGGTTACCTAAAGCAGAAGTAGTCTCGTTCACTACTGCATCTAATGTTCTGGTCAATCTTCGAATTAGTTTACTATTTGAGACAGTGCCTATGAATGGAAAGAATCCTTTATTGAAATCTATATATTGCTCTAATGTAGTTTCAGTCTGATCGACAATTGGGATCTTGATCTTCCTTCTATGTCTTACATGAACGAGATGTGGATTTCTGTGATAATCAGGCGGGGCTAGAAAAACAAGTGGCAATAGGAACGCAATATAGCACGTCCCATCCCAATCCAATGGCAGACGTACATAGGCTGTCTGACCACATATGAAATAAGAATGGCGAGAGGCTCTGAAAGTAGACTTTCCTTTATCACTGAATTCTACAACAGTATCACAATCACTGTGTCCTAGATGTACTGAACCATTCTTTCTGACGCATAATTCACCTTTCACTGGTAAAACTGTAATAAACGGCAAATCCGAATTAGTCTCTGACTGCACATTCAGAATCATGAGGTTAAGTGTAAAATTACCTAATCCATACACTTCATTTTCTAGATCGGTCCCTGTCCTCTGGGGAAGACCTTCTTGGTCTGGGTAACATATTTTATTCATGACTGTATTCAAGTTCCCCCATATCCAATTGCCTTGGGAAACCTTGGACTTACTATCTAGGGAAGACATTAAAGTAAACCATGCACCACACGAACCATTATGTGTGAACGGATAAGGAAAAAGGGGCAGAGCACCCTTGTATTTCTGATAGGGAGGGAGTCGGCCACATACCCAGCAATTAGTGGCATTGCTGGTCTGGTGTGAATGATGTAACATACGGATGAATGTATTGTTGCGCATGGCTAAACGATAGGATAATTCATGTGGGGGCAAATCACTAAAAGTGTGCTCCACAGTGTCATTAGAGGAAGCATGTACATGTGAATCAAGAGGGAAGAAAACGTGTAACATTAGACTAATGCATATAATCGTAAGACTCAGAAGAAACATCGAAATCAAGGCAATTATGCATCTGCTATGCAAAACTTTACAATAATTTTTTCTTTTCTCGATACGCCTATCTCTCTGACTACTTGGGTCTATTCTATACATGTCAGAAACCTGTCTAACCGCTTCACCCGAGGGGGACTTAAACAATTAAACGCTGTCTGACTTACTAGACCTTAGCTTTGCACGGTACTCCTCTTGGGGAGTTTTCTCTAACAGGGGGAGTTTAGAATCAGTCTCTGAAAGTGGGCAGTCCTTAATCGGCAAGTCTGGCCACAGTCCGTGAATTTTTTTAACAAGTGTAAAAGGTTTGCTGTAACATGGTGTCGCTAAAACAGGTGCTTGACAAAAGGCTTTCTTTAACTCGTCAAAAGCTTGTGTGTGTTCCTGAGTCCAAGGGAGGACAGTCGAAGTCGCTGCCTCCTTTGTTGTCAACTGTATGAGTGGTTTAGCTAGAAATGCATATTGAGGAATCCACTGTCTGCAGTATGAGGTGAGGCCAATGAAGGCCCGTACCTCCTTTTGTGTCTTGGGTTGTGGCAGATGTGCAATTAACTGAATACGTTCTGGTGTCAGTTGTCTCCCCCATTTGGACAGCAAGTGCCCAAGGTATACCACTTGCTGGGCACAGAATTGTAGCTTCGAAGGGGACACTTTATGCCCCTTTTCGGCCAAGAAACAAAGGACAGTCAGTGACGCGCGCTCGCAATCACGTTCGGTCCGTGCAGTTATCAATAAGTCGTCCACATATTGGAGCAGAGCAGTGGCAGCAGGCATGTGAATACTGTCTAGTTGTCTTTTCAGGGCTTGACTGTAAATACTGGGACTTTCCGTGAACCCTTGAGGTGCACGTGCAAATTTAAAACTTCGGCCATTTAATGAGAATCCGAACAAAAATTGGCTTTCCGGATGAATGGGGACACTAAAGAAAGCGTTCTTAAGATCAATTACAGTAAAGAACGCAGCTTCGGAATCAATGGCAGTCAACAAAGAGGATATGTCCGGCACTACTGGGTACTGGGGAACGATGCATTTATTTAGCTCGCGAAGATCGATCACCAGTCTGTAGACTGGAGGTGCATTTGGGTCTGTTCGTTTAAGAATCGGGATGATTGGGGAATTACATACATTGGAGTCAGTCTCTATAACTACTCCTTGGACAAACAATTCGTCAATGATTTTCAATAAGGCCACTACAGCCTCTGGGGGCAATTTGTATTGTCGGATTCGGGGTAGAACAACACCTTGCTTGAGAGTGACACGATAAGGTGTAATGTGCATACATCCTACATCAGTTGGACCTTTCGCCCATAAATGTGCTGGTACATTTCTCAATCTTGAATCGAAATCACGTAACACATAGTGACCCTTAAAGTCACGTAGGAACAATCTCACTCCTTCCGGAGAACAACATATTACAGCTCCTAAGGCTTTCAACGTTTTAATACCAAGCAGATTTTCAGGACATGCTTTCGTAAGCAACAGGTCAGTAGTTCGGGACAATGGACCAACTTCAAGAGAAACTGGTTTTGATACTTCATTAACAATAGGCTTTCCTGAAAACCCAGGGAAACATTCTGTGAGCCTGAGAGGGGAGCCCCTGGAACCTCGTCATGACTAATGGTAGTTCTACTTGCCCCTGTGTCAATCAAAAATTTTCTGTCTTTCCCTAATACCTGACTATGTACATAGGGACCATCTTGATCTACAGGAACCTCAATGAGAGGCAAGCCAACCTCCCTCTCTAGGCTGTTTCATGTGTACTGCTGATAATCGGGGTAATCTGACTGTGCATACTGGTACATTTGTGACGTGACATGTTGGGTGGCAGCAATAGGCTGTGGTTGCGGTCGGGGTACAGCTACTGTCTGTTGTACTTGCTGTGGTGGCTGTTGTGTATTCTGTGCGACATGCTGTGGGACGTGTTCCTGTCTAGGAGGACGCGGTCTCTCTTTCGTTTTACCGGTAGCAATATTGTGCTTCAAAACCAAACATTCATTAATATAGTGACCTGGCTGTTTGCAGTAATTGCAATTCCCTTTAACGGGAGCTGCAGACTGACCTGGAGGTGCCGTACCCTTTCTTTGACCGTCTGCTGGAACAGTCTGGGCTACTAGTACTTTCATTTTCGTGTCTTTCATACATCTCTGTTCATGTTCATGTTCCTCTCTAATTCGGTTCTGGTGGTACTGTAACATTTGCAACATTTGGTAAGGTGTATTTGCTTGCCATGTGCTCTCGACTTTCAGGACTCTTTTTTTAACCTGGGGTAAGGAATTCTCGACTAGTTTGGTCACAAAAAGATGTGGGAATGACTTGCTACTTGTTTTCAGGCCACTATTAATAATGAAACATTTCTCGAATCTCGAATAAAAATCACTAGTGTCTTCGTCTTGTTTCTGTTTGCAGGCTGAGATTGCATCCCAGTCTTCCTTTTTCGTTGTCAATAATCTCGGCAAAACCTGTACTAGTAGCCCTGGTAATTCTTTGGTTTTATCCCCAAGACCTAAACCTGGGGTGCTTGTCGTTTCTTCGTTTTCTAATTCAGCCCAATTAATCTTTTTATCTCCCACCTCCCATTCTTTTTCTTTTAGTTTCTCGTAAATACCTGCCGGCAACAGTACTTTCAACATTTTCATAATATCGGGATATGTGTAATCTCCCATGAGTAACATGTCTTTTAATTCACGGTGAAACCCTGCTGGATCTTTATCATGACAGGGCACTATTTTTTTCATTTCCAATAATTCCGTTTTACTTAAGGGCGTGTATACAAATACGCGTTGAAGCGCACCTCCTGGAGTTGTCTGTACGGGATGAACTTCTCGTAAGGGATTCTGTCTATCTATGTGAAAAGGATGGTTTACTGGAGGTGGAACAGGACCAAAATGTGAAGTCAAGAATGTTCTGTATTTATGACGTTGTTCGAGAATCACATTAATCAAATCGGTACCTAGACCTCTCCATCTATTCAGGAGTAATTCATCCAATATATTGTATAGGGGACCTGGATCAGAATGCTGACTCTCATATAGCATAATGATATGCTGGATCATGTATATACCAGCTAAACGTTGTTCAGTTGGAGTAAGACTCAAAAATGTTTGCGCTAGTGAATCATCTTTATATACGCTGCTATTATCAGCCCACTGTACTGCAGACCGTGCTAGTTCTTGTTCACGCATTGTACTAAGTTCGTTGTAACCAATTCTATCCTTTAGTACTTTATCAGTGGCTTGGAACAAATGCTCAAGAGAACATTGCTCTGGTATCGGGGAAAGGAAACGTTTCTTGTTTTCTAGACGAATGGGTCTGTCAAAAGGTCTATTTAAGGAATACTGTTTAGGGAGTTTCACTCTACCTACGTACGCTATCCTGTCTGCATTCTCTGGAGTCTCTATTTCCTCCCACTCCGAGGATTCATTCTTGTCTGACCCGGCTTCCTGTTCAGCCCTCTGTCTGTTATGTATTGCTACTATTTCTTTACGGATCTTTTTGGACATGGCATCTATACAGGTTTGTTTATCATGTTTACAATCCGCAATATTTTGACTCCATCTTGTCAGTACATCCATCTCTTCTTTAACAACACCTGGCCGATCTTGTTCCCTTATCAAACCGTTAATTAAGAATCTTAATATTAACCCTTGTGTCTCAGTTTTCTGATATGCCATGGCCTTACGAATACATTCTGGTCTCTCCCCAGTTCTAATAAAATGATATATTTTGTCTAGATGATCTGGCATTTCTGGTAATGTCAACAAATAATCTGTAACACGTCGTAAACGTAACGAGGCTAACAACATGTCTCCTTGCTTGCCGGGTACTGGATCATATCTACAATCGGTAATATACTGTTTAAGCTTTTCATGTGGCATCGCTTTCGGTGTACGCTGTGTTGCTAATTCTCTGAATGTTATTCGTTGTAGTTGTGGCGGAGTGTGAGGGTGGCCTCCTAAGGCACCTCCTGAAGCAGAAGCGTGGGCATGACCTGACGTCAAAAGTACATGCGATGGGGTTGGACTCTGGGTTGCATCTGTCGAAAAAGGATTGGTAGGACCAATAGTAGGGGTGCCAGTAGCAGCAGCAGTAGAAGGGGAAGTGACAGCAGGTGCGGGAAGGGAATCTCGTCGTGGAGGGGTCGTGGCTTGATCAGCCGGAACATGCTGCGGTACATTATTAGCGGGTTGTACGGGTATATTGGTATATGCTGGAGCTACATCATCTAAATAGGAAGAAAGGAAAATGTCTGCTGCGGTCTTTTTGTGACGGAGTTTAGTCGGAACCAATGGTGCTGGCAAGTTATGTGGGACTTCCGGGGTTGCCTTGGGCAGGCCCTCGGTTAGAACTGGATATAGTCCTGTAATAAGTGCATTTCTCTGTCTGTCTTGTTGTTCTATTCTGACTCGTTCTCCTTCTTCTAGTAACTCTTTCTCTCTAGCTTTTTCGGATTCTTCTCTACTTCTTTCCGCTTTTCTGATTTCCTTTTCATTTCGTCTATGCGCTTCTTTACGCCATAATTCTATGGCATCTTTCTGAGATTGTCTAGCTTTCTTTTTCCACAACGCTTCTTCTACTCTCATGATGCAATCGGCATCCCATGTCCCTGAGGCAGGCCATCTAAACTTTTCTTCCAGACCCTTGGTGTAATCTGCCCATAATTCTAGGTACAGTATGGCATCTAAGCCGTGTTTATTAAACATAAAATGTCTAGGAGTGTCCCTAGGCGGGACGGGAACTGCTTCTTCTAATATCCCTTTCCTAGTACCTATCTGACGTAATTTTGTGAACAGCGGCATGATCGGATTACTTTAAACGTTTACACAGGAAAACACAGTAATGACAATAATGGATAGCAAAACAATCATTCATACCACAACATAAAATCACATTAAAACATGTTACCTGATATACAGAAAACACATAAGAGCGAGACTGAAAGTCGAGTTGCAACACTAGAATACTGAATCACTGAATTACTAGATGCACTGCTAAAACAGTACAGACCGGTCCCATAAAGAGACACGTCGGACTGCATCCACCTAAGTGAACACGTACGGACCAGGCCTGTGTACCCAGACCTGTCTTGACCGGGAACAAAGTAATGAACCCGTCTAGATGCGTTCCCAATAACGGTACTCACCGGGAAGCAAGAAACTGAAGGCCTCGGAAACTGGACTGGACTGGACTGCGTCAGATGACGATTCTCCTACGCATGCGCTTCGGAACAGGTGGGCCTCTGGACACCTCGGACCTTGCTCTCTCGGCTAGGGCTCTGGTCGGGATCCTCCGCATTCCTCACCGCCTCGTCTGGACGCCAGACCGCAGTCTCCGTCTCCCTCGTGGGCCCGAGGGAAGATAGCAGGAAAACCCGCAAACGTGCACGGTTTCCGTCGGGGCTGTAGAAGGGGCAAAGGCCGCGTGACTTCACCGGCGAGTGGGGAAGGGGGGGTCCCTATTCGGGCGCCAAATTATGTGGTAAATATATTTTACCTATTCATTTTTTACCGTATAATTATCAATACAAGACAGCTCATTAAAATGAGAGGCAGAGTCCGTGGTATCTGAGTCATACGGGCTTTAATGGAATTATCCTCAAGGATGGAGCATCATGTTCCATCACCTCTAAGGTTCAGGAAGGGACAGTCAACGTTTTATTAACATTACACATTATATATAGTAAAACTTTACAATTGAATCCAATACAGTAGGCGTAACAGGTGAAAAGAGAGAGATAAGAACACATGTGCGTAAGAGGAGGCGTGAAAAGAGGCGTACACATGGGCGTGCACTGTACATGTCAGAGAAACGTCACAAGATACGTCACATGGGGGTGGATGCATAGAGAAAAGTTGCAGAATCAGCGGAAACCCTTCACCTGTATGCGCGCGCAACTAGTATGACGTGAAACTGGGGGCTTTGACTTTAGCACTAGTGGAGGAGACTGGTGTCTGGAGTGTCAGGGCAACCTGTACCTATAGCATATCTGGTATCTGTTGTTTGGGGGATGTAATGTCTGGAATAAAAGGTCTCTCGGGCAGGGGCCATTCAATATTGAATGCTGGTGCATGCATACGTGTCTTGGTGCAATGCGCGGAGCCATAGGCCTACCATGGTAACGGGTTCAGTAAATCACTTGCAAGGAGGACAGGAAGGCCGGGCCCTTTGCTCTGCAGCCGGGAATATGTTTACCCATTTCACTAGACTGGAATGTGTTTTCGAGGAGGCTGAGCAAATACCTGTAGGCAAAACATGAATTTGGCAGGCAGTCCAGGCCGAGCCGGGCACCGCTGCGCTGGCAGGAAGTAAGGCAGGGGTCAGGGATGCGTACAACTTTCGGAGACAGGAGAGATGAGGCATAGAGGCCTCGTTTAAGGGCCTAGCTCGACTGGGCCAGGAAACATGGAGAAAACGTGTGCGAATTTCAGAAGTGCACCATATAAAGACGGTGGTACCGTATGCCTAGGAACATAATTAACGGGATTTCTTGGTATGGTTGGATAGCTAACATGTTAAGGATGGACGCAAATGTATTTGCGTCTTTCTAGCATGTATAGAACAGAAGCTACACGACATACATGGAACATGGGTGCATGGATAGGGTGCGAGTGGGGGACACATTAGCTACCTGAAAATTTCTATTACCTCAGGATGATAGTCTGCTGTTCCTTTCAGGCCGCTGTCCCTGTGTTTGTAGCCAATCTCAGCAGGTTGTAAATAGCGCCCGCCTAAATATAAATCTTCAGGCATGCCGATCGGCGGTCCCCTGCAATTGGACATTGTCCCAGGGGCGTAACACATATTTTAAGGAAACAAGGGAACCCAATCAATTCGGCCATGGACCTTGGGAGTTAATTATTTTAAACAACAGTGGCCCCTGGAGAAGGGAGAATATAAGGACAATGAATATAGACTCAGTCGTTTCTATATTAAATCGACATGTCAATCCGGACAGAGGTCTAATATTTACTTTTTAACAATATAGACAAGGTTTTTTCAGCAATACAGAAAGTGGGACATAAGCCTGTGCCCTACTTAACACGTGGAAAACAACATTTACAACCCTGTAAATGTGTTGAATGAGATTTGTTGCCCTTTGACACTGTTATTCATCAAGTACAACTAACCGTAAAGCTTTTGCATAAAAGCCCTTTGTTTGTACTTTTCAC
Source organism: Lissotriton vulgaris (assembly GCF_964263255.1). Lineage (NCBI taxonomy): Eukaryota > Metazoa > Chordata > Amphibia > Caudata > Salamandridae > Lissotriton > Lissotriton vulgaris. The sequence goes on along the minus strand of NC_141691.1, from coordinate 2,002,935,188 downwards.
CTGCTTGTAATGTTTTCCACATGTTAAGTAGGGCACAGGCTTGTGTCCCACTTTCTGTATTATTGAAAAAACCTTGTCTATATTGTTACAAAGTAAATATTAGACCTCTGTCCGGGCTGGACATGTCGATTTAATATAGCAACGACTGAGTCTATATTCAATGTCCTTATAATCTCCCTTCTCCAGGGGCCACTGTTGTTTAAAATAATTAATAAGGGGCGTAACACAGGCCCCCACAGCCCCGGCGGCGGGGGGGACAAGCTCAGGGACCAGGCCAGACTGGCCATAGTGGGCACCAGGCGTTTCCCCGGTAGGCCGCTAGGGCGGGGCCGGTTTTGGGCCCCTGGGGGGCCGTTTTTGTTACCGGGGGTCGGCAATGTCAGCCCCCGGTAACAAAATCGGCCGAAACCGGCCGTCGCAAACTACTCATCTGCACTCCCCCTGACCCCAGGGCGGGCCAGCTGAGCAGTTTGCCAGGGCCGGTTTCTGTTCTCAGTCCGGCCCTCAGGGAGTCCTCCTCAGCACAGCACTTCGGCAGGACAGCTCCTGATAGAGTCCGTAAGGGGCTCCTCCACGTACCTTGCAGGGGGGCCCCCTCAATTTTCGTTATGCCACTGCATTGCGCGATGCAACCTAATATTACATAAGCTGGGAGTCAAGCAAAAAGCAGTTTGCAGACAACCAGTGTGTAAGTTGCACCTGTTATTTGTGACCTCCCTGCAGACCTCTTTGCTGAGGATGAGCACTGGCTTGGTTGTGACCCAAGAATGGGCTGGCCGTACTGGGCATTGGGCATTTTGTTGGGCGGCTGGAAGGCTGGTGTTTTGTTTTGTTTTGTTACTGGGGCCAGTTTATCGCTGAGCTGGGGTGCAATGTGTTTTGTAAATTGTTATGGGTTTCAAAAGCACCCACTGAATAGTTAATTTTATATCGAGCAGTTTTAAGGCAACAATAAAAATTTCAAGGTAACTAAAGTAAATAATGTTCCTACTGGAGAGGAATATGAGTTTTGTCTAGTGACTCATCTAAAGTAGCGTAGAGTTTTAACATGCCTACTGCAAAGAATGTGTACCATGAAGATCATAGAACTGTATTTTATGTGGATAGCTCAGAGGGTTACCGCTTTTGTCACATATATCATTTTATTACTGTACAGTCTATAAGTTATGATCCTAATGTAGAACAGTGACCAATGAACTGCCATCAAAGAGCTGCATGCATACTGCATGATACAGGTTATAATGTTATGCTTTCTCCTATTCTTTCATTATCCTAATGTTGCTAAAAATGGGTTTGTTTGGGTCGTAATGAATTATTTTTTGTAAAACCAACCCTAACCATTGGGTTACGTTTTGAGTCCTGAGTTTGTGCTTCTCCAGGTCAAGCACTCTTACAAAATGCCTACAAGTTTGGTTGACATGTGAATCCTACACCTTGTAGTCCCCTTTGTCTTATGTTGCGTTTTCTATACACTGATTTACACACATAAGATTCATTGTCTCTATGTGTGTGATGTAAATTGCTCTGACACTTTACACTGGTACGAGATACGCTATAAAACAAATAAAATTCATGAGTGGGGCTATAGCGAGATGAGGGGCACTGTTGGCGAGAGATAGTGAGGGATTCTGTGGAGGAGGCGGTCATGGGGGGGGTGGGGAGGGATCACTCAAAAATATTGTTGCCGTGAGCACCATCTGCTTAACATTGAATGTTTGCACTTATGTTATATTGAGATTCATATTTCATGCTTGACATCTTAGTTTTTGTGTTCTCCGTAAGAATGTCTGTGGACATGACTGGGTATCCGGATACACTGTAAGGTCATCATTTACTATACTTTGAAAGCTAATACAATTGAATATAGAATGATAAATCTATTGTAGAATGCATCATTTCTTCCCTCGTAGTAGTAAGGTATGCTCGCTGCGCTTGCTCGCTACGAACCGTATAGGGGCTGGTCTGACAAAATTTGCCAAGGCTGCTTTGGGTTCCAATACGACCCGGGAGTTTGTGCGTGGACTGCATACGTCACCGGCGGTCTGAGACATGCTGTTCCGGAGAGCTCCTTTCAGCCACCGGCCTGCTGCCCAGCAGAGCATGTGATGGTCTTTTACTTGGATTATTTTCACAAGTGTGGAGCAGAAACAAAGCCATATTGTGCATTCGCGCTGAAGGACCGCCATCGACTGACCCATTAATTCAGCACAGAGAATCTATCCACTGAGCTGTTAAAGTCCCAGTATCCAGTGTGACAGCACATTTGTTATTGCTAGGTGGTCTCGCGGGGTAGCGGGCTTTGTCATAAGTATGGATTTATAACATAGTGGAATACTGTCCGTGAAGAAACAGAGGGTATTATTTTTTGCCTCGCTCTCCTGTTTATTTTTTTTTCTTTTGCATTGCTTAACAGACCAAATGATTTTATGTGTAATTTTTTTTCTTGCACGAAAAGCATGAATATCAAAAATGCTTAAACAATAAAAAAAGATAAAAATTAAGATTTAAAAGAGGGTGTGATTCAAGATTGTGTACAGAGTGACTAATGGCATCTATTTTCGCATCAGTTCATGATAGATGTGGAACTGGTGGGCAAAAGCAAAGTGTGAGTGAACAGACCAATGGATGAAGGGGGCTGACTGAAAGGCCATCTATTTGTAAATCTGAATGATTCTTTATTAAGATTAAGGCTCACAGTTTTCCATTTTTACTGATTTTTACAGATAAATTCAAACAGAAAACAATGTGTTTCCTGTCTGCATTTATTTTTCAAAGCAGAAAAATACTGAAAATTGTGCTCCTTTGAAGTGACTTGCCAAGCTATCATTCGTGAATTCCAGGTCCAAAGCTGAGCAGTTAGACAGCATGGGGAGTTAAAAAACAGGACATGATTTCCTTAAATATAGGCATATGTTAAAGTATAAATAAAGTATAAAAGTTTATCTGTGGGTGTAATGTTTTGTTATATTTGGCTGCTTAATTTGCTGAAACTCGACAGGCATCAAAGTATGAGTGCATATTCATCAGTTAAGTAAATGTGGAAATGTACCATATTACACCTTATTTTATTTATTTGAGTTTTATATTGCACTAGCTAGACCCAAAGGTAACCAAGCACTTTACAAGTTGTGGGCAAAGAAAATTAAAGCTACAAGCAATGATACGAGTACGTCAAACACAGTTTAAAGAAGTATAAACAGTATAACAACAATATAGTGAGGACAATCCAGTACATAACTAAACAACATTAGGTAAGGATAGTATAGCATAAATAGTGACTGAATGGGCCAGGTGACTGTAACAGTTGACTCAATACAGTGTGGTTGAGTTTATGGGCAACATGCATCCACTTGTGATCGAGTTGAAGTAGGTGTTTAGAAGTAGAGATTTGAGGTCATGTTTGAAGCAAGAAACGGAAGGGTTGCAGCGGAGATCTACGGAGAGTGAGTTCCATATGTTGGAAGCATTTCCTGAGCTTGAGCACGCCTGGGTAACTTTCTTTTTCAGCTTAGGGGGTATGAGAAGAAGTGAATTGAAGCTTCTCAGAATCTGGCCACTACCTGCTCTCAAGAGTTTGGTTGCAAAGTATTTGGGGTAATTCATATAGAGTGCTTTGTGGGTAACCCAGGCTGTCTTGAACATGCATCTTCTTTCAATGGGAAGCCAGTTGAGGCGCTTGAGGGCAGGTGAGATGTGATAAGTCTGCTTCAATCCTATGAGGAGTCTGGCTGCCGCATTTAGAGTGGCTGTCAAGGGTGCGAGGTGACTTTTTGGAGTACCAGTGAAGATGGCATTGCCATAGTCACGTTTCGAGAGGACAAGTGATTGTGCTCCAGTCAAGTTCGTTGAGTGGGGGCGAAGGGTTTGATTTTTTTTTTTAGGTGTTTTAGTGTGAAGAGGGCTCCTTTGGCTGAATTGTTGATGTGTTCCTTCATAAACATATTTTTGTCAAGGGTGATACATAAGGACTTTTACAGAGTTAGAAAGTGAGAGAGAGCAATCTAGTGCGTTCAAATTTTTGAGCCATTCTTGGATTGGAAGAGGATTGTTATTTGAGAAGAGGAGTAGCAGCTTGGTCTTATTGGGGTTCAATTTTAGGTAGTTGTAGTGAAACCAGGTGTGTATCTTGTTTAGTGTGGCATTCAGATGAAGGATATCTCTGGGTGACGTTATTTTGTAGTTGAGTTGCGAGTCTTCCGCATGTAGGTGATATTTGACCTCTGCTTGTTTCAGAATAAGGGTGAGGAGTTCCATAAAGAGATTAAATAGGGCTGGAGAAAGGATACTTGTGTTCTATGAAACCCATCCCAAACTAACAAAATTACTGGTATTGTAATTGTGACCACATCAGACAAGATTACATTAGTGTCACCATATGCAGGATAACCAGCAGTGATCACCCAGGGCACACAGACAAGGCTGCGAGCAGTAATGTTAAAAAAGCTTTGTCAACTTGGAACGCTTATACATAGGTAATAAACAACAGCCACAGCTGCAATGCCCCTGGCACAAATCGAATAGTATTAGTAAAAAGTCTCCCCGCGTCATTTATCACTCAAAATTATCTTTAAATATTATTTTGGAATTCAGCCAAACATCTACTTATGAGTTCTGAAATACACAAGTTTTTGTCATGAATACTCAATTTTGGCATACATACATTAATTCAACTAAGAAAAATGTTGTAGCTTAGTAGGCTGAGTTGCACACAGGACAGCTACTTACAGGCAGCTGGAGAGGTGCAAAGTAGCTCACGAGCTACTCCTTGAGAAGACTCGTCTAGAACACACAGAAGCACGCACTCACAATAAACCAGGCACACACACACCATTCTATAACATGTAGAGTGCATGCAAGCCACACACCCAAAACATACACAATAACCCGGGCTTGTGATGGAGGGAGGAAGGGAAGGAAAGAGGGTGGGACTAAATATTATTTACAGGCCTTTCGTGTATTGACTTTTCTTCAAGCAGCACTTTCCAGAAAATGTTATTGTAACATCTGTTTCAGATGAGGTGATGTTACAAGAAGTTTATTTATTTTTATTTTATTTGAAAGGTTTTATGTAGCGCTGGCTAGACCTGGAGGAATCAGAGCGCTTTAAATGAGTATCAGACCATAGTTGCAGGTTCCATTGTTACATGGGTTATACAGTTATTAGAGCATAGTTACATGTTCGGTCGAGACAAGCAATAAGGGCATATGCGTAAGGGAAAAGGTAGGCAAGGGGAGCGATTCAGGGGGGAGGGGGTATTAGCAGGGGAAGGAGACAGCGAATGAAGGACATCTCTGTTGGTGCCTAGTGTATTTGGTACACTCTGCAGTGAATACCTTAGCTGCTTCTGCTATTCTGCTGTGAGATGTGAGTTGCCCCACATGTATTCCAAAGACCTAGGTACTTTGTCAAACATTTTCACCCTGTTCAGCAGAAATACAAGATTATCCATTTATGCACCCTCTTCTTCCACCAGTACTTGGCAGTGAATGCTTAGGCTGCCTTTCTATGTCTTCATCATTCCATAAAGAAGGCGGTGTAGACAATAAATATTAGGTCTGCGATTTCTTACAGGCCTCATTGCTTCTGCTGAGCACTCCCAGCTGTCCTGGGTGCACTTATAGGGCCCTCGTGTTTCCGGGCAAATCAATGTTCTTTTTCAACATACCGTCCAGCGACAGACACTGCGATCCATACCTGCGTTGAGTAGGCCGCAGCTCATGGCCACCATACTTACTTAGATCCTGTTTCTCCTGCAGACTCGTCAGAGTTCTGGACAGACTCTCTAGGAACCCATCCAGATCCCGAAAGATCTCAGCTCCCAGATCACTGGTATTGGGTGAAAGGAGAGTAAGAGGCGGTGGTGGGCTACCACCTTGAGCACCACCCAAGGAGAGCGGGAGATTGAGCCAGAATAACATGGGGCTCGAGAGGTCCCTATAGCTCTCAAAGTGTTAATTCACAGTATCTTGTATCTCCAAAGACTGTATAACTTGAAATACTCAGGCCTTTTACAATGGAAGGTGTAGTAAACTACTTCTCTGTGGTGCTCTACTGATTAGAATGTTGATGACATCATAGAATGCCTGGGGTGACTCTCTGGCTCTTAGGAACTTACATTAAAGGAACCTATATCTACAGTGGACTCTGTCACATCCTTTACTACAGAAGGCATTACTCTGACCATGCTAGAAGGGGCCAAAATGGTGGAGCGGTGCTCCTCACCTTGGCATTTACAGGTAATGGCTGCCAAATTGCAGTGCTAAATCTGCATCTGTAAATTCTACTGAAAGCAGATTTTCTAGAAGGAATGGAACTGTGAATGTTTTGAGGGGTGGTGTGATGGTTCTGCTGCCATTGAAGCTTCTCCCCCCTTACTGCTGCTGTGAGAGAGTAGAAGCAGGAGTTACGCAAGCAATGTCAGCTCCACGCGTGACAAAAATCTGAATGTGTGCACTCACGGGATCACGAGTCATGGTCCCACACACCCAGACAGGAGACTCAGGGCGGCACAGCCACACCCCTGCCCAGAGGTGTGAATGTTGTTTTCCCTTTCCAACTTGTACTAGTATTTTCACCCTTAAGGAAGTGCAAGTCTGCTCTTCCCTGGCTGTCACCATTAGATGGTCTTTAGTGTTTGAGTGCAGTATGTGCATGATGCTGTAGTCAGTGGGCGAAGCAAGGTGAGTACTGCAAGTACCAACCGCGTCATAGGAAGCAACCCAAACGCCCCATCTCTGGCTAGAACTAAGTACAAGCTTTGAATCCCAGATGGCGCCTGTAGTGTAATTCCTTTTAGAATTAAAGGGGCCATCTAATGAATGATGTCACAATGCGCCTCAAAGCCCAAGCGCGCCTTCACGCAAAGGAACATTCTGCAACGCCTCTTGTCAGTAATTGCTTCGCATGCAGGCAGGGTCGGTCCTAGGGTTTTCGGGGCCCTGGGCAATAGGGAATGTGCGAGGTCCCTGAAATTTACATAAGTGACACCTTCTGGGCTGGGGGGGAAGTTGCTTTGTGCAGACTCCAACTGGGCCGCAGCTCCTCCTCTCAGCCACCCAAGCACCTCTTGTACAGCCCATTTCGGACTGAAGGTGTGAGAATTGCTTGGGGGCTGAGTTAAACTGTGCGGGCTAAAGTGCTGACAATGGGCGCCCTGCGGAGTCCCTGGATGGTCAGCAGGAGAGTTGTCCCCCTAGGCCTTCTCACACCATCCCTTAGAGGCCCCAGGAGGGGGCCCCCTCCTATGAGCTCAATTGTAAAGAAACACATTTCCTTCACTTTGATTGGCAGGGGTATACGCGGACTTGTAGGGTGCGAGGCCCTTGGCAGCTGCCCACCCTGCCCATGCCTAGTGCTGACCCTGCATCCAGGACTGGAGCATGGAGGGTGTGGTCTAAGGGTTAGAGCCTCCGACCTTGGCGCTGGGGAACCAGGTTCGAATCTCGGCATCGGCTCAACATACTGTGATCCTGGGCAAATCACTTAATGTCCCCGTGCCTGAATTCACTTAATTATTGTCCCCGTGCCTACGAAAAATGAATGTTCTTGTGTAACATAGCTGGTGCTCATGTAAAGCGCACCAATACCTTCAGATATATATATATATATATATATATATATATATATATCCCGTCCCGACATTGTCCGGGTATGAATTGCTGCCGGCCAGTAGTATATTGTTTTATAGGATTTCGTTTTGATAGCATTTCTTATCTGTGACAGGCCTGTGAAACGCTCCGATTCACAGTGCACTGCTGATGCACTTAAGAGTGCACGTTCAGTAGTGTGTGAACTCGAGTTTCCCTACTTTGTTTTTCTCTGCAATATTATATAGCGCAAACTCGACAACATGGCATGAACACAATTTACATTACAGAAGAACACATTCATTTGTGGTAGGCACTGGGAAACAAAGCGATTTGCCTGGAATCATAGGATGTTGAGCTGATGCCGAGATTCGAACAAAGCTCCCCAGCTCTAATGTTAGCAATTCTAGAACTTGTGGCGGAAGGTGTGTCTAAAAGTGTATGTCGGTGCTGGCCATCAATGAGAGAGACCTGTGCATTTTTTAAATGGGTGGTGAAAAAATATGAGTATGTTTCTGGAGATGTGGGTCGCCGTGCCACCATTACCAGGGGAGGGTAAACACCCATTATTCCGCAACTTTCTTTCCGCATACCATCACTCCGCATACTTTCATTACGAAAGTACCATGACTCCGCAATGCCATTTTAACGCATGGCATTACATTTTATATGCTTTTACCACGCATACATTTACAATGAAATTCGTTGTAAATGCATGAATGGTAAAATCATGTTTTTTTATGTTTGGATAAGGTAAGTATGGGTATAAGGGTATATGTTTTAGGGTACTGAGGTATAGGTTTTGGGGTGTTTGGGTATTTTAAGGGTTCAGATATAGTTTTGGGTTATGGGGTACAGGGGAAGTTTTAGGGTTTAGGGGTAGGTATGGGTTTTGGGGTTCAGGGCTAGGTTTGGCTTTGGGGTATAGGGCTATTTTAGGGTTAAGGGGTAGGTTTGGGTTTTGGGGTACAGGGGTATTTTAAGGGTTCAGGGGTAGGTTTGGGTTTTGGGGTACAGGGGTATTTTAGGATTCAGGGGTAGGTTTGGGTTTTGGGGTACAGGGGTATTTGAGGGTTAGGTTTGGGTTTTGGGGTAGTGGTATTTTTAGGGTTCAGGGCTAGGTTTGGGTTTTGGGGTACAGTGGTATTTTTAGGGTTCAGGGGTAGGTTTGGGTTTCTGGGTACAGGGTATATTTATAGGGTTAAGATGGGTTAGTGTTTAAGGGTGTTGGGGTATTTTAAGGAGTATGGGTGGGTTATGATTAGAGCTCCCGGTTTTCCGTTTTTACGGATTTATACACATAAATACAGACGGAAAACTATTTTTCCATTGTCTGTATTTATATGTAGAAACGGAAAAATACTAGTAAAACGGTATATGGATGAGGTCCCCTTTTGGCATGTTCCAAGAAGCAGTGAGGAAGCACACCTCGGGCGCACGTTAAACTCCTGCTACAATCTTCTGGCGCCAAGCGAGTCACTCGCCTCAAAGACACTTGCAGTGCACATTATGTTAAAGGCAGGCGACGGCCCATTGTCATTCTAAATGTGGTAATCATCTGCAGTCAGAATGACAATTGGCTGTCCACAGCCTGTGCAAGGGTGGGGAGGGGCGTTTGAATCCCGTGGAGTTCCAAAGAAGTGCGAAGCGCGATTCTAGCTCCAAAAAGCCAGCATGATGGTTTGTGTTTCAGATGCTCACTTCTATGAAATGCAGTAATTTGAAGGTCAGGAGTTCGAATCCCGGCGCTGCTGACTCGGCTTTCCTTTATTCTGAGGCTGGTGAATGGCGAACGTTTATATTGAGCACTAATACCATCTGTTATTTTTCGCCCTCGGTTACGGTAGAAGCACTATACCTACAAACATTTTTATTGTTGTTAAATTCCTGTAAGGTAGCTTAGTATGGTAAGGTTACTGCTTTATAAATGTGGGTAGTTAAATTCTGGATTGCACAGACCCGGCCATATGAGTTTTACTGAACTGAACAAAAGAAAGTAATATATGTGAGAGAGTGAGGCGTTCTCCTTTCCACCCCTTGTAATGTTTCAAAGACACGGCAAACACAAGGGACAGAGATGCGTTTTCCAGCACAGAGTGTAATGTGACAATGTATTCATTTATATAGCGCTTGCTGTTTCAGGTTTGCAGCTTCGCAAAGCTACAAATAACTACTGCCACTAACGCCCAACTATATCTTACTCATTTTATTGCACTCAGAAGGATGAAAGCCTGAGTCTTCTGAGCCGGGATTCAAACAGAGCTCTGTAGATTTTAGCACTTGCTCGGTGTGCTTCGGGCTGTTTGATTTTATTTTTAATCCAATGACAAGCAGATTAAAGGGAACAGGGGCCCTGAATGAACTATGGCTACAAAAGCACCGGTAAGGAAACAGAAAAAAAAATGCAGCTAATGTATGTAGCATGGCAATCGAAATTTGGATCAATTAATACTGTGATACTAACAAATGCAATGCTTTTCTTGTATATTATAGAAGCAGTGCAGCACTAAGTTTACTCAATGCCTTCAACTTCAAGTGTAGAAAGGCATTTTATTTTCGCTGTGTTTTCAATTTAAATAATGTGGAAAAATACTAGCTGTCTTTTGCGTGTAGCAAAAATAAATGTGGATAAATACAGAAAAAAATGCCCAAAAAATAAATACAGATAAATACAGACGGAAAAGGCAAAAAAATAAATACCATAAAACCGGGAGCCCTAGTTATGATTATGGGGTGCAGGGGTATTTAAAGGGAGCAGGGTGGGATTAGCACACAATATGAGACATAGCATGAAGGGCGAAATGTACCACACGTCCCCAGCGTTTATCATGCCCCCAACACACGCCCACAGCACAACGCAGACACGCCCACAAGGGACTACTTTGCTGGCACGGTTCTTTTACCTTTTAAATGTATATGGTGGGCGTCTGGGTGTTGTGATTGGTGCTGTGGTTCCTGAGATTACCCGCCTCAAAGGTTTGAGCTCTCTCTTTATTATATATATATATATATATATATATATATATATATATATATATATATATATCTTGTTGAGATTGGTGTAGGTTTGCCCGCTTAGCATATCCCCTTCGCCGAGTTCAGATTCAGGGGAGCGCTGCTCGTCATTCGGGCCGGCCTGCTGGTGAGGCGTAGGGTGACCAACCGTCCGTAAATTTCACGGACAGTCCGTAATTTCGGCCGACTGTCCGTTGTCCGTGAAGGAATCTTTAACGGACGCCATTTGTCCGTCATTTTAACAGGGCACCGGTTGCCTCACCCTAAAGCCGGCCCAGCTTGCACCAACCTCTTTTCTTAACTCCGATGCTGCACCAAAGCTCCTCAGATGCCCCGCAGCCTTGGAGAGGCACAGCGGGATGGCTACCCTCAAACCTCCAGCCCTTGATGAGCTGTTAAGAGGTGCTTTGAAGGTGACTGAGAGGGAGGGGCTGCCGGTTCAGGAGCAGCGACATCTATTCACATGCAAACAGCACTGAATGTGTCATGTCTCTGCTATTTAGAGGGGGGCTCACACATTCCATTTCTACCCAGGGCCCCAAACACCCGAGACTCGGCCAGATTACACCCCTGATTACACCAAGGCAGCACGTGGTTCTCTTCACAGAGCTTAATTACTGTCACTAAATTGTAAGCTAACCTGGTTCTTCAAACATGCAGTCTATAATGTAAGAAAATAAAGAAATGGCACAATCGCACCCACACTGATTAACAAAGTATGGAGGATAATCAGTTCAATCAGTTCTCTTAGAGGATCTCCTGTAAGTACTGTACATCACAGTGGGGGGTGGCATTTTGGACAGAGAGCCTGTCTTCTCGTTGTCTTGTGCAGGAGAGGAGCCCAAGATGATACTAGAATACTGCATGCCCACCCCTGTGTTCCCTCTCCTGTGATGGCTCCTGCCCTCCCCTCAGTGATGGCACCTGTCCCCCCATGTGGTGGCTCCAGTCCACCCCACGCCTGGGATGGCTCCTGTCCCCCCATGTTGTGGCTCCAGTCAACCCCCACCTGTGGTGGCTCTTGTCCCTCCCTGTGGTGGATCCTGTCTCCTCCCTGGGTGGCTTCTGTCCCAGTCCTGGAACGGCCCCTGCAGCAAGGGTGAAGTTCTTGATGGGCCTCTTCTCAAAAGGGCTCAGCTCAAAATTAATATAGAAAGGTCGGCGAGTAAGTAAGTGAAGGGATGGGTGAATGGCTGGATGAATTAGTGAAAGGGTGAATGGATGAATAAAAGATTGAATAAATGGCTAATGAGAGAGGATGGATGGATGGATTGATGAGTGAGGGAAGGATGGAGAGAAAATGTAAATAGCTGGATGTATGGGTGGAAGGGTAGCTGGATGATGGATGAGGGAAAAGATGGATGAGGGGAAGGATGATGGATGGAGGGGAAGGATGGATGGATGAGGGGAAGGATGGATGGATGGATTGAGTGGATGGATGGAGGGGAAGGATGGATGGATCAGGAGATGGATGGATGGATGGATGAGGGGAAGGATAAATGGATGGGATGGATGAGTGAGGGGAAGGATGGATGATGGATGAAAGGAAGGATGGATGAGGGGAAGGATGGATGGATGGATGAGGGGAAGGATGGATGGATGAGGGGAAGGATGGATGGATGTGGGGATGGATGGATGAGGGGAAGGATGGATGGGTGAGGAGATGGATGGATGGATGAGGGGATGGATGGATGGATGAGGGGATGGATGGATGGATGAGGGGATGGATAGAGGGGAAGGATGGATGGATGGGTGGGTGAAAGGATGGATGGATGGATGGATGAGGGGAAGGATGGATGGATGATGAGGGGAAGGATGGATGGATGATGAGAGGAAGAATGGATGGATGATGAGGGGATGGATGGATGATGAGGGGAAGGGTGGATGGATGGATGGATGGATGGATGATGAAGGGAAGGGTGGATGGATGGATGATAGGGTGCGTGAAAGGATGGATGGATGGATGATTAGGGAATGGATGGATGATGAGGGGTGGGTAAAAGGATGGATGGATGATGAGAGGAAGGATGGATGATGAGGGGAAGGATGGATGGATGATGAGTGGGTTGGTAGAAGGATGGATGGATGATGAGGGAAACGGATGGATGGATGATGAGGGAAAAGGATGAGGGGAAGGATGGATGATGTGGGGAAGGACGGATGGATGGATGGAAGATGGGTGGGTGAAAGGATGGATGGATGGAGAGTCGGTGGGTGAAGGGATGGATGATGAGTGGGTGGGTGAAAGGATGGATGGATGAGTGGGTGGGTGAAAGGATGGATGGATGGATGAGTGGGTGGTTGAAAGGATGGATCAGTGGATTGGATGGTGGGTGGGTGAAAGGATGGATGAGTGGGTGGGTGGATGGTGGGTGGATGATGGGTGGGTAGGTGGATGAGTGAAATGATGGATGGATTGATGGATTGATAAGTGCAAGGGTGAATGAATGGACGTATGAGTGAAAGGGTGGATGTAAGGATGGATGAGTGAGTGAAAGGGAGGGTAGATGGACAAAAGGATGAATAGATGTGTGAAGGAGTGAAATGATAGATGGATGAGGGATAGGATCAATGGATGGATTCATGAGTGGATGAGTAGATGGATGGATGGATGGGTGGGTGGATGGATGGATGGAAGGAAGGATGGCTAAGTGAAAGGGTCGATGGAGAGAGAAAGGGAGGATGGATGGATGACTAAAATAGTGGATGGGTGGAAGGATTAGTAAGTGAAAGGATGGCTGGATTGGTGAAAGGGTAAATGGCTGAATGGATGAGTGAATGGATGGATGGGATAAAGAGTGGATGGATAAGTGTACAGATGGATAGGGTGAAATGGTGGATGGATGGATGGATAATGGAGATGAGTGAAAGGATGGATGAGGGGATGGATGAAGGGATGGATGAGTGAAATGATAGATGGAAGGATACATGATGGAATAGGTTTGCAAACGGTTGAATATGTTTGGAAATGGCTGGGCTTACTTATATACTATTGCGCGACCTCTGATGTGTCTGTAAAACGTACCTATAGTCCTGAAGTTTTGTCCTGAATTTTGACCTCCTGTCCTGAATTTGTGTCCTGAATTTTGACCCTTTGTCCTGAATTTCTACACTCACCGTCCTGAATTTGCACCAATGCCAGTTGGTCACCCTAGTGAGGCGGTAATTGAATTTTTCGCCGTGTTTCTTCAGACGCCATTCTGCTGCTCCAGCTCCCTCACGGACACTTCTCCCGCGCTTTCTCTGACACACATGAGCGGTCCCTCACACTCGTGCCCCTCGCCCCTCCCACGTCTGCGTCTCGTTACAGCAGAGCACAGGGACGTGTGCACACGCATGGCCGGGTTTGTATCGAGCGCCACAGCTGAAGCCATGCGGAGCCAGACAAACAATTGACGTAAACACAGGTGGCGGCTGGACAAATCCTCACACTGTTCCTCCCTCCCTCCCCATCGCAGCGTGGGAGCTGAGACACCCCTATGCCCCCGCCAAGGTTTCATTTATTTCTGGTTAACAAAGCGCCTCACGTGGACACCGCAGCGCTTCACACTGACAAGAGAAGACTGCAAAGAAGAACACGGGTTCTGACTGCTTCTCAAGATAGTGTTCTTTAAGGAGCGTCGCCACGAGCTGTTAGGGTACACAGGGAACACCCCTCATACACAGACATGTAAAAACACAAGGTACACAGAATGTACAACGCTGTCGGGTGTTCACTGGTGGAGAGTTTGCAACAGTGACATTCTTTTGCATACATGTCCTAGAACCTAGCCTGCTCAAGATACTGTTGGAGGTAATCCTATGATGTGTGTCATCCCTGTTCACAACAAACAATAACATTTAATAGCAGTGGGAATTAATGTACTCTGTGGAGAGTTACAGCGATCACCATTATATACTCATGGTACCACAAGTGCTGCAGCACTTAATACTGTGCAAGTTTGTGGTGCAAATTCTGGTTCAGGCTGCCCTCTGATGGATCATTAGTTCTGGACCGAGTCTGTCACAGCAAGCAGTACAATTAAATATTGTCAAGCCCAATTCACCCCACAAAGAGGAAAGAGGGGTTTGAATTTACAAACCACAATGGTTTTATTAAAAGATTAGCAAAGTTACAAATTCAAATCATCACATTAGTCGTAAGGCAATAGCCAGTACGCAAATGTATTAGTCGATGTAATACAAAACAAATCAAATTCATGAATACAAAACAAACTGTTATAAAGGCGTCTCAAAATAATTCAAAGCAGGGCTCAGTTTTCCATTTAGGGAAATCCCATCTCAAGGAAAGTAAACAAAAATCAGCCAGTTAAGGAAAGCCTGCATAAAACCAAAACCACACATAAGCTGGGGACGTCAAGACCCTGAGTATTATCAATAGGGCCTACTAATTTCTATTTGTACTACCTCCTACTCACAGCTTAGCTCTCTCAGTGGTTAATTTGTAAAAAAGATAAGTGCTGGGCCTCTCGTCAGGAGGCAGCTTGCCACAGCCCCTTTCTCGTGTTAACACCGCCTAAAACAGAACCAAGTACTAACCGCGAAAGTCCCCATCCCCAGCAAATCATTTTAATCTTCCCATGTCGACCATCAATAAATGTCTTTAACTGTTGCTCATGAAAAGCGCTGGTGTTGGTGATTAAATGCCGATGCTGAGCACCGGAAACCACCAGCTCAAATTAAGCACTGTAATTCCTCCCTCTCGTTCTCCTTACTTCTCGCCCATCTGAATTGCCTAAAAGCAGCACATGAAGCTGAAGAAATCGCCAATATATAAATACTTCTCAAAGCACTGAATCGTAGCCAATGGGCAGTGGTTCAACCGACTGCATAAACCAGACTTTCTACTGTCTCTCTCTCACACAACCCACACCAATAGCCTCACTGTTGAGGTGAACGACTAGGCCGCCCATCACACGAGTGCAAACAATTTAGAAAAATAATCTCCCACAACTGCTTCAAAAATAGTGGGTCTCTGTTGTCCCCAAGACTGATCAACAGGTACAAACGTATGGAAAAGGACAGCTGCGCCTTACTGTTGACAGCTGTGATACCCCCTTCAGAGGGAATCGCAATACACAAAAGATGTCACGTGAATTCCTAACAGCGCTCATTTTCATGTAAGGGGGCTCTTACATCTTTATCAGATTTTTAGATGAGTCCTGCAAACCACACTGATATAAAAAAAAAAACTCTTGTCCATCGACCTAAAAACCTATGCCATTGTTGTAACAGACTCATCAGGCATGCATCGCATTAACCAATTCTACTCCACCCACTGCAACAGTGTAGAAACCACACCGATCGCAAGCCACATGACCGTCCCTCTTTACCCTGGTAGCCAAGGCTGATCAAGGGCGGTCAAGTGTTACGCCTGTCGGAGTATAGTTGGATGGTGCAATTACCAAAACAAGGATAAATCGAATCTCTACTGAAAACCAATCAATGGAAGCAAATAACCCAGCAAATCACTGGCAAGCTGTGTTTGGAAAAATCTGGAGCGATTCATCATAATCATACAAAACGCCAAGCACATGGAGGACCGCAACCTCCTAGGTGATTTACGACTGGGATTACATTGCGTTACCTGTATTTTTAAAGCCCGCCTTTGTCCTTGGTCATCTTGAGGCCAAAGAACAGGTATTTGTTTTTTCTTAATTTTTTTATTTTTTTAAACCAAACTCAGTAGTACTCACAATCTTACGAGTCCCAATTGGCACTTTTGACCCTGCCGACCATCAGATGTACCCAAGAAGAATCTAAGAAATGATAAAAAATAGAAAACAGATTCCAACAATGTTTAACTTCATGTCTACCAAAAAAAATCATACAACTGATTGTGCGAGAAGACAGCATAGCTCGAAAACTGGAGTATACCAGGACTCGTTATTATACCTTGCGCTTCAGCAACCTATGCGAATCCTTAATTATCTTACCCGGTTCAACTCTTCCTTCACACATACGTGGAGCACAAACAAAACATCTCTGATAATTAAATGTTGGCGTAAACAAAGACCATGGCGCTTTCAGTGACCACCTCCCATCATCAATCGATGGATGGAGGCTGGCCAGACAAGCTACGAGTGAGAAAACCCAAACCCTTCTGGTAGGGCCAAAGCTTCTGCAAGGATCACTCCTGCTGGCTCTCTCGGGGAGTCCAAATCCAAGAGCAAACCTAGCTGTCCTTCAACTCCAAACTCAAATTGCAGAAATTAATACACGAGGACACCCGAAAGCCACCACAATTACATTTCAGCCTCCAATGAAATATTAGGTTTTTTTGAGAGAAGCCATTATCGAGCACGTAAATCCTCAGCCTTCCTAAAAACGCATTTTCACTGGCCACAGAAGCCCTTTTATCACGCAGAAAACCACAAAAATGTATCTCCTTTGAAAACAACAGTGACCCACCATCTGAGTCTTTCCACTACCTTGATGTCCTGCAGCCTTCATCTGCCTTTACGTGAATTATCACCGACCTACCCAATTGTCATTGAAGCGGCTACAAACACCTTTCCAACATGTGTACTCTGTAAGCCTTGCAGTGGGTCTTGCAGAAATAACAGCCCCTGCATCTGGCTAATTTCTGCCTGAACAACTTGAAGGAGGAGATGCTTGGATGCCCTCAATCATGCTTACATCCTAAGGAAATGGCCTTGGAGTTGTCCAATCCAGTGACCTTCCACCCAGGCGCACTAACATAACATAACGTGTATTTATAAAGCACAAGTATCGCCCAGGGCAGGGTCTTAAGGCGCTGAGTAGCAAGATGGTGATTCACAGCAAATGTGGTGTCCATGTGGAGATGTTTAATCCGAAGCAAAGGGATTTGTTTTGCCACTGGCCATCACTGGTCAAGCCTCACACAGGTCGCATGTCCAGCTTGGACCCTACCTCGCCACATGAATTCAGGCAGATCACTGTGCTCTGTTCACACGGACAGGTGTGTTGTGTTTGTAACTTGCTTCTCTTAGGACCCTTCAGTTTCTTTCTCAGATTTCTCGATGGGTTGCTTGGATCTCTACTCTAATGCACTTACACGTTGAGTTTATTTTTCATCAGAGCCTCCCAATCACGCAAAGCCGTGTTATTTGACGTCTTGGGCACTTTCACAAAATAGTGACCACCGTCAGATATCATGAATGCGCCTTGTGCCTTCTGTAGAACATTGTGGCAGATCACTTTGTTTTTTAATCGTTTTATTTTCGTGCCTAGGAAACAAATAGGTTCATGGACAGCCTGGGGTAGAGTGTGTGTAGCAGCCAAGAAATCTCTTTGTAGCATCTGGATTACTCACCTGTTTCAGAAAACATTGCCGCAACGCTTTCTTGCGTGAAGGACACTAGACTGAAAAACATGTTTTAGTTTTAACTCATTCAACAACATCACTTCATTAAATGCCACATCCTCGTTAGTTATACCCTGAAAAGATTTCAGCTTTTGCTTCCAAGTCCTTTTTTATTTAATCGAAGGAGCTGCCTCCAAGTAATTGGCCATGCACAGGCCTTCATATTGAACATTCGTTTTCACTGCTTTTATAGCATTGTGATTTCACCGTTCCAAATGTTACCCCTAGGTTATCAAACAAATGGACATCTTCCATCACAAAGTAAATTACCCACTCCCCTTTCCCCCAATGCAAGCCTAAGCAACTTCCTATCACTAGTGTTGAAAGAGAACAGCAAGTCAGTATGGGCCCCACAGAGGGAGGTGTCCACCTGATACACCTGTTGCGTTACCATGTAACTGGCAGAGCATCAGTGGTCCATTGGAGATCTCCATTGCCTAACGATGTGCACTACGTCACTGCTTTCTCTTCCCAGGCCTCTATTAGTCGCGCCAGTAGCTTTCCATGTATCCTGGAAGCTGAATCCAGTAGTGGTGTGAAGGAGAGATTCATTGAGTTTGTCAGGGCTCCCTTTTTAGGTCTTGCCTACAAAGAGCTTTAGCTGTCTGGTGATAACTATTGTCATTCCAAAACACACAACATACACTGACACACAGATGCATATAGAGTAACAGGCTTATGAAAAGCCCCTTCTGCTGTACCCCTTGGCCACTGTGGTTTAGTTGGCTTTAGACATTGGCTAAAAGTGTTGTCCATCAGCCCACAGCATTTCCCAGAGCTTAAAAAGTAGTTCTAAACTCAAACACGGTCATTTACCTATTTTCGACCCTTGAGCATTTGTTTTCTATTACTTTACTTTTTTTTAAAGGACCTGCAGCCATGTTGGAAAAATATTTGCAGCTACATCATGACACGAGTGTTTTCTTCACGATTCATGTGCGAACAGGGCATCCGTTTCGGAATACATAATAAAAATTCCCAAATGGGCACCCTATGCACACATGCATCATGATGCACTAGTGGCTGATTTACTGTTTCAACAAGACTGATGTCTGTTTAAAAATGTAAAGTAAACATAAATAAGCATTGGCAAAGTCAGTAGTTTGGCTCTCCCTTTTTTAAGTAGAGACCTATTGATTGTCAGTTCTTTTTTTTTAGATAGCAACCATCTCTCAACAGGATCGATACAGATACATCTGGTTCCCGGGCTTTCTGGTTTTTAAGGACTTCAAGACCAGGACTATTTCCTCCCTACTACTGGTGTATTCCACTTGTTCCCCATGTGCAATGCACAATTTCCATATTGAAAACTCAGATTCCACTACTGGTGTACTCCCCTTGGTCCCAATGTGCAATGTCCCATTTTTGTATATACATAGCATAGATTCTTACTCCTGGTGTGTTCCCTTCACTCCCCGTGTACAGCACCCCATGTCCATGTACTACGACAGGTTCTTTTTGATGTCATATTCCCTTCTCTCCAGCCGGTTCTCTGAAGTTTGCCGCCTGCACTATGACTCTCATTAAAGTGCTAACAATGATACAAATTGTCTCCATAACATCATTTACTGGTTGATATATTTTCACAGTGCCCTGGAAGGAAATCTGCGTGTCTGTTCCCACAACCGTCTTGGCATAATCTTTTAAATTAACATAACACCCTAGTTATTAAGAACATTTGTATTTCTCTGTGGAACAGCGAATCATATTAGCAGCATCAAAGAAAAGCACATTTTTCAATTTGCATGAATGAACATTTGCTAATAAATAAGGGATGAATGACACTCTCGCTTTGGGTTGTGGCTTCCATACAAGAGAGCAGGGGGCTCCCTAGGCAGGGTGTCATGGGGGGATCTAAATTGTTTTTCTCTGTTACAGTTTTTTGTCAGTTTCATAGCTTGTGTGTCAGGTTAGTTTTCAGCAGGGGAGGCTGTCTTTCCCCTTTGGACTTCTCTAAGCCCAGTGTTGCAGACTCAAACAGCAGACAGGGTGTGCACTGTACTTCCAGTAAATGTTCATTCATTTTTTGGTCGAGCCTGGGCGGCGCATGCGCTGCTCTGCGAGGCATGCTGTATTCAGGTTTGGGCGTAAAGCCCCGCCCATACATTTAATTGGCTAGTGTGATTGTCCTTTGGAAATTGTGGCTTTTCATTGGTCAATAGGCTTCGTAGTCCCTCCTTAGTACCGCCTTGTCTTATTTTGTAACCTTCCACGAGGACTCCCCCTGTTACATGTGTTGTTAATAAGTAGGCTTTAATTACAGCCTCCAAGCACTATTTGCTTAAATGGTTTACTCCTGCAGGACACGCTGTCCCGTAATGCTTACATTTTTTTTTCTTCATAGCACGGCACGTCATGCTCATACAGGGTTGGCCGTGCCTTTGGTTTGTTTGCGGCGCCGAACACGGCCGCATGTTTTATTTGTCACTATTTATTAACTTTTTTTTTAACTGCCCCATGCCGCAGTTTTACTTAAATGGTGGCTGCGCTGCGCAGCCGCCATTAAAGTTGAAACTGAGGTATGGGGCACTTTTGCAAAAAATAATTGTTTGTCAACTTGACAAATGAATGCTTTTTTTTGTAAAAGCGCCCCATGCCGCTCTTTCACTTTAAGGGCGGCCACGCACCTTTCTTTAGACGCAGCTCGTCTAAGGAAAGGGCCGCGGCCAACATTAAAGTGATACGCCGCATAGGCGCATTTACAAACAAGCATTTGCAACGCATTAGGTCTTGCATCTACAAGAGTTTCGTAAATGCGAAACCTATTGCATTTCAAATGCTTGTTAGACTAACTTATCAGCACTGATAAGTTTGACGTTCCTGTCCTTCCCTTAGCTCCTCAGCAGCAAACAATAGGTAGGCTTTTAAAGGTCTAAAAGTGGCGTAAGGAGCTGACCCTTTGATGTCATTGTGGGTCAAAGTGCGTGTGATATCATTTCCACTGACCCTTGCATTTTGAAGAATCGTCATCCATGGAATACACATGGATCTTAAAGGGCTCTAGAGCTGCTTCTGCTGGTGTCGGATCCTGCAGCCAAGGAAAAAGGCAGGTCTTGGAGAATGACTGCAGCTGCAACTTAAATAATGAAAACCAAATGGCTTTTATTTCTTTGGTCCTGCATTTCTAAAACTAGGGGTGATCAGCAGAAAGGAGAGGTGTATAGCAACAGGTTTAACTTTTGCACTCTACAGGTCCTTACGGGGACGAAAGAATCTGTATCTATGTTTCAAAACATCCTGAGATGCATCATTTTTAATCTGACTTACATTAAACTGATTCTAATAACAGTAACAAATTAGGTAATGCTTTTTGGTGTGTGTAAGTTCTGACTGCAAATTATAATTTTATTATTTATGTCTGCAACGCACGGTCTCTTTCATATAAAAGATCAAGACACCAAGGTTTTAAGTGGTTTGTGCGAAGGCTAATGATGTCACCATATATTATAAGGAATTAATAAAATACCCTCTGCCTTACCTTAAAAGGACATTAAAAGTCATTTCAGAGTTTCGTGACCGTACAAGAGAGGTTTCCTTTGGATCTAACTCCTATATCTAGTAATGGAACTCCTTGGTGGCATGCAGTATCCTCCTTTATGTATGAGGGTGGTACTTTAGCCCATATATCATTGACAACATTTTTTTTACTACTACAAACTATGGCACAGCCTCCAATGGGATTCAGGAGAAAACTAGCTAAAAACAACATTTATTAAAAGCTGTTCTGTGAAAGAGTTGCAGAAGTGATGTGTATTTGTGTGTTGGTGTTGCCATGTTAGAAATTGTGTGCTCTGTTTAAGCTGCCTAAATAGGATACAAACTTGTCTAAATTTAAGAAAGATCTGCGAACTTAGGGTGGTATCTAAAGAATGTCAAGTGTTTAACCTTCAAGCAAAGAGGCAGGTCTAATTGAGCTGTGTAAGGGAATAAGCAAGAATGGGAAAACTTTCATTAATTTGCAACATAACATGTGTATTTGTAAAGCACAGGGTATCTTGGTGCTGAATAACAGATGTTTATTGTTACCCAACTCAATGGTACTCATTTTATAGACCTCAGAAGGATGAAACGCTGAGTGGACCTGCCGGGATTGAACCATGAGGTCGAACACTGGTCCCTACAGTGAACGCATTGGTCCACTAAGCAACCGGACCTGGTTATGATTTATGATTCTCAGATATACCTTCCAATCACTAGAATACTTATTTAAGGAAGAGTTAGCCTATGTTTGGCGGTGAATGTTATTCTTAATGAAATAATTCAGTTTGTTAGTAGAGTAATGATTTTCTATATCACAACAAGAGGGGGCAGGCACTGACCACTGGGTTTCCTTACCGCTTCTTTCTGTTGTTTGATCGTTGTCGTGAAATTGTGTGGAGTGTCTTGCATACATAACCGTATCTATGGACGTCTTATAGATTCAAGGGTACAGCGAGATGTGTTCAATGCTAAATTTGTGGAAAGATTTGTGCAAGGGCCCTAGGTATTTCTCAGGAGGCCACTGCAGCTTGCACCACCAACTCTTCCTTTCACCGCTGCCAAAGGCCCGTGACAATGTGCACTATTACTGGCCATCCACATCTGTAAGAATGGCCTGAAGTTGCTGGTATTATTATTATTAATGCAGTTTAAGTTAAATTGTCTGGTGATATATAAAAATAGACAGCGCCACCATATGGTGGACTTTCATAAATGTGTGCCAGTGCAAAGAAATCAGTGCTGTGGCTGAGAACCTGCAAACACTGGCACAAATTATGCACTGTGGGGGCTAACTCCTACTTCTGGTCTACCCTTCCTATCGCTCTCCATTTTGGCCACAGCAGCATTGGCAGGAACTGAAAGATGAGTGGTGCTTTAAGACCTAGGCTCATTTTTTGTATTTTCCACTCCTTACTTGAATCCATCCAAAGCAAAAAGGAGACTGCTTTGAAGCAAAGTCCATACAAAGTGTCAACGCAACAATGTCATCTAGGGCAGAAGGAGCGTGATGTCACTTCAACTTCCACTGGTACTTTGGTGAATCGACGTCCATGCTTATATCTGGTAACATGTTCATGTCTATTTGCAAGTAGGGAAGGTTAATATTCGTTCAGTGCTCAAAATGCTGGTGTGCTCCGAGTGCAGGAGACCCCAGTGGCAATGCAAGTCACCTCACACTTTCAGCACATGTCCTTCAAGTCGCAAGCATTCTCTCCATCTGCCTTACGCCTACGAGAGTAGGCAAAGTGTGCCTTCGTAGTACTTAAGCAGGTAGAAGGCTTGGTAACTACTCTACCAGTCCCTTGCCCGGTTTTATTACTTATTTGTCTCAGCCCGAGGGCCACTGAAAATTGCATAATATAAAACATTTAAAGTGAGAATAAAAATACAGTATTTATAATAAAAGAAACAAGATGCCGAAGAGCCTTTTAGACATCTAAGGTGACAGCCGGCATATCACAGTCCTCGGTTAACCCACTACGTACAGATCTGGTCTTTCTCCAGGCATAATGGAGATACAAAGTCACCCTTTGAAATAAACCTTTAAGAGTCTCTTCCTAGACAGAGTGACCTAATCTTAGAACATGTTCTTGTATTGTACTCTAAAAATAAGGGACAAAGTATTTCCCTCCTTTTCTGTAGGGTGTAAGAGCATAAAATGGCAAAGGAGCCCCGGCACTTATTGGTTTACAAATTAAGCACTGGCTCTGCTGCCAATCTTGCATGTTCAGCCATCGGAGTTCCTTAAATTTGTTGACCATGGAAAGGTATGAACCAGCACTGGTAAAGTCCCAAGCCAGAACCTGACATAAAGAGACCATTTTTCCTCAGGATAGAGACCGAACAAATACGACTCCAGGACAAAGGACGTTTTGATGGCAAACTAGATTTTGTGTTAGTCGGCCTCCATCCCAACCCCCTCAGCCCTTAGAGGATCTAATTATCACTTCTTTATGAACTCCTTGTTGTCAGCAGATCTTGATTCGGGATGATCCCAGATATCAGCACAATTTATTTTAATTTTAATGTAGCTGCTATGTAATCACAACAACACAGTTTTCTATTACCTTTCATTTCTAGCATGTCCAAAAGAGCTTTACGGCAGCTTAATAAATACCTGTTTGACCATATCCAGACCCAGTACTTCATTTGTTTAAGAGAGATGTGGGTTCCTCTCCCATTGAGGCATAGTTTAGCCCTTAGAGCCCCCATTGGGTCACTGGGACCTGGGTGGAGGATTTGGTATGCGGAACCTATTTTAGATGACTTGGAGTGTCTTGGGTGTTCTAGAGCTCCATAATTCTGCACCATAAGATCCGGCAGCTACGGCTTCAGTGTTATGGGTGGTTATAACCGTCTCCAAGAAACACCAACCAAACATTATGTAAAGCTAATAACGCCTGCAGTGCTTTCAGTCATTGAAGACTCGCTTTTGGCCAGTTGATCAGCCCTATTGAGTTTGTCATCATTATACCAAGGTAGTCAAAGGACTTGACTCTCTCCAGGTTTCTGTCGTTTATCTTGAAGGATGATTTTATGATTAAAATTGTTTATTAAGTATCATATATTTTGTCTTGGAGGCATTGACAGTTAATTTTTATTTGGACAGTATTTTTCGACTATGTTGAGCAAGCGGTGCATAGACAAATCCGTTTGGGAGAGTAGAAGGGCATCAACCTCAAACTGCAGTATTGAAACTTTAAAACCTCCTAGTTTTGGAATATCAGGTTCAAACCTATGAATCATTTACCAATATCATTATTGAATAAATTAAAAAGTGTGGGAGCTATCAGGTAGATTCATCAAGCCGAAATCGGCTCGCAAAGGGCCAGATTCTGAGAATCTGGCCCTTTGCGAGCGCAATTTTTGCATTTGGGATTCATCTTCCCAAATGCAAAAATCGCAGTTCTAGAAATCGCTAAATTGCGATGAATTGCAATTAAGGAATCTCAATTTGAGATTCCTTAAATGCAATTCATGAACCATTTTAAAATTGCGAATTCGCAAACTGGGGCCGCTATTTACCGCGAAATTTAACTACGTGGTAAATAGCAAAAACTTAGAAAAATGCACTTTAGTACATTTTTCTAAGTTGTATGTTGCACACACACACATGTCACATGTTTGGACATGTGTGTGCGCAACACCAGTGTACATTACCATTTCAGGGGTGCTACAGGGTGTCCTTTGGACACCCTGGCACCTTTGAAATTGCTTCCTTATTTGCGATTCGCTAATTGCAAATCGCAAATAAGGAATGACTCCCCATTCATTCCTATGGGCCTAAAGCGAATCGCAAATAAGGAAGCAGTAGAAATCACATAAAATATTGCGATTTCTACATGCATCCGGTTTTGCGAGTCTTTAATAGCGAATGCTTAAAATTCGCTAATAAGGACTCGCAAAACGTTACTTTGATGAATCTGGGGGATAGACACATCCTTGAACTACCCTTTACTCCATTTTAAATTCTTTAGTACACTCACCTTTTGGCCCAAAATGGGCTCTGGCCATATTCTCCTGGTGTAGACGTGCAGGCGCTGAAGGGCTATGAGCAGTCTTTCCAGATCACCTACAGCTTTTAAAGAGGACCATAGCAGTGACCTGTCCATAGAGTCAAATGCCATCTTTAAATCAATGAAACCCATGTATAATGTTATACAGTTTAAATAGAGCCCTATTGCCTGATCACGTGCGCCCATCTCCTTTCTGAACCTTGCTTGGAGTGGGGTTGTGACACATTACACTGCTTAAAGTGCACAGAACACTGCCGTGAAGACGGCCATGATTGAAATGTGCGAGACTGCCACATGGGCATCTGTCTGTCTCTATAAGCACTGGCACATAGATGCCAGGGAAGAGTGGTGTGTGTCAACAGCTGGAGTGTTCATCTTATCAAAGACCTGTGCAGCTGCCATCTTGGGTAGTCCTGGAGGTGTGCTTCCACCATGCAGTGTTACTGAAGGCTGCAGGGCCAGGTTCTGTGCGTGAGTGGCCGCTCAGCCCCTCCACCTCCCCTACTAGCATTAAGATACTGTGCTTGGCCTTAGGCTGCTGTGATGCAGTGTAGGCGCACCAGCAGTATGGAAAGTAGACGTGAGATGCCTACCTTAATCTTTGTTCTGCCTGAGGGCAGAACACAGGAAGTAATTTGTGCCATTTTTACCAGACAGAACACAGTGTTGTTGTGCTTGTCTCTATATTAGACAAACCGCCATCAGAACGCATTGCGCTTGGAACCTTCTGTTTATGATCCTTCTGGTGAGTCCCCTTAAATTCCTTACTCTAGATTCACCATGCCCATAATCAGGCACGCCGCGCCCATTGGGCTCAAAGGGCTTCGCCCCCTCACCCCCCTGTCGTGTCAGCCGGGGCTGAGACAGCTTCCCGTGCACACACACAACCACACCCAAGTACTTCACAGGTCTTTAAAAGACCATTTGATTATCAATGAGGCTTTGTTGTTTTTCACTCCTTCTTAGAGCCCCTGCATCTCCACTCTGCCTATGGCTGGAAGAATTAGCCCCCCCACCCACCCCCTGAAATTTATTATTAGCGCCTGCAGTAATTAGGCTCCAATTGCTCTTCTGGCCATAATCCTATCCCTATGGATTTACTACGGTATTCTTTCCGTTAGCGAATCCACTGCCATGTGATTGTTGTCCGGAGTTGAAATTCCTTTCCTTAGGACACACACCCTTCATGTACGGAGGAGTAGTTTTGTCCTTTTCCATTTGGATTCCTGAAGTGAGTAGCCCTCTGAGGTTTTTAATTTCTTGTTTCTTTATTATATGCACACCCCAATAATAGTAGTTAAATTTTTACCCTCTTTTCAGGCTGTCACTTGGACTTTTTTTTTCCTGAGGAAGACCCTACTAGATGTATCTATGCACACATACCCTACAGGGTTGAAACGTCGACGTATAGTAGTCTCATGTCCAGGTCCTCTATAACTATACACTGAACTGACATTGCACGTTATAGTTGGAACCCAAAGAAGGACAGAGAAATCGGTTATTGTCCCCATTTTATTTGAATTTGGCATGTTGTTTACTGTTTCACTACTAGTCATTGTAATTTCTTGTTAATTTCTCTTTTGTGATATTGGTGTTCCCTTTCTGTTTGACAGCCTAATCAACTTTGTTTTGCTAAAAAAAAAACACATGAGATTAATTAAATTGAATACCCATTTATTGTACATCTTTTGAGGTTTGTTACTTATATTTAGAGCGACAAGTGATAATAATTGGCTCCATTAATCAATGTGTTTACAAAAGTGTTGCTTGCGTCAAAGAAAGTAATTTCCATAGGCTCCACCCAACGGAACCACTTGTAGTTTCTTATGGTTATTGCATCAAGGGCAGATGAATAGTATAGTATGACCTTTGTTAGATCTTTGTAATCTTGCAGCAGTGCTCCAGAGGTAGCCCATCTTTTTAACGACAGAACCGATTGGACGGCCTAAAATAAGCCAGAGGACCCTAGCCAGGCACAGCGGTCAAAGCTTGCTAGGGATTCACAAACGCTTGTTCTGTTTCTCCACTCCAATGCTCAGATTCTGGGATGTCTTTCATGACATAGGCCTGGTTTAGAAGTCGGCGGCCCAGAACACACTATGACAATCATGATAGATATCCCGTCTGCCGTATTACGATCACATTCTATCCTATGGGGATGTTAATACGGTGGACGGCATATCGGTCGTGTTTGCGATGGAGTATTCCCTCTGCCTACTTCTAAATGAGGCCCATAATCATGGAGAGGTTTAACAAGGGAGACAAATCCCATCAGAGTGCATACCTGAGAGTTGTTGACAGGTCTTGGTAAGTTAGAGATAGCTTCAATCCTGTCCATGGATAAGAGTCTCTCCCCAGTTGAGATGTTGTGACATAAATAATGAACAGCTGGGAGACAGAATTATAATTTCTCCCCTAAAACCTTTTGTCTCTTCTTGGCCAATTCAGTAAGGATATTCAGAGAGTCATCCTTGCATTGCTCTGCTGATTCACAGGTAATCAGCCGGAGATCTGTGTATTGATGCAGAGTGGGTCTTCTGGAAACACAAGGGTGTCAAAAGTTCTTTAGATCTTGGAGGAAGCTGGATATTGAATCACTAAACTCTTTCTGGAGCCAGCACCCCGCCACCCAGACCCTAAAAAAACAGAATGCAAATAGATACTGAATTTCATCATGTACAAGGGTGGAGGAAAAAAGACGAAACAAATCATTTGTAAGTGGCTGAAATACAAGATAGTAAGGTTTCCGGTTTACTCACAGCAAGGAAACTTGGTAACACCACAGCATTGATAGCTCTGAGATCTTGCACAAAGCTGTACATATCCGTACCAAGCTTCTTTATTGGCAGGAATCACAGACGCTTACAGGCACTAGAACCTCTTACTTTATTAAGGCAGAAATAACTTGTCGAATTCCTGCTTCTACTTCAGGGCGTAACAAGTCCTGAGGAATACAGGACAATTTCTTCATGGGATTTCATCTCCTCTTTACTAGCTCACCTGAGAGTACACAGCGAAGATGATTTGAATGTCCAGACCATAAAGTAGAAGAAACTTGTTTACATTTGTCAGAAATTGATTTAAGTACATCAGCTTTACATTTAAAATCATCTGTTCAATCAGTATCGTCAGATAATAAGACTTCCTTTTCATTTACCTCGAGTACATTCAAATAAACGACATTTTAGGACATTAAGCAGTATAGTTCAATTTTCATAGCTGATCCTTTTCCAATCGATATTGCTCTTCAAAAGTGTGTGGTGATCAGTGATTGGGCACTGGGTAATTGAGAGGGGAACAGGAATTTGCAGGTGAATTATTATTCCGAATGCCTACTGCATTGATAGACAAGTTTGAGAGAGAGAATGATGAGAACTAGTGGCCTTTTAGGGCTAATGGGCTAGCACCTGCATCAATAAGGCACGGAGAGCATTTCCCATTTATTACACATCCCTGATGAAGGCTCAATAGCAGCCGAAATGCATTGGATTATGGATATGTTATAAGGATGTGAATCAACATAATTCGTTTGGAATTGAGAATGAATTTATGAGAATGAAGAAATTCTTGAAAATAAGAAAAATAAATGAATGTGAACTCAACAAACATTGTGATTAATTGGAACTCATCATCAATTGAGGACACCCCTTTGGGGTAATATGAGCTGTGACTAGGGGACGTCTCCCAAATGGGACACGCTGTTGTACTTTGATTTAGATGCTCTCCAGCACGGAGGGTGCACCCTAGAGCACGCTGGAATTGAATATTTAGTGCAAACAGAGTGTGCAAGTGGGACTATTACTTGTTTGGTAGCTGCCTCATGCCAGTTTAGGAAGGCTTGCCACTGTTCTACCTCTACCTTACTTTACGTCTTTTTCTTAGATTATTCGAATGCTCTAAATCAAAGGTGCCTTCTGCAAAAAGGATTTATTCCTACTCTTTTTAGTGAGTCCATCCCAAAGTTTTTTGACCCTGCGCGTGCTTTTTCCATACTAGTGGCTCATTGTATGGGCCGGAGTGCCTTATGCTTGGGGGTGCTCATGTTTTGACTTTTTCACCCCTACCCTGTCGATGTAACCTTATTCACAACCAGGAAAGCGTTGAGGTATCTGCCAGCCTGGTGCAGAAGCTCATCCATGGAGGGGTGGGTAGAACAAGGTGCGGATGGGACTAATAGCACCAGCTCATCAGCCTGTTCCTGGGCTCCCTCGAGTGTCCTTTCACACTTGATTCGGACCCTGCCAGGCTCTCCATGGCCACGCGGGGTTGTGATTTCCATTAGTCGGTGGCTTGTGTTGTGTTTGTTCCCATTATGCGCCTCTCCTGTGAACACTTGTCGCTCTGCCTGATGTTCTCTGCTTCTCATTATTGAGCACTCACTGCTCGGACTTTCCACTCGAAGTGCACATAAGTGTTCAAAGACCTGGGAGCAGAAGTGCGCAGGAGACCAGGTGGGGATGACCTGCTTCAATCATGACTGCTGCAAATGTCAGTGGTTCTGCAGAAGTAATTGTGTTTGAAGGAACAGGAGTTATTACAGAAATCAGGATGGTTCAGTGAGCACCAACTCTCTGACTTTCCTCATTGTGAGAGTGACGCTCCACGGGCAGGCTTTTTGTTGACAGGCGTCTGGGCAAAGATCAACCAGCAGTGGCAAAGCCAACAGGTCTGGCCTAGACCAGCTGATGGGAGGGCTACATTTATTTAGATTTTTTATTGGAAACACAAACCACAAAAAGAATAAAGACAACATACCACTGCCTAATGGTGGCCACTATATACTTAAAATGAAACAAATACATTAAATTAACTAAGGCATATACATTTAATAGAACCATATTGGTGCTTGCTAGTAGGTAGATGCACTTGGAACATATGTAGAAAACCTGTTTAGTTTCACTACACTTCAGAGAACATATGATTATTAATGGCACAAAGAAAAGGTACTATTGGCTTCAAATTATTGGAACAGGGAGACTGCGTTTAAAAAACACAACAAATAAAAAGGGATAATGATTTGAAAAGTAAAGTATTAGCCCATGAGCTCAGGTACTGAAGGGCACTGGGGTGGCGGTGGAGGGGGAGGGGGGAGTTCCTCTTGCTGTCTGTGAATATGCTGTCAATCACAGTGCAAGAGAGCCAATGGCTGATATGGGCTTACTCATTGCCCCATGACGCATGCTATATTGAGAGGTCAGCACTCTGCTGCCTCTGGCTGAGTTCTCACTATAGAATACCCTATACAGACATATACTTACAATCAGAATCCAAAGTTTGAATGACACATCACCACACCCTATGGATGATGGGAGCGGTCTAAAAACCCTTGTAAGTATATTCTATATATAATTTTATCAAAATCAAAAGAACTTGCTTAACATCACACCATAAAAATTTTTTAAGTTCACATAATTTGAGCACTGCTTATTTGTAGATAAATCAGCCTCTTAGACAAACAGCGGGAGTATTAAGGTCGCTCTTTCAAACATAGCCTCGGTTCTTGCTTGTGAAACATTGGGGGGAACTCGCGGACCCCTAGCTAGCTCCATCGCCCGTGTCCACCAGGGCCGACAGTGCACAGCTGTATTGCGTGCAAAAGGTCTGCAACAGTAATTGTGCCCATATACAGTTGAAGATAGCATTATGCCTCCACCTTAAACGGAATATGTTACAGCTGAAAATGTCATTTCTGCTTCACTCTCTTCCCAGATTGTAATAGGCCTTCTCTTTGTGACATATTAATGTGGTTTAGCCGGTATTTAACCTGTCACGCGCAGATCAGTCCACTCCCGGTTAGCAGTAATAGCTACTGCACGGGAGAAGTGACTTCATCATGGAATAATTGGAGCATGCCTGCCGATCACACACGAAAAGGCTAATCGTCGCCAGAACAGAAGGAAAGCGCACCCGCGTGAGCGCATTTTCGGCGGGCCTATAGCGCGCCTTGCCCAAAGGCAGGGCCCTGGAATTTGCTAGTCTTTATCCTGCTTCTCCTCCTTTTCAAACAGTCATTACTTAATTTTAACCAGTGGTTTCTAGTGACAGGCACTGGCACTTAATTGTCAACACAAGCGCTTGTGACAGTCTGCCACAAGGTGGCGCTGTCTGGCTAATTTAGAGATGAGGAACAACAACAGTTTCATATTAACTTAATATACATTAAAAACTGGCTATTTCTTGCTGCCCAAGCCATTTCTATAGCTATGGGGGGCTGGAATAATCCGAATTGTGTCACTTGTATGAGTGTGGTGGTTAGTAGTTGTGTTGTTACCATCATTGCCAGCATGGCAGGGGCAATGTGTGCTGCAAGCTGCAGAGGCCTCCTGACGAGAACCGTGGCACTTATTTTATTTTCAAATTAAGCACTGAACACAATCAATTGCTTGTTGGGTCAATGTGCACAAAATGGCAACTAAAGTACGGTCCAGGAAAGGAGCATGGGTCGTTCACACCTGCTGGTGAAGTGTCTGCTGCCGCCATGCACATCATTTTTTCTCTAAATGCCCCTGCTGCTATTTCAAATAATAATATCAACCAGAGGACGAATACAGTCCCTAGCCTACTCTTGTTTGTGTCTATTGCACTGCATTCCCATTTCACATGGTCTCTTTGCACATGCCGCGATTTGCAGACTGTTAGCTGGTGTTTGTGAG
Organism: Lissotriton vulgaris; assembly: GCF_964263255.1. Lineage (NCBI taxonomy): Eukaryota > Metazoa > Chordata > Amphibia > Caudata > Salamandridae > Lissotriton > Lissotriton vulgaris. The sequence goes on along the minus strand of NC_141691.1, from coordinate 2,002,903,089 downwards.
TTTTCCTGATGATTAAGTCAGGTTGTGTCTTGTATACTTCCCTGAACCAAGTGTGATCAATGCATCTATCTTGTGTGCCTCAGTAGATTCCCTCTCCAATTGTGGGAATTAACATTGCCTTCCAGTGTGCATGTCATAGTGTGCGCATCCCTATTTCGCTTCATGTGCATAGTTGTGTTGTTTCTCTGGGCAAGTGTCAGTTTTCCCTCTCCGACTGTCGGTGTCTGTCTGTCCCCGGTCTCCGTCAATGTCTCCCATCTCAGTGAAAGTATCAGCGTCTTCTTGTGTCACCGAGTCTATCCCTGCTCGTGTCCATGCCTCTATGTCCATGAAATAATGCATTGCCTGTTCCTGTGTTACAATACTTCCTTTCCTGGTGTCTGTGCATTTCTTGTCTGCCTCCTGCCCCAATCTCCTGCTTGCTTTTCCCAGTGTTGATGCCTCCTTCTCCCTGTTATCATTGTATTCCCTGTCCCAGTGTCAGTCTGATCTCTCTACTGGGTGAAGATTATATATTTACATTGTATCCAAGTGTGTAAAGAAAGGGACCTTGTAGACCCCTCCTAAGGGTGCATTCTGGCTAATGACATGCTGGTTTATAGGTGAATATGGGTATATATTTATGCCTATTTTTGAAGGCAGCTGTTTTCCCAAATGTAGTTTTCCAACAAATGTGTGCTCCAGAGATGGGGTAATTCTGTCTTGGTCGAGTTGAGTTTCGGGTTAGTATTGGACATCCAATTCTGAACAGGAATGAAGCAGGGTGTGTATTTTATGAGCGGTACACTCTACCCTATGTAGAGAAATGTATGTTAAACGGTACATTATGACCTCTCTATGTACATAACAGTATAGGGACTAGGGTTACAGGTAGAGGTGGGTGAGCCGCTGAAAGCTCGAGCCTGAAGTCTGGCTCTGGCCCAGATCAAGGTCCCTTTGGAACCGCGAGCCGATAACAAGACGATCTTTCATGTGGCATCTACCTGCTTCCCCCCTGTTCTCTAGATGCAGTGTTCAGGTCAGTGCTGTTGACTTTGGTGTTGGGGAACCAATTCAATTCAAAGAAACTTTATTTCGGTCAGTATGACCTTAAAAGTACAAGCTCCTAAAGCCAATCATATTTTAAAAATTACATGGAGGCATAAAAACAAGAATTTGAAACACTTTGGAAATCACTATACATCTGATTGTGTAATTTAAATACCTTCGTACATTGTAAAAATAAAAATTTCGGTGTTGTTTCTAGGTGGTGAATACATAATTATTTCGTAAAGTGCATAGTGCAATAAATAAATAGATACATTAGATAAAAAAGAGATTCATAAAAAAGGCAAGCCTCTAAATATAAAACAGTAAACTTAACCACGGGAGGTAAATATGCTAAGTTAAAAAAAGATAACATTTTTTAATTCCCTATAGCAGATCCTACACATCGTTGGATGATTTCAGAAAAACCCTAGTACACCACATGGAAAACAGGAATCCGGCGACTGAGTAGACCATCGGGATACTGAGACCCTGCTTCAGTATCCTAAACACCTCAAGACAGTGCCTGCTGCCAATATTCCTGCAAACCTGGAACAACCATTGTTTCCTTACTTTATGGTATCCAGGGCAACTAAAAAAGACGTGGAGCACTCATTCTTCTGGGTGATCACATGCAGGGCAATGTACCGTTTGCTGATTTCTCCACTTTGATGTAAAACAGCGGAGCGGGAGAACCCCAAACCTAAATTGTAAGAAAAGCTTTCTTGCCTCTACCGGTTTAATGAGATCTAACACCATCTCAAAACAAAAGGTGTCTTTTATTTCTAAGAAAGCTAGGGATAATTTGCCTGTTTTGGAACAAGAATGAAGTTGAACCATTCTGTACTCTTCATAATGGACCTTCATTTGTTTCCTTGAAATTTGAGAACAGGCTAGGTCAGGTTCAGCCCAGCAACCGCCCAAGCCCATATTTGTTAACAAATGTTATATGGGCAAACCAGGAAAGTTTAGCAGCACCCTGTGCCATCATGACTTCAGACAATTCTACCCTATAAGATAAAAGTTTGGGAGTAGCCCACAGGCGACGCCAATACATTAAAGGTTTAAGGCTCGTCACTTCTGAAATCGCCATTAATCCCGTATCTAATCAAAGCGGAATTAACAGGGTGCCCTGTGGTAGCCTGAAAAACTGCCTGTGTTATTGATTTTCCACCTTTGATAGAGTCTCAAGTTTAAAGTGACCCCATAACTCGGCGCCATATAGTGCGCCACCTCAAGCCTGGGCCTTGTAAATTTCTAATGCCGGGTTGACCGCTCTCTTGCTAGACCTACTAAAGACCTTCATGATGCCACCTGTCGATGGCGCTAATTTTAGTGTCGACTTCGTAATATGTGCCCCCCAGTCCATGTTTTCAGTGATGGTAAGGCCTAAATAAATAAAAGATGAAACTCTTTCAAGGGGTTTACCATTTAATGTAGGGTTTGGGCGTGTGCATTTTGGACTATTAAACACCATAAATTTGGTTTTCTGTAGATTTATTTCTAAACCTCTTTCCCTACAGAATAACTCAAATTTATCTAGGACCCTTTGTATCCCCATGTGTGATTTAGATACCAAGAGAGTGTAATCGGCAAACATCATTGCTGAAATTCTGCGGGAGGCTACCTTAGGGGCATCTAGGTCTTTTTTTGTTAGCAGGGCATCAATCAAGCCATTAATATAAAGGCTAAATAATGTTGGCGCGAGCACACAACCCTGGCGTACGCCACTTTTAAAGTGTATTGGTGCAGTAAGTTTTCCATCTCTACCATATCTTATTTGCGCATAGCTGTCTTCATGAAGTCGTCTAAGGAGTTGGATTAGATACACCGGAACCCCCATCTCACCAAGAACTGGCCATAGTTTTTCCCGTGGCAACAAATCGAATGCCGACCTCAAGTCTACAAATATTAGGTAAAGACTGCCCCCCTCCAGGCAGACGATCTTCCAGTACAACAGTTGCAATCTTAGTACTTGATCCAGGGTCGACAACCTTTCCCTGAACCCTGCCTGTAGGGAGGACAGTACCCCTTTTTCTTCCATCCAGGATTGTAGCCCGACGAGATAAGACGCGTGCAAATAATTTTTGGGAAATATCTACTAGACTAATAGGTCTGTAATTAGTTGGTAGGAGTGGAGAACCTTTTTTGAAAATCGGAATTATCTCCGCACCAAGCCAGCTGTGTGGAATCTTCATGCCCTGCAATATGGCATTAAAAAGTACACAAAAATACGGGGTCCAGATAGATGGTTCGCTCCTGAAGAGATCCCCAGGGATCTTATCCAGGCCTGGTGCTTTACCCAGTGCTATTTTTACCAATGCGCCCTCTATTTCCTTTAAACTTATACATGTACTCATACTACTATCAGGTTGAAAGTTGAATTCCCCGTTGCTTGTATGGCAATCCACTTTCGAGTAACAACCAGCAGTAGAGACACCCTCAAACATCTTTTCCTCAGCATAACGGGATTCAAAGTGCTCCCCCCAAACCTCTTCATCCAGGTTTGGTTCAACCGCTCTTTTGGGGATGGAAGAACCTGAATTCACAACACCCCAAAATCTCCTCATGTCTCTGTCCCCTAGGGCAGTTTTCAATGTATCCCAATTTTCCGTTTCCCACCTTTGTTTGGCTTCATGGACAACCACTTTATAAGCCTTTCTTGCGATTTTTATTTGTGGGCAATTGTTAGCTTTAATAGATACTACTAGTGCCCTTTTTTCCTTACGACAGAGACTATTGTACCAGGGGTGGGATGGCGGCCTATCCGGCCTAATGGTTTTGTTGGGATAGAAGAAGTTCAATGAGACTTCTCTTAATTTAGCATAATTCGTCTCGACCACTTCTAAATCTAAATCATCGCTGCTTTGGGTGTGTAGAGTGGACACCTCTACAAACACAGGGATTAGAGCGTTGTACAAACTACTCATATTATGCTGGGATTGATAAAAATCAGTCCATCGCACTCTCCTCCTACAGTTCGAGACGGTCAGCCTGGGGTCAATAGGGTTACCCGAGTGCACATTCTCAGAATTTAATGCTTTTAGTTCTACTGCTAGCGCATGGTGGTCACACTCTTACCGTGGGATAATTTTAAAATCGATCATCCTATCCCAGGAATTTGAATCAATTAAGATATAATCTAATAAGGACCCGCGATCCTTGCTATAGAACGTATAACCATTTGAAGTGCCAGAGAGTCATCTCCCATTGCATGCTCTTAGTGAGTGTTTTAAGACAAGACAATTCATCTGGATCACCAGGGGAGTCCATTTTTTAACTTTTGGGCATCTAGACTCTGGGATTTCCAGGAAATGATCCTCATCATGTATATTGTCAAAGGACAAACCCTCAAGTGGCTCGAACTGGCAGTTAAAGTCCCCGACAACGATGACCATTTGTTTTCCAGCAGTAGAACATAAGAACGCAGTTAATTCCTCCACCGTGTTAGCCTCTTTACCCCTAGAGGTAGGCCTTGAGTATACATTTATTAAGGCGACATTAGTCTTTGAGGGAAACTGCAGTTGGACACATAGGATGTCAATAGAACCTGTGTCAATTTACACAGCCGTACAACCCAGGTGTACACCTATCCATATAATAAGGCCCCCAGATGGTCTCCCTACTCCCCCTGATATTGCAGGAATACTAAAGGAGGCATAACCAGGATTAGTTACCTCCCCTCTTGCCCAGGTTTCCTGGAACATGCAGATCTCGAATTGGCTAATAAAAGATACCCAATCAGGGTCATCCAATTTGTTGTTTATGCCTGCTATGTTCCAAGACAGGACCCGTGTTACCTGGCAATTATGTAGATTCTTTTGAGCCGACACTAAGGGAGGCGGCTTCATTTGAGCTTTTGTTTGTTCAGTATCTTCCAACACATTTAGCCCTACAGGTATAAGGTGTTCAGAGTTTTCTAACTGGGCTAAATCACCTTCGGGATGGATACTACTTCGGGAGCAGCTCATGCTCCCTCTGACTAAACATTCCTCTCTTCGGGAATATAGCCATTTACCCTTATTCTCCAACTCCAATAATGTAGGACGTTTTTTCTCCTTGTTGAGTACGGGGGCTTCCTTTAGTCAATCAACACCTTCTAAGGGACTAAACCTATTTTCAGTAGGAATGTTAAAAATAGGTTGGTTTTGCCAGCGGGAGCCTAAATGTGGTGGTACAGGATTATTATAAATAAGTTGCCTTCCCATCTCCTGTTAGTGGCCATGCTGATAGGGCCTGTTGGGTGGGTAGAATTAACCTAAGGGAAATATTAAAATGCTGCACTTGTTCCTCCCATGCTCAGTAGCTAAAACTCTTTGAGTTATCTGTGGATTTCTATAATTAATTACTATGCATTCTCCTTGTATATCCTTATGTCTTCCGCCTATCCAACCCACTCTTCTTGTTGTTAGGATCTCTTCTGATTTCTCGTATCCAAAGTTGCTATGGTTCCCTAACCAATGGACACATTTATTCTTCAATTCTTGGTGAGATTCGGTTTGACCCTTTCTTAATTCCGGTACACCCGCAAGAATAACCACATAAGGAGTTGATGCAGGTGGTAAATTTATGATTGGAGGGCAATAAATCTGGTTATTGCGTTCTAAAACTAATGGAATTCCTTCCACATCCTGTCTAAGATTTTTATGTGCTTCCCCTTTTCTTTTGGACAGAGATGAACTATTATTTGCTACATTTATTTGCGCCGGGAGAGGCCTAGTTTCATTTTGCTTCCTGGCCTGTTGTACGCTGCCTGCATTTGGGTAAGAGACTCTTTCTTTAGAAATTGGACAAGAATTTACCAATTGGTTATCCGTTGTGACCTGCTGACATATCCTACCAGTAATGTCCTTAATAATCTCTCTGGATTTCATCCATTCATTCAAATTTACAGTCAGCCCATATAACCTTTCTAATAAGGGTCTAAGCTCCTCCTTAACAATAGCTCTCATTTGCATATGAAGATTCGTCGCCAATGATGAGACCCACCCAGGCTGGTCGTTTATATGACCTGTAATATCCTCAGGGGTGTTACCATCTATATAACCTTTTTTGGGGGTGGGGCCTTGCTGTTTTTTTCTTCTTACAAGCAGTTTTGCTTTGGGTTTTGGTTTAACTTTTCTATTTCTGCCCAACTGGATTGGGGTGATGGCCATAGGTGACTCTATGATCACTGCCTCTATAGATACTATTTGATCATTGGAGAGCTCTATTGCTGGCGCCTCTGTAGCCGATGTAGGACTGAGAGCCATTGTTTCTATTTCTAAATTTGGGGTGATAGATAGATGTCAATCAGTCCCTTCTATTTCTGTGTCCACAGCTCCCAGGGCTTTCCCTAGCATCCTGTCTATAGAAGTAGGCTTTGAGCTTGTTTTGGGCAAAGCTAAAGTTTGTTTCTTCTCCACACAAACCAGTTTCCCCATTTTGCAGACTCTTAACAATTTTAGGGGAATAGTTATACACTCCACCACACCATTAGAATATGATCTAGACACACAATATTTTCCCTGCTAACATACAACACTAGCTTTTATACTTCTCAAAGCACCAAGTCAATACAGTGGATATCTAACTTGGTGAAAGTCAACAGTAACTCATGTCCAGGATCCTCATTATGAATTTTAGGGGGGATGCCCAGTCCAGCCTCCTCCGGCCTCTGACGGGTGCGGACAGGCCTGCCCTTGGCCTGGGCTTTGCCCGGGCAAGCCTGCGGCGTCCCGCGCAGCGGGAGGGCCGGTTTTGAGGGTCTCTGGCACCCTCCAACAGTGTCACTTACTCTGCGCCTTGCAGAGCACTCTGGGGCTTGTAGTTTTAGGTCTCCAGCTGGACCGGCAGCTCCGCTCCCCTCAGCGGTGTAAATGGCGGCTGATAAGGTAGACTCGCACTTGTTCCCCGTGATGATAGCTGATGGTGGCCGTTCCCCTTACGGCTTGGTCAGGTTTTGTAACGTCCCGTGCTGCGGGAGGGCCTGGCCGGTTTTGAGGGCCTCTGGCGCCCTCCAACAGCATCACTTGCTCTGCACCTTGCAGAGCACTCTGGGGGTTGTAGTTTTAGGTCTCCAGCTGGACCGGCAGCTCTGCTCCCCTCAGCGGTGTAAATGGCGGCTGATAAGGTAGACTTGAGCTGGTTCCCCACAATGATAGCTGATGGTGGCCGTTCCCCACACGGCTTGGTCAGGTTTTGTAATGTTGGGGAACCAGATTCGAGGCTCGGCGTCGGCTCAATATCCGGTGATTTCCGGCAAATCACTTCATCTCCCCCATCCGTATAAACTATGAATGGTGACGTTGTCTAATATAATGGGTGCTTATGTAAAGCATTGAAGTACCTTCTGGTCGAGTTAGAGCTATATAAAAACTGCTGAAAGGTGTCCATAGATAGAAAAAACAAAGCATTAACACAAAGAATGTTTCTCTATAATATTCTGGGCCAGTGCAGGGTTTACATGACAATCGCCTTGCATCTTAGTTCACTAATTGTTTATGTATACTTATGATCACTTTTAATAAAGTGCTTTTCAGTGCTTCAGTATAATGTGACTTATTAATGTCAAGGGTTCCACAGGCTAAATAAATAAACCTTTTTGAATTCTGAAGAAACGCTATCATATTTTACGTGCTGTTTGGTCAATGATTTACATAGCAAACATTTTCAGGGATCGGCTTGTGCACGGGCTCTAAGATCTTAGCCAGACCCTTGGCTCGGTTCTCGCTCTCCCCATTAACTTGTTGGATCACCCAACTCTAGTTACTGGTAAGTAACTTTCCTACTCCTTCATGAGATACTCTCTGGTATTTATAATATGTAGAAGACATAGAGGAAGCTTAACTGACACATCAGCGGGAAAGAGGATCGTAGAGAAGAAAGATAATCCTCAAGTAGAGGTTCTGCTAGGAAGCTTGCCCCACCAGACCATCCACCAAGGAGTCACAATCAATGCATTACTGTGTAAATGAGCAATACTGGCAAGTACATCTCTGTGTAGCTAGGTGAGCCATGCCTAATCAGGTCCTAGTCATGTAATCTTACTTTCCCGTCAACTGAGGGCTCCCATCAAGATTTAATATTTGATAGATTCAGTGAACTATTAATCTTCCTGCTGGGCACGCTGCATGGGCAGGCAGTAGGTGTCAATCCAAATCAAATGCCACTATGCCTCACATTCCCCTCTACCCCTTGCAAATGTTTGTCTCTGTCTGCTGAGTTTCTTCTTAGAGAGAACATGCTACCAAGCAGGCTCCTCATCCTAAGCATCACCTTTTAGTTCCTTACGTGATGAGTCTGAGGAAGGTTTCTACGCTCAAGTCCCCAAGTATAACCAGGCTTCACCAGGTCTTTGTATCCTGATTATGACCTGCCATAAAATAAATAAATGTAAATTGTATCCCTTTATGGACAACTGCATGGGTCAGGCTGGAAGTCTTGGTAGAACTGGATCTCCAATAATTCTGCCACCATACATGCTGAAGAACAAACAGTTACTAAGTGACCCTCTGTGTTCCTCTCCACTCACCTCCTATCCATTGGCTCCATCCCAGAATCTGGAGAAGAACAGCTAAGTCTGTCTGTCCCACCCTATGTCCAGGAAGGATCCTCTGTGAGTTTGACTCTGAAGGTCCTGAGAGTGTTACAGTGATATCCGCACAGAGCTATCCTTGTTTGGCTAAAGGTTCCAACACGCAGTATCGCTTGCACTAAAAGACGACCTTCTTATGGTCACAGAGGGAAAGATCTGAAGAGCTTATTCAATATGCAGATATGGCAGCCAAAGTGGTGGATTGTGGGTAGCTGAAGATTAATCGAGGGCAAGTAGAAAAAGCATACCTCTGTCTAGCAGAAGACAGAGTTACATATTTCAGTGCCAATCCGTTCCACCCACGAATAAATGTTTAGAATGCATATTGTTATTGCAGCAAGAATGGGCAAGAGTAACGTATTTTACGCTCTAGTAGATGACTTACATATCATGTCTCTGTGGCTTAAGTTAGAGTTGGGTGGCCATGGGAAATCCTCCGAATTCTGGACGAAGTGTCAAATCTGGACAAGAATTCACAAGTGCAATTTCCAGAACCATAAGATCTGAATGTCCACCACCATGGAGCTAGGGTAATAGAGGAAATTCCACCGGTGGATTCTCCTACCAGTGTCATATTATGTCCAGAAATTGGAGGGTTTCCATTCTCACCAAATTCTGACTCCGGGCCCAAGCAATATATTTATATTTGCAGTTTTCAATACAAACTTGACATGAAGACCAAGGATCGGATATCATTTTTGCACAGGCTAAAAATAGACTAGCTCTTGCCCAGCACCACCAGCATAAAGGCCCTACTCCCCTTCCTAGCATAATCACTGGCTTCAAAAGCCCCAGTCCCCACCATTGCTCAGTGCCCACAAAGACCTTCTTGCAAAGTTCTCGCACTCCTGTTCTCGTCTCCATATTGAAGAGTTCTGCATGGTAACATCCTGATCTCCTTCAAGGGTTTCTTCTCTGTAACTGGTGAGTGTTGCAGCTCCTCATGGCTTCGTTACCAACGGACCACAAGGTCTTTCAAATACGCACTCACTTAACGCGCATCAATGGTTCGTGACTTGGACACGCTCATATGCCAACACGTCTTTCCAGCCTAGCAACCCCCATTGGCTCCTGACGTGAACTGCATCCTCGCGGCCGAGGCTGTATTATAAGGCTTCCATGGCGCTGAGTTCATATCGCATTTGTGCAGCCGATGGATGAGACCTCGCTCCTTCCGTCCGCCCCCGCCAAAACCATTAAGATTGAATCGAGTTGAGGTAAGCGGGAAGTGATCCCTTGTGGGTACTCTTGATAGATCCCTCCCCTTCACGGGTCACGACTTTGTGTTTTATTTCAAGGCTTATTTCAAGTCGAGGTTAGCCCGATGGAGGCCTTTAATTTAATTTAATTGAACTAGGACACTGCCTCTCTTAGGTGATCTTTTCAATCACGAGTCCCCTCTTAGCCATCATTATTATCCGCAGAGGTACCCGCCACCCGACACGTTGTTTAGCATCTGTTGGTAGCGGTAGTTCCCCCCTCGCACCTGCGCTTTTATCTAAGAGGTGTCAACGTAATTCAACATATCGGCGTTTACCTCACACTACAAGGGGTGATCCATTTATATCCTTTTTGGGTCTCGCACACAGCGCATAGGCACTTTCCCAAACGTATATGACTCACCATGTTCTCAGTCACACGCGGATACACCACGTGGCTGTACTATTCTGCCCGGACGCTTATACTCCATCAACCTAGACAGATGATCGCTAGTTAACAAACACTGCATTATGGGCAACACCTAACTAGGTTTCCCATTTCCTTTCCCTCCACTGTTTTCCTGTTCCCTCTCCTTCCTCCCAACTCCCACCACTATTCCTTCCCCCCCCCTTCCTTTCTCCCCCACCCCTTCCCTTCCCCCCCCCCCCCTAATTTTGTTTTTAGCAGATAATTAGCCATTGCGCTAATCTGCACCTGGCTTTGAATTATCCAGCCTTCTCTTTACCGAACATTGGGCCATTTGTGCCTCAACACAACAGGCCTTGACTCAACCAGCCTCGCTAGGGTGAGTAGCCCAGACCCTCCACACTTTTCACCTAAAGGTGTAATTCACTGCACCTGCAAGTCTCTCTTACACACGCCTCATTATGTGTTTCAGACTGTGTACATACAACCATCATCCCCCACATCCTTGTCGTGAGGAAGACCCGCCGTGAACACCAATTGGGGCACCATAGGGTCGAAACGTCAACGCATTATCTAGGTCCAGTCTCACCGGGGTTCTGTACTAAGAAAGATAGAAACTCCTGGATTGCAATCAAGCTCTGGCCTTTTCAAAAAACGATTGTATATAGAAATTTGCTTACACTGAATATATTGCCCACTACTTTGTCACCATGCACAACTGTCACCCATAGACGCTTTTTGTACATGATTACATTTCAGTCTTTTTATTGTAATAAATTGTATTACTTATCATTGAATTAAGTAATTCTGATAAACACTTGATCAAATCTCGTCCAGCGCAGAACTGATTCATTGAGTACAGTCTTTGAAGTTTTGTGTGTTAGAGAGCGTACCATTTTGATTGCATTTACTGTACCAGTAATTAATGTTTGCTCTACCCGACAGAACCATTTTTTCCTTAATCGTCTAATTACCCAGGTTCTGAGGGTCACCCCTTTTTTCTGAACCATTACCTACATCATAGTCACGTACACGTGTGCTGGGACATATATGTGCACGCTCATACGCACACACATTCCATGCGCACACATTTTTATAGTGTCACACACTTTCAATTTCTATAACACACTCACTCACACCTCAAACCATTCTCACACACCTTCTGTTATGTTGTATAAACGTTCACAAACACATATGCCCTAAAACTGATGCACGTACACACACTGACACTGCCAAGCAGACATTCACAAGACGCCATCGGAAACTGGTTTCCATGGGGTATAACGAACCAGTCAGTGAGCGCACAAGGAGGCATTTTAAGGAAGGGTTGTGGGAAGGGAGCATTGCCAGAGAGAAGGACTCACCTTCCAAACAGTGCTTCATTTGTAAAAAAAAAAAAATAAGAAATACAAAAAATGAGTGCAGTGATCCAGTTTTTTAGGCGCTAGCTAACCCAGAAGGATACTTGGGTTACCAAATACCAAGGCAGTCTGTTCTTGATTGCACTTCCTGCCCGGGCTAAGATGACACGCACTGAAATGGTGCAAGAAGGCTGCGCATCCGATCCGAGAAAGTGATTTTTTAAATGCTTTCTGAGAGGCCCAGCACCCCGAGCCAGACAGCCAGCCTCTGAACAGTTTCAGCGAGTGAACCCCCCCTGCCCCCACCTCTTGTGTTTCCTTTAGAGTGGCGCAGAGGTGAAATCCTTGCATGAAGGCAGAGATTTCACCTAAGCACTTGATGGGTTGTGAGCATGGGGTGTGAAGATGTGCACAGCAGGGGGAAGGCATGGCCAGTTAAGGTGATGCTTTTCCTTTGTAAAGGAATTTCTGCTGGCATCTTAGCCCAGGGTGTGCTGTCTGTGCACTTGTATAGATGTGTATTCCATACAAGTGCACAGACAGCAAACCCTATGACGCCAGCAGGAATTAATTTACAAAGGAAAAGCTTCACCTGCCCTGGCCATCCCTTTCCCCCTGCTGTCTGTGCATTTGACCCACATTGATCTACACAGTGAGACCTTCAGGAGGGGTTGGATACCAGGACACAGTGCTGCTGATCAGCCAGACTCCGCAGTATAGTATCAGAAGAGCAGGCAGCAGTTTTTAGGTCTCGCCTGGACATCGCATCCGAAGGATGCGTCCAGGCTGGAGACTTAAAGCTGTCTGACACGGGGGAATGAGGGACAAGAAACTGTGACGAGCTTATCCTTGGCTGGATTCAGCTCCGTGCACGCGCACCAACATTCACGCATGCGCACATCACAGCCACACGCATACACAGCACTCACGCATGCGCACATACACACGCATACACAGGCACACCCCCGTCACCTACACGCATACACAGAGACCCCTCCACACACACCAGCCCCTCTCCTCTCGGGTCCACACACACGCACACGCATTTACACTTACACAGACACGCAGGCACCCAGACAGGCAACCCCCCCCCGTCACACACACGCATACACACAGACTCCAGGACACATACACATACACACACACATGCACGCTCACACACATACACAGTCCGCCGCCGCGCGCGCGCACACAGATGCCCCCCCCCCCCCCCCCCCCCAACAAGGCGAAGCCCCACTCACCGGCATCCTCAGTGCAGCGGCTCCCACCGGCAGCAAGACTCTTCTTCCCTTCTTCGGCACCGGGGCGCAGGGTAGGCTCCTGCCTGCTCCGGTGCGCCAAACAATCGCGGCTCTTCCGTGGGAGGCGGGGTAGGCTCCCGCCCTCCTACTTCCGGTTGTCCCGCCCGGCCTGCCTGACTTCCTGGTCGCAGGCCGGCGCAAAACGCTGCATAAAAAATGCGCGCGTCCCCTCCAGCAGACAGCAGCTGTCATCACATTGGAACAAATAACTCGGATTGCTCCATGTGAATTATTAAAACTGGTTCAGAACTGTTCAAGCCAGCAACTGCTCAAAATACCAGCCTGGTCTTAGTTCCCCGATAGTCCACTCTTCTACATGCATGTAGAGAGAAGATTTTATACAAAGTGGGGCACAAGACTTGATTTTTTGTGATCTCGCAAACGAATTTACAACACTTAACCCTTCTAGACCACTTAAAAAGTGTAATTTATAAGTAACAATTCATGAGATTAGCAACAGCCCTTGAGTTATTAAATATACTAAAAGTAAAAATGATGTATTCCCCCTTGGCAATAAAGACAATCCTATTTTAAATTCAGGCCATTATTCCAAAAATAATGAAGCAGTCCATACAGAAAGCCACTCCGCCAACAAGAGGCAAGACAGGTTTGAAGAATGCTGCTAAAACACAATCTTTAGCCCTAGTCCCCAACGGTCAATCACCCAGGAATTAAGTTGGATGAGTACTGACAGTACTCTGAACTGGTAATAATAAAAAACGGATACTAAAAAGGTTTCCTAAGGGGCTGTATGTCCATGTTTTAGCAAGTAAAAAATGAACCGAAACACAAAAAAAACCTAGAGTAAACTTGTCTGCAAATTATTTGGTGAATTTGTTCTCTAGAAAATGGAATATTAGTCGATTTTAAACGCTAACCTTCTGAGAGTCAACAAACCTCTGTGTTAAAGGCAATGTCCATATGTGCCAGGCACTGGCTACAATTCGCTAAAACTGAAACTAGGTCTGTGTCCTCTATTCAACAGCAATTACCATTGTCTCCAGGCAGGGATTGTTGTAGGTTGAAGGGAATTATGGGTCATCCATTTGTTTTTGCTTTCAGGTCTTAAGTAAGGAGGAGCCATTGCTGAGTGGAGGTGAAATGATTACTTAAGGGACTGCATTTGAAAATTGCTGGACACCAGATGCCTTACTCAGACTTCTCCAGCTTGGGGAGAGGATGTGGCCTAATGGTTAGATCTGCTGACTTTGTAACTGTTTAACCAGATTTGAAACTCAGCCTCTGCACAAAATCCTGTGATACTGGGCAAATCATTTAATCTTCGGCTACCTCAAAAAATGTATAATGTGTGTTTTCATGTATAGGGCACTGATGCGCCCAGACAAGTTCCAAACCAATTGCAAAAAGTAAACTATCTAAACTCTCAGTGACATCTTTCGAATTTGAAACTGGTTTCTCATGCTCACCCTTGTTTACAAACAAATTAGTAAGAAATTGCATTCCATTGTGATATAAATAATTGCAAGCAATGCCCGGTTTGCCAAGACACCACTGGAGCTAACCTTTGGTGCTCATGCCCATGACACCATAACAGGCAAGCAAGCCCCGGCTTGCATCAGAATGGACAAGGGCACACATCGTGTCAAGCCAGCACAAGTAGAACCACAGTGTTCTGTAAATGCCAATACAGTACAGCACAGCACAACACTTGAGACATGAGCTCAGGGCCCACATGCAAAAAAAATGGATCTATGGTCACTCTATTGAGGGCATCATTGTTTAACCCTCTTAATAAGGTGTTGACTGCTGTTAATCACTCAATTCAAAATTATGAGCTGAACAAAAAGCAAGGATGTTTAATGTGGTCAAAGGGCAATTAACAGTGGGCAGTGCCCATCAGAATATGGACTGCATGACTGTCCTGACACAATCACACACACTATGAGTAACAGAGACAATCTATCTGTCCTCAGCCTGTTGCAGATCACTGTTTTTGACTTTCGCATGATATAACAAAGGCTGCTTCTCAGTTTCCGCGACCGCGCTCCGGTTACCGGCGTCTTGTGTTTTTTCTTTTTTAATTGCGAGCCTTATATTTTCAACATTTTTCAGTCTCAATTAAGTGCATACTATTATATAACTGAGTTAAGCAGCATTTATTGAAAGTAATATTTATAACTTCAAGCATTCAAGTATCACCCCATGCCCTGGTGACATTGCCGCATGTTGCTCAAAATGTGTCAGTTTGCCATGTTCTCTGTTTACGCAGCCTGTATTATTCTTATTATACATGAATCAAGATTCGTTTATTTATGCTAACCTTCTATAACTGAAGTTTTTGTAAGGCACAGATCCACTATTGAATTAATTCAATGTGTTCTCAAACGGGATGGCTAAGGAAAAGTGAAGTGAAGCAATGGGCCGTGGAGAGTGCGTGCAGAGTGAGTGCAGAGTGACAGTGAGTGCGGAGTGACAGTGAGTGCGGAGTGACAGTGAGTGCGGAGTGACAGTGAGTGCAGAGTGACAGTGAGTGCAGAGTGATAGTGAGTGCAGAGTGACAGTGAGTGCAGAGTGACAGTGAGTGCAGAGTGCGTGCAGAAACAGTGAGTGCAGAGTGCGTGCAGAGTCAGAGTGAGTGCAGAGTGACAGTGAGTGCAGAGTGAGTGCAGTGACAGTGAGTGCAGAGTGACAGTGAGTGCAGAGTGCGTGCAGAATGACAGTGCGTGCAGAGTGACAGTGCGTACAGAGTGCGTGCAGAGTGACAGTGAGTGCAGAGTGCGTGCAGAGTGACAGTAAGTGCAGAGTGCGTGCAGAGTGACAGTGAGTGCGGAGTGACAGTGAGTGCGGAGTGACAGTGAGTGCAGAGTGCGTGCAGAGTGACAGTGAGTGCAGAGTGAGTGCAGAGTGACAGTGAGTGCAGAGTGACAGTGAGTGCAGAGTGACAGTGAGTGCAGAGTGACAGTGAGTGCAGAGTGACAGTGAGTGCGGAGTGACAGTGAGTGCAGAGTGCGTGCAGAAACAGTGAGTGCAGAGTGCGTGCAGAGTGGCAGTGAGTGCAGAGTGACAGTGAGTGCGGAGTGACAGTGAGTGCGGAGTGACAGTGAGTGCAGAGTGACAGTGAGTGCGGACTGACAGTGAGTGCGGACTGACAGTGAGTGCAGAGTGACAGTGAGTGCGGAGTGACAGTGAGTGCGAAGTGACAGTGAGTGCGGAGTGACAGTGAGTGCAGAGTGACAGTGAGTGCAGAGTGACAGTGAGTGCAGAGTGACAGTGAGTGCAGAGTGACAGTGAGTGCAGAGTGACAGTGAGTGCAGAGTGACAGTGAGTGCAGAGTGACAGTGAGTGCAGAGTGACAGCAGAGTGACAGTGAGTGCAGAGTGACAGTGAGTGCAGAGTGCGTGCAGAGTGACAATGAGTGCAGAGTGACAGTGAGTGCAGAGTGACAGTGAGTGCAGAGTGACAGTGAGTGCAGAGTGCGTGCAGAGTGACAGTGAGTGCAGAGTGACAGTGAGTGCAGAGTGACAGTGAGTGCAGAGTGACAGTGAGTGCAGAGTGCGTGCAGAGTGACAGTGAGTGCATAGTGACAGTGAGTGCAGAGTGACAGTGAGTGCAGAGTGACAGTGAGTGCGGAGTGACAGTGAGTGCGGAGTGACAGTGAGTGCGGAGTGACAGTGAGTGCGGAGTGACAGTGAGTGCGGAGTGACAGTGAGTGCGGAGTGACAGTGAGTGCAGAGTGACAGTGAGTGCAGAGTGACAGTGAGTGCAGAGTGACAGTGAGTGCAGAGTGACAGTGAGTGCAGAGTGACAGTGAGTGCAGAGTGAGTGCAGAGTGACAGTGAGTGCAGAGTGACAGTGAGTGCAGAGTGACAGTGAGTGCAGAGTGCGTGCAGAGTGACAATGAGTGCAGAGTGACAGTGAGTGCAGAGTGACAGTGAGTGCAGAGTGACAGTGAGTGCAGAGTGACAGTGAGTGCAGAGTGACAGTGAGTGCAGAGTGACAGTGAGTGCAGAGTGACAGTGAGTGCAGAGTGACAGTGAGTGCAGAGTGAGTGCAGAGTGACAGTGAGTGCAGAGTGACAGTGAGTGCAGAGTGACAGTGAGTGCAGAGTGCGTGCAGAGTGACAATGAGTGCAGAGTGACAGTGAGTGCAGAGTGACAGTGAGTGCAGAGTGACAGTGAGTGCAGAGTGACAGTGAGTGCAGAGTGACAGTGAGTGCAGAGTGACAGTGAGTGCAGAGTGCGTGCAGAGTGACAGTGAGTGCATAGTGACAGTGAGTGCAGAGTGACAGTGAGTGCAGAGTGACAGTGAGTGCAGAGTGAGTGCAGAGTGACAGTGAGTGCAGAGTGACAGTGAGTGCAGAGTGCGTGCAGAGTGACAGTGAGTGTAGAGTGACAGTGAGTGCAGAGTGACAGTGAGTGCAGAGTGACAGTGAGTGCAGAGTGACAGTGAGTGCAGAGTGACAGTGAGTGCAGAGTGCGTGCAGAGTGACAGTGAGTGCAGAGTGACAGTGAGTGCAGAGTGACAGTGAGTGCAGAGTGACAGTGAGTACAGTCACTCAGCACCACCACATTATCAGTCAGAACCACCACAGCATCACTCAGAACCACCACAGCACCACTCAGCACCACCACAGCATCACTCAGCACCACCACAGCACCACCATAGCACCACTCAGCACCACCACTGCATCACTCAGCATCACCACAGCCCCATTCAGCACCACCACAGCATCACTCAGTACCACCACAGCACAAATATGTTCTCTCAATGTTTCAAGCTTTATTACAAATGTCACAAAAAGATGTTAATATTTCACTTCTGTTCTTGGATTTTGTTACAATAAAATACACTGAACATAATCTTCACAAAAGTTATTTACAAAAGTTTAAGCTATTGCCATTATAAATTACAATCACTTTTATTAAGTATTAAAAAAATTAAAAGCCATTGTTATTTGTAATATCAATACATCTAAGTCACGTAAATACAAATGTTGCATTACAAATGCTATAGGTGTCACATTTGCGAAAGTTATAACTATTGGCATTGTAAATGACAAAGCTATTAATATAGCTATTTTCAAAACCAACACATAAATGAACATTTGGTGAATTTTCATTAAAATATTTGACTTTTTTACTAAGATATTATTATACTGTTTTATGCAAACAAAATTTAGATACTGCATAAATAACTTTAATAAAACATATGTTATATGAAGCTTTTTATGTAAAAAAAAACTATAGCATAAAGCAAAAAACAATTGCCATTTACAATGCTAATAGCTCAAACTTAAATAATGCGAGACCTATTGCATTGCAAATGCTTGTTTGTGTAAGTTCCAGTAACTTAAATGCATTTTTCAGCACAGCATTACCTACTGCCTACATATCTAGGTTACTGTGAATGTTGTTCTTGACTTACATACATAGAAACCTCAAAGAGGACAGTCCCCTCCAAATATGCAAATGTAGTGTAAGTTTGTAGTGTTCATTTTTTTTTTGGGGTGCTATTGGGTAATTTTAGAGTTCAGGGTGGGTGTGGGTTTTAGGGTGCCAGTGAGTAATTTTATGGTTCAGGGTGGGTTACGGGTGGGTTACGGATTGGGGTGCCAGGGGGTAATTTTAGGGTTCTGAGCGGGCATGTGTTTTGATGTGCCAGGGGTAAGCTTAGGGTTCAGGGCAGGTGTGGGTTTTGGGGTGTCAGGAGGCAATTTTAGGGTTCAGGGTGGGTATGGGTTATGAAGTGCCAGGGGGGAATTTATGGTTCAGGGTGGGTATGGGTTATGGGGTGCCGGGGGGAATTTATGGTTCAGCATGAGTATGGGTTTTGGGGTGCCAGGGGTAATTTTAGGGTTTAGGCTAGCTGTGGGTTTTGGGATGTCAGGGGGCTATTTTAGGGTTCAGGGTGGGTATGGGGTCCCAGGGGACATTTTAGGGTTCAGCGTGGGTATGTGTTTTGGTGTGCCAGGGGTAATTTTAGGGTTCAGGGCAGGTGTGGGTTTTGGGGTGTCGGGGCAATTTTAGGGTTCAGGGTGGGTATGGGTTATGGGGTGCCAGGGGGGAATTTATGGTTCAGGGTGGGTATGGGTTATGGGGTGCCGGGGGGAATTTATGGTTCAGCATGGGTATGGGTTTTGGGGTGCCAGGGGTAATTTTAGGGTTTAGGGCAGGTGTGGGTTTTGGGATGTCAGGGGGCTATTTTAGGGTTCAGGGTGGGTATGGGGTGCCAGGGGACATTTTAGGGTTCAGCGTGGGTATGTGTTTTGGTGTGCCAGGGGTAATTTTAGGGTTCAGGGCAGGTGTGGGTTTGGGATGTTAGGGGGCTATTTTAGGGTTCATGGTGGGTATGGGTTATGGGGTGTTGGATGGGAATTTATGGTTCAGCATGGGTATGGGTTTTGGGGTGCCTGGGGTAATTTTAAGGTTCAGGGTGGGTTTGGATTTTGGGGGGCAAGGGGGAATTTATGGTTCAGCATGGGTATGGTTTCTGGGGTGCCAGGGGTAATTTAAGGTTCAGGGCGGGTTTGGGTTTTGGGGCTCCAGAGGGGTGATTTTATGGTTCAGGTTGGTATTGGGTTTTGGGGTGCCAGGGGGTAATTTTAGGGTGTGGGGTGGGTATGGGTTTTGGGGTGCCAGGGGTAATTACAGATTTCAGGGCGGGTATGGGTTTTAGGATGTGAGGGGGTTAATTTTAGGGTTCAGCGTGGGTATGTGTTTTGGTGTGCCAGGGGTAATTTTAAGATTCAGGGTGAGTATGGGTTTTGGGGGGCAATGCATCAAACTAACAAAAATGTGTGCTTTAACTGTTGTCCAGTTTCAAATGCAGAATTCACCACATTTTTTTCTCAGCTTGACCTGAGCATTAACCGATCCTGATTATCTGCCATTTTAGCCCCGCCCATTGATTTACATTAGCCACGCCCCTTCCTCTGCCATGTTAGCCCCCCCCCGAAATTAAGACCTAGTTGCGCCCCTGAATTACTTCATGCCTTTCTGTTCCATAAACAGAATTCCCACTCCCTGCCGCTCTATCTGGAATAGAAATCCTGCTGCCTGACACTCTTGCTTTGGCAGATGGGAAAGATCGCTGCAAGAATTCTTTCAACGAACCTTCGATAAGAGACAATTCCCCGTCCTCATTGAAATCTCTTCTACTGCTGGAAACTATCAACAACAAAAAAAGCAACAAAAAAAAACACTGCGAAGTTCCGCCGGCGCCGCATTAGAATAAACTTTCATGTGCTCACTGCAGCATGTTAATGAAGGCCTGGGCGCGGGAGCATTAGGCGTCTGCCTCTCTTCCCTTTAATGTGCCTGCAAAGCCAGGCTCAGCGCATAATCTCCTGTTCTATGCTTTAGCATCTGCAGGAAGGCGCTGCCCCCCGGAGACCCTCAAAGCCTCCCCCTCGCCGGTACCCCGGATCAACACAAGCCTCCTTGTACCACTGATGCCTCCTTTCAAGGGGCATTGATCCGCGAGATGGACTAATGCGATCAAAGGCGGCGCGAGCTGGCAGCCACGTCACGGAGATTACTGGCACAAATCCACTCTAGACCAATCCGGGGAGACGCTGGGATCCAGGAAGGAATCCGACGCAAAGTGATGATGTCATCAGAGGTAGCACTTTAGAGGTTAGGGAGAGCATCACTATACTCCAGGAAACTGGTACTTTTTTTGTTACAATTTTTTATTGACATTTTGAGAAAATTGCATCATAAGTACAATAAAGTTAATAATTTATAATTTGAATGATATGAATAAATATACAGAATATATGGGGGGAAAAACAAAGAGAATGCATATATGATAAATACTATGCACCAATAAATAATACAACTATAAAGATAAATAGGGATACTATTGAATAAATATGGTGTGAGAAAACATTAATTATTGAAATAATGCAAGCAACATATAGAAGAGAGAGATAAGTCTTAAAGACTCATCAGACACTCGTACATTTAACTTAATCCTGCAGAGACAGGAGTCATAGTCTAAAGATACAAACCCACCTACCTCTGAAATGATAATTTTGATTGAAAAATAATAAGGTTGTTATAAATACATGCACTGTTGTGTGCGTGTATATTGCAAAGTTTTTGTTGTTGTTTTTTTAGTTTTAAATAATTTTAATTAGTATCATTAAATAGACCTTAGTGCCATAGTGAGAGGCATATGATACAGATCGTAAATGATGTGCACTACATATGCAATCATTTGCTTTAAAAAGGAGATGTATATTGATAATTATAATAAATATATTATTAGATTGAAAGGGAGAAATACCTAGTTAACTGTAATTAATAGATCAAAAGTGATAACCAATATATCTCATATGACATGCATCCACAAGCATTCTGACGTATTTTGATCTATATTACAAAGTTAGTGACAGATACTCTGTCGTTCATTGTTAGGATTGCTAATATCTTTGGTATTGTTGGAGGAATCTGCACAACATTTTGCACGCCACTAGCCTCTTCACTGAGGCGCGAATTCCACCGCTGTGCTGGACATTCCTATATTCCAATTGCGGGCGTGGTCATGACGGCTCCCGGCCGTCATGAGCACACGCCCACCGTGACTCATGACGGCTGGGAAGAGGATGGAGAACCCAGATAACTTTTATATTTGGTTTGGCATGCCAAGTTTTTGTAGATTGATGAGGGGCGTGGGGATAAATTAATAAAGGTGGTAGTGAAGGGATTAAAAAAAATGCATCTTTATTTTTTATTCCCATAGGAAATTTGGACTCCTCTATAGCAAAAACCTCTGAACGGGTTTACATCAAAATATCCACTTCTTTCAAAAAGGGTATTTTATTTTGATTCTATGTAAATCCGTTCAGTCGTTTTTGAGAAATTTGTGCTTGAAAAAGGTGTTTGTTCAGCTTGGAAGGGTTAATTCATTAGCATATCTTGGCTGTCAAACTCATGATCTGGAAAGTAGCAAAATCTTTTAATAACATTTTCATTTTTGATGAAATGTGATTGGCTGATGAAAGAATGAATTATTTTCTGCCCGCTCGAAATTTGCAAAAAAGTGCAAGTTTTGCACAACGAGAAAAAAATTCACCAAGAAATGGTAACATGCAATTGCCAGTCGAAGACTCAACAGTGGGTAAGTAGGTGCTCAGAGGCATGGAAAAATACAGACATAAATGAGGAAAAAACAGGTTAGTGGATTGTAAGCTTCTGAATTCTCAAAAATTTAAAGCATGCAGCTGCCATTGTTTAATAAGGAACGGACACAAATAAGTGAGAATTAAAAAAGAAAAGAACAGGGCACTCATTAAGGCACAAAACAGGTCAGTTGCAAACAGCACAAGTCCCCAGGCTGCAAGAACTGAGTTGCAAGAAATTTGTGAATTTCAAGGAAATACAAAATCGAGTTACGTGATCTACGGTTGGCTGGCGGCCGCTTGGGATGCACTGGTGAGTCTCTTCAAGGCCAGGGCCTGCGTCTAGTCCCTTCTGTGCACAGCTATTGCGTGCTGGCTAGCAACCATGCCCTGTATTCAGGTACCTGAGTGTTCACATCCCACTGCTCAATGTTTGTATATAACTTGTAATCTGTACTGTATCCATAGTGATGTAGCTAGTAAGGTGATCTATAATGTCACTGGTGCTGTGGTAGCCTGATGGCATATGTCATATAGTTTGGGAGGTCATGAGCCGTCTATTTGAGTGTGAGTTTTGTTTTTCCAGGCGACGTGTGAGTATTGGTACATGTAGCAGACGATAACTAGAACATTTAAAGGACTTTTGAATTGGAACCATAATGTTACCTTACCTGTGATTTTTTTCTGGGACTTTCTTAGTTTTTTTGTTTTTTTACATGTTAATGTTAGATTGTTTGCACTAAGTGAAACATGATGTTTTTTTAAATGTGTTTTTTGGGTGAATATAAATGTAAATGGTTAGATGGAGACCACTGTAGTTCATCAAGTACAAAGTTAGAAGATGTATCTTAAAGACTCCCCATGTCGGTGACTGTGCATGCTCTCGACTTACCCAGCCGGGTGGAGCGCTCTCCCAAGACTCCGCCAGTCTTGAGACTTCACCAGCCAGGTGTAACTCTATCCCCAGACTCAACCATTCTTGAGACTTGGCCAGCTAGGTTGAGCGCTCTCCCAAGAATCCTCCAGTCTTGGGACTTTGCCAGCCTTGCTCTTCAGCTCTTGATGTAGAGTGATGCACTCCGTGCATCTCATCTACAGCTCTTGATGTAGAGCAGTGCAGTGCATGCATCTTAACTGCAGCTCTTTATATACAGTGGCACACTGCATGCTTTTCTTCAATGCTACATGTAGAGTGGTGCATTGGATGTCTTGAATTTTACCTTCTTGATGTGGAGCAGTGCACCCCGTTCATATCTACACCTCTTAATGTGGAGCAGTGCACTGCATGCATATCTGCTCCTCTTGATGCAGTACTGTGTACAGAATGCACCATTTGCCTGCTGTTTGGGTCGGTGCCTGCAGTTTTTGATAAGAGGTTCACAGGATGGTAATAGAACTAGCAAAGCCCCACCGCCTCCGCGGTAATCCCCTGCCTTCAAACCCTTCAAGTGACACATGAAATATCAGATAAGACTTCAGCTCTGCCTGTCACTGCCACAAACTTGCTTTTGATAGTCTGCCTCAAGTAGAATTTCTTGGATTTCAAAGTCAGACTCTACCACAAGAGCTGTCTCCCTTTGAGCTGCAGAGAGTAGAAAATCTTCAACACCGCGAGAAGAATTCAAACTGGCATCTTGACTCAAGCGTTGAAAGCCTTTCATTGTTGCATGCTAACATGACACATATAATGAAAATCACTACGCGCCATCACTAAAACCCCTCTCCTCCCTTTACCTCTACCTATCCCTGAACACTAAAAAACCCGTAGCTTGCCTCTTCCTGCCCTACAACCATCAAAACCCCTTAACTCCCTTTACCCACTGCTACCCCCTAACAACTCCTGCCTCCCTTTAACACTACCAGAATTTGAACTGTAGAAAACCCTTACCTTACTTCAACCACCCCAGAACCCTCCTAAACCATTACCTCTATTCACCCCTGAACTCTAAAACCCCCTTTGCACCCTTTACCTCTTCCCTTTCCTGAATCTCAAAAACCTCTTACCTGTACCAGACCCTCAATCTTAAAAACCCTTTATCTCTACGTACCTCTGAACCATAGAATGTCCTTACTTCCCTTTAGCTTTACCCGCTCATGAACTCTAGAATCCCCGTAACGCCCTTTACCTCAACCTGCTACAAAACCCTAAAAGTCCCTTAACTCCCTTGACCTCTACCCACTACTGAACCCTACAATTCCTTTGGCACCCTTTACCTCTTTCCTCTTCTGAACCTTAAACCCCCCTTACTTCCCTTTCATTCAGCTTGCCTCTGAACCCTAACATCCTCTTACCTCCCATTACCTCGACCTGCCTTTGGACCTTAAAACCTCCTAACCCACTTTTACCTCCACCCACCCCTAAACCTTAAACAGTCCTTACCTTCCTTTACCCACCCCTGAACTCTAGAAATCCCTTACCTCCCTTTACCTCTACCCACCCGTGAACCCTAAAAAACCCTTAACTTAATTAACTCTGCCAACCAAATAAGCTTAAAAGTTCCTTACCTCCCTTTACCTCTTCCCACCCTTAAACCTTAACAAAAAACATACTTCCCTTGACTTCTACCCACACCTGAAAACTTTATTTTTTCAGTGTATGTAACTCTCTTGGCAATCTTTACCTTTACCCAACTCTGAACCTTAAAAGGCCTTTACCTTCACCTTCCTCTGAACCCTAAATCTCAGTTCCTCCATGTTCCTCTACCCGCCGAACCCTAAAAACCCTTGCTAGTCTTTACCTCTTCCCTCCGCTGAACCCTAAAAACCCATTGCCTTCCTTTGCCTCTAGTCACCTGTGAACCCTAAATGCCTCCTACCACCCTTTACCTCCACACGCCCCTGAACCCTAGAATCCCCTTACCTCCTTTTACCTTAACCTGACTCTAAATCCTAAAAGCCCTTACTTCCCTTTACTTGCCATACAACCCTAAAACTCCTCTCCCCCTTTACCTGTACCCACCGCTCAACCCTAAAAAACCCTTAGACTACCTCTGCCTTTCCCAGAACCATAAAACCCCCTAATTTCCATTTACATCTGCATGCCCCTGAACCCGAAGAACCTCCTACCGCACTTTACCTCTACCAACCCCTGCCCCCTAAAAACCCTTTACCTCCTTTTGACACTAACAGCATATGAACCCTGGAAACCCCTTACATAACATAACATAACATAACATAACATAACATAACATAACATAACATAACATAAGATAACATAACAGGTGTATTTGTAAAGCGCACAATTACCCGTAGGTGTCTTGGCGCTGATTATCAGATGTTTATTGATACCCAACTCAATGGTACTCATTTTATCGACCTCAGATGGATGAAAGGCTGAGTGGACCTGCTGGGATTTGAACCAATAACCATGAGGTCGAACACAGGCCCCTGCAATGGACGCATTAGTCCACTGAGCCAACAGACCAGGCTTTAGCTCTACAAGTCCTGAAACCTAAAAACCCAATACCTCCCTTTTCCTCGACCCGCCCCTGAACCCTAAAAACCTCTTATTCCTATTCTCTCTTAAAGCCTAAAATCACCTGACCTCCATTTACTTCTACCTGCCCCTGAACTCTAAAACCCCAAACCTCTCTTTACCTGTACCTACCCCCTATACCACTACTCACCTCTAAACACTAAAACCCCTGTATAGGTTTTTAGTTGAGAGGTGCAAATACCCACTTCAGGTTTTATGCACAATCCTTGTGAGGATGAACCACTAAAGTCACTGTTTGAACCTGAACTCAACCCCCTGGTAGGTATGCCACAGAGCAGATGGGCTTAATATAGAGGCAATATGTTAAGTATGTATACAGTAATGAAGTCAAAATGCAAAACAATAAAGCCCCACAAAAAGATTTATAAAAGTAGAGTAGATTTTAATGAACAATTCAATATGGGGAACTAGAGATTTGAACTTTATAATTTTTAGTAGAAATAACACCGAGGAACACAAAGTGCAAATGACAGTCAATGGTCACGGAAGCCCAGGACTTAGTTGCAAATTGACACTTACGGAGCACCGGTCACATACACCAACCAGGTTCATCCTAGGCAAAGATATTACCTTCTAGCTTTAGTCCTTCAAGTTCCAATCCACCACTGGAGTACACTTCAAAAGCCTTTGAGGACCTCGTTGGAGGCACTTAGAAGCTCAAAGGTTGGCAGGCAGATTCCAAACCAGGTCCAGTTGCCACAGATCAGCTGGGCAGTTGCAAGAAAGGCCTCTTGGCGCTTGTTGTGTCCCTGTAGCATAAACAGGAGGTCAGCCTTCTGACTTTCCACTTTTTTTTCGTGGGTACATGAGTGAGAGTAGGTCCAGTCCTTTTATGCTATTCTCGGGTCTCAGATAGAAGGTTCAATCCTCTTCTGATCTTACGCAGGAGTGTTCTGAAGTGGGTGCCTGGGATACCACATTTATGCCTAGCCTCATCTTGTGGGTGGGAATGACCCCAGGGTACACCCTAACCAATGGGGTAAGGTTCCTGGGGCTAACCCTATGCACTTTGGGCATTTTCAAAGTGGCTCAAGTCTTCTGCCACAGTGAACTTGGGCTCTGAGGGTAAGGTGTGCATGAGGAGTGTACTGTGATGATGCCAGTGTCTACCCACATATGCCAACATCCAGTTTTAGCCAGTCGCTGAACCCCCTACAGAGTGAAAAGTTTGTTAAATCAACACTGATCTTTCAGTATCCAATCAGTGGGCGCACATAGTATTTTGGCATTCTGTTTCCCTTCTTTGAAGTGACCTCACCCCCCCCCCCCCAAGCGTTATGTGTAAAGCCCTAGTAAACCTGTCAAACAGGATGTAACTTTCAAGCAGGATTTGACACTCCAATGTCAAAGGGGGCGCTCACTCTCAGCCCCATCTAGTGATCACTCGAAATCAGTTCTCGGGCAGCTCTCCCTCCCACTGGAGTTGGTGCCTGGCTGACTAGAAGGAATAATGGGGAGTGAGGCCCAGGTGTGAGCTGCATCTACCTGTGACAGGGGAGGTCCCTTTAAAGTACAACAAGGGTCTGGGCGCAGCCCCCAAGACATTGTGTCAAGGGGAGGAAAACACCTCCCCACCCCCAAGGCCCATTGTCCCTGTCCTGGGTGCAGTTCACACTTCAACGCAAGGGAGTCACCAAGCTGCCAGGTGGCAGTTGAATACTTAAAGAAAGATTTCCAGAGACTTTAGGCAGGGAAAGGTAACTTTCCTAAAAAATACCTTTTCTATAATTGTGAGACAAAATTTGACTTTACCATTACATTGGATTTTCTTTAACTATTAAAGCGAGTACTTGAAATATTTATCTAGCTGTTAGCCAATCTGAAAGTAGCATTTTAGGTGTTATAATGTAACCCAGTAATTCCCTGTGGAAGCAGCCAGCCTTGTTACAGTGAAAATAGCTTTTATGCTTTTTCCACGGTAAGGACATGTGCAGTATTACATTTCTACATGCCCTACTTTTAAATATCATGCACCGGGCTTTCCTTAGGGGGAGAATTAATATTTAAAAGGAAGGTTTAGGTTTATTAAAAGGTTTTGTTTTTTACAAGTGGAATTGGCAGTTTAAAACTACACAGCCAGGCAACAGTGGTAGCTCTGGAGACGTGCTTTCCTCGGTCATTGTAGTGGATGAAACAATGAGTAGACCGGGTGTAGCCTAACGGTTAGGGCGGTGGACTTCAAATCTGGTGGAACCGGGTTTGAGTCTCGGCAACAACGCTCCACATCCTGTGATTCTGGGCAAAGCACGTTATCTCCCCGTGCCTAACAGAAATGAATGTGTCCTCATGTAACGCAACTGGTGCTCATGTTAAGCGCTCTGATACCTGATTTTGGGTCAAGTTCGCGCTATATAAAACTTTGGGGAAAAAGAGTGCTGCAGCCCACTGGTGACATTTAACATACAGGCCCTGTGTACGCTTTGTACAATATATTAGGTTCTTATTGGTAAGTTAAATAAGCCCATCGGGAGCATACCAATTTTACTTGTTGAAATGAGTCAGCAGGGCTAGCAGGGGTAACGTGCACGAGTTCTATAGGTAGCAAAAATAGGGCTCATCAAAACGGCATACATATTTGTAAAAAATGGGGGTTACCCAAATTTCCAAGGGGGTAGCATGGAACCAATCGGGCAGGCCAAACTTCGGAGGACATGTGAAGCACTCACGCAGTACCAACAGACAACACAACAGGCACGCCACAAAGAGGCAGGACACCAGTTTAAGTTGGAAAATTAAGAAGTTTAGTGTCTCCAACCTGCAAAGCAAAAATGCATCAACAGTGGTATCATAACACGGTGCCAACTGGCACCAGAGCCAAGTGTATCAAGGGGATTATTTACATGGGGAGTAAGGTCTGAGTCTGTAAGTTCATAGCTGCAAATAAAGAGGAATGTTTAAAATGACATTAGATCTGGGGCCAATCTGGCGAGGCCAACTCAGACTCTCATCCTTAGGGGTAGGCTGTAATTGCAAAATACCACATTAGCATAGATATACATCATGCACGATAACGCCAACCCAACCCCTGTAAGGGAAAAACATCAGGCTCCCTCTTCACTATGGGGGCCCCGCGAAACAACTCCCGCTGGCTTTGGGCCTCTCCCAGGCTCCCCCCCCTTTCTCAGGGTCCCGGGGCTCTCCACAGTAGGGCGCAGCTCTCCTTTCCGGGGGAGGGGCAGGCACCGGCAATGTGCCTCGAGGCCCCCCCTTCCCGTGGCGTCACTCTGGCCCCTCCTCCTCTCGGGGGCCCGGGGGGGGTCACTACGCCTCTGGGCGGCCCAAGCGGGGCTCCCTCGTCCTCACGGGAGCCCCACAGTCTCTCTGCTCCTCCGGCCGCCTCAGGCTGGGAGGCGGGGCTGGCACCGACAGTGTGCCCCGGCCCCGCCTAACTCACCGGCCCCTGTCTCAGGGGCACAGACCGGCGGGGTGGCCTCCCGCTCCGGTCGCTTCTCCCGGGGCTCCCTGCTCTGCACGGGGGCCCCGCAACGGCGCTTCACCCGGGTCCCCCTCCTACCTCACGGGGACCCGGGGCTTAGACTCGGCTTCTTTCTGCCTTCCCGGACACCCAGGCCGGCAGCCAATCCCTGCGCGGCATTGGCGGGGATGGGCCGATGACGCGGCCGGGCGCCCCCGTCACGTGACGTGAGTGTCGGCAGCCTCAGGGCCTGATGCGGCCCCTTTCTTCACTTCGGCGGCCCTCTCCTGGCACTGGGGGCAGCCGCAACGGTGCCCACAGCAGTGGGGTGGGGTCCCCACGACAGCGCCGGGCCGCGGCAGTGATTTCTGCCTATTTACCACCGGCGCAAGGCAGCGCCAACACTCCTAGGGCTGCGGCGGTGATATTGGCGGCAATAAGGGGTAGGCTCCCTCTAATTAATTCTTTGGAACATCAAATCAGCGCGCCAATGCACGGCGCTATTCTACTCAGAAAGAGGGCGCTTTTCACAGCGCTTAGCTCCTCTCCTCGGGACACACAACTTCGGCGCTTCCAGCACACAGCGCTAGGCAGGCAGTTCCTCACAGCGTCAGAGCTTCCACAGGGGACCACAACTTCCTTGGGGGCATCAACCTCCCCAGAATAGCACTTGATAGGCAGTACCTCACAAGGGGCAACAGTTCCTCCAAGCAGCCCAGGGGCACACTCCTCACCTCCTGGGGCTTCTGGTGCGCTGGCGCAGTTCCAGGTCCACACAGCGTCAGTGTCCTGGGTAGGGGCCCTCCTTTGTCAGGGGCCCGTGGGGACAGCAGAGGGGAGGGTTCTAGGGGAGCAGGGCCCAGCTCACAGGCCCATGTGGCGGTAGAACCTCACAGCAGGTCCCCTCTCTTTCTTGTCCCCAGCGCTGACTGACTCTCTAGTGGCACTTCCCCCTTACTTATACCCTCCTCCCAGGCAGTGCCAGAACCTTCTAGAATGTTGGCAAAGCTGGCCTAAACTGGCTCAAGGGGAGGGGGTGAGCACCCTGAGTGCCAGGCTTTCCCTCCAAAAGCTAGGGGTGGCTGGGTAATATTACCTAGACCGCTGACCTATGCCAGTCCGGTGGCAAAACCCATGGCCATGGCATCCATTTTAAACACAGTACATTTTAGTCAGGTGCATTTTTAAAATGGGGAAATGTACAAGTGCTCACACCATTCATAGCATTACAAATTTAACAAGGTGTCTCACACCACTCATGGCCTATACAGGTTTAATCCCATGGGGGAGAGATCCTAAACAAGGGGGTCAAAAGCGAAAAATTTTGGGGGGAAAGGCCAAGTCCAACAATATTTGAGACTGGCCATGAGGAAGGTACCAATTTCTACCCCTCTACCTGCCCATTGCAGTAATGAAAAAGTCTTACAACCATTTACCTCTGAATCCTACAAAAACCACTTTATACCCCTACTACTCTGTATTCAACCTCACTCCTGAGCTTTAAAACACATTTACTGCCCTTACTACCCTCTTCCTTACCCCACACCAGAGCACTAAAACCTCTTTAAAACCCTTAACACCAAGAACCCTTTTGAACATAAACATGTTTTTCACATTTTACTCTAATTATTGTGCAGAGTGTAAATACCAATAAAACATTGCACTATGTGACTACATGCTTGTCTTTCTATTTCACTTCAAAACTATGCAATTGCACACATTTATCGGAATCTGTGGCTCGCACCCCATGGACAATTTGATTATTGTCAATAGAAAGTCCCAAAGGCTATCCCTGTCCCCCTGCCCCCCCCCCCCCTGAAATGTAGTGTCTGCTACACCTCTCTCAGTCTCCCATATATCTCACATATATATTCATTGGTCTAGCGCTAACTGAGGGCTCCCAAAGGTTTGAGGGGCCCCTGAAGGGCCCTCCTGCACTGCAGGGGCCTGTGTTACACTCCTGCCCCACACCTAGAGCTGTGTGGGAGCTTGTGTAACACCACTGACTGTAGCCTTATTTTAATCTGGTTTGCCATTTTGTTCAGATCTAGGAATCCTACAGTTGGTTTGTGCATGTTGTATCTGATTGTGTGAGGGTAGCAGAGAGTCTGTCCAATACTTAGAAATGTTTATGGACGTTAGTTTGAAAGTAATAGTATTTTGATGCAGGTAAAGATTTTTTGAAGTGTTTTGTGTGTCTGGGTGAGTGTGCTGAAGGACTTTTCCATCTTTTCCATTTCTTTGGCTTGAATGGTAGGTTCTTCCTAGCTGAACCTGTACTGACTGCTTTCTATGCAAGCATGTCTCCTAATCATGGGTCCCACTCTGCAACTCTGGGCAATAGCTTGCTTAATCTCCACAACGGCCCCAACAGCGCTGGGATGCCTGGCTTCACCTTGGGGGTGCCCAGGAGTGGACATTTCACAGGGAAAAGCCAGGAAGGGTTCCACAGCGGTATGCGTTACAGCGCCAGGACACCCCAGTTGGGGTATTAGTGCGCTTTACAAGTACAAATTCTTCTTCTTTTTGAAAATGTTAAATTACTTTTCTGCAGTGGTGCTTTAGTAATGCAGTGCTTGACACTCTTACCATTGGGTTTGTTTTGGTAGCCGTGACATCCTCTGCTGCAGATTCTTATGCAGAACATTGATGCGGATCATTCTGAACGGCTCTATTAGGTGTTGGAGCATCCTAACTCCCGGGTTCTAGTAGCCCCTCTGTTGTGATGAGGACATTGCAGGTCACCAAGGAATATCCCAACAAGCTAGAGCGGTAGGGTCTTATCCACCGATTGTCAATTATTTTTATTCAGCTTCACTTGATGCAAACTTACTTTATGCGGATAGTGTACAAATCAGGCATGGATCCAGCCACGATGGACGCTCCTCAAACAGAGGATGCTTTGGGCTGGAGTTAGGATGTTAGGACTGAAATACGGATGCCAGTGACTGCAGTCAGGGTGCTTAGGATTCCAATATGGATGCTTTGGGCTGGAGTAAGGATGTTGGGACTGAAATCAGGATTCTGGAGAGTGTAGTAGGGGTACTTTGGACTGCGGAATGGATGCTTGGGACACAATAAGGATGCCTGGGACTTTAATAGGGATGCCTGGGACTTTAATAAGGATGCTAGGGACTGCACTGTGAATTTTAAAGACTGCAATAAGGATGCTTTTAACTTTTACTCTGCATTCTCAATGGACTTCGAAGATGAGGGTCCCCAGGCGTTTTGTGGAAGAGCAAATTTGGAGTGGGGAGCAATGTGAGCTAATTTATAAAAGAAAAGAAATACAACTGTTAGTACAGTAGGTCCTGGAGACATGCATTCTAGCACTGTACTAAGGAATACAAAATAGTGATGGGTGGAATTCTTGGATTAACTCCTTGGCTGCGGCTGGAATTCCGTGCCGGTGCTGGACATTCCGATCGCGAGCGTGGTCATGACGGTTCCCAGCCGTCATCAGCACATGCTCACCGTGACTCATGAAGACTGGGAGCCGTCATCAGCACCGAAAGTATTAATCTCAGCCACTGGTAATTACTCTGGCCTCTGAACCAGAAGACAAACAAACCTAGACCCATTTTGGACTATTTTTGCCTCGTCAGTAGGTTGCAGCTTAGTTCCAGTGGCACAGTGAGCGCAAGACTAGGGGTGGGCGGAACTTGCAGAGTTAATTGAAAACTCCACCAGATTCTGCAGAGTTCAGTGACTGTGCGTAAATTTGCATGTTGTGCTGCTTGCACTGCAATTTAGTGCTAAATCTGCGCGAATGGCACCATGTGGTACGCAAGGGCGCGCACCCATTCGAGTTGATTGTGCTGCGGAATAGAACATCTACTTGAAAAGCAGCAAATCTACCCGAGAAGCAGCCCTCGCACCCCAACTGCTCACGTTAGAGAATGGTGCAAGGGGATGCCAAAGTGCCAGAACTCTGTTACAAGAGTAACACGGAGTTGCCAAATTCCGACAATTCAGCAGGCTCACACCCTACGCAAAACCCATGCCGGGACATACCTTTCACACTTAGGTTGTTGCAGGGAGGATTACAAAAACTGATGGGTGTAATGGTTGAACTAATCTCAGCTACTGTTAATTTCTAGGGCCACAACTAAGTCCATCGCCCTGCAGGATTTGTCTGCTCCCATGATTTGCAGGGTCAGTTCTGATTTGCATAAGGCCGGCCTCTTTCTAGAATGCCATGGTAGTGGGTGAAAAACGATGAACTGGAATGCAGCCCTTGTGATCGCCAGTGGCTGAGATCGATACAAGTTTTCTAGCCATTACCTTTTTGATTCATGCTAGAACTGTACCACAGGTGCAGTTGGGTAGCTTTTTCAGTACCACTAAAAACAGTGTTAAATGTTAGGAGAACTTCGCATAGCATTATTTCACAATACTGCATGTTACCAAGATTAATTTTCTATTTTAAATGGTTGATAATCCATAATTCACAGATTTGGTATTATTTTTGTTAATTTTAGGTTTAGAAAATAGTCTTATTTGGGAAACCACTATGACCAACCATATGAAATTATATTTTCTTTTGAGACTTGAGCTTTTTTAGAAAATTGAGCAAAAGTAAAGCTTATTTTAGTACAGACTTGATTAAAATCGAGAGAGTCTTTGCTGTTTTTTCATTGCGTTTTGGCCCTTTGCTTATATAAATACAGTCCAGGGTTATGTATTTTAGTGTATTGTCCTGAGAATCCATAAAGTATTTATTGGATCTCATTGGTCTTCTTCTGGTTGCATTAAACAGTACATTGTTTTATTCTGGGGGGACTTGGTGTGCTGAGTGTTCTCGATTACAATACGTTTCGGCCATTTATTCACTGAGCGACAAAGAAGCTGAATCACAATTGAAATAATGTATGGGCCGCTTTTGATGGGTTTCACTGACATGATGTTTTTGGTTTCTCCCAATATAGGGCCTGAAGAAGCCAGTTCTAGAAGAGATCAAGCATGCGAGGAACGCTGTTTTTAGCCCATCGATGTTCAGCAGCTCTCTACAGGAAGTGATGACCATGCAGAAGGAGCGGTACCCAGACCGACAGCTGCCTTGGGTACAGACCAGGCTTTCGGAGGAGGTGCTGGCCCTCAACGGAGACCAGACAGAGGGCATCTTCAGGTAGAGCAGATATTCATATGGGCAAGATCTGTGGATCACACTCCTGTATCATTGTGAGATGTGGTTCCTGGCACTTTCATGTCTTTCAGCGGCTTCTGGCACTTCCATGTCTGTCTTCTACACATATTCTCAGCTGGCTTCTCACCTTAAGCATCTACCTGCATGATCCATGGTACAGCACACCACAAAGGGAAATTTGTGGGTGAGCACAAATGGGCTGTGGACACTGATTTGCCCATCACTAAACCTTATAAATAGAAGTATTTCTGTAGCATAGACTTCACCTCAAACTGTGAGCAAGAGGGCTTTGCAAATGATGATGAACCCTAATGAGAATGTTAACAAATGAGAAGCAATACAAGACGGCAAAGCATTACATTATTGTTAGATAACAAAAAAGAAAATGGTAAATTTTTTGTTTGACTGTGTTATGATCTTGGGAGAGAATATAGGTGTTTTCAACTGTTTGTCAAATCGTGGTCATTCCAGTTAAAAGCATAGCTCTACAGGCAGAGATGTTCATATATTCAGTGGAAAAATGACCATAGGAAGGTTTGTGTGGAGAAGGTTTTTTTTTGTTGCTCTAAGCAAAGTATTGTTTACTGTTAAACTAGTGTATTTTTCCAGGTGGATCATTGGATTTTCATGCTGAACACTAATTAAGCATTATTATCCCCTGCTTTAGGGTGTAAACAGAGGTTCAAACTCGATTTAAACGTCATTAACTCCTGTTAATTGCCCGTCACTCAACTATTGACTAGAGGCAAAGGCGCTTAATGGCAGGATGAAAAATTCAACATTATTTTTTATAGGAACGTTTTTATTGGGTTTCCTAGGTGTATAATACAACACGCAGTGCACACTACAGTGAAATTAAAAGATGTTAACTGTTTGCGGGATGGGGTAATAAGGGTACTATTACCCACCCCCCTAAATTCACATATAAAAACACACACATTGTTCTGATTCTTGTCCCTACTAATGAACAGTCAAACAGAAATTGTTTTAATTGGCACAGCCAAACTAAGCATTTCAAACAGGATGATAAGAATAACTCATTTTTTTTTTTTTACATAGCGCTCAATAGTTTTTAGGTCTCGCCTACGCTGCGCGCATGCGCTGCTTAGGAGACCTTAAGCCGTCGTGCAGCTCTTTTTCAAAGCACATGCTCATACTCCTTGCGGGAGTGTGCAGCGGCGCGCCACGAGCACAAGTATGTGCTTTGAAAAAGAGAAGACTGCTCTCCCCAGCGCGTGCGCACCACTCGCGGGCGCACCCCTCCGCCTCTCTCTCCCCCTGTAGCCTGCATGCCTTTTTTTTGTTGTAAACTTTCACTGCAAGGCGCGCCCTTGTTTTCTTTTAGCATTCCAGTGGTTTTTTTTATTGCTCTCCACGTGTACTGCTTATACCTCACATCCCTGGCCCCCTTCAGTCAGTCACCACCCCCACCCAATTGTTGTATACAGCACAGCAACAGGGCCATGTTTATCCAAAGATCTGACGTTGTAATGTTTCGTTTCTTATCTCCTATCTTCCACATGTTGCACCAAAGCAAAGGCCATGGCACACAAAGGCATCGCTTATGGTGCTGGGAGAGAGGGTGTGCCAAGCAAGTGCTCTCACTCAGCCACAGTTTAAGGGAGATGAGCGACTGTAAAAGGTCTCTTCTTCCGGATGCTTTCTGGGGAGGTGGCACAGAAGCAAAATGAAACATTTGTGCCAGTTCCAATTCTAATAAAAAGTAAATGGCAAGCATTTTCCTTGATTTTTTTTTTTTTTTACAATTTTCAGACAGCTGTTAAGTACAGTTCCCTATTCTTAAGCTCAACCATGTTTACAGTGATTTTCAGTTTCCTGCTTGAAATCTGAAAAGTAAACACGCCTTTTATAGCAATTGGGAAAAATTGAATTCAATATGAAAGTCAAGATAGCTTTAGAAAACGGTGTCCTTCATTTTTTTTTATCTTGCTTCTTTTCCTCAAATGCCACCATTGGCAATAACTTAGCACATGGATTCTTAGAGGAGAGCTAATGGTGTTACCATTGCTCTTTTTCTTTTTTTTTATTCCTCTTTGGGACTTCAAACACTTGATGGCCAACATACTTACATAGTTACCAACAGTATTCAGCAGTCTTGAAAAGGGACTGACATTTTTGGTGCCTACAAGGGAGCTCTAGTAAGTGTGACTCTAAGTTAGTGGGAGGGCCAGTACTGGATGTTCACAGCGAGAAAACAAATCCTGCATGATTTTGTGCTGCAAATTGTATCTTATTCTTTGCAGGCTCTTTCAATGGAGGTGTCACTCTTGGATCACTAAGTATTCACCTGCCTTAATCCAGTTTTTGTCTTGCATACCAAGAATACTTTCTTCCTAATATTCAAACAGTCTGAGTAATTCTGTGTACAAAGGCAGAACCCGAGCGCGTACAATGTCTAAACCCAAGAGGTGCACTACAGGATGATGGTGCATAAAGCTGCAGGATATATATTTTCAGAAAGCCGTGTTTCTAGGCCAGGCTCTATTTGCTGTGTACAAAATACTGTTCCAACTTAAGGTATTTTTCAGTGCAAATTAAGCAGTAGGTTATGTTATGCAATCTTTATTTCTGCATTACGCCATAAAAGACAGAAAACAAATAAAAGCAATTCAAATACAAATTCTTACATACAAATCCATTAGTAAAATGACTTTATTATCCTTCTCCATATTCGTTAAAACATTAAAAATGTTAAAACGTCTTTAAAAATTAGATTGACACAATTTCACATAGTGATTGTCCACATGTGGTTGGTGATGTGTGGGTAGTAACACTCAAATAGGTGATTTAAATGTACATATCCTGTGCATACCCAAACACGCAATATAAATATTATTTTTCGAAACATTAAGGATCAAATATTGGGACCAAGCCCTTGATCTTTTGGAATTAAAGTGTTTGTGCCTTTTTTCAAATTGTTATTGCTATTTGTAGTCCAAGGTGATGTGGTTAACTGAAGCAGATTAGATTCTTCCTAATACGCCATATTGCTTGCAAATATTTTGACACTGCAAATACATATGCTGGCTAGTGTCAGTTTGGAGCATTCACAAGGCCTCCATATGCCTGGCAAACCCCAAATTTCTACGCATAGTTTAAATCCATTTTGACCTAGCCAAGCTGTACCTTAGGAAAAAGAACATAACGTGCCCCAGTTTCAGTAGACCCACCACAGGTCAGGCATGCATGATCTCCATTAGAACAAGCATTGGCATAGACAATAGGTCTCCCCTTTGGGACCTTTTACGTGTTTAGCCAAGCAACAGTTAATGTTGTTGCACCAAGGATATTGTGCTGCATAACTAAACACTTATAAGGTCCCAAAGGCGAGACCTATTGGCTATGCCAATTCTTGTTCTAATTTTGGTATGTTACAGGCATTACTGTTCCCTAATTTGAGGGCTCTAAATCTATCGTCCTTAACAGAATAACAGTCTCGGTTACCAGAATTCAAAGATGGGTAACTACGGAAGTCACTGACTCCCTGCACTATCTCTTGAAAGCAGGAAGTCTTATAGGCATTGCCTTCTTCCTGTGGATTCTAGTTCTATATATCAGGTCAAATCTTAGATGGCGTGATGGCCTGGATCCCTAATTTATGTGGGCAGGCACATGCTGTGCTATAAGACTCATCTGTGGATAGTACTGATGTGCAGAACCATAACGAAAAAAAGAACACCACAAAAATCTACATCTGTTAAGCAGATGCAACTAGAACTGGACTGATCCAACACAAACAATACTGAGGGGTCCAGTTGAAGTATAATAAAAGTATTTCATCGAGTCCTACTTTTATGTCTGTGGCCGTCCCATTTGTTGCTTCTGAAAATCTAGTCACCCTAACCAGTATGAAGATAAGATTCGAGATCTCAGTAGAATTTCAAGCATGTGCCCACTGTACGCTTGTACATCCGCGTGATACAAGCCACTGAAACCCAGGCTACCCCAAGCACCCCCTGCCGCTCCAGGGGTAGAGTGGGTTACTTGAGAGATAGCAATGACCCTTTAGGAACAAGGCACCTGGTATGGAGTGAGTAGTGAAGCAACAGCGTCAGTCTGGCGCAGCACAGAACGCGGGGTGAAAAATAAGATAAGCGGGTGAACGGCCTGCCACAAAGTGTACTTGAAAACTCCATGTCAACATAATGATGAAACGCAGAGGGTACTTTTGAAGTAGCTGCATGGATACTGCCCCCTAAACAGAAGAATGAGCAGTATCAGCCCTGCTCCTTATATGGTGCTCTACGCGGAGAAATTAATCGTCCTCCTCTTTCTCGCTACTCTATGCTGGATTTCTCCGTGCAGTGTCACGCCTTGTTTGCTCACCATATAGAATGACCAAATTATTCCATTGCTAGGGGATTTCTATGCCCTATTTACACCGGACCTATTTCCTTCTTAGTATCAAGAAAGTTACAAGTATACTTTATTAAGCTTCTAATTGTCTTTAACCCTATCTTTATGCAATTTCATGATCACTTATTCATTATGCATGCAAAGCTTCTTGATATCTGTATTGTTTCGTAAATAGAGTAGCCATTTTTGACTCGAGTATTGGGCTGTTATTGGTAGTGCTCTACCAAGCAATGGGTGTGAATAAGGCAATGAATGCGTCTATCCATCTACCGCTCCCATATTTTACATTGATGTTAGAATTCATTAGTTCCAATTCCTGTTTTACAGCATTGCTGTCTCTGAAATATTGATGAATAGAAAACATGATAATGCAGGTTTGTCATTGTCAAGATTATACACATTGTAATAGTTCACTTTATATTCTAGTAGTGCTTGTACTTTCAAGATGGCTGCTGTAGCTCTAGTCCTTGCCCAGTCATCTGTGCTTGGCATATGTGGCGGCCATCTTGCAGAGGCCATCTTTCAGTAATGCCTGATCATGGCTACGATTTTAGCAAGCGTGACCACGTGTTTCGCAGCACCTATCATTTTCCGCAAAATAGGGTTTGCACGTAATAAGGCCACAACCGCTATTATACTGGAGTGGACAGGACGAGATACTATTTTTAGTAAACATCCTTGAGATTGGAAGTGTGCGCGGCTGTGGGTCATTCCTAATTCTAGTGTGACTAAATGTGCGCCAAATGGACCCTGAAGCTACCACGAAACCAGTCTTCTGTCCTAGAGGTATTAATGGTGTGCATCCACATGGCACACAACATATGTAAAGGGTGCCATTAACTGGTGGCAGAAAGGGAATGTTGGAAATGATAACCTGTATGTTTTCCTTGAAGAGAGTATCATAGAAAGATGTGTGTCAAGCAGTTTAAATAAATGATGTCAAGCTGCTTACATTATCTGGACCCGGCTGCTGCTTGCATCAGCTGCTTACGGGAGCAAGTATGGTAGTTATACAGTGTACTTTATGTGATTCGTCCTATTTCTCATTCATGCAACATACATTTGCAAAAGCATACTCCATATAATAGACAGTGCTTATGAAATATTTAGTAGCTGTTAATGCATTAGCTTTTGAAACGTCTACGAACGCCTCAGTTTTACGTATTATATTAATAATAATGAAGCTAGAGAGTGTTGAATTATGAATGAATGAATGAGGTTTTAAGTATTGTAGCCTATACAAGTTAGCTGCTTGAGTCTACAGCCCATTAAACCATTGTAGTTTCTACATCACTGGAGGGTCGCAAGCCCGGAAGCCTTATGTGACACCGCCATGGGGCTGTGAGACTTCAGTGTACATCTTGAGTAATGGCGTCAATGATGTCAGGTGCATGCATATATACCTGAAACGTGACTGATTATGTGCTTATTTTCAGTACCTATATCACTTTGTAAGGTGGGAAGAGTATGCCGATTTTATAAGAAGGATGTGTATTAACTAATGTTCCATAACTCCTGCAGTTTTAAGTGGGCCTGCAGAGGTTGTTTGGATGGCACGGTACCCCTGCCGCCTGATGGACTCTCAGACACCCGGAGACTTTAAAAGCATGCAAAAGTACTTAACACCAAAAGCTAGAGACAGAAAAGGCACAGAGACAAGGACATGTATTGAGTTGGGTGTATTAGAAGATGTGACCACACCAATGATCTTAGCTTGAGTGTGCTGGGACATCACCAGTTTAGCTAGGTTCCTGGACAGTGAGTAAACATAAAGACCTCTAGGCCCAATGCACCTTTCATTTTGGCATCTGTTATAGCACCTAAGTGTTCCAAACTTAACCCACTATTCCAGCTCTACATACCTACTACATAGTTCCATACTAAAATAATCCACCTTAGTTTATACTGTTAGACTCTTTCTAGTCACCAAACCTGTTCGAATGTATGACGTTACAACGCATACATTTACAAAGCATGCCTTTACAACTGTTTTTACATTGCAACATACTTTACAACGCATCATTTTACATTGCATGCCATTACAACGCATTCTTTAAAACTACACTTTCAACTCATTCCATTACATCACTTCATACCATTACAACGCATTCCATTACATCGCATCATACCATTACAACACATACCATTACCATTACGTTGCATTTAAGGTTAGTGTTGGATAGTGTAGGGGCAAAAATTACTATTCTAACTCCAGTGGGTGGAAGACTAGGGTAAGTGTTGGATAGCCTAGGGATAAAAATTACTATTCTAACTCCAGTGTACCCTTCCCATCACACCT
Organism: Lissotriton vulgaris; assembly: GCF_964263255.1. Lineage (NCBI taxonomy): Eukaryota > Metazoa > Chordata > Amphibia > Caudata > Salamandridae > Lissotriton > Lissotriton vulgaris. The sequence goes on along the minus strand of NC_141691.1, from coordinate 2,002,862,381 downwards.
GCACGTAACATTCTACAGCACGTTCGTCCTTGTGCATCTGTGTAGCCTGCTTTTAATGCCCAAGGTACATTTGAACTTTGCAGCTTATACCAACGGTGCAGAGAAGACCACCTCATCCCTCCCTCGTGGTGCCAGTGCGTCGGTTGTTTTATCTCCCACATTACATTCCAAATGCAGTCAGCAGAGGGTTTATAACTTAAGTTTGTGGAATAAAAGCCTGATGGTAGCGTTTGTTTAGGATCCGCCACCCGCTGCTTCGCAATGGTATCCGAGTAGAGGAACTAAGCGGAATGGTTAAAAATAGAGGTCAAGTGTTAGACTGTCTTCCAGGGAGCTTGGTGTTTACTTTTCTTTCTCTGATTTCAAAGTGAGAAGATTTATGTGGCATACATGCTGGCTACAGTGGTGTGTGCCTGAGGAAGGTTGGACGATGTTTTTTCTTCTAGCACAGAACAAAATTTAAATGTCTGAAAATGAACTATGCAGATATTTTAGAATATATCAGAATTGGAAAAGCACAAATGAAGCACATTTTTTTGGAATTCTAAAGAGTGGCGGAAACAGTCATTTTAATATGATCATAACAAATTGGTGCACTAGGTGATGCCATTTCCAACCACTGTTTGGGCGCTGTATATTTTTATCAGTACAACTGTATGTCTGTGCAAATGTAATGGTCATTTTAATTCAAGATGTGTTGTCTATAGTGGCAGTGTGCTTCCACACCATACATATTCAGCGCCAATCCACTGTACTGTGCACCACTCCACTCTACGTCACTTCACTCTGCACTTCCCAACTCTACACCCCTCAACGCCAAAGTACTCTACCCCACACTACTCTACTATGCAACACTGCACTCTTCACCACTGCACTCTACACCATTCCACACTGCACTATGCCACTGCGCTCTATGCCAGTGCACACTACTCTGTACCACTCCAGTGCACTCTGTGCCACTTCACCCCACTCTGCTTTGCACTCTAAGCCACTCTACTTTACACCACTGCACTCGACGCAAATACACTTCCATGCTACTCCACTCTACTCTGCACCACTGCACTCTACTCTTAATCACTGCACTCTTTGCCAATGCATCTACACCACTGCACTCTGTGCCAATCTACTCTGTACCACTGCACTCTACGCACTATACACTACTCTGCAACACTTTGTCACTGCACTCTACGCCATTCTATTCTACTCTGCACCACTGTACTCTGCAGCACTGGACTCTTTGCCACCAAACTCTACCCCACTGCACTCTACGCTGTGCCACTCTACTTCACTCTACTCTACACCATTGCCCTCTACTCCACTGCTCTCTGCACGACTTTACTCTAAACCAGTGGTGGCTGATATGGCAGCACTGCCCTTATCGCCGCCACAGAAGACATCAGGCGTCAGCTGGACAACGGCAAAACCTCCGCCCTCATCCTCCTGGACCTATCAGCCGCCTTCGACAAGGTCTGCCACCGCACACTCAGAACACGCCTCCAAGAAGCCGGAATCCAGAAGAAGGCACTCGACTGGACCACGTCCTTCCTCTCCGGCAGAACCCAGAGAGTCCAGCTCCCGCCCTACCGCTCCGAAAGCACCGGCATCATCTGCGGCATACCCCAAGGCTCATCCCTCAGCCCAACCTTGTTCAATGTCTACATGGCCCTCTTCGCGCAATTGGCCCGCCGGCACAACCTGAACATCATCTCCTACGCTAACGACACCCAGCTCATCCTCTCCCTCACCAAGGACCCGCACACCGCCAAAACCAACCTCCATGAGGGAATGAAGGCCGTCGCCGAATGGATGAGGAGCAGCCGTCTGAAACTGAACTCCGACAAGACGGAGGTCCTCATTCTAGGTCCCACCCCCTCGGCCTGGGACGACTCCTGGTGGCCGATCGCACTGGGAACAGCTCCGACACCCACGGACCACGCATGCAACCTGGGATTCATCCTCGACTCCTCCATCTCCATGTCGAAGCAGGTCAACGCCATCTCCTCCTCCTGCTACAACACCCTCCGCAGGATCTACAAGTGGACCCCGACTGAAACAAGAACAACGGTTACTCAGGCCCTCGTCAGCAGCAAGCTGGACTACGACAACGCACTCTACGCAGGAATACCAGTCAAACACCTGCAACGACTACAACTCATCCAGAACGACTCAGCCCGACTGATCCTCAAAGTCCGCCGCCGCAGCCACATCTCCTCCCGCTTAAGAGACCTGCACTGGCTTCCCGTCAACAAAAGGATCACCTTCAAACTCCTCACCCACGCACACAAAGCACTCCGCAACGCCGGACCAGCCTACCTGAACAACAGACTCAACTTCTACACCCCCGCCCGCCAGCCTCGCCCTCGCCACTGTCCCGCGCATCCAACGAACTACCTCCGGCGGCAGATCCTTCTCCTACCTCGTCGCCAAGACCTGGAACACCCTCCCCACCCACCTACGGCAGACCCAAGATCTTCTCACCTTCAGAAGGCTCCTCAAGACCTGGCTCTTGGAACAGTAGTGCCCCCCCTCCCTCCCCCTCAGCGCCTTGAGACCCTCACAGGTAAGTAGAGCGCTTTACAAATCCCTGATTGATTGCTTGATTGACTGCTGCAAAACAGGCCCCCAGTAACAAAGCTGGCCCTCACAGCTGCAAAACAGGCCCCCACCCTCCCAGCCTCTCGGGGAAATGTCCGATGCCCTCTATGGCCAGTCTGGCCTTGACTCTTTGCCACTACACTTGGCATCACTCCACGCCACTCTAATCTATTCTGCAACACTGCACTCCATGCCACTGCACTCTACACCACTCTACTCTACACCACTCTACTCATCTGCACTTTACCCTGCACCACTACACTCTAAACCACTCCGCTCCAATCTACTCCACTTCACTCTATTCTGAAGCAATCTATTCTGTGCCCCTGGACTCTACACCACATCATTCTACTCTGCATCACTCTATTCTGCATCACTCCATGCCACTCCACAAAATGCCACTGCACTCTACGTCAATGCACTCTACACGACTTTACTCAAAACCTATGCACTCTACGCCAATCTACTCTGTACTTTACGCCACTTCCCTCTATGGCACTTTACTCCACTCTACAATACTCCACTCTACAATACTCTACTCTACAATACTCTACTCTGTGACGCTCTACTCCACTAAACTCTACTCCACGTCATGTCAGTCTACTCCACTCTATGGTGTTCTACGCAACTCCTTCTATGCCTTTCCGTGCCACTTTATTCCATTCTATTCTATGACACACTTCTCCACTTTATGCCACTCAATTCAACAACACTCTACTTCACTGTCATTCTGCTCTACTACACTACTCCATTCCACTCTACAACAATGTACTGCATACTATGCCATTTACCTCTTCAACACTCTACGCAATACCCTCTATGCCACTCCACTCTCAATGACTCCACTACACTCTATGCCAGTTCACTCTACGGCACTCTACACCACTCAACTCTGCGCCCTTCCACTCTACAACACTACTTCCTCCACAACAGCCCACAACACTCCATGCTACTCTGACACTCCACAGCACTCAACTCTTATTCTACACCACTCCATAACACTCCACTCCACTCTACGACACTCCACACCACTTTCCTTTACCCCACTAACTTTAAGCCATGCTGAACAGCACTCACGCTGGAACAGCATCATTATTCTAATTTAACAGAGGGAGGTAGCCACTCTCTGCTCTGATCTTAATGTGACCTTAGATAGATGTCCGACACGCACTAGCAATGCTCCACCATCGATAACCTCCTCCAACCAGGGTCCCCACCCCGATGGACCAACTAGCCGCACCCCACGCATCATGCAAGGGTGTTTTTGGGTGAATCTGTATCATGCCCTTACTTTTTTTTTGCAGAGTTTTATATAGCGCAAACTTGACCCGAATCCCAATCGGGTATCAGAGCGCTTTACATTACACCAGTTACATTACATGAAGACACACATTAATTTTTGTTAGGCACGGGAAGGTTATGTGATTTGCCCAGAATCACAAGATGTTTAGCGTTATTACCGAGACTCGAACCCAGTGCCCGAGATCGAGCCGTTAAGTGGAAGTTCCTACTGTGTTTTGCTATACAGATGTCAAAGAGTCTCCTTCCAGATCACACAGGACCTTATTAGCAGCATTAGCACATGACTGGCTTATATGTGGAAGCTGATGACAAACCCTGATATCTTTAGAGTGTAAAACAAAATGATGCGACAGAAGTTTTGTGAGGTTGCGGTGTGCTAGCACTTGATAGGTGCTCGTGCCTTCTCTCGGATTCACATTCGCCTCTGTCAGTTGGAACAAGAGCGGCAAGCGCTTAAGTGGTGCTTGGCTATTCCAAAGTACCATGAGTTCATGGTCTTTCTAGGTGCTGAGGATCTCAGTTGCTTCGCCCAACACAGCGAGGCTAAGGGCGTGATTCAGATCTCAGCGGACGGAATACTCTGTCACAGCAGTGACGGATATCCCGTCCACCGAGATATAACTCCAATAGGATATAATGGGATTTACATTGCAGCGGACGGGATATCCATCACCGTTCTGATGGAGTAACCCATCCGCCGAGATCTAAATCAGGCCCTAAGGCCTTATTTATGCTTCGACGGGCTGCACTCGTTCTGCCATGGTAGCGGAGGGATGTTCTCCGATACCACAGCAGAATGTAGTCTACAATATGTAGGTCGACATCTCCACCAGATGGTCAGAGTCTTCAATCTTCAGAAGAGCTGCCATCATGGTGACCTGGCTGGAGGCACTGAAGGTTTGCAGAGCAAGCACCATGTTAAATGTGCCAGCACAGCAATTTGTGTTTTTTTGGTTTTAGAAAAAAATACTCAAAGTGTAAGCTAGTTTTTAAAACCATGAATGAAATACCTTTGGTGCACTGGGAGTTTTGTCTCCGCTTGCGATGGTTGTTTGTTTATTTTCCTGTTCTGACCCAGTAAGCTTTCTGTGGCTGTCCCACAGAGGAAAAAGAAATGTTGAAATGTTCGCCATAAATACAGTGGAATGTCTTAGACACTTGACTGTTTGCCCAATTGCAGAGGCTTCTCTGGCGGAAATATGGTGGACAACCTGGCCCTAAATAGATTTAGAGGCCCTGAGTTTGTGGCATTGTCTTCCAGACTCGAAATAAGCGCCACAATCCGCAGTCCCAAAGTTTTCCTATGCCTCCTCCTGCCACCTCACATATTGTAGAGACCAACAGGAATTCTAACTCCCACCGTGACCCTGAATTTGACTCATTGACGCTTCCTGAGACCTTGAACAGACGGATCCCACGACCTAACAACATGTTATCAGATTCCTGGGGACTTATTTAGTGGTGTGGCCCTGTCCCCATACTCTCTCACTTCAGTGGCTAGCTAGGGCCTTTATATCTCAGGTTAGAATAGACGTTTTTAAATAGGTTAGTGAACTCACTCATTAAATTGACTGACACGGAGTACCACTTTACCTATTTTAACTCACTTTTTTCACCATTCTCCCCTACACTTGTCTAGCCCACACACCCTCACTTCACCAGACGCCTTATCAAAAGATCTCCGGCAAACAGCCTCCTTGTGGGTGCTGTAGCGCCGGCCCGACAAGGAGCTAGCCCAATGGTGAAACATGACACTCATTTGGGTGCGTGAGGGCCAGTGCTCCTATTCAACCAATAAATCAATCAGAGGGTCTCAAGACGCTGTGAGGGGGGGGGGGTGCTGCTACTGCTCGAATATCCAGGTCTTGAGTAGTCTCCTGAAGGTTAGCAGGTCCTGGATCTCCCGTAGGAGGATGGGGAGGGTGTTCCAGGTCTTGGCTGTGAGGTAGGAGAACGATCTGCCGCCAGAGGTTGCTCTTCAGGTGCGGGGGACGGTGACAAGGGCGAGGTCGGCGGAGCTGGCGGTTGGGGGTGTAGAAGGTAAGTCGTCTGTTGAGGTATGCCACTCCAGTGTTGTGGAGTGCCTTATGTGCGTGGGTGAGAAGCTTGAAGGTGATCCTCTTGTTAACGAGAAGCCAGTGCAGGTCTCTCAGGTGGGGTGTGATGTGGCTGTGGCAAGGGATGTCGATGATCAAGCGTGCCGAGGCATTATGTAGGCGTTGTATTCGTTGCAGGAGTTTGGCTGAGGCTCCTGCGTAGAGGGCGTTTCCGTAGTCCAACCTGCTGCTGAAGAGGGCCTGGGTGGCCGTTCCTCTTGTTTCGGTGGGGATCGACCTGTAGATCTTGCGGAGCATTCGGAGGGTGTTGAAGCAGGAGGACGAGACGGCGTTGATCTGCTTTGTCATGGAGAGAGTAGAGCCGAATATGAACCCCAGGTTGCGGGTGTGGTCGGTGGGTGTTGGTGCTGTTCCCAGTGCGCTTGGCCACCAGGAGTCATCCCAGTCCGAGGTGGTGGAGCCGAGGATAAGGACTTCTGTCTTGTCCAAGTTCAGCTTCAGACGGCTGTTCTTCATCAACTCTTCGACTGCTTTTATTCCTTCGTGGAAGTTAGTTTTGGCGGTGAGGGGGTTCTTGGTGAGGGAGAGGATCTGCTGGGTGTCGTCGGCGTAGATGATGTGGAGGTCATGCAGTTGGGCGACGTGGGCGAGTGGTGCCAAGTAGATGTTGAACAGTGTTGGGCTGAGGGATGAGCCCTGGGGTACGCTGCAGATGATCTTGGTGGCTTCGGAACAGAAAGGGGGGAGGGGACACTCTGGGTTCTGCCAAAGAGGAAGGAGGTGGTCCATTCCAGAGCCTTGTCTCGGATCCCAGTGGAGGCGTGTGCGTAGGGTGTGGTGGTAGACAGTGTCGAAGGCGGCTGACAGGTCCTGGAGGATGAGGGCTGCGGTTTCGCCGTTGTCCAGCAGTGCCCTGATGTCGTCGGTGGTGGCGATGAGGGTAGTTTAGGTGCTGTGGTTGCTGCGGAACCCAGACTAGGACAGGTCCAGGATGCAGTTCTCTTCGAAGTAGCGGGTCAGCTGTCTTTTGACGGTCTTCTCGATGACCTTCGCCGGGAGGTGGTTCGGAAGTTCTTGAGGTCCTTGGGGTTGGCCTAGGGTTTTTTGAGTACGGCGTTGATCTCGGTGTGCTTCCAGCTCTCCGGGAAGGTCACTGTCTCGAAGGAGATGTTGATGGCTTTGCAGAGATTGGGTGTGATGGTGGCGCTGGTTTTGTTGAAGATGTGGTGTGGGCATGGGTCTGACGGAGAGCCGGAGTGGATGGTGTTCATGATTTTGATGGTGTCGTCATTGTTTATGTTGGTCCAGGAGAGCAGGGGATCGTTATGGATGGTGGATCTGGAAGTGCAGGTGTTCGGCGGTGCTGAGGGTGTCGTCTGTGCTGGTCGAGACTCTGAGAGTGTTCCTGTGGACGATGTGATTCCTCCTCCTGTTCCTTTGGTGCTATTCCTGCGGGTGATCTTGTAGCCATCTGGGACCCGGCGGAGAGGGGTAGGTCGTACCATTAGGACACGGGCTATCAGAACCTAACTACAGAGGTCGTTTGCTTGATGTACTACCTGCCGGGTACTGTTGTTGCATACACACTTGACGAATAGGCAAAATAAAGCGCAACACAGGTACACCATCTTTGATCATTTTATAGTCTGAAATTAATATTTGATACTTAGGTAGATCATTTAATGTAGACAGATTAACTTCTTACATAGGTCCTGATGAATCGCTAGTCATTGCACACCTGCGAGTAACATGTTGACCACTTTCTGCACTTACTAGTCGAATTGTAGGTAAGATGCAAGAGCATAGTAGGAATATTTGGGGACATCAACAAACCTCTCCACGTGAGGGAAATTTGTTGTCATAGTGAAGGACTCATTTTTTCTCTGTTCAGCCTAGTCGGGGATAATGTATTTGGATTTGTACGTGAGAAATCTGAGACAAATGTTTTGTTTCCCATTTTGTGGAGCAGTAATAAACAAGCTGGGGGTAGTCTGAGGGGGAAGAGACAGGAGTTGCCAAAAAACCAGGGGGAGTGAGTCTGAAACTTGTATCCTCCATTTCACAGTACCCGATAGAGGTTGCTGCATAGAAGGCGGGGCCTACTGGACGACAAGTGTAGTGATTGGGGTCATTTGCCTCTGTTGTCCTGGGGCATGTCCTGCTATGACTCTGCAGACTGGGCCATAAGCACCTTTTCGGTACTTTACTCTAACGGGCGAGAGCAGTCAAAGGCTTATTAGGGAGGCAGTGTGTGGGCAGAGACTCAGAACTCAACAAACAGCAGAGACAATAATGACTGTCTAGCCCAATGCTTGTCCAGCAAAAGGGATGTACTTTCATAGTACAGCAAAACTGAATACTAACTACACACGGTAAACGGGTGCAGCTGCACGGTGCTACGATGCAGTGAGCAAAAAACAAGGCTTAAAGGCCTGCACCCACAACAGTGTCCTGGGACAGCGGTGGTAGATTGTGTCCAGCTACAGAGGTCTATCACTATAGCTGCAGCTCCTAACCTACCTCCAGGACCTACTAATGGAAGCTTAGGGTGAGAATCAGCTTAGGTGCTAGTTCACTACTTGTTTTTTTCTGAGCAAACTCGTGATATAGGTTATTTCAATTTGTATCTTGCAGTTGAGTTGTGTTCGGCACTTCTAATGTAAGACACAGTCTATCAGTTCCTCAGCACCGCCTCGTGAGTTACCTGCCCTCGCGAGCGCAGTTCCGCGTTGCGCTGCTTTTGGTGCACCCATCGTGGTCACATGGGCAGTTTCTCTGTCACCGGGAGCAGGGTCGTGGCAGCAGCCCTGCATCTTGCTTGTCATTGCTGAAGGAAACACTATGGCAGACCTGCATCTGCAGCCCTCCACCTTCAGCAGATGTGGCCTCCAGGCCATCAGTGGTCTTGCCGCTACGGTGATGACGATATCTTGGCCGACAGCTCAGCAGCAGAGCAGGTCCCATAGAACAAGGCGAAGTTGCAGGGTGGTAGGGTGGTTAATTTGCAACCATGTTCCTCTCAGCTTGTGTAGACACTGGGCACACTCCTGTACACAAGTTGGCTTCTTCTGGGTGTTCCACACACTGGAAACACATCTCGACTTTTCCTCCTGGTCAGTCTCTCCTTCTGCTTTGTGATCAGGCAGGCAGGCTCCTGGGGTGCTCGGCAGCCCCACAACTTCTCCAACAAGTTGTGCAGCAAGTTGCGATGTATACCCTCTCCTTTGGGAGTAGCTCTTTGCCTACCTACGTGGAGAAGTGTGGCTCAATGGTTAGAGCGGCAGACCCTGATGCAGAGGTCTAGCCCGGGACAAGGGTTCCATTCCCCGCCTCTGCGGGTCTTGGGTTCAAAATTCCACCGACCTGATAATTCTCGCCTCGGTGCCTATTCTAATCATAGAGTCCAACTCTGGACAATAGCTTGCTTAATCTCCACAACGGCCCCCAAAATGCTAAGGATGCCTGGCCTTCACCCTGGGGGTGCCCAGGAGTGGAAAGCCAGGACGGGTTCCACAGCGGTATTCGTACAAGCGCCTTGAGACCCTTGCGGTGAGTAGTGCGCTATACAAGTATTACTGTACATTTACAATTTACTTTGCGGAGCATTCTCTTCTGTGGTCAAGAAGAACTTGAAACTAGTTTAGAACTCCCCTTTATACTCGTTTTCCAGACAGGAGATGTTAATCCTCTGTATAAAGTACTAAGAAGAACTGGTTTTAGGTAATTCCCTTTCAAATGACACTTTCTGGCTAAAGTGCAGATAGCACCTCTGTGCAAGCTGATGGCTCTCAAAGGAGGAGTACCCAAGGCATGGGCACAATGAATTGTGATGATTCTGCACCTGTCACGAGCCTTCCTGAAGTAGCAATGAGGGAAAATAAAAAGTGGTTGTGTGTGTGTGGCTGTGTGTGTGTGGTTATGTGTGTGTGGTTGTGGTTGTGTGTGGTTTTGTGGGTGTGTGGTTGTGGGTGTGGTTGTGTTTGTCTGGTTGGGTGTGGGTGTGGTTGTGTGGGTGTGGTTGTGGGTGTGTGGGGTTGTGCAAGGGGTTGTGTGTGGTTGTGTTTGTCTGGTTGTGTATGTGTGGTTGTGTGTGTGTGGTGTGTGTGTGTGTGTGTGTGTGTGGTTGGGTATGGTTGGGTGTGGTTGTGGTTGGGCGGTTCTGTGTGTGGTTGTGTGTGTGTGGTTGAGTGTGTGTGGTTGTGTGTGTGTGGTTGTGTGTGTGACAGTAATACTAAAAGCATCTCAAAATAAAGGAACACAAATATCGAGTTTGTGGAAAGAGAAAGCACAGTGTAAGTCAGAGACGCAGCAAAGCATTAACACGACATGTTCTTTGATGTTCTTTGAACAAGAACATCAAAGGGGCGCTGCTAAAGTGATTGCGGGCGAAAGTGAAAGTGATACCGGGCGCTTAATGAGCATGACGAGGTTTGCCATTTGGAACCTGTGCTCCTAAGCGCGCTTCCGCACACATGCACTGTAGCTCTAGGCTGGCCATGGAAGCATTTTTTGAGCCCTCACTAAATGTCTCGCCTGAGCAGCGCATGCACTGGGTCAGGCGAGACCTAAAAAGAGGGCACACGCACTGTATGCAGCAGGGTCAAGTACAGGTTCCGGATCTTGGAACACATGGATAGACTTCGCCCTCAGTGCACACGCTAGATTAGCGAGCTGGCTCAGCCAACAACGGTCAGGATACCAAGTCTGCATTCTGTTGGGTCACTCCGGGCGGGGGTACACCCCGGTTTCACCATGATGTGGGTGTTCCTATCCCAAAACGCAGTCCAGTTTAACATTCAGGATGTCAAACAGTGATAGGACGTCTACAGATTGTGGCTTCCTCTAATTAGAAGCATACGTTGAAAAATGACCATTGGAAAAGGCTGACTGGAATTGAAATGGGAAACATTACTTTTACAGAAGGAAATTAGAAGACATCTTTATGTTTTATATTACCTAGAATTGAAAGCTATGCAGTGTAGCAGAGACATTGTTTCTCGTGGAAGGGTGAATAAGACCCTCCTTTTTGGGACCGTTGGCCCATTAGAATGAAGGCACTCCTGGTGATGCGGTGAAGGGTGAACAGTAGGATGGGGCTTCGTAAAGGTGCATTGCATATGGTGGGCAGCACCCAGTACACTCCTAATATTATTGGATTTAAAATATAAATGTAAACCTTTGGGCCCTTGCTCCCATATTAGGATTTGTATTCAAATGAAGCCTCAATTGCATAATGTTTCGTAATGGCGTAATCTTAGGCATTTCGCGGAGTAATCGTAACGCAATAAAAATTATATTTTATCTGGCCTAGTTATGTTATGGGTCTAATCTTGTTCTTTGCCAAGGCTCCGCTGAGCATCATTTCATTGTTGGATATGTTAAGATACGTCATTGTGCACAGAATTAAATGCAGCAAAGAGGGCTATTTTAAAGGACGTACCCCGAATCTCCTGTAGAAGATTCCGCTCAGTAGCTACGTTTGCTTCCAGTTTTTAGAATTTTACGTATTAATTTCGAAAAAATAATAGGTCCCTCGGAATCTTATTTCTTGTCAGCATTTTGTACATTCCTACAGGCCCTCCCCTCCCACCCCCCACAGCATCCCCTAGAGATGTTCGCCTATTTCGCTTCCTGTGTTTGCATTTCCTGTTCTCCTTATATTTATGTTTGCTGCTGTGAACGCAGTGTTATTAGTGCACACTCGGTGTTTCTGAAGGGCTCATGCAGGCCCTTGCACCTGCAGAGACATCATTCATTCGGTCACTCTGGGCTCTCAGGGAATATTTGGCGCATTCCTTGAATGACTCTATATCTTACAGGCTCTGGCCGAATATTCGGTAAATGTCTCAGGTCAGTGTTTTACAGCGGGCCTGAACAGTGTGTACTTTCTCTCTTCCTGCAGTCTGGCATGTGAAGGAACCACGGCAGAGAGAGAAGCGATTCACACAGCACCGCACATTCACAACTTTGTTGAATTAAGATACAGTGATCACCGTCCATGCTTGCTGTAGTGTCCTGCAAAACACGTTCTAGTGTCTCGCAGGAAGCTGTCATCCCGGCCACTCCCTAGAGGGCTGGACACACTGCACCTCCACACTCATCCTTCACGGGGGCCACGAGTGACGTGGCCCCGGTCAATAAAAGCACATGTGTCCCCGATGAGGGCGAGTGCCCCGCGATGCCTGCAATGTATCCGCTGCCAAGCTTACCGGCGAGTGCCCCACGATGCCAGCAAGGCATCCGTTACCAAGCCCACCGGTACGTTTACAGATCACAGTGACCCAGCAACTGCACGAATCCGTGGAGGGCACCTACCCCGCTGCAATGCCGGCACTGTGCTAGCTTCTGCGCCCGGGCGGCCACCCCCGCAGGTAACAGGCCCAACGATAAAGAGACACTCACAGGGTGACACACCCCTGCCCCACCCCCTCCTACCGCACAGCCGGAGGCGTCCACCTTAAGGACACTCACCTTGTGGCGGCCGGCGAGTGAGAAGTCGTGCCCACTAATAATAATAATTTCTTTATTTAGATATATAAAAGCATATCTTTAAAAGATTCTTCCAGCACATTAAGTACAATTTTACAGATTAAAAAAAGTTAAGAAAAAACAAAATAAAATTTGGCCCACTAAGACTTCAGCCCCACTCTACAGCTGCTCCCCTGAGACTCATAGGGGCCGGATAACCCGTGGCATCTGGAGCGCAGGGGAGGCCTACGAGACAGTGCACCCTGCGGCCAACAGTGGGTACCGCACCCCCACGGTCGCATCAAATCGAGCTGCCTCGCCTGCTTGCCATGTACCTCTTAGGGCATCAAGGACAAGACAGCGACCTGCCCAGCGGCGCCACACACGCCGCGTTAGCCGTCTGATGAGACGCCCAGCCCAAAAGAAACAAATAGAAGCTGTCCTGCACTCACAGGGATAGCGCACAGAAGGTGTAGCGTTGCTGGAGCGCAGCGCCCCTAGTGGCCGCATGCCCGCACTGCCCCCGGTGTACAGCGCACCGGCATTAGAGTCCCCCAATAGTGCGAGCATCCCCAATGCACTAAGAGGCCCGCAGCACGCCCTCTGGGGCGTCGAACGCACACGCCTCAAGGTAGAACACACTCCACACTTTAACCCCGGCCCAAAGAGTTCCAATCAATTGGAGGAACCCCAGTGTAATGTCCAAGACTGCCCTGCGCAGTCTAGTGTTCACGCACGTAGTCGTGCGCCAGCGCGGACGTGGTACGTGGCGTCCGCGCGTACTATAAAATAAAGGAGGCGTGGTCTCGGGGTTAGTCCGGACCACGCGGAGAAGCAGCAAGGTGTCCGGAGTCCCTCTGTCCAGCGCAGCGTCACCGCGCTGCGCCAGCACACACAGGGGAGCCCCACAATGGCGACGAGGGCGAAGAGTGCCCACGCTGCGTGAGGAAAGGCTATCTCGCCTGCACCGCCGGTGCGCCCAGGCGTCCCCGACCTCCTGGGACAACACGTGTGTCTGCCGAGTGCGGAGCTGCCGGCCCTGCATCTCCTCGACGGCGCAGGCTGGCCTCAGTGCTTTCTGCCTCCCAGGGGATACTTCGAGTGCTTTCAGCTCTGGCACATGATGGGAGCAGGACTTGATCAACCCGAGGTACCAGCGCCGTGCATCTGCTCAGGGCCACAGCTACTCCTATGAGCCCCTCCCCCGCGCAATCCCAAGCAGTGCAGCCAGGGCTCCAGCATACTGCCCTCTTCTGGCCACTGGATTGACTTCTCACCTGGCATTACTCACCTGGCTCGAGATCCGCGCCTAGGAGGCAGAGGATTCACACAACCCTCGCCCCACGTGCCAGTGAAGCGGAGGCTAGTCGCACTGCGTCATCATGGCGTCCATCCCCCCAATCGAGCCCTTTGTTGTTGACGGGGCCCCAGCATCCCTGGCCCCTCGCTGGAAAGACTGGGTTGAGAGGCTCCAGTTCTACTTTGAAGGAGCAGGGACGGCGCGCGACCGACGCAGGGCGCTCCTCTTGCACCTGGGAGGAAAAGATATCTACAGGATATACAAAACCCTGGTAGAGGCCACCCCTCGAACATATGTCACGCTCCTCAACGCGCTCAATGCCCATTTTGAGCCGATGCAGAGTAAGGACTACGAGCGCTTCATCTTCAGGCAAGCGCGTCAGGAAGCAGATGAATCCCTCGATGCCTTCCATGGTCGCCTGAAGGAACTCGCGAGCACGTGCGGATTCCAGGATGAACAAGAAGAAATCCGCGGCCAGATTATCCAGAACTGCTACTCCTCTGACCTGAGGGTAAAGATCCTCCAGGAGGACGGCAAGCCCCTGGCCGACATTCTAAAGCTAGGCCGTTCAAAGGAATTATCCCACGCAAGGGCGTCGCATATGGAGGCAGCGCTTCACAGACCAGTAAAGGCAGAGCAAGTTCACGTGGCAGAGCACGTCAACGTGGTGAGACCGAAGCAACGCCCGGCGGGGAGAGGAAGAACGCCAGAACGCCGGAAAGAGTGCGGATATTGCGGGGGCGCACCACATAGAGCACAAGACTGCCCGGCACGGGGGAGGAAGTGCGGGTCATGCGGGCGCATGAACCATTTTGCATCGGTGTGCAGATCATCTAAACCCAAACCTGAAGCCGCCCATGCCATAAGGGAAGACCCTGAGAGCGAAGATATGGACGATGACGCTCACAACTATCCGGTGCACTATGTGTTCGCCATAGATCAGCCTTTGAGGAAAAAACGGCGACTCCCAAAGTGCAGGATAAAGGTACTAGACCAAGAAGTGAGAGCGACCATTGACACAGGGGCCTCGATAGAGCTGATGGCGGCAAACGTCTACAACCAACTGCGAGACAAACCACTCCTGAAACCAGCCAAGATCAGAGTCTTCGCCTATGGACAAAAGACACCAATACCGCTAATAGGGTGCTTCCAGACAGACATACAGAACCAAGAACTGAGGACGCCAGCCACCATCTACGTGACCAAAGAAGGTAGCGGAATGCTCCTGAGTGGCCAAGCAGCTGAAGACCTACACCTCATCTCGTTTGCCATGGCCGTCTTGGAAGAAGAGCTAGACACAATCCTGGAAGAATTCGAAGACACATTCAAAGGTATTGGATGCCTCCGAGGTAAAGAAGTCTCTCTACACATTGACAAATCCATACAGCCAGTAGCCCTCCGTCATCGACGGATAGCATTTCACCTAAGAAAGAAAGTGGAACAGGAGTTGGAGACCCTTGAAAAACAGGGGATAATCGAGAAGGTCAGCGGGCCCACCCCCTGGGTGTCGCCGATTGTGGTAGCGCGGAAGCCCAAACAACCAGGACAGGTCCGCATCTGCGTCGACATGCGCCTCCCCAACGCAGCGGTGAAGAGAGAAAGACACCTGACGCCTACCATAGACGACATTCTAGGAGAGTTAAACGGAGCGAAGTGGTTCTCCAAGATGGACCTGAGATCAGGATACCACCAGCTACCTCTGCACCCGGACTCCAGGTACATCACCACTTTCTCCACTCACATTGGCCTCCGGCGCTATCGGCGACTCAATTTTGGAATATCAAGCGCCGCAGAGGTCTTCCAAAACACGATTCGAGAAGTATTGAGTGGGATCACAGGCGTCCTAAATGTCAGCGATGACTTGCTGATATACGCCGATACAGTAGAAGAGCACCACAGAAGACTCAGAAGCGTGCTACAAAGGATCAAAGACTCAGGCCTTACCCTACACAGAGAGAAGTGTCAGTTCCTGCAGAACACCATCAGCTTCTTTGGGTACACGTTCTCCGACAAGGGAGTAGCCCCTGACCCTGAAAAAGTGAAGGACGTGCAAACAGCCCCAGCGCCGAACAACACATCAGAAGTTCGAAGTTTCCTCGGGATGGTAAACTTCTGCGGGCGATTCATCCCCGACCTATCCAATCTCACCAGGCCACTAAGGGAGCTCACCAAGTCCACCACCCCATGGCAGTGGGGGGAAGAACAGGAGCGGGCGTTTCAGAACACCAAGGCAGCCCTGTCAGCCAACACGACCCTGTCGTACTTTGACCCTTCCAAGGCGACGAACGTAGCAGTGGACGCCAGTCCCTATGGACTCGGAGCAGTGCTGACACAAAGCCAAAACGGTGAAGACTGGGCACCCATAGCCTACGCCAGCAGGTCCCTGACAGAAACTGAACAACGCTACTCTCAGATTGAGAGGGAGGCCATTGCGATCCACTGGGCCTGCAGGCACTTCCACGTTTACGTCTATGGACATCCGTTCACTGTCTCCACGGATCACAAGCCCCTACTCCCCCTGTTCCGAGGGTCAGTCTCGAAGCCTCCCCCGAGAATCGAGAAGTGGATTCTACAACTCCAAGAGTATGACTACAAACTGGAATTTAAGCCCGGTGCGTCCAATCCGGCCGACTACCTCTCACGGCACCCCCGAGCGGCAACCACCCGAGAGAGAGAAGATGCCGAAGAGACAGAGGAGTATGTACAAGTCATCCTCGAAAGATCACGCCCGCTGCCCATGAACCTTGACATGATTGTGGATGCAACCCGCAAGGATGAAGTCCTGCAGCTAGTGAACACTGCCCTGAGAGACAACGACTGGAGAACACTCCAGGCCTCGCTGAGTCAGAGGACACCGGAAGCCAAGCGAGCCCTAGAGACCCTCTGCAGGGTAAAGGACGAACTGTCAGTTGACAGTCAAGGGTGCGTACTTAGAGGACCACGGATTGTGATGCCGGCGAGCCTGACTCAACAAGTAATCGAATTGGCACACCGCGGCCACCAGGGAGTGGTGAAGACAAAAAGTAGACTCAGAGCCAAAGTGTGGTTCCCGGACCTGGACATGAAGGTCGAACAAATGGTCAAGGAGTGCCACTGGTGCCAGGCCGCAGGCCCACCCGAACCGCCACCGCCGGTAATCACCGAGGAGAACCCCGAGAGACCCTGGGAACGAGTGAGCGCCGATTTTGGACACCTCCCGGACGGGCGGTACATGCTCGTTGTCATTGATGACCTTACCAAATACCCCGAGGTGGAGATAATACCTACACTCACAGCCAAGGAAGTAACGACGAAGTTCGAGAAACTCATCGCCACCCATGGCATCTTCGACCTGGTCAAGACCGACAACGGGCCGCCGTTCCAAAGCCAAGAATTTGCGGACTATCTCCAGGAGTGGGGCATCCAGCACAGGAAGGTCACCCCCAGGTGGCCACAGGCCAACGGGGAGGTAGAACGTTTCATGAGGACCCTCAATAAAGTGATTCGGATTGCTCATGCAGAGGAGACACCCCTGGAGAAAGCCATCTACACGTTCCTGAGGGAGTACAGGCTGACACCCCACCGTACCACTACAGCGGCCCCAGGGCCAGCCGCCATGGGGCGAATTGTCCGAGACACGATCCCCCACCACCACACTTGGACCCCGACGGAAGCAAACCCTCAGCAGACTTTGCTCAACAGAAAGCGGTCAAACGAGTACGCGAGCTTCCGACGCCGAGCCAAGGAATCATACATTGGAGAAAGAGATCGAGTATACGTGCGAGACCGATATCCCGGAAGCAAATTCAGGCTCCCGTTCGAACCCAGGCCCTGGACTGTCACCCGCAGGACAGGCACGATGGTAACGGCTCAACGCGACGGAGAAACCGTCACCCGCAACGTGTCCTTCTTCAAGCGGGCTGCAGTCCCGCCCAACGGCATGCCCAGCAGAGACCCGGACAGAGCAACACCAAGCCCGACGACTCCAAGCACCAGATCCCCGGTGAGCGGGTACAACGACGCAGCAGACCAGCCAGAGGCGAGCTCGCCAGAGTCTGAGAGGCCCGGCATAGCCAGTCGGTGTCCCTCCGGGGATGAGCTGTCTCCAACCCCAGCCCGGCAGGTCACCCCGAGGAGAACACTGTTTCGAGGAGAGGCCGCTGGCTATGGGCTAAGAAGAAATCCAGCCCCCTCATCACAGCTGGCGGACTTTGCTGTGGACTGAGACTGTGCACCATGAGCGTCAGACTGGTAACAGGCCTGCCGGCCACATTGTTTGTTTTTCCACATGTTCACCATTGACTCTCAGTTTGCATGTTGTTTTTTTTCAATAAAGGTGGAAAGGAGTGTAATGTTCAAGACTGCCCTGCGCAGTCTAGTGTTCACGCACGTAGTCGTGCGCCAGCGCGGACGTGGTACGTGGCGTCCGCGCGTACTATAAAATAAAGGAGGCGTGGTCTCGGGGTTAGTCCGGACCACGCGGAGAAGCAGCAAGGTGTCCGGAGTCCCTCTGTCCAGCGCAGCGTCACCGCGCTGCGCCAGCACACACAGGGGAGCCCCACACCCAGTTCCTCCAGAACATGGGGCCGTCAACACAATCCACCAGGTGCAGGAAATCATGAAGCAGAAGAGCCAGCAGTGCCCCTGCTTACCTCGAAATGCCTGCGACAGTCAAGGTAGCTATTTATCTCCATGCAACCCAGAGCCTCGCAGCCGGAATCTCAGGAATCAGCATGGACGGGTAAAAGAAGGAACTGCCAAATCGCCACCTAGTGGCCTCCCAAAATCAATGCACTGACAAACAGACACTGTTCTTCTCCGTAGGCAGAGGAGACTATCCTGTCTACCCAAAAGCCCTGCTAAAAAATCCAGCAGAGGTGAGTCTCTGCCCAGCCACTGTGAGCTCCTTTGACCACACAAATGTACATCACATGCTCCATGTCGACTGCCCATCACTTGCTCCAAGAGAGAAAGAAACTGAGAGCCCCTGCAAAGAATCCTAAGGAGTACAAAGACACCTCAACAAAGCGCAACTGACAGATTCTCTCCCCAAAAGTGAAGGGGGGCATAAGGAGCCCCAGGTGGCGGGAAGCCTCCACTTCAAGAAAAAGTAAAAGTTGGAACCCGCAAACATCACGCGCAAGAAATACCTACTAGCCCACCACTGCCAGAGCAGAAGAGATTCCAAAAGCAGCTGATGGACAGTGCACAGCTGCAGAAAGAGAGCAACACCGGCTAGTTGACTATCACCACATGGCCACCAATGGCCTATTAAGGAAAATATCACGCAGGCTGACAAACCCTGCCAAGCAAGCATGAACCTACGCATGACTAAGCGCCGCCGCAGCACTGTCTTGAGGTGTAAGCGCAGCACCCTCAGATGAAGAAAAGAATGTGGTACAAGGCCACAGCACAAAGGGGAAGCACACACGTACCCAGAGCCAAGAGGACTAAAGGTCTAGCGTGGCCCGAACGCAGGAAAGAGAATCTCCACTGGACCAGCAAATCCTCGTAAGTGAGTCAAAGACAGCCACCACCAGCAAGAGTGGAAGACCAGCCGGACAGCAACATCTCAAGTTAGCTATCCCCACCAAAGAAAGATCAGTGCAGAGCACGCACCACACATGGCTGTCCAACGCCACTGCCAGTGAAGAGGTCTCATCACTCGCCCCCTACTGGTGAACAGGCCCAACCACAAGCCACACCACAGGCACCCCAAGTGCCAGAAGAAAGCGTCCAAGAACGAGACTGAGCAGACAAAGAGCACGCAAAGCCAGAAGCGCGTGGAAAGCTGCGCCAGGGAACCTGACTGCACAGACAGCACCCAGGAGACCTCTCCACACAGAATCACACTTCTGAATTCAGGTAGGAGAGCACCCACGTCTCCACTGCCCCAGCGAAGCCCCGCAGTAGGCCGAAGACCTCACACTGCCTCAAGACTGAGTCGGCCGCGACCCAAGATTGGCAAGAGAGAAGTCGCACACCCCACGTGGCAGGCCGCCACAGCACCATGCGCTCCAACAAACAGCGACACGGGACCGGACGTCACGTCGCCCAGCAAGCAAGGAGCATGTCACAAAGTGTCCAGTCCAAACAGCACACCGGACCAAAGGCAGAAGCCGGCGCCATGACAGCGCCGCCTCGAGGTTTAAGCGCATCGCCCTCGAAGAAAAGAAGAGAGTGACAGCCCTGTCACCTCGAACACCGGATGAACACAGGTGGGCTGAAAAAACCAACAAAAGGAAAAGACCGAGGACTCACAGCAAGCCAAGTGCACACCCTGACATACCAGACAGCCACCAAGGCGGACCAACGTCCCTGGATACAGCCTCATGGGTGAACCGAACGGAAGTCGCAGCAAGCGCCAACCGCGTCTCATCCTAACGCTTCCCCAGGCGACCGTCCGTCCCCGAGCGCCGGTAGTCTAAGTCAAGCTGCATCCCTGCTCATGTCCGCAGATGCCATGGGTGAAGATCAGCACAGGGTGTCCGTCCTCAGACCGCCTCAAGATGGGGTAGGCAGTGGCCCCAAGCCAGGCAAGAGAGGATCCCCACACTCTACGTGTCAAGCCGCCACAGACACTCCACCTCAGCAAGGCGGAGGCACATGCCTGCCAAGTCCCTCCTGATATCCAACACTCCCATCAAGTCAACACCACCTGTCATCCCAAGTCACCACATGGCTGACAACCGCCATCATGCCAGCCATCAGCACCTGCGTCAAACAACACCAATCCCTCGTTAATTGTTTTATCCCCACAGGTTGGACTAACACTTTGTTTGTTCTTCAATAAAGTTGGGGTGGAATGTAATGTCCTGCGAGGCACGTTCTAGTGTCTCGCAGGAAGCTGTCATCCCGGCCACTCCCTCGAGGGCTGGACACACTGCACCCCCACACCCATCGAGTGACGTGGCCCCGGTCAATAAAAGGGCCCGGGTGCACGTGCTCGGGCCAGTTACTATACTACCTCGCCTGGTGTCTGTCTCTGTCATTTACATAATGCGGACCTGAGGTCCGACACCACACTTGCAAGCTGACGACATAGCCACATATGCTGTCTATCCCTGCTTTACCTTTGCCTCCCGACCCGTGTAGAACACAAATGACAGGTTATTGATACATAATGAAAAGAGGGACGCGGTGAAGGGTTTTGGCATCGGGCCCAGGGATACAACGCATCTGGTCCAGCGCCTGGATACCCTATCGGGGATTAGCTGCGCTTTATAAATCCTGATTGATTGATTCTTTAAAATGCCAGTGTCTGAAGCTCCAAGGATTGTCCAAACACCGTTCCCTTTCATCTGGGTATTGGTGATTATTTCCAGGTACCTGAGCCCTGTCCCTCTTACATTATATGAATCGAACTGTAAAAAAAAAAAAAGAAAGATAGCTAACACATTTACGTATGTGGTCCTTCCCGAGCCTAAAGGTTTGTCTGTCAAGAAATAAAATGTAAGTTTATTTTTAATGTTTGAATATTTGTTAACATGATGTCAGGTGCACGGTTTGATTTATTCTTAAATGATTATAAGGTATCTCACGCTCCAGCTCATTTCCGAGAGGTAAGAATCTCCGGGCAAATCATCCCCAGTAAACAATTCCCAGTTATTGCAGAAATTCACGAACACAAACACTATGTACAGTCCTGACTTGAATTTAAAATATTTGACGAGCCCTGAGGAAGATCTCGCTGGACTGTGTGGCCCCTCTCCTCAACAGAGATTGACACGTGTAGGCTTGGCAGAGGAGTGTCTGTCCACGTGCCATTAGCAGGGAGTTGTTACTTCCTGCTCAATTAAAACCAGCTAATAACAGAACACCTTGAAAGTTCTGTCGCATGGGAAAACGTGATTGAACTCTTTTTTTTAACACACACATTATGACGCCGAATGATAAATAGTCCGCAACCTTTGAAGAGGAGTCCAGTACTAAGAAGTTCTCTATTGTGTACAATTTCTGTGCGTAATGTCTGTTCTACTGTTAAACGATTGTAGATATGATTTGTGTGTTTATTGATTTATTTTCAATTTTTTTTTCTGTTTTTGTTGTATTGCTGTCTCTAGTTGAGAATCTGTCAATGTTTAAATGAACGCATTCCAATGTGATGTATGGTACTTCGGTTCTCAGTTCTTCAAATCCTGCACCACTCATGAGCACTTCATTATTGCACAGAGATCTGGTTAGATCTTTCAAGGCACTTTATTTGAAGGGCCATTCCTCCCACTGGCAGGCGTGTATGGGACTGGCAAATGCTCATCGCGGCTGCATTTACAACGCAGAGCTCATCTGATGTTCATCCTTGTTTTTTGTCCTTTCAGAGTTCCTGGTGACATTGATGAAGTCAACGCCCTGAAGCTTCAGGTGGATCAATGGAAAATCCCCACCGGCCTGGAGGACCCCCACGTGCCAGGTAAGAGTCGTCTCTACAACAAGGCTGACCAACAACACGTGAGATCAGTTGGGCAGTGAAGTCCATGCGATCTGAAATGGTGGCACAAATATCCAGCTTGGAAGAAAACAAACATTGTGAGATCTGCTTCAGGGGTCATTGGGAAGATGCAAAGGAGAAGGGAGAGCACCCAATGATGCTGGTAACCCAGCGGAAAGGAAAAAATATTACCAGGAGCTCCCAAGATTTCTACTCCCATGTTTTTTTTTGTTCCAATTAGAAATGCAGTAATATAGGTGAGATTTGACAATGCACTCCGAGGCCCTCAGTACGCATCATATGCATTGGAGTTCTCTGGGCCCATTGTGTAATGATACGATTCCAGTTTCAAATAATGAAAGTAGCAGGACCTAAAATCCAATTATGGAGGTTTCTCCCATATATGACGAAGGCCTCTTATCCCCAGAATTAAAGAAGAAGGCTACCATTCCTCGCAAACCTAAACAACTTCCAATGTTCCGATGATAAGTAGCCCAATGTTCGTACCATGACAGACGATGGTCCCCGTTTCTTGTCACACTCAAGTAGGTTCTAGGTCCCATCATACATGAAAGGGATCCCCTGATCCCATCATACATACACGTTTCCAAGTTCCTGTCATTCGTGTAGATCCAGTGTGTTCATCACACTGACGATTCTTGTTTCTCCTTCCAGAGGAGGCTCCAAATGACTTTCATGACAGAAAAGAGCCTGAAATTTCCCAATATGCCTTACGAAGGTCATAGGCTCACATTGTTCAAGAAGGTCAACTTAGGTTTCTGTCACATCAGAAGCATGTTGTAGGGTGCGATTATATACTATGATATCTTCATGTTCTGATCCTAAAAAAAGGAGATCCAAGTTTCCATCAAACGTGGAGGTCCCAGATTTCCATCACAGGTGGACTTTGCAGGTTTCGATTAAATATCCTAGATTGTGTTACTAGCACATGTACAGCACATACTCTTCCATTTGCGTATCCTTTTAGTGCATTTAGCATATGGTTCTTGGGTCGCCATCGTAGACCGCTGTCTCGTTCAGCTTGGAAGGATCCGTCATGTTCTGATCGTACTCTCGGTTAGGTGACAGTGTTACATACATCGAGCTCTGTGTGTATAAATCAAATTTTCAATTAATAAGACAAGGTTCATCTTCCAATTTCTTATTTGTCTTCTAGATCAATAGGCTTGTTAATTGCCAAGTGGTGTGAGGTTGGGTTTGTGGAGTTTTTGGAGTGCAAGCTCTGTTAACCGAGCTAGACAACTATAAACTGTTGCTGTGAACAAAGGCCTCACAGTGCTCGCAGGAATTTAAACCCCCTCAGGCTCCAAGAGGCCTTTATTTTACAAATTAGAACATTCTGCCCTCTAAGGCTTATTGCTACTCTTTATATTACTCTTTAAGTTGGTATAGCCATAGGAGTGTCTCCCGCCCTGTCGCTGCCTGTTTTTTTTTTTGAGTATCAACAAGGCTTGGGGTGAACCTTACCCTAAGATGGTGATCCAGCGCTCCTACTAAAATTCTGCATAAATGATGTCACTATCTACCACCAAACTTACCAATCAATACCAGGCCCATAGAAATAACAGAGCAGCTGAATCATGAGGCGAATGGATCTAATATGTTGTTGTTTAAACTATTTACAATAAACAAGACCAGCTTGTCATTTTAAAAGTTTATTCAAACATATTCAAGAAAACTTAGGTTTGGAACTTTATTAAGCAAGCATTAGAAAAAGTCATAAGAAAGTTTTATTCAGCATTTATAAAGAGAGCTTAATTCAAGAAAATATTATTCATTAGCAAAATAAGTGAAAAAGAGCATTTCCAAATCCTAACTAACTCTCTGTCTCTACCCTCATCGCCTGGAAACAAACAAGACCAGCTTGTCATTTTAAAAGTTTATTCAAACATATTCAGGAAAACTTAGGTTTGGAACTTTATTAAGCAAGCATTAGAAAAAGTCATAAGAAAGTTTTATTCAGCATTTATAAAGAGAGCTTAATTCAAGAAAATATTATTCATTAGCAAAAATAAGTGAAAAAGAGCATTTCCAAATCCTAACTAACTCTCTGTCTCTACCCTCATCGCCTGGAAACAAAGTCTTTTAAAGTTACCTTTCCTTATGTGTAATCATCGGACAGCAGAACACGTCCCTCTGGAATCAAGAAGCGTAAGCCAAAAATCTGCTGCTTGAGCCTATTCTTATACCCTAAATTAAGCTGAGCTACCTATTTTTCACATTCCATCTGCTGAATTCTGGCTCCCCATTTGCTGAACCACCTCACGCCACAGTAAACTGTGACGTCTTCCACCACGAGACCAGGCTTTTACACAGAGCCATTGTTCATGCACAGAGTCCTGGCGACAGTTCCTTAGTCTGCTACATTTTGTAGCAAAGATGTTCAAGCAATACAAAATCTGTCACGTCTCTTCCTTTCAACCTTGAGCCTGTCCGTTCTGAGCTTTCCGTGGCACAAGCAAACCTCTCCACAGAGTCGTCTTTAGCAGTTCTTTTTCAAAGCTTTTCATAATAAAAGTTTATAGGCTTGTCATCTTTTTCAAAATAAATTTTCTCCTGTGGCTTAACATCAGCAGGCCTCTTTTAGAAGGCGTCAATTTTTCTGCGCCACTTTTGCTTGCGTCACTGCGCCACTTTTAGCTCGCGTCACTTTCCAGAAAACTATTATTTAAACAAACACAAAACAATAATTAATTCAGGTAATGAAAGTCATTCTGTTTCCAACCTACATAGCTAGTGTTAACCCATTAGTATAAGTCACCTAGCAGAAGCACACAAATAAAGCAGCACATTTAATATCTACCATTCTTCATAGAGTCCAGCTTTAAGTTTCTGAAAGAGTAACAAGATTAAATAATACACAGACCGACAATCACAACATAGGACAAACATGTAAGCACATATAATAAAGCACATGCCATGAATGATCAGCCGCATATTAATAGTGACAAAGACAATAGGACATCATGACAAACAAAACAATATTAGTTATGTGTTACAAAACAGACTTGCAAATGCAACATAAAGCACATTAGTCCTGTATAATGATGTGGAATTTTACTCTAAATTGGTTTAATTATAACAAATCATGCAAACACTCATTAATATATTATTTCAAGTTATGAGAGTATGACATCACGAGCCAGAATAAAATTATTTCTAAAGCTCGCTCCATCAATGGCCTTAATTTTTTTCAACAAAATTGACATTTTAATGAAGGATCTTTAGAGAGTTGGCACCTCTTCCAGTGGAAAATACAAATGATGTATAATAATCAGTGTGTCTCCTTCTGCGTTTGGTCACACCTCTGTTCCCAGAATGAATATATGGATGGTGTAGATTCCTGACCCTTGACGCTGAATAAAACCCAGCCTTGTGGAGGTGAAGGATTCAGCAGGGATTGCAGAGCTGAGTATGCAAATACTGCACCCAGCGTTATTTATCAACATGAATTCCGTGCTGCTTGGGACAGGCCTCTAAGTTCCTCCATGCAGAGGGCTCCCTCTCTGGGACAGCTCGTTCTGTGCAGCCTTATCTTTTCAAATCCCACACCATTAGGCAAAGAAAGCTGTCAGAGAAAAGATTACAGAACAGAGACTAACTGACTGTTATGGCTGCCTTTATGGAGAAGTCACTGCAAGTCTGTTTGACAAGGGGACCCATGGCCTTCTCGGACACTGTGGGGTCACGAATACTTCAATCTCCCTATGAATCGCCCAATGGAACCCTGCTGCTTAAAGGGCATCTCAACCAGCAGAAGGAGTACACGTCCTCTCGCAGGCTCTTGGGATACAGAGCTGCATCCAAAAACTGCATCTTCCCTGAAGTCAAACATGTCCAGGGTTTGCATTGAATCTTCTCCTGAAAACCCAATGATGTAAATGGTTTGAGATGCATGAAGGAAAGGCCCAGCTGTGTTGATATGCTAATAAATGTTTTGACCTTGATCTGTATGATGCTGTTGGTGTTGCTAGCTGTACCGCCACTCGTGCTCATTAAATTTGCAACCTCTTCAAGGTATGGACACTGTGGTCACCCTCTAATGATCAGTCTAAACCAGGGCAACAGTCCCCTGCAAAAATGCTGTTAGCGGTCAAAACGTGTGATACATTTTCATGAGCTCGCTCCTACTGAAGCATTTCTGGCCATCTAGTGAGCACCGTTCCCCCAGCAGTAATGTAATGATGATACTTGTAAAGCGCACTGTTACCCCATCTCGGGGTGTCCTGGCGCTGAAGACCGCTGTGGAACCCGTCCTGGCTTTCCCTGTGAGATGGTCCCTTCTGGGTATCTCCAAGGTGAAACCAGGCATCCGTAGCGTCTGTGGGGGGCCGTTTTAGAGATGAGGAAAGCTTAATGCCCAGAGTTGCCGAGTGTGATCCCTGGTTAGAGTAGGCACCGAGGCGAGAATTATCGAGTCCGTTGACCCTGGTCCACAACCCTGCTGCGTCGGGAATTGAACCCTGGTCCCGGGCCGTTCTCTGCTTCCGGGTCTGCCGCCTCTAACCAGTGAGCCACACCACTCCACCACTACACCACTTAGTAGCCTAACTGCTGTGGCATGGCCTGACTCCAGGAGGCTGATGTACATTATTACTAAGTTGACCAAAAGCGGGGTGCCTCAACACTTGTAGGCTAGATGCTGTCACCCACCACGCCATTGACGGTGTGCTCTTTGGAGAACAACTCCACATGGATAGCTGATGTTGTATGGGAGGTAAGACGTGGAGGGTAGCCTAGGGTGCCACCTTTGCTGTTGTTGCCATCAGACTCTGCACCCAAAACCATGTTATTGCTGAAGACTGTTTATTCTTTCGACTAGAATGAATACAGCCTGTTGGAACTGGACACTGATAAATAAACAAACTACTTATGTTCGCGACGTGTCCCGATGGCGATAGGAAAACAGGTCGTGAGATTTGGGAATTATTTGGCGGGTGTGAATAGAATAGCTATAGAAACAGAAGAAAGAATGTGAGATAGAATTCAAGGCAGAGCCTCCTTCTGAAACAAGGGTGTCTATCCTTCCTGGAGCACCATCTGTGATGAGGAAGCCGGAGGAAGTATAAATTGTTGCAGCTTTTGTGCTGCTTCAATAAATATATGAATTTGCATCCCCGGAAGGACAAAACTGTCTTACATCGAATAACTTCTGTGATCATGAATACGCAGACACGAGGTGTGAAAAACAATGTTGTAAGAACCAGCCTGGATCATTTTCCTTCCACCCTGGCTGGTCGGACCTTTTTATGGTCTGGCTTAACAGCGCAGTTGTTGCCAGACAAATATGTAAGCATCACTAGAGAGGGCCTTTGGCTCCGTTCACATGTTGGGCGTCAGGAATTCATGTTTTGATTGGGAAGAAGTTGTGTGCTTCTTCATAAACAGTGCATGTCACCAGCTGTTGAGATCATTTTGTTTATCCAGCTGCCTAAACCTGAACTTTCTGGGACACACACATTGTATTGTATTATATTGTAATTGCATTTATATAGTGCCTACTACCCCAGACGTGGCGTCGAAGTGCTTTTTCGGTGAGTAGCACACTACTCCGGAGCCCATAAAGGATTAGTGGTGAATTAATATATTGAAATATGAAAGTAATTTGAGTGGTGGATATGTTAGTAAGTTATTTGGATTCAGAAGGATAGCAGAGGGATACTGTAAAGCTATTAAAGTGTCTCCGATAATTAGATAATTTATGTTGTTAGGTCGAGCCTGGGCAGCGCACGCGCTGCTCTGCAAGGTATGCTGTAGTCAGGTAGGGACTTGTAGCTCCGCCCACTCTTCACTCATATTTTGCATTGGCTTGTGTCATGGTCCACTGTAAACTGTGCCTGTTCAATGGTCAATAGGCTTAGTAGTCCTTCCTTAGTACTGCCTTGTCTCATTTGGATCCTCCCATGGCGACACCCCCGTTTACGTGTGTTGTTACTCGATAGGTTTTAATTACAGCCTCCGAGCACTATTTTCTCAAATAGCTTGAAACTCTCGCTCCTAATGCTTATTATTAAAAAAAATATAGCATGGGGACTGCCATTTGCAATGCAATAGGTCTCGCATTTGCAAGAGTTTATGCTATTGGCATTGTAAATGACAATTATTTTTATCTGTTTTAAAAAAACACAGAAATAAAAGGCATTGTCATTTAACCCTTTCGCTGCGCCTGTCGGCCAACAGCTGTCACAAGCACTACCTCCGTAGTGCTGCTCACGTCCGTTGGCCGACGCGGCCCCACCCACTCAATCAAACCGCCGCACCACGGCAGAATTGCCGCCGCGGTTAAGCTGTTACAATGCCAATAACTCAGACTCTCGTGAAAGCGAGACCTACAGCATTGCAAATGCTTGTTTTTTTCTGGCAGCAGCATAGATGGGAGGAGGGCATGCTTTAACCTACATGAAGTTTTAGATCTGGCTTGACAGTGCACCCGGCCTTTTAACCTACACCAATATAATTCTACAGTTCTTTGCTTCCACACAAATGCATATCTATTCATTTGCTATATACTTGTAATGCTTCATATTACCGTACACATTCTTTTACCCCCACAGCTATTGGCATTGCCAATGCTTGTTACACCTCTCTATCAATACGGCAGCTGATTTGGCATTTACAGTCTCCATATCCTGCCATTATTTCTCTGGCGGCGCATACAGAGAGCCCCCGTTTGACCTCTTGTTCCCGGTGAAAGCAGAGAGAAGAACGGTTCAGCATAACTCATTTCAGTAAACTCACCCCAGGAGTTGGCGATGGGCATTCTGCAAACCCGTTCTCGAAGCAGCCTGGCGTTAAGTAGGTAAAACATTTTGTATTATTGTAATTTCAGGTCATTACACAAGACTGCCTTTGAAAGGCAGCCAAGGGAATGTGCTTCCCTTCTTCTCGCCTTAGCTTTTCAAACACACGCTGCTGATTTTTCATCAAAAATTCCCTTTGTTCCGCCTGTTCCAGCTGGCAGCGGCTCTCATTAAAGGCCCATCATGAAGCCTGGAAAATGAAAGTATCTATATATAACAGTGGCGCATTCAACATCTCACGCACACTGTGGCGTAGCATGAGGGGGTGGAGCGGACTGCCCAGAGCAGCACGAGTTTTGGGGGCGGCGACCTCCCCCGCGAGTACCTGCAGCCGTTGCATTCCGATTTTGTGCTTTCCTTCCATCGGGTTTATGGGAAAATGAAACCATATTTATTTTTAAACAATTTATGCGCGGGTGATGGTGGTGTGTTTGCACAGTGGTGTTCTCAGGGCCTACAATGGTATTTATTGCAACACTGTCTCAAAAATCCTCTGTGGTATTCCCAAACACCCTGCATGAAAATTGACTTTGACTCAAAATTTCCAAATTTCAATTCTCCTTTTTCTTTCAAAGGACTCTCTCCTTCCTTTCCATCCTCTGCATACCTCCTCTCTCTGAGCACAGCCTACTCTAAGTCACAAGCACGTCTGCCTTAATCCTTACTGTTGTATTTTTGCATATTGCCCAGACCTCATTTCAAAGGTCTCAACCGCTCCTTTAAGGGTCATACCCCGCACCAGAACAATACCCAATCTTCTGCAGCTGATCTATTAATAAGGCAACCATTGCATGGATTTACTTATCCTGCTGTCCCACTAGAGGTCACACCTAACTCCTGCTAATGTAATCTACGACATAGAACCTGGAGTAAAGGCATTGAGCGGTACCTGTAGACCAAAAAACACTAAAGCTGGGACCTGAAGCAGCGGGCTGGCCCTCGTAAAGCACAACAATGCCTTGTCGGGGGTAGTAAGGCTATATAATGCAATAATAATACAATATATAACCCACACTAAAACGAATTCCAAAATACTCCGCATTCAGATTTATCTATATTTTTTTAAGTTTTATATAGCGCAAACTACCCGAAGGTATTCATAGCACACTACATGAGTACCAGTTGCGTTACAGATGGACACATTCATTATTTAGGCACGGAGAGATTAAGTGATTTGCCCAGAATCACAGGATGTTGAGCGTCGCTGCCGAGACTAGAACGAGATTCCTCAGCTTCAAGGTTGACTGCTCTAGCCATTAGCCCATGTCCGATTTACAGTTGTTTGTAGTTCATACAGGCTGCTTAACAGTGGCGGCTGGTGACATTTGAAAGTGGCGGGGCGTAAAGTTATTACGGTACTGTAAGTCACACTGAAAGGAAAGCTTTTGCCAACATGGGGGTCACATTGAGTTGCAATGGCACCAGTGAAGACGCTTGAAACAAAGGGCAGCAAAACCTGGGGTTCTGAAGTTTACTTTGGACTGTGCCGGCCCCTCTGCATATGGCAGCTTTAGTAGTGCCATATCTTATGTCAACACAACAACTCAGAAGAAAAAAATGAACAAAATGAATACACAAGAAAGGCCCAGAATCAGCCCCATGCAGCCTGATTAGAGTCAACGAAGCATACATACAGTAAACATTCCATTTACTGAGATGATGTGTGACAGTAATGTAACGAGAAAAACGAACACCTCTACGCAATAGAAATAAGTAAAACATATACAATTAGAGTGCATCTGTAAAAAGGCAAAACAATATTTGGAAACTGACTGACAATAAACGTAAATTAATGGTAGATGATTAGCAGCCAGCACAGTACAGGACACGGATTCTCTTACACCACAATCAACTCAGTTAAACGATTTCTGCACCTGTCCAAATATGTATGGATATCATCTCTAGCCTGCTCCTCAAAGTAGTAAACACTTGTCTGAACGAAGGCATAATTCGTTCCTCTCTCAAGCTGGGTCAAGTCAAACAATTACTTTAAAAAAGAAAACCTTCAACATGGTTAATTTACAGATTCTCAGGCCTATTGCCAACCTACCCATCCAGAATAAAGTCATTCAATGCCATAGAAAAAAAACGCTGAAAGGTTTTTCCAAGACCGATATACTAGCCAAAGCCATGTGCTACTTCAGCTTAAAACACAGCACTGAGACATCGACCCTGCGAATTGGACATGACGTTCTGAACATTTACATAAAGGTGAAGTCTATCTGCTAGTTCAAATAACCTTTATTTGGATTAATACATAGAATAAAACAGTCATCAAGATAAAAATACAATACAATTGTTACATACTATATTGCAACACAGCAGCATGCCATTATCAATGTGTTATTGAAATTAGTTTGTGAAACTGAAAACTGCAGCTTGCGTTTCTCCGCCCTGAGCAGATGGGATCGTCAAGCACATATCTTAAGAATGAAACAGGCTATTCAAGTATTGCAATATAATACGAGGTTCAAACACGTGTTGAAAAAGCCTTTTTGTCAGCCTGGACTGAGGTGACAGCAAAGACCTGCTCGTGCCGGCACGACCTCCTCAGAGGGAGCGCCATCCCCCCCCCCCTTATCTTAATATTAAGAATTAAACACAGTTGTCACTGTACCAACCTCTCTCTCGTCTCCTTCCCTCCCGCTGTCCTCTCTCTTCCGACCTGGCGCTCTCCTCCTCCTGCCACACACACAGAGCGGCAGCCACAAAAAACAACACAACACATCCTGTGGAGAAGGCTTTACTTACTTTTTTTAATTGCACAATTTGTTGCGCGCTAAATATGATGACCCTTTCGGAATCTGAACGCGTTCAGGGTAAATGACAAGGCGGAATGGCGAGTGAATATAAGGGCTATTTACAGCTTTTCTAAAGTCTAGATCTAGAAGGAAGAAAAATCAAATGTGCACACTGCACAGTGCAAATATTTTGTGGTAATCAGTTCCGCCGCTTACTGTTGGGGAACAGTGGGGTGCCGATCGGAAGTTGAGGTCACTGCTGGTGATGGTGAAGCAGTGTCCCTCCCTGATGATTGCAAGTAAGACATGTGATGTAAACCCCATCTGTAGAGAAAGTGAAACTGATGAGTGTGGCCCATAAGGCGGGTAACGTGAGCTCACGACTCTCTGATTGAGTGAGAACGACGAAAAGTCAGCCTTTGCCAGTCGTGGTCGCACCAACCTGAGGGGATGAGGGGGGAGGCGGGAGGGGTTTGGAAACTAAAACAAATATATAAAATAAGTAAACTTAGTCTTACCATCCGGTCCGGAGATTACCGTCTGGAGACCCCGTCCAAATCCCGCCGTCCTCGATTTCAAGTCCTGCAGCACGTCATCAGGAAGGCGGCGCAGCAGGCAGCCTCCCTCTCCACCGCCGCGTTTCTGATTGGTGCGGCCGGCTGCCCCAGGTGACGTAATTTTCTCTCTGTATGCTGCTGCTGCAGCATACAGAGAGAACAGGGAGTGTGAGTGGGTGGTGTTACTCGAGGGCAGGGGGGAGTGGCTTGGGGGAGTGGCTTTCCCACTATTGTTAATACTGTCTGTTTGGGCGGCCTCAGGATGCCCAAACAGTTAGTATTAACAACAGTGGGCAAGCCACTCCCCCAAGCCACTCCCACTGCCCTCGAACACCACCCACTGTAAACAAGGAAGTTAGTTCTGCTTTCTCGTCGTGCGAGAAGGCAGAAACAAATGGTAGTTATAAACAACTACCATTTGTTTCTGCCTTCTCGCACGGCGAGAAAGCAGGGGGGGCGGCGCCCAAACGCCCCTATGGAAAAACCGCCGCTGCTGCTTAATAATTTCCGTGTACTGCTTGACATTCTTACACTCACAGCAATAAATCACCCATCAGCAATTGCAGAGGCACAGAACAACTGTGAGATGTGCCACATCCTGCTGGCTAACTGAGGACTCTCATATAGTCCAACACTGCAGGTCACGACTAGCAACAAACATGGTGGTATCACACAATGAAAATCACAATGACAATCTGATTTGGAGTGATATTAACTAAGTCCATTCCAGCCGATCTCTCCACCACTTTTCCCTTTATGATTGCTCAAGATCATAAACGTAAACAAAATATGTCAGAATGGACAGCCCAGTGCAGTAGCCAGCGCAGTGGACTATGAACATAAGAAATACCAAAAAAGAACCTTCAGAGCTGCTCAAAACTGCCATCTTACTGAAAACAATAAACTGTGCATGCATCGCCCATTCTTAG
Source organism: Lissotriton vulgaris (assembly GCF_964263255.1). Taxonomy (NCBI): domain Eukaryota; kingdom Metazoa; phylum Chordata; class Amphibia; order Caudata; family Salamandridae; genus Lissotriton; species Lissotriton vulgaris. The sequence goes on along the minus strand of NC_141691.1, from coordinate 2,002,829,204 downwards.
TCATCCATCAGGCTGCTAAGCGCTGAGTCTCATAAGACGATAACTGCACCTTGGTGGTCCTCAAACATCACATTCAAACACTTCCCGCATAGGACGAAACAAAGATAACACACCTCCAACCAAAAAATATACATGGTAACGGGTGCTACCCCATGTAGGCAAGCGACTCAGCATCCCACATGGGGGCATTAAGTGCTATATAAAATGTGGCAGTGCAATAAATAAGATTTGTTCAAACTTCAGTATTTTTGGCACTGCCTCCTCCTGCCCTAAGCAGATACTGTTGAGTGACTGACACGGTTCAGTGATGCCAGCCCAGTCCTGTCAATCAGTAGTAAGCGTTGTGTATCACCATACGCAAGATCATATGTTTCATTGTGGAAGGTGTATAGGCAGGGCCACTGGAAACATGCGTTTCTGTGGCATTTTCCGCCAAATTATGGATTTGCTGCATTTTCCACATAATCTCTCACCTGCTGCATTATCTGCAGATATTAGCGAAAGAAATGTTGTTTCTACCTCGAATCTCGAGAGTTACAAAAACATGGCACCACACGTCCCCACTCAGTAGAAAGCCCTTTTGCAAAGGTTGACTGGTCACCTTACTGATGGTTATTGCTATTTTTGGATGTCAAACTGGAACTAATAAGATGAAATCTCTCCCTAGACAGTGTAATAATGTGTAAACATTTCAAAGAATGAATACTTTTTTCAAAAAGGGGGAGGAAGGAGAAGTGATCACTTGATCAACGGACACCGTTTACCACTCAGGTGAGTGGAAGGTCCAGTCGCAGCGTGTGCCCGTATCAATGATTACAACAAGGAGGGGTTGCTGGACTGTTCCTATGCGTGACTAAGGGAAGAACTAACTGGCGTGACCAAAGGTGTAAGTGTAACACCCTAGGGCATCCATTTTGTTGGATGGATTTGCCTCACACACCCAGAAGGGTGTCATGCTTCATCATCGGCGGTTGCTCCTCGTCGGGGAGGCGGTGCAATCCCCGACGGGCTCACCTCAAAGAGGGGCTCTTTGGCGGAGATCTTTTATCCAACAGCCTTATGGTGAGGTGTGGGTGTGTGGGCAGGGTGGTATGTGGTAGTGAAAAGGGATATTAAAATGTAGCTAAGGGTACCGGAATTAACTTTATTCTGGGGGTCCCCTGGCTGCAATTAAAAACAGGGGGCTAGCTCACTAGGAGTCAACGAGTAAGGTCAGGTGAACCTAGATGGGGCTAGTGGTGAAGACGGTCGACATGTTTCTCGCAGTGGGTAGTAGTTACCCGCGATTCATCAGGACCTATAAAAAGGTGATTTACAACATGCTGGTGTCATGTGTGAGTTGGTGTGTGTATTACCTCTGTGGGGGTTGTCCTATGCCTAAACATAGAAAAGAGATAAAACAACAAGGATTAAAAAACAATTTGCAAGATGCAAAGTAGGTCACGTCATGGGAAAGAACTGTGAATAGTGTGGCATGCTGTAGGTGTACTTGTGATTCAAGTAACAGTCATTGCACACAGAACAATCACTGAGTAGGTGAGGTGGATTGTTGTGAGGTTGAAGAGGTTTAAGAAGGTTTAAAAGTTTAAAATATGCAACAGCTATCCAGGCTCAAGTGTACACCTGGGTTCATACCATGTGTAGGCATCAGGCAGTAGAGAGGGAGACACCCATTAAAACATAAGGTGACTAAGTGAACAATTACACACACACTGACTCTACAAAAGCCACAGTTCTGACAAGCTCACATTGCCTACTCACCTATCAGTCAAGAACTACCAGCCACCTATCGGCGTGTCACGTGATTTCAGTCGATCGCGGAGCGGCCATCTTTGACTAGTGGATCTGTAACGTCAGAGGAGCTGGGATGTGTATATGCGCTCCATTATACTGCGATTAATGCGCGAGATACCCGTTGATTAGGTGATTAAGTCACATTAGATTCGGGTTTCCATTTGTTGTGCCTTGCTACAGTGGTAAAATGTGGTGGGGCGACCATCATTCTAAAGCGTGATGTCGATCAGTGTAGCGGCGGCCATATTGGAATGGTGTCACAGTGCTAGGCAAAGATGGCCGCTCCGCGATCGACTGAAATCACGTGACACGCCGATAGGCGGGGACGCGCGTTTCATTCCGATTCGTTGTTGCCGGTGTAAATAACCCTGTCCGCCGAGCTCCCATATCTACTCGAGCTCGGCAGAGAAGGGTAGGTCATGCAGCCAAGGCACAAGAGATTGGAGGTGAGTGTTGTAGCGGTACAACAGGGCTTTAGGCTAGGAGTCCCTTGAGGTTGTAGATACTGCTCACCTATTAACGTTTGCCTGGCGGTATGTTTATCTTCTACCCCAGTTTTGACCCATGGACTCATCCTTGATGCCTTATCCCGCCGACCCCTCTGGTGGCTGGTAGTTCTTGACTGATAGGTGAGTAGGCAATGTGAGCTTGTCAGAACTGTGGCTTTTGTAGAGTCAGTGTGTGTGTAATTGTTCACTTAGTCACCTTATGTTTTAATGGGTGTCTCCCTCTCTACTGCCTGATGCCTACACATGGTATGAACCCAGGTGTACACTTGAGCCTGGATAGCTGTTGCATATTTTAAACTTTTAAACCTTCTTAAACCTCTTCAACCTCACAACAATCCACCTCACCTACTCAGTGATTGTTCTGTGTGCAATGACTGTTACTTGAATCACAAGTACACCTACAGCATGCCACACTATTCACAGTTCTTTCCCATGACGTGACCTACTTTGCATCTTGCAAATTGTTTTTTAATCCTTGTTGTTTTATCTCTTTTCTATGTTTAGGCATAGGACAACCCCCACAGAGGTAATACACACACCAACTCACACATGACACCAGCATGTTGTAAATCACCTTTTTATAGGTCCTGATGAATCGCGGGTAACTACTACCCACTGCGAGAAACATGTCGACCGTCTTCACCACTAGCCCCATCTAGGTTCACCTGACCTTACTCGTTGACTCCTAGTGAGCTAGCCCCCTGTTTTTAATTGCAGCCAGGGGACCCCAGAATAAAGTTAATTCCGGTACCCTTAGCTACATTTTAATATCCCTTTTCACTACCACATACCACCCTGCCCACACACCCACACCTCACCATAAGGCTGTTGGATAAAAGATCTCCGCCAAAGAGCCCCTCTTTGAGGTGAGCCCGTCGGGGATTGCACCGCCTCCCCGACGAGGAGCAACCGCCGATGATGAAGCATGACACCCTTCTGGGTGTGTGAGGCAAATCCATCCAACAAAATGGATGCCCTAGGGTGTTACACTTACACCTTTGGTCACGCCAGTTAGTTCTTCCCTTAGTCACGCATAGGAACAGTCCAGCAACCCCTCCTTGTTGTAATCAAAGAATGAATACTATCACAAAATACTCTGTATTATGGAGAAGTGTGGCTCACTGGTTAGAAGCGGCAGACTCTGAAGCAGAGATCAGGCCCGGGACCAGGGTTCAATTCCCGGCTCGGCGGGGTCTTGGGCTCAATGTCCGCGGACTCGATAATTCTCGCCTCAGCGCCTACTCTAATCATGGGTCCCACGCTGCAACTCTTGGCAATAGCTTGCCTAATCTCCACAATGGCCCCAACAACACTGGGATGCCTGGCTTCACCTTGGGGGTGCTCAGGAGGGGCATCTCACAGGGAGAGTCAGGAAGGGTTCCACAGCGTTATACAGCGCCGGGACGCCCCGTTGCGAGGGCAGCTGTGCGCTTTATAAGTGTACTACATTTACATTTACATTTATGCTGCATAATTTGCCTTTTTGCCACATAATATATTCATCCCTGCTACAAAATGTTATCCTCTCCTGTAGCATAGTTAAAATGGCCCAGGGTATAGGTATCTTCTAATCTTTGAAGAGAAAGTGACTGATATTCTAAAGACGGTTTCTGGTCTAAAAGAATCAGTGTTGTGCAGCGACACGCTTACACTATATAAGTAGAAGAAAGAAATGAAGCTGTTCACAAATTGAGTGGATACGGGTATACTGCGGATCGTCTCAGGATCACCCACTGAGTTATTGCCTTTGATGCAGCACTGCCGTTGCCTCTGCCTCCTGAAGGATAAAGGCAAGGCGGCAGCGAGCTGACAATGGCAAGATGGGGCAGTGGTGCCAAATGGAAGACCTAAGTGTAACTGCATGCTTGGATTGCAATTGCTCAGAAGATGTTGGAGACCATAGACACTGATGACAGACACACTTCTCCAAATGCCTGTGCTTAGTGACCTACTGGAAACTGCTACGCGAGACCGCCTTGGCAGTCAATTGCAAATCAGAATGTGGCTCTGTTCGATCCACCCTCATTTGGACTGGCTGGCATATGGTGATGGTGTCCTTTGGACAATCATATATTTTTAGGTCCAGAATTTGACAACAAAGCTGTCAAACAGATCTGTTGGTAAGAATATATATAGAGGGGGATTGGGCCTGCCCTTTGCATCACTGGCTTACTTTGTCCAGTCTCTTTCATCCAGTGGCTTGAGAGTATGTCAGTCATGTCTTGGCTCAGCCCAGTGGAGTGTTCAACTCTCACCTAATTCAGTTGATTTTTTGAGTTCATTCTTCCGCCTCCACTCCAGTGATTGCAGGGAACTCTATGACCAATTACTTCACAACTACAGCACTCTCTCTCCACTTCTACTGGCTTCCCCCCACTTGCATTGCTCTAATATTGCTAACGCTTTAAACGTTAGCACATTAGGTTTAAAGTATTTTATTGAAGCAGGGTGGGATAGGACACAGAGGGGTAAAAAACAGGTGACCCACAAGATCCGCGCTCCAGTGCGCATCATACAGCCAATACAACAACGCAGTCACAATTTTGTGAGAGGCTCCGTCCAACTCGGGATCATAGCTTCAGCACCTGTGGGTACGGACAAACGACGGGGGGAGGGGGGGGGGGGGGGGGGGGAAAAGGGGGAGGGGAGGGGAGGAATGAGGAGAGGAAAGGGAGGAGAAACAACCCCGCTCCAAAAAACCTACCCAACCAAACTTAACCCCAAACAACCCTACCCCGACCCACCCCCTGTACTGTGCCAGCATCTTCAGTCTCCGCCACTGTGAACTCTCAATGAATCCCTACTATGCAACACCGACCCCACCCACTCAGGCAGGCGGGTCCGGCGGCGGCGTCAGCCTCAACAACCGCAGATATCTAGGGCAGGTAATCTCTCGGAACTCAGAACATAACAGGCTGTGAAAGGGCTCCCACAATTCCTCAAAGGTATCAGTATCCCCCAGGGCCACCAAGGACATCTTTTCCATTCCAAGAACGTGCCACAGTCTGTGCAGCCAACCAACTACCGAGGGAAGTGTTGTAGTGCGCCAGTGTATGAGAATATTCTGCACCGCTGACCCCAGCGCAATTGCAATCTGTCTACCCCTCTTGGACCTAAGGGGATACATCAACCCATTCGGCAACCCCAACAGGACATAGGCCGGGAACCTAGGCAGTTCTATCCCAAAGCATTTGTCAACTTCGCTCAGGACCTCTTCCCAGTACGGGGCCAGCAGGGGGCAATCCCACAGTATGTGCGTCAGTGTACCAGTGTTGCCACAGTTGCGCCAGCACGTCCCTGGTATCGCCCTATCTATCTCATGCAGTTTCTCCGGAGTGCGGTACCAGTAGGTCGAGATTTTAGTAAAGGTCTCCGTAAGACCCGTGTGGTAGGCCGAGTGGCGCGCGCGGTAAGAGATGTGGTCCCATTCTTTATGACTCAGCTCGCGCCCAAGCTCTCGCTCCCATCGTTCCCGACCCGGGCTATGAATGAGAAATGAGGGGGGCTGCAGCATTCTATACAGGTCCGAGATCAGTTTGGCGTCCGACGTGCGAGTTATCAACCAACGCTCATACTCCGTGATTTCCCTGTGCGCCGTGTCGCGCACTTGAGGTTGTAATGCCCAATGGCGCGCCTGCATGTATCGCATGCGTTCCGTCTCCGGGAGGCCATAATCCCTCTGCAGGTCCTGGAAGGAGACAACTCCCTCGGGGGAGTACAAGTGGTACAGAGTGCAGCAGCGGGCCACCCGCCAGCGTTCATAGGCTCCCTGTTCCAGCCCCGGGCCGAAATCCGGGTTGCCAATGAGCGGCGTGAAGGGAGAGGGGAAGGTAGTCAACTCGCATCTAGCCGCCACCGAGTCCCACGTCTGGAGCGGGACCCGCGTCACCAAGGACGCGTAAAGATTGGGGGGCCGATGGGCTCGCCTCAAGAATGGGACTTCCTGCAGAGTCCGACCCGCCACCGCCTGATCTTGGAACAACCAATGTTTATCCGATTCCCACCGGCTCCACTCCACGAGGTACCGGAGCTGGGCGGCCTGAAAGTACTTCCGCAGATCCGGTATTCCCAGCCCTCCGGATTCCGGTGAGAGCATAGCGATGCTCCTCTTGATCCTTGGCCTACGGCCCTGCCACACGAAACGTGCAATGGCAGTCTGAGTCTCCGCGAGCCACCCCGCAGGAGGGTGGAGCGGTAATGCTCTGAAGAGGTAAAGCACCTGAGGCAGAAGGGTCATCTTCACTGCGGATACCCTACCCAGTAGCGACAGCGTGCCTTTATCCCACCGGCCCAGTTCCTCCTTGATTTTAGTGCCTAGAGCTGCGTAATTGGCCTTAACCATCTCCGGGAGGGAGGGCGCCAACAGGATCCCCAAATACGGGATCTGGTCCTTGGACCAGCTCAGAGGGTAAAGCCTCTGCAGTTCCACTCTAGTGGCAGCAGAAAGCGAGATGTCTAGGGCGGCCGACTTACCCAGGTTCACCTTAAATCCCGCCACATCAGCGAATAAGTTCAGTTCCTCCACACAGGCCGGTAGCGATCTCCGCGGGTCATCCAGTGTCAGTATGACGTCATCCGCGTACAGGCTAATCGCGTGGCGAAACCCTCCCATCTGGACACCAATAATGTCCGGGTTCTGCCGAACCCTCTGGGCAAATGGTTCCATGTACAAGGCAAAGAGCAAAGGGGAGAGCGGGCACCCCTGTCTCGTGCCCCGTTCGATGGGGAAGGGTCGAGAGCTGCCGCCGTTCACCCGGACCACCGCAGATGGAAACCGGTAGCAGTTAAAGATCAGGTGACGAAACTTCTCCCCTATCCCAAATTTGCTCAGGACTTTTTCAAGATAGGGCCAGTGCACCCTGTCAAAAGCTTTCTCCGCGTCAATGGACAGGAGCATCCTCTCTCCAGGGACCCTAGAAGCCTTCTCGAGAATGTGCGTCACCCTCTTTGTATTATCTACCGTTTGCCTACCGGGCACGAAGCCCGCTTGGTCCGAGTCAACCATGCCGGGGAGATGCAACGCCAGGCGTGCCGCTAAGATACTGGTGAACACCTTCAAATCGGTGTTCAGCAGCGAAATGGGGCGGTAAGACCCACAGGCGGTCCTGTCCTTGCCCGGCTTAGGGATCACTGAGACCGTGGCCTGGAGAAATTCGGAGGGGATGGCTCCCGGTTCTGCGAAGGAGTTAAAAAGGCGAGTCAACAGAGGCGCCAGCTCCTGACAGAAGGTTTTGTAAAACAGCGGGATGAAGCCATCCGGACCCGGGGCCTTGCCCAGTTTGAGCCGGGATATCGCCGTGACCACCTCCTCAATGCGTATGTCGCGCTCCAAATACTGAGCCTGCTCCTGAGTCAGCGACGGAAGCGGAACCGAGTCCAGGTAGTTCCCCTCAGCCTGGGCCGAAGGGGGCTCCCCGGAGTAGAGGTCCGCATAAAAGCCGCGGAAGACATCCGCTATGTGGTCATCGGTCGTGACTCTACCGCCAGCCGGGTCCAGCAATTCCTTCACTCGGTGCTGTTGGTGCTGCACCCTGAGTTTGTTAGCCAGGAGCCGCCCACATCGGTCGCCCCCTGTGTAATATTTGTGCTTCAGGCGGAGCACTGCGTACTCCGCCCGATCCGTGTCTAGGGCTGCCAGGAGCTTCCGCGCCGCCTTCAGCTGCCTCCACACCCTGGGGGCCCCTGTCCTGTGATGAACCTGTTCCAGCTCCCTCACCTGCTGGGTGAGCTCATCTCTCTTAAGTTGCCGGTCCCTATTCTCGGCAGCGGAAATCGCGATGAATTCGCCTCGGAGCACGGCCTTCAGGGCCGCCCACTGCGTTGCACGGGAGGTGTCCCCATTGTCGTTCACAGTCTGAAAAGCCAAAATGGCCGCCCTGATCTGATCCACCACCGACCGCCTATGCAAAAGCGTATCTCGGAGCCTCCAGACCCCCCTCGGTCGAGCCACCGGCGGAAGAGTGAAAGTGCCCTCAACTGGGGCGTGATCAGAAAGAGAAAGGACCCCCATGTCTGCATTCGAAGCCAAAAGAAGCAGCGGGCCCGACACTAGGAGGTGGTCTAAGCGCGCATAAGATCTGTGGGCGTGTGAGAAATAAGAGTATGCGCGGGTGGTGGGGTGGAGGCCTCGCCACATGTCATGCAGATCGAGCTCCGCAAGTCGAGTTCGAATCGAGCCCGAGAGCTCACCCAACTGCAGGCGCCGCTGCACAGACCTATCCAGTGCCGCGTCAAAAACCAGATTCAAGTCACCCCCCAACACTATGTGCCTATCAGAGGTGAATGCAACATCGTCCAAGGCCCTGTGTAAGAATTGGTCCTGATGATCATTGGGGCAGTAAACGGAGCCTACAGTCAGTGCTAAGCCCCCCACCTTGATTCTATATACCAGGAGTCTTCCCTTCTGTTCCGCTACCTTGCCCACAACCTCGCCCCTGAACCTTCTAGAAAACAAAATGGCCACCCCTGCCGTCTTGGAAGTGCTAGAGGAAAAGAGCTGAGTGGGGAACTTGGGGGTTCGCATCCGCGTGCAGTCCTTAGCCAGCAAGTGGGTCTCCTGCAACAGGCAGATATCCGCCTGTGAGTTTTCCAACAGGGATAACACTGCCCGCCGCTTAACCGGATTATTCAGCCCCTTCACATTGAGAGTAAGCACCTTAAGAGCCATCTAAGAAAGAGGTCCGGGAGCACATATCAGTAGGCGAAGCCTGGTCAGCAAACACAGAAGGCACCCTTCGAGACCCCAAAACAGAGCAACGTTGAATCAACCATTGGCACAGTACAGTCCCCAAACCCCAACATCCCACAACCCAAAACCCCCTCCCCGCCCCCACCCCAACAAAACCACACCACCCCCCGCTTCTGACCCCCCGACTAGGTCCCAAAATCGAAACAGCTGCCCGTCCGCCCCATCCCCTTCCCTCGCTTCTCGAACTTTGCACAAAAACCATTGTCCCAGTCCGGCCCAAACGGGCAAGGCCGTGGAAAGTCAACCTAGTGGACGTCCAGCCACCACCTTCTGCACTCGCCCTTCCTCCCATGCCACCCCCCGAAACCCCGCACCTGCAATAAGAATGTGCTAAAGTAGACTCCCCCCGGAGTAAGTTCAGGCCGTCAAGGCCACTTCGCCATTCGCCGCAACTCTGGAGGCCTCCTGGATGGCAGCCGCCATTTCAGCCCGGATTGCAGGCGAGCCCGGGCGCTCCGCCGGGGGAGAGGCCCCCCCCTCTGCTCGTTGCCAGCCGTTACGATTGCTACGCCTCCGTCGCGGGGCCGGGGTATCCATGTCCGTTGCAGTGAGGCCCAGCACCTCGCAAACATCGTGAAGGGACCGAAGTTGATGTAAGACCCCATTCCACCTGAAGATCAGTCGGAAGGGGTGCCCCCAGGAGTACTGCGTTTCATGCTCCCGGAGGAAGTCCGTAGCGATCTTGAAAGATTTCCTTTTCTGTAACGTGACTGTGGATAAGTCCTGAAACAGTGTCACAGGATGGTCCCGGAATCGAAAAGGCTGCTGCCCTCGCGCCTCACGGAGGATCCGCTCCTTCAAAGGAAAGTTCGGGAGGAATGCCAAAATGTCCGGTGCGGGCGCCGTTGCCCTGCGGGGGCGACCCACCCGGTGCGCCCGGTCAATGCGAATCCGAAAGTCCTCCGGCTCTCCCAGGATCGCTCGGAAGAGGGCCACCAGATATGCCGTCACGTCTTCCCCCTCTTCACCAGACGGCACTCCGCGGACCCGAATGTTGTTCCGCCTGGACCGGTTTTCAAGGTCCTCGGCGTGGGCCTGTAGCTCGATCTGTTGCTCCCGGAGCCGTAGGACCTCCTGCTGCAGATGGGTGATCTCCTCATCCCTGGAGTGGCCCGCTTCCTCCACCGTGTTCACCCGGTCCCCCAGGGAGTCCATCTCTCTCCTCACTTCGCGGACCTCCCCGGCCACTTCGTTCTTGAGTGCTTGGAAGTCTTCCCTCAGGGAGCTAAACAGGGACTCGAGAAAGGATCTCGTCACCGGGGGTTCTCCTCCTTCTGCCCCCCTGGCTGGAGCCGGTGAGGTCGCGGCCGGTTGGGCACCCCCGCTGCGCAGGGCGCCCCGACCCAGCATCTCCGGCAAGGTCCGGTCGCCTCTTCGCTGTCCCCTGGCATTCGACATCGTAGAGCTAGAACAAACACTGAGGCTCGCTGAACAGCAGAGAAAGCGGCTATGTGCCAGCCGGGAGTGGTCGCAGTGAGCGCCAGGAGGGATGAGCTGCCCGGCCGGGCCCCACAAAATGGCCGCTCAGTAGTGTCGTGGGGACAACGCCCAAGATGGAGACCCTTTGTCTGTCTCCGACCCTCGAAGCAGAAATCCGGTCAGGGGGTGAAGTCACAATGCAACAGCCACCGGTGTCCGCCGCTTCAGGGAGAAAGCAACCTCGGAAGACTCGGTCCCCAGATCCGCACAGATAACCAGCCGAGGCGACCTCCTCCGGCAGGCCCCGTCGAGCCACGGGCTGGCGTAGCAAGGTGGCACCGACTCCGCCACCGCTCTGCGCCTCCGCTCCGCTCCGCTCCGTACAGCTGCTGCTGGACAGCTCCAAGCCTCGTGCGGAGCCGCCGTCGAATCCCACTCCAACAGCCCACGCACCACCACGGGCTTCACACCTCGGGGGCCGATCGCCCCGTCGCGCTCCGAGGGTCGGGAGACTCGCGGCTTCCAGCTCCCCTTAGGGTCGTGCAGCGGGGTCCGATCCGGGCTACACCGGCCAAAATCTCGTCCCCGACGGCGCTAACCAGGCTCAGCAGGCTCTCCACACCTCCACTGCGAGCACCAGGCTCGGTGGCCGCGTGATCCGGGGGGGAATCAGCGGCTCCAAGCGGTGCAGAAATTCAGGGGTCCGGGAGCCCTCGGCAAGTGCGACCGCTCAGCCCGCCATCTTGGCCACGCCCAACGTTAGCACATTAAAGCCAGACATGTTTGTTTGCCCAATGCTTGTTTAAGCTTGAAACCTCCTGTTAAGCTGTTCAGTTTGATGACACCACTGGTGTGAAAGTGCGGTAAGTGTCTCTGTGCACTGTCCACCATGCATACTCAAAGGTGAACACCGTGCCAAAAAGATACTCTGTTGGGACGGGAAGTCTCCTGCATGTCTCTGGAGAGAGTGCTTCCCCTGCCTTATGCTAATCTCCGAGCAAGTCACTCAAAAGCTACTGTATGGTTTCTAGATCCCTACCTCAGTGAGCATGACAATCATACATGTCCACTGAGGGTCTCCCTGTTTACATGGATTGAGGCCCTAGAGCTTGGCTCGGAGGTCGAGTGGGCATCCCTATTTTTCAGACAGTGGCTACTGCCCTCTCTATTAAGGCTGTGGTAGACGGACAGTGGTTGCAGCAATAAATCTATAGTCCGGAGGGGTGAGTCCCTAGGCACCCTCCTGACCAAGTCTGTGCAGTTTGCATTGCCTGTGGGCCTGTTGCCTTTGTCTACCTGGTGTGTGTTTGAGAGCCCGTGGGTGTACAGGGGAAGAATGGTGATTTGAGCCAGTGTGAGGAATGCAAGCTGTTCTGCTCGACATCCCAGCTCCCCCGTGCCCCTCCCTATTTCTTCGGAAAGGCCTGGTGGGCTGGGGTAGACACTCAGCTCTTATCTGGGTTTAGCTGCACTAACTCTGCGAAGAGGACCCTCCCCCACTGGTCAGTGCCTCCTGGGCTCGAGTTAATTAAAATTTCTCTTTAGGTAGTTGCACAGCCTGATACCAGGAAGGGACCTGGTGCATGCATGCACATGCAGTGAATGGTTTGTGATTGGAGGTGTATCTAGGATGCAAAAGTAGTAGACCCTCTGATTGGATGAGCCTATCAATCAGAGGTGATAAAAGTCTGGCCTGAGTGGTCAGCTGTTGTTCAAGACTGGTCTATGACTGACGAGGCGGCCACACCAGGTCTGTCTGAAGATAACCAGGCACGACCCGCAGTGTGAAGGCAAGAGATAATACTGATCACTGCGTCTGGAACTAAGGCATCAGCAGCATGGGAAAAGACCAGCTGTCTCTGTGAGGCTTTGGGGAGCGTGTGCTTTTGACCAAGGAAATTACAGACAGCTGCCCAAGGTGTGGAAAGGAAGCTTATGGCACATCAACTGATTTAGTGTGGGAAGGAAGCTTGAGGCACATCAAGAAAAGCTGGTGGAAGGAAGCTTGCAGCACATCAAGAACAGCCAGAGAGGAGGAAGCTTGATTCTAGTCTTTAAAGGTGAGATCAAATCCCCTCGAAGCTCCTCCCTTGCGCTGTGGGAGCCTGTGGAAGCAGTAGCTGGGAGTAGAAGCCAGTGAAACAGGCACCCACCTTTCTTTTTGTGATCTCTGAGGGTATCAGGGTGAACTGGCACTCTGTCCAGCCACTACCCTCCCACAGCTAGCCAATGGCTACTGGACTAGTGGGACTCCAGTAAACGTTGCCAAGACATCAGGCTCCTGTAATCAGATCCCTGACACCACTAGAGTGGCTTCCTCACTCACGACGGGAGGGCACTTCTGTTGCTTTGGGTGGGGGGTTATGGGGCTGATCAAGAACATTTGACTTCACATCATATGCTGAAACTTTATCCTTTCAATCCAAAGATTGGTATCAAGGCTCTAGTGAATGAGAGCAGCCCTGTGTAACACGGTCTGTAATATGCAATGCTTATTGTTTGGTTTCATGTTAATTACGTTTTTATAGTGCTTGGCGTCTAGGCGCTATAATACTGTTTGGGGTCAGAACTCTGTCCTAGAGTGTTGTAGAGACATCTGTTTTTCACTGTTTATCCTAGTTTTATGTGTAGTATAATTATCTTGTGTGTATTAAAGTATTTTTCTTTTATAAAAAGTAAAGCACTGACTGAACATGAAGTTTATCAGATGGTGGTACGGTTTACTCTGTATTCTGAATGTCTAACCCCACCTCACCTCCTTGAGTAAGCCTTGGACTGCTCTGTCTCACTACCCTGAGAGAGTCAAGTGCTGGAGAGGAGTACTTGGTTATCCAGTTTTGGGTCCACTAGTACTGAGGCCCCAGAACACCAGTGGGGGAACACTCCAGTTGTTTCGATTGGAGCGCAGTTATCCCTGAATGCCCTGGTGCCCAGGAAGTCGGGTCTAACATAAGTTATGAGTAAGAAGTAGCATGGGGATGTTGTTTCAAGGTTCACTCAGTGTTTTGGAATCCCTTTGATGGACAACAACCTCATGGTGGTAGCATTTTCTCACCCAGAAAGTAAAATTGAGCTCCACTTCCACAAACAAGATTGCTAGAGTCTGCAGTCTGATAATGTTGACTTGGCCTAAAGGCATTGCAGAGCCAGACGTTGCACATTTGTACTCATGGGGACATTGGGTGATTTGGCCAGAATCACAGGCTGTTTAAAGAAGGCCGGGCTGAGAACCTGGGTCCTCGTTTCCAAGGTGAGCAGCTCTAGCCATTAGGCCACATCTCCCTATCTTTGCTCTCCTTGCCTTCAGAGTTTGGAGATGCAGAACTGGATGGTATGTCTGCAGGATGGGCCTAGATTTATGTGATGATGACTCAACCTTTTTAACCACGTTCATGTCACATCTTTGATGATTTCCTCAAACACTCCCCAGCAGAGAGTGCAAGCTTTCTCCTTAGCTTATCAAGCTGCATCATTTCTTTCACAATGTCTGTCACACTGCCACTCCGGCATGTTTTTTGCAGCTTCAATATATGTCCAAACATTAGCAAAACGGATATGTCTGACATTGGCTCCCAGCCTTTTGGTTTTGTTAATGCTTGTTACATTTGTCATGGTTTTCCCAAACCTTTGTTGGGAAATCTGCTGGGCCTTCTTCAATCTAGTAAGAAAAAAATCAGCTAAAAGCATTAATATTTTTTGTCACAAAAAATACTCATTGCCAATTTAATCCTTGGCCCTGACGGGAGCTGCTTTGTATGTGGATATGCTCCTAGTGAATGGGTAGAATGCTGTTACTCAAAGCGAAGTTATCCAGCTAATGCCCCATGATGCGTCATTTATATTTTTCTTCAGTCCATTACATCATACAACAGAACAATGGATGAAAAGAGTTCTCCAAAAGCCCTCTGAATACGTTTATTATTCATGTATTTTCAGAAAGTTCAAAAGGTTTTTCATAACCCCCAACAAGCATTTGCCAATGGTTTTCACCTTTGCCTGCACAACATCCCCGAGTCTGTGCAGCATGGCTCAAGAATAAAGACAATCCTATTACACAACCGCCAGCCCACGAAATGTTTGGGCTCTTGTTTAAGTTGCAGCCTACCAGACAGGACAGCTGCCTGGTTTGCTGAAAACATCTTGAGGACATTCAGCAGGTTTACTTAGGAATGCATTCCTCCCATTGCTTACCATTGGATTTGTGTTTTGTAGCTCACATTTTCTGGCTTTCTATTTGCAGGCTTGATCCGCTTTAGGCTGTCCCGCTCGAGTTTGTCCCTACCATTGGACAAACCTTGTTTACTGTATTCTTCCACTAACTCGCTCTCTGTAAACAGGCCTTTAAATCTTGTTCTGATCTTGTCACATTTGCTGTGCATTCAGAGACCAAGGACAAATGTCAGGCTGTCTCTTCCTGGGAGCCTGGTGTTTATTTTTCTTTCTCTCACTTTAAAGTGAGAGGATTTATGTGACAAAAATGCTGGCTACTAGGGGCCTGCTTGATGAACGCTGTACAATGTTATTTGTTTTATTTTTCTAGCACACAACAACATTTCAATGTTTGTACATGAACTGTGCTGTCAGTCATCTTAATTCATTGGGTGATGACATTTCACGCTTTATAGTTTGTGCGTTGTATACATTTATCAGTAAAACTCTATATGAGTGCAAATGTAATGGTCATTTCAATGGAAGATGTGTTGTCTGTAATGGCAGTGTGCTACCACACCATGCATACTATGTTACCTCACTCTATTCTGCACTGCTCGACTCCACTGCACTCTACTCTGCACCACTCCACACTACGCCACTCCGTTCCATGTCAAAGCGCTCTTTTCTGCATTACTCCACTCTGTCTCTCTACTCTACACCTTTCCACTCTACTCTATACCAATGCACTTTACCACACACTACCCTACTATGCACCACTGCACTCTGCACCACTGCACTCTATACCACTCCACACTACTCTACAACACCGCACTCTATGCCACTGCACTCTGCACCACTGCACTCTACAGCACTGCACTCTACACCACTGCACTCTATACCACTCCACTCCACGCTACTCTACAACACTGCACTCTACTCTGTACGACTTCACTGTACGCCAGTGCACTCTGCCAATACTGTCTAAGCCACTCTAATCTACTCTGAACCCAGCCCGCCTGACCCATAAAACTGCCTCAGTATAGAAAAATAAAATGATAATAACATTGAGTTATTATGTTTGTATTTTTCCTTTTTGCACTGCTCAAAGAGCAGTAGGGCTGCGCTCCTCCACCGAGCAGAGGAGCTGTCGCTGCACAGAACCCTTCAAAGATCCTTCCCACTTGGAACTGCCATAGGATGTCCCTCTTCCTCTGGACTCATTTCCAAACCAAGGAAAATAATTCCTCCCCCTACCACACCTTCACCCCCTCACCCACCAAGGTGTGAGGGTGCAAAGTGCAAGGTCATCCGTCTTCATTTGCTTCGCTTTTATAGAGACAACAGCCTTTACCATCAGTTTATGGACAAACATTACATTCTTTCATAGGGGTTCCAAAACCACTTTCTATTGAGGTCATTAGGTCGCGCAGGGCCAGGTTGACATCAGTATGCATGCACAGAAATATTACATTTAATGAACACTTACGTAAAGGGAACTCCATTGAACAAAAGCTTCTCAGGCCTTGGAGCTGCATGAAGATTGTCTTTTGATCTGTAATAGCAGATGAATTCCTCAGTGGCATTGAGCCCACACCCTTGCACAGACTGAGAGTAGCCACCATGCCTGTTTTGAGGGTGGAGAATCCTACATATTAATTTTCCCTCAAGTCCAAAATCCAACATCCTATGGGACAACATAGACACTTCCCTAGACTGGATATTTGTCTCTCTTATTTGGGTTACTTCTGGGGGAATGGATCTCTTCCCTGAGTTGCTATGTGTTGAGTTCATTCTCTGCATCGCTGATGTTTCAAGTTACCTGTCCATGCTGTGCTTTTCGTGGCACCTGACTTTAGGCAGAGTTGGCCTCTTTTAGGAGGCCTGGTGGGAGCTCCTGGACCCAGTTGAGCACTACGTATGGACGCTGAAGAGTGCTAGGTGAAATTACAAACAGGAGATCCAGAAACCGACCGATAAAGGGATTGTCTGGTCTCAATGAGGAGTTTAGTGAATGCCTTTGACCACTCTTGAAAGAGAGAGCAGCATTGAAGACACTATAGGGCTGACCCTGCCGGTGATGCTGAGAACACCTTCCATGCCGAAGATTCTACTAACCCAGTGCGGACTTGTTGGCTGGGGGTTGGAGAGGACGGGTGGGATCCATTCCTAGACCGATCTATCGAATGGGTTTCAGCCGCAATGTCTCCAAACATCTGCAGGGACAGAGGTGCGTTTTGGTTGCATCGCTCCTCATATCTGCTGGGATGGTAGTTTTTTTAGGTCTTGCCTAAAACCAGCTTCAGCTGTTTGTTGCCAACAGACCATCTGTAACCAATAATTCAGAGTGGACTTTAGGCCCGCCCTTTGCGTATGTTTTGGATGCTTCTTGTCTATCTCATTTCCCTGCTCCTGATTCGGTTGCTAGTCTTCCTATTCATGTGTTTATCACACACATAAGACCTATTTCCCCTCCTTTCTCACCCCTTGCTCTTGCTGCTTCCTCATCTTACGCTCTGTTCTTTTCCATACACTTATCACATTTATTCAACTTTCTCCAACCAGCACCCGTTTGCACCCGCATTCTGGCCACTGCCAACTGCAAAGGCAGTAGCGGGCATCCATTTTGAATGTTTTCTATACTATTCTATAGACATGCACATCCCTATGCATGTGCACTCATTTGTCAACCATCTTGGACTACTTTCTGTAGCAGTTTAGGAAAAACGATTAAAAGATGGCTGCAGTGTGTTCAAAGCTACAGGTGACCATCTTGGAATCATTTTTCATAACCCTTAAGAAAAAGCATTCCAAGACAGCCACCAGGTGTGCGTCGGCATGTATTAAAATGCATGGCAGTCATCTTAAAATGAGCTTTGTTATGTTTTATGAAAAAGCATTCCTAAATGACCATAAATAAGTGCACATACGCAATCAGCCATCTAATAATGGTGTCAAACAATGGATGCTGTGAAGATGTCTCTTGTTTTCTTCTTGATTGCCCGAGGGAAGGGTGACTGCTCCCAGTAGTCACAGTGCCACCGTGCAATTACTAGGCGGGAGAGAGTTGTCTCCTTAAGAGGTTCCTAGGAAAGAAGAAAAAGTCACCTTTTATTGTTTTGCAATACAAAGGAATCACAAGGCATCAACACAGACTACATCAGAAAATGTATTAAGTGCAGTATGTATAGAACATATGCACGATTTAGTTACATACTCCTCAATGCAATCTTTAAGTATACTTTCACCACATGCCCCACACTTTCGAATGCTTTTGTGGACAGACTCTGGGTTTATAGACATACTCTTCGGCCCTAGCACACCAGACCATATCATGGTTCTCTTCTTATGCTGGAGGGCTTTTTCAAATTGCGAGTGGTGGGCAGTGTCCCCCTTTTGCAAATAATAAACCCATTGCCACTTTCAATCTGGGGGTCTGTAGGCCTCCCACTCATACATTAAGCATAAAAGGGCCATTTTTGGATCAGGACCTAGCTGCCTACAGCCCTGTTAAGAATTGAATATATGCACTTCCAATACTGCTGTATGATAGGACAAGTCCTCACCACGTGGTAGAAGGTGCCTGATTCAGTTTGGCATCTGAGACAACACGGATAGAGTCTCACCTTCATGTTAGTATGTCCATTTGGGCTATAAGCCCGCCATAGCAGGATCTACTGGCCATAAAAGTCCAGCTCAGCATTAACAAGGGAGCGAGCCTTTAATAGTCGGTAGAGCCCGCTAAGGTGGCCTATGAGGCTATTAGAACATTCCGCCACTAGAGGGCAGAATGTTCTAACAAATAGATAAAGGCCTCAGTGAGCCTGAGGGGACTCAAATCCCCTCGAGGTCACTGAGGCCTTTGTTCACAGCAACAGCGGTGAATAACAAACCTTGGAATTTTGGAGCTCCAGGCTTCTAGCGGCCAATAGAAGCCCAGAGCACTCCATTGTTTTCAATGGAGCTCTCAACATTCCCATGTTCTAATATACCGTATGTAAGTGCTTCAATTGGATGAGTTTTTGTCTCATTGATATCGCCAAGACACAGGGGCCATCTTTGATTTAGCTCAATCTGCCTCTTCCAAAGAGCTCACATCTTGAGCCCAGTTGTCACAGAGTGTCAAGAGGGGGTTCGGAGGTGTTGGCCACCAATAGACAGTAAGGTCTAGATATACAGCTTGGTTCCAAAACTGATAGTTACCTGAGTTTCCAAGGGATTATTATCTGAAAGGTCGGTTAATTCTTCACAACGTGTTCCTAAGGTATGTCGAAGATACCGATAAAGCTTGGAGTTGTGCATATTATATCATTCTACCAGATACGAAAATGGTCGGATATGATCTCCAATCCAGATGTTCCCAGGCCTAGAAATTTCTATGGGGTCCCAGATTAGAATGTTCTTTAATTTTACTGTGTGTTTGGTCCAGTTACTGTATAACAGGGTGGGTTCAGCAGTTAAAACTTTCTCCCACTTGATGCACATGAGTGCAACGCGCCAGCAGGCCAATGTCATCCAATTGGTAAATGAAAGGTCTGAAGGTACATGTGGGCCATATAATAGATTAAGTATGCCATGCCACTATATACAGTTGAGTTCAGAAGTGACCATAGGTTCTTCGCTGTCTGTGAATTGCGAATCATTAATGTGACTAGCCCAGTAATATAAGTTGACATTAGCCGGACCCAAGCAACCATCACACATTTCCGAAACGCCTGTTTCCCTGCCCAGTAAAATCTTTGCAACACCGACTGTCGTGTCTGGAAAAAAAAACATTGTATTTCATATGGAAAGTTTTAATAAATTTATATCCCACTTGGGACCGAGACCATCTTAAAAAGTGTCCCCCCACACACCCCTCATTAAAGGGTTCGATCCCATGCCCTCTGTGTGTTAATCGCGACTTGCACACCCAATTATCTACAATGGTCTGATGCCCAGTGCAATGGAACTGACTCCCAAATATCTGTGTGATTGCCTGATACCAGTACATATGTAGATTTTTCCCAATTAACAGTTAAGTACAAGACCTTCCCACAAGCCTGCAGCATCTGTAATAATGTGGGTCTGGATCTCCCGAGATCACTGATATACATTAAGATATCATCTGCGTACAATGACATTCTATCCTCTTGAAAAGTATCCCAGTGAAACCCACTTATTCTGCATCTTGCCGGATCCACCCCGCCAGGGGTTCTACAATCAATGCAAAAAGGACGGCCGAACACTAGCATCCTTGTATCCCAATGTATGTTAAAGGGTGGAAACAATATCCTATTAACCTTAACCGAACCCAGTATAGTATTATGACATATCTATGAAATACAGGGTCAAAATTCATCCGCTCAAGCAGGCAGAACATGACGGCGAGTGTAGAGAGACAAAGGCCTTCTCAGAGTCCATGGAGATCACGGCTCACCTCTCCTCCGAATCCACTGAGCACAGCAACACTTATTTATCCCTCTAAGGCTATGTCTTGTACTGCGGCCCAGTAAAAAAAGTTTTTGGTCATGGTGTATTAAATTACGAACTATCATCAAGAGCCTATTGACCATTACCTTGGCTGTTATCTTGGACTCTAGGTTAATGAAATGGGTCGATATGAGCTGCAATCCTCC
The DNA here is from genome assembly GCF_964263255.1 of Lissotriton vulgaris. Taxonomy (NCBI): domain Eukaryota; kingdom Metazoa; phylum Chordata; class Amphibia; order Caudata; family Salamandridae; genus Lissotriton; species Lissotriton vulgaris. Next base: position 2,002,808,967 of record NC_141691.1, on the reverse strand, counting down.
GGTGGCTTTGTTGGCTTGAGTCTTACGGATATTATCACTCCTTTCAAATCTTGCGAATGCCTCTTAAACCTGAATCCTTTCTCATACATACCAAGTAGAGAGGGAATGGCCCTCAGGCGGAGTAAGCCTGTTTGCTACGGAAGTACGATATAGCCGCAGAATAGGATGTTCTCTTTGCAGGCTTACAAACGTTTAGCGAGAACCATTCAGATTAACCCTCCCACGCTCATGACGAGCTCAGCTCGGTTCTCGTGTGCTCATGATGAGCTGAGCTCCTCACGGCCGTTTGAACGCTCACACGCGGGGATGATTCCCCTGCTGTGCTGAGCGTTCTATTGAAACGGGCGTGGCCGTGACGAGCTCAGCTCGTCACGAGCACACGAGAACCGTGGCGGATGACGAGCTCTGCTCGTCATCAGCACCGGGGCGCTGTGCGCGCCCCTCCTCCCCCAGCACGGCAAGGGAATGACCCCAGCAGCGAAGGGGTTAATGCGGATGTAAGCCTTGACAGCCAATGCATTTCCTTAAGTCCGTGGCTCGCTATTTACCAGCATGAAGTCATTAATGGACCTGTGCTTCTGTCATTTCTTGTCTCTCCATGTTGTTGTTTATCCTACTTAGCGCCCCTCAGGAGCTGATGTTTTTTTTTCTTCCCCAAGCCTGCATGATATTAAGTAATAGTCTAATGGCATTTGGTGGCACTGTGGGTACCGTGATCAGACCCCAACGAACTTGCCGTTGATTCGGACTGGAAAGGACTTAAGCCAATGTTTACAACTGTCCTGAGCAGAAGGAGTGTTGCCGCATGTTTTCGAACATTTAGTTGGTTACATAAGTTTATGATAAGGACCATGACTTTGTCTGACTCTGCATGATGTCAAAACGACCCTGTTTCGATGAGGAGTAAATACATACTGTCAATGTACTATGTCCATGTATTGTATTGTATTGTAATTGCATTTATATAGCGCTTACTACCACTGACGAGGCGTTGAAACGCTTTTTCAGCGAGTAGCACACTACTCCGGAACCCATAAAGGATTAGTGTTGAATTAGTATAGTGAAATATGAAAGTAATTTGAGTGGTGGATAGGTTAGTCAGTTATTTGGATTCAGAAGGATAGAAGAGGGAAAATGTTTGCATTTATATAGCGCTTGTTACTCCTGATGGGGTGTTGAAGCGCTTTTTTTGGCGAGTAGCACGCTACTCTGGAACTCATAAAGGATTAGTGGTGAATTAGTATAGTGAAATATGAAAGTAATTTGAGTGGTGGATAGGTTAGTCAGTTATTTGGATTCAGAAGGATAGAAGAGGGAAAATGTTTGCATTTATATAGCGCTTGTTACTCCTGATGTGGTGTTGAAGCGCCTTTTTTTTGGCGAGTAGCACGCTACTCTGGAACTCATAAAGGATTAGTGGTGAATTAGTATAGTGAAATATGAAAGTAATTTGAGTGGTGGATATTAGTCAGTTATTTGGATTGAGAAGGATAGCGGAGGGATAGAAGAGGGAAAAAAGGTTTGCATTTATATAGTGCTTGCTACCCCTAATGAAGTGTTGAAGCACTTTTTTCGGCAAGTGGCACTCTACTCTGAAACCCATAAAGGATTAGTGGTGAATTAGTATAGTGAAATATGAAATTTAGAAGTGGACGTGTGTTGCATTCAATTATATTATTATTAAAATGCAATAAAATGTTTTTTTTTTTAAGTAGTGAGGGAGTGAGTGAGATGGGATATGTATCTATTGAAAACCTCTAACCGGATTTCATTGGGACCCAGCGTTTTCCCATGGAGGAGATTGGCCAGGGCCTCTGCTATCTCCCTCGCTGTCAAGGGTTCATCGAATCGGTTGCTGTCAGCAGCCAGAGATGTGGCATTATCTGCTCTATAATGGGGTTAGCACATTCTGCAGGAGGGGGGGAACCCTGACTCGGCGCAAGGAGTCATAATACTGAGCAAACTCCTGGGCAATCTGTTGAGGGTCTGTCAGATTGGTAGCTCCTGAGTGAAGGTGATGAATGATGCAAGTGTTGAAAAGCAAAGCCCCAAAACTACTCTGAGACAGCCCGGCATAAATCTTTCAAGAGAGATGCCCAGCTGTGAAATACTGCTGCAGATAAAGGAAGCAAAAATCTGAATTGCATCAGGTGGACGATGAAAACATTGAAGAAAAGAGATTTCCTCTATCAGACGATGGTCCTTCTGTTTATCATCCTTCTTCGCCTCCCTGCTCCCAGGCTCCACCCACTGATCTCCAAACCCAGCACTCGGTACTACTCTCTGACAATCCTGCCATTAGTGGGGAACCAAACTGGTGCGACTGGGAAACCCTATGGGCCCGATTCACAGAATGAATTTAAGACTCAATCCTAAACTTACTACTGTTTTGGTATTCACTGATTGCGCTTACTACTTTTGGTATTCACAGAATGAACTTACTACTTTTGGCATTCACAGAATGCACTTACTCATTTCGGTATTCACAGAAGTTAGGACTCCTAACTTTAGGACTCCTAAATGCCTTCTGTGAATACCGAAAGTCTTAAAATTAGGATGTTTCTCAATTTAGTAGTAGTAAAGTTAGGACTACTAACTTTAGGACTCCTAAATGCCTTCTGTGAATACCGAAAGTCCTAAAATTAGGATTTTTCTCAATTTAGTAGTAGTAAAGGTAGGAGTCCTAACTTCTGTGAATACCGAAAGTAGTAAGTTCATTCTGTGAATACCAAAAGTAGTAAGTGCAATCTGTGAATACCAAAACAGTAGTATGTTTAGGATTGAGTCTTCAATTCATTCTGTGAATCGGGCCCTATGTCTCCTGGGTGGCGCGGCAACAACATCCTTATAATGAGCCAAAGGCATGCCTCCTTCTCTCCAGCAAACATGTCGAACAAGCACCCCGCTGCCCCTGGTGAGTTCCACTCAGGGATGAGAGCAGGGCCGGATTAGGAACTTAAAACAGCCCTGGAAAAATGATAAATTTAGCCCCCATATGCAGACGTGCTACTGCCGTTAGACCCAGAGCAACTCTTTCAAGTTGCAGCCGGGATTGCGTAACTCTCCTGCTGGCAGAAAGCGGCCTCCGAGTGTCAAAACTGGCTTCCTGTGGCACCAGCCTCCCAGGAAATTGCCTGCTTGCCTGGCTGGCCATGCATGTAAGAGATGTTTTTTACTCTAAGCAACATCACAACCAAAACAATCATTGGAAGACTAATAGAACTGTTCTCTGGTGTCACAGGTGAAGCCTGCTGGGTTTGCCAATGCTTTTTTTGTTGATGTGTGGCCAGCAAGAAGGTATAGTAGGCTACTCTCGAGCTGGAATGATGTTCAGTCCGGATGGTTTAGCACCGCTGCTGGCACCTCATTCAAGTCCGTCTCTTGGCTCTGTTTGACCCTGGGTGTGTTAGGCACGTGCCTTGTCCTTGCAGAGGTTGTGAAGGATCTTGTGTAAGAGTGTCACCCTGTGCAGGACCACGGTGCAGGCTTGAGAGTGGAGACATTGTTCACCATTCTGACAGGCGCCTTCCAGTGCTCCATCAAACTGCCTCCTTACCCTCTCCAAGACATGCTGCTGAGAGTCAAAGATGATGCTTTAGCAACAGGAAGTGACGCTAAAGTCCTGCCCCAATATTTACTAGTTCCTCAAGACACGTGGTGCACAGCGATGAACCCTCCTGGCTATAACTTCTTAGAGGAAAAGTTGGAATACACGGTTCTTTGATGTATTTTCTTGAAAAAATCCCGAGGAAGTGAAGCGTGCCACGAGAGAGGCCAGACCCCGCCCTTCACTGACGCACAGCAGGCGCTGCCCCTGCTGCCCGTCCATGGCGGTTTGGAATATTGATTGTCTCAGACTTCCGCATTACACTAACGGCAGAGCCAGGTGTGGTATGCGCTCCAGCTTATGGACGCTTACGCGAGGACGCGTTACGTCATAAGCTAGAGCGGCACGGCGCACGCGCAGGACTATGAAAGGAAAGGCGCGAACAGGATACGACAGTTGGCGGCTGGAGATGGTCATAGCCAGACGCTCGGCGCCCTTAGCGATTTGAATTTCTTGTTGTATGAATAAACCTGTTTCCTGATACCAGAAGTCTCCGTGTATACTGTGGGGGAGCAAGTAACATTACAGTGGCGACGAGGCTGAGATTCGAACACCACCAGGTGCTGGAAAAATAAAAGAAGAAGAACATAGGACACCTCCACAGTCTGCACCCACGGACCAGTGAAGCACAGGTACCACACACGAGCAAGGGCGCGGCAGCAGCGCAACAGCAAAGGAAGGAACGTTCCCAGGCATAGCAGCAAGTCAGTGTGACCCAAGGCTCCAGGAACCCCCAGGCAGCATCCTGGCAACCAAAGGAGACACCCCCACTCCAGAAGAAGGGGGGAAGGGTGCACAGACAGCGCACACCACAAGGGACAATACTCCGGGCAGCCCTAGGGGCCAAGGTGACACGGCAGGGAACGCAGGAGCGTCCGGTGAGCCTACCCAAAGAGCCCAGGAAGGAGGACCCAGAGGAGAAGCCAGAATGACGAGTCAAGCGTCAACACTAATGGCGCCCGTCCCGTTCCTGACCAGACCAGGCGAACCCCAACTAAAATGGGAAGACTGGAAAGAGTACTTCCTCAATTACATCGAGGCACTAGAGGACGAAAGTGAAGGTGAATACAAACCAGATAGAAAGAAAAGACTATTGCTCCACAATTTAGGCCCAGAAGGGGTACGGGTCTATAAGAACTTGGTGCCTAAGGAGAGGGGTGCAGAAGAAACGGATGTCTTCGTGAATGCACTGGACGACCTGGACAGCCACTATCGCCCAGCGGTCTGTGTCTCGATAGACCGCTACAACTTTCAGCAGAGGAAACAAGAGGCGGGAGAATCGATCGACGACTATGTGGCTGCCCTCCGCCGACTAGCAATCACGTGTAGGTATGGGAACCTGCAAGACGAATACATCAAGGACCAAATCGTAATGCACACCACCAGCAGAGCAGTCCAAGACAAGCTGTGGGCAATGAATGAGACTACCCTGAAGGAAGTCGTGGCAATGGTCAAAAAGGCAGAAATGTCGAAGAGAGGCGCAGACGCGGCAAAAAGAGAAAGCGCGCCAAAACAGATGATCAATAAAATCGATGAGGCACCCCATTCCAGCAAACAGAGAAGTGTCAGTGGAGACCGGAGGAAGGACACGAGAGGGCCGGGGAAGCAGATGCCTCGCTCCAGCCAGGGGATGAAGTTCGCGTGCTACAGGTGTGGCAGCGCCGCACACGCGGCCCAGGACAGACGTTGTCCCGCGTTTCGCGCCAAGTGCTCATGCTGCGGACTGACGGGGCATTTCGAAAAAGTCTGCCGGAAGAAAGGGATGAAGTCGACGGTAAAGTGCATCGAAGCGGCCACAGCCGAAGCGAGTGGGGAAGATGAACCGGAAGAAGACGACCTGGTGCTTTGCATAGAGGACCAAGTGCTGGACGTGTCGGGGAAACGAAGGGACAAGCCCCGCACTGACATGCACATCGGAGGCGTCAAGGTACACGTAGCGGTGGATTCAGGATCCCCCTGGACGATAGTGCAGAGGTCGATATGGGAGGAAGATTTTGCCCCGGTTTTAGGACCCGACCTATGGCCACCAGATATCAGACCCATCTCGTACACAGAAAATGCCATTCCCCTAGTGGGATGCAGAGACCTGAAATTCGAATTCAGAGGAAGGACGGCCACGTGCACACTATATGTGGCGGAGAAGGGCCCGTCGGTGTTGGGATGGAGAGATGCAGGTGCCCTCGGCATCGTACTTAACCCAGGAGGGAGAGAACAGATCTTGCTGACAGAGGAGTGGCCCCTCTCGAAGGAGGAAGACTGGAAGGCGGCTTACTCCAAAGTATTTGAAGGCACGGTTGGCAAGCTGGAGAAATTCGTGCATAAAATGGTCCTCAAAGAGGGAGCAAAACCAGTCGTGCACAAGGTTCGGAACATACCGATATCCACTAGCGAGGCAGTGCGCCAGGAACTACGGAAGCTGGAGGAGCTGGAAATCATCGAGCCGGTGGACAGCGCGGAATGGCTATCGCCCTTGGTGGTAGTTAAAAAGCCCAACGGCAAGGTCAGGCTCTGCGTGGACCTGAGGGAGCTCAACAAAAATCTCATAGTGGAGAGGTTCCCACTCCCCAGAATAGAAGAGATGTTAGCCAAGACTAAAGGGATTACGCACTACTCCACCATAGACCTCACGTCCGCTTACTACCAAATAGAACTGCACCCAGCGAGCAGGAAATACACGGCCTTCATAACGCCATTTGGATGCTACCAATTCAGAAGAATGCCCTTCGGACTGGCATCCGCCGCGGCCGTGTTCCAGAAGCTCATGCACAGGCTATTCAAAGACATCCCGGGAGTGCAATACTTCCAAGACGACATCCTGGTGATGGGCGCCGACAAGAATGAGCACGACAGGGAAATGCACCAGGTGTTGGGAGTGCTACAGAACAGAGGACTGACAGCAGAATGGAGCAAGTGCAGAATTGGGTCTCGCTCAGTGACCTACCTTGGGCACGAGATAGGAACGCATGGCATCTTGCCGAAAGAATTGAATGTCAAGGCCATAAAGGACGCCAAGGCCCCCACGACCAAAGAAGAAGTGCGGTCATTCCTCGGAATGGCCGAGTATTACAGCAAGTTTGTAAGACATTTCGCCACAAGGACGCACCGGATGAGGCAACTGATCAGGCACAATACGAAATTCGAATGGGACAAGGAGGCCCAGTCTGAATTTGAATCCATCAAAGACTGTATCAGCCAGGCCATTCCGTTACAGGGATACGTTCCCACGGGCAAGACCATCGTAACTACAGATGCGAGCGACAAGGGCTTGGGGGCGGTCCTGGCGCAGGAAAGGACAGACGGAACGAAAGAAACAATCAGCTTTGCTTCCAGGGCGCTGTCCCCGACGGAACAGAGGTACAGCGTGATAGAAAAGGAAATGCTGGCCGTCACATGGGCTTTGATTAAATTTCGCCAGTTCATATGGGGCACGAGGTTCAAGCTCCAAACAGACCATAAGCCGCTCGTCAAGGTGTTGACGTCATCTGGCCACGACACTGCCACCCCGAGAATAGCGAAAATGTCCCTGAAACTGCTAGACTATACTTACGATGTCGAGTATCTTCCGGGCACGCAGAACAGGGTGGCGGACTACCTCAGCAGGGCAGCAGCTATGGAAGAAGCTCCGAGTGTCACCCCCGACACAGAAGAGATGGTCGCCAGCATGGAGGACCACGAGACTGCCATCAGCGCACAGGAGTGGCAGGCGGCCTATGAACTCGACGAGGATAAGAGAGAGGTCCGAAAACATCTCACGTTGGGGTGGCCGGACAAAAGGAAACTGACGGAGAGTGTCCGCCGCTTTTATGAAATAAGGGAAGAGTTGTCCTTGAGTGACTCGGGGATATTCTTATACCGAGGAGAGAGAGTGGTGCCCCCGATGACATTGATACCACGACTGCTGAAAACACTCCACGAGGGGCATCTGGGCATAGTGAAAACCAAGGCGTTGGTCAAACAGACGTATTGGTGGCCAGGAATGGATGCCCACATTGAGAGACAAGTTAGGGAGTGTGTGCAGTGCCAGGGAGCGGACAAGGTGCTCCGGCCACTCCGACCGGCTCTGGGGAAATTCGAAACGCCACATGGCCCCTGGGAGGACGTGGCGATAGACATTCTGGGGCCTGTACTGGACAATAGGGGTGTGAACAAGTATATCTGCGTGTTGATGGACAAGTATTCCAAGTGGCCAGAAGTGGACATACAGGAGTCGATGGATACGGACACGATCTTGAAGTTCGTAACAGAGGTGTTCCTAAGAGAAGGGATACCCAAAACGATCCCCAGCGACAACGGGCCACAATTTGTGTCGGACAAATGGGGAAGATACATGAAACGGAATGGGATTGAGGTGAGACACACGGCGGTGTACCACCCAGCGTGCAACGGCCAGGTTGAAAGGTTCAACAGGGTGCTCATGGGTTCCATCCAGGCAGCCATCTCGCAAGGTAAAGACTGGGAAGTGGAAATGATGAGCATGCTATGGGCCTACCGCATAACACCCTCCGTGGTAGGGTATAGTCCCTTCCAGGTGCTAAGAGGACGGCATCCATTCACCAGGGACAATGTGGCATGGAGGGAAAAGACCATCACCAGCAAGTGGTCCCCAGCGGTGGTGCAAAGCAATCTGGAGAAGGCCCAGAGGATATATGCAGCGCACTACAACAAGCGACACGGCACTAAAGAAACGTCGCTGGAAGAAGGGGAGTGGGTCAGGATCAAACTTCCCACCCTCCAAAAGAAGGGCGACAGCAAATTCAGCCAACCCCTCCAAGTTAAGGAAGTGCGTGGGAGAGCGGCCCTCCTGAGTGACGGCAAGGTCTGGTCACAAGATCGCATGGCCAGAGTCAACAAAATATTGGTCTGGCCGAGGACGGAAGAAGCAGACAGGTACACAGATCACCCAGAAGAGGGACCTCATCAGGAGCAGAACAGCCAAGGAGATGAGGCAGACGAGGTCAGTGAAGCGGGCGCCCAGGGAGCTGGGCAGGCCGGAGGAGGAAGAGTGCAAGCGAGTGCAGAGCAGAGCACAGTGGTGAGAGATGCAGGGATATCCCAGGCACAGACAGAGACGAGGGAGAACATGCCGGTAAGACACACCCGCAGTGGAAGGGCAGTTGTAATGCCCTCTCGTTATAATGACTTTGTGGTGGAAGGACACTAGTGATACGGCCCCGGTGCCTCACATAGACAATGGGTACGGATGTGGACAATGCATTTATAGAAGGGGGGAATGTTGTTTTCCTTGTTTCTAAAGGGGGGAGATATGTGGTATGCGCTCTAGCTTATGGACGCTTACGCGAGGACGCGTTACGTCATAAGCTAGAGCGGCACGGCGCACGCGCAGGACTATGAAAGGAAAGGCGCGAACAGGATACGACAGTTGGCGGCTGGAGATGGTCATAGCCAGACGCTCGGCGCCCTTAGCGATTTGAATTTCTTGTTGTATGAATAAACCTGTTTCCTGATACCAGAAGTCTCCGTGTATACTGTGGGGGAGCAAGTAACATTACACCAGGAAACGCTATTATTTCGTTAGATTCCACGACTTCCGGGTATCGATTAGCTGCAACAATATTTAGTGTGATGCGCCCAAAGCGCCAGTAGTTTATGCAGGATTTAAAAACATATTGAATCTATATCCCAAACAAAATGGTCAGTTAACTGAAGCAAATGCTTTTTACACTCCTCTGGCCTGCTGCTCTTAATTGTCGTACAGTAGCCACACATATACTGTCCTTTGCCAAGTTCTTATGGAATATCAAGCAGTCATCTTAATTTAAACGTTTGCATTCCCAGTACAATAAAAAAAATAATCCCCGAGTCCAGGACTGGTATAGACACCCTCCGTTGGATAGCGACGGTGCGCCCGACCCCTGCAAGGCCCCTGCGTCCGAGGGTGACTGCTGCCTCGCTGGGGCTGCATGTGGTTAATTAGCCTCTGATATATTAAAGTTGGGTTTTTTCAATAGTGCCAGAGGCCCTACGGTAAACAAGGGAAATGTACCCCTTGTTCTCCGCTTGGCTAGTAAAATACAGCAATAATCAGGGCTCAGTGGGCCTTGGTGCCACTGCACCTGTTGCACCATTGATAGCTACACCCGTGAAGGTGCCTTTTGGCTTTAGATTCTGTGCATGCTCAATTTACACGGTTCAATATTACCACACCATTAAGGTCTTCACCATACTCAACGAGGGTTTCCAGCTATGTTTACAAAAATACTGGCTAGGATCACGTGGAAATCGCCTCATTTCAGGGCCGGACTGGCCATAGCGGGCACCCGGCAATCCCCCGGTGCGTTGCACGGGTGGCGGCCGGTTCTTGGCCCCTGGGGGCCGTTTTTGCAAAATCGGCCCTGTACCAAAATCGGCCGAAAACCGGCCCCAGCAAAGAGCTGAGCTCGGCAGCACCTTCAACCCCCCAGGGGAGGTGGGGTTGGGGGGGCTGCGAGCGCTTTGCCAGGGCCGGTTGTGGTTCCCAGTCCGGCCCTGCCTCATTTAAGGTGCGAATGGTGCTGCACGAGCAGCCTAGGGAACCCGCAGAAATATTTCATGCACTTTAACTTAAACTTCCTTCCCATTGGCGGCCGGCACGGATTGGGGGTGGTGAGGCGGGTGAAATAAAAGAAGGAGGAAAAAAAAGTACTTCTTCGCTGTGTGTCTCCTCTGTCGTTCCTCCACCTGCTGGAACAGGAAGCACACCCAGGATCCCTAAGCGCTGTGGTTCGGCGCTTAGACAGGCAGTGAGTGGGAGCCTGGGCAGGTTTTCCAACTAGGATGCAATACAGCCTGGGTGGAGAACATGCAAAGTGCGCATGAATGTTTGGCTGGATGACAGCCGGACGAATATTCATGCACACTAACAGAGTATGCTCACCACTCCCCCTGCTCCTCCATCATCGGAGTAGCCCCACCCCGCAAAGCAGGACAGAATAAAATGGTAATAACATCAAGTTTCCTTTAATTCTCTGCATTGGGGCGATGCTCCTCCGCTTTAGTGGTGGAGCCTCCACTGTTCCTCCCCTTTAGAAAGAACTATTTCTAGTTTACATGCTGTCTCCTCTTATACCTGGGACCAAGTTGCACTGTAACATAGCAGCTTCCTTCCAGTACTCGGTTTCATCATCATTCATTCGGTCTTTCACTGCCCTTCTGAGTCTGCTTTCCTCATAGTTTTCTGTGCTCTTCTCAGCCTGCTCTCGTCTCGGTTCTCTGTGCTCTTCTCAGTCTGCTCTCCTCTCGGTTCTCTGTGCTCTTCTCCGCCTGCTCTCCTCTCGGTTCTCTGTGCTCTTCTCCGCCTGCTCTCCTCTGGGTTCTCTGTGCTCTTCTCAGTCTGCTCTCCTCTGGGTTCTCTGTGCTCTTCTCAGTCTGCTCTCCTCTCGGTTCTCTGTGCTCTTCTCAGCCTGCTTTCCTCTCGGTTCTCTGTGCTCTTCTCAGTCTGCTCTCCTCTCGGTTCTCGCTGCTCTTCTCAGCCTGCTCTCCTCTCTGTTCTCTGTGCTCTTCTCAGTCTGCTCTCCTCTCGGTTCTCTGTGCTCTTCTCAGCCTGCTTTCCTCTCGGTTCTCTGTGCTCTTCTCAGTCTGCTCTCCTCTCGGTTCTCTTCTCAGCCTGCTCTCCTCTCGGTTCTCTGTGCTCTTCTCAGTCTGCTCTCCTCTCGGTTCTCTGTGCTCTTCTCAGTCTGCTCTCCTCTGGGTTCTCTGTGCTCTTCTCAGCCTGCTCTCCTCTCGGTTCTCTGTGCTCTTCTCAGTCTGCTCTCCTCTCGGTTCTCTGTGCTCTTCTCAGCCTGCTCTCCTCTCGGTTCTCGCTGCTCTTCTCAGCCTGCTCTCCTCTCGGTTCTCTGTGCTCTTCTCAGTCTGCTCTCCTCTCGGTTCTCGCTGCTCTTCTCAGCCTGCTCTCCTCTCGGTTCTCTGTGCTCTTCTCAGTCTGCTCTCCTCTCGGTTCTCTGTGCTCTTCTCAGTCTGCTCTCCTCTCGGTTCTCTCTGCTCTTCTCAGCCTGCTCTCCTCTCGGTTCTCTGTGTTCTTCTCAGTCTGCTCTCCTCTCGGTTCTCTGTGCTCTTCTCAGTCTGCTCTCCTCTCGGTTCTCTCTGCTCTTCTCAGCCTGCTCTCCTCTCGGTTCTCTGTGCTCTTCTCAGTCTGCTCTCCTCTCGGTTCTCGCTGCTCTTCTCAGCCTGATCTCCTCTCGGTTCTCTGTGCTCTTCTCAGTCTGCTCTGCTCTCGGTTCTCTGTGCTCTTCTCAGTCTGCTCTCCTCTCGGTTCTCGCTGCTCTTCTCAGCCTGCTCTCCTCTCGGTTCTCTGTGCTCTTCTCAGTCTGCTTCACTCTCGGTTCTCGCTGCTCTTCTCAGCCTGCTCTCGGTTCTCTGTGCTCTTCTCAGTCTGCTCACCTCTCGGTTCTCTGTGCTCTTCTCAGTCTGCTCTCCTCTCGGTTCTCTGTGCTCTTCTCAGTCTGCTCTCCTCTCGGTTCTCTGTGCTCTTCTCAGTCTGCTCTCCTTTCGGTTCTCTGTGCTCTTCTCAGTCTGCTCTCCTCTCGGTTCTCTGTGCTCTTCTCAGTCTGCTCTCCTCTCGGTTCTCTGTGCTCTTCTCAGCCTGCTTTCCTCTCGGTTCTCTGTGCTCTTCTCAGTCTGCTCTCCTCTCGGTTCTCTTCTCAGCCTGCTGTCCTCTCGGTTCTCTGTGCTCTTCTCAGTCTGCTCTCCTCTCGGTTCTCGCTGCTCTTCTCCGCCTGCTCCCTCTCGGTTCTCTGTGCTCTTCTCAGCCTGCTCTCCTCTCGGTTCTCTGTGCTCTTCTCAGCCTGCTCTCCTCTCGGTTCTCTGTGCTCTTCTCAGTCCCTCTCCTCTCGGTTCTCTGTGCTCTTCTCAGCCTGCTCTCCTCTCGGTTCTCTGCGCTCTTCTCAGCCTGCTCTCCTCTCGGTTCTCGGTGCACTTCTCAAGCTGCTGTCCTCTCGTTTCTCTGTGCTTTTCTCAGCCTGCTCTCCTCTCGGTTGTCTGTGCTCTTCTCCGCCTGCTCTCCTCTCGGTTCTCTGTGCTCTTCTCAGCCTGCTCTCCTCTCGGTTCTCGCTGCTCTTCTCTGCCTGCTCTCCTCTCCGTTCTCGGTGCTCTTCTCAGTCTGCTCTCCTCTTTGTGCCTTCTCAGTCTCCTCTTGGTTAGTTCTCTGTGCTCTTATTGGTTTGATGCTGCCCAGGAGGAGGAAGCTGAGCTCATTATAACTAAGTACAGATAATGGCTGGCTCGTTGCCTTGTTCAGTAGGATAAAGGGCCAACTGAGCTGGCACATCATATGTTGGGTCAGCGTGACAGTGAGGCCACTGGGATTGACTCTGCTCTTTTTGAGCCTTACACCTAGCAGTAATGTTACCTGGGGTTGGCGTGAAAGGGGGCTGTGCCAGGAGACACTTTACCAGTGGTGGCCATCTAAGAGGCTCTGCCTTTGTCTCCAGAGGCAGACAGAGGAGCCATGGGCGCCCGCTGCCACCTTGTCATCTTAACCCCTTGGACGCGGCCGCGATTCTGCGCCTGTGCGGCACTTTTATTGAGTGGGCGGGTACATGACGGCCCCCAGCCGTCATCAGCACACGCCCACCGTGGTGCATGACGGCCGAGGGCTGTCATCAGCAAGGAAGGGGTTAAAAACGGGGAAGGGACTCCAGTTCACCACTGAACGAAAATAAAATAACACAAATAACCAAAATGAGCAAAAAGAAAACCCTTTTGACAACACAAAACAACACAGGAGAAATAGGGATGGTTTGCAAGACAGAGACATGAAATACAACTTTGAGGAGAGATACAAAATGATATGAGGAATAAGGGCCTGAGAGATATACAACAAAACTGGAGAAAGAGCCCATAGGGGAGAAGGGAGTGCGAGGGGGAGGGGGGATTTCTAGACAGAGGGAAAGATAGGAAAAGAGAGAGGGGACATGTGAGAGACTGAGTGAAGCCCATAGGTAGGAGAGAGAAACACCAATGAGAGGAAAAGAAGTAGAGTATGAGAGAAAAAGAAAGAACTAGAGAGAGGGGCTAAAAGTGATAGGGAAAACGACAGGTGTACTCATTAAGTAAGAAAGGGGTATAGAGACATCAGAAAGAAAGGCATTTGGAGCGAATTCCTGCGGATTATCCAGATTCAAATCCAGTCTCTACCCAAAATGCAAAACACATCCAGTAGGAAGTTGTATGCAATCCCAAAGATACCCCTTGCAGAGAGGCTCCTGAGTGACAACCAAAAGAGGAAGACTCCTGCTTCCTTGAGGGCGAAGAGAAGTCTCCAGACACGAAGGATGCACATGGTTCTCTGACTCATGGCCTGTCTTAATACAGTCTATTCAGGGATCTATTGGGGGGGGCACAGACTAAGGGGTCAATAGCTGACTAATAAATTCAGGCACCCCAAGTAGAGAAATGTATAGGCCTGAAGATCAGGTGAGGAGACCTGGGGTGAGTTGCAGTGGAAAAATGGTGCGTCTAGTCTTGGCCAATGCTACTGGCCCCACAAGTTTGGAAAGCTTAATTTATCAGAGATTTCTCCCAAATTTACTCCAGATACTAAGCAATGTTTCATGAAAGGTCATTATCTGCAAATGTTGGCCACTTTTTCTTTCAGTTTTCGGGCCTAATTTTGTTCCCAATGCGACCCTGCTCACACACATTACATACCTAGTAGTTGTGTTCTGCACAGTAGTCCAAAATATTTTAATTTCAACAATTTGAGTTGTGCCTCAATTCATTCATCTCACTCTAGTGCTGCAGTGCATTATATTCCTCGGTGCGCTGGATATGCAGTGGGAGGGACTGGGGGCAGGGGGCCGACGATTGGTCACATACATGCTTCTCGACACCCATCCTCCACCATAGCCATGGCGCTCACACCCAAGGGTGGCTTGTGTCCTTGGGTCGCCCTTCCTGTGACTCTGATTGACACCTCGTCAGCCCCAGGTGTTACAGCGCTATTATTCATCTCTTTATGCTCTGATGACTCTTCCAATTTCCGCGTGTGATATTGCGAGGCCTGTAATTGCTTCATATCGTGTGTAGCCTTCAAGGAAGCAAGACCTCCAAAAACATTTAAAGTAATCTTTAGATCAAACCAAATGGTTAGCGTCAGCACTTTTCCCATTATAGTGCTTACCACGTGTCTCCCTCCTAGTCCCTGGCCTCTTGAGAATGCCTAGTATGGGGTGAGGACCAGAAACATTACTTGTGGTAACTAGAACACTGTGACGTTGCAGGGTAGGATGTGGAGGCATTATGGTAGGGGATCACACATACATCACCCTCAAACACAGCACTACAACTTAGTTTCTTTGCCAACATCCATATCTGTAATTCTTTCAAAAAGGTGCTGGCTTTACGTACCTGTCCACCCTCTGATCTCAAAGGACCACCGCGTCCTGCAGATTTGGGTGATCGTCTCAGTTCTCTTCATTTTTTGTCCTTTGTTGGTGATTTCTGGAGCCACCTTCAGGCCACACTCACAGAATGTGCTTCACTGGTTCTGAGGATTGTCTTGGTGATGGCCTTGCAGCGGCGCCGGGTTGAGGTGGGACCTCTGTTTGGCAAGAGCCTGATAAAGGGATCTTCTTTTAGAAGCCGTTCCCTGGAGAAACCAGCAGCTCATACAAGAGTTGTGCCTGGGAAGGTCTACCGGTAGAAGAAATGGTTTAAATAAATATCTGCGTCTCTGCCCATATAAGGGAAGACTAAACACAACCATGTTTGGTGGTGCATCGTTTTTTGCGGCTTTACGAGAAACATAGAGCACAATTTAAAAATTATCGTGACCATATTTGTCTTCACACCCACTTTCATTCTGTAACTTCCATAGCACCTCCCATCATGCTGTTCAGGGTTATCCCCTGAGTCCGGCAATATGCCTAGGAATCCAGAGGAAGCCTTGCTGCTGTGACCTGCCCTAGAAGACGAGAAACCTGTACTGCCCAGAACAGGAGTAGGAGCTAACTCATCACCAAGAGAAGAACGATCGAAGCCCATACTGAAGCCTGCGTGGAAGGCATCTCAAGAGAACGAGACACTCAGAGAAATGAAGAGCTTCAGGGAGGGACAAACTGAAAGAGTCTCCTTTGTAAGCAGCTGACAGACCTACAGGAAACATTTCATGACTGAGCCCGCGGAGCCCGCATTACCCTGACCCTCCGATTATAATAAGAAGTGACCGTTTCCGGCCTCAGGGCGAAGACAGGAAATTTTTTCTTTTAATCAATCAGTCAATCATCTTGGATTTAAAGAGTGTGGCTAATCACTCGAGAGAGTATCCAGGCTCGAAGTTTTTGCTGAGATCAGTCGAAAAGCCAGGTCTTAAGTCTCTCTCTGAATTTCGGAAGAGAGGATGCTGTTTGGAGGTGAAGGAGGAGGTCGTTCCAGGACTTGTCGGCGAGGGAGAAGGATCGTCCTCCACTGTAGCTTCAGCAGATGCGGGGAGTGTGATTGAGGGAGGCAGAGCGCAGGTGTCTGGAGGGTTGGTGGAAGTCCAGGCGATGGTTGATGTATCGTGGAGGGTCTTGTAGGCGTGACTCAGGATCTTGAACTGGCATCTTCAGGAGTTGGGTGGGCATTCCTGTTGTTGTACTCCAGCTGGCTGGTAACTAGGGCTTTAGTGACGTTTTCTTGGTGCTGACGGGCAGCCATCTAAAGATCTTGCAGAGTATACAGAGGGTGTGGAAGCAGGCAGAGGAGACTGCGTTGATCTGATGCACAGGTTGCGGGTGAGGTCTGTCGGTGTGGGTCCAAGTTCAGAGGGCCACCAGGGATTGCTCCACAGACACGTGTTGTTCCCAAATATCAGCACTTCAGTCTTGTCTGTGTTGAGCTTCAAGTAGCTGGTCTTCATCCAGTCAGACACACTGGTCATGCAGTTGTGCATGTTGGTCGTAGTGATGGACGGGTCTACTAAGTGTGAGAGATTAAGCTGGGTGTCGTCCTTTCACCTTTGTCCATTCACTGAAGCTGGTTTTCTGGATCCATATGAAGTGCCTCTCTTGCTCTTATGTTTCTGGACATATGCTGGCATAGATATGAGACTAGTCCTAACCCTGCAACCCCGTTTCCCAGTGGGTACCACTTAACCCAGGAGTGTACATGGTTTGTGAAATTGTTCACCAGATATGGTTCCTAAATTTTGGTACAATGGGGCTAGGATGTTTGTTCATAACCAGCCTAACTTTGATTTTGGAACCCACTTAGAACAATAACTGGCCTCACAGTGAAGTATGTCCAATACAATATGTCAAGTACGGTCTCTGAACACCCCCCAGCTTTGTGTGCCTCTGTGAAACTAGGGCAAGGGGCAGACATAACTTGGCAGACAAGAGACATTGCATCTTCCTGTTCAGCATTTTTGTTTCATGTCTTGGGGACCGAACTCAAAGCGACAGTAAGCGGATGAAGAACGTTTTCTCATTCCTCCTCCATACGATACAATGTCCACACAAATCCATGTTATTTGAATTACAGCAGGAAAAGAACTAGGGGAGTTAGAGGGTAAATAGCTTGGCTCGCCCTCCAGTCATTAAAGTCAGAAAAAAGGTTTCTGTTTCCAGATACCCAAGAGCCTAGCTAGAGGAAAGGACAGTCACTGTTCAATGTGGTTGGCTGTTGGAAGTAGTGTCTAATGTGTAACAAAGGAAAAATTATTCCTTTTTTAGGTGTCCCCTCACTCACCGGGGTTGCCCCACGGTGACATGCTTCATCATTGGGGCCATCCCAGTCCTCTACGGGCTGGGGCGTGCTGCGACTTGCGGAGTTACGTAGGAGCACTTGAATGGACTATGTGTGGTGCATGTGTATTTGTGGGGAGTGGACTATGTGATGAGATTAAAAGTTACCTGCCCAGTAGGTTACTAATAAACTTTATTCTGGCCTCTAGGTGGTAGTATTAAAAACGGGGTAGGGAGATAGGCTATCCTAAACTTGATGTGTCCAGATGTTCCTATCAACTCCTAAGTCGACATGTTTCGTGCATACCCCAAGCACTTCTTCGGGACTACACAGGGACCAGCCCTGTGTTCGCCACTCCTTACTCTATCAGTGAGAGATTTGTAAAAAGGTTTTTAAACTGCAGCAAACTCTATTAAGTGCATGCATTTATACCTACGTATTTTGTTCCCAAAAACACGTGGTTCCTGAAAGATAGAAAACAACTTTAAAATTCAAGGGGTGGTTGGCCCCATTAGTTATCACACACAGTTTCTACCAGAAGTGATGTATTCTGTGAATATTGAACGCGAGCTCATTGGCCGTGTTTTCATGCACAAAAACGTGATAGATTTCGTGCATATTTCGAAAGTGGTTTTAAACACCTATCATAGTGTCACACCCATACATTCAACACTCATACACACTCATACATACTTTCTTTTGAGACCTAACTGGGCCCCATGGAGTCGGAGGGGTATCGGTATCCTCGCAACTCTAATGAGAGAGAAATAGAGTTGTTAAGTTCCCCAGCGTTGTTCGCTCCTTGGGCAGTGTCTCCGTTTAGAAAACGGCATTCCTTCGAGCTATATTTCACTTACTTGTGCTCCGGTTACCTCCTGTTTTCAGGCACCTACTGTTTCTCCCTCCGGTCCGGATGTTATCGGACTGGAGGTATCGAGTGGTTTAAATGCTGCAGGCAATCGCGGTGGTCCCGCGTTGTTGTGGGGAACGCCCTTCGCGTAGGCTAGAGCGTGTGTTGCTCCGCCCGTCTGCGTGGCGGCCATCTTGGGAGTGTCGGTCTTCGTAGGTAGTCGTGTTTAGGTGTTTAACACGACTATTACAGCAGTTTTACACTTTTAAAACAATTTACGGTGCTCTGCAAAATGCTCACTATATTCTAAGGGTTTTAGCCGTCAATTTCAAAAAAAATGAAAATGAAGTTTATAAATTGAGCTGATTACTCCGGTTTGGTAACCTACCCTTCCCAAGGGTGTGGAATGTCACCAGAGTCATACCGGTCAGTTCTGGCTTGAGAATCAATATTGTAAAGGGATCTTAGCTTACAGTGGTGGATCATTCATTCATTGGTCATGCAGTTTACGCCCAAAGGTGGTCGATACTATATACATCTGACTTCGTGAATTCCACATATATTGGGTCTGATATAAAAATGTTTACATATAATCCTTATGTGAACTGTCCCCAGGGAATGTCATCATTCAATCCCACAATATGGGAGCGGAGCTTGAAAACCCAGCGTTGCTCCTTTTCTAACAGTTTCTTTTCCATGTCAGCATGGGGAGGTTGTATTTCTAGCACCACCCAGCGCATATCGTTGGGTGTGTGTGCCTTTTCCAAAAAGTGTGTTGTCATTTTGGTGTTTGAATTTTTACATCTAAAATTACTGCGGTGTTCAACCATTCTGGTGTTGACCTTTCTGGTTGTCATTCCAATATAATGTAAATTGCACACACATGTGATCATGTAGACAACTCCTGATGTATTGCAGTTCGAAAACTGTCTTAACTCCCATTTCAGGCCTGTATTACAAATAACCTCTTTGGTGGGTTCTGTCAGGTGGCACACGCTGCAGTTGGAACATGGATGGTGTCCAGCTGGCAGGGGGTGCAGACGTCGGACTGGGCCTTCCATAGATTTGGGGCGTGTGTGCACCATTAGGTCCTTCAGATTTTTCCCTTTCCGATGGCTGAACATCGGTTGGGTGATGTTGAGACCCCCGCTGTTCAGAGTTCTCCAATGTTTTTTCACGATTTTTGTCACCTGTTGTGAGGCTACTGTATATGTAGTAATGCAGATGGGCCTTCTCTCCGATGGATTTGTTGGAGGTTCCTTGGGTTTGGACTCCAAAAGTGCATCCCTGTGGTTATTGGATGCCCTTTTCTTGGCTTTCTGAACAATCTTTTTTGGGTACTGTCTCTGATATAGTTTATCGCATAATTCCTTGGCCTGCACTTCATAGTCACTTTTTTCCGAACAATTCCTTCTCAGTCTCAGGAACTGCCCAAAAGGCAAGTTTTCACGTAGTTGGCGCGGATGGAAGCTCTCAAAGCTAAGTAGACAATTTCTAGACGTTGGCTTGAAATGTGTCGTGGTTGTTAGTGTCCCTTTCTCTGCTTTGATGTTTAGGTCTAGAAAGACTAGTTGTTCACGGCTCATTGTAGAGGTGAACTTGAGAAAAGGGTCCTGGAGATTCAGCCAGTTAAGGAACACGTCTGCCTCCTGCTCTGTCCCATTCCAGATGAGAATGACGTCATCTATGTAACGTTTCCAAATCTGGATTTTGGTAGCATGGGGGTTGTCTGTATTTAGGATTTTTTTGGTCTCTAGCCAGTGCACATACAAACCCGCCACGCTCGGCGCAAAGGTGCTTCCCATGCTGGTTCCATGGGTCTGTTTGTATATAGTTTCCTGGAAACGAAAGAAGTTCTCGGTGAGGGCAAGGCGGCAGCATTCCAGCACTACATGCCTAGGTGTTTTGTAATCCCATTGGCTTTCGAATAGAATGTCCTCTAGGATCTGTAGGGTCTCTCTGTGAGGTAAGCTAGTATACAGACTCTCTACGTCGAGACCTATCAGAATCTGTGTCATGGGGTCAAAAGGTAGGTCTTTAAGGAGGCACAGCACTGATTTTGTGTCCTGTAGATATGTTACTGTCTTCTGTACCAGTGGTCTTAAGTAAGCGTCCGCAAACTTAGACAAAGGCTCAAGTATTGACCCTATACCTGAGACGATCGGTCTCCCAGGTGGTTTTTCCAACCTTTTGTGGATTTTTGGGATAGTATAGAAGTACGGAGTCCTGGGATGTTTGTTCTCCAGGAAATCTGCTTCCTTTCTAGTTAGCCAGTCGTTTACCAGACACTCTTCCACCATCCCAGCTATCTCAATCCTCAAACGTTCCGTGGGGTCTGCCCTCAGTACTTCATAGTTCCTTTGGTCTGCCAGTAGTCTCAGGCACTCCGTCTCATAGTCTTCTGAGTTTTGTATAACAATTGCCCCGCCTTTATCGGCCGGCTTTATTGTTATTGTTACGTCATTGGCTAGTTGGGTTATTGCTTCCTTTTCAGCTCTACTGGTGTTATGAAACGTGTTCAAATCCCTAGTATCCAGATCCATTACATCTTTCAAAACTGCCTTCTCAAAAGCCAAAACCTCAACTGGAAGGCTATTTGAAGGGGGGGTAAAGGATGACTTCTTCTTTAGTCCTGTGTCACTCGCAGTTTCTGTAGGTTGTGGTTTGTCTTTAAAAAAGACTTGTAATTTTATACTGCGTACAAATTCCTTCAATTCACAGTATAGCTTGAATTTATCCAGGGTTGTGGTCGGAACAAAACCCAAACCTTTTTCTAAGACTCTCTCCTCAATTGGTGTCAAAATTTTATCAGAGAGGTTTACCACTAGGCTTAGATGCTGCTGGTTGATGGTGTGGTTACTGGTCCCTGGCTCCTTGTGTGTGTTCTGTTGGTTTCCAGTGGTTGGGCCCATTGGACTTGTTGTCCTCTGGATTTTCCTCGGCCTGGTTTTTTGCCCCTCCCTAAAAAAGGCTGTTGTTGTATTCCTGACATCTGGGCATTGTCCCAAAATGGAAAAGGTTGTTGTGGGTATGGTTGTTGAAAAGGTGGGGGTGGTCCATAGAAGAACTGCGGTGGCGGTCCTTGGTAGGGTTGCCAGTTGTTTCCCCTGTTCATTCTTCTCCCCGCTCTGCCTCGTCTATTTCGCGGTTGGTTGCGATTATAACTGTTGTCTGAGGAGTCAGATCCTGTGTCTGAGGCTCCACTGTCACTGTTGTAACCTGAGTTCCTCCCAGAGAGTATGTACTCGGCTTTGATGTAAGGGTACACCTTTTCATGGGAGAAGGTTTTTTTATCTTTATAAAATTTAGTGTACTTAGTGTCTTTCAGGGATATCTCAAATTCATTCATTGATTTGTTGAGTTCATCCAGCCTTTTTTTAAGTTCAGCCGGTGTCTGGTATGTTTTCAGTTTAATTTCCAGGTCCTGAATTTGCACCTTTAATGCCTCAGCTCTGCGTGCCGCTGTTTTTACAATGAGGACTAGCCAGTCCCTGGTGCAGTGCCAACTTATCAGTGACCAATCTTTCTTAAAAATGAGGTCATCTTGAAATATGAAAGGTTCATTATTCACTATAAGGCCGCGTGGTGCTGCGTTGGCCCTGTGATATTCACTCATCATTACCCCATGTATGATGGTTTTGACTAGATTGCGTTTGAGTTCCGTTACTTCATCCCAACTCTGTTGTGATTCACTTGTATCCTTGTAGGTAGTGCTTGAGTGGGGTAGCATAGAAGCTATTATTCTATCTGCCTCATCTTCTGTGAAGGAGAGCCCTGTGATCTCGGCCATTTTAATTTATTCAGTATGTACTTGTGTCAGACTGGAACGTGGGTGTGTATTACTAGAAAGGTGTCCACAAAGACTCCCGCAGCTGCGCGCTGCAACGTGTCAGGAAAAGAACTAGGGGAGTTAGAGGGTAAATAGCTTGGCTCGCCCTCCAGTCATTAAAGTCAGAAAAAAGGTTTCTGTTTCCAGATACCCAAGAGCCTAGCTAGAGGAAAGGACAGTCACTGTTCAATGTGGTTGGCTGTTGGAAGTAGTGTCTAATGTGTAACAAAGGAAAAATTATTCCTTTTTTAGGTGTCCCCTCACTCACCGGGGTTGCCCCACGGTGACATGCTTCATCATTGGGGCCATCCCAGTCCTCTACGGGCTGGGGCGTGCTGCGACTTGCGGAGTTACGTAGGAGCACTTGAATGGACTATGTGTGGTGCATGTGTATTTGTGGGGAGTGGACTATGTGATGAGATTAAAAGTTACCTGCCCAGTAGGTTACTAATAAACTTTATTCTGGCCTCTAGGTGGTAGTATTAAAAACGGGGTAGGGAGATAGGCTATCCTAAACTTGATGTGTCCAGATGTTCCTATCAACTCCTAAGTCGACATGTTTCGTGCATACCCCAAGCACTTCTTCGGGACTACACAGGGACCAGCCCTGTGTTCGCCACTCCTTACTCTATCAGTGAGAGATTTGTAAAAAGGTTTTTAAACTGCAGCAAACTCTATTAAGTGCATGCATTTATACCTACGTATTTTGTTCCCAAAAACACGTGGTTCCTGAAAGATAGAAAACAACTTTAAAATTCAAGGGGTGGTTGGCCCCATTAGTTATCACACACAGTTTCTACCAGAAGTGATGTATTCTGTGAATATTGAACGCGAGCTCATTGGCCGTGTTTTCATGCACAAAAACGTGATAGATTTCGTGCATATTTCGAAAGTGGTTTTAAACACCTATCATAGTGTCACACCCATACATTCAACACTCATACACACTCATACATACTTTCTTTTGAGACCTAACTGGGCCCCATGGAGTCGGAGGGGTATCGGTATCCTCGCAACTCTAATGAGAGAGAAATAGAGTTGTTAAGTTCCCCAGCGTTGTTCGCTCCTTGGGCAGTGTCTCCGTTTAGAAAACGGCATTCCTTCGAGCTATATTTCACTTACTTGTGCTCCGGTTACCTCCTGTTTTCAGGCACCTACTGTTTCTCCCTCCGGTCCGGATGTTATCGGACTGGAGGTATCGAGTGGTTTAAATGCTGCAGGCAATCGCGGTGGTCCCGCGTTGTTGTGGGGAACGCCCTTCGCGTAGGCTAGAGCGTGTGTTGCTCCGCCCGTCTGCGTGGCGGCCATCTTGGGAGTGTCGGTCTTCGTAGGTAGTCGTGTTTAGGTGTTTAACACGACTATTACAGCAGTTTTACACTTTTAAAACAATTTACGGTGCTCTGCAAAATGCTCACTATATTCTAAGGGTTTTAGCCGTCAATTTCAAAAAAAATGAAAATGAAGTTTATAAATTGAGCTGATTACTCCGGTTTGGTAACCTACCCTTCCCAAGGGTGTGGAATGTCACCAGAGTCATACCGGTCAGTTCTGGCTTGAGAATCAATATTGTAAAGGGATCTTAGCTTACAGTGGTGGATCATTCATTCATTGGTCATGCAGTTTACGCCCAAAGGTGGTCGATACTATATACATCTGACTTCGTGAATTCCACATATATTGGGTCTGATATAAAAATGTTTACATATAATCCTTATGTGAACTGTCCCCAGGGAATGTCATCATTCAATCCCACAATATGGGAGCGGAGCTTGAAAACCCAGCGTTGCTCCTTTTCTAACAGTTTCTTTTCCATGTCAGCATGGGGAGGTTGTATTTCTAGCACCACCCAGCGCATATCGTTGGGTGTGTGTGCCTTTTCCAAAAAGTGTGTTGTCATTTTGGTGTTTGAATTTTTACATCTAAAATTACTGCGGTGTTCAACCATTCTGGTGTTGACCTTTCTGGTTGTCATTCCAATATAATGTAAATTGCACACACATGTGATCATGTAGACAACTCCTGATGTATTGCAGTTCGAAAACTGTCTTAACTCCCATTTCAGGCCTGTATTACAAATAACCTCTTTGGTGGGTTCTGTCAGGTGGCACACGCTGCAGTTGGAACATGGATGGTGTCCAGCTGGCAGGGGGTGCAGACGTCGGACTGGGCCTTCCATAGATTTGGGGCGTGTGTGCACCATTAGGTCCTTCAGATTTTTCCCTTTCCGATGGCTGAACATCGGTTGGGTGATGTTGAGACCCCCGCTGTTCAGAGTTCTCCAATGTTTTTTCACGATTTTTGTCACCTGTTGTGAGGCTACTGTATATGTAGTAATGCAGATGGGCCTTCTCTCCGATGGATTTGTTGGAGGTTCCTTGGGTTTGGACTCCAAAAGTGCATCCCTGTGGTTATTGGATGCCCTTTTCTTGGCTTTCTGAACAATCTTTTTTGGGTACTGTCTCTGATATAGTTTATCGCATAATTCCTTGGCCTGCACTTCATAGTCACTTTTTTCCGAACAATTCCTTCTCAGTCTCAGGAACTGCCCAAAAGGCAAGTTTTCACGTAGTTGGCGCGGATGGAAGCTCTCAAAGCTAAGTAGACAATTTCTAGACGTTGGCTTGAAATGTGTCGTGGTTGTTAGTGTCCCTTTCTCTGCTTTGATGTTTAGGTCTAGAAAGACTAGTTGTTCACGGCTCATTGTAGAGGTGAACTTGAGAAAAGGGTCCTGGAGATTCAGCCAGTTAAGGAACACGTCTGCCTCCTGCTCTGTCCCATTCCAGATGAGAATGACGTCATCTATGTAACGTTTCCAAATCTGGATTTTGGTAGCATGGGGGTTGTCTGTATTTAGGATTTTTTTGGTCTCTAGCCAGTGCACATACAAACCCGCCACGCTCGGCGCAAAGGTGCTTCCCATGCTGGTTCCATGGGTCTGTTTGTATATAGTTTCCTGGAAACGAAAGAAGTTCTCGGTGAGGGCAAGGCGGCAGCATTCCAGCACTACATGCCTAGGTGTTTTGTAATCCCATTGGCTTTCGAATAGAATGTCCTCTAGGATCTGTAGGGTCTCTCTGTGAGGTAAGCTAGTATACAGACTCTCTACGTCGAGACCTATCAGAATCTGTGTCATGGGGTCAAAAGGTAGGTCTTTAAGGAGGCACAGCACTGATTTTGTGTCCTGTAGATATGTTACTGTCTTCTGTACCAGTGGTCTTAAGTAAGCGTCCGCAAACTTAGACAAAGGCTCAAGTATTGACCCTATACCTGAGACGATCGGTCTCCCAGGTGGTTTTTCCAACCTTTTGTGGATTTTTGGGATAGTATAGAAGTACGGAGTCCTGGGATGTTTGTTCTCCAGGAAATCTGCTTCCTTTCTAGTTAGCCAGTCGTTTACCAGACACTCTTCCACCATCCCAGCTATCTCAATCCTCAAACGTTCCGTGGGGTCTGCCCTCAGTACTTCATAGTTCCTTTGGTCTGCCAGTAGTCTCAGGCACTCCGTCTCATAGTCTTCTGAGTTTTGTATAACAATTGCCCCGCCTTTATCGGCCGGCTTTATTGTTATTGTTACGTCATTGGCTAGTTGGGTTATTGCTTCCTTTTCAGCTCTACTGGTGTTATGAAACGTGTTCAAATCCCTAGTATCCAGATCCATTACATCTTTCAAAACTGCCTTCTCAAAAGCCAAAACCTCAACTGGAAGGCTATTTGAAGGGGGGGTAAAGGATGACTTCTTCTTTAGTCCTGTGTCACTCGCAGTTTCTGTAGGTTGTGGTTTGTCTTTAAAAAAGACTTGTAATTTTATACTGCGTACAAATTCCTTCAATTCACAGTATAGCTTGAATTTATCCAGGGTTGTGGTCGGAACAAAACCCAAACCTTTTTCTAAGACTCTCTCCTCAATTGGTGTCAAAATTTTATCAGAGAGGTTTACCACTAGGCTTAGATGCTGCTGGTTGATGGTGTGGTTACTGGTCCCTGGCTCCTTGTGTGTGTTCTGTTGGTTTCCAGTGGTTGGGCCCATTGGACTTGTTGTCCTCTGGATTTTCCTCGGCCTGGTTTTTTGCCCCTCCCTAAAAAAGGCTGTTGTTGTATTCCTGACATCTGGGCATTGTCCCAAAATGGAAAAGGTTGTTGCGAGGATACCGATACCCCTCCGACTCCATGGGGCCCAGTTAGGTCTCAAAAGAAAGTATGTATGAGTGTGTATGAGTGTTGAATGTATGGGTGTGACACTATGATAGGTGTTTAAAACCACTTTCGAAATATGCACGAAATCTATCACGTTTTTGTGCATGAAAACACGGCCAATGAGCTCGCGTTCAATATTCACAGAATACATCACTTCTGGTAGAAACTGTGTGTGATAACTAATGGGGCCAACCACCCCTTGAATTTTAAAGTTGTTTTCTATCTTTCAGGAACCACGTGTTTTTGGGAACAAAATACGTAGGTATAAATGCATGCACTTAATAGAGTTTGCTGCAGTTTAAAAACCTTTTTACAAATCTCTCACTGATAGAGTAAGGAGTGGCGAACACAGGGCTGGTCCCTGTGTAGTCCCGAAGAAGTGCTTGGGGTATGCACGAAACATGTCGACTTAGGAGTTGATAGGAACATCTGGACACATCAAGTTTAGGATAGCCTATCTCCCTACCCCGTTTTTAATACTACCACCTAGAGGCCAGAATAAAGTTTATTAGTAACCTACTGGGCAGGTAACTTTTAATCTCATCACATAGTCCACTCCCCACAAATACACATGCACCACACATAGTCCATTCAAGTGCTCCTACGTAACTCCGCAAGTCGCAGCACGCCCCAGCCCGTAGAGGACTGGGATGGCCCCAATGATGAAGCATGTCACCGTGGGGCAACCCCGGTGAGTGAGGGGACACCTAAAAAAGGAATAATTTTTCCTTTGTTACACATTAGACACTACTTCCAACAGCCAACCACATTGAACAGTGACTGTCTTTCCTCTAGCTAGGCTCTTGGGTATCTGGAAACAGAAACCTTTTTTCTGATTTGAATTACAGCATCATTACTATAAATCTCTTAGGGTCTTATCCTTGCATCAGGACTTGCTGTTTTGGGGACTTTTAATTATTTTAGCTGCCCTACAATTTGCACTAGTGAATATTGCACTGATGGTGTGTTATCCTGAATCCCCTTGTGCACAAGCAGTGCATGGGCAGCATTTGCGCTTGTTACGTTTCACCTGCCGCAAACTGCAGGAGCCATCAAAAACAACATTTTGGAACAAATGGGAGATTTCCCACGAAATGGGAGTACTTGCCCGATTGTGGTCATAGTGTATGTATCAGACGTCCCAATAACCTACCACCTCCTGGAATAAGTCACACCTTGCCCTGTGGCAGCAATGGTAAAAGGCAGTGCTCACTAGGGACACTGCCTAGTGACCGCTTACTGCCCCACCAACCAGAGAGAAGGCCTCACAAAGGATGAGTGTATGTAGAGACCACTACTTTCACTGTGATGAGGAAAATTAGGACTCATTGTAATGAAGACTAGGGATACACAGGGTCACCGGAATTATGCGTTTGTACACAACACATAATTATAGATTTGCCGCATTTGCCACATAATGCATCTGCTTCTACATACTCTGCAGATTTTAACATAAAAATGTTTTGCTTCTAGCTCAAACGTTACTAAACATTTAGCGACACGCGATGCCGTGCAGTGGAAGGCCCTTTGCAAAGGTCACCTTTCTCTAGCTTATTGTTGTGTTTGGGTATTAACCATTGCCCAGACACTGCAAACAAGTTTAAAGATGACAAAATGATTAAGTAATACTATCCCAAATTGTACTGCAGAATGCCACATAATTTGGCTGTTCTTGCCACATAATTTACCCAACACTGCCACATACCACATAATTTGGCCCTCCCCTGCCGCATATTTCCAGTGTGACCTGCTGATACGTAACCCTGGCATCGCCCACAACGCCATGGCGGATTGGCATCTCTGGTTGATGCTCCAGTGTTTGCGCCCTATGCCGTTGAAAACCTCAATTTTGCGCATTGAGAGCATGAAGTGGGGCCCGCTGGCTGCTTTGCTGCATTGAAACTGCCCACATTCCCTCATGTGAGGGCTCTGCCCATAGAAACATGTCCTCTGCACGGCGCAGCGCACGTGCTTAGGCCTGAGTCAGCAAAAGGTCAGACGCTGCTGGAAGTCATGTCAGCAGAAGAGGCGCTTCACTGCGTGCCCTTTCGGTCTGGGGACACATGTGATAAATCACCAAGCGTAACACATCCTGGAAGACACAGACGCACTGCCGTGAGCACGGGAGGTCGTCCCCTTTACAGCCCTTCCGCCTCGGAGGCGGGGACGTCGCATCCAGGGAGAGGGGAGCTGGCTCCCATGAGCCCTTGCGGCAGTGCCCGCTATGACTGAAGTGGAAGCTCGGGGGCGTGGCTTAGTCACCAAGATTGGGGTGGGAGGGACAAGCAGGGCTCATGAGAGGGGCATAAGAGGCAGTGGAAAAAGAGAGGAATACGGATAAATAGGAGTACTAAATGAGAGAAACAATATTTTAAAAAAAGAAAACATTTTATGGCTTTCTAAAACAGAGAGAGTTTGTGTGTATTTGTCAGTGTGTGTATGCAAAAATCACAGGTGAAATCCAACAGACGTCTCACCATAACAGACTGAGAGCACCTTTATCCAACTATTCATCTTAAAAAACATTTATTTAGGGTGGTGTAACACCCTGCCTGAAGCTATGCCCCTTGGGAAGCTGGGATTGTGTGCGTCTGTGGATACAGTAGGAAGTCTGTTCTCTCCTGGGGAAGGGCCTGTATGCTATGGGTATTAGTAGACTTTAGAACTGTTTTAATCCTAAGCCAATAATATATTTAACTCCTCACATACCCTTGGGCCATCTCGTGATGGGTTCAGGTGGGTGCCATACCTGTTGCTGTATGGCTTGTCGCCAGAGTAGCGCCACGAAGACTCACTGTTGGCTATGTGTCATGTCTTGGGTCAGGAACCTCACTAACCACACCCCCCTCCTGTGACGAGTTGGGAGAAGGTGAGGGTAAAAAGCAAGAAGCTAAAGGCTGGAGCAAGCACAGTGCACAAGCTTCAGCTTTCAGTTTTCTGCTTCAGTGCTCCAGGCGTGAGGGGTCTGTGTGCTTGCCTGAGGGTCTGTTGAGGCGCGCTGCTAAAGAGGCAGCTGAAGATAAGCTGGGGAAAAACTAGTGAATGTTGTGTGCGTGTGAGACTATGTGTATCCTGAGTTTGTGTGCGAGAGTCAGTGTGAGTGAGAAAAATGACAGAGTATAACTGTAAGTAAGAATGAGTGAGGCAGAGTGAGAATGAGTGAGTGTGTGCACATGTGGAAGGTGGTGTGTGTGTGAGCGTTTGTGTGCGAGTGAAAGTGAGTGACAGTAGGAGTGAGGGAGAGCAAGTGAGAATGAGATAGTGCTACAGAATAAATATCTGTGGCAATATGACCGACTGAGTGAGAATGAATCAAGTGAGTGAATTTGCGTAAACATAAGTAACTGAAAATTTGTGTGTGTGAGACAGCATGTGAATGTGTGACCGTGTGAGTGAAAAGGGAATGAGTGAGTGGTAGATAATGTGAGTGAGAATAAGTGAGAGTCAGTGACACTGAGATTAATTGTGAGCGAGACTGAGTGAAAATTAGTTAGTGACAGCGAGTGGTAAAGATGGAGAGAGTGCGTGCAAATGAGTTAGTAAATGAAGTGAGCCTGAGCTAGTGAGTGTGTGTGTATGTGTGTGAGTGCTATGCTTGCGAGTCTGCAGACAGCCCTGGCATACTGGAGGCAATTTGTGGCTTATAGCATCCCCGATTACAAAATGTTGATGCTGGCATACTGGCGCCCATGTTTTACATCGTTGGTACCTGGTAAGTAATTCTTAGTGTATGGGGTACCCATGGTAAATTGCTGGTGCTGTCATTCTGGAAGTAATTCTTCAAATAAGGGGCACCGAAGCCAAAAAGTTGGTGCCAGGACATTCCTGGCTTAATGGAGGAGAGCCATGGTATATAGAGGTGTGGGGTGGCGGCAAGGAGCCATAACACCGGGCAGGATCTTTCCACCGAACCCTCTAGAAGACTTTGGCCTCTCTTGCTTCCTCACATGATGGCATTTTGGGGCAAGTATTACATCCTACCACTTTAAAAGATGACCAGCCGCCACTGCTGTCCACAGTGACCAGATGACGCATGGCTGCGAACCCAATGTAAAAGGCCAACAACATGGGTGCCGTGTCTCACAAAATGTTTCACCACTCTAGAATACGCAGTGGTCTAAAGTGCAAACCATCAACATAGCACGCTAAGGAAGGCAATGCCTCTAGTCAGTATGAACCACTAGTTTAAGCTAGCAAGAGCATTGGTCCTTTCTAGACTAGATATAGTAGCGTCTTCGGTATGAGGTATACAAGATGCAGACCCAGAAATGCCAGAGGATGCAAACAAGGAGACTAAGGCGTGTCTAAGTCGAAGAAACACAAGCACACACGCTCTGCCATGAACACACACCTCTTCCTCTAGTTGGTGCAGCAAATAAGGCGCTGAGCTCTGCATGTTTTACATAATGCATTCTGGGACATATATCTTTAAACACCACCACCAGCCTCAGCTCCAGACAATCCTCAGCGAACTGCCCCAAGAGTTTGAAGAGATCAAACCATCAAGGATGGACCCCCAGTGTGCTGCGTCTTGCACTGTGGAACAGCTTGCGCCAGCCCCCGAGTCAAGCCTTTGTGTGTTCAGAAAAGGACAGACAGTGGTGCAGTGAGCCTTAGGGCAAGCAATGGAAATGCTCAATGGGTTTTCTTTTGTTTGTAAAATAGTACAATAACTAGAGCTCAGAGCCTCTTAAGGGCAGTGGACCCTTGTGCCACTGCGCCTGTTGCACCATTGATAGCTACGCCCCTGCGGACTGAAGCTGTTTTGTTCAGCTAACCAATTAATAGCATTTTGCGAAAAGCCTTGCAATCCTCCCCCACCTCTTTCCCTGAAGGAATGAGGCCGATCCCTGCTTTAAAAGCCTGCCATGTCCCAGCATCAGTTACAGAGACCCTCAGTAAAGAGTCCGGGTTGCGCCTCAGTCCTTTGTCATATGGCTGTTAGGGTCATTGTTGACATTGCTAAGTTAGCATGAGCTCTTCTGCCATGATGCTGCTTTTGCGCATGTTACTACTTGACTTTATTGTGCAAGACTCTGTCTGTGCCTTTTACATGAGAACTTTCTGCGTTCTCTGCTTGGTCCTGGAGTTTAGTCTGAAGACGGAGTACAAGGTCGATAAACAATGCCCCTTGTTATTCTGTTCTGGTCAGTCCATGGCACTTAGACAAAACATGCTACACAGCTGCAGCTGCTGGAAACCCATGCTTTGATATTATGAGGATGCATGTGCGTTTAACACAGGCTTGGAGAGGGACCTTTCCAAGGAGGAGAGCTATGCAGTTCCTATGATGTATCGCCACTATCTAGGCACTAAGGTATGGGGTCTGCTGACAAAGCCCAGAGATCTTCTTTTATATAATAAAACTTTACCTTTCCTTGGGAAGGGTGGTTAGGCCTTACAGTCCTTTATCCACTGTCTGTTTACCATGATATCCCCTTTTGTAATCTATGGACTTGCTACAGTGTTAACTGATTTATGCGTTTTGTTGCTGGTAGTGGCTCGTACACTGCATCCTAGAGCACTATAGTTAAAATAAACATATCTTACCCTATTGTTTTTTCCCCTCTTAGCCCGCTACGTACCAGTTATTGTATTATTCTGTGTTGACCCCTTTGTCCTCTAATTGTTCCGTCTGTTAATCATATCTGATGCCGTTATTGCATTTGTTACCTTCCTTCCATCCTTTTGTAAAGCACCCTGATATCCTTTGGGATCTTGTTCGCGCTATATAAAACTTGATAAATAAATATTAAACTATAACAATGACTCTAATTATTCTTATTGTGGACTAGTACGAGTGAGAGGACAAAAAGGTATATCTTGCTCCCGCGATTCCTGAGAGAGTCAGGAGTGTTGTGTACTGGGTTGTCTAATCATTTGTAGCTTCGTGATTACGTAGAACGAATGAGACACAATAGCTAGTCGGTTTGGGGTTTGAGGGTTCTGAGGTGGTAGGAAGGCTTAGCCCCTGTACACTGAAGTCCTGTTTTCCTTCGCATAGTTCTGTGAATGTGCAGAATCCCTGCAACACCCTCGCTTGGAGATCATGGGCAAAATGCAAGATTGTAACGTTGTACCCCTGCAGTCAGAGATTCTGGGCTTTAAAAACTCCAGAATATATGAATAGAATACTTTATATCCAGAAGGCATCTACTGTGACATTTTATGAGTCACTGTGATAAGTCCCTGTTGTGACGCAAGGGAGGTCTGTGCCTTCTGGGTGTACAAGAGACAGAATGGGTCAGTGGCCATCTAGTTACATGTTGTGGAGGGCATGCTATTGATCGGTGAGCCATGTACCTTCGGAGCCTAGAGCATGCAATACAGTGAAACATCTTCACATATTGTGATAGCTACATGTTGTAAAGTGATGGAAGTCTGTGACATCTACATCCAGAGCCTAGGTACGGAGCATACAGTAGAGTCAGAGGTCACCCTGTAGAGAAGCGTTACAGTGAGCACCTTCAAAGTACAGAGCATACAGTACAGTCGGAGGTCCCCCTGCGGTGGAGCGGTACAGTGGGCACCTACTATGTACAGAGCTTACAGTCAGAGGTCCCCCTGCGGTGGAGCAGTACAATGAGCGCCTTCTACGTACGGAGCATACAGTAGAGTCAGAGGTCACCCTGCAGTGGAGCAGTACAGTGAGCGCCTTCAACGTACAGAGCATGCATTACAGTCGGAGGTCACCCTCCTGTGGTGGAGCGGTACAGTGAGCGCCTTCTACGTACGGAGCATACAGTAGAATGTCGGAGGTCACCCTGCAGTGGAGCGGTACAGTGAGCGCCTTTAACGTACAGAGTATACAGTACAGTCGGAGGTCACCCTGTGGTAGAGTGGTATAGTGAGCTCGTTCTACATACAGAGCATACATTACAGTCGGAGGTCACCCTGTGGTGGAGCGGTACAGTGAGCGCCTTCTACGTACGGAGCATACAGTAGAGTCGGAGGTCACCCTGCAGTGGAGCTGTACAGTGAGCGCCTTCAACATACAGAGCATACAGTACAGTCGGAGGTCACCCCCCTGTGGTAATGGTATAGTGAGCATGTTCTACATACAGAGCATACAGTACAGTCGTAGGTCACCCTGTGGCGGAGAGCTATAGTGAGCGTCTTCTACGTACTGAGCATACAGTACAGAGGAGGTCACCATGCGGAGGAGAGCAATAGTGAACACCTTCTACGCACAGAGCATACAGTACCATCAGAGGTCCCCCTTTGGTGGAGCAATATAGTGAGCGCCTTCTACGTACAGAGCATACAGTACAGTCAAAGGTCACCCTGCGGTGGAGCGGTACAGTGAACGCGTTCTACATACAGAGCATACAATACAGTCAGAGGTCACCCTGTGGTGGAGCGGTACAGTGAGCGCCTTCTACGTACGGAGCATACAGTAGAGTCGGAGGTCACCCTGCAGTGGAGCTGTACAGTGAGCGCCTTCAACATACAGAGCATACAGTACAGTCGGAGGTCACCCCCCTGTGGTAATGGTATAGTGAGCATGTTCTACATACAGAGCATACAGTACAGTCGTAGGTCACCCTGTGGCGGAGAGCTATAGTGAGCGTCTTCTACGTACTGAGCATACAGTACAGAGGAGGTCACCATGCGGAGGAGAGCAATAGTGAACACCTTCTACGCACAGAGCATACAGTACCATCAGAGGTCCCCCTTTGGTGGAGCAATATAGTGAGCGCCTTCTACGTACAGAGCATACAGTACAGTCAAAGGTCACCCTGCGGTGGAGCGGTACAGTGAACGCGTTCTACATACAGAGCATACAATACAGTCAGAGGTCACCCTGTGGTGGAGCGGTACAGTGAGCGCCTTCTACGTACGGAGCATACAGTAGAGTCGGAGGTCACCCTGCAGTGGAGCTGTACAGTGAGCGCCTTCAACATACAGAGCATACAGTACAGTCGGAGGTCACCCCCCTGTGGTAATGGTATAGTGAGCATGTTCTACATACAGAGCATACAGTACAGTCGTAGGTCACCCTGTGGCGGAGAGCTATAGTGAGCGTCTTCTACGTACTGAGCATACAGTACAGAGGAGGTCACCACGCGGAGGAGAGCAATAGTGAACACCTTCTACGCACAGAGCATACAGTACCATCAGAGGTCCCCCTTTGGTGGAGCAATATAGTGAGCGCCTTCTACGTACAGAGCATACAGTACAGTCAGAGGTCACCCTGCGGTGGAGCGGTACAGTGAACGCGTTCTACATACAGAGCATACAATACAGTCAGAGGTCACCCTGTGGTGTAGTGGTACAGTGAGCACCTTCTACGTAGAGAGCGTACAGTACAGTCAGAGGTCACCCTCCTGTATTGGAGCGGTACAGTGAGCGCCTTCTACGTACAGAGCATACAGTACAGTCGGAGGTCACCCTGCGGTGGAGCGGTATAGTGAGCTCCTTCTACGTACAGAGCATATAGTACAGTCAGAGGTCTCCCTGCGGTGGAGCGGTACAGT
The DNA here is from genome assembly GCF_964263255.1 of Lissotriton vulgaris. Lineage (NCBI taxonomy): Eukaryota > Metazoa > Chordata > Amphibia > Caudata > Salamandridae > Lissotriton > Lissotriton vulgaris. Next base: position 2,002,774,348 of record NC_141691.1, on the reverse strand, counting down.
GATCGCCTTCTACGTACAGAGCAAACAGTACAGTTGGAGGTCACCCTGTGGTGGAGCGGTACAGTGAGCGCCTTCAAAGTACAGAGCATCCCAGTACGGTCGGAGGTCAGCCTGCGGTGGAGCAGTACAGCGAGCGTTTACTACGTACAGAGCATACAGTCAGAGGTCACCCTGCAGTGGAGCGGTACAGTGAGCGCCTTCTACGTACAGAGCATACAGTACAGTCAGAGGTCACCCTCCTGCGGTGGAGCGGTACCGTGAGCGCCTTCTACGTACAGAGCATACAGTACAGTCAGAGGTCCCCCTGCGGTGGAGCGGTACAGTGAGCGCCTTCTACGTACAGAGCATACAGTACAGAAGGCATCTTTCTTTTCCAGTGTACAGTCAGAGGTGCTTTCGGTAGCTAGATTCTATGCCAGCTTGCTGTGGATAAATATATTTTATTTTAAGGAACAGTGGACCCTAGTTTTTCAGGATCAGGGAAATGATTGGCATACACAGGATCATACGTATGTCCTTTGTCCAGCCGGACAGGATTTTAATAATTACAATATTTTGAAATAGCTCATAGAATCAACATAAAATAACATAACAAGTGGGCACGACCCGTGACCCACGGTGAACAAGACAAAACAAGAAGGGAGGGTTTTGGCAAAAGCGCACAAGGCGGTCTGTACTTGTATTCAGTTTGACAGACTTGATTCTATTTTAACACACCCATTGTAAGAGGCATTGTATGACATTAGTTAGTACATATGGTGCTCATTGGTCGACGACGCTTTGATGCCACAACTTAAATACAGGACATCATCATCAGGACAAAAGTGTTAGTCATGTTTGGCTTAAGATTGTTTCAACATTTGCCTGTATTGGAAGGATGCGTTCTCCTGTGTGGAGCAACGTCTAGGATCGGGATCAGCCGCGTAGCTAGGGGGGGGCGGGGGGGGCGGTCCGCCCCAGGCGGCACCATTTTGGAGGCGGCAGTGAAGTGCAAGCACACCTGCTTGCAGACAAACACACAGCGCCGGCGGTATGTCCCAGCCAGGGCCGTCAATCCTGTAGAGCGCGAAAGCGCTACCAATGACGGCCCTGGGTATCTGTTTGGCCAGCCCCCGCACTGTAGCAGTGGCGCAGACTAGTGCGTGCGCAGTGCGCTCTCTTGAATTGACTGTTGGTGCTTGCATGCACTGGGCCTGGCCTGCCATCTGTGCCGCCTCGAGAGTCGAGAGAGACACTGACGGCCAAATTAAGGTAAAGCGAAAATTAATTCCATTTGAATTTTTATCCAGCAACCCACTTGCCGAATTGATCATTACGTAACGTTTGTTCTTATGAAAACCACCGCAATGTTGTAAAACTGTAATTGCCGAGGCTTCTCTTGTAAACGGCGCATTAGGGCTGAAGGTTGTGATATTGGCACTAACTAAATGCATTATATTCACCTTGTCTGAACTAAATCTCATCTAGCTGATGTAAAGTGCTTGGCATACCATCGGAATGCAATTACATATGTAAGCGCTAAATGTGCAGGAGGCCACGCTACTGGCTACTAGTATGGGAACGTTAAAATAACTTAGAAGGCAGAGCAGGAGGTCAGTGCGTTACTTAAAAGAGCGCCGAAATAAGGAGCGAATGAAGCAAAGGGCAGCAAGGAGCTGGAGAGGGCTGCGCGCGGGCGGGATGCTGCATGAGGGGCTACAGATGCATATGCGGCTGACAGGAAACTAGGCACGCACGGGCGTCTGAAGGAGGGGGCAAGGAGGGGCGCTTGCCCCCCCCTGGATCGCCGGTCCGTCCGGTGCGGGGATGACCTGGAGAGATTGATTTTTTTAACAAGGTGACTAAAGGTATTTACTGCACCAGCCCATGTGAGCACTGTGCCACTCGCAGTAAAAGGTAGTGGATTCTAAACAGGGTGCAGCTGACAGCACCCGAGCCTGTACCTCCTGAGACCCCTTTCTTTACTCCTGCATCTAATCTTTATACACAAGACCGCTTTCTTCCCTTGCGCTGGTTGGGGGATGCTGCAGTGATGTCAGACCACATGCGTGTGATGCTAAGCTTGGCTGTGGAGAGATTGCCCTTTTTTCTTATTAGGAAAAGGCTCAATCACATCTGGGATTGGACAGCACAACCGTCGACCACTGGTGCTCGGTGAGCTGACTAGTCCAGCTGCTCTTTGTGCGGACAGCAGCATCTCATAACCGTCAACCAGTGATGTAAGGAGAGGTGCATCGAAGAACACAAAGTCAGTCCAGACAATAGAGTTGAGACGTCATTGGAGGTGAGGTCGACGATTAGGGAAACTAAATGGGAGGCCTTGGAAGGTTAACAACAAACCAAAGACAAGATCACCATGTTGTCAAGAATCTATGGTAATGTAATCGGAGATGACAGTTGACAGTTGAGCTGTAACTCTCAGAATCTGAGAGACAATCACAGTGACTGCAGAAACACAGTGACGACAACAGGGAAAGAAGCTAAGCAGAACACTTGTAATATCAAGTTGCTGCCATGTCCTTCAGTCATGTTTCACTCCCAGTTTTAAATCACTTCGCACACTGGGCATTTAAACTCAAATTATTAAATAGAAAAATAAGAAAAACTACAAATCCCAGAGTGCAATGAAAATTGCTTAAAAAGCTAGAACTAGCTGATAATGTCACACACGGTAAGGGGACAGTTGGCATCTAAACAGTGTATAACAGAAAGCTTTGCACAGTATGTGAAACAACAGCACCAAATATATATGGGCATGAATATTGCATAGTAAAGATGGAGGAAAGGGTGCTATGGAAGGATATATGGACTAAAAGAAGAGCGAGATGCAATATGAACAAGAGAACGCAGGAAAGCTTGAGGAGTGTGCAAGGACAAGATAGAGAAGTTGAGATATTAAAGCGAGAGGGGGATGAAGATAAGGGGGAAAGGGTAAAAGTAGAGAAAGAGAAGATTAAGGCAAGAGAAAAAACATACATACATAAAGGAAAAGGACTAGCAATTAAGACAGGAAGATAATGTGAATTAATGGATGAGAAGGATGGGGAAGCTAGTAGGAAAGAGAAAGGAGTGTGCTAAGAATGTTCTAGTCTGTAAAACAAAAGTATGGTCCGAGCCTCTGGAGCTTTGTCTTGTGATTGACTAGTTCAGGGATTGTTTTAGGAACAGATGAAAATGGAGACATTTCTGACCAATGAGAAAAGTGGTCAATCTAGAAAAGAATTCACAGATGGAATTACTTTCACCAGAAAGAAAGCATGGTCGAGAAAATATCACAAGTGGAATCCTCATTTTATGCTGTGTTTTTGACTCGGTCTGTAGTGCCAGGAACCCAGCTGTTTAGCATCGCTGCTCCAAACTTTCACTGTACTCCCCACCTCTGTCTGACTTTTAGCAGACTCAGACGTAGGAGTAAAGAGCACAGGGGTTGCTATAGTACTGGTGACAGGCTCCCTGCTGCAGCTTTGCTCTGCCTGTCAATAGCCTATAGAATCCAAGTCATTGCGGCGTCCTGAAGTTGTGACATGCCAATGTAAGCATCATGTGCGTCTGATGTTGCAGAAGCTTTCAAAGCCCTTCTAGAACATTACGATTTAGAAAAGGGCGTTATTGTAACAAATAATCTCTTTATACTCCATGATACAACTCCACATACAGTAAAGTGTCACTCAAAGTCAATGAAGTGTCACACATAAAATCATGGCAATTGTGAAATGTCACACATAACCAATCTCAAAACCTGGCAGCTATGGATCGTGCCGCGCAGAGGATGGATGATGTTAAAATGATGCCCTCCCCTGAAAGATTTTCTGCGGACGCCCATGAAACTAGGCTTGTGGCCTCCGCTTATAGCGATATATTTTGGTAGCTAATGTATGGAATTATCCCTGACAATCCACCAGTCACAGGGCTGTTTATAACCATGCCGCCACAAGCTGAAGACACAGAAAGTAAATCTTTATTTGTCTTTCTTGTGACTGTGAATGGCGAGGAGTAAAATAGTCCCCTGTGACTGATATTTTGTCATCAGAAACTGAATCTTTCATGCATGCTCTATCACTAACTCACACCCCCTACTCCTTTATTGGAAAGGTTTTAAAGAAACATGACCTAGGTCTCGATGTACTAGCGCGTTTTGCACTCACAGGGCTTTGGTGAACAAAACTAGAGCCAATCCAAGTGCATGACCCACCCAGTGTCATTATGTACTGATAACAGGGGTCACAAATGGATTTGCACTTCGCAATGCCCGTTTTGCAACTGCTTGCGGTTTGCAAGAAAAAACGGTGTATAAACATGCCGCCCCACTTCCTTGTGACTCAGAAGGTTATATAGCAATGGTTGCTGCCCCCATTTGCAGTCACAAAGCATTGAAAGGATACCACCCGCATAATTGGTGGTATACATTTGCAAAGTGGAAGCTGTCCTTGAGAGACAGTTTCCACTTTGGGAAAGTGGCCTGAGGGCATTGAGGGAAGCATACATCAGTGCAGCCTGCTGCATGCTCCCCTGAAGTTCATTGACCTCATATATAATACTTTTGAGCCAGAGGCTTTCAGTTAGCTCTCCTTATCCTTTGGTCTGCTGTAGTGTCATTCAAACAGCCAATGCGTCCTTCTAGTTTAATGTTTTTTTTCATTTTACTATTGTTTCCCTTTGTGAGGTGGGTAGATCCCCACATTGCTGCACAGCTGCTCATGTGTATATTTGTATTTATATCTGCACATTGCCCTCTTGCCTCATTATTTTTTCTGTTGTTTTTGGAACATTTTATTACAAAAGTATACACAGGCAGCTAAATTAAAATGAATTTTAGAAATAAGTAAGTAAGCAGCATACTTTGCAACCGGTAATGATATAGGGGTTCTACAGGAGCATAATATAAGCAAAAGCACGAGCTCAGCCTCATAAGACAATATAGTAAAGAAATTAAAGATAGCAACATAAGTAAAAGAAGATAGATGGATATGGTGATTCAATCATGATTTGTTGTTGGACTTTGATATATGATGCATAGGGGTAGTATGTGATTGTAGGCTCGTTGATGGAATCTAAAGTCCCTAGGTGGACAGGAGTGGGAACTTAGTAAGTAATAAAGGGTGAGATGGCATTGCACTAGTATTTGCGTATTGTTTAGTAGATGTGGGAAAGTGCCTTATTTTAGATCGTTCCTAAATCTTGGGTATTCTAAAAAGTTGTAAATTAATCTAGGAAACATGTCTCATGGTATTAGCTGCTTGGAGTGAGAAGGGTGTCATTTCCCCTCTTGTGGAAAGGGGAGGTGTCTAGATACTGACTCTAGGTTTTGGTCAGGGACATTCATGTCTCATGTAAGCTCAGTAGGTAATTTTGTGGACTATGCCAAGCCCTTCGAAGAAAATCCTCTGAGAAACTGGGGGCTATTGGAGGTGCGACATACGTTACTAAGCTCTGTGGCTGTAAGATGTAGAAGAAGCCTTACTGCTGCCTTTTGTACACGCTGGGTTTTGTACTTGAGTAACAGAGCAAGGCCAACATACAGTCCACTGGATTCTTCTATTTCTGTCACTATGCTGGGTAATATGTGGCGATCTTAATCCTGGAAATTTATGTAAGGTTTATATTTAGTAGGGTCTTGAGGAAGAATATAAAGGTTTCTTTCCATATTGTTTTGACGTGTTAACGTGTGAGATGAATAGCTGGGTGGAGATGAGGATGGATGGAGAGAAGAGTGAGTGTGAGCGTAGCTAGGTGGGGTTGGTCTGCCCAAGGCGGCACTATTTTGGGGACGGGGCTGTCTAGACCTGGACCGTGTCATGTATGTGTATGTAACTTGCATGATCGAGGTAACTATTAGCGGCGATACTACGTGTCTCTCGGACCTCTTTCAGGTGCTCGACGTCCTTTCTCCCGAGCACCCTCCCAGGGGGGCTTTTCCCGAGCACCCTCCCAGGGGGGCGGCAATCTGAAGGATAGCCCCGGGCGCCACAAGCTCTAGCTACGCCCCTGCTCGGGATGGGATGTAACAGCCTTCGTTGTGGTCAGGGGGCCGATTGCGAAGTATTATCCGGCCGTTCGCGTTGTGGCTGTCACAGTGGGGTACTAGCGGGAATCGTTAATGGTTGGCCGTTCATAGATTGACATGGCGGGGCTCTGGCAGATAGTGTTTCCTAAGTGCTTTGGTAGCCGGTCGCTCGATGGCAGGCACGGCGGGGTTCTGGCGCAGTGACTGCACCCGCCCAAGTGGACGTCTGGCGGGGGGGGTCTATGGGACCCCTTCTGCAGAGTGCTGCTGTCAGGAGGTGCACTAACACTGCGCCACCTTTTAAATGGCCCCCGAGGGCTGCTTTGACTCTGTGCCTGTGCCTGTAATATGGCGTGGGCGCCAAGTCAAAGGAATCCCCTCATTTGCATAGGGCACTCCCCTATGCAAATGAGGGAACACCCTCTGTTGATTGCGCGGGCGCTTTAAGTGCGCCAGGGCTATCGGTAATATAGATGGGGACGCACAAGCGTCTGCGCCCCCTTCTCCTATGCCAAAGTACCCCGGGGGTGCGCACAGCGGGCGCAAGTGCCTGTTGTGCACCCGGGGCACCTATTGAAATACGGCCCCTGGTGCACAACATACAGGACAGTCAAATGCCACCTGGGGCCTATTACACATGACTGCGCCAGCGCTAATTGTCGCTGTGCACCAGAGTATGTCTGTGTTTATGTGCGTTTGCATCTCTGTGCTAATACAGTATGTGCACAGAAGCAAATGCTCATAAAGACAGAGTTCAAAGTCTGCGCCAACATCACGGTGCACTACAGGCCGATCCTCTGTAATGCCGTCGGGCCTGGCGCACAGCGACAACTGGCGCCAGCGCAGTCATCTGTAATACACAGTGCTTTTAATGGGCCGGTACCGAGTACCGCACTTCTTAGAATTATCGCACTGAGTACCGGCACTTCTCCACTGCCCTGGAGAGTACCGGTACTCATGAAATGGTCGGCTCATTGGCTGTGCTTCTTTCTCGCCGATCTGAGCCCCAGCTGAGCTATTCCGCAGGGCTCATTTGAATAATGTCCGGTGCTCACCCTCACCCTGTGATGTGTTTGATGGAGCAGGGTCCATTCAGGCCCTGTGCTGTCAATCAAATTGCAAAAACAAAGGTTGTGATTGCGCTCCTTTAGGTATAAATAAGCGCAATGCTTGAAGTGGTTCCTGTCCTTATGTTTAGGGTGCCAGTGGGTATTCCTTGCTGAATTCGACCCACAGTTCGCGTCTTACTTGGTTTCCATTCACAGTTATTGTACATTAGAGACAGTGGCTCACATTTACATTTTCTATTTTTTGTTTCCTTTCAATTCTTTGTCACATTACACGTTCTTTTATTCCATGTAATTGACACCCCGTCCCGGCATTGTGACGTCTTCTATTTTAGGTGAAGCGGAGTTCACTTGATTAACTTGATTAACTTCTGGGTTGCACCGGGTTCTCATTCACTTGAATACTGATCTATGAAGTTCAGTATCACAATTAGTTTATACACACTTTGGTATCAAGCGCTTGGATTATTAAAAAGAGTGATCTTCTTGATTTTGGAATCGGGGTTTGTGCTAAAGCAATGTGAAAATGTGTGCTAAGCAGAATGTGAAGTCAACTTTAGTGCTGCATAGCCACAAGTTGATTTAAATGAAATTTCTAATGGAATTAAATACCAATTGACCAAAACTATTATTGAAAGAATTATTGTTAAAAAAGCAGCAGCGGAGTGCCGGGAGGGTGCGATTTTCCTCCTGGGAGAATGTCCTCTTTACGCTGTCAATCACATTCTCACTATCCTGTGCATTTGTGCATACACAGGCATCATGGCAGTCTCCTGGCAGGGGCAATCAGGCTACGGCCAGTCCGGACCTGGTGGCAATTAACAAAGCCATGGTAGGTGAAGAGTATTACAAGGTTTTATCATACCCGAGTCTTTTGTGTGTCTGCTTACGTTTGTGTGTTTGCCTGTATTTGTATGCCTGTTTTTGTTAGAGAAAAGTGAAAGAGAGAGAGAATCAAGACACTCAGGAGGTATTTTAAAGAAAATGTGTGGCACTTTGTTTGTACATGTCTGATAGGCGACAAAAATTCATAAATAACATAAAAGGGAGGGTTATGGGTTGATGGGTGAGTGGATGAGTGAGTGAGTGGGTGGATGGATGAGTGAGCAAGGGTGGATCTATAGATGGATGGGTAGATGAATAGATGGATACATGAGTGAAAGCATGCATGGGTGAAAGAGGGTGGATGATTGGATAAAATGGTGGATAGGTGAAAGATTGGATGGATGAATGAAGGGTAGAGAGGATGGGTGAAAGGGTGGGTGATGGATGAGTGAAAGGAGGGATTGAGTGAAAGGGTGGATGGAATAAAGGAGTGAAAGGGTTGATTGCTGGATGAGGGAAAGGGTGGGTACAGAGATGGATGAGTGAATGGATGAATGGATAGGTTTGGAGGTGGATAGGTTTAGATATAAAGGGTGAATAGATCGAATAGTGAAATACTGAATGATTGATGAAAGACTGATTAGACAATAGAATGTAAAGGTTAAATGGTGGACATCAGCAGGTGTAAATGGTAGAGTGAAAGGATGAATGGATAGATCTATGGAAGAGACAAGAGATATCTTCTGAGGAGGGTCATGATGAGTTGTTACACTTGCTTGGTGCCATAAGCGCTTTGGTGCAATGTGGGGGTATTTTCAGTCTCTTCCTACTCGCGTGCTAAAAAAATATATAGTATTGTGCCAAACAGCAATTAACAGTATTACATTACAACGGTGCAACTATTGAAAAAAAAAATGAAATGTTACCATATTATCGCATTTTTTTTCCATTTTGTGTAATGAGTTAAACTGCTTTGTTTATATAAACATATTTCTCGTGTGTTTTGGTATGGGCTGCAAGTAATATAGAAGTTGTTAAGTTTCATCAAGTCTTGCCCTTAGCCTCGCCCCCTCATTACACCTCTAGCTCATTTTAATGAGTACCTGCACTTATTTTTTTCCATTTAAAGCACTAGTAATACAGCCCCTGCTCGGATGGGTTTTGACAACAATATGTACAATATGACCCTTGTGAGTACGGTCAAAGGTCACCTAATTAGGCAGATGTTGATATGGGCTTGCTGTCGGAATGCCCAGGTCTGTGCCTTTAATGTCTAGAATTTACAGCGCAGTGCAAAGTCAGCTGGCCGGGTAGTGTTTGCTAAATACGTGGAGCTGCGCAGGTCTATTCCTTATATAATTATAGGTGTGTCCGACTAAAGATGGTGGATGCCCCACTCTCGACCATCCAAGTCATCTGTGGGAGGGAAGCCAGGCTAAGGTTGGAGAGCAGTAAGCGGAGCTGGTCTGCGTTGCGCTGCTGGGATTTAAGGTGGGTTGTTTGAGTGACAGGAGCCTTGGAAAAGCGTCCTCGTGGCCTCTTATGGTAACATAACATGCACATTAAATGAAAAGCCCCCGCCGGCCTCCAGCCTGTGCCAAGCGCACGGATGCTTACGAGGCAGAAAGTGAAGAGGCGCGCGGGCGGGCGGGCGGACAGCTGGTGGGCCGCAGGCCTTCTCGGCAGAGTTATGGCCCTTTCTTGTCTCCGTACATCCCCGTCTCCGCGACTCTAATTGAAGCGGGCCTCTGTGGCGCGGCTCATCTGCATAATGAATGATGAGGCTGACTCGATGACACAGACGAGGGAACAAATGATGCTTAGTGTTCGACTGCGGTGTTTACCATCGTGGCCGCCCACCACATGTCTAAATATCAATAAACGGAAGCATGACGTAGGCTTCCCAGGCACAGCAAAGCCTCCCACCCAGAGCAAGGCTCCGGAGTGCCGAATGGATTGGCTTTATGTATGTTGGACACATGGCGTGAAAACAATCCACCAGCATAGATTATAGGCTGGTGTAAAATGTTCATTACGCTTCTTAATGTTCAGGATGCGCACGATTTCGCATTGGGCGCCGTATGCGAAACGGACGGTGTATGCCTGACATTTCGCGTCAAATGCAGACTTTGCGGCATTTCGATGTAAACATTTTTTTTCTTTTTTTACAGACGGGCACTGCTGCAAGCAGAAAGCCGAGCTTCTCGAGTGAGACAGATTTCACAAATGAATGTCCGGCACGAGGCATTTGCTGCTGGGACCAGTACCCGTGCCGTTATCTCGGGTGACTTTTGAACACGAGCCCTTGCTTTCAATGCTCACCCGAAATTGTGCGTTTCGTGTAATTTATGGCACAAAGGGCTACAATGTTGCCCTATGTGTTCCATTACTGATTACTTTTACAATGCACTCCACACACTGTATTGTTTCTCTGTTTACACTCTCGTTGGTGAAGTGCTTTCAGATCAGCTTTATTTATTTATTTAGAAAGTTTTATATAGCGCGAACAAGGAAGACCCTTGCGGGTAAGAGTCTTCATTGCATTTCCTGATTTTATCAGTTGCATGAAATAAGTATATATAAGTTACCAAACTTACCACTGGCGTCTACTTGTGATGGGGAAGAGGAGCACATTATTTGCAACTGTGGAAACATTGGGACCAGGGTGCCAAAAATGTACCTCCCCTTGAGACAACAAAGGGATGATTGTGTCATACATGACACGGAACTACTTGGCAGATATGTATTTGAGAGGGATAAGCATTGGAGTCCTCAGAGGTACTCTTTTTTTGTCTGCCTCGCGCATACTTGACATGTAACTACCCTGCGGCTGGTTTACAGAAATGTAGTTCTTGTGAAATTCCACTGCTTCCTACTTTTCTTGTACTTATTTCATTCCATACACACCCTCCCGTTGTCTGTATTGCCTTCCTCCCCACCCAATGAAACGGGAACAAAACATATGACACAGTCATGCTGGTCGCATCATAGCGCTTTGTTCTATGACCATCCGTTCCCTCCCACGGGATAAAAACCCGTATCCCAGGCACCGAGGACAGGAAGGAGTCCTTTCATGAAGGCTGAGTGTCTGGCAGTGATGAAGATGAAGGGTCCCAGAGCTACCATCATGGAGCATGTTCATGTCATCTGTATGCTTGCAGCGTAGGGACTCCAGAGACCCCCGTGGTAGGGGTAGCACAGGTCATCTATACGAGTACAGCCTAGGGATGTGGTTGGCACTGTATTGTTGGGGTAGCACATGTCATCTCGAGGTCTACAGAAAGGGCCTTGGGCAACACCACATGGTAGGGATAGCACATGTCATCTGTATGCCTAGGGACTCAAACTACACCGCATGATACATGTCCTCTTTCTGTCTACAGCCTAGGCCCTCAGGTGGCACCGCATGGTAGGGATAGCACATGTCATCTGTATGTCTGCAGCTAGGGACATGGTACAATGCATCACAGTAGGGCTAGCACATGTCATCTGCATTTCTACAGCCTAGGGAATCCAGGGACACCGCATGTTAGGGATAGCACATGCCATCTGCATGTCTACAGCTTTGGGACTCCTGCAATCAAGGATTTGTAAAAGGCAGTAAATCACCCGTGAGGGTCTCAAAGTGCAGGAGTTGCTAACGGCTTCATGGCGGCGATCTGTTCTTTCTAACAGCCAGGTCTTGAGTCCTTTCCTGAATTGTTGGAGTGATGAGGTGGTCTTGAGGTGCAGCAAGGTTTCCAAGCTTTGGCCGCCAGGTGTGAGGAATGCCCACTGCTGTTGCTTCGGTAGATCTGGGGTGGTGTCTGTGAGGAAGAGGCAGGTGTCTGGTCGGTTGGTGGAAGGTCATGCGTTTGTCGATGTTAGCTGGTTCTTCTTTGTTCGGTGCTTTGTATGCGTGGGGCCACATCTTGAACTGGCATCTATTCTGGATCAGGAGCCAGGGTAGCTCCTTGAGGTGGGGTGTGATGTTGGTTTGTCTGAGGGAGTCGAGGACGAGGCTGGCTGCTGAGTTTTGTATGATCTGTAGAATCTTCAGGAGGAGTGCGATGATTCCAATGTAGAGCGTGTTCCCGTAGTCCAGCCTGCTGGTGACAAGGGCCTGCGTGAGGGTCCTCCTGGTGTTGACTGGTAGCCACATGAAGATCTTGCGGAACATGCGTAAGGTATGGAAGCAGGGGGATGAGACACCGCTTACCTGTTTTTTCATGGATAGCTTGCTGTACAAGATGATGCAGAGGTTGCGGGCAGGATCTGTCAGAGCAGGGGATGGGTCAAGTTCTGCACGCCACCATGAGTCGTTCCATGGGGAAGTTTTGATCCCGAAGATGATGACTTATGTCTTGTCTGTGTTGAGTGTGAGACAGTTGTCCTTCATCCAGTCGGCGACGTCATCATACATCTATGAAAGTTGGCTCTGGTGGTGGAGTTGTCTTCTGACAGGGAGAAGATGAGCTGGGTGTAGTTGGTGTAGGAGATGATGTTGAGTTCATGTGAACAATGCTGGCTAGGGGGGGTCATGTACATGTTGAAAAGGGTGAGGCTGAGGAACAATTCTTGGGGGACGCCACAGATCTTCTTGGGGTCCGAGGTGAACGGTGGGAAACTGATTCTCTGGGTTCGTCTGGTGAGGTATGAGGCGATCAATTTGAGGGCATCTCTTTAGATTCCGATGTGGTGGAGTCTGGTGATCAAGATGTGATGGAAGACGGTGTCAAGGGCAGCTGACAGGTCCAGGAGGATGAAGGCTTTAATGTAGCAGTGGTCCAGGAGGGTCCTGAAGTCATATGTGGCTGCAATCAGGGCTGTCTCTGTCCTGTGGTTGGCTCGGAATTCGGATTTAGAGGGGCCCATGAGGTTATTGTTTTCCAGGTGTTCGGTGAGTTGCTGGTTGATTGCCTTCAAGAACCTTCGCTGGAAATGGGAGCAAGGAGAAGGGTCCGTAGTTCTTCGGTCCTGCTGGGTCGGCAGATAATTTCTTAAGGAGGTGCCTCATTTGATCATTTTTCCAGTGCTCAGGAAAGGAGGCTGAGGTGATGCAGGTTTTCAGGATTTTCTTGAGCTCGTCTCCAATTGTCTTGCTCCAGAGGATGAAGACGTGGTGGAGACAGGGGTCATTTGGTGCTCTCGAGTGCACACAGTTCATGGAGATTGTGGCTTAAGTTGTGAGAGGCTGAGCAGGTGTTCAGGGGTTGTCTTTGTGGGTGTGAGCCGGCTGATGCTGTCAGGGGTGGTGGGTCGAGGTTTGAAGTTTTCGTAAATGGCTGAGATCTTGTTGTGGAATAAGTCCACCAGGGTGTCACACACGCAGGGATGGAGAACTCCTTCACGATGGCAAAGAGCTTGCTTGCTGCTGTTTATGCTAGTTTCTAGAAGGTCTGCCAGGGCGTTCTTATTTGTTTCTTTCAGAAAATGGTGGAACTGGTTGAGTGCTGTCTTGAAGGTGGTATGGTCTCCTGCCGCTTTGAATCAGGTGCGTCACTTCCTTTATAGTTCCCAACAGTTGCATTTGGTGGATGTCAGAAACGCAGTGAACCAGCTGGCTTTTCCGTCAGGTCTTTTGAATTTGGCAGGCTTGGCAAGAGGGATTGTGTCAGTACATTGAGTGTTCCACTGGCAGAAGTTCTTCGCAGCCTGTTCTGGTTTACATGTTGTGTCTGGGAAGTGGGGGATGAGAGCCTTTTTCCACTGGTCTTCTGATATATTTTTCCAGTTTCTGCGCTTGGAGCTGGTGGCCATGGTGCCAGTAGGTCCTGAGATGGTGAAGTGGATGTTGTATTGTGCGGACCGGGTGAGCAGTGGGACGTGGCTGTACTCGTTTTAGTCGCTGGATGTGAAAATGGGGTTGAGCGTGTCTCCTGCAATGTGGATGGGTTGGTGACAAGTTGCTTGAGGCCGATGTTGCTCATGCATTCCAGGAGGTCAGTTGTTTTGGTGTAGCTGGGGTCTTTGAGGTGGATTTTAAGATCCTCAAAGAAGATGTAGTGCATGGAGTCGATGGCGATCGGGCGATGAGGTCAGGCATGTTGTTGCAGAAACTGGGGTGTGGTTCTGGTGGTCTGTAGTAGAGGCTGCCTCTAATGGTATTTTTTCCATCTGTATGGAGGTGGAAGGTGAGATGCTCCATAATATCAGGGTCAAGATGTCTGAGGAGGTCGTGCAGCAGATGGTGTTCTTGTAGATGATGGCATGTGAGGTACTCAATCTTCAACATAGCTTATTTGTATATAGCTCTTTATCTGCTTAGTGTGCTTTTTCACAGTGCTGTAAAGAACAGGTGTTATTACTGCGAAACTCAGCCCTTCTTTAATTCAAACCTTTCTACTACAGGTTACACATTGGTTTCACAGCACACACTTAAAGAGGTCATTCAGTGAAAACAAAAGCACCCAGTTCTTCTTACTGAAACTCCTTTTACTAACATTCACCAAACTTAAGGGTTCTGAATGTCCCTTTGTTGACGTGTGGTGGCGTTTTACAACATATCACTAGGGCTACCGGGATTATGCAATTCTGCTTCGTTTTCTGCATATTTGTGGATTTGCTGCATTTACCACATAATCCATCATCTGCTGCTTAATATGCAGATCTGAACAAAAAGGAATGTTTAGTGTCTTGCTCAAGTGGATCAAAAGTTACTAAAACTCAGCAACATGTGTTGCTGCACTGTGGAAGGCCCTTCACAAAGTTTGACGGGTCACGTTTCAGTCTCTTGTTTATTTTTTGTGTGTTAAAGTGATACTAATGAGATGAAACATTTGTCCATTGACTGAATAAAATAACAACATAATAAGTAATACTATCATAAAATGTGCACATTAAGTTACATATATTGTCTTTTCTTGCTGCATCATATAGTTAACTATGTGCTTAATTCCAGTGTCGCTGCATTTCACCCCCTTTCACATACTCTTGTTACCTTACTATCTCTGTGAATAGTAAGAAAATGGTGAACATAAAAGAAAGATATTCGGCTAAAGACAAGTAAAATGTATTCATGCTTGACCTAGTATTTTAGTGATTGAATTAATGGTAGTCCTGTTGTTTCTCTGTCTCTTTTATGTCTGTTTGAATTCTTCAAGCTGTATATTTTGAGTAGAGAACAATGTATCCTTATAGCTAGAGTGCTGTTGAGACTAATGTCCCATCACCTCTGTACTCAGGTTGACATCAGTCCATTTCTCTTCTGCCTCCCTTTAGCGTCGCTGCTCAAGCTGTGGTACCGAGAGCTGGAGGAGCCGCTGATACCCCACGAGTTCTACGAAGAGTGCATCACCCACTACGAGGACCCAGAGGCGGCCATCGCCGTCGTCCACTCACTGCCCAAGATCAACAAAATGGTGCTCTGTTACCTCATCCGCTTCCTGCAGGTGAGTCCGACTGCAGCTTGCGACTCAGTACGTGGCAGAAGATGTGGCCTTACATTCCATGATTCTCATCTAGCCAGACTTTTGTAGGAGGATTGCACATGTGGTCTTTAACTGTATAGCCCACTGGTATATTCCATCTCCACAACATTCTAGATGGCATACCTTGTGCAGAATACGCCAGAATATTACTGAGCCCTTTGCAGGAGACAAAGAAAAGAAACCACTGATACTGCACTGCTGCATGAGTTGGCCGATGCAGTGTGTAGGGTTGTGTGTCTGTGTGTGAGTCTGTGTGAGCTTTCCTTTGTCCTGGGAGACATTTGTGCTATTGCTTCACATGCCTTTCCTTCACAAATCCCCTTTGAGCTGGCCCAGGCACCAATTGTGTTGAGTTGAGAAGAGTTCATTGTGTCCTTCCTAGAATTTTTACTGGAGAATTTCCTTCTGCTCTCCCTGCCCTGATTCCCTGGTCCAGCGATAGGAACATACCTGTTTGCGCCTTCAAGAGTGTGGTTCTGCTCTCAATGCACCTTTTTCCAAAACCCCTTAAATTACCTGGATTTCACAGGTACAACACCTCAGTGTAAGTGATGTTAGTGTTGTGCTGGTGTTCCCTAAAGAGATTGGACTGGTAGGACATGTCTGAGAGACATGGGAGTAGCCACCCTTCCTCCCAGATAGAAGCCTTCCCTCTAGACTTCCATCTCCACCTTCCTGCCAAATCTCGGACGCAAGCAGAATTTGGTGCGCTTTTGTTTAAAAACTATTGGCATTGAGGGCTCAGAGCTCCTGACCCAGAATTACCCTCCCATTCCATAGAGAGCAGGCAGGGCCTGTTGAGACAGCATAACAGTCCAGTACTGCAAAGTGGCTTTCCAAGGCTGTCCTCTTGGGCAAAAAGTATACAATTACTTAACACAGTTTACATCATCTGCGCAGCCAAAAGATACAGAGAGTCAGAATGTCAAGATCCAAATCCAGTTTATATAAATAAGAGCACATTTTTATTAAGATTATGAAGTAACATTGGAAAAAAGGTTTAATATTCATTACTCATAAATTCCAGAAATAAAGATTGAAGTTAGCAAAGTGTTTAACAAAATAGCTGTGGCTATTGGGGTCCTCTAATTTTTTTCTAAAAGAGGGTGCAATTTAGCTAAAATGCAGGGTTAAATGGCGCAGGGACTATCGGATGCTTAAGTTGACCATCCAGAGTTAGCTGTTAGTCAAGCAGTAGGCCCAAACATTAGGCTGTATGGAAAAGGACTTGTGACTCACAAATCCGAGGAGATTTGTGGCCTTCCTCCAATTTTAGCTGTTGCTGCACTGCAGCCCACTAATGCCAGCTCGTCCTTAAGAGACCGCCCGCTCTCATTCATTAAATGCAGAACTTCTCTGAAAAATGATGGATTATCTATCATGGATAATAATCAGATCCAATTTGTTGTCCTTACCTGTTCCACAAATGGGGAACACCGTCAGAGTGTCGTCTGAAAGCCCCTCAGGCCACCGACTTGTCATGGAACTGTTTCGCGTCCATGTTGCAGAGTACCAGTGACAGAGACGGGAACCTTGGAAAGGTCTAGGAGAAAATTCCACAGGAGGTGGCATGGCCATCTCGCGTTGGACCACTATTGACCTCTGAGCCCAAAACAACATGAAGTAACCAAGTGTTGCTTCAGATTTCTTAGCTACCTCTTGCTACCTGTCAATCAGGATCCCCACTTCGATCATGTCAGGGGGGATGAAGAGTTGCAGCTGCACCAGGGTGCTGCATGTCTGTTTCTCCATTTCCATCACCCATAAAGTTACACCCTCTAGGGGCACATCATCACTTAAACCGAATTGTTAATATTGTAGTAGTCTGTGGCCCTGTACTTCATATTGTTTTCTTTTTTTGGGGGGCGGAAATGTATTTTTCCTTTTTTTTTTCAGTTGAAAGAACATAAAAAGCAGACACTGTAGTCATGGCTGTCAATAACAAAACAATTACATGCATCAGATTTCATAAACAGCGGGAGACAGTTATTAATAAAGCAAAATCATCAATGGGGTAGGGGAACGGAAAGAAAAAAAAGACAGCAAGAATTCATGGAACAATACCAACATAATACCAAACATCTTGAATATGATGGACACACAAGCTACTTTAGCCATTCCTCGACCGGGGCCCAAATCTTGCAGCCCAGCATCCGCCTCCGCCTACCCTTTAGTGAGAATACTGAGAACTCCAGGTTGTAAATCGCAAGTCACCGGGCTCTCCAGTTAGTGAATGTAGGTGCATCGGGGCATAACCATTGCGAGGTAATACATAGCTGAATCATTGACATGGCTATGAACAAGAACGCGGATACATACCACGTATTACTAGCCCCTACTGCACCTTCATAACCGATCATCACCATGTCCGGGGAGAGTGAACACTGGATATTAAGAGTAGAGTTGATGAAACGCTCAACATCAACCAGAAATTCACGCAGATTCGGGCAAGAATAAAACATCTGAATAGAGTCCGATGCGTGCAGCTCACACCTTGCACGATCGCCCTTCCTGCCACCCCATTTTGCTACTTTTGCAGGCGTATAATAAAGATCAAACATTGCCATGTAACTTTGGGACCGGAGGCTACCAGAGATTAAGACGTCACTGGCTAAATCCAATGCAGGCCTCAAATCAACCCTCGTCTTCCCAAATTTGCCCTCCCACTTAAGATTTTGTGCCTCCAGATCGTCCGGAAGGCCGGACAACAAATGTTGATACACTGTATCTATTCTGGCTTGCTTTTGAATCAGTTCACATATACTTGAAGTTGATATGATACCTGCAGAGTGTCTACTTTTTCAAGGCCTTTCTTCAACGCTGAGGCCTATAATTGAGCTGAAATATTTTTGAGTCTGCCAGATCTATTCATGGGTTTTTAGCTGGAGGTTTAACCAGAAATGTTTCGTATAAACAGGAACTCGTTGTCCTTCAGCAGGAGTATTCACAACCTTAACAAAAGCGCCTGATAATGTCTGAGCACATTCCTTTACCAGGAGGGAAGGAGTAGGTTACCAGTGAATGGTGGATGTCACCTGGAGCCTTTGACGCTAGATGGACGTTTTTTCCCTTATATTGTCCTTCATCACTAACAAAGGGATGGACGTTCCCTGTTATCTGCTTTGACTCTGCCTAAACCTTGGCAGGAATCCTTTGGCTTGCACCCTCCATTTTTCAGCTGATTGTTTATTAGTACAATAGCTGATACTGTGTAATGTACAAAAAGACATCCTGGGGCTCCCACACTGCTACCCTGGATCTTTTCCTTGTCTACCTTGTTCCGGCACTGGCCGCTTCCACCAGTTCTGAGGAACAGCGCTTAGTGACCTGCTCAATCTCCTGCCACCACTCGAGACTTACTGCGTTTGTATATGGTTATGACCTGTTACTTTCAACTGTTGACATTTTGCAGCTTGGCTTTCATCTCCCTCAGTGCTTCTGAGTAACATTTCTTTGATTTTTGCCATTTCCTCTACATGGGATTCCTTGTGTTGCAACTTCCATGTGAATTACCATGAGGGAGGAAGAGCACATCTCCATTGACTGACCCAGGCAGAGCCAGGGACCACACCAAGTTTCCCAGATGTAGTCTCCAAGCCTTGTGAACAGATGTGAGGGTTTTCGGCTTAGATTCTAAAAGCTTTTTGATGGAGAATACAACACTAATCACTGCATGACACTGCCCCTTCACTTCAGTTTCCAAGATGATTGATTCCAGTTAAGTCTGTGGGGCTTCACAGGCTGACTGTTGATAGTTTCAGACCCTTGGCTGCCAGATGTCTGTGGAGCAGCCATCATTTAAGATCCTCCTGTCAATTCTTTGCCTCAAGACTTTCCTCCGCACCTTTTCCTTTCGTGTAACCTCTACTTGATGTGCCGCCCTTCACATCCTCTTTCTCTTCGTGAAACAGCTCCACAAGACTGGGCAGTGGGCGGTCTGTGAACTGAACTGAATATTGTGTTTGTGGTTCCTGCTGAACGGCTTCCATTGGGACATGTTATGCTTTTTGTTTTTCAATAACCTATGCTTTCTTTTTTCT
Organism: Lissotriton vulgaris; assembly: GCF_964263255.1. NCBI lineage: Eukaryota > Metazoa > Chordata > Amphibia > Caudata > Salamandridae > Lissotriton > Lissotriton vulgaris. The sequence goes on along the minus strand of NC_141691.1, from coordinate 2,002,755,003 downwards.
TAAAAAAATACAAAGGTCACCCCGTGTCCCCATTTCTGTGGATTTTTAAAAAAAATGTATTAATCTCTCTCTAATTTGGGTTTTGACACCTTGATGAGGTGCCTTCTGGGTAGTGACTTCGAAGTATGCCCAGCATTAAGACCACATACCACAGACATGTCTACTCAAGAGGACCCTCAGGTCTTCATATTGTGTCCTTCAAATGTCTGATCGCATTGATGTGGTTACAGTCGACAGGCTTGCCTTCATGCGCAATCCCCGTGCAAAATGTTGGTGCCACCTTTGCATTAGCGCTCATGTTATTAACAATTACTGAGTTTTGTGTAATATCTTCTAGACCATAGCCTTACTTTTCGAATGTTTTTGCAATCAGGTCTGCAAACCTATGTAGATTTGTGTAGGCAGCTGGGTATTACAGCAGGAAAAGAGCTTCTCACCACAGTAGTAATCTAGTTCCTAATAAGAATGAGATGATAGTGTAGTAATTGAGGCCGAAGCAGGGTATAAATACTATAAGTATTTCTTAATCTACATGGTCGTGGAGCAGGCGAATGCAGCTCCACCAGGTTCAGCAGATAGACCTAACTGTTACATTACAGGTATCTTAGTTACCCAAAGCTCCAAAGGTGACATCATGGATAACACATCATAGATACATAACACATTAACATGAAAGGAATATTTGAAAACTAATACACATTACTACATACCTTCCTTTGTTCCTGAACAAAACAACCAAAAGAATAAAAGTTAACGATAACGAGCAGGTAGGATACGAGGTCTAACGCTCCTTCTCATAAAATGGGAAGGCGCAGGACCTTGATGAATAACATCATCAGAAGTAACACATTTCCAAAGAGATTCAGAACCAGGGCCTTGATGAATAACATCATCAGAAGTAACACATTTCCTATGAGATTCAGAACCAGAATTCAACATCTCATCAGACATGTGAACACTGGAAGAATCAGAGCACTGGAGAACTTTTGAAACCTTAGATAAATTCCACCATTGTCCACCTTTGACTTGAACAGCATTTTCATAAATCTTAATTACCCGAAGGGGTTTTCCAAATTTGCTTTCCCCTTTCTTGGCATAAACAGGAGACTTAATTTTGACAAAATCACCCACATTAAGATAAGACAATTTTACATCATTTTTGGAGTCAAACCAATTCTTCTGTTTAAACTGAGTGTCAGACATGTTTTCCTTGACAATAGACATTCAATTATCAACACTGGTGTCAGACTTAATACATTTTGACATCCAACCTGGTTTAAACACTGTATTGACCTTTCTACCTCTCATGAGAACAAAAGGTGCAACCTTAGTTGACGAATGTGGTGTCGTCCTATAGGACCAAATCATATCATTGAGAGCGTTTACTACATCATGATGTCCCGCTCTGACCAATTTAACACAATCACCAACCACACGATTCATTCTTTCTACTAAACCATTACTCTGGGGATGGTACAAATAACTCCTAACCTGTTTGATACCTGAAGATTGTAGAAAAAGCTGAAATTCTTTGCTTACAAATTGTTTTCCGTTGTCAGACACCACAATCTCCGGAAAGCCTTCCCTCAAAAATCGTTCACTGAGGAAATCAATAATTGATTTTGTATTTGCTTCCTTGACAAGTTTTATCTCAGGCCATTTAGAAGCATAATCATAAGGACAAGAATGTACTTGTTCTGTCCATATAGAATATCAATTCCTACTTTCACCCAAGGTCCATCCGAACACTCAATAGGTGAAAGAGGAGGGATAGATAACTTCAGAGTCCTACAAACACAACATTCTCGAATCATATCCTCTACATCGGAATCCATGGACGGCCACCAGAAGGCATCTCGGATACGACGTTTAGTTAAAGTGGCACCTAGATGTCCTTCGTGATCTTTCTTCAAAATGTAAACTCTGGGAGAAGAAGGAGAGACTACATTTTCTACTCTCCTTTACAAACCATCTTCTAGGGATAACTCACTTTCAATCTTGCAAAAAGGTAGTAACAAAGGAGATAGAACCTTTTCACGAGGCCAGCCCACCTAAACCAGCTCGCAAACATCAGAAAGAATAGAATCAGCTAGAAAAGCGGATCTCCATTCCTCTTCAGAACAGGACTCTTAAGGATGCAACACAAGACCTAGTTAATAAATCACTCAGTAAAAGCCCCACACCAATTTAGTAAAATAGAAAGGCACTTTATAATTAAAATAAGACCAAAATAATACAAGTTGCTTCGAATAAATAGAATTTCAATATAATGGTTCCACTTTGCACTTTAAACTCAGCTCAGCAGGGGCCGTCAATTAACGTCCCTGCACTTTACCAACAAGTACGCACCAGTGACTTCCTCTCCCTGGAGAACACAGCCTCCTTCAGAGTACCAGTTCACAATGAGTAGAATTTGTCTTTGTCATTTGCTTCTGAGAAGAATGAATACTCTTAAATCCCACTCCACTGTCACCCCAGTTCCAACTGATTACTGGTCAGTCCCATTTGAAGAATTTATTTTCTGTTGTTTTCGTCCTTGCGGCCCCCAGGAGATTAGCTTTCCAGATTCTTCTGAGAATCACATAAAGCTCTCCGGGCTGTGGTTGGTAATGCCCTTTCTCGTGCACCAAGTCCAGCAGGTTCTTCATTAACATTCTACCCCACCACCCCCCCAATATTGGCCACGCGCTATGTGGGTTTGCAATCTTTGCACCATGTGAAGATTCCAGGTCTGTTCTGCTGCTCAATCAATCAATCAGTAGATTGGTAGAGCACTACTTGTCACCCGTGAGGGTATACAGACGCTGAAGGGATGCCAGGCCAGTTAATCTGAGCATGAGTCTGAGAATGACCCCACACTGACACTCCACCCTTACCCCCCCCCCCCCTGCGATCACCACAGGGTCCTCACTCATGGTCAGATCTATCTAAGGTGGCTGGACAGACATAAGCTTTTAAAACCTCAAAACATTTCCCACCCCTAATAGCTAAGACAAGATTCCCAGTAAAGGCTATTTTACATTCAAAATCTATTCTAGTTAAAAAAAACACTGGTATCACCCAAACTGGTTTGTTGACCTATAGAAAAACATGCCTAAGCTGCACTTCTCATGGTGCTCTGCAATCATATCCCTGAACATACTCTGTAGAGATGTCTCCCATCCCAAGTTCTATCCTACAGACCCCTTGAGGTCATTCAGAGGGAAGACCCAGCGCCTGTGCTCAGACCTTGGTACAAAAAACACGATCAGGTTGTACACCTGCCGCTGAGAAGTTAAACACATACAAGCAATATGAAACTACTCATCTGGTGAGCTTTTCAAGTTCTTCACATGTTTTAAGGGAAACACACGCACCAGTTGGTGATTTCTCAACACGCATTCTAAATACCAGTAGTGCTGTTGAAAGAAACAGGCGTGGTAAAAAGTGCAGTGTGTCGCATTATGTAGTTATAGGGATGTTTTTCCAACACATGTTCTATTGAAGAACAAGCAAGGGAAGTGTTTTTTGACATTTACGAGCAGTATGTGTGTCATGATAATTTATATTACGTGAATAGGAAAGAGGAGGGTTGTGAAAACGCAGCTACAACTCCCCGATTGATTGATTTCCTTATAACATCTAACTCTTTGTTATCTCCCTTGAACCCAGGTGTTTGTGCAACCCTCCAACGTGGCAGTCACGAAGATGGACGTGAACAACCTGGCCATGGTCATGGCTCCGAACTGCCTGCGCTGCCAGTCTGACGACCCGCGCATCATCTTCGAGAACACCAGGAAAGAAATGTCTTTCATCCGGGTCCTGATCCAGAATTTGGACACCAGCTTCCTGAAAGCAGCTCTATAGCCTAGCGGATGGTACATAGAAAGAACAAACAAGAAAATGGAGGATTGAACAGTGAATGCCAATCACTAGCAAGACTCAAAGGGAACGCGACCAAGGGAAGTGACCTTACAGCTGTTTGTAGAGCATCTCGTCCTCTGTCCGTGCCGCGTCACTGCCCTGCAACTTTTGTCTCTGACGCCACCACAGTCGCCACCTGCCTTTTCCTTTTGTAAAGTAAACGGTGGATCCAACGGTGATGTGAAATGTACAGAGTCCTTCGCTTGCGGCATGAAGGACAGTAGCCATCTCAGAAACTTCACTGCCATCCCCTCCACCTCCAGACAGACAGGGGGTCATATGTCCAGATGTACTACCAAGCCATTGCAAGATGAAAATGAGCAAGGGTTCTTCAGGGCATGGCTGGTGTAGAAAAAAAGTTATCCTGTAAAAAATGTGAAGACCACTAAAGAAAAAAAAAGGATGGACGTCTCAGAGACCCCGACAATTTTATGTATTTGTAAAAACAAAAAAGAACAATGAGATTTATTATTAACAGTATCAAATGTCATGCTACTGAGCAACTGTATTGGACTACAGGGAAGGTTGCGTTTGTCTCAAAATTGAAATGAATATAATCTCTGAAAGTGAGTCATAGGAAGCTCCTTCTTGAGTATAAATATGGTACGTTAGCAGTACAGGAGCTGTTACCTGCTCCATGTATCGTACACTGTGGATCGTCTTTAATCAAGGACCGGGATGCTGCTGGAAGTCAGTAGTCCACCAGGCAGCCTGTATTTTCTCAAAGCAAAGGGGAAAGGGTTACATAATTACCAAGGTGTCCAGCAGGGGGCGTTTCTTTAGGTGCAGGGTGAGTTTGCTTGCTCTGCTTGCCCATGGATAGCTCGATAGGTTCGGATCTACTGTGCTCACATACTAAAAATACCCCACATCACCTGAAAACAAAGGTAGATTGTTGTAATGCATGATAGTCATTAGCGCATGGTTACCAGCACACAACCAGGAACTGCTGCCTGTTACCAGGAGCAGATCTCCCATCCTACCCAACCAACATGCTGCTGTGTATAGCTTAGAAGAGCTGTCTATCAGGGCTATTATCACTTGTTAGTTAACATGTGTGTCCTACTCCAACGCCTTAATCAGCGATTCAAAACTGGGGGGGTCTCTCAAGGGGGCGTGGCCAATATAATTAAGGGTGTGGCTTAAAACACATAAGCTAAAAGTTTGCGCTTACCATAGTGCAGCCGCGGCCCGTGGAGGGAGTTCTGTGAGACTGAAAGGCGGGGCGGTGGAGGGGAGGGGTAGAGTGGGGGGTGCTAAACACCGGAATATGGATAATGTGAGATAGGTAAACAATTTAATAAATAAAAGGAATTTCGTAGCGTGCCCTGCATCGCATTTTGAGATGCAGGGCGCTCAATGAAATTCGCTTTATTTATTACATTGTTTACTTACCTCACATTATCCATATTCCGGTGTTAAGCACCCCCACCCTGCCCCTCCCCCGCCTTTCTGCCCAACGGAACTCCCTCCACGGGACGCGGCTGGCATAGTGTACCGCCCGACTGGTATTTTGTTGTTTGTCTTTGCATCCAGATATATGATACAACAAGTAACATCATACTTACAACAAGTCAGGACTATTGGCCCTGTCAATGGTTGTTAGTTGCATATGATAAATAAGCTTGTATATAATATTGAAAAAGCTTCCACTTAAAGCCCTCGTGACACCACGACAATGTTGCTGCTCCTGAGTTTCAAAAAGAGAAGGGAAATCCAGAGAGAAAATGACTCTCTTTAAAAGATTTCCCTTCCCCCTATAACGCTCGAAAAAAAGCGGACCTCCTGTGCAAGGGCACAAAACTGAGCCCGATAGAGACCCGTTTCGAGGCCTCCTTAAAAAAAAACTGGTGCTCAGAACCGGAGAAACCCGGACCACTTAAAGCCCTGCCCTTAATGAGTTCTTCCCCAGCATTGCTTCCTCCTTTGAAATCATTCTCCTTAACTGTGTCAGGCGATATTTGCCCCTACATGGAATGATACCAAGTAACTCCCATTGACCTGGAGAAACGTTCTCTGCCCAAGACACCAATGGCTTGATTTAAAATGTTGTGCTATTTGAAAATTCTCCATCTTCTAAAGGAAATTCTAAATATGGATTGAATTCACCAGCTTAAATTTGATCACAATGCAGTCCCAATCATTAGCTTTTCCCACAGAAATTGGAGAGTTTTAAATTACCACTGAACGCTGAATCAGGCCAGAGTCTTAGTTCATGAGACTGAGCTTCTCCCATCTCCCAGCCTGATAGTCTGAGGGTGGTGGAATAATAAGAATGGTACAAAGGTGGGCTTATCTGCTGTTAGACACAAGTGTTCTTGTCTTGTGTTGTATTGAATCAGGCTTAAACACTCACTGGGAAGGCACTTGAGGAAGGCCAGCTGGATCTTAAAGACAACTGACTAAAGATCTTCTACCCAAGATGCTGAAGACATTTACTGCACTACCCTAATAAATACCGAGTCGTTCTTGTTTCCAGAACTCCATGTGCTTTGGAAACCGCTTTCGTTGCTTTTCCTCTAGCTGGTGTTTTTTTTATCTTGTTAAAGTCTGGCTGCCTTTCTTAAGTTTGCAACAACTCCAACTTCACATTCTGTTTTGGTGCGCTGCAAACCCTAATTGAAATTGGTGTCAGCATATTTTATATCATTTAATAGAACTAGGCACTGTCTACTAACTAGGTTTAACATTTTGGGATAACAGGCTACATTTTGCAACTGCACCCTCCATAATTCATTGCCATCTTAACCTGTTATTTGTGAAAGAGCAAAGCCACAGAATTATATCTGGTAACTTTTTGTACTCCGGCACATCTAACCGAACACTCCAGGTCTGAGTCTCAAAGATCTTTGTAAATCCATGTGAGTAGAAATACATCTGCTGTTCTCTTAGATTTGGAAATTTCTGTGATTTCACGGAATGTTTCTGAAACTCTGCCATTTGTAGATTTCAAGGAGTATGCCTGTAATCGCTAACCCTACTCCAACCAATTCTTTCACTATGAGAACTCTGCTTGGTTAGGGACAGCACTGCATTTACGTTAGATTTTTCCATTATTACCTATAGGGTAGTAGGTAATTTTTCCACTGGAAAAAATTATTTTGCTACACCCCTGTACAATTTGTGGAGTGGGCATTCCATTTTCCCACTATGCAAACAGGCTTTCACTAGGATGTTGTGTATCTAACTCTATTTCCAGCATCAGGAGCAAACTACAAAAGTTTTGTCAAAGGTTCAAAGTTATAATTTTGGAGAAGATTCCTGAACATTTTATGATCCTACAGTCCTCCTTTGTCTTCCGTTTTTCCTTCACCCTTTTCAACTCGCTCATTCTTTTTCATCATCAGACCAGAGAGAGCAAGGCGGGAAAAGAAGGAAGAAGGATGGAGAGAAAGATAGAAATATATTGCTACAGGGAAGGCATGGACGAAAACAGTGAGTTAGAGAGAGAAAGTGTAGGGTGGTAGACGAGAGAGGCATGAGGTGGAATCAAGACTAGGCAGCATTGGTTGCCCTGGCCTTTGGCAGCACCGGTGGCAGGCCCCTGAGATAAACGTTGAGCCCCTGCTGTAACCTTTTTTCAAATTAAATACAGAGCATATGGACATGACCAACATGTACCCTGAAAAACGTTGGAAGCCTCCGTATAGATCTTCCGGCCCTCCACACGAGCACCTGTGCATTTCCAGAGAGCACTACACTCTATCTCCCGCTTCAATGCGCTTGCTTCTTAGGCTGCATCTCTTCTACAGGCCAAACTTTCTTCACAGCCCACGGCTCTTCCTTAGTTTGCACCTCCACCTCAGACCACCTATTCCTGACTACTGTGAGCCCCTGTACTTGTTTTTTAAATTGCATTATGTACTATTGCATTTCCTGCAGGAAAACGGTCTAGGATATCTGCTTCAGCATCTGCTGCCACGCTTTAATTTTTTATATTTGCCTTTTTTTTCCAATGATGGTTGATACCTGTTTTCTGCTTAATATTCTTATGTAAAGTGCTCTAGTGCCATTGGAGCAAGTTCCTGCACTGAAAAACCGCAAAAATAAATGGTTAGAGCACTTTACGTAAGAAAAAGAAGAATATTGAGATCAAACATCATTGAAAAAAAATAAATATATATATATATATACATATACATACATTTGCACGTTTTCTAATGTTATGTAGAAAAGAGGCCCATGGGTCCATTTCTCTGTCTTTCTGCTCATTCACTCCCCAAAACACCGTATTCCTTGTCAGCTGACGTGTGATCAGGAAATGCCGTTCAGAGAAGAATTCCCCCAGAGCACCCTCCGCGTCTTCCATTTTAAATCTCACCAGGCTTCGTTAAGTGTGCCTGTTAAAACCCGACTCAGCCTCATCAGCCATTAAGCTGCATAATTCATTGGCGCATCTGGCACTGTGGAGGCACGCGGGCCGCACGCGGCGGGGCGGGGGAAAGTGATATTGACTTGTTGCCGCGAGACCCAGGAAGGAAGGCCTGAGGTTCATCTCAGGGCATGTGGCTCCATGTATCCCTTCTCAGAGTAGAGCCCGTCGTGCCAGGACAGCGTTCCCAACCCTCGCCCCTCCTCGTCCATTCCCCAGAGCGGCTATAAGGAGCCATGCTGTCAGTGTGGGAAAGATGGCGGCACGCCCCTGTCCTTTCCTTCTTTGCTTCCTGCTAATGGAGTGGAAAGCTTTTCTAACATGATTAGCTCATCGACTCCATCAATCTGTCGTCCGCCGCTGCAGCGGAGCCTGAGATCCCGCTCGGTCCAGACATGCCATTGATTGCTGAATTTTCATTACGGCTGCTGTGCTCTTTGTAGGCCACCTCCTCCTTTACTGCGCCACTCAAGCCATGGTAAAATGGACATCTATTGGGTTTGCGTTAAATGCTGTCAACTTCCAAACCTCAGTGGATAATCAAAGGATCCGCCTGGACGTCTCATCAATGGCCTGTGCTCCTGACATATGCATCGTTTGCAGATAATTCAGCTGACTGGAAGGCTTGAGGGCGGCAGGCCATCTGCAAAGGAAGGCAGATCTGGAGCTTACTTTTCTTCTCGTGATAAGGAGATAGGTTCTCGCAGCGGCTGTCAGTCAACACGCAGCACCGCTCAGTCATTGTCACATCTTTCCATTAGAAGAAATTAAATGCTCTCGCTCGACTGCCACAGTCTTTCCATCATCAGTGTCGCGCCTTCTCCGATAACGCGTGTGATTGCCTGTTATCATGGTTGGTAAATTGATCAAGTCCGGCGGTAGGCATGGACTTCACAAGTCGCTTCCCTGCCTCTCTCTGGCTCCTGTGCATGATCCTAATGTTGCCCCACATTTGAAACGCCTTCAAATCATATGGAAAATCTGAACACTCTTGTTTCCCTTGAACACCGGTGTGAAACATCAAATGACCTACGTATGGAGTGGTGACTTTTGGCCAGATGTACAAAAATGCAATTTTGCATTTCCTAAACAGCAAGTCCATAGGAATCGCTATTTCGGAAATGCAAAATATGTGTGAAATTACCATTTTCTTAAAAGTGATTCCTACAGAGTAGGAGTCGCTATTATAAAATCGCAATTAGGAAATTCCATTCATACCAAGGGGCCGGGTTTGCATTTCCAAAATAGCGATTTCCTATTAGGAAATTGCTATTTTGGAGATGCTAAACCAAGGACGGCTATGTGCATAAAGCCCCCCGTAATGCACCCCAAAAAGAGTGGTGTACATATAGAGCACACATATGCCATAGGGGCATGTGTGCACTCTATTGCACTTTAAAAAAAAGCAGCGTGGACTGCTTTTTAAAATTTTTACATGGTAACAATCTACTTTGTGAGTCGATAGTAATTGCATTTCCTATATGCTCACTTTGCACTTAGGAAATGCTTTGCACGTGTGCTAGGAACTCGCAAATAGGAAATCCTTTTTTGCGATTTCTTATTTAGGGAGTTGCAAATGCAATTTCAACTAGGCAGAAATCTCATTTTGCGATTCCCTAAAGACCTTTGTACATAGGAAAAGGCTGTTTTACACTTCTTAACGGGCCAAAATTTCGATTCGGCCCATTAAGAAATGCAAAAGGCCTTCGTACATCTGGCCCCAAATACCCTGTGCAGGAAGATGGCTGCCACATGCTTCATAGACCGGGGACAGCGCCACTGTTTAATTTCTGCTCGTGGCTGCAGGTGGGGGGGGGGGCACCAGCACTCCATTCTATTGATGACCAGGACTTGATTTGCATCATTAGTGTGAACCAGAGTAAGGTAGAAAAGGAAGAAATGAGAAACATATGAAAACAGCAGGAGGGGCCAGTGCAGGTGAGAGGGGGTGGCAGGGTGGGGGAGAGTTGACAGATGACGTGGAGGGGAAATTAAAAAAATAAAATAAAACTACTTAGATTGTGCTCGCAGCACCGCCAACTCGGCGATGCGCTGAGCGCAAGGTAGGTGGTTTTGTTTCTATTATTCCTTATCGTCGTCTATCGACTCCCCCACCCCCCAAACCCCCAGTCCTGCCTCACCGCTCTTACCTGCACAGGCCGCTACTGAAAGCAGGGGTGAAAAAGAAGCCGGAAGAGTGAAGTCAAGATGCAGGAAGTGTAGAGGGGAAGAAGAAAGAGGCATTATAGATAAAATCAAGACTACGCAGCCTTGGTATCGCAACCCTGTCAATTGGCAGGAGACTTGCTCCGGTCATAATTTTGGGCCCCGGCACTTACGAAGTGAGTACTGGGCTGCACATGATGAAGGTAGGGTACCAGATGCTAGATGACCAGTGTAGAGAGAGGCCTCAAAAACACTTCTGAGAAGAAAGTGGATGACAAGTGCTTGATATTGGACTGTTTGAAAGGAGAAGTTAGGCTGCCCAAACGTTTTTTGTCATAAGTATAGCTACTGTTGCTTAAAGAAGGTCAGATACCTCTTGGATGATTAATGTAGGGTGTTGGCTACCAAGATTTTCTCGGTAAGGTATGTGCCAATTACTCGATCCACGTAGATGGCTTCTAGATAATCATTTTAAGGTGAGTGAAAAATAGCCGGTGATAATGGCTTCCAGAGCGGCGTAACAAATCTTGATGCCCAAGATCACCCCCCCTCCCCCGGAACCGCCCCCACCCTCCACCCCCCTCGGACCCAATCAGGTTGTGCCACTGGACTTCAATAAGTTCCGAATAGGAGTGCACCCTGTAGAGAATCTTAGTACTGTTCATGGGCTACCGCAGTGGCATGGACATGAAGCAAGCAGAGACAGTCGGCGTGTTCGTCTTTGTCGAGTGGGATGAGGGAGACTGCATGCTTAGGGCATTAGCCGTAGTTAAAACCCTTCTGGAGAGTGCAATAACACATAATAATCGATCATTGAGAATTGCTGCCGTATGATCTAGGCGAACAGCTGCCAGACGATTGATGAACGAACCTGATTGCCACACGACTGATAGTGTGTGGCTCCCAAATGATCGCTGGAAGAAGGTGGCCCCTACATGATCGATGTAGGCAATGGCGTCCTAATGGTAATCTAGAATATTTTGACAACTGACTTCAGTGCGTTGCACAAGTCAGAGAATCAGTAAACTGATGGAACGTTGGTGCCTCATACAGGTAACAAACCATTTCTCCTCAATATTAAATCTATGCATCTTTATTCAACACTACCCCTACTTATAAATTTACATGACCACCACCGCCTTTACTAGTACATCCTTTCCAGTCCCATTTAGCAGTCCATGTTGGAGTATGTCCCCAAGGACCCCAAAGAAGGAAAGTTAGTGGTTGTTTTGCTGCACTCGTCTATTAAACATTTAGGCAGGCGGTAGCTCTTACTCTCATGCTGGTAATATGTGAACATTTACATAAATCATTTTTACATTTCTGCAGGAAAAGAAGGAAAAATCTGTGAAGGCTACTTTTTATATTCATATTAATGCTCCTCATATCAATGCCAAAAAATGTTGAGAAAGGTACACCAGGCTACACTCAGTGTATTTATTTTAAACTTTTCTGAATCTTCTTGTCCATCTAAGTGCAAATCATCATCAACCGAGCCTGAATGTTGAACCAATGGAAGAAACAGGCAATGAAAGCAGACTTTTTGGCACCACCCCTTTGCAGATCCTTTTGGATGGCCCCTCACGCATAGGCAATGCCAATAGGTCTCGCTTTAACGGAATGTTGTATGGTAATGAGATGCATTACAAATAAATAGCAGGGGATAGATATATATGTGTATGGAAGCAAAGACCTGTAGAACAATATGGGAGTAGGTTAAAAAAATCAGGTAACAGTTGAACTGTCGAGCTAGAGCTGATAATCCATGTAGGTTAGTGACCGCCCTCTTCCCATCTGTGCCATAAATTATCTAGTTATCGGAGACACATTAATAACATTCTAATGTCATGTGTGTGCCCCTGAAATTCTAAGTTAGGCATCTGGAGACATGCAAAATTATCACAGCTAGGGGGGGGGGGGGGGGTGTTAAGACATTTTTCAGGAAGCACACAACTTCTGCCCAATCAAAACATGTACTCCTGGTTTCCAACAAGTGGGCGGAGCCAAAACCGCTCTCTGGTAATGCTCAAATATGTGGTGAGAGCTGCGCTGTCAAGCCAGACCACAGAAAGCATTGGCCAGTGGTTTGGTTAAGTCTGCGGCATATCTTGGCTAACAGGGTGGTTGCTACAGGTCTGATTCCCAATGTTTCATCCAATTCTCTTCCATTTGAATTACTGGCCTGGTCAGAACATAAAGAAGGAAGTGACCTACATGCAGTAGGCAGGAAACACAAAAATTAAACCATTCCCTCTTGCTCTTCTCATCTTTCTAGAAAGACTGCTTCTGCACTCCAGTGTGTGAAGCCAGTGACGCACTTAAAAATGACTTGCTAAGCTCCCCCAGTGTACTGTAAGATGATGTGTGCAGCAAGGACAACATAATGGCTGCCTTGGGACTGTGGACTCCATGAGCTAGTCAGTCGCTAGGCACATACTGACAGTGAAAGAAATTACCCACATACGGATGACAACTTGTTACCAGTAAATTTGAGTATCTTCTGTACTCCTGCTCTACGTACGCAACCTTTCCTGTGTTTTTTTGTCGGCTTCGTGGATGTTTTCTACAGATTCCGTACAATTCATTCCAATAATCCAGGGGAACCTCCTGGGAGACATGGGGAGTTACAGTAAGAATCTAGTGTGTTATTCCCCATTCCCCAGTAATTTTTCATCACCACTTGTGTTATAGCGTTGTTATCGATGGTCAAGGAAGGCTTCCTTTTCTACTTCCGGCTCCTACAATTGCTGTATTTGTATTACCAGTAAAGGTACATTTGTATCCTAGATGTAAATGATAACTACTGTTAAAAAATACAAGTGGGAAATGAAGGGGCAATGCTATACTATACTACTATACCAGTCGCATTTGTATAGCGTGTGGCAACCCGTAGGCATCCCAGCGCCGAATGAACGATAGCTCAGTCTGGGGTTAGTTCTCAAATGACAATAAACCTGTGGAAAAGCCAAAGCCCTCTCATTTTATGAGTGCATTTTGACCAAAGCTAGACGGTGCTTCAGATCGTGGCATTTAAGATCATTTTAGTGATGAATACCGCAATTTTTTATATTGTTTCTTGCAATGTGAAAAGCCAATGGTAATGCCCTCAGAGCTGCCCAAAATGAGTCTCTGCATTAAATGGACTGACTGGTATGTTTCCCTTCAGCAATGGGAGATTTGCTACTACCAGAGGTTATTCATGTTTACCACTGGTGGTAAAATTACCACCAATGCTTGAACAAAGCACAATGTCTTTTTGTCACTTAATGAACTCCAGTGATTAAGCCAAGAACAGGAGCAATACTTCCTTAATGTGCAGTAAGGTAGTCACTGCCTTTATGTATCTCCAGGAATGTCATGCCCTCTCGCTTGAGAAAATTCCCCATCAGTCAGCTGCTATAAGATGGGAACATTTTAAATCTACCCAAAGGGCCACAAGAATAAGCCAAAGTCACTGTGAAACTTTACAGAAAAGGTGCCTTTTCAGCAAACTTTTTAAAACTAATGCCACTCTGACAGGAATGCCTTTTTTCCTCAAAGTTTAAGAAATGCACCTATAATAAATTGAAATTAGTGATCAGTGTCCTTAGTACAGTGTTGATGCCCATGAGGATATTACTGCTTAAAATCTGGTTTGTTTTGTTCTAAAGCATTTGAGGGTGTGGGACATTGCATTGCACAGTCCAGATCTCCTTCAAAATGTAGTCTTCTGCTCTACCATGAGTAGCACTGCATCTAAATTGCATCCTCTAATATTAAATACTTAGTATGTTTTCTCACTCTATGAATCACTTGTAGATGACCGACTACCACTGCCTCTCTTGGTCTTTCTTTGATCCTCTCTCTCATTACCATATTCTCTTTATCTTTCTTCTTTCCTGTTTCCTTGTCCTACCCTCCTTCACAGTTCCTCTTGAGCTTTGATGCGTTATTTTATGTATAGATGTCCTCTTACTAAACCACTAGGCATTTACTTTCTTGGAAATTAATTTCCCCACCCGCTACATAAACAAATTTGGTTGATTCCAGCTGGATCTTGAAATTGATCATTGGTGTCCACTAGTTTGAATTGGTTTTGGGGTCAGGTGTATTTTTATTTAGCCAGTGCATTTTCAGATGGTCATATTTTACTCCATGTTAGTGAACATATACTGTGGCAAATAACACGTTATTTGCACTAATAAACACACTTTCCCGTTTCATTTGTCTAGTGCAAAGGCCACATAAATTGTTATAATTGTATAGTGTAACTGACTTGAGAAAACAATGCTTGTTATCTCACATAATCGGGCTTTACACACACAGCTTAGTCACTATTATACTATTTCATTACATAGTTTTAACTGCTGGTGCTTTGACTGTGATTATTTACATTTATTAATAAATATGGCACATGAAAAAACATCATGGCATAAACATTCCATGCATATCTGCTGAGTGTCATATACTATTATACCCATTGTTGAGAGTATGGGGGTATCAAGGCCCACTCACGTTTTTTCTCTCTTGCGTCCTCACCTTTTACAACACTCCACAATTGTACTAAAAACATATTTCATTCTGCACATAAGTAGATATGTCCAATAGACAAAGCACACAACAGAATACAGTACAAAGCATTTGTAAGAGGTGAGCTGGAATTTCCACCAGGGTTACTAACCACACGAAGGCTTCCACTCCCTATGGTGCCGTGTACTGGAAACAATAGCCTATTTTTGTATTTTATTTTAGATGCCACATTGCAGACTCGTAGGAGGTTGCTCACTATTTATTTCA
The DNA here is from genome assembly GCF_964263255.1 of Lissotriton vulgaris. Classification (NCBI taxonomy): domain Eukaryota; kingdom Metazoa; phylum Chordata; class Amphibia; order Caudata; family Salamandridae; genus Lissotriton; species Lissotriton vulgaris. The sequence goes on along the minus strand of NC_141691.1, from coordinate 2,002,739,786 downwards.
TAAGGATTTAAGGATTTGGGGTATTTTTTCAGTACTGGGTTTTGTAACCCTTTCAATACATTTTCTCAGCATGCATGTCAGTTTTAAAAATTTCTACAAAGTCACTCAGTACTTGTGTTTACCAATGCTTTTTGGAATTGTGTTGGTACTCTGTGCTGCCTTCTAAGGAACCTTGACCTCTCACGTGCCATTAGTGCAACACAACGTGAAAACCCATCAGACAGGCTGGGACAGTGGCCATCCTGAGCCCTAAATAGAGCTGTTCTCCTGTTTTCTAGTCACTCTCAAGGAACATCGTGGCTGCCCCTGCTGGTTGCCGAACTCTGAAATGGCCTTCCCCTTCCCTGGACTGGAATGAGCTCTGCTCTCTCTGTATATACTGGAAACCTTGTACAGTGCAGGCGACTGTAAATAGTTTTTAATTGTCATAACAGGGTAACCACTTGCAAATAATCAAAAATGTCCCATGTACTGTAATCTGTGTTATGTTGCTATTTATTTTGATTGAGAATTTGTGTCTTATGAACTTGACTGCAGCCAGGAGCCTCTGCCCTTGGACTTGTGGTGTTTCTTTTCAAAGCCTGCTGCCTTTTCTTTGTTCAGTTTCTCACAACTGTGACCTGGATCATGTGTCTTGTTACTGGACCATACCATGATGGAACTAGAAACAAGACTGATGCCTAACCGAACCCAGTGGCTTCCGTAGGGTGGCGGATTGAGTGATAGGTCAACCGCCACCCTTGCATTAAACCCATGCTGCTCATATTAATTGTAATCACTAAATCACTTCCTGGTGAAGCCACAAGTGGCTCAAAGTGTAAACCATTTCTAGGTCTCAGATTTGCCGTCCTGGTGTAATTTTTGTTCCATTGGATTTTCGAGGATGTCCTTGTTTCTGGTGCATTTTGCGACTTCAGTGGGTATGCCGGGTATTACAGATGAAGTCAATTCTAACAATTACCCAGGTAAATATCAAACATCCTGACATTTTCAAGATGAGCCAAAATGCTTGCAGTACTCTACCTAATTAGAAAATGGTGGTTGTCTGGTGTATGCAGGAGCAGTACAACAGTGCTGAAACCCCTGTTGCAGAGCCTTATAATGATCAATTGTGAAATGTCCTTTTTATGTAGGATTATCATGTCACTTTCTGTCAACAGGCACCATGTTTTTAGTCCTGGGCTTTTATACGACAGCCTAAAGTGTCCTGGGAGGTGACATCTTGGTTTGCTTGCATTGAAACAATTGTACCCCCAGTAGTAACGCCAGTTGTACACCTCACAGTAAAGCCAGTTGTGTACCTCTGATTGTAAAGCCAGTTTTACACCTGATAGTAATGCCAAGTGTACACCTTATAGTAAGGCAAGTTGTGCACATGATAGGAAAGCCAGTTGTGCACCTTATAGTAAAGCCCAGGACTGGAAGCAGAGCGCTAGGTGGCAACCTTGATTTTATGTTTGACCATTAGCAGCTCCCATAGTGAGTTATTCAAGATCTTCATGGGACTTTGATGAGCCAGCATTCGGAAACTGCATTCAGCGTGTGTGCGATGATGACTGTAATTAGTACCCTACAACTAGCTGTACAGATAGACAAGAATTGCCAAATCGCTCTGGTACGATCAGCCTCTCGGAGAACAGGCACATATGTTGATATCCACATTAAAATGTTCTTGGAAACTACTGAAAGGAGCAAACAGTCTATTTTGTGTCAAAGAACATTGTAAATGAGTTGTCAAAAAATAAATTCATTAATGAGAGTAAAATCCCTGGCTCAGTAAATAAAGTTTGAGGCTGTACTTCGTGGAGCAGCTCTTTATCGTTGCCCTGTGCTGTCTTGGATTGTCGTGCCCTTGGGATGTCCTGGAGGGTGAAATGTATGTATGTGTAAGTTTGCATTTTCAGAGGAAGATGAGAAGTGGAGTTGTTAGAAGAAAGCCAGATATCTGTGAATTGAAGACTGGAGCATGCAGGAGGGGTCTTGTGTCTTATGGTAAATGTTTGCAGTGAATGTGAAGCTTCATGGTGGATGTTGCAGATTCTGGGTAAGTTCTTGCAGTGTGTCCTCCTGGGATCCAGGGACTCCTTACTCCAGACCTACGCCTACAATCCATGCCTCTGCCTCAACCTTAGGAGTCCAGCCAAGCCCAGCCAAGCCCAGCAACAGCTTAATTCTTGCCCTGTGAGTGGCCACTTGTCGCTAGGTATGGATAAAACCTTTGTTGAGCGATAAGTCACTTGTGCGGGTACAAGTGCAAAGCGTCATCTGCAGCTCTAGAGGTGCCACTGGGACTTTGACGAATTTCAAAATGTGTCTTTCTTTTTGGAAAATCAGGTAAAATTCTGTTCTAGAGTCTACAGATTAGTGTTTTGTGGGGCAAGAATTTGTCACTCTGCAAACAGTTTGAGGGATTAGTGTTACAAGGCCAAGTCCATAAACACAGACCCAGATTCATTCGAAGTTAGTAGTAAAATTTCGATTCGAATGGGAGTCATTAAAATTCCATGCAGTATTCCTTGAAATCTGTCATTCATAACTTTTCGGGAGTACTACTTTCCACTTATACTTAGACTGATGAATTGTTCACTAGGCACACAGCCTGCCTAATTAAGTATGGCATTTGCACATTTATCCTCATGTTTGTGAATACCAATACACCTGTATGTTTGTGGGTGTTCTGTGCCCTTTGCATGGCCACCAGACCAACACCCATGCCCGAAATGTTGAGTAGTAAAGAGTCAAATACTAAAATCCCATGTATACGGATTCTGTGAATCGTGATGGGAGATTAGGACCAAAAAATGCTTTTTTTTTTAATTCGTTTTTTTTATTGCATCTTGAATACAAATGTTATGGCAAAACATAGGTTGAAACGTTCAAACCATTTAGTACAAGATATCCCATAACAGAAAGAAACAGAGAATGAGACGACAGGTAAAGAAATAAAAAAAGAGAGCTGTCTCGAAGTGCAATAGAAAAGAGACAAAATTCATCCCATCCAATCAATAATTGGGCCCCAAATGTATTTATATACAGCTAATTCCATGTTGTATATAGCCAACAGCCGGACCCTCCAATTTATGAATGTATGGAAGTCAGGACTGATCCATTGAGAAGTTCTACCCGCTCTCAGAATGGACATGGCAATAAACAGGAATTTGTAATGTACCTAAAGTATGTTGTGATGCAGGCATTATTTTTTTATTTCTTATTGTGACAAATGTACTTCTTTACCTATTGTATGGCAGTTGCCAATCACTAGTACAAATTCTAATAATAAATGCCCTTTAATGCCCCCCTAACCCCCCAGAAAAAAGGGGGCCATGTTTGGCAATGGACACAGATTGCCCTATTAAGCCCCCTTGTAACCGATTTAAAATGGCTTCAATCAATTTTTTTATATTGAAAACTTTAAAACTAATTTTAAGTGGTTGCGCTGAACTGGGGCAAACAGATGTTTTATTTGGAAGGAATAGTGTTGAATGTGGTTCCATTGCAGAAACTTTGCAGAAAAAGCCTGCTCTTGTGTGTTGATTAACACTGTGCAATGCTTCCAAAGTTATCTTGAAATAAAAATAATTTCTCCGTTGGTGGGCCTTGGAAAGCTGCAAGTAATTTCACTTATGACTAAGGGGTGGGGTTTTGCTGAGTGGGCGGTGTATTTGTGACAGTAACACCTGTAGGTAACAACTTCATTATTAAATAATGAAAGCATTTCTTACGAATACAGCCCAGGGGTTTTGCATGTAGAATGTGATAACACATGAGGTGATGTTGCACTCAGTAAACACGGCCCGCAGGTATTTGATGTTTACAGTGCGGTATTTCCGCACCAGAATCCCGCATTGCTTTAATGAGACCCACAGGCCGTCATTAAGAGCCCCTCAGAGGGGCAGGTGGCAGTTAATCCTTCTGTTAAAATCCAGCGCCCTAGAGCTTGTCCTGTAACAGGTTTGTAAATATCGCCTCATAAAAGTTTAGCCTAGCACAATATTCAAATCTGTTGCTTTCCAAACTAAAACCTACCTGTACGCATGTATTTGTGCACGGTCGATTAATTACCAGGACACTGGTAACGATGCCTCAGTTTTTGAATAGGGGGCCACCAAATACTTCATTGGGGCCTCATAACCCCAGAGATTGAGGATGTGCCTACTCAAAGTCTGCCTGGCCTCTGCCACTCCCGGGACCCACCGCCCTACAGAGCACACTGACGTCATCATAGTAACACCTCCAAATTAAACCAAGTTATCTAAATGACAGAAGTGGCAATGTATCCTCTCGTTGCAGTGCGCGCAGTTCTTTGCCACCCAGAGCTGTGCTTTGCAAGTAGAGCGTGCATTACAATTAATCTTTCCTCCCGAGGGCAGGCGGCGCCTGGTTTGACACACAGATCCCCCTTAGACTCATCCGCCATCTTGCTAACTCGATCCCCTGCAGGAAGAGAAGGGTAATGAGGGGTCACGCGTGGGTACTGCTCCCGCCCCCGGTTCACGTCAGCGAGCTGTCACTCATCGCCGGGAGAGACAGAGGAACTCTGGCTGGCACCGGGATGAGCGCGCGCTGGGAGTGAAGCGGCGGCTCACGCGCCGTGGCTGCAGGGCGGAGCGCGCTCGCTATCGCTTTACAGCGCCAATCAACTCTGGCTACTGCGTGCGCGGTGTAATTACATTCTGAAGTGGCTTCTCACGGCAGATAGGAACACTGAAGTTAAAACCCAGGTGATTGCTGAGAACGTCCTCATTAAAAAAAAAATGTTAAAAAAATCTATTTGGTACCGCTTGTCCTAAGGCAATAGTCACCAGCTTTTTCTGTAATAAGAGCTACTTACGTCCAATAAAATTCACCCCGAGCTACTAATGAGTGTTGTAATAGTGATGTCATTAAACAAGATTACATCAGTGGCCCACCAAAATTAATGAAAGGCAGTGGCGGCTCCTCTATAGGGGCGTTTGGTCGCCGCCCCCCTGCTTTCTCGCAGTGCGAGAAAGCAGAAACATAAATGGTAATAATAACTACCAGTTGTTTCTGCCTTCTCGCATGGCGAGAAAGCTGAAGTTCCTGGTTGGGAGTGGGCGGTGTTTCTCGAGGGCAGGGGGGAGTGGCTTGCTCACTGTTGTTCATACTGACTGGGCAGCCTGAGGCTTCCCAAACAGTCAGTATTTATTTATTTTATTATTTATTTATGCGTTTTTATATAGCGCAGACTTTACCCGAAGGTGTCAGAGCGCTTCACAATAGGAACAGAACTGATACATGAGAACATTACAAGTGAACAAATTACAAAAGCAAATGCTAAGTTACATGAGGCAAAAGTGACAATCGTGATCAAACAAATACAAGAGGTAGCAAACGGTGCATTACAGGAGGAAAAAGTGACATGTGTGCCGGTTAAAAAAGCGTGCAAAGTACAAGTAGAGGTAAAGTACTGCAATACGTGGCAGACACTCAAACACAAGAACAAACGTTACGTAGGCAATGGTGGCACTTGTGCAAGTATCGAAAGCAAAACAAAATGTAAGAGGTAGCAAACAGTGTGCTACAAGAGAAAAGTGACGTGTGCATTATCGTGTCCATGACAAGGGCACTAGGACCCTGGGACAGCGCAGGGGCGAGGGGACACCGGACACCACATCCGGTCAGGGGGCGGACTCAAAGGGCATTCTGATGCTGGACCTCGGGACAGGAGGTCATGATCCGAGCATGATGTGAACCAACAAATAAAGGCATACCTGCAAGATGCACATTGTGTCATGCGTGAGTTCCTGGGTGGGCGGACATGACATGCATGTTACAAAAGAGTACCAAACACAGGTAAAAGGGTAATACTGCAATAAATGGCAGACTTTCAAACCACAAAAACACACTGGGCTGCAGCATACAGAGAGAAAATGACCCGGGTGGGGCAGCGGCCTCACTAATCACAACGCTGCCATTGCAGCGTTGTGACTGGTGGAGGGGAGGGAGGCTGCCTGCAGCCTTCCTGATGTCGATCGCTGCAGAATTAAAAAAACAGGACGGCGGGAGTCTCGGGACTTGAGGAAAAGCGGGATGGTAAGTTTAACTTTTATTTTATATATATATATATTTCCCTTAAGCCTCTCCTGCCTCCCCCCCAACCCCTCCGCGGCGCGACGACCCCATTTCCGCCCTCCCACCCGCCCGTAATGCCAGCCGCGACTGGTAAAACTTTCCCTCTGCACAGTCTGAGGGGTCATTTCAATCTTAAGTGTGTAAATGACAGTGGCGTCCACAACAGGTCTGAAATCTGTTCGAGCAGCACTGCCCCCCCCCACACACACACATACACACACACACCCTGCAGCCACACCGATACTAAGGAGCGACTCTTTTCACACTAGGCTCTGTACCCGAGTCATATGTAGCATTAAAACCCCACAGAAACACAACCTCCTGGGAAAGGGAAACACTCCTAGGCAATGCAAGAGGAACGTCCCTTTTGCCAGGCTTAGAGGGCAGTGTCTGTGTGTGTAGGGGTAGCTGTCGCCTGCGGTGGGGCATAGAGGGAGGCAGGCGGCAGGACATTTATGCATAGGGCATCGGTCCCCCCAGGCACCCGACAGACTTCACAAGCACAGTCACTCGGAGGCAGCCACAAGGGCGCACGCACACCTCCAGGGAGCTTGTTTGCAACTCACGGAACTCACCACGGTCACTGCACGTTGTACATATGTGTCACATGTTGTATAATTGTGCTGTGTGGTGAATTAGTTACAAGACACAGCTTTGCACATGCGTGTGATATTTTTACTGCCGTATGACACTAGTGCATCCAGCGCAGAGTCAAGCCTCTGCGGGTACAAGCGACAGGGAAGCAACTTCCATGCCGTTCAGGAGGCATTTATTTCCAAGCTGGAACCGCTGGCTCCAGGCTCGTGACAGAGGCCCGTCTGCCCACACACAGCGCCCACCAGCTCCGCCTCGAGGCGCGCTCCTGGAGGGTGCAGGGGAGGGGGGTGATGAATGTATGTGAATTTGTGCTGTGTGCTTTGAATGAGTGTATGCATGGGTATGTGCTAGCGAATGATGGGTGTATGTGTGCGCGCTTGTGAATGGATGGGTGTGAGTGCACATGTAGATGGGTGGGAGTGAGTATGTGTGTGTGGGTGCTTGTGAGTGATGGGAGGAAGGGAGTGTGGTTGTGCGTGCTCGCCCCACTATTCGTAGACATTACGAGCTGCCACTGTCAGCAAGTGATTGCCTTAGAGAGTGGCGAGCAACAATGTAAAACAAGCATTTTCAGTGCAATAGATCTCGCTTTTGCGTGCGTTTAAGCGATTGGATTTGTAAATGGCAATGCCTTTTATTTATCTGTTTAAACCCCTTCGCTGCTGGGCAAAGGGGGACCGCACTAGGCGCCGCGGTCCTTGTGACGGGCTCAGCTCGTTATGCTGCACAGTGGAGCTGTGCTCATGACGAGCTGAGCTTGTCAAGACTCCGCCCACTCAATGGAACGTACCACAAAGGAGGGGAATTATCCCCGCGTGGGCGTTCCGCGGCAGTTATGACGAGCTCAGCTTGTCATGAGCACAGCTCCACTGTGCCTCATGACGAGCTCAGCTCGTCATAAGCGCCGAAGGAGTTAAAGCCCAACACACATATAAAAGGCTTTGTTATTTTTAATGCAAATAGCTCAAGCTCTCGCAAATGCGAGAGCACTTTAATGTTGGCCGTGCCCCTTTCTTTAGACACTGCTCGCCGTATTCAGGTTACTATGAGCAGCGTCTAAACAAAGTGGCGTGGCAAACATTAAAGGGAAAGCAAATATGTTGCACTTTCACTCAAAGCAAAAACAAAAAATTAATTTAGAAACGTTCTGCAGCCCTGCGGCTGAATTGAAAGCGGCCCGCGCTATATATTAATAAATATATTAATAAAACCAGTGCTGTCGCTAATGTGAAAGCGTCTGCCTGTAAAATAAATACTTAAATAAGCGTGGCCACAAAACTGAAAGCGGACCGAGCCGTAAATTAAAATATTGAATAAGCGTGGCTGCTGTAGTTAAAGCGCACCGTTTAGTAATTTAAATAAATACAGTAGTCAAAGATTGCTGCTATGTCCTGGGTGGAATAGGGGAAACACATTCAAGAAAAAGTGCTCACCAACTGATTTAGCAGACCATGTAATAACACCAGTAAAAGGTATAGTCATTATGGTAGGTAATAAATGCAGACAAGGCGGTACCAAGAAGGGACTAACAAGCCTACGATCAACTCGGAAGCCAGTGTTTACGACGGACAATGACACAAGCCAAATAAAAATATGGGCGGAGAGAGTGGGCGGGGCTACAAAGCCATACTACTGCATGCCTCACAGAGGGTGCATGCGTTGCCTAGGCTCAACCTAAAAAAAACAGGGATTGGTCCATGTTGAATGCCTCTACACAGCTAATACATAACAGCCATAGCTGCAATGCCCCTGGCACCAAGATAATAATATTACTAACACATCTCCACAGCACCACATGATTTTGCACTCAAATAGCAATATATTATGGAATTGTAGCCATTTTTCGCCAAATATCAAGTTAGGAGTTCTGAATACATACATTTCGTCTTGAATACATGCTCTCAATTTCAGTATACATATAGTAATGCAACCAAGCAGACACTTGTAATTTAGCAGACTGGGTTGTACTCATGGTAGCTGTGGAGCTGGAGATGCATGGTGTAAGGCAGAGCTTTCCAAACTGTGTGTCCCGACACAGTACTGTGTCGCCTGCAAAGGGTGGGTGTGTCGCGGGATGACACAGGTATTAATGGGCACTTAGCTGCTAATTAAGAGGCATTCCTTTGAAAGAGTGTCAGCAAACACTGCTGCAGCAGCGCGAACTCCCTGACACTCTGCTCTATAGGGGCCAGGCAATTCACAACAAAGCAGTAAATGGTCTTCCAAAGACCTGCGAAGTACTGGGGTGTGGCTGTGTGAGTCCATGAAGCTGTCTCTGCCCCGGCTGCCAAACACACGGGGTGAGGGGACAGAGGGTGACAGACCGAGGGAGACAGACAGAGGGAGGGAGACAGAGGGACAGAAACAGAGGGAGACAGAGAGAGGGAGACAGAGAGCAGGAGACAGAGGGAGACAGACAGTGGGAGGGAGACAGAGGGAGGGAGACCGAGAGAGGGAGAGAGACGGAGGGAGAGAGACAGAGGGAGACGGACAGAAGAAGACAGACAGAGGGAGAGGTAGACAGAGGGAGGAATAGGGAGAGGGAGACAGAGTGAAAGAGAGAGGGAGAGGGAGGGTGACAGGGGAACAGAGGGACGGAAACAGGGAGAGGGAGACAGAGAGCAGGAGACAGAAAGAGACACATAGAGGGAGGAGGGCGACAGGGAGTGAGACAGACGAGAGAGAGAGACAGAGGGAGACAGAAGGAGGGAGAGAGAGGGAGGGAGACAGAGGGAGGGAGACAGAGGGAGAGAGAGGGAGGAAGACAGGGAGAGAGAAAGGGAGACAGAGTTAGTGAGTGAGAACCCCCTGAACCTCCTTAGGTGGTTTGGGCTCGCTCAAAACAGTCGCTCGCTACCCTGCCTTACTGTGTCCCAAAAAGATGCATCTCCAGAAAGTGTGTCACCAACATGAAAAGTTTGGAAAGCTGTGGTGTAAGGGGTGCCCAGCACCACTCTGAACATAAACACTCTTCCAGGGTGCCCTACCATGCCCCCAATTGCAATTGGGGATCACTGTCATCTAGTAACAAAACTGAAAATAAGAGGTATACATGGCCAACAACGATGTGCGAGGCCAGCTTTGCAAGGACATGGCAGCACAGAGGTCCCATACATCCTTTCGCACAGGCTGACGACAATACGTTAGTGACAACCTACCTCTCTGGCACACCGCTTCCCTGCAGAGGCGTAGCTATCAATAGAGCAGCAGGTCCAGTGGCACTGGGACCTAGGGGTGTGAGGGCCCCCCTATATCCCAAATATAGTTGATCTGTTTACTACAAAACAGATTTGGGACCCATTACCCTTGCTTGCATTAGGGCCAATGACTCATTTGCTACATCACTCTTCCTAATGCCTCGTGTTATTGCTGGTTATCATACAGCCATATTCAGCTCCCTTTATTGCCTACCATTGCAGGCCCCAGTAAATGTTGCATTATACTAAGGTTGTGTAAGTCCACCTATTGGTTAGACAGGCGACGGTGTTCAAATCATAGAATATTTGTAAGGAAGGGTCATAGGCAAGACTCCCAGGCGTGACTCAGCATTTAATTGGTGTTTCCATTTATTTATTAATTCTGCATTACAATTACCTGGAGTGAATCTAGTTTCATGGCGCCTCAACAAATACCAAGGAAAATACAATGGTATACCAATGTGGCTGAGGCATCCTAGAGGAGGGCCTTAGGGGATGTGCTGAGGAGGAGAAGTGAAGACACTTTACTGACTGGCAAGTAGTTTAAAATGAAGATGCTTCTTATAGGTGGTTTGGTTTTTAAGCTGTAGTTGAAACAATACGCCCTTTGAGTTGGCTAATATCAAGATCTTTTGCTAAAGCATAAACTTACTTTTCATGTTCATGGATGTCATTTAAAAAGGCAATAATACTGTTTTCCTTCAAAAAAGAAAAATGTTGTTCACTCCTCCCTTGGCTTGACAAACAGTCCTCAAAAACTCAAATGTCCTTGTTAACGTTTCCTGCTTCAGTTGTGCCGCAAAGCTTGATACGCCTCTTGGATTCTGTGCTCCCATTCGCTGAAAAGTTCTTAGAAATTTCTGTAGGTCCTCAATGTGTGTCGCGCCTATTGCGTCATGTCTAAAATTATTTATTTCATTATTTAAAGAGTTTTATATAGCGCTGGCTGGACCCGAGGGTATCAGAGCGCTTTACATAAGGTTCCACATAGTTGCAAACATACATCAGTTACAGGTTACCAAGGATACCAGAAAAAACTTTGAAGGAGCATGGAAGAAAAGGAAAATTGAGTTAGGAAGGGAAAGGGGGTAGAGTATAGATACGGCGGAGAGACGAAGGGGAAGTCTGCCCAAGGTGCGGCTGGGTAGGTGACAGCCGGGAGGGAATCCGCAGCCCATCTCCTCTTCAGCTATCAGGTAGCTCCACCGGGCATCGGTCAGATAGCTACGTCTCAACAGAAAAACCTAAAAGGGATAGAAGACGAGAAGAAAGGAGCGTAGAGGGGCAAGGGGGTAGGGTGAATGGGAAGGAGGGGGATGTGACAGAGAGACACAGAAAAGTCTGCCCAAAGTCCGGCTGGGTAGGTGACGGATGAGGGGGAATCCAAAGCCCATCTCCTCTTCAGCTAACAGGTAGCTAGCAGATAGAGTTACCCACTTATATCAAAGAACCCCATTGACAAACATGAGATTGGCTAACTTATGTAAAATCAAGGGTACGTTACTCCTAGGTTATAGAGAAAAACAACCATAGACACAGGAAGTGCTTTGAGAAGGTGGTCTGCTAAACCACCATGTGAACTCCAAAAATAAACTGAAGTTCAGCATTACTTAACTATAACATGACTATGCCATTATTTTTACAGCGGGAGCAGCGTTAGAATATATTAAGATATATACAAGAGAAGTTTCTTTGCAGCATGCATCCTGAACTGATGTATTTGAATTCAATGTGTTCTCATATGTCATGAAGAATTAGAAGTAGGCACAATGAAATAGGGTGATTGCCTAATATCAAACAGTTTGGTCAAGCAGAGAAGCTGTGATTAAATCCAGGTTTCTTGGTTGTGCAAATCAGCCCCGAAAGGGGTATCTGCTTCTCCTGTTTTGCATCAAAGGTTAGTGCTTTGAATTCGATTCCCTGAAGAGCTACACCAGACACTATATGAAGCAAATCCACTTAATACATGCTAAATTCATTTGAAACAAGAAGACTTTTTAGAACATGATGATTGTGGTTAAAGGGCTAATTGCAAAAAGCACATGCAGACTTGTGGCTCAGTTTTGGCTTAATGTTCCAAGAAGACCTCCAGCTGAGCCGAGCATCTGACTCCAGCCTGGCTCGACCCTTCAGTGGCTCGTCCACTTCTAATAGCAAAGTAGCTGAGCTAAAAATCTGGAAAAGAATGACAATGGAGATAAGAGCTCACTTGAAGACTTTCAGAACATCATCCAGTAAAGCTCTAGCCTTGGTGAGGCAGGAGTGATTCCACGCCCCTTATGGGTAATTTTGTAGGCTGAGACTCAGGTTTTCTGTTGTCACTGGTCTGCTTGGGAGACACTGAGTTTTTTTTAGCTTTTGGAGAAGCCACAGCCAGTGACACGCTAAGCCTGCTGGATAGAAAGGTGTTTTTTTTTAAGAGAGACATTTTGGTGAAATTTTCACTCTAAAATATTTCAGATTAAATTAGATCACTGGATCAGTGAAGTTAGGTGGCCTGGAAGCCTGCTGTATCAGTCAAGGCTTCAAATTCCAATGTAAGGTAACCATTTTGACAAGACGATGTTCATTGCCAACTTCCTTCAGTACAGTCCAGCTCTAGCTCCAAGGAGGAGCCACAGGACCCTTAACCTTGTCGACGCTTATGACGAGCTCAGCTCGTCATGAGGCACAGTGGAGCTGTGCTCATGACGAGCTGAGCTCGCCATAACGGCCACGGAATGCCCGCGCGGGGCTGATTCCCCTCCTGTGTGGGCGTTCCACGGGAGTGGGCAAAGTCGTTACAAGTTCAGCTCGTCATGAGCACGGCCCAACTGTGCAGCGTGACGAGCTGAGCTCATAACGAGCACCGCGGCGCCACGCGCGGCCCCCCACACCGCGGGGGAATTAGCCCCACGTGGAAGGGGTTAAATGCTTTGTAGCAATCTGAAGGTTTGTGCTGTCCTGTGTGCTAGACAATTATACGAAATAAGGGCCACCAATTATGCCACAAAAGAACCCTGGGAGATCATAAACCATATAAGCACAGTGGGTGATAGTTGTCTCATTTATCATCATTACCTTACTTACTGGAAAGACGTTTCACGCACTTAATGCATGTGGTGTGCTAAACGCTGCACCAGGGTCTACGGGCTTGAAATTATGATTAGGGCACTGTGTTTTGTGGGTGTTGTCTGGTGCTTAGGGCACTGTTTTTTAAGGGGTATTTTTGAGCTCTGCTCCGAGAGGTTGTGGATTAGGGCACTGTGTTCTGAGGAATGGTGTTATGGTTAGGGTGCTGTTTTTTAAGTGTTTAGGTTAAAAGCTACGGCACACTATTCTACGGGTGTTGTCTGATGGTTATGCAATGTGTTCTTAGGTGGTTTGTTGGAACATTCTGTACTGAGCAGATAAGATGTGTTCGGGTGGTAGGACTCAGTGTCCTAATGCTATGTTCTAATGATGCTGTATTCTGCGGGTCTGGAGTTGCCTGGTTAGGACATTCTGTCTGAGATGGTGTGGTATGATGGGTAGGGCACTTCATGCTGAGAGGAGGGCATAGCATGGTTCGGACACTGGTCTGAATTGGTTGTTTTCCGATGGTCGGACACCATGTGTTGAAGAGATATGATCTGTTGGTAGGACACAGGGTTCTGCAGTGGTGTAGTCTAATGGTAGGATACAGAGTCTTGAAGAGGTGTGGTCTGTAGACAGGACACAATGCCTTGATGATGGTTTGTGTGTTTGTAGGAAACAGTGGCCTAATGATGTGTGGTCTGAACTGATCTTCGACAGAGACGCCTCCCTCTGGAACGACTCCTGGTGGCCATCGGAACTCAGACCCACGGGTGACCCCAGCATCACCCTGGACAGCGAACTCTCCATAAAACGTCAGGTCAGCGCCATCTCCTCAGCCTGCTTCTGCACTCTCCGCTTGCTCTGCAAAATCTACAAGTGGCTCCCTATCAGCAACTGGAAAACTGTGATGCAGGCCTTCATCAACAGCTGGTTGGACTTCGGTAATGCACTCTATGAAGGCACCGCCACTAAACTCATGCAAAGACTGCAGACGATCCAGAGCACAGCAGCCAGACTGCCAGCACCTGAAAGACCTTCACTGGCTCCCCATCCAGAAAAGATGCCAATTCAAGCTCCTGACCCACTCCTACAAAGCCCTCCACGACAAAGGACCCACCTACATGAACCACCGCCTGAATTTCCACCTACCTCCCATGAAACTTCGCTCCACGCACCTCGCCGTCGCACAGATGCCATGCATCCGCGACTGCTGCACCAGAGGACGCTCCTTCTCCTACCTTGCTGCCAAGTCCTGGAACACCATTACCCTCCACCTCCATACTTCACAGTCACTGGCCCACTTCAGGAAGGGGCTCTTCGACTGACAACGGAGCACAGCACCAGGATACCCTCACGGGGATGAGCAGCACTATGCAATTCCATTAATCCCACTTTACATGACAAAGCCAGCTCGTCATAAGCACAGGGCAGGTAAAGCCCATGACGAGCTGGCTTTGTCATCAGCACTGAAGGGGATAAGAACCACATGATTGATTAATCTGAAGGTAGGACAAAAGGTCCTGAGCAGATCTCGTCTGATGTTCAGGCACCGTCCTAAGGTTGTGTTGCCTAATGGTAAGATACAGTGCCAAGATGATATGTGGTCGGATGTTACAATGTGTCCTGAGGATGTGTAGTCTGATGATAAGACACTGTGTCATGATAAAGTCTGGTCTTATACTAGGACACTGTGTCTTGATAAAGTCTAATCTGATGGTAGCACACAGTCCTGAGGAGGTCCGGTCTGATGATAAGACACTGTGTCTTGATGAAGCCTGGGCTGATGGTAGTAAACAGTCCTGCGGTGGTCTGGTCCGACGGCAAGAGTGCTGCGTCCTGAGTTGAAGCAGCGTGGCATGATAGTTTTGGCATTGTGTTCTGGGCTGGGGCAGTTCAGTCTGATGGCTTGGGCCCTGTATTTTGAGAGGATCACTGACATAATATCGATAACAATAATACAGAATTACACAAATATCGAAGTTAAAATATCGAATACAAAAATATCGAATTCCTATCTTCAAACAGGTAAGTACAAAAATATCGAATCAAAAATATTGTTTACAAAAATATAGTTAGTCAAAATATTGAATTTTTTAAAATATCTTTAAAATAATTTAAAATGAATAACATATTAAAAATAATTACCTGAAATATACTTAAATAACCTTAAGATTATTAAATAATTATTTAAGTTATAAAAAATATATTTTTTTTAAAACCTATATATATTAACATAATATTAAGAGAAAAATATACAATATCTTTACCGTAGGATAGCGTAGGGGTTGAAATTACTATTCCCACTCCAGTGAGTGCAACAGTAGGGAAAGCGTTGGATAGCGTAGGGGTAAAAATTACTATTCCCACTCCAGTGAGTGCAACAGTAGGGAAAGCGTTGGATAGCGTAGGGGTAAACATTACTATTCCCACTCCAGTGAGTGCAACAGTAGGGAAAGCGTTGGATAGCGTAGGGGCAAAAATTACTATTCCCACTCCAGAGAGTGCAACATTAGGGAAAGCGTTGGATAGCGTAGGAGAAAAAATTACTAATCCCACTCCAGAGAGTGCAACAGTAGGGAAAGCGTTGGATAGCATAGGGGCAAAAATTACTATTACCACTCCAGTGAGTGCAATAGTAGGGAAAACGTTGGATAGCATAGGGATAAAAGTTACTATTCCCCATCCAGGGAGTGCAACAGTAGGGAAAGCGTTGGATAGCGTAGGGGTAAAAATTACTATTCCCACTCCAGTGAGTGCAACAGTAGGGAAAGTAAATACTTCATATATTCATAAAATAAATTAAATATTAATACCAATTACAAATTAATTAAAAGTAATTACCAATTTTAATATAATATAATAATTGATCAATTAAAAATACAAATAAAAATTAATTATTAAAAATCATTACCTATTAATACACATTAATTACCAATTAACAATTAATTAATTAGCAATTGAAAAATAATTAACAATTAATTCAAAATAAATACCAATAAAAAAAAAAGAATTACAATTAAATTACTTCCCACCCTATTCCCTTATAAACCCACAACCCGCCACAGAAAATAAATTAATAAAATTAACATAATTATCAATTAATACAAATTATTACCAATTATAAATTAATTACCAATTAAAAATTAATTCAAAATAAATACCAATAAATAAATTAAAACATTAAATTAATTATAAATTAATTACTTTCCACCCTATTCCCCTATAAACCCACAACCCGCTAAGAAAATAAATTAATAAAATTAACATAATTATCAATTATTCAATTAATAAAAATAAATTACCAATTATAATTTAATTACCAATTAAAAATTAATGAATAATTAATTCAAAATTAATACCAATAAGTAAATTAAAATATTTAAATAATTACAATTAAATTACTTCCCAACCTATTCCCTTATAAACCCACAACCCGCTACAGAATTACATTACGCAAAAGTTAAATACTATAAAATTTATTACTTAAAATAAATTATAAAATAAATATACACTCTTCACACATATATAGTAACATAAAAAACACTTTAAAAAATGTGATATTATTAAAAAATTGATATATTTAATAATCAATATTAACTTACTGACCTCAAATTCGATATTTTTGTTGACTATATTCTGTCCATTCAATATTTTGTCCATTCTATATTTTGAATTCGATATTACTGCAATTCTACATTTTTGACTCGATATTTTGACTGTATACCATTTTGAGAAGTTGCCTCTGTTAGAAAGGGGCTGTACCTTGAATAAGGTGATGTCCCCTAGTGGTCAGGGCTTTATGCCTTCTGCGCTGTGATCTGTTGCTTTGGGCACTGTTAAAATCAATCAGTATGATGGATTTCCAGCCTTGCCAAGCCCACTAGTAGTTTCACAAACTACCCTGTGCTCTGCTCACAAATTCTAAAGTGTAATAACAATCACATGAGTTAAATGTGTTTTCACTGCAAACCTCATCAGGACAGGTTGGTATGAATCCATGGAGACATTGGAATGACGAGGAGATGAGCCAGAGTGCACCTCACAGTGATGCCCTGGATATACATGTGTGAGTCTGTGTACCCTCACTGACATCAGCAATCTTCGAACCTATGGACTTCAGAGGCAAACTGAACACAGACATATCATCTGTGGCCCTTAAAAAATATAAACTTGGCTTGAATCAAATGTTTTATTTGTATGTAACATTTTATCTTTTTTTATCTTATTTTTCTAATTGTTATTTTTAAGCATTGTGTTTTTATTTATTGTCAAAGCTATTTTTTTTTTACTGCTGTCAGACGAAAGGAATTGTATGTCTCAGGTGGGTGGTAAGACGACATAAGGTCAGACCAGCTGCCAGAAAAAAAGGCCAACCCTGGTTTTTGTTGTGCTCCAGCTTTTCTACTGTGAGCCACCAGGCGGAGCCTCGCCGTGTGTTCTGGTAGCGGAAAGAGAGAAGGAGAGGAGCATCGCCGTGACGTCAGCAGAGCTGAATGAGTTACCATATGTGTTGTTTCACAGCTAGTCAAACGAAACCAGCTGTTTGTACAAATGTTAAATAGAGATATATAAATATATGAAGAAAAGATTAAAAGATCTAAGAAAATTGTGAGACATGGAGAAAATAAGTTGACCATTTTTGAACCTGTTCTATATTTCCCCATGAGGGGACAGGGTGTTTCCTATTTTGCATACCATGCATTGTACTTGATAGTGACTGTTTAAAGCTCAAATTGGAGTAGCCACTGAATATTCAATAATCCCATTTTAAGACATTCTGGTTATAGATATGTCATTAGGAGTATGTATGTATATGACACTTATAAAGCGCGGCTATCGCCCTACGGTTATCTTGGCGCTATAGTACATGAAACATCAGTCCGTGGAGGATGTCAAAGGGTTTCCAAGGGAGGGCCCTCCTAGCGATCAGATTCTAGGGAACAGCCATGTTTTGATCCTTTTCCTGAACTGCAGAAGATCTTGGAACTGCCTAATATCCAAAAGAAGGCTGTTCCAAAGTTTGGCAGCGGCAGAGCTGAACGCCCTGCCTCCTGATTTGACTTTGCGGATTTTCGGCACTCTCGCCAGGCAGGCCGTGGAGGAGCGGGGGCACCTTGATGGAAAATACCACCCAAAAGTCTCCTGAAGTGGTTTAGGTCCAGCCCCATGCAGAGCCTTGAAAACCAAGCAGAGGGATTTAAACTGGATCCTCTGCCTTATTGGTAACCAATGAAGCTCAGCAAGAGCTAAGGAGCCTGATGCAACCCGCGTTTTTTCCTGTGCTAATTTGGCCGCGAAGGTTTGGACTCTTTGGAGACGATCCACCAAAAATGTAGGGCATTACAGTAGTCCACCCCGCTGAGAATGAGACTTCCAACAATCAAAGCTCTGGCTGTGTTAGGCACCAGCGGAAGAATTTTCCTCAGAGCTCTAATCAAAGAAAAACAGTTCTCCGCCACCTGATTTGCATGTGTCTCCAAGGTTATGTTAGTATCGAGCATAACTCCTAAATTCCGTACTACTTTGGCTGGAACCAAAATCGGTGCAGCTGAAGAAGGCCAAAAATTATCAGGAAAAGGGGGAGGAACATTCCCCACTGTACAGTATAATACATCGGTCTTGTCTGAGTTGAATTGAAGCGAGTTGACTCTTAGCCAATGAGCAGTGTCACGCATACAATCATGAAGCATCTCTAGGGAGACAGACTGATTCCCCTTTAGGGAGAAGAAGAGCTGAGTGTCTTCAACACAGTTCACCAGATTTACACCATGTGCCTTTATGATTTCAATCAAGGGTCCCATATAGATATTAAAAAGTATAGGGCTTTTAAAAAAAAAAAAAGTATAGGGCTAGTAGCCGATCCCTGAGGAACACCATGGTGGAAATTGGAGAATTTTGACTGAAACGGCAGAAGAGAAACCGCCTGACCCCTATCTGAGAGACACTAACGGAACCATTCCAATGCCGTCCCTGACACCCCTACCTCTTCTAGTCTGGTCAGCAAGATGTCATGGTTGACCGTGTTGAAAGCGGCAGACAGGTCAAGCAGAATAAGAATGCCAGATTGTCCCCTGTCTGCCCGCAGTCGAAGGTTGTCTAGCACGGTCACCAAAGCAGTGTCCGTTCCGTGACCAGGACGAAAACCGAACTGGACATAATCCAACCTAGAGTTAGATTCCAAAAACTGAGACAGGGTTCTGCTGACCAGACGTTCAATTATTTAAATCGGATACGGTAAGAGAGAAATTGGTCTATTATTACCAGCACAGGGCGGGTCGAGTGTCGCTTTTTTTAGGAGCGGAGTAACCACCGCCTGTTTCCAACATGCTAGTACTGAACCAGAGGTTAGAGAACTGTTACAAATCTGGCGCAGAATGGGAAAGAGCTCAGGACCCAGAATCTTCCAAATTTTGTGTGGGAGAGGGTCTAATGGGGAACGTGATGACATGCCTAAAGCAGTTCTATTAAAAATCTTCTCTGAGAAAGGCTCAAAATGGTTCAGAAAGGTCAGAGAATCCAACTCTATCTCATTTATCTTTCCTCTCTCTTGTGGCCCATCAGTTTCCATGATGGGACCTTCTTTCCCAGAAACATTAGTCACCCTCAAGCCATCAATAATCTTGCTTATTTTTACCATAAAAAAAGTCGCTAGGTTATCACACAAAGCTTGAGTTGGCGGGATTATAGACTGTGTGCATACAGGGACCGTCATATCCTTGACTATCTGAAAGATTGTTCTGGATTGATTTTTTGAGTTTAAGATAGTATTGGTAAAATATTCTGATTTTACTGAGTCAATTCCCTTCGTATAGTTCACTATTGCAGCCTCCCATACAGATTTATCTGCATCCATGTAAGCCTTCCTCCATTTCCTCTCCGCCTGTCGGCAAGTCAGTTTTAAGCATTTAAGATGATCATTGTACCAGCAGGTAGAAGAAAGTGAGAGGTACCCCTTAACCAAAATCAAGGGAAGTAGGGTTAATCCAACCAGTAAACAGAAAAGGTTCCCTTGAGTAGGGTGTTCAATTGAACAACTAGGATCACAAAGCAATTAGCACAATTCATATATAGCGTCAAAAAAACACAGTTTATTAATTACACAGTATATTAAAAAGAGCAAGTGGACAATAGCACCACTATACACAAATAAAACCAATTAGAAATTGACAATAATAATAAAAGTACATGGAAATTCAAAATTTACCAGCAAAATTGATACAAATAAGGGGGACAGAAAACAGTAAGACATCCAATTGTACAATACAGGGTGTATATTCAAACTCTATCTGACACCCATGTGTTATGCACCGTCTTGTAATGTGTCAACTCAGGTGTCCGAGTTGAAGAATTATACTTGGAAATGCGTCGACGCGTTTCGGTGGTAGGTTTGGTTTTAAGCCACCTTTATCAAGTCACTACGTTCTGTCTGTCGTGTTTCTGGGGTCAATAAGATCACCCTGAAGAGTGAATATACAAGCAATTAGAATATATACAATATACTATTCGAATTGATTCAGTTATTTAAAATATTCTGCTTTTTATGGCATTCATTGTAACATTATAAGCTTTACAATTTGCAGTAACATTTGCATTTAATCAAACATGCTCTATATAATTCACAATGACTTTCTTACTGGAACAACAAAACCTGTGATAGCAGTGTAAGGAAGGGTAGGTGTATTCCGAATGGAAACATGGACATTTTTCTATATACAGCCACTAATTATAGTCTCAGATGACATATGCATTTACTCGGGATATGCCCTATAATGTCTCTATCTTATGCATACAAAAAGGCTGATGCTGTCACTGCAAGCAAAGACATTTACATTGCATATGGAACGTTAGACATTTAGTTTGAAGCCAAACATTTCTCCTAATCTCTCTCAACCTAGCTAATGATACTATAAACCAATGGCAGTCCCGTCTGTTGAACCATTCACATTTCCCTTTCAACCTTGTGTGAATTGCATACACGTTATCCTATTTTTATGATCGTGATATGGAAGTTTTAAACAAACAGGATACCGTGTATATCCTATCTTAAGAGTCTCCCTATTGTTACCGGTTGCGAGTCCCTATCGTATGTTCAAAGGGCATTCAGGAGCATTAGGTGGCAGAATCAGGATTATATTATTGGAATAGACAGTTATACCGCCCGTTGGACCTAAATATTTAGATTTACCTAAAAGGTTCAAGCATGACTATCTTTTATCGAATTACCTTAGGAATATTCTTTGGATATGGTCAAATGAGGTTTAGTTGGGACGTTGTATTTTCTAGGATTGCTGGATTTGCTTCATTTTCTGTTTTTCTCTCCTATATATGCATGTTTGATTAAATGCAAATGTTACTGCAAATTGTAAAGCTTATAATGTCACAATGAATGCCATAAAAAGCAGAATATTTTAAATAACTGAATCAATTCGAATAGTATATTGTATATATTCTAATTGCTTGTATATTCACTCTTCAGGGTGATCTTATTGACCCCAGAAACATGACAGACAGAACGTAGTGTCTTGATAAAGGTGGCTTAAAACCAAACCTACCACCGAAACGCGTCGACGCATTCCCAAGTATAATTCTTCAACTCGGACACCTGTGTTGACACATTACAAGACGGTGCATAACACATGGGTGTCAGAGTTTGAATATACACCCTGTATTGTACAATTGGATGTCTTACTGTTGTCTGTCCCCCTTATTTGTATCAATTTTGCTGGTCAATTTTGAATTTCCATGTACTTTTATTATTATTGTCAATTTTTAATTGGTTTTATTTGTGTATAGTGGTGCTATTGTCCACTTGCTCTTTTTAATATACTGTGTAATAAATAAACTGTGTTTTTTGACGCTATATATGAATTGTGCTAATTGCTTTGTGATCCTAGTTGTTCAATTGAACACCCTACGCAAGGGAACCTTTTCTGTTTACTCATTGTACCAACAGGCCGATGGCCTGCCGGTCTTCTTCAAGGTTCTCATGGGGGCAATCTGGTCTAACCTAGTTTCGATCTGGTTACAAAAATCTATATAGCTATCCTCCACTGACCTCCCGTTGTTAAAATCCTTATCAAAGGAAAAGACCGGGGATGAGGTGGTCTTATTCTTTGAGAGTCCCTTCCAGTCTCTACTCTTGTATGCCCTTACCTCCCTAGTAGTTGAGCGTGCCTTTCTAGGGTCCATTAGCTGAAATTTGACAAAATAATGGTCAGACCAGCCAACCGGAAGAATATCAACTACTCCCAAGGTCTGTGCTTTAGAAAAGATCAAATCCAATGTGTCCCCCCCCTTATGGGTGGCTTCCTTAACACATTGATCTAGGCTTAAACTTGCAGGATCGAATCAGATTACTGTAACCTGAGTCCAGCTTTCCATTCATCCACAAGTTAAAATCGCCCAGGATAATTAAATTGAAATGAGTGAGGGCCATATTGCAGATGACATCTATCAGACCCCGCATATGGGATACGATGGCCGCTCCTGGGGGTCTATAGCAAATAATGCCCACCAGTGAGCCGCCTTTATGATCTTTTAATGAGAAACCCATAAGTTTGAAACCTTCAGCTTCATCAATATCCAATAGGGCGAAGTTCAGGTTTTTCCTAAATATAATCCCAACCCCACCTCCTCGTCCCCTGTCTCGAGGTTTATGTTGAATTTTATACCCATAGGGGCAGGACAGGCCTAAGTCCACCTCCGATCCCCGAAGTGTCCAGGTTTCCGTCATGAAAAGGACGTCTAGGCAATGAGAGTCAATCAATAGCTGGATCTCCACAGAGCAGCCCCCCCATCAAAACACTCTTCCTCACGAAGTCAGCCACAGGGCCGGCCGACTCATTAAAATGAAAAGCGGAAGTCCTACCACTCACAGACTTACCAATCTGTGTTAGTACTTCGCTGGAGTAGCGGATCTTTTGTGTAGAAACACCTCCTGTATCAAAATGGGCAGCGTTGCCGGCGCCATGCGCGGCCGGTGCGCGGACAGGCGCTGACGTGCTTGCCTTAGGGGCGCCAGCGGCGTGCCCGCAGTGCGGCCACACCAGCGTGCTACTTAATTAGGTGTGGGCTAAGGAAGGCTGGACTGCTAACCCTCAGAGGACGGCGGGCACCGCGAGGGCAGTCATCAGCCTAACAGTATATTTTTAACACCACAGGGACACATTTTAGAAGCCTTTTAATAAAACAGAGCGCAAATGTGTAAATATGCAATTAACTGTTCTCCCACCACCCTGATCCAAACACATAGCCTCAAATTTTAAAAGTCAAGATTTCCTTTTTATAAAATAAAAACGCAAATGTGCAAAGTGTAATTAGCAGAACCCCCACCACACCGATCCGATCACGTAGCTAGTAGCTAGGAGTGCATGTTGGAAAGGGAGTTTCTAAATAGCTGTGAAATTCGATTAAATGCATCTACTTAGTGACATGCATGGGAGTGAGAGGCCTTTTCTTGGAGGTGTTGCCTTTACTTCATATACAAACCGGTTTAATGCATCATTAATGAAAAAAAAAAGTTTGGAGACATCATCATTTATTTGTATTGTATGTGTACTTTTTAGGTTTTGCCTGGCCATGCGCTTTGCGCATGCGCCAAAAAACCTCTTGAGTTGTGTGTGTGGGTCGGGATACGCCCCCTCCTCCGATTGGCTAGCTCCATAAATGGAGCATAGCCATTGGACGAGGGGCCTGTCCGTCAATGCCGGACCAGATTCGGGGGCGTTCCCGAGATTCTTTGGCTTTTGCCGACGTCACGCGACGTCAGCCAAAAGCCGGGAACGCCCCCGAATCTGTCCCGGCATTGAGCCGGCACCCGCCTTCCTGCTTGTTGTGCATCAAGCCCTAGCTTGTTCAGTACTTCTCCAGCCTTCCATGGCGTGATTATCTCTCCCCTGTCACCTCGTCTGGGTGTTGCAGCTGCCCGGCCATCCTTTCTGAGGCACTACGGACATGAAACTGACTCGGCCCCTGCCGTGTACTGAAGCGAGTTGTAGGTGCTGCCATTCCTCTAAAACGGCTAAAAGCGCTTTCTGGGACATCGAGTAAGGAGCTCCTCGGCTTTTGCCGCTGCCCGCGTCCCATAGAATCTTCCTCGGCACTTCGAGGGGTTGATCGCGCCATGCCTTCCGGCTTAGCTCCGGTTGACCGGTCATGTGCAACCGGGTGCGGGTAAGGATCTTCGGAAAAAACAGGGGCTAAACCAGGGGCTTCAGCCACGAGGAGCACGGGCCCCCACGCGCTACATTTATATTTATTCAATCTCATCATTTCAGAAATAAAACATTTGCAATATTATTTAAAACAAATATTGGCCTTACTCGGTTCTCTTAAACAGCTAACAAGCATTGGCAAAGCTGGCTGCAGTAACAGAACGTGCAGGGGTCACCAAACCACTGGACAGGTGGCACATCACAGACACGTGACTGGCTTTAAGTCACGCCCTAACCAGTTAGCGCCCCCCCCCCCTTGAGACCACCAATGTTTTCTTCCCGCTTACTCATGTCTGGTGCGGGGGCCGGGCTGTGTCCAGTCTCTTGGGCCTGAGGTGGACAGCGAGTAGGGCAAATGATGGACCGATGGGAGGTACCTGGGAGGGGGCGGGGGCATAAGGAGGGGGTCCTGGCATGATGGTTGAATGCCCTCCCCTCAGGAGACCCGCTGGAGTCCGTTCAATCAGATCGAGCCTGTTAAACGCGTCCCGCCTTCATTGAATAGCGCTTCGAGGCGCGTCATTTATTATTCTGCAGGACGCTTCCTGAAAAAGCATTTTGTCAATTTCCCGTTCAGGCCTTTATCGCAGCCTGAGGAGATGGGGGCTCCCCCTCCCCGCCCCCCCCCCCCGAGGCGGCTGTTATCACACTTGCAGCATCCCCGCCGAAGCTCGGCCCGGATATATTAATAATCTGAATAATGGATGCTGCGGGCACCCGTCCTCGGCGCTGACTGACAAGGAAGCCCCTCCCCCCCATCCCCTTCAGGAGGGGGCGCGACCCACCGAGGCGGCAGCCTTCAGTGGGTACCAGTGACAGGAGCCGGGGGGAGGGGGCAGGAGATGCTGCTGTCAGAGGAGGGGCGCCAGGGATGGAGGGGGCGGCACCCCAGTGGTGGGGAGCACCCCACGACAGGAGACTACACCCCACGACAGGGGGCTACACCCCAGGTCTGAAGGGGATCCCAGGACAGGGGACTACACCCCAGGGGTGGAGGCTGAGAATTGGCAGGGCAGGACCCCCCGCCCAACCAGTGCAGGCCTGGACCCAGACCTCGCAGGGCCCAGCAGGCGGGGGCACGGCCCCGCCTTGGAGGGTCCAGAGACAGATTACCCCTGTTAGGTTCGCCCCAGAACTTAAAAAGTTCGAATGGAAATGCTCATTGCACTCGCTAATTGAATTCCGCGAGGGTGTGGCGCCTGGTGCAGCGGACAGCACAACCTCCCGTCCCTCCATCAGGGGGCACTACCCAGGGCAGCGCCTGACGAGATGCCCGGGGCCCCGTCCTGCCAGAGGGGCCACACAGGTCTCCCCGCCTCCCACTTACTGTTGGGGTGAGGCCCCCCTGCCTCCGAGGCACACCCCAACCTCACGCCTCATTAACACATCACGGACAGAACCTGCCCTTTGAGACAAACCCGAACCTTTCATCTTTTGTGCTGAGAGAGAGCTCGGAAGACAAGTTCCCCGCCTCCGGGGGGGGGGGGGGCGGAGTCCTCTAACGAGCGGCGGTGCAGAGCATCAATGTACAGGCTGCAGACCTTCCAGTGCGCTGCCAGCGCCGTCTGCAGCGGGGGGCACTGCCACCCTGCCAACGTACAGCCAGCAGCCCTGCCAGAGCCTGCCAACGCCGTCTGCACTGGGGCCACTGCCACCCTGCCGATGTACAGGCTGCAGCCCTGCCAGCGCCGTCTGCAGCCGGGGGCACTGCCACCCTGCCAATGTACAGGCTGCAGCCCTGCCAGTGCGCTGCCACTATCTGCACTGGGGCCCAACTAAGTCCGGCCAATGGGCAGTGCAAGGGGCGCTTGTTCCATGCCTCGCGGGGCCGCAAAGTACAGGAGGCCTGGTGGGCACAGTGCGGGGCGTACGGTGCCAATGTACCCCCTCTCCTCCGGCACAGAGGGGCGTGCAGGGTATAACCTCGAAGCGGCTAGTAGGCATAAGTAGGCGCTAGAGAACAACAGGTCAGAGGGGGGAAGAAGCGCATGTGAGGTACACCCATGTACCACCCAGGGGGCATATGGAGGAGCCCGGGCACTTGAGTGGACACGACGGAGGGAGGCAGGAGTGAGGGTCCCCTCACTCACGAGGAGAGAACAGTCAAGGCGAGCCCTGGCCGGGCTGCGCCTCTTCCGCCAGGTGCAAGAGTGGGGGCAGTACAGAAACCCACTGAGCTACCTTCGGACCGTGCCATTCCTCTAAAACGGCTAAAAGCGCTTTCTGGGACATCGAGTAAGGAGCTCCTCGGCTTTTGCCGCTGCCCGCGTCCCACGGAATCTTCCTCGGCACTTCGAGGGGTTGATCGCGCCATGCCTTCCGGCTTAGCTCCAGTTGACCGGTCATGTGCAACCGGGTGCGGGTAAGGATCTTCGGAAGAAACAGGGGCTAAACCAGGGGCTTCAGCCACGAGGAGCATGGGCCCCCACGCGCTACATACCCCCGGAGGGTCTCGGACACGCGCACTGAGACACGCGGTATAATGAAAGCACACTAAGGACTCCGTAGCAATTGTCAGGGGTCGGCAGCTGTAACAATAATAATAAGGGGGCTCGACGCCGTTGCCGTGGTCGGGGGTTGCGACGAGGTTAGTCCCCCCCCTCCCCTCCTCCCATGTGTGCCAGGTCCATTTGGTGTTCCTGTACTTAGCCGGTCCCCTGCCCGCTCCGCCTACAGTGTGAGGCGTCCCCCCTCCCCGCATGCTAGTGTTGGCATGCGCGTCCGGCGGCGTAGCATGGGGGCACCTGGGGATCTATCGTTTCCTGACAATTTTATAGATGGGGTATAAATGGAGAGGTGCGCTTGGTGGCGCGGCTGCATGGCGTCCAGGGGCTCCGAGCACGAGCCCCGCATAGGCTGAGCCGCTTCTGTTTGCTCCCAGAGCACTCTACTTATGTGTGGGCACATGCGGCGCCGAGCGGGGCCTGGCCGACCTATTGTGTTGGTCCGTGCGAGCTTCGCTGCCCTCCCACTCCCCCCCACCTTGGAGAGAGGTGGGGGTCTCAGGCCGACTGTGGCAAGTGGCGGCGGGTCCTAGTTCCGATTCCCGAGTTGTCCGGCGCCCCCCCCTCCCCCCCCCTGCCCCTCCTCATGGGTGCTTCACACTTGCAGGGCCCACACTTCGCCGTATCCCTTTCACAGATTCATAGAAATCGCCCCTTTTTAGCAACATTATTTTCCCATTGAAGCAAACGTTCGCATTGTCTGAGTGCACTGCATCATGGGAAAATACAGAAGAACAATTCAAACAAGGAACGAAGCATACTTTAACTATGGCCGCACAGGTCAACCTGTGCATTTATCGTGTATCCCCATTTATTTAAAAGAATGTGAGACCCTATGCAAGTACAGCCTTCAAATTGTAAAGTGTCTATTTAAGTATCTGCTCCACGTGTTGGTCACTCTGGTGAGTATAGAATTTAAATGAGGCAGTAATCGGGTGCTTCCACTTAAAGAGTAACTTGCACTTTTAGGGGCTTATTTACAAGGCCCTTACGCCATTAGCGGCAATGTTTATCTGAAAGGTAGAAGCAAGCCATATGCCCGAGGGAATTTTGTCCGTCCCTGACTGCTGCATCCACGTATTATCTCAACCCTAGTCAGAATTGAGAAGGGCCTTCTTGGTGACGCATCCACTCTGAATCAAACCACTCTTTGCATTATGGAAATAGCAAATCTTTACCACGAATGGGGTGTGTGTGCAGTCACAGCAGCCAAGCAACCGTTAGCTAGGGAGTCAGAACTGGGAAACCGTGTGCTTAGATATTGGACCATAAGTCAGCAATGCACAGAGGAAAAATGTATTTTGTTTAGTGATGACAGTTGTTTTTATTCATTCTCTTTACTAGATCCTTATTTCTCAGTGTCATGTGCCAGTCCTGTTGCCTGCCTGTGCCTCAGTTTTCGTGCCCCTGTTGCCTGCTTGTGCCTCACTTTTCGTGCCCCTGTTGCCTGCTTGTGCATCCGTTTTCGTGCACCTGTTGCCTGCTTGTGCCTCTGTGTGCCCCTGTTGCCTGCTTGTGCCTCCGTGTGCCCCTGTTGCCTGCTTGTGCCTCCGTGTGCCCCTGTTGCCTGCTTGTGCCTCCGTGTGCCCCTGTTGCCTGCTTGTGCCTCCGTTTTCGTGCCCCTGTTGCCTGCTTGTGCCTCCGTGTGCCCCTGTTGCCTGCTTGTGCCTCCGTGTGCCCCTGTTGCCTGCTTGTGCCTCCGTGTGCCCCTGTTGCCTGCTTGTGCCTCCGTTTTCGTGCCCCTGTTGCCTGCTTGTGCCTCCCTGTGCCCCTGTTGCCTGCTTGTGCCTCCGTGTGCCCCTGTTGCCTGCTTGTGCCTCCGTGTGCCCCTGTTGCCCTTGTGCTGTGTGGGTGTGTGTGGAGGGCTCTGTGTAGCTGTGTGTGTGGGAAGCTTTGTGTAGCTGTGTGTGTGGGAAGCTTTGTGTGGCTGTGTGTGTGGGAAGGTTTGTGTGGCTGTGTGTGTGGGGGGCTGTGTGGGTGTGTGTGTGGGGGGCTCTGTGTGGGTGTGTGTGTGGGGGGGCTCTGTGTGTGTTTGTGTGTGTCATTTGCGAGAGATAAAGCTAGTGGCATTGTAAATGGCAATGCCATTTATTTATGTTAAAAAAACAAATAAAAATAATGTCAAGAGCAATGCCAATAGCTCTAACTTTAACAAAGGCAAAACCATTGCATTGTAAATGCTTGTTATTAGTGTTATTTTCAATTCCAAAATGATTTTCTTGAATATATTGAATATTTCCCCCCTATTTAGTTCCAATATCATGATAGGTCCCTATAACAGAATGAAGTCAAAGTTTATAGAAAAGTTGGAGCCTTACTCCACCCCCCCCACCCACCGCCCCCCCATACCCTCAACTCTCCCCACCCACTGAGCACGAATTTGGAGTATCTAGATCCAGGATTGGATTGGAATGCACGTACGGACACCCTACATAAAGTGCGGATTGCACCTCTTCACAAAAACAGTGCTTTAGGTTTTTAAGTTTTATAAAAAGAAGGGGCAGAATTGTCTAACAGAGGTATGTTTTCTTAAATAATGTTACCACACTAACATAATAAATGAATACAATAACCAGGTGTTTAGAGTCAATCTTTTGACTGGTGTGGTAACATTATTTTCTTGTATTAGAGAAATTCATTATCCTCAGCCACTAATTCATAGTAGTGTGGGTTCTCAATTAATTAGAGTCCTGAACTTGCTGAGATTTGATAATTCAAACAAAGTCCCTTGCTGGCCCATTTCCTTCAATCGATGCTGGATTTGCATCATTTGTTTAGCTGCCCATAAACATTTTTCTAAAAGCATTACCCCTTCCTTACAGATTGGTTCCTTGTTCTTTCAATAGAGAAAAATCTTTCAGAGAAGATATGGGCAGCAAATGGGTTCTTATTACATACATGGCATCATTGGCATCAGACAAAGCAGTATATTTAGTGTCTGAGTCAGCGAGGGCATTTCCCCTAGAAACCTCATACAGGGGTGTTGGAGTGTGGCACGCTTAACCACCACCACCGTCTTCAATAATTGTAGTTCATTGAGAAGATTTGGAAATTTTGCGGAACCCTCATTTCATTTATTGGGGCCCAAATGTATGAGTCATTCGGCACCACCATTATATCTGAGACAAGAACCATCAACAACATATATCTCCTGCGGGCCGACCCTCGCCCCAGGGGCACAGTATCTAGCAGCAGCGCCAGCGGGCCCTGTGCCACTAATCACAATTCACTGCCGGGCCCACAACACGAGCAGAACACCAGGGATGGGAACGAGCACGCCTGCCACACACCCAAACTTCAGGCAGAGAGGCCGCCACCACCTTGGGATGTATTGGCCCTGACCTCTGTGCCGCACTGCAGCCCCGTCTTGGAGGCAGCAAGCCATGCCGATAGCCTCAGCGCCCAGATGTGCCTGTCCCGTCCAGGCTTAATGGGGACAGGAGAACTGCGGGCCCTCCTGCCGCATCATATCTGCTCCCAGAACAATGACGAGGACCGTGGCTCTAGCGCCTTGGGTCACAGCGGCGCAGAGGACCCTCCAGCTCTCCGCTGATGTGCTTGCTGTGGTCAGTCAAGGCCATGGACACCACTGAGCCGCCGGCACCCCCGGCCAGAAATGGGCACTATGCAGCAGCAGTAAGTCCGTGATTACAACGAATAGCTGGGTTCTGGACGGAGTTTCCCTAGCGAGCGACCGCCATGATGACCGCCTTTGCCACACCCCTATGCTTTTAAGCACTATATTTGCAGTAAGCATGGGCGAATTTTGCAAATCTCGCGTTCGCGAATTTTGCGGATTTGCGAACTGGCAATCCGCAAAATCCGCGAATTCTCGCGAATTTGCGGATTTCTTTTTTTTGTGTTCGCGTGGGTTTCTGCCAGTTTGCGAGGGTTTTGTACAATTTCGCAAACGCGAACTTACCTGTCGGGTCGCAAGTTTTGCGAACTTGTTGTTTCTACGTGTCCAGCCTGTTTGGGACACTCTTCTTCATCACTGCCACTCTCTGTCACCACTGCCACTCTCTGACTACTCATGCCACCCTCTGGCCCACCCATGCCACCCTCTGTTTCATCACCGCACCCTCTGGTTGTCCAGTGTACATTATTTTCGGCAAAGCAAAGCACACCTTCCCTGCCTCAAGTGACCTGAATTAATTTGGGGCTGATTAATGTGTCACAGAATATTTTTTTAGCTGGCACCTGCTTCCTTAGTGCTTCCTGATTAGTGATCTTTTGCACTTGCTAAGTGCTTTCATTGTTGCAAAATTAGTTACAACACCTGCCCTGCCCCAACTGACAATAATGAATTAGGGGCTGATTAATGTGTCACTGGATTTGAACTTCCAGCCTGGCTCCTGCTTGTCTGCCTTAGCTGTAATTCAGGACCTTTGTGTAACTATTCTGAGGGTCAGAGCAGGGTCACATAATAGTTGCAAGTAGGCAACTGAACTCTGGAGGGGCCCCTCAGGAAGCACTACAGGAAATGGCTACCAATGTTGAGCTTGAACTTTTGAACCTGGTAAGTAGTTTCAGTTTTGCTAAGATCGTATTTCTGCAATTTAGCGCTTATTCGCGGGGCGCGAGGTTGAACTGGGAAGCCGCGAACTCACGCGAACAGTGCGAGCAAGCCATAAAATCCGCTGCTCGCGGATTTGCGGATTTTGCGGGAAATTCGCGAATCTCGCGGATTGCGAATTTACCGAAAATCCGCAAAATCCGCGAGCGAAACGGATTTTCCGCCCATGCTTAATTTGCAGTTCTTTAAATCCATAACTCTGGTTCTACTTATGGGATTTTTGTTGTTTTGGTCCTGTTTTGTTCATTAAGTTAAAATTAAATTTTCTAACCTGGTGCGGATTATTTTTGTGTGGTGTTTTTACAGTTTTACTTTTTTAAATGTAGCACACATACTTTATACATTGCCTCCTAAGCTAAGCCTGCCTGCTCTGTGCCAAGGTACCAGAGCGTGAGCACAGGTTAATTTATGGTGTGTATCAGACTTGCTTTGACTGGGATTGTGGTCCATACTTGGACAGGTTGTATACCTCTGCCCAACTACAGCGCCAGTTTTTATGGTTTAAATCTTTTTATTAAATTTCAAAGAGTCAAGCATTACAATAGCCACCACCTACATCCACCGGCCAGTGGGGATTGTTCAGTTTAAGGGATCCAGTTTTTAACAGTCCGGTATAAGAATAAAGTTGATATGTTTCCTTAAGCATGAGTAGAATTTTTTGCCTGAGTCTTTCAAATGCTTTTGGAGTGACTGCCGATCAGCGAAGGCTTGACTGACAAAAAAAACAGCTCGGCCAACTAATATTCCCACTGGGATGTACAGACATCCTTACTTGCACACTTATTTGGGCAACTCTATCATAGTCAAAGCCATGAACTTAACCTTAGCGATCATCTCAGTCCATCGGATGTATGACGTTACAACGCATGCTTTTACCACGCATGCCTTTACAACGCGGTTTTTACAACGCATGCCTTTACAACGCATAGTGCTTTGGGGCGCTGGATAGTGAATAGTTTAATTTACTATTCCAACTCCAGTCCCCGTGGATAGTAGGGAAGGTGTTGGATAGTAAATTAAACCTATTCCCTATCCTAGAGCGCCCCCCAGCGCAATGCGTTGCAATGGTTTGCGTTGTAAAAGTTGCGTCGTAATGGTAGTGCGTTGTAAAAGTTTCGTTGTAAAGATTGTTTACCCGGTCCATCAGGGGTGGATGCCGGCAGTAAAAAAGTCTCCCCACTTCCACATGATTTATCAATCAAACATCATATTTCAATGTATTTTGGAAATTCTGCTATTTTTCTTCAACTAGCTGATGAGTTATAAAGATAAGGATATTTTCGTCTGAAACACACACTTTCAATTTTGGTATGCATATGTTAATTCAACCAAGCAAAAGCTTCCCATTTAGTGGCTGAACAGAGGGTAGCTACTTGCAGGCAGCTGGAGAGCTACCAGGAGCGAGCTACTCACTCGAGAAGCCTGACTAAGCATGGGCGGAAAATCCGTTACGCTCGCGGATTTTGCGGATTTTTGGGAAATTCGCAATCCGCGAGATTTGCGAATTTCCGGCAAAATCATCAAATTCGCACGCAGCGGATTTTTTTTGCGGCTCGCGTCATTGGTGATACAATTTTTGCGGCGCGCGGCGTTTATCATCGTTTGCCGAGTTGTTTTTCTCGATATTTTGCGAGTGCTGCGCCATTTTGGATCTTGCTGTGTGATCCCGCGGGAATTTGGCGAGCGCGATAACGTCATCGCGGCTTGCCAACTTGCACAGCGAGAGGTTGTCAACGCGAGTACGGCGAGATCACGTCTCGCGGTACTTCGCAATTGCGAGATTTGAGATGCGGCGAGCAGCAACAATCTCGCACAAGCGAAAATATAAAAATTGCAATTCTGCACAAGAAATCCACCAGCAAGCAGCATAAACCTTCTTGAAATGATGATTTTTATCTGAATAACTCCTTAGGTTGACATTTGCCTGCACTTTTTTAGCGAGGAGTCCATTTTGGGGAGGGGGGGAGGGGGGTGGGAGGAAGGAAGTGCCCCACAGTCTTCAACTTCCTGTTCCTGTCCAGCAGGCTCCTCCCAGTGCTTTGTCCATCTCCTGGTCACTTTTCATTTGGATCTGGAGCTGGAAGGATTACTTTTTGTGGATGCTGCTGGATATTTGGATTTGAGGCCTTTTTGACTTTCTTTGGATCACTGTTGGATTAGAAATTTTACAAGTAAGTTTGTTTGGGGCATTACAGTTGCTGCAACTAAAATGTTGGAATTTTCGATTTTTGGGCTGTTTTGGGGCCTTTTGCCCAGGGGTACTCAGTGGTGGGTGGACTGAGTCTTTCTGTGGGTTGTCTTGAACTTAAACATCATGGAGGGCATGGATGGATTGGGATTGTGCTGATTTTTCAGTGATTTTCGTTTTTGGGGCTGTACTTGTGGCCTTTTCAGCAGGGGTATTTTAGTCTAGCATGGGCCTAGTCTTTCTGTGGGCTGTCTTGAACTTAAACATCATGGAGGCCATGGATGGAATGGGATTGTGCTGATTTTTCAGTGATTTTCGTTTTTTGGGGCTGTACTTGTGGCCTTTTCACCAGGGGTATTTGAGTCTAGCATGGGCCTAGTCTTTCTGTGGGCTGTCTTGAACTTAACCAGATCGCTGCTGTGCATTTTCCCCTCCTGTGCTGGAAAGTGTGATTTTGGTTCTTTCATGATGAGCTCAGCTCGTCATCAGCACAGCTCCACTGTGCCTCATGACGAGGTGAGCTCGTCATGAGCATGGAAGGGGTTAAACATCATGGAGGGCATGGATGGAATTGGATTGTGCTGATTTTGCAGTGTTTTTCGATTTTTGGGGGTGTTCATGGGGAGGGACCGGCCATGTGGCTGGTGGCCATTTTGAGTGCTGCTACAGGCCCTGGCCATGTGCTGGGAGGCAAGTGGCCATTTTGAATGCAGGCTTTGTTGTTAGGCCTGCAACCATTTTGCCTACTTTTCAACCTTTATGCCCAGGGGTAGTGAGTCTTGCATGGGCCTAGTCTTTCTGTGGGTTGTCTTGAATTTAAACATCATGGAGGGCATGGATGGATTGGGATTGTGCTGATTTTTCAGTGATTTTCGTTTTTTGGGGCTGTACTTGTGGCCTTTTCACCAGGGGTATTTGAGTCTAGCATGGGCCTAGTCTTTCTGTGGGCTGTCTTGAACTTAAACATCATGGAGGGCATGGATGGAATGGGATTGTGCTGATTTTGCAGTGTTTTTCGATTTTTGGGGGTGTTCATGGGGAGGGACAGGCCATGTGGCTGGTGGCCATTTTGAGTGCTGCTACAGGCACTGGCCATGTGCTGGGAGGCAAGTGGCCATTTTGAATGCAGGCTTTGTTGTTAGGCCTGCAACCATTTTGCCTACTTTTCAACCTTTATGCCTAGGGGTAGTGAGTCTGGCATGGGCCTAGTCTTTCTGTGGGTTGTCTTGAATTTAAACATCATGGAGGGCATGGATGGATTGGGATTGTGCTGATTTTTCAGTGATTTTCGTTTTTTGGGGCTGTACTTGTGGCCTTTTCACCAGGGGTATTTGAGTCTAGCATGGGCCTAGTCTTTCTGTGGGCTGTCTTGAACTTAAACATCATGGAGGGCATGGATGGAATGGGATTGTGCTGATTTTGCAGTGTTTTTCGATTTTTGGGGGTGTTCATGGGGAGGGACAGGCCATGTGGCTGGTGGCCATTTTGAGTGCTTCTACAGGCACTGGCCATGTGCTGGGAGGCAAGTGGCCATTTTGAATGCAGGCTTTGTTGTTAGGCCTGCAACCATTTTGCCTACTTTTCAACCTTTATGCCCAGGGGTAGTGAGTCTTGCATGGGCCTAGTCTTTCTGTGGGTTGTCTTGAATTTAAACATCATGGAGGGCATGGATGGATTGGGATTGTGCTGATTTTTCAGTGATTTTCGTTTTTTGGGGCTGTACTTGTGGCCTTTTCACCAGGGGTATTTGAGTCTAGCATGGGCCTAGTCTTTCTGTGGGCTGTCTTGAACTTAAACATCATGGAGGCCATGGAAGGAATGGGATTGTGCTGATTTTTCAGTGTTTTTCGTTTTTTGGGGCTGTACTTGTGGCCTTTTCACCAGGGGTATTTGAGTCTAGCATGGGCCTAGTGCTTCTGTGGGCTGTCTTGAACTTAAACATCATGGAGGGCATGGATGGAATGGGATTGTGCTGATTTTGCAGTGTTTTTCGATTTTTGGGGGTGTTCATGGGGAGGGACAGGCCATGTGGCTGGTGGCCATTTTGAGTGCTGCTACAGGCACTGGCCATGTGCTGGGAGGCAAGTGGCCATTTTGAATGCAGGCTTTGTTGTTAGGCCTGCAACCATTTTGCCTACTTTTCAACCTTTATGCCCAGGGGTAGTGAGTCTTGCATGGGCCTAGTCTTTCTGTGGGTTGTCTTGAATTTAAACATCATGGAGGGCATGGATGGATTGGGATTGTGCTGATTTTTCAGTGATTTTCGTTTTTTGGGGCTGTACTTGTGGCCTTTTCACCAGGGGTATTTGAGTCTAGCATGGGCCTAGTCTTTCTGTGGGCTGTCTTGAACTTAAACATCATGGAGGCCATGGATGGAATGGGATTGTGCTGATTTTTCAGTGATTTTCGTTTTTTGGGGCTGTACTTGTGGCCTTTTCACCAGGGGTATTTGAGTCTAGCATGGGCCTAGTCTTTCTGTGGGCTGTCTTGAACTTAAACATCATGGAGGGCATGGATGGAATGGGATTGTGCTGATTTTTCTGTTTTTTTCCCGATTTTTTTTGTGGTGTATAACTGAACTGATGATCCTCTGTCTTCCATTGTTTTTAGGTGCACAAGACTCAAGAGAACCACCAGTGCCAGGAAGAAGTCCTGCAGCGGTGTGTGTGTGCAGCATAACGTCACGCGACGTCACGTCTGGCCTCAGACAACTCTACAATTCGTGCAACTGCGGCCTGCTGTCTGTCCTGCTCTGAAGAAGATGGCCCCAAAAAAAGTTCTCCGTAGCTCCTCTAGCAAGAAAGTTGCTAGTAAGGAGCAGAAGAAGCAAGTTACCAAGGAGGCTGGTGTGCCAACTGCCACGTTTTTTGGGAGCAAAAAAAAAGTACGCCTGCAGCAGCAGCAGGATCTGCTGGCGACCAAGCTGGGAGCAGCACCCCTGCTCCATTGGGTTCAGTGCCTCCACCACCACGCCAACTTAAGTCAAAGCCCTTGAGTGCTTCAGAGGCAGTCAGTGTACTTCTCCAATCACCATCGACCAGTGATGTTGGCTCATCGCAAGAAAGTAGCAGCAATGTCCCTGAATCAACACAGGTTGTTGTAACTCATCTTACAAGTGTTGAACAACCACAGCCGCAACAACAACACCATGTGCAAGTACACGCCCAAGTACATGTGGAAGGAGAGGCAGCAAAAGGAGATGCGCATGCAGAGGTGCATGAAGGGTCACAAGTGCCCACAATAGTTGTTCCTCCCGAAGTAGGGGCACATCAGGAAATCGACAATGAAGCCGAGGTATCATTGGAAGCCACTCCTCCTGATGATCATTCATTGTCTTCCACATCCCTAGCAAGGAAAAGATCAAGGGGGGTGTCTACATCTTCTTCAAGCCCACCTCCTTCTGATGCAAGTGATCCGTCTTGGGAACCACCACTGCGGTCTGACAGTGAGGCACACCATGATCTGACAAAGGTACCTAAGCGTAAAAGGAAGGTCGTCGAAAAACTCATAGCTATGGATTGTGATGAGGCTCAACAAGAAGTGACAGATACTGCTGGTGATGAAGCCTCTCACGATGACGACGAGCCAGTCATCACAAAGGTCACTGCAGCCCCACCGGGCATGCAGCAAAGAGACATTTTGACCCTATCCCGAGAAGCTGCTGAGCGTGATGATGATGTCGACGAGGAGGCAATGGAAATGGAAACACAACAATCATTAGATTTGGAGTTAAGTAGTACACCAACACCTACTGCTTCCATATTTCTTCCTCGCAAGAAGGTACCCACCTCAACCTCAATTTGTGGTGGTGAAAGTGCAAAACGTACTGAAGTTCGGCAATCCACATCCTCCACTTCATCTGGCATTAGCAGCAGGACCACCACCACCAGTATCGCCGCCTCCTCCGGCCCCCAAAGACATTTCAAGTCTCCAGTGTGGGACTTCTTTAGTGTTTGCCCAAAAATGGAAAACGTAGCCATTTGTAAGCTTCGAGTTAGTCGTGGTAAGCTTGGTTCTAACTATGGAACCGGAGGCCAGAGAGGTCATCTTAAGAGAGCGCACCCTGTCCAATGGTTTCCGCACCTAGAGGCGGTCAAGGAAGCCGGAATTGCACGTAATGAAAACGTTGATTTTTCATCTGATGATGACGAGGAGGAAGAAGACGATTCAAACACTTCACTTACACCCAGTACCCCTGTCAGCAGCACACCCCATGTGAGGCACACTAAGAGTGTGGGAGAGAGTGAGACATCAATGTGGAAAAGTTCATCAGCGAGCGTAACTGGGTCGAAGATATCATCATCATCCCGTAAATCCTTGGTCCAGGGCAACATTAAAAAGATGTTGTTTACAGAAGCGCAATATGAACGCAACCACCCACTGACGCGTCTGTATAACACTAAGCTGGCTAAAATGCTAGCTCTGGACCTTCTCCCTTTTTCTTTTGTAGAAGGGGTTGGTTTTCTAGAATTAGTGGCAGCGCTCTGCCCTAAATGGAAGGTTCCTAGCCGGTTCTATTTTGCCCGAGTTGCGGTTCCAGCACTACATGAAGATGTTCTGAAGGTGATTGGGGCAGCTTTGCAGAAGAGTGCTGTTCACACTATACATATGACAACAGACATGTGGACCAGTGGCGCAGGCGCTGATTACATGTGCATCACTGCACACTGGGTCTATTTTTCAGGGGCTAAAGCAAAGCTAAACACAGGTGTTGACACGGACATTGTTTTTAAAGCTGCTCGAAAACATGCAACACTAGCCATGTTTGGTTTGGAGAAACGTCACACAGCAGAAAACATTTTGGATGTCTTTAATACAAAGGTCCTTAACTGGCTGTCCCCACTAAAACGGCAGGTTGGTTATGTTTCCACGGATAATGGCGCCAATATAGTTAAGGCCATGAGGGACGGTAACTATTTCAGAGTGCCGTGTTTGGCGCACTGTATAAACCTGGTTGTCCAAAAATTCTTGGATAATAAAGGCAGTGCAGCGTACAGCGTATTGGACACCTGCCGAAAAATGTGCAAGCATTTCAGCCAATCTTTTAAGGCCCGGAAGCAGCTGAGGAGCCTGCTATATCAACGTAAAATGCCAGTGAAAGCACTCATCCAGGAGGTGGTAACACGTTGGAACTCAACCTTCTACATGCTTGAGCGTCTGTATGAGCAGTATACGGAACTCGATCAATATTTCCTTACAGTGGGTACAGAGGAGCTGAGGATGGGTGCGGCGCAATGGAACATAGCTCAAAGCCTGACACGCATGCTTCGTCCTTTTGAGTTCTTCACGCGTGCAGTCAGCAAGGAGGACTGTAATTTGGGAAAAGCTATCCCATTGTTGTACATGCTGGAGGACCAACTGAAGGAGGTGTGTTCTGTGTTTGAAAAAGATGTAAAAAACTAAGACTCTTTTCTTCTGGCTGAGAAATTATTAGAGCTCCTACAAGGTGATGAACGTCTTAAAAAGATCCACTCAGAAGAGCATTACATTTGTGCTACTATTCTGGATCCACGCTACAAAAAGGCGCTGGCAGGCCAAGCATTCTTTCCTTTTGGTGATGAACATGTTCCAAAGTACAAACATTGGCTAGCCTTGTCAGCCAAGAGGTTTGAAAGAGAACGGCTGGAAATTGAAGGAAATGGCAGTACATCAGCAGGCCATCCCCAGTCAAAACAATCCACTTCTGCACCTGTGGCTGTGGCACAAGTGACCTCTCAGCCGTTAAAGACACCGGCAACCGGATCATCTGCTTGAGACACAACAGAAACATTGGAGGCTGAAGAGGATTGGCTAGCTCTACGTGGGTTTGGTTCTCAAAAGGTCAGAGGCACAGCAAGAGCTAAGCAAAGTGGAGGAACCTTGGATGAGGAGGACCTTGAGTCGATGGTGAAGGACTATCTGAATGACTCAACAGAGGTCTATGTTAATTCTGACCCATTGGCGTATTGGCATGGGAAAAAAGAATTGTGGCCACAGCTCACCAACCTGGCTTTAAACTACTTGTCTTGCCCACTCGCAAGCGTGTCTTCTGAACGGGTTTTTAGTGCTACTGGTGGCATTGTAACTCCCAAACGGAGCCGCCTCTCGCCCAAAAATGTGGAGAGGTTAACAATGATCAAGATGAATCAGCACCTCATACCACCAGATTTCAGAGTATGAGAAAGCGTGCCGGATGAAGAGGAGGTGGCCAGCAACATAGATGAGGGAATTTCTACTCTGTCAGGTGACACTGAGCTCACCCTGCCTGAATTGCAGAGTATGATGACGAAGCCTTATTCTCATTCCTGGACCGTGATACCGAGCCCTGAAAATGAGACAACGAATCAATAACTTTCTTTTTCGTCCTTATTCACTTTTATTCCTGTGTGTCTGTCTTTCTTTGTTGTGCACAGTTAATATATTTCAAACTTTAATCAGATAATCACAAAAACAAGCCCATCAGCAGAACTGTCTTCACTGGTTTGCTAATTGATTTGAAGTTGCCGCAGTCTGCATTCCTCAGGTTCACAGGTTCAGAAGAACATGCTCCTCTATCCTCCTCCTCCAGACTCCTATTTCCATCAAACCAGAGGGCTGGTTTACGCCCAATGAAGAAAGACTCAGCACTTGTGGGGGTGTTGTTGTACCTCTTTGCAGGTGAGTTGACGGCTCTGGGACCATTGTTGGGAAGCTCTAATACCGGATAAAAGTGGTTTGGACCAAATCCCAGGCGGAAATGTTTTTGTGTTTTTGATGACTTGCTTGCCTTTGAGGTGCTCTTAGGGGGGGTTCCGTCTGTTTGTGGGTGAGTTTCGTGGTCTGGGAGCACTGCTGGGACACTCTAATCTTGATTGCATTAGCTTTTCAGGAAATCCGTGGTGGCAACCCCGACTTATGGCCTAGCCACGCAGCGCGTTTGGACCGAAGGCCGAGAAATATTGCAAGTATGAGATTTTGCTTTTGGCCTGTTTGGGGGTGTTATGCTTCTTGGCGGGTGGGTTGGCGGGTCTTGGGGCATTCCTGGGAAGGTCTAATACCGGGTAGAAGTGGTTGGGACAAAATCCAGGCCGATTTTTTTGGGGCTATTTCTGACATTTTGCTCAATGTAGCATTTTCGGGGGCCTGTTTGGGGGGCTTCCTGGTGTTTGTGGGTGGGTTTCGGGGTCTGGGCGCACTGCTGGCTATATATACTTTACTTTGCAAGAGGTTTGAAGCAAATCCATGGTGGCAGAGGGGAGTTAGGGCCTAGCTGCAGAGCGCGCGCGGAGTGATTTGGGAAATTTGGGAAAAACTGACAAAGTCCCCATTTTTGTACTTTTGCTCTTTGGCTGTTTGGGGGTCTTCTACTCGTTTTCTCCTGGGTTGACGGCTCTGGGGCCATTGCTGGGAAGCTGTAATACCGGATAAAAGTGGTTTGGACCAAATCCCAGGCGGAATTTTTTTTGTGTTTTTGATGACTTGCTTGCCTTTGAGGTGCTTTTAGGGGGGGTTCCGTCTGTTTGTGGGTGAGTTTCGTGGTCTGGGAGCACTGCTGGGGACACTCTAATCTTGATTGCATTTGCTTTTCAGGAAATCCGTGGTGGCAACCCCGACTTATGGCCTAGCTACGCAGCGCGTTTGGACCGAAGGCCGAGAAATATTGCAAGTATGAGATTTTGCTTTTGGCCTGTTTGGGGGTGTTATGCTTCTTGGCGGGTGGGTTGGCGGCGGGTCTTCGGGCATTCCTGGGAAGGTCTAATACCGGGTAGAAGTGGTTGGGACAAAATCCTCGCGGAAAAGCCTTTTGGCACTTTTTGTAACTTAGGGTTCGTTAGGGTTAGCCCTAGCAGCAGGATTGCATGTGTTTCGGGGTGTTCTAGATTTTTGCAACTGAGTTCTGGGGTCTTCGAGCACTCATGAGAATGTGTAATTTTGGTTGCAAGTCATTTGAAGAAAATCCATGGTGGGAAAGGGGGGATTTGGCATAGTTAAAGAAAGCCTTTGCCACTATTCTTAACTTAGGGTTCGTTAGGGTTAGCAGTATTTCTATTGCATGTGTTTGGGTGGGGGGGTTTTCGAGTCTTGGAGCGATGCTGGCTATGGATACCTTTGCTTGGTTGCTTGCAAGTGGTTGGAATGCAATCCACGGTGGGTAAGGGGGTACTTGGGCCTACTTTTACTTTCAAAGTACGTTTTGTCACCAGATTTCTGCTAGGCATCGTTTTTTGAGATTTGATTGGGGGTCTTCTACATTTTTGCGACTGGCTTTAGTAAGGGTCTGGGACCGTGGGAGCACTGCTGGGAAGATCTAATTTTGTTCTAAAACACAGTTTACAGTACACCTAGCTTGAGGGGAAAGATCCGCTACATTAATTTGCCCCTACTTATTTATCCTTCAAAAGGTGACTCAGACAGAGTACGCACTTTCCAAAATATTGTACTGTCTACTAGGAAAATCAAAGTGTGACTTTTTGCACTCCACACAGCCTACATACCTTATATTTATTTATCAGTGGCGTTGTAATATTATATCACTTCCTGTTTTTCGTTGAATAATTACAGGCCGGGTTTCAGTCTCTGCAATGGGGAAAAAAGGATGGAGTCAGGCTTCACATTAGCGACCCACAATTCAGCATCAGGCAGGCAGTGGACAGGGTGTCTTCTGGTCACCAACATTGATGGACGAAGCGTCAGCTGCAATGGAGGAGTGCCGCTAATGAGAGGAATTTTTTTCTGAATGCAACTTACTTACCAAATTCAACAGGACAACTACAACTTCATACAGATACAGTATCCTTAGTGTTTTTCTCTGACTGTGACTGCATTTCTTGGATCTCTCTCTGCTTCTAAATTGATCCCTTAGCACATCACTTAGTCCACTCCACTATCACATCTGCACCACACATAGTCATTTGTAAGTGCTCCTACGTAATTCGTAAGTCGCAGCACGCCCCAGCCCGTAGAGGACTGGGATGGCCCCAATGATGAAGCATGTCACCAAGGGGCAACCCTGGTGAGTGAGGGGACACCTAAAAAAAAACAATTTCTCCTTTTCTATCTACTATACCTTCGAGACCAACCCCATTGAGTGTTGTGAATGGATTTATAGTGACCAGCAAGGCTCTCAGGTATCTGGCTACAGAGACCTTATGTTGAATATAGTTATCAATATTTCCACACACGCCCTGTACTGTCGCATTCTTTCTTCCACAGTTGTCGAAAGTACTATTTAATTTTCACTGACATGCATGCAGTAGTGCATGCACTTTCAAAGATTGATGGATAGGTTTGTACCCAAAGATTTGTTTATGTTCAATTGCTTGTCCATGCTGTGCTTTTTTTACAGGGTGTCTTCTGGTGACCAACATCGATGGACGAAGCGTCGGCTGCAATGGAGGAGTGCCGCTAATAAGAGGATTTTTTTTCTGCAGGCAGCTTACTTACCACTTTCAACAGGACAACTACAACAACATACAGATACAGTATCCCTTGCCTTTTTCTCTGACTGTGACTGCATTTCTTGGATCTCTCTCTGCTTCTAAATTGATCCCTTAACACATCACTTAGTCCACTCCACTATCACATCTGCACCACACATAGTCATTTGTAAGTGCTCCTACGTAATTCGCAAGTCGCAGCACGCCCCAGCCCGTAGAGGACTGGGATGGCCCCAATGATGAAGCATGTCACCAAGGGGCAACCCTGGTGAGTGAGGGGACACCTAGAAAAAGAGCAATTTCTCCATTTCTATCTACTATACCTTCCAGACCAACCCCATTGAGTGTTGTGAATGGATTTATAGTGACCAGCAAGGCTCTCAGGTATCTGGCAACAGAGACCTTATGTTGAATATAGTTATCAATAATTTCACACACGCCCTGTACTGTCGCATTCTTTCTTCCACAGTTGTCAAAAGTACTACTTACTTTTCACTGACATGCATGCAGTAGTGCATGCACTTTCAAAGATTGATGGATAGGTTTGTACCCAAAGATTTGTTTATGTTCACAATTGTTTGTCCATGCTGTGCTATTTTTTCTTGTCTCCCAAAACCTTTCCCAAAAACCCCCGTACCCATCCATTTTTCAAACCCTAACCCTCTTCCCCCGGGCTGTGTGGTTTTGATTGATGTGTGACTAAATTACAGCAATAAATCCACACACTTGCTGGGGAGGATAAGGTGATAGCAACAGGCTGGTGAAGAAATCCGAGGATATATTCTTACTCTGCTTGACAAAGACCCATGGCTAATGTCAAAGAACTTCAACCGAATTAGTTATACTTTAACATTTGTTAGGCTACAGTGTGGCACTGTTCTAGTGTACTTCTGTCACCTGCTAAATTCTCTATTGTACAGTTGTATTGCTCAGGAGGACAAACCAGATTTCATTTTCTTTTTTTTCATAGGCATGCAACTGCCACTGTGTCACACCACTAGTACCACCGCTATGAGGAAATTTTATCCGCCCAGGATTGCCAACCTTATTTGCTGTTTCCCGTGGAGCCAGCCATGGGCCTAGCCCTACTTGCAAACAGAAATTACAGGTAAGATAGGCGTTTGGTTGGAGGTAGTATAATGGAGTATTAGGAGAGACGATAGATTGGATTGACGGTAGTACTACTAAAGTCCTAGGACTATTCAGGAAAACAAACTTACTGTTAAACCCCCACCCACCAGACTCAAAAGCAGTAAAAAACAGGTATGGTCAGATAAAGTTTCAAAAAGTATATTTTTATAGCCCTAACAAAAGAATCTCCCGCAAGACCCTCCCTAACCCCAACGATTGTCCTTCAAAAGTCCCCAAAAATCCCAACTCCCAATTCCCACCCCCCAAAAGTCTCTAAAAAAGGGGCAAGGGACACTATGGCAGGGTGCTGTTGGAATTAGCAGCCAGGGCATCATGCTCCTTGCGGAGGGTGGCAAGTTCGAAGCGGAGGCCCTCCACCACGTTCTTATAGTTATGGACCTCCTGCTCCAGGTAGGACAGTCTGAGGGAT
The DNA here is from genome assembly GCF_964263255.1 of Lissotriton vulgaris. Classification (NCBI taxonomy): domain Eukaryota; kingdom Metazoa; phylum Chordata; class Amphibia; order Caudata; family Salamandridae; genus Lissotriton; species Lissotriton vulgaris. The sequence goes on along the minus strand of NC_141691.1, from coordinate 2,002,695,405 downwards.
AAGCGGCGCCGGTGTGCCTTGCAAATCCTGTGAGGGGCAGCTGCTTTCTTTGCTGCTGGGCGGTGGCGTTTGGCTTTGGTAGCCCGGCTCCGTACCGCTGGAGCACTGCGCTGGCTGGCAGCCCGCACGGAGGAGGATGCAGCTGTCCCAGTGGACGTTGTTGTTGTACCAGACTGCGTCTCCTCCTCCTCCAGGGCCACCAGCCGCCGATATTCAGCGACAGTGGCATCCAGCCTCCGTTGCCGGGCCATTCGAGCCAGCTCCTTCCTCCTTGATGGTGTCTTGGATTTGGAAGGAGCAACTACATGAAAAAAGAAAGACATAGTCTGTAACCAATGCTCCTTAAGATTAACACAAAATGATTGAGCAGAAAGTTGTCACAGTACAAGTAGCAAATTGAAAGCACAGTACATAACTATTGAGGACAGTATCTATGTAACCTCCGACTTCTTCATCCTTGCTCTAACATTAGTGGGAGTTTCAGGAACAAATTCTACAAGCACTATGGACTTCCATTACAGTTGACTATGACAGTACACCACTCTTATTCTTCTTCTCTCTTGTTTAGGAAAATTGGTACGTTATCTTATGCAAGCCGGCATAATGCCAGCGCAGTGAACTTGCACCCGAGAAAAACAGACGCACACCATGGTGAGTGAGACAGACTTGCGTTACTGTACCGGTCCAGTACATGCAGGTGGTGAAGCTCTTACTTTTCTATTACGGGTGGCACTGAGAATACTCTGTTAAAAGGGCTACTGCTTAATTAATTTAGCTTTCACCCTACAGTGCAAATGAGTATTAGAAAAGGAAAATGAAGAAGCTAAATTATCTGATTATCTATCACTTCACATGGGATGTATTTGATGACATATGGGATGACTTTAGGTGCTTTGCTTATTATTGAGTGAACAGTGATACCCCCACACATGAATGACGTACTACTACTAAACTAAAGTTATTAAGGAAGGTAGGGAGTGTCCACCGTAATAACCGGATATATGCTGTGCTTGCAGTTGCAATACAAACTACTGCTACTATTCATGGTAGTATTTGGACAACGTTACAACTTCTTTTCCTTGCCTTTCCTACACTGGAACGGACGTGCGGGTGCGGTGTTACATGCTCTTCAAAGTAACACTTAGTTCATCCAGTGACCGTCTACTCTCTCTAGATACACATATGCTATCTAAGAGTCAGATAGTACCATGAATGATCCAGGCATCCATCCATTCAAAGTATATTGCACACATACAGTTTCTGTCTCACCCACCCAGGCTGTTCTCCTTCCACCCATCCTTGCTTCATCATTCACCCAGCCATGCACCATACCATTTTCTTACCTTCCCAGCCACCTCGGGGATCAAGCAAACACATATCATTCTTCTTTGCCAGTCATCATTACATTTCTCGTGCTTCCACACTTACTTACACCCTTCTTTCGCTTTTCGTTCATCCCATCCATCAAGTTCACCTCAGATCTGATTGGGATTCTTTTCGCCAAAAACTTCACAGCTAAGTCGAAGTACATTTAGAGGAGGCTACTACCTGCTTTTTTTATAATACACCCGTGCAGAAAGCAGACTCTGCAGTCTTCAATCTCAATGACTAAGGAATGTATAGCTTACCTCTGCCCGCCACCACCGTGTGAACCCTCACAGGCATGTCCTTGTCCGGCACTTGCACCGCCTCCTCCCCAGAGTTGTCCTCCTCGTCCAATGCCACCACCACCTCCGCGCTGGCCCCGTCTCCAGATGTTCCACCTACAAAGTACATTTAATAATGTTAGAATACACCACTCACTACTATATAATATTTGGTCTAGGAGGAAGAAAGAAATGTGAAAAACACAGTGTACAATTTAATAATTTATGACTGTGTACTCTAGAGTAAAAATGTCCCTTTTTCCAGGGAAGGCTGTCGTCTTGCTGCACTTTTTGGCACAACTGATGAATGTTTGCTTTTTACTTTTTAACACGCACCACTTTTTCTCCTAACAGACAGAACCTTGACTTCTAAGAACACAAGCACGTTCAAACCAGGTGAGAGCTCGGCTCGACCACAAGAAATGTGTCCAATTAATCGTCAGCACTAAGCACTTTTCCATTTTCAGTTACACGTTCACTTTTATGACAAACTTGAATTTAATAAATGTGTTTACTTTTAATAAAGCTTTTAAACTTAAATAGACTCTGTGGTTTTTGGTCCTCCAGACTAGAGTGGATGAGCTAAAGGTTTTCGAATTTTTGCAAGCATGAGTCCGTGCCTCTGCCATCGGTGACTTTGGGAGCTAAATGACTCTGCCACACTATCTAGTCAGTAAGGAGATTGGGGGTTCAACTACAAAGTCTGTTATCACTGAGGTATGTGGAAAGTCTAACAGTTACAGCACCTATTATAATTGATAAGCTAAGCGATGCATTATTTAGTGTCCATAGTTCTGTTTGTGTAGATTTGTCCCTGCAACAGTAGTAGAATGGATTGTCCTCCTATCCAAACCAAAAGTAAAGTAGTGTCTTATTCTTTCTTGGTGGTGGTCATTCACCTTTTTATTGTTGGCAATGGTCAAAGCATAAACATTTAGAATACTTGAAAAGACATTATGGACAATCCCAGAGGACTGCACTCAGTGCATAGAGCTATTGCTGACTAGAATGGGAGTCCAATGGAAATGCGAAATGTGCAATCTTAGTTAGCTACACAGACAGACTAATAAGAATAATCTAGTAATACCACACGGAGTCATAGTCGAGGCAGGATAAGAATTTAGATCCTGTCTACAAGAAGATCAAAGACGATTTAGAAAAAATCGAATGATGAACGCTAGGAAAAAATAAGTACTCTATATTAAAATTAAAACTTACTGGGCCAGCAAAGGAGCCCTCAACTGCCCGGTCCTGGCCTGCATCGTCAACAGCACCCTCCTCCTCCTCCTCCTGTGTCCTCCTCTTGCCCCTGGGGGAAGCTGATGTACAACATGAAAGAAAGAAAAACAGAAAACTTGGATGATATTTCTCAACTAAATCAAACATTTCAAAAGAACTAACAAAGTAACAAAATATTTTTGCGAAATAGCAAATAGGGAACGACTCCACGGGATATATTATTGACCAATCTCATGTGGTCAACTACGTCATTACTTTAGTATTGCTTGATTTGCGGACCGTCAAATTGGAAACTACCCTATGTAACTCACTAAACAAAGTACTAAAAAGGTTTCCCTAGGATTGGCAGGCAGCAGTCCGCAGCACGCAAAGTGACAGCCAAAGTCCATCGTGATTGAAGATCAGCGACAACACTAAAGTTTCCTACTACATTAACCAGTCATTAAAATACTCAAACTATTAATCCACCACCACTATTTCTTCTTATCGCCATGTGTACAAAGGAAGGACTGGATTTGAGTCTGTAGGGGCTGATTTAGAAGGCCCTTGCGGCTCTTTTGCTCCATTGTTGCGTGACTTTTGTGACGCAGCGACAGCACAAAAGAGGCGCAATGGTGCGGCGTATATTAACAACGTGACGCATATGGGAGATGCATCACGTTGTAAAGCCCTGCACCAATAGGGGGCGTTCCGGCGCAAGGGAGGGCGTTCCTGCGCAGGAACGCATCCTAAAAGTGGCTGAGGGAAATCTACAAGATTTCAATCAGTCACTTTGAGGACAATGATGCGTGACTCAAACCCTGCGCCTGCTTGAAGCAGACGTACGGCTTGACGCAGCATTGGGGAGATAGGGCACCCCAGAGCATTGATGGAGCTGCACCATCGTTGTGACGCAACTCCAGCAATGCGCCGCCTTTACGGCACAGATGCGTAGCGCTTTGGTGACGTTTTGGGCCCATGGCGCGCCGCATTGTAAATACGGCGCACCATGGGTGATGATGGCGTGAGGCACAATTACTGGCGCATCCCTGCAACTTTGCAGGGATGCGCCGGTAATTAAAAATCTGAACCTTAGTGTGTAGCATTATGCAGTTCTTTCAACTACACTCATACATAATTTCACAGGCCAATGAAATGAACACAAAATCTAAAACAAATAAGCATAGTAGCAACACTACTGAGAAGAAGGCGAGCAGTGTACCTGAAATGCACAGAAGATTTTGAAATAAAATTTACCTACAATGTAATGAGCAGCATTATTGCTCTTGATAAAAAACAAAAATTTGCAATATAATAACACAGCAGGAGAAAACATAGTAGTAAAGACATAGCTACTACTACTCACCAAGCCCGGGGATCTCAAGGCCAAGGAGGTCGAGCAGATCTCGCTCACGGGTCAGGACATCCGTCCAGCGGTGGGTGGCCTGGTTGTAGGTGCGCCAGACCCGAGAGTGGTGGTAAATGGCCTGGCACACCTTCTCCCACCGCTTCCGGCGCTCCCGGGCCCCGTACCCGGCACTGATCTTGCCGCCTCCCATGATGGTCCTGGGGAGGCGGCGCTGAACATAAAAAATGAGTTGGGCCACCTCCTCCGGGGTAAAGATCTCCCGTGGCATCACTAGCTCCCCCCTCAAACGCCCGCACGGGAGCCGGACACGGGGTGCGGGACCCTTCCCCTTCTCGGGATGCTTCCCGGCTCCCTTCACCATGGTCTGGGCGGAAAGGAATAAAGAAAATAGAATAGGGAAGAGAAGAAAAGAAAAGAGTTTACAAAAGTAGTGTAAAATTAACCAAAAGTAGCAGTAAACACAAAAATATAGGGCTAGAAAAATAGAGGGATAGATAATAAGTAAAATAGATCAAAAAAAACTTCAAACAAGCAAAGGATGGCAGAGATTGACAGAGGATACAAAGACCATGCCCAGAACCATAGCAATGAATGAGAAACAAGATGGCCGCGCCCGTTCACGACCGCGCGGGTAAGTTCGCGCGAGATTTTCCTTGCGAACACGCGCGAAACTGTACTGGCAAGCCGCGGACTTTGCGAGATTACACTTCGCGCCCGGAAACGGAAATACGTCAGGCAAACAAGATGGCTGCGCCCTTGAACGACCGCGAGGGTAACTTCGCGCCTTGCGCTACGAGCGGCTCGCAAAAACGCACAAAACCTTGCCAACTAACACGCCGCAAAAAAAACAAATTGCATATTCGCACGAATTTGAGGCTTCTGAATCCGATCTCGCGCGTGTTCGCGCCCCGCAAACCCCGCAAAATTGCAGAAAAACGAATTTTTCAAAACTGAAAGCACTCGGCAGGGGCAAGAGTTCAAACTCATCATTAGTAACAATTCCCGGTAGTGCTTCCTGACTGGGGCCCCTCCAGAATTCAGTTGCTAGTTGCAACAATTGTATGACCCTGCTCTGACCCTCACAGCAGGCTCATAGAATAGCTACAAGTATGCCACAAAGTTCATGGGGAAAAAAAACGCACTGCAACAGAAAGCAAAATTACAGATAAGGAAGCAGGTGCCAGACTGGAATTTTAAAACAGTGACACATTAATAAACTAACCCCAAATTAATTCATCTCAGTTGAAGCAGGGCTGGTGTGCTTGCTTTTCCCCCCCATAATCTACAGTAATGATGAACCAGAGGGTGGCATTGATGTAACAGAGGGTTGCAGTGGTGAAACAGAGGGTGCTGGGAACCTGTGATGATGAACCAGACGTAGAAACAACATAATTCGCGACCGTTGCGCGCCGAAATGTAAGTTCGCAATTGCGAACTGGTACGAAACCCTCGCGAACTGGCAGAAATCCTTGCGAACACAACAACAACAAAAAATTCGCAAGAATTCGCGGATTTTGCGGATTGCGAGTTCGCAAATCCGCAAAATTTGCGAACGCGAGATTCGCAAAATTCGCCCATACTTAAGCCTGACACTTTCTACACATTCTCAAGTTTGCAAATCTCACTTCTGTTGGAATGTATTTAATTTACGTACCAATGTTTGGAAGGTTTTTGGCAATTTTGTTTCAGCTTTTGAACTCCGCTGGCAAAATGGTGTTCCTCTAGGACCCTGGCATAATATATAAATTAATAGCATTGTTATTCACAAAGCCAATAGCTTACACCAGTGGTTCCCAAACTTTTTTGACCCGTGGCTCCCTTGACCTAATTGGCAGTTGGCCGTGGCTCCCCACCATTTTTTTTTACCGGTGGGCGGATACATGCCCGACCGCGGGAGTACTTCCTGCTGTCTTCCTTAAATTAATTGGGATGCAATAAAGGTATTATAATTGTAAAGGCTGTTTCTCCCAAACGACTGGTGCCGGGGAGTGATATGGGACCTGCAGCTGAGGCCAATGGGATGATTTTCATATGGGAAGATGACCTATCAATTTTATTCAGATAAGTTAGACATGGACAGTCTCGGTTCTGTACATGTCTAGTTGAAGAACCTATCGATGATGCAAGCCCCAGCCCTGGTGCCCTGTTCTCCATTGACAAAGCCCCATCCTCTCTGATTACCAACCACTCTCCTGGCCCAACCATAGCAAAATACACCTTGGTCTGGAGGTAAACTCACTGGCGTAACGAAAAGTGAGGGGGCCTCCCTGCACAGTACTTAGGGGGGTCCCCTCCGGGCTGAATCAGGAGCTCTCCAGGTCAGAGTTCAGTGCCGAGGGGGCCCCTTGGAGCTACGGGCCCCCCCGCACCGCGTGGGCTGCGGGGGCCTGTGTTACGCCCCTGGGTAAACTCAATGATTAGCCCAAGCTAATGTACATTTCATCACTGTATCCCACGGCCTGACATCTGCAGCGGTACCAGGTGGGCCCATGCCAGCTCCAATGATTAAACAAAGCGCTGCACGTGCACCCACGCCTTTACAGAGCGGACAAAGAGAACATCTGTGGGAGCCGAGAGGTGGGCAGTGTAACATCTGGGTGCTGACGGGGGGACGCGTGGCAGCCACCCTGTCTAAGCATGCCTGGCGCGAGGGCAGGAGGGGAGCCAAGTGTGTGCCAAAGCAGGGGCAGCTGCAGAAGATAAGGACAGTCAACGCAAGCCTGGAGTCTGAGCACCAGCCATGGTCCCCATGGACCCACGGCAGACACCAGCTCACTTCACAACTCGCAGAACCCTCCAAATGTAATATTTATTTCAAGATCATTTCATGTCTAACAATGTTTTTTAATGTTCTGTTGCTAATAACCCAAGGCTGTACAAACATCCATTTGCTCGGCAACACATCTTTTTGTTTTAGTTTCACTCAAAGGCATCTTTCCGTGCCCCTCTGCAAACCCTTATATTGCCTGAAAGCGGAAGTAAACTGCATTTTCTTTGCCGACAGTAAACACCCATATTTTTAGTTGGAAATAGCTTGCTAGAAAACCAAGCAAAAATAAATCTTAACATTTCCAATTCTAACTTATCTGGAAAGGTTTGCTGGAAATGAAAGACACTCGGGGTGCACCGTACCCCACACTTCACAGGGGGAGGGATGGAACATTTCTCAGGGAGATTCCACCCAGGAATTCGTGTTGGGCACTGAATGCCCATGATCAAAAAACCCACAAACATACAGGGACACATTAACAAGAAAGTGCGCATCGAGGGCGCAGCACTACAAGCCCTTACTTACCGATTTCCTTGTGAAGAGGGTCCCACGAGGCATGGCACAACACGGCAGGCAGCAACAAGGGGCCTCAAACGCTCTGAGCTGCGTATGCCAGTAATGTGGAGACTACGCATCTAAAAGGATGTACGACGCATACTACACACATATGTGTATGGCGGCAGTGCGCTAATGGGCCAAACCATTTTGGAGGTGGCATTTCAAACCACCCCCGCATGTTGCGCTGCGGCTGCAATTTCCTGCATTGTGTGCGGCAGCGCGGCGCCCCTGCCATCTCATCACGGCGCACCGGGGTGCTGCGGCACACAGTTTGGGAACCACTGGCTTACACTTTCCTAATACGAGTCCTATTGACTATGGCAATACTTGTTGGTAGCAAGCAAGGACAGTGCTGATTTGGTGCTGAGTGATGATGTGGTTGGGTTGAGTGATGTGGTGGTGTATTAGAGTGATGTAGTGGTGTCCCAGAGTGATGTGGTGGTGTCCTATCACTAGTGATGTGGTGGTGTCCCCGAGTGATGTGGTGGTGTCCCCGAGTGATGTGGTGGTGTCCCAGAGTTATGTGGTGGTGTCCTATCACTAGTGATGTGGTGGTGTCCCCGAGTGATGTGGTGGTGTCCCCGAGTGATGTGGTGGTGTCCCTGAGTGGTGTTGTGGTGTCCCCTTGTGATGTGGTGGTGTCCCTGAGTGATGTGGTGGTGACCCTGAATGATGTGGTGGTGTCTCTGAGTGATGTGGTGGTGCCCCTGAGTGATGTGATGGTGTTCCTGAGTGATGTGGTGGTGTTCCTGAGTGATGTGGTGGTGTCCCAGAGTGATGTGGTGGTGTCCCCGAGTGATGTGGTAGTGTCCCTGAGTGATGTGGTGGTGCCGCCGAGTGATGTGGTGGTGCCCCCCGAGTGATGTGGTGGTGTCCCGAGTGATGTGGAGTGATGTTGTGGTGTCCCCGAGTGATGTGGTGGTGTCCCAGAGTGATGTGGTGGTGTCCCTGAGTGATGTGGTGGTGTCCCCGAGTGATGTGGAGGTGTCCCCGAGTGATGTGGTGGTGTCCCTGAGTGATGTGGTGGTGCCCCTGAGTGATGTGGTGGTGTCCCTGAGTGATGTGGTGGTGTCCCAGGGTGGAGCCCTGAGTGATGTGGTGGTGCCCCTGAGTAATGTGGCAGTGTCCCAGAGTGATGTGGTGGTGTCCCCGCGTGATGTGGTGGTGTCCCTGAGTGATGTGGTGGTGTCCCTGAGTGATGTGGTGGTGTCCCTGAGTGAAGTGGCGGTGTCCCCGAGTGATGTGGTGGTGTCCCTGAGTGATGTGGTGGTGCCCCTGAGTGATGTGGTGGTGCCCCTGAGTGATTTGGTGGTGTCCCAGGGTGGAGCCCTGAGTGATGTGGTGGTGCCCCTGAGTAATGTGGTGGTGTCCCAGAGTGATGTGGTGGTGTCCCCGAGTGATGTGGTGGTGTCCCCGAGTGATGTGGTGGTGTCCCCGAGTGATGTGGTGGTGCCCCTGAGTGATGTGGTGGTGTCCCAGGGTGGAGCCCTGAGTGATGTGGTGGTGCCCCTGAGTGATGTGGTGGTGTCCCAGAGTGATGTGGTGGTGTCCCTGAGTGATGTGGTGGTGCCCCTGAGTGGTGCTCCTGAGTGATGTGGTGGTGCCCCTGAGTGATGTGGTGGTGTCCCTGAGTGATGTGGTGGTGTCCCAGAGTGATGTGGTGGTATCCCAGAGTGATGTGGTGGTGTCCCCGAGTGATGTGGTGGTGTCCCCGAGTGATGTGGTGGTGTCCCCGAGTGATGTGCTGATGAAAAAGGTTGCTTTCATACTTAATAAATGAATGAGGGTCCACAGCTTTCTGTCTCTTTTAAGCAGCAAAAAAAAGTGATATCTGTTAAAGGGGGCTGATTTATAAAAGGGGGTTATGGAATTAAAACTTAAAAATTAGTTTCAGGATGCATAATCTCCGCTGTTCTGATATGTCTTGAATGCATACAGTTGCTGCGTGCCCAAGTATTACGACCTCTGCAAATAATCTAATACGTCCGGGCAGCCTGGTAGCATTCCAGCCTGTGGGAAGAAAAAGTGCTGCAAGCAAAGCGCCTACAACATGGCAAATAAGACACATTGGATTTGAAAGTGTGAATTAGTTGGGGCTTTAAGGATTTGGGCCTGGGGAAACGAAAACATGAAAAGGAGGAAAGCAGACAGCTAGTTAGGGGCCTGGTGGAGCTGTTGGACAGAACTGAACGTTGCCAAGGAAGAGACAGGCTGGATCATGAAAGATCGTGTCTGCCAGCAGCTGCAAGAGTACACTTTTACCCTTGCTGCTCAGAGCTAGAAAGGGAGAAAAGGAAGTTCGGCGAGTCGCGTGCCTTTCTTTTTTTCTGCGTGACTTGGCCAACTGAGTTTTTTCAATATTATATGTTTTTTTTAAGCAACGTGGCACGCTGGCAGAAGAAAAGAAAGGTGCGGACACCATTGTTGAAGATGAAGTGCCGCGTGCTGCGCTGCTTAAAAAAACAAGTGCTTGTGTTTTTAGCTGATCCTCGTTAGTTTGCAAGCAATTAACGAGAATCAGCTGAAAACAGAAACGTTATTTAAAGAAAGACACAAGTTTTCCCCGCCATGTAGAGTTTTTATATTGGGCGCTGCATACTTTACCCGCGTCTTGGGGAAGTTCACAGATCCTTCCTCCTTTTGCTCCTCCCCCTCATCCATGGGCAAGCTGCGGGCCTCAAAGTGACGAAGGCGGGTGTTGGGCAGGAGCACTGTGTGCAACGGGAGTTGAGGTAGTAACTTTGTGTGCTGCAGCCTGCTGAGGTAGAGGTTGTGAGGGCTGCCCAATTATTGAAAAAGACCCCAAAAAAACGCACACACTATAAAGATTACACTGCGTCCAGTGAAGAAAAAAAACAAGGGACACGAAAGGCATTGTTAGAGGAAGGATGGGTATGGGAGGGGGAACAATGGCACCCGCAGATTTCTTGAACGTGAGGCGTACATGCAGCAGGGGAACGGGGGAAGCATATTTAAGTGAAAGCGCGGCATGGGGAGCCATAAAAATACTTTAAGGTAAATACGGCGAGCCGCATATAAACAAAGCTGCGCTCGCCATGAAACTGAAAGTACAGGTTAAAAAAATATAGGCATTTGACACCGTAATTGATGAGTGAAGGAGACAGCTCGCTGGAGGTAGGTGAGACAGACAAGACCGAGAGGTGGGCATTAGTGAAGGAGACAGCTCGAGCAAACTTTCCCGGGGAGCGGCAGCGGCTGGTCTTATCATAAGGAGGATTAAAAAACAAGCTCTTGGCATTGCTGTGGTGGGGGGAAGCAGGAGCGCATTCCTTTGAAGTCTGATAGGGGGGAGGAGCGGGGGAGCGGCAGCCTTAAAAGTCTGATGCGAGGCACAGACAAATGGTGGTTTGTGACGTGGCTGGTTTGCGCACGTGCATACATCACATGAACTGTGGCTAATCCGCCGTTTTGGCAGACTTTTCAAACCGCTTACTAGAAATCTCGACAAACAAGCATTGCTAAAGCAATGCTTTAGGTCGAGACCTAAAAAGGAGCACACAGCTGCACGACCTTGGATGTATCATTAGTCCAGATGGCATGGTGCAGGAGGATACTTCTCATCCCCATGCATGGTGTAAATCACAGAGAACTGTCAATTAATATGTGTGTACTCTAACAGTCTCTAAAATTAACCAGTAAACTACTCATCTAACTAGCACACTTGAGCTTGGATGAAAAGAAAAACGTGAAAGCACATTGCGAGAAACATTTATTTAATAGTGGAAGGCATTTGAGGCCTACTCTCATTCTAGCTAACTCAAACAAATACATTGTGTTAAACGCAAATATAGTGTGAACGAATGATTATGCTTTGATTATACACATTTCAGGTTTTTATACATATACACAGCCAATGGATTAAAAGAAAGTTAGTCTAGATTATAATGTATACAACTCTGTTGCTCCAGGTGCTCTGAAATTTAATAGCACCGTTGGAGCAGAGCTTTGGGCACCGGCACTAGTGGTTTTTACATATTAAGCAAAGGGTAAGCTGCAAGAAATGAACAAGGGTTGGCCATTCGGTTCAAAATGCGACTTTTTTTGACTGGACAAGGTAGATTTTTGGTGCAAATGAAGAAGGAAGTATTTTAACGATTTGCATTTTACGATTTGCATTTCTCCTTTCCCTCAAACACAGTAGAAGCTGTAAAGGTCGGTAATGTTTGGAGAGAGATTGACTTGTTGAGGTGCAGTCTGTTATTTGTGATTCGCATGTCTTACATTCAGAGGGTGAGAAATGACATGTATGTGTCAAAGGTGTAGGTGGGGAGACACAGTGTTGTACGTAGGACTAGTCACTGGCCTCTTTATGGATGGTTTCAGTTCCACAGGTAAGCTGGACCGCCTGTTCTTCTTATACCACAGTTTTGTGGCATTGGGGACTCCATGTTGGATGAGGAGTGGTCCTCGAGCCATACTCCCGTCATGCAATGCGGGCCAGTGCTCTTCAGCTGTAATGAGGCCTGCATTGTCAACATGGCGGTTGATCTAGGGTTTTGGAACTTGCAAGACAGGCCAGGAAGGGTGCGAGTTTGGGGAGGCTGGGAGCAAGGAGTGCAATGGCTACTGATGAGAGAATCTGCATTTACTCTCTTTTTGTGGATTGCCAAATATCCAGCAGCTAAGAGCTCATTATTTTTCTACAGAAAGATTATTCTTAAAGAGTGAATTATTAATCTTATCTGAAAAGATCTATCAGACGCGAAAGCTTAATTATGGATTATCACTCATTTTTTCCAGTTAGTACAATAAAACCTGGAGTGTTAAAGATGAATGCATTTGACAAGCAGTGCTGAGGGGGCAGTTCAACCGTGAACTATTCCAAGAATTCATTCTCGGGCACAGAGAGCCGCGCGCTCCCCCGGGGTGTTCTGAACTGCTGGGAGATTCTGCTGGCAAAGGGGACCGCATTTCAATTTGAAAAAGAATGAATTCGAACAAGTGCGTGGCTGCGTCCTTGCTTTTAGACTGTACTAGAGAGAACCTTAGCTGTCCGTCCAGCCTCGTTTAATAATAGAATGATCATAAACAAAATGTTTGCATTAACATGCACAGGGGGGTGATCATCAATCCCTCTTTTTTGTTTTTTCGTAGTTTTTATATTTTGTGAACTTGAGCCAAAGGTGTTGGAGCGCTTTACACGAGCACCAGTTGCGTTACACAAGGAAACATTGGGCCTCATTTATGAGGCCGTGCGTCACTTTTACGCTGCGTCACTTTTTGTGACGCACCAGCAGCGTAAAAAATGCGCCTTGTTGCACCATATTTACAAAGTGAAGCATCTAGGTAGATGCGTCACTTTGTAAACCCCTGCGCCACATTATACCTGCGCCAGGTATATTGTATGCAGTGGGGGTGTTTTGACGCAAGAAAGGGTCATGAAAGTGACGCAGTGAAATCTATAAGATTTCACTGCGCCACTTCTAGGACACAAATGCGTCAATTTCTTACGCCTGCCTCACAGCAGGCGTAAGACTGACGCAGGCCCTTTCACATGGGGCTTGCCCCATGTGAAAGGACGCATTGCTGGAGTTGCGTCACTTTTGTGACACGCTCCAGCAATGCTTCACTTTTGCGCCATACAGATACGTCAGAAATACTGACGTATCTGTAACTCCTTGCGCCATGACGCATCATTGGTGTCGCAAGGAGGGCGCAGTGAAAAGTGACGCATCGCTGTTTTCATGCAGCGATGCGTCACTTTTCATAAATGAGGCCCATTCATTTTAGTTTTTTGCTCTTCATCCGTTGGTCTAATCAAGTGTCATTCACATTCTCATTTGCTTCCAACCACACCAGGAGCTCATGGGTCGCCCTCTTTATTCAGTTGCTTTATTTCACATTGAATGAGCCACATTCAGCCAGCCATTCACCTAAAAAATACTGAGATTCAGTACCAAGGCTGGTAGCCCAAGCCCGAGCCAAACTCTGTATTTCCTATTTTTTCATCATTTTTTAATTGGAAGCACATCCCCTCCTATACATTACTTTCTAAATAATAGAAAAGAAAATTCTGTCTTTCCAATTCGGAGCTTATTGGCAGAAGAGTATTTTGGTCTCCTGAACAGTAAGAGTTCTGTTTATTTTCACAAGTTGCGGACACAATCTGCCCTCTCGCGGTTATTTAACTAACTGCAGGTTGCTGCGTTTTGTTATTAATCTGCTTTAGAGCGGAAGTTCATCGCAGATGTTGGAAAAGTTTTTATCCACATGTTAGGTCTGGAAAGTGAACTACTAACCCTCTGGAAAATTCTTTGCCGCCTGATGTGCCAACAGGCGTAGAGGCAAAGTGATTAAATGAGGGGACCCCCTCTCATGATAGCGCTGGTGCTATATATGAGCCAGCACTATCAGTATTACAGAAGGGGACGCACAAGCATTTGTAGTCCCTTCTGTAATATTGTTGTGCTCTGGGGGCATACAATGCAGATGCACACGCCCATCTTATTAAACGGCCCCGGTATTCTAAACTTGCATATTTGTAAGTGCTTTCATACAGAATGAGGAAGAAAAAGATTTGTAGAAATAAAATATTTCCCTAAGATCACACAATTTAAGGGAGGAAGCTGTGATTTATGCAGTTTTTCTGGTTTTAGTTTTTACAACTCAGCCACTAAATGGATATCTATTGGTCTCTATTTTTTTTGTTAATGCATTGTTTTCTCCTCTGTGTGCATTTTTCTGCACTTTTAATATAGAGCAAACTCGACCTGTAGGTATTGGAGCACATTACGCGAGCACCAGTTACACTTTAGAAAGTCACTTTCATTTTTACATGAGCACCAGTTACACTATAGAAAGTCAAATTCATTTTTTTATATAGGCACGGCAAGATTAAGTGATTTTACCCAGAATCACAGGATGTTAAGCAGACACCAAGAATGAAACCTGCCTTCCCTGTTTCGAACTCTGCTGCTTTGGCCGTAACACTACATCCTGGGTAGAGGGAGAGTGGCAGACAGAAGCCACTTGTAGGCTCGGCTTGTTATGAGCTTGAGGTTTCAACAGGACCTCGAGCTTTGCCAGAGCCTGGCTTGAGCTTTCAGTGGCTCGCCCATCGCTACTGGTCAGTATGAATGTGATGCGCTGGATGGACCAGGGGGTACCCCAAGATGCCCATTGTGTTTGTGTAATCAAACAAGGTGGGTTGCTCTTGTGCATATTCTTCACAGTGGCACAACTGAAAATGATAGGGCCGCCTGGAGAACGTTAAGAGTGGCCCTTGAGTCTCATATATCTCACAGTTATTCATTGACCATGGGTTGAATGACCATCCTGTAGAGTAGAGGGTCCACAAATGGGCAGCCGTCCCCCAACTCAGCGCTGCTTTGCTGCAGACTCTTCTTCCCTCTTTGTGTCCACCAGTGGCATCTTAAAGATTTTTTGGGCCCTGGGTGAGGCACATTTTGGCCCCTCTGTTCGTCACAACTGTTTATTTTTTAACCCATTTTCATCTATTGCAAGCCTTTGTGCTGTCATACAAATCTAAAACAAACATTGGCCTTTCAGAAATAGGGTCATTCATCAACAGAAATGACGGCATTCAGAAATGAAGGCATTCAAAAAACAGTAATAACTCTAAAAAAAAGTTTAAATTAGCACTTATAAAGTCATTTATTTTTTAGCCTAGAGCTAGATTTTTTCTTATCATGCACTGCTGTGCCTGGAATTCAGTGCCTAACTAGCTTGGTCCTCCATTTGTAGGAAAGACCCTGTAAGGGTCACATGGTGGATACTTAATGCTCTAGTGCATATTATTAACATCTTAGCTGCAAAAGACCCCCTACCCACACTCTGCATTGCTAATCCCTTTTTGAATGTTTGTACTAGTTCACACTTAATCAGTCATAACTTTATTTTCCCACAAAAGGGAGCCATGCCAAGTTTGTGTCCTGTATCCAACATCAAAATGGTTAGTAGGGTTCTCTGGAGGGAACTGTCAACATAGCCAAAATATAAGTACTTTTTGTGTTTTGGGGAAATATGGGAAAAAGCATACTGCAAGAAAGCCTGTTTTTTAAAAAAAAAAATGAGATCAGCAAAAGGTTTGATTTGCTCGGACCACCATCTCAGGAGCTTTCAGGAAGAAGCAAGGTTGTATCAAAAACATTTTAACACAGTTTTTGCATTTCTATAGAGGTAGTCCATTGTTAGACCTGGCACCCTTGGCGTGGGTCTCCCTTCCATTTTTTTTTGCTGTTGCCTCATGTGTTTTTGCTGGTGTTAGATGCGTTGGGCACTGTGCCACTGCTATTCAGTGCCACAGTGCAAGTGCTCCCTTTAGTAAATTGATGTATGGATTAGTGATTCCATGTTTGGCTATTTTGGTTTACTAGTCAGACCCTATTCTAGTGCACTGAGTATGCCAGGGCGTGTAACCCAAATGCTGCTGGTGAGCCTGCAGCACTGGTTGTGCCACCCACAGAAGCAGCCTTGTAAAATGTGTCTAAGGTCTGCCATTGCAGAGCCTGCGTGCAGTCTGGTACTGTCATGCTGACTGGGCAAGTGCACCCACTTGCCAATCCCTAAACCTTCCCTTTTCTTCATATCAGTCACCCCTATGGTAGGCTCAAGGGCAGGGTGCATTGTAAGTATAAGGTAGGACAAGCCCTGATGTGTGTGGCATGTCCTAATAGTGAATTACAGCCATTTTCGTTTTTCACTATTTCAAGGCTACCTGTTCTCCACAGGCCAGAATGGGCTGTTAGAATTGCTACATTTTATAATCCTAACAGGCTCAGAGAACATGGTAGAAATTCGAGTTTAGTATGCCTGAACTCAGAATAATAAAATACATCTTTTAGTAAAGTTTCTTTTAATATTCTGTGTTTGCAAATACCACGTTTAGAAAGTAGGTATTTGCTTGTCTAACCATTCAAGCCTGCCTCTGCTAGGTTGTGTATTCCTGCGTCTGGTTTCTGTGAGTGACGGGGCTGGGGAATTCCAGGAGACAGGCTGAGTCACACAGTGGTGAATAGAGAGATCTGCATCTTGATGGGAGGGAGGAGTGCACCTGAACTTTGAATAGGGCTGTGCCTGCCTTCCACAATGCTGGCTCCACCCCCTGTCGAGCGGCTGATGTCTGCCCTGCACACTGAAAGAAGAGAAGGAGTCCACTAAACAGAGTGCTCAAGGACTGTACTTGCCTTCCACAATGCTGGCTCCACCTCCTGTGGGGCGTCTGATGTGCATGCCCTGCACTGTGAAAGGAAAGGAGAAGACTGGTAAACAGAGTGCTTCAGAACTGGCTTGGACTGGGCAAAGGCCCCTCTCCCCTCAGAGAACAAAGGATTTCTGGGTATAAATATTGGGACTCTGATCCCATGAAATTAGATCACTTTTGGACTACAAGAAGAAACCTTTACTGAGGAGAGGAACCTGAAGAAACTGAGGAGAGATTATTCTCAAGCTGAAGTGCTGCTTGGGGGATTGGCCTGCAGTGGTTGCCTTACTGCTAAAAGAAGGAGAAAGGAACTTTGTAAACTTTGCTTTCAACTTGTGAAGGATCTCCAAGGCTTGGAAAAGAGCTTGCCTCCTGCTGAAGTCTCACCCCAGCTCCCCAGAGTTCTTTTGGAAGTGCCTGCTGCTGTTTTGGGCCTTCTGAGGAACTGTGTGTTGCAAGGAGCTGGAAGCGCGACTCAACTAGAAGAAGCGTGTCGCCGTCGCTGTGCCTGCCGTCGCAACTCCGGAAAAAGGAGGGTGTCGCCGCTGGAACTGTCGCACTGCACCGCATCGGAGAGAAGCGTGCCACAACGAAGAGGAAGCGTGTAGCCGTCTCTGCTGCTGCCGTCGCAACTCCGAAGAAGGAGGGTGTCTCCGCTGGAGCTGTCGCACTGCACCCCATCAGGAGAAGAATCTTGCAATGAGGTCGGAGCGTGTCGCCGTCGCTGTGTCTACCATCGCAACTCCGAAGGAGGGTGTTGCCGTTGGAACTGTCGCATTGCACCGCATCGACCAAGTGCACCTCGCATCCCCAAGAAGCGCACCACCGTCGGAGCTGCTGCCGTCGCATCTTGGATGTCGCCGCTGTAGTTGTCGCATCGAGCAGAAGCTTCACGCATCCTGGAGAAGAACGTCGCTGCTGGAGCTGTTGCCGTCGCATCGTAAGGGTGTCGCCGCTGCAGTCCACGCTTCAGATCTTCACGTCTTTACTTCTTTGCACCTGACTTTGCCAGATTTCCCATCGCTGCGACATTGCTTGTCGTGGAAGCGCAACGCAACTTAAGGTACATTGACGTAGAGTGTCGCCTTCTAAGAACTGAACTGAACTAAGCTTAAATCAACCATCCTAAAGTAATCATAGTGTGTATTTTTGTCGTTTATGGTCTTGTGGTAACTCTAAATAAAGTCTACTTATTTTTTATATAAAACCTGTGTGGTGTCCATTTGTAGTGTTGTTACTGTATGTGGTCACAACTGCTTAACTTACAACGCCTCTGAAATAACCCTTGACTGCTCGCGCCACGCAACCTAGAGGATGAGCAGGGGTTATTTTAGGTGTGTAATCCCCTTTCCCTGACTAGAGGAGAGGGTCACAGGTACCTACCTGTGCCAACTAGAGACCCCCAAATCTAACATCCCTTTTTCCCAATTTATGTGTTTTCAACCTATTTGCAGTTTGTGGTAGAAAAAGGTGTGAAACCCATGGGTGATATTTGAAAGCTATATATTTCTGAAAAGTAAATGCAATTCTAAATTCAGCAAGTGCCATTCATGTAGCTCTCTCAAGATTTCCCCCAAATAAATTGTTGAAATAAAAAAAGAAATATAAATTAGCTGTTGTTAAAAATGTTTTTTATCTGTAATATTTTGTCACGATGGCTGATTTATAAAAGCAAAATACAACATACCGTTACATCTGACAGACCCATCTGTTCACAGGGATAGAGATGTGTTTTAGGTTCTCCAAAACACACAATATCCACAGCTGACAACTGAGCTGCAGCTTTTAATGACTTTTTATTGTGTACAGACAAAATGTGTATGAAGGAACTCTATGCATTTCTGAAATGTGTACATGATACTGAGTTTACAAAACTCTGAAAATAGGGCTATTCATGCTACCAATAGACTCAGTGGGTATTTTGCAAAATGTCTTCTTTCTTGCACAATGGCTTATATTTGGAAGCCAAAATGCAGAGACATCCAATTGCTAATTACAATTTCTCTACTTTTCTTTGTTTCCACAAATCTTCCAATAAAAACGGTATCCATTTGTGTTGCTAGACATTGCCAATGTGATATAAAATGCCCCTAAATGCAACCTGAAAATATTAAATTCCCCAGGCAAAATACCAGGCTTTTTAAAAAAAAATATGGGTAGCAGCAGAATTGGAAGCCTAGCACAACCTCCACCCAGGAAAGCTTACCAGACCCAGATATTACCCAGGGTAATCCAGGGTGATCTGACTCGTGTGGATCCCACAAAGCGTTTTTTATCCAGAAGGCCTTGCAAAAATGAAACTTTGGCAAAAACACCAATTTTCTTCATGTTTCTGTGGCAGAATATTCCAGAAGCTGCAATGAGCCACAACATTCCTACCCCCAGAATTTCCACAATTCACCTAATTAAGATTGTGTCCAACTTGTGTCTCTGGGCCTAATGCCCACTGCACATACAGGCACATGCTTCAACCTTTTTTGCAAGCGCAAACGGTGCGATTCGCAAAAATCGTCCGTTTCCCCCTGCAAAATGGGCATCTGCGATGCATAAAACTGTAAAACTCTCACACAATTTAAGAAATCGCAATTTATTATGATTTCTTAAATTGCGATTGCATTTAAGGAATCACAAATTGCGATTCCTTAAATACAATGCATGATGAAATCGCAAATAGCGATTTCGCTAATAGGGGTCGCAAATTATCATCAATTTGAACTTGATGGTAATTTGCAAAAACTTTAAAAAATGCACTAAAGTGAATTTTTCAAAGTTGTAGGTTACACACAAACATGCCCTTGGGGCATGTGTGTGCGCAACATGTGTGCATGGATCAATTTCAGGGGTGCAACAGGCTGTCCTTTTGACACCATTGCACCCTTGAAATAGCATGCGCATTTTGGGTACTCGCAAATTGCGCATGCAATTTCCCATGCATTCCTTTGGGCCTTATGAATGGGAAGGCAATTTGCGAGTCGCAATTAAGGAATATTTGGGAATCGCTAATTTTATAGCGATTCCTACATGCATAGGCTTTTGCAATTCCTTAATTCCAATTCCTTAATAATCGCAAATAATGAATCGCAAAAGCCTACATTGATGCATGTGCCCCATGATGCTTTAAAACATGACATGAAGTGGAGACTGCCATGAATACTTCTCCTCCGCTGCAGGCTGCAGTAGGAGCGGAGCGATGTGGGCTTAAAACAAACCTGGGACTGTGAAAGAGCATTTTGCGTTTTAGAGATCGCATGCTGCTCTTCCACGTCTGGTTTACTCACCTTGTCCATTCTGGGTTGTTTGGGATCCTGCTGCGATAGGCGTTCTTTCGTCGATCTGGTGCAGCAGCTTTTTCCGGCTCCTGCTGTCATCCTCTTCGTCAGTGCCTCAATATCCTGTATTTGAAACTCCTGCAAAGACAAAGAAAAGAGAAAATCTCTAAAGCACCAAAATACATTTAAATGGCGGTAACACGCTTTCCAATGGCATGCTTATAAAATGCATAAATCACTTATCTGATTGTTGTCCTTTCGGTCTTGGAGATTTCGGGTTCTCTCTGTGCATGCTGAGTAAAGCTGTAAAATAAGATACAGCACATATATGGCCCACATGCATCATTGTTTCATTTTGCACTTCCTAATTTGCGATTTTTAGGGAATCGCAAATTAGGAAATGCAAAATGGGATGCATGTGCATTTTCTCAAAATATTTGAGAATCAGTAAAAATCGCAATTTTTACCGATTCTCAAATATTATGCGATTAGCAAAGTGCGAATTCGCTAAAATGCCCATAGGAATGAATGGGAATTGCGAATTCGCACTTTGCTAATCGCAAATCCTGATTGCATTTCAAGGGTGGAGAGGGGGGTTCAAATGACCCCCCCCTGCACCCATGAAATGTTGTTTTCGCATCATGTTGCACACACACATGTCCTAAGGACATGTGTGTCCGTAACATGAATGTGTAAAAAATGCTTTTGCAGCGTTTTTAACACTTTTTGCAAATTTACCGAGTGGTAAATTTGACACCCTAATTGCGAATTCGCAATTATAAAAGTAATCATGCATTGCTTTTAAAAAATCGCATTTTTAGAAATCGCAAAAATGTTCCGATTTCTAAAAATGCTTGATGCATTCCAAAAGCATTTTTGGAATCGCAAACGGACGATTTTAAGGAATCGCAACGTTTGCGACTCCAAAAATGCTTGATGCATGTGCCCCTTAGTGTTCCCTGAAATTAAGGAGACATACTTATAGCCTGCATATTTTTGCATGTTCTTTCTTTTTAAGTTTAAAGGGAACTATTCCTACTGGTAAATACTCCCATATCAGTTTGCTTATGGATATATGAATGTTTGGGCTACACTTAACTCTCTGCTACTTCTTAATAGCAGGTGAGTGTTTTGTTGTTACATGCATTTATAATTTCATAGCTGCGATACCAAAGCGGAAGTACAAAATAGGTCTCTGTTCTCTTTTCTCTTTCATATAGATTGCACCAATGTTCCAGTGTGGACTGGGATTGATTTATAGTGGAAGAGGGGAGTGAAGCAGGTAGTGAAATGCTTTACATCACAGATACAGGTACATAGCATTATAAAGCCTTGTAATAAAACTAGTACATACATTAATCATCCTTCTCTGCTCTTTACATACATGGCTGAGTTGAACTTTACCTGCTTCACTGGGTATGCCTTGGGACACTTCTCTTCCCTTGTTGCCCCTCTTCCCCCTTACACCAGTTTTGCTTTGATACTGTTGGGCATCCTCAGTGGGTAGGGGAAGTTGTGACCTTTCTTCTGAACTTGCATATAGTTCCTGTGGAAAAAAATCTGAAAGACAAATGATTTGGTTTGGTGATGTGTTTAACTGGGGATTTAAGGCCCTGGTTCGCTTTCCACCCAGCGGAAATTACCAAACCCAGACGTTTTTAAAAACTAGAAACCAAGAGGAGCTACAGATGCTGTGATTTGCATGGATCACGTGCAGTTTTCATACCCAAAAGACCTTGTAAAGTTTGGCTAGCAACACACATTTTGCTCACATTTCACAGATAGGAATATCTGTAATCTTGGGTATCCACATATTACCTACCACCTAGCATTTTCACAAATCTTCCAATCAAAATAGGAGCACACTTATGTGGGTGACCCAAGCACCCGTGACAGTAAAGGCCCATAAAATGCATCATGAACAGGTGACATGAACTCAAAATGGACACTTTTTTGCAATGTTGGCAGCTGTGGATTTTGGGCCAGAGATCGGCCACCACCCAATGTAACTTAGCAAACCCCATATTCATTTCTGAAAACTAGATACGTGGGGAGTCCATGGTGGCATGACTTGCATGGGTCTTGTGACATTTTCTTAAGCAGAAACCTTTGTAAACCTTAAACTATTGCTAAAAAGACACATTTTCCTCTGCGAAGGAAAGTTTCAGAATCTATGGAGATCCTCAACAATCCTACCACCTAGGATTCCCACACTTGTTCTGATAAAAACTCTACACCATCTGTGTGGCTGGGCCTAGTGCCCACCACAGGAAAGTCTCCACCCAGGGACCCTGGGAGTTTGAATATGAGGACTTCCATTATCCCTGGTTTGACCTCTTCCTTTCGTAGGCACTAGACCCAGCCACAGAAGCGGGTTCATGTTTCTCACTCAAGTGCTGCAACTCTCAGCCACGCGCCGCACTTACTCAGCCATGCTGTGTATTTTTTATTTTTTAATGTTTTAAATAAAATAACGTGGTCTTGGCCCTATGTAAGGGTGCCGAAGAGCTTTGCATTCTACCCCATTTGTCACAATTGTGAATACTGTTCAGTGATATTGTCATTCCCTATGTCCATTGTGTGTACTCTTCTATGCCCTTTACACCCCCCAAAAATCTTGGGGCATATTATCAAGGGGGTTTATCTCCGCTTTTTTGGCTTTAAAAGCCAAGAAAGCGGAGATAAAATTATCTCCCTATTACCTAGCTGTCGCTAACACCAGTTAGCGACAGCTAGTAGGAGATAGCGACCATATTGGGCCCCACTTTGCATGTCAGTGATATTTATCACTAATGACATGCAAAGTGGGCGTGCCAAGATGTTAGCGACTGAAAACAGTCGCTAACATTGCTATCTCCTATTACCAACTAAGCTAAGCACGAATATCTCCAAAAGCTAACACCTGCCCTGAGCAGTTCTTAGCCATGTTATCCAATGGGAGGTGGATAACCTGGCTAAGAGCATTAGCTCGGTAATGCATGAATATTGCTGTCTTTTCAGCGATATTCATTCATTTGCAGCGATTTTTATCGCATTTGCGATAAACCTTGGTAATACCAAGGTTTATTTGCGGTAAAAATCGCCGCAGCTCAGCGGTAAATTTTTGTCTCTAACCAAGCAATAGGGATAATTATCGCTATTGCTTGGTAATATGCCCCCTTAATTCTCTAATATGGACAATTCTACGTTTGTTTGTTTTTTTAATCCCAATCCAACCTGTTATAAAAGTGTGGCAATCCCAAAGTTTGAAGAATATCGCCTTGCTCTCCAAAGCGGTAAAATTAATTACCTAGATTTTCCCTCCCCATCGCCCTATGAGAAAACATTACGCTGAGAAAAGGAAAGGATGAGATCCAAGGATGTGTCTAACAGGGCAACAGTGACCTCTGCTGGTGGAATGAAGGAGGATTAACTGTCAGTCAATTTTGAACACCGGGGCAGCGAGAGAGAAATTCGACTCATCAGAACCGTTATGAACAATCTTCAAACCGGTATATTTTTTCAAGCTGAAACATGGATATTTATTTGTTTAAAATAATAAAAATGAAGTCTTAGGCCGTTTAAAAACTGCTAAACTGTTTTTCTTCCCTAGTTTTCAATTTGTTGAAGAGTTTACCTATACAGCTCCTACCTATGGGGCTAGTGTGATTTTAATCTGCGCACTCCCCTCCTAACTATGAACAAGGCAGTCACACGCCTAACAAAAGCCTGAAAATAGATATGATAGGACTGTAACATCACATCCTGTGACGTCAACTGTGACGATGTCACTCCACGGGCATTGTCTTTGCTAATTAGTCCCCCCCCCCCATTATGTTTAAGGTCTCGCATAGGCAGCGCCTGGGCTGTCTCTTCGAGACATGCTGGGGCAGATTTACAAGCCCCTTATGCCTCTTTTACGCCGCCGTTGCGTCACTTTTGTGACGCAGCAGTGGTGCAAAAGATGCGCCATGGTGCGGGGTATTTACAACGTGACGCATCTGGGAGATGCGTCACGATGTAAAGCCCTGCGCCAGAAGGAGGCGTTCCTGCGCAGGGAAGGCGTTCCGGTGCAGGAGCGCCTCCTAAAAGTGGCTGAGTGAAATCTACAAGATTTCACTCAGTCACTTTGGGGCCCATGCTGGGTTAAAACTCTGCTCCTGCTTGAAGCAGGCGTAAGGATTGACGCATCATTAACAATATAGGGCCCCCCAGAGCATTGCTGGAGTTGCGTCGTGCTTGCGACGCAACTCCAGCAATGCGCCACTTTTACGGCATAGATGCGTGACGCATCTGTGCCGTTTTTGCCCCATGGTGCGCCGCATTGTAAATGTAAATGTAAATGTATTGGCATTTATATAGCGCACTACTTACCCGTAGGGTCCCAAGACGCTTCGACCGCTGCGAAACCCTTCCTGGCTTCCCTGAGAGATGGTCCCTTAATGGGTATCTCCAGGGTGAGACCAGGCATCCCCGGCGGTCTGGTGGGGCCGTTAGTGAAGATGAGGCAAGCTAATGCCCAGAGTTGCCGAGTGTGATCGCTGATCAGAGTGGGCACCGAGGCGAGAGAATTATCGAGTCCGCTGACCCTGGTCCATTTATGCGGCGCATCAATGGTGCCGGAGGCATGGCGCACAATAAGTGGCGCATCCCTGCTGATATGCAGGGATGCGCCACTTATTGTAAATATGCCCCGCTATATGTAGGATATGGTGCACATAACAATGCAATCCTTCTGGCAATAATTTAGATAAGAAATACGATATACAACTACATCATTGTATTATAGGCTTGCCAGAGACACATTGAATAAATCACTCTTGAAGTTGTTTGACATCGTAAAACAATTTAAAAATATTTTTAGAACATTTCTTTATACATATACATTTTTAGGGAGTCATTCTTATTATGGTTGCTCTAAAGAAAGTGCAAACAGAAGTGTTTATAGAAGTATTCATGTTCAAAGTGATCAGAAAGGGAAAAGAAGTGTTGATAGTTAAAAAAAAAAAGAAATCTATTGATTTATAATTTTAACCGATGGCTAAGAAAACTCAAATTAGCCAAAGTCAATTGCCTGTCTGAAGAGATTGATTCCATCTTTAAATGTCAAAAGTCCTTATTCCCCAAAAGGTGGAAGATGAATCATACATAACACATCACTCATGGGAATGTATATTCTTTTCCATGCGTCGGATGGCCCCCGGAAGTCCGACGTCACAGGGGCCGTCCAAACTGCTCAGGCGTCATTTTTTTCCGCACCGCGGCGGAATGTCCGCCACGTCAAAGCGGTTGAATTCAACCCAGGATAAGAGATGATTGTCGAAGTTTCGACCCAACTGTTGGAAGGTGGATATCTGACTATGGTTACCCCCAAACTTTTTGCCTGGTGTTTAGTTGGTTTTTGACATAGTTGGCCTGGGATCCTGCTATTCAGGGCCCCAGGCTAATTGTTCTCTCCTTAAAATGGACTCCATGTACCTTAGGTGCATACACAATTGGAACTGGTTCACCTTATAGGCCCCTGTAACAGTGTACCATAGGTACCCAGGGCATGGGTGTAGCCAAGGCCTACCAGGGGCTGCAGCATGTATTGTGCCACCCCTGGCTTGGCCTCCATATTTGACACAACTGGCTGATCACTCAGCTGGGGTAAGTTGGTGTAATCACCTCTTACTTAGATATAGTATATCTATATCTAACCTAACTGGACACATAGTAACCTATAAGTCATTCCAATGGCAGGCCTTAACAATCCTGGAGGCAGAGTGCATGGTTTCATGTGAGATGGTGCTCTAGCATGAGCTGAGCCTGTCTGCAGCTGTCGGGAACAACTCTCTTAGCTGTTCCGGGATATTGCCATACCATATACTCTTAAGTGCATTATAATCCTCGCGGTTATATGCTAACTTTGGTTTGGCTTTATCAAAACATGTTGAGCAAGGTGTCATACGATTTGGAATACTATCCCCTCGACAGTTCTGTCGACGGGGATAGCATTCCACCCTTCTAGAGGGACACGACATGTACATAACCTGAACCCCGGTTAGAGTTAACCCGAGCCTCAGCATCACAAAATGGATGCTGCCACCACAGACACAAGTCTGACCTCCTGCTCCTGGGAGTCCTTCCAGCGAGGGAGGCTTGGACAAAGGGTTTCCTGCCTTGGGAGGTGCGAGCACCACCCCAGACAGGATTTTGTGTATTAGGTAGGACAGGGCTGAATAGAATCAGACATGCCTGGGGCACACAAGGTGTCCTCGTGCATAAGCCAGTCCAAACCGGTGCTGGGGCTTTCCAGCCCCAGTCCTGACGCAGAGCTGGACAAAGGAAAGGGGGTGTAACTGCCCCCTTCCTGGTCCCACCCAGAGGAGGGACCTAGCAGGTGATCCACGCGTCAGATTGGGAATAAGAGTGGGAGCAGTGCTGTGGCACCTCAGATCATCCTGAATCAACTTGAAACTAAGAAGACGACTGGACTTTGACATTCTGCTGCACAGAAGACTGAAGAGCATCTCCCTTGTGGCCTAAAAGTGGCCACCCTGTGAACACAGGCACCATCCAGCAACTCGACGTCTGCTTTGCCACCGCCTCCTGCCGGAGCCCGAGCCCAGAGCCTGACGAGACCCAGACTCCCAGACTTCTCACCGCCTGATCCACAGTCCCTGCAAAGAAGGGACCCGTGGAGGCACCGAGAGACGTGGGACTGGACATCTCGAAAGACCCCCGAGAAGCTGACTGCGCTGCACCCGAGGCACCCTCGACGCTGTGCTTTGGGGTTTGAGAAGCCCCACAACCGAGCAGCCCTTGCACCGAAGATCAGCCCCCCAGCATCTCCACGATCTGCGTGGGCCCTTTTTGCATCGTGCCACTCGACGCGCCATCCCGGCCACTTGCCACGTGGTCAGCGGCCATCTTGGCGACGAAACCTACAATTTACACTGCGGGTCTGGTTGCTCTAGACTTGCCCTCGCTCCTGTAAAAAGGAGCACCCGCTCTGACCTTGCTGGTCCGAGTGAGAAGCTTGCATCGATTCCTGCGTGGCTTGCATTTGCCAAGGCCTGTTTGCTCTTATCAAGAAGCCGACACCGCCAACAGCTAGAACCTTTGTGGGACAGCTCGTGACCAATGCCTGGACGTCCTTGACCTCTTTGTGTCCACGTGGCTGCAGAGACAATCTTCACCTCATTGCACCCGACATCGCCTGGTTCCATCCTGGTTCTTCTGGAAACTTACCTGGGAGCTTCAAAATGCATTCTGGGTCCTGCAGTCCATGGAAGATCATGGGACTAGCAACAGGTGTGCTGACACCGTCGTTGGGGGGCGGAGCTTGTTTGGATCTCCAAATAAGTGGCAGGACGCGCATTTGCGCAAAGGACAGGATTCTAACTGCTTGGGCGCTGAGGAAGGCATAAACATGCCGAAATGCATCCGCCATATCCTGTAAATAAACAGCTTCGTTGGTGTTCCCCTTTGTGGCCTCTGCTTTCTTTCGAGTGAAGAAGGATGTTTTGCATAATTACCACGTCGGCCAGAGACGTGTTACAGAGGCCCATGCTCCATTAAGTTCATTGTTCATTTTAATAGTGCATTTTTTAAACGCAAGTTAACAAAAAACTCACTTTCATTGAAATCAAATGGAAACGTATGCTGAGCTGCAATCTTTCCCTTTATAATTGCATTAAGGGTGCAGTACCTTATATGGCTAATGGAGGACCTTTTACAACTCCCCAGGGACACCTAGTAACAGCCCATAGTACTACACACTTGCCTTTTTTATAGCTTTTCTTTTATTACGTATGCTACTGCTACAATATTTGTGGACAAAAAATGAAAATCAAACAAACATTACGGTCACATGGTACAGCCAGCATCACACAGGCATCTGACAGCGCCAGAGTGGCAAGTACCAGGCCTTTGGAAAATGGAAACTGCTACTGACTATCTGTCAATCCGTAGCAGGACTGCTGCTGTCAACACACACACTAGAAAGTATCCCATAGGTCCATCTCAGAGAGGCCTACTAGGACATCTCTCAGCTGAGTCCAGATCCCAATCCTCCAGTCCAACTGGAACGTATTTTGGGCTTAAGAGTCCTGGTATTGGATTTGCAGACACAAGTACAGCTTTCCGAGTTTACAAACCCTACAATAGAAATTAATAACAACAACAAAAATATCTTGAACAATCGGTCAGGTGAGGTTAATTTGCACCCTTCCTCACACCACATCAACCAGGGGAGTCATTCTTCCCCTTATGGCTCATTTAATTTTTACTTTCAAGACGTGGGAATGGTGTCCCTTGTCCTGTAATGACAGAGACAGTAGACATTGCCCGTTGCTGTCAGGCAATCATAGTGCCAAATTGGACAATGGTAAAAAATGTGCCCTTGCCTCTTTTAATCTGAAATGTTAGTTCCTCAACTGTTTGTGGGCTTAAATAGCTGAGCTATCTCTAAATTGAAACTCTTCGCCAACCTTATGACACATTTTTCAAATGCTTATATTTAAAAAACTAAAAGAAACAAATGATGGACGGAATGCTGAACAATGTAAACATTCACCCCCAGTCATAAAGATCTGAGTTTAATCCATTGTTCTTTTAATTACCATGGCACACCAGTTTGGACCCAGCCATATGTAAATCAGAGTCTACCCTGTTCCTTATGGGAACAGTCCAGCTCAAACTGCCTTCCTGGACCGGAGCAAACAGGAGGAGATGATGGACAGAGAGCTGAAACTTTTCAGACACTCACCCCCAGTCACAGATCTGGGTTGAATCCATCTTCGTTCTTTAGCTCACTTCGCCACCCCAGTTCAGACCCAGTTATATGCAAATCAGCCTTGCCCCTGTGCCTCATTGGAACAGCCCAGCCCAAACTGCCAAGCCAGGACTTCCCTGGACTGGAAACAAGCATCCTAGGATCGGTTTCAGAGTAACACTCCTCATCAACCAGGCTAGATTGAATCCAGTGGCAAGGTGAGCAAGGGACCCACGTCTGGGTATACCCTGCCAACATAGGGCAAACAAAACAAACACAAGAAGATGATGCACGGAGCACTGAAACTTTTCAGACACCCACCCACCCCCTGTCACAGATCTGGGCTTAATCCATCATCGTTCTTTAGCTAACTGTGCCACCCCAGTTCATACCTAGCTATATGCAAATCAGTCTGAACTCTGTGCCTCATGGGAACAGTCCATCCCGAACTACCAAGCCAGGTCTTCCCTGGACCCGAAACAAGCATCATGGAACTGGTTTCAGTGCATCACCCTTATCAGCCATGCTAGCTTGAAGCCAGTGTCACAGGGAGAAGTGTGGCTCACTGGTTAGAGGAGGCATACCCTGAAGCAGAGGTCAGACCCGGGACCAGGGTTCAATTCCCGACGCGGCAGGGTCTGAGCCCAAGTGTCCACGGACTCGATAATTCTCACTTCAGTGCCTTCTCGAATCACTGGTTCACACTCTGCAACTCTGGGCAATAGCTTGCTTAATCTCCACTACGGCCCCCCCGCGGCGGGATGCCTGGCTTTCACCTTGGGGATGCCCAGTACGGGTTATCTCACAGGAAAAGCCAGGACGGGTTCCCAAAGTTGAGCGCTATATAAGAACACACACACATACATACATACATACAGTGAGCACCGGACCCACATCTGGGCATAACCTTCCCACTTAGGGCGACAAAAGCAAAAGAAACAAATGATGGATGGAATCAATGAATCAATGAATCAATCTGGGAATTTTAGACACGCTACTCACCCGTGAGGGTCTCAAGGTGCTGAGGGAGGGGAGGGGGAGTCCGCAGATCTGTTTAGCCGAAGAGCCAGGTCTTGAGGGTCTTACTGAAGGTGTTCAGGGAGGGGGCGTGTCTGATGTCTGCCGTTAGATCGTTCCAGGTCTTGGCTGCAATGTGAGAGAAGGATCTTCTGCCTGCTCTGGCTCTGTGGATGCGTGGGGTTTCGGCCAGTGCGATGTTGGAAGATCTGAGGGTTTTTTTGGGTACCTGGAAGTTGATTCTGTCGTTGAGGTATTTGGGTCCGTTGTTGTGTAGGCATTTGTAGGCATGAGTGAGGATTTTGAAAGTGACTCTTTTCTCCACGGGGAGCCAGTGGAGACTTCGTAGGTGTATACTGATGTGTTCATGTCGGGGGATGTTGAGGACGAATCTGGCGGCGGTGTTCTGTATTGTCTGGAGTTTGCAGAGTAGGGACTTGTTGATGCCAGCGTAGAGTGCGTTTCCATAGTCCAGTCTGCTGGTGATGAGTGCGCGGGTGACTGTCTTTCTTGACTCAGGAGGGATCCACTTGAAGGTCTAGCAGAGGATGCAGAGGGTGTTGAAGCAGCTGGAGGTGAAGGAGTTGATCTGTCGGTTCATGGTGAGTGATGAGTCGAGTACGATGCTGAGGTTCTTGGTGTAGTCTGAAGGGGTAGGTGGGCTTCCAAGGGAGGTCGGCCACCAGGTTCTTTCCCATGCCAAAGGGGTGGTACTGTGGATGAGGACTTCTGTTTTCTCGGCATTGAGCTTCAGGCAGCTGTTGGTCATCCAAACTGTGACATCTTGTGTTCCTTTCTGGAATTGAGTTTGGCAGTGGTGGGGTGTTTGGTGAGGGAGAGGATGAGCTGGGTTTCATCGGCGTAGGTTACGATGTTGAGGCAGCGTTGTCGGGCAATGGCTGCGAGTGGGGCCATATAGATGTTGAAGAGGGTGGGGCTCAGTGATGAACACTGTGGGACTTCGCAGGTGATTTTCGTGTTGTTGGAGAGGAAGGGTGGGAGTCTGATCCTTTGGCTTCTTCCGGTGAGGAATGAACAGATCTAGTCCAGGGCTGTTCCTTGTATGCCTGCGTTGTGTAGTCTGGCAACTAGTGTGCGGTGGGAGACGGTGTTGAAGGCCGCTGATAGGTCATGTAGGATGAGGGATGCGGACAGGCCTTGGTCCAGGAGGGTGCAGATGTCATCTGTGGTGGTGAGTAGGGCGGTCTCTGTGCTGTGTTTGCTTCGGAATCCATATTGGGATGGGTTGAGGACAGCATTCTCTTCAATGAATTGTATCAGTTTCCTGTTGACTGTTTTCTCTGCAACATTGGCTGCGAAGTGGAGGAGCGAGATGGGCCGATAGTTCTTGAAGTCAGTGGGGTCAGCTGTGGGCTTCTTGAGAAGAGGTCTGACTTCTGCGCGCTTCCAGTCATCTGGGAAGGTACCTGTTGCAAATGTGGTGCTGATGGTGCATTGTAGTCCGGGTGCAATGGTGGCCGCGGCTCTGTGGTAGATGTGAGGGGGCAGCGGTCGGTGGGGACCCCTGAGTGGATGCTTTTCATGGTCAAGGCGGTGTCTTCGGCCGTGATCGGTGTCCAGTTGGAGATGGTGGGCTGGGTGCTGTTTCTGGGGGGTCAGGGGGCTGTCTGTGGCACCTGGTGGATGGTCGATGAAGTTGTCGTAGAGGTTTTTGATCATGAGGTGGAAATAGGTTCCAAGCTTGACGCAGAGGTCTTGGGATGGGGTGATGTCTGTGGCTTCGCTGCGTGGCTTGGTGAATTCTTGAATGACACTGAAAAGTTCCTTGGAGTTGGTGGAGTTGGCCAGGATTTTGTTGTGGATGAATTTCCTCTTGGTGGCTCTGATCTGGTTGTGGTAGTCCATCATGGCGTCCTTGTGGGTGGTGTGGTTTTCGATTGTCTTGGTGTTTCTCCAGGAGTCTGCAGCTGTGTATGGCTTCTTGGAGAGCGGTGGTGAACCAGGTGGCTTTCCTGGGGTGTTGTCTGTCAGGTTTGCACAGCGGGGCGAGCTCATCTGTGCAGTCGGAGATCCAGGTGTGGAGTTCTCTGGCTGCGTCATTTGCATTGGGTGTCCAGGTGTGGTTGTCTCGGGTGAGGGTGGAGTTAAGGTGCTCGTCAGTAACCTTGCTCCAGTTTCTTCGTGGGGGGCGTGGGGCTGGTTTGGGTGCCTTGGGCTTGTTGATGTTGAAGTGTACGCAGTGGTGGTCGGCCCATGGTGGCTGCATTGTGTGGCTGAATTGGATGCTGTTTCCCGCTGCGAATATGGGGTTGAGGGTGTATCCTGCTCTGGGGGTCGGTGTGTTGACGAGTTGTTTAAGTCCGATGCTGGTGAGGTTGTCACAAAGGATAGTGGAGTTGGGGTCGCTGGGGTTGTCGAGGTGGAAGTTGATGTCTCCAATGAGTATGTAGTTTATTGAGGCGATGACGTGGGATGCGAGGAAGTTGTTCATGGTGGTGGTGAAGGGTTTTTGGGAGCCGGGGGGGTCTGTAGATGAGGTTTCCTCGGAGTTTGGCTTTGGGGGTGGCCTGGATATGGAAGTGCAGGTGTTTAGCGAAGGTGGTGAGGCGGAGGGTGCTCTTGTGGGCAATGGCGAGCCCCCCTCCTGGGTGGATGGAATGCTGAACAATGCAAACGTTCACCCCCAGTGGCGTGGTGAGCAAAAGAACGATGGATTAAATCCAGATCTTTTTGACTGTGGGGGAATGTTTGCATTGTTCAGCATTCCATCCATTTGTTTATTTTGCATTTGTCACCCTAAGTGGGAAGGGAATGCCCAGGCGAGGGTCCCATGCTCACTGCGCCACTGGATTCAAGCTAGCCTGACTTCCCAGGATGCCCGTTTCTGGTGCAAGGAGTACCTGGCTTGGCAGTTCGAGCTGGACTGATCCTAATAGGAACAGGGTCAAGACTAATTTGCATATGGCTGGGTCCAAGCTGGAGTGGCATGGTGAGCAAACGAAAGATGGATTAAACCCAGATCTTTGTGAGTGGGGGTGAATGTTTGCATTGTTCAGCATTCCGTCCATCAATTGTTTCTTTTGCATTTGTTGGATTAAGTGGAAAGGGTATGCCCAGACGTGGGTCCTGTGGTCACTGCGCCACTGAATTCAAGCTAGCCTGGCTGATGAGGGCTGATGCCTCATAACTGGTCCCAGGATGCTTGTTTCCAGTCTAGGAAGGTACAGCAACATACTAAGGGGTACGCTCAGGTACGCTATTGTCACAATGCTTGAGAATCAGGAGCTTATTTATGATCGCCCTGCGTCATTTTTGCATCATGTAAAGTGGTATATGCATGACACAGGGCTCCCATAAATATTTATGAAGGTACACAAAGCCTCCCTGCATGGCTTTGAGTGGCCTCATATATAATGAGTAAGGCGATGGAATTTGACACTTCTCCAGATTTACAAAGTGATGTACACCTAGTGAAGTGCCAATTCCATACGCCTCCTGAGGTGAGTAGTAACGAGAAGAAATATGTTAATTTCTCCTCTTTTTAACCTCTTTCTATGTGTGCTGCAATCTTCAGTACACATACAAAGGTGCCTTGTTGCACAACCCTATGCCAAAATGCCATAAATGAGGCCCTAACAGCATACACATACACTAAGAGGACATTAACACACAATTAAATGTAAACCATTTAAATATTCAAGATATACATTCAAATAAACTAAATTTGACCTTAGCACTAAACATTACACAGAGTGACAAACTCAGATGTACATATGTATCTTACAGAAAACAGGAGAGTTTGAAAAATGTGACAATTACGATGCCTCTTACTAAATGTAGGCGCGGACAAGGCAAGAAACTAAAGCACCGAGGGAGGAGCATAATACAAATACATGTCTCTGTGCCTGTATATCTCTGTAAGGCTTGGAATGCTTCCCCATGAGACTTCCAGTGGTTAGACTGTTTGCAAGCATTCACATCACTGCATTTTAAGTGTGTAATTGCCAGTGGTATATCTGGAAACTTGGGACTGACACAGCTTTCCAAGCCTACTACTGCCAATGTTTGTGAATTTCAAAAAGCAATACATTTGCACCTATTCAAGGAGCACTTCTATGGATGCAAATGTACTATTGGTTTGGTAACCATTCACTATGTCTCTGATGGTGGTGTCACCACGGGTCTGCTTTGATGCAGCGGGGCTCTTTCCACGGCTCAGGCAAGCCGTTATTATCCAACAGAAAGGTTTCTACAACAGAAGGGTCCACACAGGAAAGTGTAGCTTTCAAATCTTTAATGGAGGCTGCCGCTTGTGTAACAAAAGGAGTGCCACACATAAATGTATATAAGTCTAAGCGATGCCTTTTGTGCTTCTACACTTCTCCACTGGCGGAGCCATGTTGAGGGACAGGCACTGAAAATGGCGGCAAAAGATGTTTGTGGATTAGCAGAAGGATGCACCACAACCCACTGGGGTTTGATTGAATTTAATATTATTTATGGGGTGCATGACAACTCACTGAAGAAACACTTTAGCACTACGGATAACAAGAAGCCGTGCGAGCGGCCATGCCCACTGGGGCAGGTATCAACATATATCACAGGTGCTTTAAAACTGCCAATGCACGCCTATAGTAAAGCCTGTGAAGAAGTGCAGGAGCACGAAAAGCGTCGGCTGGACTTATAGACATTTATGTGTGGCACTCCTTCTTTTGTTACCCACGCGGCAGCCTCCATTGAAGATATGAAAGCTACACTTTCTTGTGTGGGCCCTACTGTTGTGGGAACCTTTCTGTTGGAAAAAAAAATATATATATATAAGTTTACATTAAAAAAAATGAAAAAACTAAAGCTCATAATGAAATGAGAATGGCAAGAAAAACCAATACAGATATAGCAGACACAACTTAGGGTTCCCAAACCCAACTACCATGCCAAGAATGCATTTGGGGATGTCCCAACCCAAACACCCCCCTTAAACTACGCCCCTGTCCATCCCACCTAGGCCTAGTAGTGTTCCCTGGGAACTCATGACTATGGCCACGTACAACACACCCGCTTGGAGTCTCTGCCCTGGAATCACTTACATGTATTTTCACCACACTCACACACTCATCTCTGTCTCTGCTATGAGAAGCTGCAATGGTAGATTTGTCAAATCGGTGCAAGTAGATGGAGCTCCATGTTTCCATCCTCACCGTTTAGAAATCATGTTATCACATGACTGGTGGCCCAATCTACTATACCAGAGTTGCAAATAGAGGAAGGCACGCAGGCAAATTATTAGGGCAAGCTGAGCCAGGGGTCTAGCTTGGATCTAAGAGTCTGTTCACAACCCAAGCAATGAAAACTTTTAGCATGTATATTGTGCAACAAATATAATGTAAAAATGTGATACAGTCCCTTCAAAATGTAAAAGTTTATTTCCTTAAAATGTGGAAGTATTTCACTTTATTACATTCGATTACATCACTACATAGACAGACAGTTAATAAAAGTGATCATTTTTAAACATGAACCTAGAAACATTAAAAGCTCACCCCCACTAACGCCGTTGGTAAATCAAGAGGCAAGTCTCAAGAAACTGAAACCTTTTCTACCCCACGATGACCTCAAGACAGTAGTCCAATCCCTAGTTCTCTCTAAAATCGAGTACGGGAATGCCATCCTTACAGGGATTCCAAAAGCTCACCTAGCCCCTCTAAGAGCAGTGCTGAACATGTCTGCTCAACTCGTATCTGGAGTTAAAAGATTTGAACACATCACTCCAGCTCTCAACTGTCTCAATTGGCTTCCCATGGAAGGGAGATGTATCTATAAATTGGCCTGCATCACACACAAAACCCTTCACTCTCCTGGCCCCAACTACCTAAATAACAAACTGATTATAGGAGGTCAATCCAGAACAATAAGAAGCTCCAACTCACTCCTTCTTATTTCTGTGAAATTTAAAAAGAAAACCACCCAATACCTATCGTTTTCTGGCAACGCTCCCAGGATATGGAACGCTCTCCCTGGAGTCCTCAGATGCAACCCCTCCTTCTCCTGTTTCAAAAGGGACCTGAAACTCCATCTCCTAAACAAATACTTTAATGACCAATGTCAACTAACCTAGTCTTCTTTATCCGAGTTGTCTCCTCTCTCCCTGGACATTCAAGGATAGTGGGTGACCGGACTATGTCATTCTCGCCTTTTCTTTCTTTCATTGCTCTCTCCCCCTCCGCTGCACTGCATATTTATTTCCCATGCTGTATTTTTTTCTGTGGTTTGCTTCCTTACTGCCGGCCTGCTATGTAATGTAATATCCTTCTGCTGTTTACTGTGTGTATGTAAAGCGCTCTGATACTTACGGGTCAAGCTAGCGCTATATAAAACGTTTAAAATAAAAATAAAATAAAGTATTAAAGCAAACCCTAAATGTGGCATACATTCTTATCATACATTGAGCAACATATAAAGACTAATAAATCAAACATAAGAGAGGCCTGCACAGCGCACATCCTGTACTCAAGTATTTAAAAGAACTCTCATATGTGACATTAAAGAAAAAAGTATGTTTAGGGTCACATGGTTTGAACAAGCTGGAAGACTATTGATTCCAGAATATCTGGTTTCACATCCTGAAACTCAGCCACTAGATGGGCATCTCGGTCTCTCTCTTACATTAAACGACAATGAGTTTATAAAGTTGCCGAGTTTCCCCCAATAATACTCCAAGCATGTGTTGCAGGTTTATATTTTAACTTTTATTTCTCCACAGGAGAGCGCCAGGAAACTGTCCGATCGGCTCCCGGACTCGGCCCTCATTGCCTAAGATGGCGCCTACGCTCTACATCATTACGCGCTTCCGTAATGACTAGAGCGCAACACTACATTTATCCCTTCTTTACAATTAACAAATATTATACAGAGGTCCCAGATTCTACCTGCCAGCTAGGTACTTCACTTCTCCCAGTTCATAGTCTCTATATCTGGCTGGCCTTACCACAGTTCTCCCCGTACATGTACATCTTACCGGGGTAGAGGTGACTCTCTCCGTATTCTCCTCAGCATTTGTACCTCTCTTCTTCCGGCTCCCCGGAGGCTTTCTGTCTATGGATTTCCACCAGAATTTCCTTGATGTTCTACTGCGGCAGGGTCGTCTTCACCTTCCCACTCCGCTGCTCTCTCCTCTACTCCCGGGTCTATTTCACCTTCCTGTGACAGTGCGTCGCTGTTGGGTGGAACTTGAAAGTCCTTTGCTCTCTGTTCATCTTCCCTGGTCCGCTGCAATATCTTGTTGCATTTGGACATGCGATCTTGAGACCAGACTTTCCCATCACTGAGCAAAGCCGCTCTGTCATATACTTCCTTTCCTTGTACGGGTACACTGTACTTGCTGTCCCCATTCCTTCTCAACTGGGCTAGTTTGACTCTGACCCACTCTCTTTTTTCCAACACAGTCTCTTTTACGTTGCGCCTTTTGTTGAAGTACTCTGTATATATTCTTTGTGCTCTCTCCAAGTTGTGGTTGACTACTGTCGGTGACCATTTGCTTGTAATGGTGCTTTCCTTCCACGCTAGATTGTCCTTGGTGAAAGGTCTCGTCCTCTCAATATTTGGAAGGCACTATATCCTGTGCAGGTGGGAGGGATTCTGTATGCCCACAGTGTGCTCTTGACTTCCTTTTCCCAGACCTTGCCCACTCCTATGGCAGATTGGATGGACCCCATTATGACTCTATTAAACCTTTCGGCTAAACCATTTCCCGCGGGGTGGTATACCGACGTGTGTTTAACTTTGATGCCATTTCTTTCCATGTAGTTGTTCCATTTGTCTGACGTAAATTGTGGTCCATTGTCACTCAGAATGGATCAGGGAATGCCTTCTCGGAGGAATGTGGCTGTGAGGAACCTCAGCACCGTCTCTGTGTCCATCTCTTCCTGCACGTCAATCTCTGGCCACTTAGAATATCTGTCTATGAGAACCATTACATATTTCGGTACTCCCTGTGCGTTTAGCACGGGACCCAGAATGTCTATCGACAGCTCCTCCCACGGGTTGGCCGGGTTGTCAAATTTCCCTAATGAAGGGCTCATTAATGTCTGCGATTTGTCTGCCCTTTGACACTGATCACACTCCCTGACATGTCTCTCAACTAGGCTGTCCATAGCTGGCCACCAGTACATCTTTTTAGCTCTCATCTTTGCTTTGACAATACCCAGGTGCCCTTCGTGCAGCACTGCGAGTAAATGTGGTACTAGTGATGCCGGAGGAATTACTTTATCACTTCTGAAGAGGAATATCCCTTGGTCTCCTACAGATAACTCCTCCCTCACCTCGAAGAACCTCCTGTGCTCCCCTTTGAGATGTCTCTTTTCTGGCCATCCTTCAAGTACGAATCCTTTGACTTCTCTGATGTCAGCATCCTCTTCATAGGCTTGCTTCCATTCTTGTTTGCTTATTACTTTCTCATGATCTTCCATAAACGCGACACTGATTTCATCCTCCTCTGAGTGTTGCGGGGCCTCCACCATGGCTGCAGCAACAGCTGAGATAGTCAGTTACCTTGTTCCTGGCCCCCGACATGTACTCTATGTCATATCTATAGTCCAGTAATTTCAGAGACATTTTTGCAACGCAGGGGGTTGCATTCGCATGTCTGCAGGACGTTCGCACTTTGACCAGTGGCTTGTGGTCTGTTTTGAGCATGAACCTAGTGCCCCATAGAAATTGGCGAAACTTCCATATGCCCCATACTGCAGCAAGCATCTCCTTCTCTATCACGCTGAACTTCTGCTCAGTGGGTGATAGTGACCTGGACGCGA
Organism: Lissotriton vulgaris; assembly: GCF_964263255.1. Classification (NCBI taxonomy): domain Eukaryota; kingdom Metazoa; phylum Chordata; class Amphibia; order Caudata; family Salamandridae; genus Lissotriton; species Lissotriton vulgaris. The sequence continues at coordinate 2,002,656,869 of NC_141691.1, read as the reverse complement.
AGCTGATGGTGGCCGTCTCTCCGCTCTTTCTCTCCTGCATTAGGACTGCCCCCAGCCCTTTTTCACTTGCGCCAGTGGATTGCCTCGCTGATGTCCACCTTGATTCTCCGAAACTCTTCTTCTACTACTTCCATCCACTCAAAAGATGTTTTTTCTCGTATGAGTTGTCGCTGGTGGTGTGTCTTACAGGCGAACTGCACGAATTTACTATAACACTCGACCATTTCTAAGAATGATCCTAATTCATCCTTGTTCTTCGGTGAAGGTGCTTCACATATCGCTTTGACATTGGCGTGTTTGGGAGTGACGCCTTGATCACTAATTTCGTGTCCCAAGTATGTACTGACGACATTCCGAACCTGCACTTTTCTCATTCATCCATGAGACCATTCCTTTCCAATACTTGTAACACTACTGCCAGCTTTTTGTCATGGTCTGCTTGATCTTTGCCCATCACCAAGATGTCGTCTTGGAAGTATTGTACTCCATCTACCTCTTTGAACAGTTTGTGCATTCATTTTTGGAATACGGCCGCCGCCGCCGCCAGCCCAAACAGCATTCTGCGGAACTGGTAGCATCCGAAGGGCATTATGAAGGGAAGTAAGCTTGCGACTCGTGTGGTGCAGGGCAATCTGATGGTAGGCCGAGGTGAGATCAATTGTGGAAAACCATTTTATCCCCTTCATCTCCACTATTATGCTTTTGTTTAACTCTCTCAGGTCCACACACAGACAAACCTTGCCTTTGGGTTTCATCACCACTACCAGCGGAGCCAACCACTCAAAACTATTTATCGGCTCGATGATACCATTGTCTTCCAGTCTCTGTAGTTCCTGTTGCACTGCCTCCACGATTGCTAGCAGCACATTCCTCACTTTGTGGGACACCGGTTTGGCGCCTTCCTTGAGTTCGATCCTGTGTGTGAACTATGTTAGTTTCCCCACTCTGCCTCCAAACACTGTGGGGAATTTCTCCTTCACTTTGGTGATTTCCGGCTGTTGTTCTGTGCTGGTCATTAGAACCTGGGTGATGCCTCCTGGATTCAGATGCACACCTAAGTCCCTTTGGTCCATCCATCCCAGAACTGAAGGTCCTTTCTCAGCTACATACAGTTTGCATTTGGCGCTTCGGTCTTTGAACTCGAACTTCAGGACTCGGTACCCAACCATTGGGATGGGTTCACCCGTGAATGTGCCCGGGCGGATATCTGGAGGTTCCAGGTGTGAACCCAGGCAATATTTTAAGTTTTCATTCCATACCCCTCTTTGTATTATGGTATACGGGGATCCTGAGTCTGCCACTATCTTGATCGGTACACCTCCCACGATTAGGTCGCATTGCGGCTTCTCAGAGCAGTTGCCGTCAATGCCCAGTATGCATTCCTCTACGCATAGCACATCGTCTTCTTCTTCTTCACATTCTGCTTCTACTTCTTGTGCTACGTACTTGACGGTTGGCTTCTTCGGCTTGTGGCGACTTACTTATTCAAAGTGCCCGACAATTCCGCAGAACATACACTTGACACGGAATGCTGGGCAACGTTTGTCGTATGCCGCGTGGGATGGGCTGCAGCACCTGGAGCACGTGTTCAGGCCTTTCTTGTTGATTTCTTCATCTGCATTGGTCGGGGTGTCCATTTGGTTTGCACCTTCCCTTCCATCGTCGTTATTTTGCCTCTTTCAGGTGGTTCTGCTTCCGTGACTCTGTTAGCCATGGGCCTCGCAGTCGCTTCTCTTCGCCACGTCTGCGCACCTTTTGGATAGTTCCGCCTTCTTTACCATGGCTATGACTTCCTTCAAGGTGGCGTCTCCATTCACCCACAGTTTGTCTTGGATCGCCGTGTTTGTAGTGTGCATGACTATTTTGTCTTTTATGAATTCATCGTGCAGGGCGCCGAATTTACACGTGATCGCTAACTTCTTTAATGCTGCTACGTATTCGTCGATAGACTCTCCTGCTGCTTGTTTCCTCTGTTGGAAATTGTACCTGTCTATGGATGTGCACACCGCAGGTCTGTAGTGATTGTTTAGGTCTTCTATCGCATGTCGGAACACGTCATCATCTGCTGCCTGTCGTGTTGTGGGGGCTAAGTTCTGGAAGACCCTGATGCCTTCCGGGCCCAAGTTGTGGAGTAGACTTCTCTTCCCCCTCCTACTGGGAAACGCTTCCCCACTCTCTTCTTCTAGAGCTTCAAGGTAGTTCATAAAATACTCCCTCCAATCCTCCCATTTCATCAAGGGGTTGATGCAGCGCCTCTACTGAATTAATTTCTAAAATCCTCATCACCTTTCCCTGAAGTCACAATTATCAGATTTACTCTTCAGTGGGGCCCAGAACACTGATTTCGCTTACACAATTTCTCTGTACTCCATGGATTGGTGAGATTCAAAGGAGAGCGGCTGGATCATAGCGGAGTGTCTAAATTAAGCTAAACTATTTACAAATATACATCTGCAGTTTAAAATCTTTTCCATGGTTTTAGTGTTTAATCAATTTATTCAGACACACCACCATTAATTTCGATGGATTATGCTAGTAAAAAATTAGGCTAAGGATGAACAAAACCAGCTTAATTCTTCATTTATCTAATTTTTATTTAGCAACGACTCATTGTCATGACTTATTTTTATTCACACAATTTAATATAACTGAATTCAAGTTTATTAATTGTAAATCTCAAACATTTAATTTTGTTATATGAAAGCTCAGAAATTGACATTTATTTAGAATTCAAAGGACACTGTTATTTAGGAAAAGACATAATAGTTCTCAAGTTCATCATTCTATTTCCCTAGCTATCAACCTTACCTAAAGACTCCGTTCCCATTCAAGCTAAGTTCAAAATATCAAGGAAAGTAGCAAAGTTCTTACGCATCAGGATTCAATCAGCATTCCGGCAGCATGTCAGGATACATCCGGAAGGGAAGTTTTTTACTTTATCGGAACGCCTTCTTTTACACCCTTTTTACTAACTAAACTATCTAATTTTCTGAAACATTTAGGGTCTCTAACACATTTGATTGGTTCTTCCAAGGGGTGGATGAGCATAACCTCATCATTTCATTATTCAACTTCAGCGGCATCAGCAAAATTGAATATGGCTATTGTCTCTGTAAATGTTCATGTCACTTGTGTCCTCAAATTGCAATATTAGCTTCAATTCCCATGATTTCACTACGGACTTCCATTTTGTTGGCAGCCACTCAGGGTTTCAGGGCACAAGTCAAGTCAAGTCAAGTCATAAAATTTGTATAGCGCACTACATACCCAGAGGGTTTCAAGGCGCTTAGGAAGGGGAGGAGGATTATTTGTCAAATATCCACGTTTTAAGCTGCTTTCTGAAGGCTAGGTGATTCTGGGTGAGGCGAAGGTAGGCGGGGAGTGAGTTCCATGTTTTGGCAGCCAGGTATGAAAAGGATCTGCCTCCCATGGTGGTCTTGTTGATGCGAGGTACAGTGGCGAAGGCTTGGCTGGAAGAGCGAAGTTGGCGGGAGGGGGTGTAGAAGGACAGTCGAGAGTTGAGGCAGTCTGGTCCGATGTCGTAGAGTGATTTGTGTGCGTGGGTAAGCAGTCGGAAAGTGATCCTCTTATTGACGGGTAGCCAGTGGAGGTCTTTAAGGTGACCAGAGATGTGTTCGTTGCGTGGGATGTCTAATATGAGCCTGGCTGAGGCGTTTTGGATTCGTTGTAGTTTCTTCTGGAGTTTAGCGGTGGTACCTGCGTAGAGGGTGTTTCCGTAGTCCAGTCGGCTCGTGACTAGAGCGTGGGTGACTGTTTTCCTTGTTTCGGAGGGGATCCAGCGAAATGTTTTTCTGAGCATGCGAAGAATGTTAAAGCAGGAAGAGGATACGGCGTTAACTTGTCTGTTCATTGAGAGAGAAGAATCCAGGATGACGCCAAGGTTCCGTGCGTGGTCTGTCGGGATGGGTGCTTTTCCGAGGGCTTCCGGCCACCAGGAGTCGTCCCATGCAGAGGGGGATGTACCTAAGATGAGGACTTCTGTTTTGTCTGAGTTCAGTTTCAGACGGCTTTGTTTCATCCATTCGGCGACTTCTTTCATTCCTTCGTGTAGGTTAGTTTTGGCGGTGCTGGGGTCCTTGGTGAGAGAAAGGATCAGTTGAGTGTCGTCCGCGTAAGAGATGATGTTGAGGTTGTGTTGGCGGGCGATGGCCGCGAGGGGGCTCATGTATACGTTGAAGAGGGTGGGACTGAGTGAGGATCCTTGAGGTACGCCGCAGATGATTTCAGAGGCCTCGGACTTGAATGGTGGGAGGCGGACTCTCTGGGTTCTTCCGGTTAGGAACGAGGTGATCCATTCCAGTGCTTTTTCTTGGATTCCGATGTTTCTGAGGCGTTGTAAAAGGGTGCTGTGGCAGACTGTGTCGAATGCTGCAGAGAGGTCGAGGAGGATGAGGGCGACTGTGTCTCCATTGTCCAGTAGAGTTCGAATGTCGTCTGTTGCTGCGATGAGGGCGGTCTCAGTGCTGTGTTTTGCTCGGAAGCCAGATTGTGAGGGGTCGAGTGATTTGTTGGCTTCGAGGAAGGCGGCGAGCTGGTTGTTGACGGCTTTCTCGATGACTTTGGCCGGAAATGGAAGAAGTGAGATGGGGCGGTAGTTTTTGAGTTCGGTGGGGTCTGCTGTTGGTTTTTTCAGAAGGGCGGTGAGTTCAGCGTGTTTCCAGTCTTCTGGGAAGGTGGCGGAGTTGAAGGAGCAGTTGATGACGTCCCGGAGGTGCGGAGCTATGACAGAGTCTGCTTTGTTGAAGATGTGGTGGGGGCATGGGTCTGTGGGGGATCCAGAGTGGATGGAATTCATCAGGCGGATGGTGTCCTTGACCCATCTCATTCAGCTAGAGGCTTTGCAAGCTTCTTCTGCAGTTTTCATTCACAGCTCTGCACATGCGCAGTACATCTCAAGCTCGATTTCATGCAAACGTCCATTTTTCTACAGGCCGCAAAAGCCCATACGGGAACTATTATAGAAACAAACACAGATAGCTATTAGTTATTGAATTAAAACCCATTCTGTTCACCTCCCCCTTTACTAAGGTATCCCTGTTAGTTGTTACCTAGAAAATAAAGCCACAATTATGCGTGATTTGCTTACCCATCTTCCAGTTTCTGCCACAAATAGACAAACAGAAAGCACATTCATGCCGCTTTTGGATTAATTTAAAGCTGCTTATTAGTTAGGACATGATAAAATCAATGTATTAGTTAATTTAAAGCTGCTTATTAGTTAGGACATGACAAAATCAATTTATTAGTTAATTATGGCTGCAACATAAGCAAAATTAGTTTCCCACATGTACTTGTGTAGGTGCAAATTTACTCTAGGTTGATTAGCATTCAAAACCACTCAATTAGTTCATGTTACTGTTATGGGAGAGGGATTTCGTGAGGGGTATACAATACAAAATTTTGTTTCTACCCTCGCTCCATCAGGGTCACCTGGTTTGGGTAGAAATGGGATTGGCGTCGTGAGTGAGGACGCTTGAGCACACATTTCTGCATGCCTCGCTGGTGTTGCTTCTTCTCCTCTAGGACTGCCCGGTGCACTTTGGCTGCTCTGATGTGCTAGGTCTTGCTGGGGCTCCAAATCGCCCCCTTCTCTGTGCTGAGCTTATTCCGCCAGGGCCTCAGCCAGATAGGCTGGGTGCTTCTAGCTCTGTATTGTCACCTCTGACGAGAGGTTTGCCCACTCTGCTTTTCCCCTATTGCCTCGTGGATTGGTTCTCACAGTGGCCCCATAATCTCTACCTCCACGTGCTTCCCGATATGCGGGAAGACAGAAGCCCAACGGCACGCGTTGGGCTTCTGTCTCTACCCTCGCGGTAGCGTTGGTGTGTCTTTTGCCTCTCTTCCAGGCCGCCTTTGCCCCACTGGGCTGTCTTGTTTGTGCAGTGGCCTGTCTTCCTGCCACAACGCTGTCCGCTGCCATGCTCCCCGTGGTGTAGTCTGCTGCGTGCCGTTGCCCCTCGTGGTCTCCCTAGTGATGTCCTCTGGTGGGTTCTCCTCGGTGGGCTTCCTGTGGGCTCGTGCACACTTTGGTTTCTTTTCTTTTTTTTTTTTTTGTTGTCCCAGTCTCATCGCCACTATAAAGTTGCCGAGTTTCCCCCAATAATACTCCAAGCATGTGTTGCAGGTTTATACTCTAACTTGTATTTCTCCACAGGAAAGCGCCAGGAAAGAGTCCGATAGGCTCCTGGACTCTGCGCTCATTTCCTAAGATGGCGGCTACGCTCTACGTCATTAAGCGCTGCCTTAATGACTAGAGCGCAACACTACAGGCTTGTCTTTTATTCTTGGCAGCAAACACAGAAAAAACATAGCAAACTGAAACCCGATTTGGGGCCTGTTGTGGGGAAAAGATGAGGCAATGACGGAAGATGTGTGAAGTAAATATTTATTATTAAGAAGGGAAGGAATAGGCTCACAGAGAAGGGGAGGAGGGCCGGTCAGGTCAAGTAGTAAAAGGTGCCGGGCAGAGGGGGTGACGTCACATTAATAGCTTCCAAACATTCGGAACAGAATGCAATGACATAAACTAAAGGAAATAGAAAACGTACTGATAATGCGACCATCAGTAATAAGTATAAGGACAGCCCTGCCAAGTATCACGCATTAGGCGTTAGACTAACGCATTTCAGTGTGGTGATCTGCATCACCGCACTGAAATACATTGTCCCGCATTTATAGCCCCTTAGCTCTTCGCAGGTGCGCTGCTATTTAGCACCTTCACTGACTGCCAAAGCTCTTAGAGTGTGCGCAATCTATAATGTTTTATCCGACGCTGCGTCAATCACTGATGTCAGGTCACGAGTCTGGTCCATTATTTCTTTAGCCCAATCAACGCTGGTGCCGCCGGCAGGCGCGGCTGCGCGGTAAAGTTTCAGTTCTGTGGCAGCCTTGCCGCTCAGCCGGCTGCTGCAGCTCGCAAAATATGTCTCGCCCGCGTAATGATTCTACTACAGAGGTGGGGGTGCGTGGCTGCCTCAGCAGCCGCCTGGCTCTGCAGCCAGTGCGGAGTGTCCGATGATCTGGACTGAGGTTGCAGCGCTACCTGTGACTGTGCCAGTGCAGTTGTCAGCTGTCCCATCGTCATTGGAGTTCACAGCTGCACCAAAGTAAGTGACGTGTCGCTCACAGTGAACAAAATGTAGGAACCGCAGCAGGCCCGGGCAGTTATCCCTCAAAGCGTCATTAATCACACACGTCAATCAAGCCGAGTGCCTCTCTGAGTGAGAGTCCCTTAAGGTCTTTTAACAGTACATGTTTCGTGGGTCGAAGCTCCCCATGTTAGTTTGGCCCGAGAGTACCACCTTTATTTGTCTGGTTAATAAATATCCTGCTGCACAATGTTGGTTGGTCCATTAAGTCGAGCAACTTTATAGATTGCTAAACTCAACCAGAAGGTGGTGTTGCAGCGCTTATTTGTGATGAGGTAAGGCACCTGTAATGTGCGCTCACTAATACTCTCACTGCATCTCATTTAAATGTTTGAGCTGCTTTGCTGGACTGATAACAAAGAAGCCGCTCCTGTTCCCCAGCATCATATCGCAAGCAGGGGCTCTGGTAGATTTCTTCAAGCTGTCACATTGCTCTCCTTTCGGTGCCCTCCGAGCCAGTGAATAATACTGTGAGGAGTGCTGCATATTTTGCTTGCTAGTCCTTCCAAAACAGAACGTGCTAGAAGGAGCAACAGATCAATAAGCACTTCAAAACAAGCCTCAAGAAGAGGGGTAGAGATGATATACAAAATGACAATTAAAATAATGCACGTACTAGCAAAGGCCCTAAGTCTGCCTTTTTAATCAACAAATCAGTGGCTGAGTGTATAGATAAGTGAATGAATATAAATAAGTGCTATTTGGATGGATTAGTGGATGAATAGAAGAATGCATGGATCCCATGAAACGGGCGAATGCACAGAGTGATAACTATGCATGAGCAGTTTAATGGGTGAATAAGATAATGAGCGTGCATGCAGGGCCGGTCCTAGGCCTTCTGAGGCCCCGGGCGAAAGGGAAGATGTGAGGCCCCTCTAAGTGCCTTACTGCCTGCACGAGTGCAGGCAGCGCTTTTCCCGCATTTCATATCGGGCCCCCTGCTCTGCGGTCTACTCAGCCGGGCCGGGGGCGGGGCCCCCTGAGCGCGAGGCCCTGGGCATCTGCCCATACCACCCATGCCTAGGACCGGCCCTGCGTGCATGGATGGACAAATGAGCACTGGCATCTGCTCTGGCACCAACAATCATCCCTGCCCACCTATTTACTCTCACAACTATTCTGACACTTGCACCAGTAACATGGTGACTGCTAGATAATTTGAATAAAATTCATCGGTGGCGTCATACAGCTTCTCAGTCTCTCGTAGCCACGCTCTTTGCCACACTTACTGCAGAGTGATTCAAAATCCTCAAAGAGCAGAAATATCTTTAGGAAGAATCTAAGGAGTCTCCTGGTAATTTTGATTTCACCGACTACCATTCTCTTGCAGATTAATTTTAGAATTGCAAGGTCTGAGTAAAACCAGCCCTGCCAAGTACCAAGTATCAGGTGTTACGGTGCCTGAGCTGAGCTCTGCAATGTAGTCACTGTCTGAAGTCTACACAAAGTTGAGTTCAGGGTCAGTGAGGCTGGCTTAGGCTCCACTCTGGGGCTTTTCTCACATCCTAGTGCCATTCCATTTCTGTGGATTTTCAGCATTTTTAAGATCTTCTCAGAGTTTTTTTTCGCTCAAATGGAAGTAATTAGTGATAGTTATATGTTTTGAACGTCTTCATTGCTTGCTTTTGCTCGCGAGAAAGTGTCACTCATATTCATTAAATGTCACTCATAATTTTCATAATTTCACTGAAATTATGAAAAGGTCACACATGAGCAACTTGAAACCTTGGCAGCTATGTAAGGACAATATGAGGCATGTACTACAGGGCCCCAACTGCAAAGCCAAGTATGCATTTATGGAGAGATGTTCATTACCCCAAACCCCCCCCCCCCCCCCCCTCCCCGAAGCGATGCCCCTACCCCAGCCTCAACTCCAATTCCAAGACGAAAGCGTCAGCAGCTGATCCGATAAACATTGGATTACGACATTTCAGGAACCTCATAATAACGAGAGGCAGAGAAATGGCGCTCCCTGGTGGCTACTGTTCAGAAGCACATCGGTCAGAATCGGCGCCGCTGCATGTTTTTTTTAGCAACAAGGCGCCGAGGTGTTGTCTTTCCTCTATGTCTGGCACTCTGTCGTATGTAGTCCTTCTTCTAATCTAAGGTCTGACGCTTCCGTGTCGTTTAGTGTCCTTCTTCTGTGTCGTTCGTAGTCCTTCTTCTGTGTCTGGAGCTGGCTGCTTCCTCTGGGTAGTGTAGTCTCGGTGCAGATGCCTCTGCCAGGTGTGAGACCGCTCTGGAGGCTGAGATGAGGCTCCCTCCTCGTGCCGGGCTCCTCCGCCTGCTCCGGGCGGGCTTCGGCTCCAGGCCACTCACCTATGTGCAGGGTCAGAGCCCCGAGCCCCGGATCCGGGAGTATTTCTATTACATCGATCACCAAGGCCAGGTGAGCGCCGGCCTCACGATTCAGTGATAGACGGGACCCTCCCTCCCCAGTAGCTTGACAGACCCCTCCCCGAGTTCAAGCCTTCCTCCCCTCCTGTAGTATTTGAGACACTCCCCTTCCAATCTGGCTCTCCTGTTAGGGCCAGAGGTTCCCTGCTCTCCTGCCTGCCACCTGCTCCAGAACAGTTACATCCTCATTTTAGGTTGATTATCCCTCCACAGTCACCCATCAACACAAGGTTTAGGGGTTCCCCTCTCTTAATCCCCATTGACGATAAAGATTGGAGTTCCCTCGTCGCCTTTAAGGAGACAGCTATAGTATAAAGCACCCCCAGGTAGTGAACTTTCTTGTAATAATCTTAAATTAATGGGAATTAATAGGAATTTAAACACCTATAAACAGAAAGCGTAACACTGCAGCAAAATAACACTCCACTCACTTTGCAAATGTTTTGGTTAGAATCTTCAGCACGCCAATTGGATTGAAAAACCCCAAAAGAGAATCCCACGGCTGGGCCAAAGGATTCATGCAACGGAATCACAAATAAGGGTTTGTCAGCTAGTGCTTTGAATGGGAAAAAATAAGTTCAGATACTCATTGAAATGAAGTAGAGGTGTGGCGAGTTGGTGGGACTAAGGCCAAGACATGATAATACTTAATGGCTTCTATACCTGCTGTATCACATACCAAAACATGAGAAATGCTTTTATACAAACAAAGCAGGTTAAGTCGTTACACAAAATGAAAGCCGATCGCAATGATATACTAACATTTCCTTGTTTCCTAATATTTGTAGCTTCTTAAAGCCATACTGTTATTTGCTGTTGTTTGGCACTAAATTTTATATTCTTCAGAGTGCACACACACAAAGAAAGAAGCATACACACAAACAAAGCATTCCACACATCTCCTTTAAAATAACTCCTGAGAGTGTCCCAATTCTCTTTTATTCTCCCTTTACTCGCTCATAAAATCACCCACACACTATCAGCCAAACAGAGATAAACAGACACTCGCACAAGACTCAGGTGGGAATAAAACCAATTTATTCTCCTTACCCCCCATGGCTTTTTTAATTTCCACTAACAGTGGGTTGCCTCGATTCCGGTATTTGCATAAACGTAGACGACAGTGTGAATGTGATTGACAGCACAGGACCAGAATGGACCCTGCTCTGTCAAACACAGCCTGACGGTGAACACCGGGACATTATTCAAATAAGCCCACAGAGAATAATTTAGTTGGGGCTCAGCTCAGGGTTCAGAAGGGCCTTGACTGTCAGAGACAGATTCCGCTCTGACAGTTATTGTTCACTAGCACTAGCAACCAATGAGCCTACCTTTCATGAGTACCGGTACAGAAGTGCCGGCATTCAGAGTGATAAAAATAAGAAGTGCCGGTACTCAGTACTTGCGCATTTAAAGCACTGTTGTCAGCAAGGAGCTCGTTTAATGAATGATGCACACGACAGGACGCCAAACAGCAACCACACTTAGCAGTAGAAATTAGGTTACCACAACCAAAATCCAAAATGTAATTTCCACAAACATGAAAGTGACACACCCACTTCCATAAATCCCCCCTTTTTTCTCACAATAGCATGCCCATACACGTCCGCCTATATTATTACATGTAACTTCTTAACATAGTCTTGGAGTTATTATTACCCAGATCAATGATGTTTATTACAATCACCCTAAGAAAACGAAAAGCTAAGTTAGCTGCAGAAGACTCATACCTGTGAACTTCATGTACTACAGTAGGAGCGTTGACTACTGAAGTATCTTACTCGCTGTATCTGCATACTAGGTGCATCTAGTGCAAAGACGGGTTAAGGAGTAAAGTAACGTGCTATACAGATCTGTGTGTATCCAGCTACTTTTCCTATCATTCTGCCAAGAAAGCTGAGGTTGTGAAGTACTTCCTGAGAAATGTGTGTGCAATCTTCCTGTTAAAGATTTGAGTAGTCATAGAGTATCTTAGAAGGTTTAATGTGGCCTCTGCAAATCATTGCGTGTAACCTGTACATCACATGCCGGATTCATCATAATACTGTAAAGAGGATTTCAGATTTTTTAAGAGATCCTGGCACAGCCTACAGGTTGCAAGTTTCCATGGTGGATTAGATGCCTGCTGCAGATATATGATTTTATTATTCAACTTAACTCACTGATCCGTCCTGCAGCTTACGTTTTGTGCTATACAAATAGCCACTATTAGTCTTATTATCCACAAGCACCTGCACATGGATGACATGTTACTTTAGACTAAATATGTTGACTAGGCATGTAATGTTGCATATGTAGACCGGATATCTTACAGAAATCAATTGCTGCTGACTACCTTTGTAATTCAGCTATCATCACACATTTTCTCATGAAATATTTTGCATTTTTTTATTAGAATTTTGAATTGAATTTTGTTTCAATTACTTAAAATTCTTGCAATACATACACACAGGATAGAAGAAGTAGTAGTACATAAAATTCCATGTAATCTTTAAAACCAGAATTATATTAAATAAGTGTAATGTAATGATGATACTTGTAAAGCGCACTGTTACCCCATCTCGGGGTGTCCTGGCGCTGAAGACCGCTGGGGAACCCGTCCTGGCTTTCCCTGTGAGATGGTCCCTTCTGGGTATCTCCAAGGTGAAACCAGGCATCCCCGGCGTCTGTGGGGGGCCGTTGTAGAGATGAGGCAAGCTTAATGCCCAGAGTTGCCGAGTGTGATCCCTGGTTAGAGTAGGCACCGAGGCGAGAATTATCGAGTCCGTTGACCCTGGTCCACAACCCTGCCGCGTCGGGAATTGAACCCTGGTCCCGGGCCTTTCTCTGCTTCCGGGTCCGCCGCCTCTAACCAGTGAGCCACACCAATCCGTTAAACTTTTGAAATCTTCACGAGCAAAGTAAATTGGTCTTCCTGTTATTGTCCTCCGATTGCCTTTGTTTAGTATCCTAAGTTCCTAAGCCACTGTTCATAGTCTTTCAGGGGACTTTACAGGGGACTTATCCACGGCTCGGCCTCGCTGTGTCTATTAGCTCTAAACCCCTGTCGAGTTTTTCTTAGATATTCAAAGTATTTAGGGGAGGCCTTAATCAGCGGCCCAAAATTTGCACACTGTTAATACTACTAAATATTACACCTATTTATTTACTGAATCAAGCGAATTCTGTTGAGTTGATGCTAGTAAGGTACAAGTCCAATCCAGGGCCTTCTTGCAAGTTAAGATCCCCTGTTTTAAAAGCATGGGTTTTAGTAAAGTGTGGTATGCTAATAAAAATTCAGGACAGCAGCAAAGTAGATGTAAAATGGATGCTCTCCTATATTTATAGAACCTGGAGTATGCTGTAATGGTGGCCATGTTCTTCAAGTTGACTCTATACTCCTTAAATGGCAGGACTATGAATCTTGCGTGCAGTATCTGATTATCCTTGATCACCTTTAAGTGCTTGACTGTCCTGGCTATGTATGATGATCAGGGGCTGGCCTTCTTTTTAAAAATGTCTTGTAAAGCCATTTTAAGTGTTTCTGCTTTTTCATGAGTTAGTAATAAGTAATAACATTTATGAATGATGCTTTACATGCTAAATCCCGCCCTTCAAATCAAACTCCAGGCATATCTGGCATCTTCGAGTATACTTTGGTAAACGAAAGATCCACCTGTATGTGGTACACTTCAATTTATCTAACACTAGTGAGAGCATTGCTGTATAGGCTTGGTGGCCATATGAAACCGTTGGTAACAGCTTTGCTCTTATAGCTTCTGCTGTGTGGACCACATAAATATGTATTTAGTCAGTACAAGCCAAATGTCAGGCTTGAGTATTTTTTGTGATGTGCGTTATAGGAAGGTTACGTTTTTTGGTTTCTGTTAGTCAGAAACCCAGATAGTTGTATTTCGGTGTATGCGCTATTTTTAAGCTGGCGCTACCTCCAATATTGCCTAGATTTGTTCTTGTTCTTCCCAAAGATCATCACTTTTGTTTTGTTTACACTGGCCCCTAATTTGGTGGTTAAATTACATATGTTTAATTGATCTGGTGCATGCTGCATACCAATTTTTGTCTTATCAAGGATGACCAAATCGCCTGCATATTAAATAATCTGCAGCCTGTGAGGCCCAATCCTAGGTAAAAGTGTTTTCGCTCTTGTTAGTGCCCCGCCAAGAATTTTTAAATTAGGTTTTATTATAGTACATATGCAGTAATCCATTAAGATATCTTATTGAACATTTGATCATCTGTAATAATGGATTCACCTTCATAGACGCTACAATTCTTCAAAATATTTACTTTACCGCTACAGCCCGCCCTCAAACTGGAAAACCTGTAGTTAAATATATCATTAGTTATTGCTAAGAATTCAGAGGCAGATTTACAAGCCCCATGCGCCTCTTTTATGTCGCCGTTGCGTCACTTTTGTGACGCAGCGGCAGCGAAATGCCAGCGCCATGCTGCGGGGTATTTACAAGGTGACGCATCTAGGAGATGCATCACGTTGTAAAGCCCTGCTCCACATGTAGGCGTTCCGGCGCGGGGGGGGGGGGGGGCGTTCCAGCGCAGGAACGGCTCCTAAAAGTGGCTGAGTGAAATCTACAAGATTTCACCCATGCTGCGTCAAAACCCTGTGCCTGAAGCAGGCGTAAGGATTGACGCAGCATGTTAGGGATAGGGCACCCGCAAGCCTTGCTGGAGCTGCGTCGCGCTTGCGACACAACTCCAGCAATGCGCCGCATTTCCGACGGGGGATGCGACACGCATCTGCCCATCCATGCGCCACGGTGCGCCGCATTGTAAATGCGGTGCATCTGTGGTGACGCACGGGTGGGCAGATGCATCGCAACTCTTCTGGCGCATCCCTGTTGATTAGCAGAGATGCGCCAGAAGTAGTAAATCTGCCCCTCAGTTTTAAAGCATTGAGAAAATCAGAATGCAATGAAAGCTTTGTTTTCAGATAACCATTATCTATTTCTATTGCACGTCTTTAGTACATATTAATAGTGTATTTTCTGTTGGTAATTAAGTAGGTTTAGCGCTCTCAAACAAATGGGAATTAACACGGTTGGGACAACTTGCGATAGAAATTCTAGCAATGGGCCCCCTATAGCCTCACAGTTATCATACGTATTAGAAAGAGCGTTCTAAAGTCTCTCCCTAGCTAGGATGTTCTACAATTGATGGTCCTACAAGGATATGGATGGTAGGGCTTTCTTCGACACGAAGATCTGGCCTGTTTTCGTTTGAAATTTAAGTGCATTGATGTGAAGATCCAGCAGCACAAATGACTTGTCAGTAGGCAAGGGGTATCCAAAAATCGTCGTCATAGCAGCCATAATCTCAGTCCAGTATGTCTTGATCTGAGGGCATTCCTACTAAATGTGTCTGAATTCCCCATCGCTGTTCATCCTCTCGAGCAGAGTGCACTGTTGTCGGATAGTGTTTATGGACTTTAGCTGGTCTCAAATACTAGTTCTACTATACATGCTATGCTGTGAGAACATTTAGACAAATCTCTCCGTAAGATTTTCCATTGTTTCTCCTCAATGCCTTTATCTGGGACCCCGCTCCAATGCCCCCTATATGGATGATATATCAGGGGTGAGATCTGCCAACAAATGTTGAAGATTGTTGTAATTCGCCCTTTAGTTCACCTGTATTTTTAAATATTTTGCAAGTGGTGTTAGATCTCGAATAGCAGCTACCTTAAAGCTCGGGTACAATACCAAATGGTCAGCTGTGTTTAGTGAAAACGCTCATTTTCTTCCAGGAGTGGAATTTATTTTTGCAGGATTCACATGATAGTTTGTCATGTTCCCAAAACAGTTTCTAAATAGTTATACAATTCCTTAGCTTCCACTTATCAAGAAAGAGTGTGAAAGCAAGATTATAGTGGACAGGTCTATGGGGAGTGGGAAACGTTTCAATAGAGAAGTGTCTTATGAGAGTGTCCCCAACTTTAAACATAGTATTAATGTGTGTTCGTACGTAAGGATTTAGTGGTCTATGTGGTTTAGGGTTCGATATCAAGTTCCAAATTGTTTTCCATGAGACCACTGTTCGTGCATAACCAGTGTTTGTCAGATGCCCGGTAAGACCAGTCTGCAGTAGCACAAAGTTCGGAGGCCCTAAAGTAATGCCCTAAATGCGGGTGAGTGCTAGCCCCCCATTGATTTAGGGTATGAGGCAATTTGTATGTGAGTCTGTGTCAGGAGGCAGGAGGTTCTCTGTGAACGTAGCCAAGATCTGGAATGATCTTCCTGCCGCACTCTGTCTGGAACCCTGTCTCCAGAAGTTTCGGAAATCTTTAAAGACATTCCTTTTCCCACGAGGAATATGAGTCCGTTGTCTGAGGATCTTGGAAGCTAGCTGTGTGTATCAGCGCTGGGACGCTCTTGGGCAGCCATGCGCTTAAGAAATCTAATTTCATTTCATTCATTAAGAAATCTAATTTCATTTCAGATAAACCATGATTTCATGGACTTGACTTCCACAAAGAATGCCTTGTGAACCGTTAGTGGAGGTGCCTGAAACATGTGTTGGACCCTCGTTCATTATGGTAGTGTTAATTCCCAGCCACTCACCCCCACCCCCAAACTACAAAAGGAAGAGAGGGGGTTCTTCGGCAGAGGTCTTCCTCTCGAGGAGACAGTAATTGCGGATAGTTAGCTTTGCATAGGTTCTCTGAGTTTTGGAGTAAGATGGATGCCAAGGCATTTAATGGATTTGGCCATCAACGTAAATGGTGTTTTGAAGGATAGGTCGTTCATTTAGTCTTCTGATATGGTGAGATTTAGTAATTTGTATATTTTGGTGTTCATTTGCCTTACATCTGCCTCCTCAAATCCCCTAAGTGGTGGTGCATCCGTTTTAAATAAATGGCCGGGGATGTCAGGGAACGCAGGCATCTGATAAAATCTCGTTCTTTAGGTAAATCAGACTCTTTACTAAAAGAGGGACAACTTTCTTGAGAACTTTTCTGAGCTAATGAGTTCTTTTGAGACAGTTTGTTTCTTGAATTAACTGAAACTTTGGCAATACCATCAGGAGCTTCTTCCAAAAATTCCTCTTCTTCCAGTCTATGTACTACATCTTGATTTTTCTTTCTTATGTCAACCAAAGTGTGATTTGCTTCCTCTTTATTTTTTCTTATCTCTTTAACCCAAGTGGAAGTATTCTCCATACCCTCTACAATAGCCATAGCCTCTTTCAGGGTAGGGTTTTTGGATAACAATTTTTCTTGGACTCTTGTGCTGTTCGTGCATCTCACAAGCTGATCTCTCACAAGTAATTCTGATAATTCTCCAAAATCACACGTGCGTGCAAGAGTTTTTAGAACAGCTACATAAGTACCTACACGTTCAACAGGATCTTGTACACGAGTGAAGAATCTATGGCGGTTCTAAGACAACATTAATTCTAGGACCAAAATAATATCAAAAAATACCAAAATAACTTTCCAACATAGACATAGACATTTCAAAGATATCTGAAGGTTCCCCATCAGCTCCACCTACTGGTATGGTATCCATGCTATCATATGTGTGCCTACCTTCAACTCCTAAATTATGCAATAAAATTGCCTGCTTTCTAGCGGCAGAAATTCCCTCCCCCCCTCCCCCCCCCCCAATCGCCACCAAATACATATCAAAAAGATTTCGCCATCTCTTCCAAGGAAGTATAGGTTCCCCTTCCTCAGAAAGAAATGGTGGGGGTTGCGACATGCTGGAAGTAGTAGCCATATTGTTGTAATAAGTAAATTAATACCAAATGTAAATGAAATCAAATCAGAATAGAAGAGAAAAAAAATAACTCACATCCCACACAAAATCATGAAGAGTTTCACTTCCCAGTCAAAATCATGAAGAGTCAATGTGCTGTCGTGCACATCGACGTTGTAAATGAAAGCTAATTATTAAGAAAGCATCAATGCGCTGCCGTGCGCATCGGCATGATTAGTTACCGTGGCAATCCCAAAATGCGCTGCCGTGCGCATCGGCGTGATCAGTTACCATGGGATCCAAAATGCACTGCCGTACACATCGGCGTGTTTCCAATCCAAAATGCGTTGTTGGTTACTAAGGCAACGGTGATCTAAAATGGCCGCTGTGACGCTGCACGTTGCGTGCGTTAAGCGTCAAAGGTCAGAGTTCCTTTGGTCATTTCCAGCGTCGTATCGCGTTCAGGAGCCGCTCTCAGAATGAAGATGCCGGAGAAGCCAGGGAAACGCGCTGAAGAAACGAGCAAGCTACACGCGGAGCTGGTTTCAAAGAAAAACAAAGTCTCGCTTCGCAACTGTAACTGTTGAACAGGTAAACAAAATCAAGTGAAAGTTACCTGTTTATGAAATATTCGCGTAAACAATCCAGTAATCCTTGTGTAAGTAGTATATAGCAGGAAAGCAGTTAAGCAATTTTTCTTAATTTATTGTGAAATTGCCGATTTTCACAAAAAGTAAATAGTCAATCCAGAGGAAGATGAAGGCATTAATGGACAGTTCAAACATTCAAATCCAAATAAGAAGTGCAGTAATAATCCAAATCCAAATAGTAAGAAGAATCTGTACAGTGTTCCAGTACAGTAGTTAGTCCAAGATGAATCCAAAATCCAAATTTGTCCAAACCAAGTCCAAATCAAGTCAAATTTAAAATGTAGGGGAATTGATGGTTGTAAATGCTTGTCCCCAATCAAGCCTTGACCCTCGTCACCAGTGATAAAAGCTCTTAAACAGGGTAAATTGGAAGAGCAGGTTTATTGGTACAACCATCAACAGCAAGCCACAGCAACTGAATCAGTATTTAGAATGTAATCATTCCATCAATGATGTAAAGTACACAGTGTTCCATTAAAGAGACAGTAACCATAACAGCATCATCAGCAAATACTGTGATTTTTGTGTTCGTCTTTGAAAAAGGGGGTACCTTTATGCCTCTATTTACTCTAATTATCACTTCAAAAGACCTGGTGCTAAGGGCAGAGCAGAGAGCGTGAAAACCTGACGTGCCTCCACCCCCACCCTCCTCTGGGTCAAACCTCCCATTCACACTGATTCTTGCTGTAGGTTTTCAATATCCTGCCATCACTACTGCAATGAAGGTCGGGGCAAAGCATTTGAGGGTTTTTACTAGGTAGTGCCAGTCCAAGACTTTCTCTGTCTCAGGAGATGCTAGAATCACTGGTACTGAGTTCTCTTTAGCCTTTTCAACCAAATGGACTGTTGTCCGAATATTGTTATGGGTCTTTCTACCCAGTCTATAGGATTATCGTTGCAACAAATATTTTAATGCACAGCTTGGCATCTAGAATCAATAGCGGAATGGACCGGTAGGAGACACAACGAGTAGCAAGTTTGTCCTGGTTTTAGAATTAGGAAATGTGAGCTTCACTCATTATGTGGGTGACTCTCCTGTTTTGAAGAGTTTGCTGTAAAACCGTCACGCCCTGGTGCTTTATGTATTTTAAACACATTTAATAGCTGCTGACACATCCTCTTCTGAAATGGGAGTCCCGAAAATCTCTTATTGCTCGCTAGTGAGTTGTGTAAGATTGGTGATCCATAAATAGTCCAATTTGTTTTCCTCTGGGTGTGGATCTCGCGCATAGAGGGTAGTGTAGAAAGCTGAAAAGCTTTCGGTTTATCATCTTCAATCTCATCTAATCGCCCAAACAGGCTCTGGATGTCTCCTGTATAGTTATGCTCTAGTTTATGTCTGAGTTGTCTGGTTATCTATTTACCTATTTTATTCTTCTGATCACACATGTTTAGAATAGTTTGGTTTATGCTCCTCTTCAGTCTGGGAGAGATCTCTGTCAAGGAGTGTTCGTTCTCAGTGTCTTGGTTTTATTATGTTGGCTAATACATCAGTACATTTGCCCCATATGGCTGATCTAAAATTGTCGAATGTACATGCTATGACTGTGTCTTCTTGGGGGCTTTAAAGCATTTAAGAATGTGTTCTTTTAGTTCTGTTTTCAATACAGGGTCTCTGAATATCACATAATAAAAGATCACTCTCCAGGGAGTGATCCAATGTTCTCCGACTGGGAGTTCTTTATTGGGGATTGGTCTGAAATGTTTATCAGGCACATTAAGGATGTGAGGATGTAAATTACAAGAGTGTTGTCGATTCTGGAGTATGTTTGAAAATGTAGGGTAGAGCACAGCTATTTCAACTGTAGGTTCAAGGTAGTTTACGTGCCTCCGGAGCCCCCTCCCCGTCTGGAGGGATATTGAGTACGACCTTTAGTAGCAACTGCACCTGTCTCGGTGTGGTTGTTATTTAAACATCAAATTCATTTTGAAGGTTCAAAAAATAAAGTTCGTTATTCTTTAGTTGAAAGCGCATGCGTCAGGGGCGTAAACACCGGAAGCAACATCCAGCAGTCCGTAGAGGAATGGCGCGAGCATTAGAAACGCCGAGAAAATTTACCATTTCCCTGATGAAGGCAGAATAATACTGCCGAAATGCATTGGAATTCATGTGGAATACAACGAAAACGTTTATCATGTGTGTGAATCATCTTTATGAGAAATAAAAGAAACACACTTACAACTAAAGAATAACGAACTTTATTTTTTGAACCTTCAAAATGAATTTGATGTTTAAATAACAGAAAACCCAGAGCTGAATCAGCACAAAACGGTGCCCGGAGGGACAACCACACCGAGACAGGTGCAGTTGCTACTAAAGATTCTGGAGTATGTTCTATGGGTGCATGAACGTCTGCTTCATTTATATTTTCTCACCATAGTTCACTCTATCCCATATCATTCAACAGAAGTTTTTATTTTTTGGAAAAAGGGCCTGAGTAATGTGATGCATTCCCCTATCCAGGTTTATTTATTTATTTATTTTTTGGAGTTTTCTATAGCACGAACCAGACCCAAGATAGGGTAACAGAGCGCTTTAAAAAGTGAGCAGGGAAATAAAAGGACAATTGTTATCAACAACACCGATCCACGGGGTCCGGTTCGAGGAGAGCGCTAGGTGCCTAGCGGGTGTTTGGCGTTGCGGGCGGTGTGCCATTGTCGCCACCACCCCCCTCCCGAGACCCATGAAGTGTGGATCTTTTAATACACAAACCACAGGTTCATCAAAATTGTTCGAACCCCTTTTTCTGGTTTGTTTTTTTGCACCTTTTTTGACACATAATTCTGTTTTTTAACTGTCACGTCCTCGGGCTAGGGTGGGCCTTAGCGCGCCCACACCACTGAGGTACACAATTACATGGTCCTGACGAATGCCCAGTAATATCCATACACTTAAAGGGCAGAAACATGTTGACCCCGTTGTAATTTAAAAGGGGAAAACACCCAACACATTAGTTGGTATATTTCCCTGCACATACCTTTTAACCAATACCCAGCTAACCACGGAATAAAGTTTTTTGTTTGGTAAAGCTGTTTGGTATTTTTTAACTCACTTTTTCATACACTTTGTCACAAAAAAATCCCGCTCCGCAGTAACCTGGAGTTGCAGCACACCAAGGAGGCATTCAGCTTCTCCTGGTGGGCCCGATGATGAAGCATGTCACCACCCAGGGTGGTGAGTGAGGGCTTCCAAGAAATCCCTGAGAAATTCCTATTCAGGTTGATTTGACTCTTCTTTTCTTCTCTGTGCTGGACACTACTATCCCTGTGTGGGCACTCTTCTGTTGATTGTAACTATCAACAACACCGATCAAAACAAACTCAAAATTAGTAACAAGTACATAATAAAGTTCGGGGGATAAAGGCAGAGTAGAGAGCAGCTCTGCGATAGGGAGTCAAATCCTGATTGAAGAAGTCTTATCTTTGAGATGGAGTTTGAAGCTGGTTTGGTAACTGTGCGCAATTTACAGAAGGAGTTTTCTCATCAGGAATGATTTAGCTTCCTTTTTGAAGAGGAACGTTGAGGTGATTTTTCTGATGAATAGCGAAAGCGAGTTCCAGATTCTTGGCGCCGCTCCAGAAAATGCTCTGTTGTAGGTTTTAGTCTTGTTGAACCTTGCGGGTTTCAGGAGTAGGTTATCTGTGCTCCTGGAATGTCTGTTTCCTCCAGATAGAATTCGTTTTTGGGCTAGGAACTGCGGGGTATTGTGGTGTAATGCCTTATGAGTAATACAAGCAATCTTTAAGTGAATACGGGCTTCATAGGGTAGCCAGTTGAGTGCCTTCGGGTGTGGCGATATGTGATCGAATGTCCTTGATCCTGAAAAGAGTCTAACTGCGGCGTTGAGACAGGCTTTTAGAGGTGCGGTAGAGGTTTTGGGAAGCCCAGAGAGGGTGGAGCAACCGTACTCCAGCCTTGAGATGACTAAGGCCTGAACTGTTTGAGGTCAGGGATCTCAATAAAAGGCTTCATTTTTCTTAGATAATTGTGGTGAAAGGTGGCATTTTTAGCCATCAAGTTAATGTGAGCTTGCATGTTAAGATTCTTATCCAGTGTGACCCCAAGTGATATTGTAGAGTCCACCAAAGTTGGGGTGCAATTCAAGGCGGTGATCATTCTGGTCCATTCCTTTATTTCTTTGGAGTTATTGGGGTGGGGAGGGGGGGGGGGAGATTAAGAGAAATTCAGTTTTATGCGCATTTAACTTGAGGAAGTTGGTAGTTACCGAACTAGAATAAGAGAGTTAGGGTATATTGCTATCGCCCTTCTACCTCAAAATAAATTAATGTAATAACAACAAAAGAGCGATGTAATTGAGTGCCCGAAGGTACTCAATCAAAATAGCTAAACAAGGAACTAAACCCAGTGGCTTGAACAACACACAGTTAGTTGGTAAAAATAACCCTCACTCACCACCTGGTAGTGACATGCTTCATCATTGGGTTCTTACTGGAAGGACCGAATGTCCTCCCAGTGTGCTACTACGCCTGCTTACAGCGGAGCGGGTTTAGTGTGTGTTGAGTAGTGCTAACCAAACAAGCGTGAGAATGTGCAAAAATTAAAAATTGTCGAGTTGTGACTGTCAACAACTTTATTAAGAGTCAAACTCGCATTGGTTAAAATAGGTGAACAAAGGACTTTTACAATGGTTCTATTATTGAAAACCAATAGTCCATGATAAAATGGACAACTCAACATTTTTTAATTTTTGCACATTCTCACACTTGTTTGGTTAGCACTACTCAACACACACTAAACCCATCGCTCTTTTGTTGTTATTACACAAAGTTGGTCGTTAGCCATTGTACGGTTTCTTCAAGAGCTAGATTCATTAACTTTATCTCTTCAATGGAGGTGATTTTGATGTAAAGTTGGGTGTAGTCCGCGTACATGTGGTAGGGGATGCTTGCCTGCTGTAGTAGATCAGTGAGTGGTTGAACATATAAATTGAATAGAGTGGGAGACAAGATAGAGCCTTGAGGTACTCCCAGTAGGTTAGGAGAGGATAGAGAAAGGATCTTGTTGGTCATGAATGATTGTGTTCTATTTTCCAGAAAGGATTTGAACCATAGAAGGACTGTGCCAGAAAAGCCCATCCTGTCTTCTAGTCTTCTTAGCAGTTTGTCGTGGTTGACCGTATCGAAGGCTGAAGAGAGGTCAAGCAAGACTAGCAGGCATGTTTTATTGCGGTCAAGAGTTAAGAGGGCATCGTCTACAATATGTAGGATGGCTGTTTCAGTGCTATGGCCAGGTCTGAAGCCCAATTAGTGTATGTTCAGTAAATTGAAATTTGTGATGTGTGAGTTCAGTTGTTGTTGAACCCATTTTTCCAGGACCTTTGCTAGCATATGGATGTTGGTTATTGGTCGGAAGTTGTTGGGGTCAGAGTTGCTAGCTGTCGTTTTTTTTAGGATAGGAGTAACTTGACCAGATTTTAGGCAGTCAGGGATGTGACCATGTGAGAGCGAGGCATTTATGATCTTGGTCCAGAGAGGGGCTATGCTATGATAGATGTGGAGTAGGCACTTTACTGGGACAGGGTTGTTGAAGTGGTTGTTGAGTTTAGTAGTTGTCAGAATTTTGATAATATCATCGATATCGTAACATTTGAAGTTGGACCAGTTAGAATTGTTTTTGGGAAGAGATCGCTTATTTAGTACCAAGTTATTAGCATGACTTATATTAGGGGTGGCTAAGTTGGTCGCAGCCATTTTGAGTTCAAGTTGGAGGGAATTTGTTTTTGCCGTGAAGAATGAGGAAAAATCGTTACTCCTTAACTGTGAGGCTGATGTTAAGAGTGAAGATTTGGCCAGTTTGTTCGATTCTTGATTCAGAATCTCGAAGAGCTTTTTAGATCTATTTTTAGCATTATCTAGTTCTGATTTGGAAAAGTCTTTTTTTGATCTTAGAATACTTTTATTGTATGATTTTCTTGCTTTTCGAAGTAGTTTCAACGGGGGGGAGGGAGGGGTGAAGCCTTCCTTTCCGTTCCGTTTTTCTTAATTTGCATCTCTCCTTGTTCAGGGCTTCGCTGAACCATGGGTTTTTGTCCTTGCCATGTATTCTTTTGAGTTTTGGCGGTGCGGCTTGGTTGAATATTTTGGTCATCGTGGAGTTATAGTGATCAGTGAGGGCAGTGACGTCACCTATGTTTGTTGGGGGCGATAAGAGCCTGCTCACATTGTGAGGCTTACTTGATCCAGTTGATGTTCTTAGTCTCTCCTATCCATTGTTTAGGTTTAATTTGTTGTGGGAGGATTTTCTTGTTCCAAGAGGGTATTTGGAATGTGATAATGTGTTGGCCTGACCAGTCACAAGGGGTAATCGAGATCGATTCAATAGTATTTAGGGGCCTATTACGATTGCGGTTTTTCTGCATCCTGAGGGCCGGTGGAAACCACCGCCGGCCCGGAGGATGCGGAAAAACCGCAGCGGACCCACCAAAGACCCACCGCCACATTAGGATGGCTGGTGGGTCCTGGTTTCCGTCTGCAGCTTTTCTGCTGCGGTTGGCTTACAACCACAGTGGAAAAGCCCTAATATGGTGGCGGTGTCTCTCAGACACCGCCAGCCATATTAGGATGCCCCAAAAGAAATGCTTTTCCACGGCGGGTTTACCGCCGTGGAAAAGCATACGGATCTTCACTGCGGGGGCCCATTGCGGGCCCCCTAGGTGAAGGGGGGCTGGGGGGTACACATGGGGGTGGGGGGTACCTATGGTACCCCCCGGCATTTGTATGCCTGCCTCTTTCTGCATACAAATTCAATGCCTGTATTTTTAACATTGCTGCGGGTGCAGCTTGAAGCCGCACCCGCCGCAATGTTAAAAATAGAGGATGTGACCGCCAGGGTGGCGGTCACATCCTAATCGCACAGGTGGGAACGCCGCAGCCCATGCAGACGTTAAATGTAAATGTAAATTGATACTTGTATAGCGCACTACTCACCCGCAAGGGTCTCAAGGCGCTTGTACGAATACCGCTGTGGAACCCATCCTGGCTTTCCCTGTGAGGCGTCCACTCCTGGGCACCCCCAAGGTGGAGGCCAGGCATCCTTAGCGTTGTGGGGGCCGTTGTGGAGATTAAGCAAGCTATTGCCCAGAGTTGCAGAGTGGGACTCCATGATTGGAATAGGCACCGAGGCGAGATTTATCAGGTCCGTGGAATTTTGAGCCCAAGACCCGCCGAGGCAGGGAATTGAACCCTGGTCCCGGGCCAGACCTCTGCACCAGGGTCTGCTGCTCTAATCATTGAGCCACACTTCTCCACGTTCCCTCCTCCTCAGTGATCGCGGACGGACGCAAGTCCGTCCGCGATCATAATCGGCCCCTTAGTTTGGAGATGAGCCAGTCTAGTGTGGCACCTTTTGAATGAGTGGGCTCTGAGATAGCTTGGACCAGGGAGTGGTCAGCAAGGAAGGTTTTAAGGGCGTTGACCTGCTTGTCCAGTTTGTTCTCCCAGTGGAGATTGAAATCACCCAGGAAAATGTCATTCGAGTGAGGGGACGAGTTTGCCGTGATGATTTCCATAAGTTGTTCTGTGAAAGTTATGTTTTGCTCAGGAGGATGGTAGAATATATGTAATTTGAGGGGGTGGTTACTAGGTGAGTTCACAGAGATCCCAAGGTATTCACAGAAGTCCTGGGGTTCCGTGTGAAATTTTGAGACGGTGAGGACAGAGCGATGTATGCAGGCTAAGCATGTGAGGTCTGTCTAGTCCAGGGTTCTTCAAACTGTGGGGCGCGCCCCCCTGGGGGGGCGCAGCACCATCCCAGGGGGGGCGCGCTCCACTCCGATCTTCCCTTTGTGCCCGTTCCTTTGTCTGGGTAATTCTCCCAGGAGGGGGCCAATTCATCCAGTCGACAGCTTCGGCTGCAGTGCAGGCAAGGAGTCTCCTCTGCTAAAAACGAAAGCAAACAAACAAACACGCTTTCAGCTTTAGCAGAGGAGACCCCTTGCCTCCCACTGCAGTTGAAGCTGTCGACTCCGTGAATTGGCCCCCTCCTGGAAGAGTTAGCTCTTCCCAGAAGGGAGAGAAGGTTTACAGAGAGGGTTTGAGGCACGGGCGGGGTGGGCTCTGGCCCAGGGCCCCAGCCTTTCAAGGGGGGTGGGAGTGAGGTGGAGGGGGGTGCCTCCTTCCTGGGTTGGGGATGCGTGAATTATGTAGTTTATTTCACTTGGGCCTGGGTTCTGTCGCAGGCAAAAGAAAGCATACATTATTATTGGTAGCCGTGTCAGCCCGTCTCTTATCAGCGCTCATGGCTGCTCAATTGGTTATAAGATAATTGCCATCTCCTGCAGACCGTGCCAGACACATGTGGATCTATGAGGCAGCACCTTTGCTTGGCTATATGTTCTAGCAAGGCGTCTACCCTGTAACTACGCTGCACGATTATTTAGATTTGCCACGAGGTAGAATTTACAGCAGCCCTGAGACGGCCCTAAGCACAAGCACCACTGCGACATCATCAGTGAAGCACTGTGCCAGGCAGACTCGCTCCTCCAGGCACTTGTGAGCTGGCTGCCTGGGGAAGGTGTGCACAAAGTCTCTCTGATTCTGTACTGAAGTTCACTGTGAACTGGACGCTGCTGGCATATATTTAAACAGTAGTAGTAGTAGGCCATAATTCCAATTAGTTTACACCAAAATAAGTCGGAGACATAGTTTTCTTAGTTTATATTTCACTCATTTAAAAAGCAAAAAAATGGCATGCGTGTAGGTTAACTTGTCACATCCACAAAGAGTGAATGAAGGCATGAAATAATTTGAGATGACTCATGTTGTATCTTCAGTGACCTCTTAAAGTTTCTTGTTGCTCAAATGGGTGTAATTTCTGCTATTTATATGTTTCATTTGCTTGCGAAAAAGTGTCACTCATAGTCATTGAAATGTCACTCATAGTTACACTGAAATTATGAAAATGTCACACATAGTCATCTGAAACCTTGGCAGCTATGGGGGGCGGGAGTCCTTCAGTTATTTTGGGAAGGGAGGGAGAGGTTGCAATCCGGGTTTGGGCCATGAATCGAGACAGTGGGCTCTGGTCTGCGGTCATCAACTCATGAGGATCTTTGTGTGGGGCACCGAAGTGTCCGTGTTCAGGGATGTTGGTCTGCAGATTCGAATTTGAATCATCAAATGTGTGAGGGATGTTGGGTGGAGCCGGCCACCAGACGTCTGTTATGTTGCCATGTGGGTGAATAGATGCATGGGTGGAGTGGTGGATGTATGGGTTGGATGGTGGATGTGTGGGTGACATGGTGGATGTATGGGTGGGGGGGGTGGATGGATGAGTGAGGGGGTGGATGGATGGGTGAAGGGGTGGATGGATGGTGGGAGAGAGGATGGATGCATGAGTGGAGGGGTGGATGGGAGTGGATGGATGTGTGTATGGTTGGAAGGGTAGATGGATGGGTGGAGGGATGGATGGATCAGTGAAATAGTGGATGGATCGATGGGGGGTGGATGGTGGACGAGTCGGTGGGTGGATGGATGAGAGAGGTGATGGATGGATTGATGTATTGATGGGTGAAGGGGCGAATGAATGGATGGATGGATGGATGAGTGAAGGGGTGGATGTGGGGCTGGATGGGTGATTGAGGAGGGTGGATGGACGGGGGATGGATGGAGGAGTGAAGGGGTGGGTGAGAGGTCAATGGATGGATTCATGAGTGGATGAGTGGATGGATGAGTGGGTTGATGGGTGAAGGGTGGATGGAGGGATGGGTGGCTGGGTGAGGGGGGAATGGAGAGAGGGGGAGGATGGATCGATGGATGGATGAGTGAGGACATGGATGAATGATTGGCAGAGTGGATGGGCAGGTGTGTGCATGGATGGGTGAGGAGAGGAGCATGGAGATGGATGGGTCAGAGAGTGCATGCATGAGTGGGGGAGGGTGGAGAGCGGGAGGGATGGATGGGTGGGTGGATGGATGAGTGGGGGGTTGAGTGGATGGACGGATGAGGGACTGGGTGGATGGATGAGTGGGTGGGGGGGTGGCTGGATGGGTGAGAGGGTGGGTGGTTGGATGGATGAGTGAGTGGATGGATGGGTGGAGGAGTGGATGGATGGGTGGAAGAGTGGATGGATGAATGGATGGATGAGTGGGAGGATAGCTTGGGTGAAGGGGTGAGTGGTTGGATGGATGAGTGGGTGGATGGATGGGTGGAAGAGTGGATGGATTGGTGAGGGGATGGATTGGGTGGATGGATGATGGATGGATGGGTGAGGGGGTGGATGGAGGGATGGATGGTGGATGGGTTTGCAAGTGGTTGAAGGGGTTTGGATGTGGATGGGGCACAGATTGAGGGACAGAATGAATGGTGGGGGAGTTGGTGGATGACAAGATGTACATGATGGATGGGGAGGGTTGTGATGACTTCCTTTGCCTTGGAGGATTGTGTTTTGAGCTGTGTGGTACGCCTCGTTTCGCCACACCCACTCACAGGCCTGCAGTTTGCTAGGCACTCTTGTTGTGTTGAGCATTGTTTGCCGGATATGGCCCATGGTGTGCGCTTTGCAGTCGATCATGTGGTGTGCCGGATTCCCGAGGTTTCGGTCGGGTGGTGGGGGGGCCCAACATCTGGGGGAATTCAGCTGGGGGGGCTCAACCTGGAAAAGTTTGAATACCTCTGGTCTAGTCTAATGATGTTGAAGTCTGGGGGGACCAGAAGGTCAAGGCATGGAGAGGATGATTCCTTGAGCCATGTTTCCGTGAGGATAATTATGTCCATATTTATGCTAAGGATGAGGTCAGCAATGTCAGAGGCATGTTTAGGGGCTGAACAGCAATTTAGTAGAAGGCAGGAAAACTGGTTTGAGGGATTCTTTGGACTAGGCTTCTGGTTATCTTGGATTGGGGTTATAGAGTGAAGATTATTCCGGTTTATTCTTCTATGGATAGGATGTGAGGTTCTGCAAGGGTTGATGGAGACTAGGTGGATAGCGTATTCCTCTTTATCTAAAATATGGTTGGATGGAGGTTCGTACAGCCGTAACAGAGATTGCAGTTCCTGGTCCGTAATGGAGTTGGAGAGATTGCGCGTGCACAAAGCTCGATTGTCTAGAGGCAGGGGGATCGTTTTTGCCATGTTGTCAGCTGTCTTTAGCGAGTTATGGAGATATTTAAGTGGAGTAAGTGCTTTTTCCGCAAGTTGTAGGATGGTTTTGATTTCATGGATAACGTTTTGAAGGTTTCTAGATGTGCGGTAAGCGGTCTTGAGACAGTCTTGTTCCATCTGTAGATGCTGTGTGGAGGACAGGAAGTGGGGGTCAAGGGAGTAGTATTAAAGTTGTTTCTCATGGTAGTTCTAGTTGAGGATGATACTGAAGTGCGAACTAGAGGGGGCAAGTTGTTTATCTTTCTTTCACTGAGTGTGGGTACATGGCTGGGTCGAATTTCTTCCGGAGAGGTTAGGGAGGTGTGGGTAGAAGTAGTAGGGTCCCTAGAAGTGTTGCGAGAGAATGATGATGATAGCGGTGTAGTGTGTGCTGAGGAGGGAGAATTGTTACCTCTTTCCTCGATTCTAGGTGAAGGGTGTGGTCGGTTTTTATCCAAAGAAGAATGGGCAGTGGGGCTAGTAGTAGGGCCCCTAGACGTGCTGCTTGATGTTAAGGATGTTGAGGGTGCCTGTGCAGTACCTGAAGAGGAGATGAAGTTGTTGCTTCTTTCACCACTTAAGAGTGATAGGGGTCGATGTTCTATCGGAATGGGAGAAGTGGAGGGGGTAGTGTTAAGTTCCCGAGCAGTGTTACTTGCGGTCGCTGGAGTTGTCCGTGCAGTATGTGGAAAGGAAGGAAAGTTGGCGTTGTCTCTTTCTTCACTATCTTCCTATGGACTGCAGGAAGAGTGTGGTGCACGCATTGGTCACCTCCCAACTTGAGTATGCGAACAGTCTTTACAATGGACTTCCGGAGTACTTACTCAGAAGACTGCAGATTATGTAGAACGCAGCAGCTAGACTTGTGCGGACTTGCCAATGCGTCTCCGCATAACCCCCCATCTGATCAGTCTTCACTGGTTACCAGTGAAAAGAAGAGTAGAGTACAAGGCCCTTACTTTGTCTCACAGAGCAATGAACAACATTGGTCCGCAATATATGAGGCAAAGATTTGTAAAATACAGCAACAAGAGAGCACTCAGATCTAATGACTAGAACTTTCTGGTCATCCCACGGTTTTCAAAGGCCAGGACCGGAGGCCGTTCCTTCTCGGTTAAAACTGCCACTCTGTGCAATACCGTACCGGAATACCTAAGGAAGATCCACTCTGAACAAACTTTCAGGAGAGCATTAAAAACATGGCCCTTTGCTCTTACCTAACTCTTCACCACCGGTTTCCCATGCCTATGTCAAATAGCACTACTAGCGCCGGGACACCTCTGTAGGAAGTAGCCGTGCGCTTTATAAGCTATCTATTATTATTATTATTATTATTACTGTATTAAAATCGAATGTGATTATTCCATAACCTTATGCAAAATGTCATAGTGTATCGAGAAATGCTGTAAGAAGGGCATCTTGATCTGTGTTTAGGGCATACGTTGTAGCCATTTGTGATCTGTCTGCCTTGTAGAAATCCCGCGAATAGAACATGTCTACCCTCAACTGTTTTGTCGGGATTGGGCTTAAATAGGATGGGTTTGAAGCCAAGGTAGAATGGTTATGGAAGAATAATATTGGGCGGTGCTATTTCCTGGTACAATGCACAGATGTTGGAAGAAAATCATATCATTTTTCCTCATTGCTAGAACAATCTTCTCCTTAACTTTAAAGCGGTGTAGCTTAGTAAGACACACTCTGTGGCCTTTTTGTGTGTTTTTCTTATTGATTGTCACCTAGAATAGAGGTAAAAAGATCATGTGTAAAGGATTCCAGTTATGCCCCTTCAGCCAGTTTTTTAACACCGATATTATCAAGTGTAAACCGATTTTCCAAGTCTTCACATTTGACTGTAGTGCATTTCATTCAGGCTTTCAGTAGGGTTATACACCTCTTCAATATGGATACATTTCGTTTGTTAACCTTCAGTTCAGTTTCTAGAAGTCGAGATCCCATGAAAACTGCATGGGGATAAGAGGTTGCCTTTAGTCAGTGCCATGTTCTTCTTTATGCTGACGGGCGCATGCTTTGTTACAATGCTGTGGTGGGAAGTTTCTTCACACAAGGTAGGCAAAACAAAGAACATGGTTACTTTATTTTGACGGAGTTTCTTTGGTGGCATGGGACTATCATACACTTTGATTATATAGTCCTCTTCTTCTGGCATCCAGCACCAGCTTTGTTAATATTTAGAATACCGAGGTGGGGGGGGGGGGGGGGGGGGGGGGGGGGGTGAGGTGCTTTTGCTTTATTGGAGTGTTCCAAACTGTACTCTAAGAGATTTCACGAAGAATGGGCCCCATTTACCAGCTTAATACCCCCTTCTTTCTGTTCTTCCCACTTTGGTTCTCTGAGGTAGTGTCCTGCGCAGCAATGCAGGCAGTAACTCTCCTCTTGTAACCCCCACTCCCTCCCCCGGAAGTTTAGTGGCTAGGTTTTGTGAACATCTTGTGCCTAGGGGCCATATGTATCAAAGGGTTTTATCTATTCTGTGTCTATGGGAAAATATTTTAGTACATTTGGCCCAATATGCAATATGAGCTGATACCGTATTACTTTGAATTATAGCTCTTTAATTTCCCATCTTTGGGCGCTAATTAATTATTAATTAATTCTTCCTTTCTTGCCCGTGGGCACTGCCTCAGCTAGTCCGGTGGCCTGTTGGGGCTGCTGTCTCGATGTCATTGCTCCCCCCCTGTTGTCAATCGGTTCCGGCTGTGTGGCTAGCATCCAGGAAGTGCTGCCTTCCTCCCAAGCTCACCATGCTCCCAAGCAGATTTTCTATGGACAGGGCTTCATTTCCATGGATTCTGCATACAGAGCTGCCGTCTTTGTTGTACCATGCGCCATGCTGGGCATGCTTCAATAGGACAAAATCATTAGTTTCCCGCTACTTTATTGGCATCCAGACCACTAGGCCATTGCAGCTTCTCATCTATTGTGCTCTCTTATTTAAGATGCAAACGCCTCATGGACATTTTCTCCATAGAAGATACATTTTTAATTTAGGCCTAGGCGAAAGTCCAGTGAGTTACATCCATATGGGCATCTTGCCAGACCATGCCCCTCCTTTTATTTCATAATAAACATGTAAAGCATTCATAGTGTTTTCTTTTAGGAACTCGTGGCGGCAAGGTGGAATTGCCTTTCAAGTGCTGCAATTAAAGAGGGCTTCATGGCTTTTTTTCAAATTAGTGACTCTTGTTTTGCAATGTAAAGCATCTTTGAAGTCCCCACGGAAGGCCTGAAATCTGGACAAAAGAGCTCAAATCAAAGTGACCGGTATCACCACTATAAATATGGCTTTCCTATATAAATCTTGGCTGGTGGCTACCCTAAGAAGGTGTTATGTTATGTTATCAGGAGTGTCCCGGCGCTAACAGACCTAACACGGCATAACCCAGGCGGCAGAAGAGGAGTTAGAGACAAAACAGCCACGTTTTAAGCTCTTTCCTGAAAGATGCTAAATTCTCGCTCTTTCTCAGAGCGAGTGGCAGCGCATTCCTGGCCCGCGGCGCCAGATATTTAAAGGATCGGCCCCCGGTCCGTGCGCGCCTAATTACCGGGACCCTGGCCAATGACAAGGCAGCCAATCGTAAGGCTCTGGATGGATGGTGGAAGAGAGCTCTCTTCTGCAGATGGAGAGCCCCAATACCATGAAGGGCTTTAAACGCAATGGTAAGGGCTTTGAACTTAATGCGTTTCCGGATTAGGAGCCAGTGAAGGGACTTCAAAAGGCCGGTGGCATGAGAACTGCGGCCAAGGCCAAAAATTGCCCGTGCCACCGCGTTCTGCACTACCTGTAGACGAGACAAAAGATATTCTGGCAGGCCGAGGTAGAGTACGTTCGCATAATCCAACCTCGATCCGATCAGGGCTTGCACCGTTATTTTCCTATGGGCAGTAGAAAGTAGAGGGAGGAATTTCCTTAACATTTTTAATATCCCAAAACACTGCCCAACCAGGCCAAGAATCTGCGGTTTCAATGAGAGACAATTGTCCATCTTGATTCCAAGATTCTTAGCTACCGTGGAGTCAGAAGAGGGATGGTACATCCCTGCGGGCCACCAGGTCTTCCATCCGGGGTCAGGGGGGCATCCAAAGAAGAGGAGCTCAGACTTGTCGGAGTTAAATTTCAGCTGATTTAGTGGAAACCAGGCAAATACCGCGCCCAAGCAGTTCTTAATGCTTTCGCCATCAAAGTCCATATTCCTACCACATGTGAAGAGAAGCTAGGTGTCATCGGCGTACGAGACAATCTGGGCGCCAAAAGACTCTGCCAGTGCCGCGAGGGGAGACATGTAGATATTAAAAAGAATGGGGCTCAAAATCGACCCCTGAGGGACTCCCACCTCCAGAAGCGGCACTACAGCAGAGTACGGAGGAGCCCAGACTGTCTGTTGTCGGTTGGAAAGAACCGACTCAAACCATCTGAACACCGTTCCCCGAACACCAATCTCCAAGAGTCTTACCAGGAGGCGGTCATGGGGAACGGTGTCAAACGCCGCCGAAAGATCTAATAACTCTAGCAGTGCTTTCCCTCCATTATCTAGGACTTCCTTGATGGCCTCTGACACCTCTAGCAGTGCCGATTCCGTGCTCAGGTTAGCCCTGAAATCGGACTGGGTGTAGTGCAAGATCTCATGAGACTCTACAAAGTCGGCCAGGACAGAATGCACATGTTTTTCAGTCACCTTGGCCAGGACCGGAAGCAGCGAAATAGGCCTATAATTGGCATGGCTACTGAGAGAGATAGAGAAGCATTTACCTGCACCAAGGCCATACTAGGGGCCACGAACTCCGCCACCGCCCAAGAGTCATTCCCTGCTTTGCATCGCGCCGCCGCCCCGGGACCACAACTCCCGGAAGCCTCAGCGGCGGCGCGCACATCTGACCTCACGCCAGCGCCCGGAGGCGCTTTAAATCGGCGCTGAGGTCGGCGGAGCTAGGGGGAGATAGAGAAGCATTTACCTGCACCAAGGCCATACTAGGGGCCACAAACGCCGCCACCGCCCGAGAGTCATTCCCTGCTTTGCATCGCGCCGCCGTCCCGGGACCACAACTCCCGGAATCCTCAGCGGCGGCGCGCACCTCTGACCTCGCGCCAGCGCCCGGAGGCGCTTTAAATCGGCGCTGAGGTCGGCGGAGCTTGGGGGAGATAGAGAAGCATTTACCTGCACCAAGGCCATACTAGGGGCCACAAACGCCGCCACCGCCCGAGAGTCATTCCCTGCTTTGCATCGCGCCGCCGCCCCGGGACCACAGCTCCCGGAAGCCTTAGCGGCGGCGCGCACCTCTGACCTCGCGCCAGCGCCCGGAGGCGCTTTAAATCGGCGCTGAGGTCGGCGGAGCTTGGGGGAGATAGAGAAGCATTTACCTGCACCAAGGCCATACTAGGGGCCACAAACGCCGCCACCGCCCAAGGGTCATTCCCTGCTTTGCATCGCGTCGCCGCCCCGGGACCACAACTCCCGGAAGCCTCAGCGGCGGCGCGCACCTCTGACCTTGCGCCAGCGCCTGGAGGCGCTTTAAATCGGCGCTGAGGTCGGCGGAGCTTGGGGGAGATAGAGAAGCATTTACCTGCACCAAGGCCCTACTAGGGGCCACGAACGCCGCCACCGCCCAAGAGTCATTCCCTGCTTTGCATCACGCCGCCGCCCCGGGACCACATCTCCCGGAAGCCTCAGCGGCGGCGCGCACCTCTGACCTCGCGCCAGCGCCCGAAGGCGCTTTAAATCGGCGCTGAGGTCGGCGGAGCTTGGGGGAGATAGAGAAGCATTTACCTGCACCAAGGCCATACTAGGGGCCACCAACGCCGCCACCGCC
This sequence comes from Lissotriton vulgaris, assembly GCF_964263255.1. NCBI lineage: Eukaryota > Metazoa > Chordata > Amphibia > Caudata > Salamandridae > Lissotriton > Lissotriton vulgaris. The sequence continues at coordinate 2,002,622,015 of NC_141691.1, read as the reverse complement.
CAAGAGTCATTCCCTGCTTTGCATCGCGCCGCCACCCCGGGACCACACCTCCCGGAAGCCTCAGCGGCGGCGCGCACCTCTGACCTCGCGCCAGCGCCCGGAGGCGCTTTAAATCGGCGCTGAGGTCCGCTGCGCGGGACGCGAGCGGGAAGCTGGGCGAAGCCTGGGCCAAGGGTGGGCCCGTTTAAGCCCGTTTAAGCCCGTTTAAGCCCGTTTAAGCCCGTTAAAGAACGGAAAAGGACGGGACGGGCCACCCCTCTAACGCCTGCTCTAGGACTGTAAGGTCAGTGTCACTGGAAAAATCGTCTGTGATTAAATATATATATTGTTTGATCGAGTACCATCCAGTCCATACTGTGGATGCCTATCTCCCCGGATCCAGGCCATAGTACCAGTAAACCAACGGGAGGGTCATTAATGGGTACCCTAGACAATTTCCTCATCAGGTTTTCATCTGCCCTTGCTAAGGATATAGAACTTACCGAGAAAAGGTTATCCTTGGACATAGACTTTAATAAAAGATCTTCCCTGGGACTTCTGGCAGGAGCCCGATCTCCGGTACATTTACAAACTGATTCACAGGATAGGCTTCCTCCGTCTGGAGTGGAGGCTCTTACCCTGTCGCCTTGGGCAGTAACCATCTTGAATATAAGTGACAATTCTTCTTCAAGAGAGGTGGCTCCTGCAATTGAAACGGGTAGAGCCCCTACACCTAATATTAAAACTCGATCAGCTGGCCAAGTAAAAGCAGGACCGGCCCAGCAGAAAGGAAGGGAACAAGCAAAAAGGAAGCGCCCTGGGCCCCAAACATCTGTAGGGGACAAGAAAGCTAAGTCGGATGTTAACTCTGTTCCTACCAATAACCCAGTAGTAAGGCCACCAATTAGCCCTATACAACCTCGATTGGTGGATAAAAACAGACATGGAAATCACTAGGACATTATAGGGGAGGAACTCCACCGGGACTTGGGCCCTTCCTTTTGGAAAAAATTGGAGGGCACTATCAAGAAGATATGTCACCCATTACATGAGCGTTTGGAATCCATTGAAAATAGACTGGTATGCCTTGAACTTTCATTGGCAGCAGCACAGAAGCAGACAGCAGCAAGGCACAGTGCGAACAGGGCAAAATCACCTGTAGCCCTAGGTCCAATTGGTTCCAGTAGTGGTGCCGGGACAGGGCAGGGCAGTAGGCCTATTTTGACAACTGATAAGGAGCTTACTGCTAACTCACAATCTTCTGCTCCGATAGGGGTGGGAAATTCAGCACAGGCTAATGGGGTTCCCCAATCTACTCTGGCCCCGGTAACTGCACCCTTGGTTCACAATCAACCAGGAGTTTGAGGGACATCTTTGAGCAAAGGGAGAAATCAGGGAGGTGGCACTAAGAGGGATGCCAGGCAGCAAAACCTAACTGCTTTACCCAGTGCTCATAGCGAGGTTCCCTTGCCTTATATCAATCTTCCTCCCCAATCAGCCCCATTTGTGGTAGTCTTGGTAGGAGTCCCATCAGTTGTCCAGGGGAAAAGAGAATCATCATTAGACCTCAAGCATAAGTGTATTTTCTGGCTCAACAAGTATCGCCCATTACCAATATATATGCGAGCTGAAATCATGGGGGTTAGGAGAGTAAACTGGATAGGCAGGGGATGTAAGACGGTGTCAGGAGACTGTATCATCATTAATTTTAGAGACCAGAGATGCGTTAATTTCATTTGCAACTGGCCTCAAAACGATCAGTCGGATGGGATACAAGTGCTACCTTTAGCCTACTTTTATGGTCCCCCAATTTCGGTCTCCTTTGAGAGGGACATGTTTTCACAGGGGATTGTACCAAACTACTGCCCATTGGGGAACATAAGGTTATTCAACAGATTCCAGGCCCTGTCGGGGCTGGGGGATTGCGAATGACAGTGCGAACCCCAAAGTACCATTCCATGTACTAGAGAGAGAGGCTCAATGGAGGAGGCAGTGATTCGGATTGGGCAAGAGATCACCCAGAGTAGAGGGAAAGTAGGGAAGGATGAGGTGGGTCAGTGTAACACGTGTGATGGTAACACCGAGGTGCCCAAGGTAGATGGGTTATTGAAAAGACAGAATCACGTATATCAAGGTTTAGGGGGTCTCCCTCAAAGGAGTGAACTGGCTGTACCATCTGACGGACCCTCATGTCAGACATTCCTGGTCTCATGGAATGTGGCGGGCTTGGGGTCAAGACTAAAATCGCAGCCATGGGTAGAATTCATTGAAAGCTTTGACATTTGTTTGTTTCAAGAAGTTTGGGCGGTTGAACCAATGTTTAGAGTGGGTTATTTGAATTACTTTGTTCCAGCTGTTAAAAAAGGTCTGGGGCGTCCTAGTGATATGGGTCAGGCAGTCCCTGAAATGTTATACACAGTTGCTCCCAGTTGTAAATAATGATATTCTTGGAGTTAGGTTTAGATCCCATGCTAATTTAGAAATTGATATCTACAATGTCTATGCTAGGGGCCTTCAAGGTGGCAAGAAATCTGATGTTGTATCTGAGCTGGATATATTAGTTCAGGCTACCCCTCCTAACACCCTGACAATGATCGGTGGGGATTTTAATACCACTTTTGAACCCTTTGGGTTGGATGATGCGCACTTAGCAGAGGATGAGGACGCTAGGTGGGGAGTTCCTCAGCTTGGTACTAAACCCATAAGGAAGTGGATCGAGGCCGCAATTCAGTTAAAGTGCCTCTGTTTGGGAAACCAGCTGAGGGCGGCCAACGGGCGCACATTGTCAGACAAAATGGGAAAGGAAACTTTTGATAATGGTGTTAGGGCAAGCAACATTGACTATTTATTGGTCCCCCTTGGCTTGTGGTCTACCCTTCAGGATATGGTGGTGGTGACCCATATTGAAAGTGACCACAATCCCTTGACTGCATTGTTTAACCTGGGTTTACAGGAAGGGGTTGAGGCTCATAGGGGTCTCTCTCCTCGAGCTTTAGTTTTGGCAAATGATGAGCGCCACCTTAAGTGGTGTCAAATTGTTGAACATCAGGAAATTATTTGCAAAATTGAGGGAGATTTGGAAGGGGCACTAGAGGCTCTGGAGGAAGCTACCCGGAAGGGGTTCCCCTTCAATCTACTCTTAGAAGCTCATATCGTGTTTTTTACCAAACTTAAAACCTATTTTTGTAAACCGAGCTCAGGTAAAAGAAGAATTTTGACAAAGGAACTGGAGAGCTGGTACGATGGTTCGTGCCGCCAAGCTAGGGGAGAGTTGGGACAAGCCCTAAAAACGAAAGACATGGGCACAATAAGGTTGGCCCGTGCGAATTATAGGCTCAAGCAACACATAGCCAAAAGGGACTGGGAAGAGGCCAAGTGGCAGGATCTCAAAGTCGCATGTAGTGCAAAGAACCCCAAACTCTTTTGGGAAATTTTTAAATGGGACAGAGGAGGGAATCGTGAGAGCCCCCAAAACAATGTTGACCAAAACGCCTGGATTGCTTTTTTTAAGCCCCAATACGCTAGTCGGGCGACGGGGAACAATGTTGGAGCATTTGATTATACATTCTATAAGGATGCTGTCTTCACTGTGGGTGATGTGGATAGGGCATTCGACCTTGTCACAGAGGGACGGGCTACCGGCATGGATTGTGTCCCCGCAGATCTATTTTTAAATAATAGAGGACGATGGCGGACCTATATTTTATATGTGGCGAACGCCATAGCCCAAGGGATGGAAGTCCCTAAATCATGGAAAGGGGCTGAAATAGTGCTGGTCTATAAAAAAGGGGATAAGTCACTTGCAAGTAACTACAGGCCAATTAGTTTGATTGACTGTATGCAAAAAATCATGGGGCGGCTGGTTTTGGGCCGAATCCAGAACTGGATGGATAATGATAACATATTAAGTCACCTCCAGGCTGGTTTTCGCCCAAAAACAAGTACCATAGACCAGGTTTTACGCTTCATTATTTTATATTGGAGCACCGTGGTCTTGGTAAATGGCTCCCTGTACGCAATCTTTGTAGATTTAAGGGCAGCTTTTGACTTGGTCCCACGCCACACATTGTGGGAAGTCCTAGCGGAGCAGGGGATGGCCCCAGAATTGCTGAGTTTGGTCGTCCGTCTGCATGAGGGTACGTTTGCTAGGGTTCGGTGGGGTTGCCAGGGAGAGGTTACAGAGCCATTCCCGGTGGAGCGGGGAGTGAGGCAAGGCTGCGTTATGGCGCCGACCTTGTTCTCGCTCTTTGTGAACGGGGTGGCGGATTACCTCTCCCTGGTCCCGACCGATGCCCCTGCAATGTCTGGTGAGCGGGTCTCGATCCTCATGTTTGCGGACGACACCCTCATCATTTCCAAAACACCTAGTGGGCTGCAGAATGCGTTGAAGCGTTTTGAAGATTTCTGCCTCGATAGGGGCCTAGAAATAAATACTGAAAAAACGAAATTTATGGTTCTTACTGCCCGCAACACGCAGGGGTCTGCCAGACTATTCAGAGGGAAGATTTATATGAATGGGTCCCCGTTGGAGCGGGTGGATGCATTCACCTACCTGGGTGTTACCCTCCAGAGTAATCTGGGATGGTCAAGCCAACTGGACATTGCAGTGCTTAAACATCGTCAGCAGGCAGGCACTCTTCTGAAAAAATTCTCCTCATCACTAACAAAGCCCATTAGCCCCTTAATGGAAGTTTACAGGTTGAAGGTGCTAAGTTCAGCCCTTTACGGAGCCGAACTTTGGGGATTTGAGGATTTAAGAAAGTTGACGCTGGCAGAAAAGGAATTTTTGCGCAAAGCAACCAGTGTTCCCATAAGTACCCCGCTAATTCCACTAATGTGGGATCTCGGAAAAAAGGCGGTGCAAGATCAAGCATTCTTAAGGCCATTATTGTATTGGCGCCGCCTGTGGACTACGGAAGAATTACAGCATTACGCTGTGGGTCTGAGGGAGATAATGGTTAAGGATTTTTGCCATAAAATTCATTGGCTGAGGGCCATCCGGTCTCTACTCCTTAAATAGGGTATGAGGGAGCTATGGGATGACCCGGAAAATGCCTTATTTCCCTCTAGAAAAAAATTAAAAGAAAAGTATTGGGAGATGGTGATTACAGACATGAAGGTAAAGGGATTCTCCTTGCACTTAACAGAACGGTTCTTGGAAATTAAGGATCGACCAAAGCTGGAATTATACTGGGACATTATTGGGAAACAGTTGGACCGTAAGCTCTATTTCCAACTTAGAGTAGGTTCCCTCCCAGTAAAGTCTTTTACAGCTAAATGGGCAGGGGAAAACGGTAATGATAGATGCCCTAAGTGTGGGGAGGAGCAAGAGTCACTAAGCCATTTCCCATTCTTCTGTCCTTTGTATACTGCCCCTAGATCGTTGTGGAACAAGCCTGTATGCAAACTATTAGATATACAAAGACACAGGGAGGCTTTAAGAATTTTATGTACAGACCCAACACCTCTAATTGCTCTGGCTGTGGCCAAATTTTTGAAATGGGCTTGGGTAATTCGCAGAAAACATATAGCGGTAGGCATGTGACTTCTAAGCTTTCTATACCCATAAATATTGGGGGCTATTGATTTGAGATTTTTGTTTAATACTCCTCTGGCCCCAAATGTACTTTATCAGATTGTTTTTAGGATTCATGAATTAATGTAAAATGATATTCGGCATTAGTCTATTGTAGTTTAATATCTTTTTAATATTTATTGTATATGTTTAAATGGATTTTTTAATCAAAACTGTGATTTTATGTACACTTTTATGACCTAAATCGTCGAATAAAGTTTATAAATTGAATTGAAATTGGCATGGCTACTGGGGTCTAGGGATGGCTTTTTTAGGAGGGGGAGAACCATCGCCTGTTTCCATGCTTGCGGCACAATTCCCGTTTCCAGCGACCGATTGAGAATAGGATTGGCAATCGGATTGACGACATGTGCGATTTTAGGTAAAAACTTAGCTGGGCATGGATCAAGCGGGGAGCCGGATCTCATTTTAGACAAACTTTCCAGAGAGGATTGAGGCTCAATGGAGGGAAAAGTCATCAGAATGGGCTGTCCAGTGGTCGCTACAGGAGTACCAGGTCCTGGATTACGCACACCCCCTACCACCGCAGCTCGAAAAGTATCCTGGATGCTAATGATCTTATTCGCAAAGAAGCTTGCCAGTTGGAATACCCAAGGTTCCGAAAAGGAGCACTTGGGTGTAGTGGCGGCCGGTGAAGTAATTTCCTTCACCACCAAGAAAACTTCTTTGCTGGTGTTGATGGCCTCCTCAATTCGTCTGGCAAAGTAGGCTTTTTTCTCCAGATAGATTTCCCTATGGTAGGCCTTCATCCTGCACTTATATGCCTCCTTCAGAGGTTCCAGATAGCTTACTCTCCATGCTCTTTCTGCTTTCTTACAAATCCTACGGCTGGAATTAAGCTGTGGTAAACCATGGAGCAGAAGCACGGGACGCGGCCTTAAAGGCCCGCTCGGCGGCGCCAGCTCCTTCAAACAGCGTGCAAGCCACATTTGGAAGAGATTAATATCTGCCTCTATGTCACCCAACAGCAGACAAGGGTGGTTCATAAGATATTGGTCAACCATGTCTGGTGATACTTTATGGAAGGCACGGGGAATCTGTGATGAATGCCCTTTATCCCTAATGGTGGGGCTGGATTTATGCAGAATATCAAAGGTCACCAGCATATGGTCCGACCAAAGTACTGGCAAAGGGGGGGAAACTCTAATGAGGGCGGTAGAGAAAATTTGGTCCAGCGTATGTCCCTTGTTGTGCGTTGGTAACGCCAGGTAAGCAAGCAGTAAGCCCAGAGGCTCAGTGGAGTCTAGAAGCTTGATCGTATCTACAGCCTCCACTTCATCAAAGTGGATGTTGAAATCGCCGAGGAGTATGCAGTGTTTAAATTGCACGCACAGTGACGAGATCACAGAGGAGAGTCCCTCATGGAAAGATCCAATGGGGCCCGGAGGTCTATAGACCAACAGTCCCACACAGGATTGGGCTGGTGACAATGACAAGCAGAATCCCAATGCTTCTGCCCCCTGAATGTCCTCTGTTGGTATAATAGAGCATTTAAAGCGCCTGTCTATCACTAGAGCGACGCCCCCGCCTCTGCCCGAGCTCCGGTCTTTCCTTAACATATAGTAATTAGGGGGCAGAGCATTGGCGATGTCCGGCCCAGACGCCTCACCGAGCCATGTTTCTGTCAGGAAGAGACAGGCTTGTTTAGAGTCAGACAGAAGATTGAATAGGTCCTGGGCATGTTTGCTCACTGACCGAGTGTTCACAAGGGCACAGCTAAAGGTATGTTTAAAATGATCCGTCCCTGACGTTGGGGCACCTGCATGCCCCAGATCCCAGGTATTTCCTGCCGGCAGGACTTCGCTAAGTGACCAGCCACATCCGGGACAGTCAGAGTTGCCCTCAAAAAAGTGGCCCTGAGGTGTACAATCACTACTACAGGGGCGTCTCAGGCTCAAAAGTCGCGCTGAAGAATACCTAAGTAGTGAGTTCTGGGCCCGTCTCAGGAGGTCACAAGACCGGCCGCTCCCGTCTGCCTCCGGGACGCTGACAGGCGCAGACGGGCTTTCTTTGGGCACTCCTTCGTCGCGGTAAAGGCGCGCCCGCTGACCGCGTCCGCTGCGCGGAGGTGTGGACATCTTAATTTATGCGCTTCAGCGCGAGGGCCTCCCTTCTTCCCCACAGCTAGAGCGCTAACCTGCCTCCACCCCAAGATGGCCGCTGACAATTGCCGGCCGCCTCCGAGTCCCAGAACCACTCAGCACCTACTCGGCTGAGAGGGGGCACTACAGTGGCAGTAAGTGGCGAAAATGAAATTAAATGCGTGCGCAAATAAAATTTAATGCGTGCTTTAAAATTCGGCGATCTTACAGCTTTATTAAATCAAAGCCTAAATACAGATGCAGTTAAAACAAAGAGCTAACTCCCGGCTTCCGCCTCAGGAGTGAAATGCGATGCACTAGGTTTGACCAGAGCCTTCAGCTTGGCTCAATTTATGCGCTTCAGCGCGAGGGCCTCCCTTCTTCCCCACAGCTAGAGCGCTAACCTGCCTCCACCCGAAGATGGCCGCTGACAATTGCCGGCCGACTCCGAGCCACAGAACCACTCAGCACCTACTCGGCTGAGAGGGGTCACTACAGTGGCAGTAAGTGGCGAAAATGAAATTAAATGCGTGCGCAAATAAAATTGAATGCATGCTTTAAAATTCGGCGATCTTACAGCTTTATTAAATCAAAGCCTAAATACAGATGCAGTTAAAACAAAGAGCTAACTCCCGGCTTCCGCCTCAGGAGTGAAATGCGATGCACTAGGTGTGATGCCCTCATCCCCCAAGCACTGATCCAAGAGAACCCACAGCTCATCCAACTCCTTAACCACCACCACAACTGTCTGTTCTTTTGTAAGGTTTTTTGAAAGAGTGTTACCTGGTTTGAGAGATGTAGGTTTGCTCTCCAGTGAGCATCATCGACAAGAGCCATAGGTCCTAAGTGACTACATCAGCCAGTTCTGGCTCTTTAGCCAAAAGAAAAATGCATGTTGGGAGCCTTGGGCTAGTAGTATTTGCAGCTAGGATGTTTATCTGTCAATCGGGAGGTAATTCATATCATAGTTTAATGATAGCCATACATATTAAAGATAACATAATGAATCTAGGAGAGAGGATGTAGCCTTACGGCTAGAGCGGTCGACCTCAAAGCTGGGTAACCAGGTTCGTATCTCGGCAATGACGCTCAACATCCTGTGATTCTGGGCAAATCACTCAATCTCCCCGTGCCTAACAAAAATGAATGTGTCCTCATGCAACGCAACTGGTGCTATGTAAATCGCTCTGATAACCAATGTCTCGGGTCTAGTTCGCGCTATTTAAAACTCAAAAATAAAAATAAATCTACTTTGAACTGCTCTACAAAGTCACTGGATACCTTGGAAATCTAACAGGCCTGCATCTCTCATGAATTTATGTTGGCTACCCATGACTTACATTGTTAAAATTGAAACTACAAATCAGAATACTGCATTCTGCATCAAGTTTAAACTTCTTCTGATTGACACAGTGTCAGAACCCCTTTCAGGGGGCCACGGGGAACGCAAGGGCTACTGGTCCCAACTATGTTGGATAAAGTCGTATACTCCTGATGTCCTGTGGCACGACCTACTATGGATCCGGACAACTGGGGCAAGTACCCCTTCTACACTTGACTCCCAATGTTAGCTGTGGACGAGCAGTCCAAGGCTCCCTATGTGGTGGGGGGAGAGTGTAAATACAAGTTAGTGAACCCTACTCCTAACTCAAAGTGCATTCAGCAATGTCAATAAATTGATGTCCAGTCAAATACTTGTTTTTATATTAAAAATAAGTATTTTATTTCTAAAGCTATACATTCAAAGAAGTACTTCGACATTCATAAGCAGTAATACAATCCCGTTGAGGCCTGGGCTCTGGTGTTTAACTGGCAAGTCTCTGTCCCATACTCTTTCTTGTAAGATTGCCAGGGTTATTCTCTATTCACTTGTGTCCACATCTAAGGAATGCTTACTAGTAGGCCTCACTCAAGAGTACACTCCGACTCTTAGAAAACAGTCAAAAATGTCTGTGGTTCTGCAGCACCTTTAGTAGCACGGCCCGGCAGGCCTGTACCAAGTCGTACCCACTCCAGCAGAGAGGTAAGGATCAGCGCCTCAGCGGGGGCCAGACTGCATTGTTCCTGGCTTCCATCAACGCTGTAAGTTCAGAACTCCCCAACCGGAAGGAGGGGGGAGATTTTTATTCCTGGTGCTCCCTATCTGGTCCCAGAGATGAGGTGAAGTCCTCCGGAGTCCTTGGGAAAGTTCAGGGGAAAGTCTCAACCATTGACCTGCAGCTTTAGTTTTCCAGGCAAAGGCCTGAACGTTACAGTTCCTGGTACTGACAGCCCCTTCTGGCATACGGGTTTGCCACAGTACCTGCTGCCAAGGTGTTGGTCTTCACTGCACAGCCACCTAAAGTATGGCAGCCCCTTCTTGCATACGGGGTTGCCTCTAAGGGGCGCACAGGTCTTGGCGTTTTGTCTTCAGCAATTACCTCCACTGTGGTCCCTCCTTGCATACAGGATCATCGCAACGAGGCAGTATGGGTTTTGTGCTCCTTGCACTGCACTTGATTCACGCCTAAGTTCACGGTGGTCCTCTCCTGACAGGGGTCGGCGAATTGCTCTTGCACTGGGCAATGACCCGTTTAGTGCATACCTCGCAACAGAAGTCCTCACAGAAGGGGTCCCCACTTGACTTCGCTCCCTTCTACACTCTCCTATTCCTCATACTGGTCTTGGCAAGCAGACAGGGGCTGTGCTGTACGGCAGGTGGCCTTGGTTTTTCTGGATAATGTCCCCTCACCCAGCAAGGAGACTAACAGGCCTTGGCCCCTAGTCCTGGTCACAGGTAGAAATCTTGCGCGGCTTCCCCTCCCACACAGTCCCTCTGGCTGCGTGAAAGATTACACGTTTTTGGTGTCTCAACCTCCCCTTTTTATAGTACATTTCCAGACATCAAATGTTATTTAGGGTCTTTGAAGATTTTATGTCGGGGTTCTGCTTCTTTAGAAATACACCCTTCTTTCCTCTCTTCTTCCTCTTGAAAGGCTGTCTGTCACAGCAGGAGAGACTCTGAAACTAAGTTAAGCACACAGCTGCAGAATGTTTAAAAAGGTGACTGAGCCTGTTGGCCTCACTCCATTGACACAGGTTAAAAGGGAGCTGTTCACTCCTACTGATCATTGCACAGTATGCTGCCACCACCGCGCTTGTGCTGCATAACTCTTGGTGAAGGCATCCCACCACTATGAGAGTGGCGCTTTGGGCACCCCTCCCAGTCCAACAAGACCACAATCTAGGAGACAGGCCTATATCATAGCACGCACACATGATCCATGTTTGCCTGTGACAACAAAATAAGCATTAGGGATCCAGTCAATAGTATAGTTGGGCGCTCAGGGCAGGGATACACGTCCATTACCATGCAGAGGACTTTTTCCGTCCCAATAGTCTTTTTAATAGCATGTATAGAACTGTGTGCAGTCTGGTTCCAAAAAAGGATCAAAACTTATTTAGGTGAGTCCTGAATCTGCTTCAGCCATGTGTTTATCTGTTAAAAGCATGCATAATGTAACACTGACAGACATATAGTAGAAACGCAACAACACAGTCCCTCTTAGTCCCTCAAATATGCTCAATAAACAATTAATTCCAATTGCATTGACTTTAAACTAGATCCCTGTTAGTTTCATATGTTTCAGAACTAATCCAGATTGGTGTTGAAGAAGTGGTTATTACTCCAGGGCAAGGTATTAGCAGGGTCTTTTGCATCTGCACTGTGTCAGGTTTCACAGATGTTCTTTGACAGAGTATGAGGACAACATGCTCTGCTCTCCAGAACTTGCATGAGCCAGTACACAATGAAATGCTACACAAAGAATTAAATGCTAAAGGAAGGGGCATTGGTAGTGATAGAGAAAAGAGAAAGAAAGAAAGTCTCAGTTTTATTATGTATTATCTCTCTAAGTACAGGTCTTTCGGAATAGGGTTTCCACTATCAGGCATTTAAAGCACACAACTATGTAAATGAGACACAGATATCATTAACTCAGTTAAGGGGATATGAATTCACACACAATACATCTTTTTTTTTTTTTGTACTTTATTTTCCCAATTTTGCATACAGGAATAAAATGATAAGTACATTGCAGAGTATAATATCGGCAGCATTAAGAAGAGTATGTACATCATACCAAGCGTAAACAATAGAAGCTATTGATGTAAATGGAATATGCATTGCGAGCATATATCAATGACAGGTTAAATGCGAACAAAGCAGAGATTTGTAACATTGTGAGAATACGGTTCCCAAAGAAACGGCAACGTCGCCTGCAACACAACAACACCAGTGGAAGTTGTCGAATGCTGATCATTAATACAGACATATGTACCAAAACTCTCATCTAGCCGACCCCCTCAGGGACAATACTGTGTGACGTCTGTGAGTGATGATCAGAGCTGTTCTTGGCAATGTATTCCCTATATGGGACCCAAATGTCCACTGGTCGGGACGAGCTAGGAATCTGAGTGAAGTATTCCTCGCAGTTAACGTTACAGAATGCTAAACTACTAAGCCATGCTTTGAGTGTTGGGGATCTCTTGCTGCCCCATAACAGAGCAACTTCCCTTTTGGCCAACAGGAAGCCCCAGTGCTGCTAGTTTTCTTACTGTCTGAGGGAAATTGGCCACGTAACCCAGCAATGCGATCTCAGGGGTGGGGACTAGCAGCATGGAGAGTATGTCGCCTAGTGTGGGATGTATCAAGGACCAGTATTGGTGTATTTTAGGGCACGTCTAAGAGAGGTGAGCAAAATCCGCAAAAGGAGCCCCACACTCTGACAATGGTGGGCCTATTGGGGTCAATTCTTTGTGAGTGTGCCGGTGTATGATAGATTCTCCGAAGAACCTTAAAATGAAGGAGTTTGTGCCTGCTGTTTAAAGAAATCTCCTTTGTTGCCCTACAGCACTGTTCCCATTGGTTGTCAGTAATGGACTTACCCAGATCCACCTCCCACGCAGCACGCACCTTAGTGTCAGAGATAGGCATGGACGCACTACACTGCTTGTATAGTTTAGAGAACAAATGGGCACCAGTAGGTTGTTGGATAAGCAGCGTCAATGGGGGGGGGGTCGGTTCAGGGGCCATCTGGAAGGAAGGGAATGTGGCCCGAAGCATGGATTGTACACGTGTCAAAACGAAGGTGTCCATAAAAGAGCATTCAGAGAATCGGATATTTTCTAACACAGAGAAAGCGTGGCCTTCGGGAAATAGGTCTCCTACCGTGCGAATGTGGAATTTTTCCAGCGTGCGTTGAATTAGTATCTCTCTCGTTATCGGACACAGAGAGGGGTTAGGTAAAGGTAGTGCTGGTGAGTACAGCCGGTCAAGGCCCAACAGTCTACGCAATCTGTCCGATGCCCAGCTCGTGGTCAGTACCGTTTGAATGTCGTGGGGGTCACGAGGGAATCCAGTAGGTAAAATAGTGGAAAGGTGACGAGGAAGCATCAGGTCGGCTTCCGGCTTAAGATATGGGATGCGAGCGTCACATGTGCCATGTGCTTAACAGCATTGTGCTATCAGATAATATAGATAAAAGTCTGGGACCCTAAAACCCCCCCTGGCATATGGCAGGGTCAGAATCCGCCAGCTTACCCGAGGTGTCTTATCCCCTCAGACGAGGCGCAATAATAATAAACGTAACTGCGAAAAGAAAGTTTTGGTGAGCGGGATGGGAATGTTATTAAAAAAGTACAAGCACCGTGGGAGGACTACCATTTTAATTATGGCGATTCTCCCAGCCAAAGACGATGGCAACCGCAGCCACTGAGATTCAAGGGAGTCGATCGCCCTAGCATAATTTAGCCTATTCATGGTAGTGGTAACTTGATGGACTTCGACACCAAGATATTTAACCGCGTCTTGGCACCACTCAAGCGGAAATGCGCTAGTCCAGGTATTTGTGCTGGCTATTAGTGGAAAAATAACTGACTTGTGCCAATTGATGTGGAGCCCGGAGAATTTACCGAAGCGAATTATTTCTAAAATGAGGGGTTCGAGATTCAGTTGGGGCATCCTAACACATAATATAGTGTCAACTACATAGAGCGAGATTAAAAGGGGGCCAGTGCAAAACTGTAGGCCACGATGAAGGTGTTTTTCTTGGAAATGGCGAAACAGGGGATCCATTGCCAAAATAAAAAACAGTGGGGATAGGGGGCAGCCCTATCGTGTGCCCCGGGACAAAGTGAAAGGGGCGGAAATAGTGCTGTTCAGACGCAATCTAGCAGTTGACTCGGTGTATAACAAAGCCTCTGTGGAGACAAAGTACTCGGGCATGCCCATATGTCTCATGACGGACAGGAAAAAAGGCCATTCAAGGGAATCAAATGCCTTCTCCGCATCAAGGAGGATGGCGGCAGCAGGCGTGGCGGGGTCGATCGTGTGCAAGACAGTAAACAATGTCCTCAGATTGAGGGAAGTGGACTGATGTGGCACAAAGCTTGACTGCGCTAGTGAAATTATGGATTCCATTAATAAGGACAGGCGAATCGCAATTACCTTGGCTAGTATTTTGTAATCAAGGTTCAATAAAGATAACGGCCTATAAGAGCTACACAGATTAGGGTCTCTGCCGGGCCTAGGAAGGAGAATAATGACCGCTTCTCTGAATGTTGGAGGAAGGTGGCCTACTTCTCGCGCCTCAGCATACACCTCCAACAACCGTGGAACCAAGATATCTTTGTATGCTTCATAAAACTCGTCGGAAAAGCCATCAAGGCCAGGAGCTGAGGAGCCTCGCAATGCATCGATGGCCTCTAGTATACTGTCCTGGGTAATGGGAACAGCCAAAAAGTCCTGCATGTATCTTTCTAAATAGACCATAGCAATCTCTGCCAGGTAGTTCCCTTGATCCCGCAAATCTCCAGAGATTCTGGACGTATATAATGCCTTGTTATATGCAAGAAAGGAATTGCATATGTCTGGGGTGGAATGTAGCAAAGTGCCCTGTGGGCCAATGATTTCCGTGATGTAAGATGAGTCCCGAGGGGGCCGCAGAGTCTGAGCCAATAGTCTACCAGGTCGTTTTCCTTCACCATAACGACGCGCAACATTTTGTTTATTTAGGAACAATAACTCACGGTCAGCCGTTTCGCTAAATTCGAGCATCAGCGCCAGGCTTCTAGCTTCCCCTGCACTGGATGCAGTGACCACTAATTCTCGGTCCAAAGCCGCAATGTCTGTTTCAATGCGATTCAAAGTGGAGCGCAGATCTCGTAGCACTCCTGCATGTTTTGCAATACATACTGCTCTGATGTAGGCCTTAAACCCTTCCCTGAGAACCGCCCAAGTGTCTACCGACCCAGTATTAATTTCAAAATAGTCCTCAATGGATTGTCGAACTTCTTCATTAAAAACCGGATCCAATAATGCCTTACCTTGAAAGCGCCATTGCCGTTCATAACCACCCGGTCTGGGAATATTTAGCTTGAGAACGACCGGAGAGTGGTCTGAAAGTTTACGGGGGAGAGTAAGTAGCCCGCCCACCCAGCCTGCAATTCCCGGGGAGACTAACCAATAATCTATTCTGGTCCATGTGTTATGAAACCCTGAATAGTGGGTGAAGTCCGGGAGATGCGGATGTAGTTTGTTTTCAATGTCTATCAAGGAAAAGTGAGTGCATATGTCGTAAAGGGCCTGCCGGGAGCGGGGTTTAGTATCAGGAGAAGTGGAAGTGCTGTCCCTGGCCGGATCTAACAGTAAGTTGAAATCGCCCCCCATTATCAATAGTCCAGGATGAAGTGTGAGGAGCTTCACCTGCAGATCGTGAAAAAAAGATGGGGAGTCTACATTTGGACCATAAACCCCAATAAATGAGATCTTGTGTCCTAGAAGGGTACCTGTAACAATCAAAGTTCGACCCTCAACATCAGTCAAGGTCTTGTGCAGCACAAAGGGGACACGTTTGTGTCTGAATATGGCAACCCCCCTAGAATACAGTCTGTAATTAGAGAAAAATCTGTGGGAACCCCAGTTCTTGGCGATGGGAGAGAGGTCGGAATTGGACAGATGGGTCTCCTGCATACATACAATATCAATGTTATGTCTGACAATATAGTTGAGGACTTGTCGTTGCTTATTAGTGTTGTTTAGACCCCTAACGTTCCATGACATCAGGGAGAGCCCGGATGGGCCGGGCTGATGCCCTAGCTTAACCATTGGAAATCCTAAACAGAGTGGAATCGCAATGCATGCAAATCTTACACCGCAAATGAACAAACTGAGCAGTGATTCTGAAAGAAGCAATAAAATTGACCCCACCCACCACCCAGCCTCTTATTAACCCCAAAGAGGCAAACCCCAACTTTCTTGATCGAACACGAGTGCAGCGTGGAAATTACTATTACAATAGAAAACAAATAAACACATCGCAAAAAGATCGTACAAAACAAATAAATCGTGGTATTCACCATTGGGCGCGGCAACGCCACGCCGGTCGGGCCTAGAGCAATAAGAACTAAACAAGCAGACAGGAAATGAGTGATATCATTAAACACAGCAGAACACAGTGATAAATGCAATAACCAGTCTCGGGATCGGAGAATAGGTCTACGCTGTTTTGCGAACCCCCTTGAGGCGGGGAGCCCGCTCGTGGCAAAACAGCCGCCCCAGAGTGGCTCTTCTTGTATTCATGGCAAAATTCCTGCGCCTCCGTGGGGGTATCAGAGATGTGAAAGCTGCCATCTACATCGACCTTCAACCTCGCCGGGTACAGCATGCCTTATCTAAGGCCCAGGTTCTTCAGGGTAGCCTTGACACCATTGAATTTGCGTCTTGCCTCCTGAACCATGATGGTGAAGTCCGGGAAAAAAGCCATTTTTTTCCCTTGCCACTGGACGTCACCTATGTCTCGAGCCGATCGGAGACCAGCATCTCTACCTCTAAAGTTCATGAGTCTAGCAATGATGGGTCGTGGGGGGAGACCCGGGCGAGGACGGGGCCCCAACCATCTGTGGGCGCGCTCCACCACGAAGCCCTGAGTGAACGTGTCTCTACTGAATAGCTCTGTGAGCAGTTTTTTCCACAAAAACGTCCATACGCCCAGTGGAGGTAGTCTCCGGAACTCCGATGATTCAAATATTATTCCGGTGACTACGGGCCTCTAAGTCCTCATTCTTGATGGCTACGTCTTTGAGGATCTTCTCCATCCTGTCTAGCCTTTTCAGGGAGGCCGAAGCGCCATCTTCGATGTCCGATACCCTTGCCTCAACCACGTCCAGCCTTCGATCGTGTGCCTGAATCTTGGACCCCATATCAGCCAATTTCTTTTCAAGGTCATCAAATCGGCTATCGAGTGACTTGAAACTGGCCCTCATTTTGTTAAGCATGGCTGTCGTGAGTGTGGCAGCGTTCTCCGAGTCTTTTGAGCCCATGGCCACGTTAGCTGGACCACGGGGGGCGTCCGAGTTGGGACGCCCCCCGTGGTTGGGGTCTTTCTTTCCCATTCCGCAGACAGAGGAAGGAAATTTGCTGGTGGACTGGCCAGGCCGCAGTCGCGTGGCAATCAGAGGGTGGAGAGGCGTAGGGAGCGCGTGGGAGGGTGTTTCCGCCAAGGCGCTAAGAAGCAGGAAGAGCATGCGTTGGACGGCGAAAAGGGGCCGTCGTGTCAGGGCCGGGCGACCGAGGGAAGGTGGGCGTGCACACAGAAGGAGTCACTGGCGTGGAGCAGCAGCCCAGAGGCAGGATCCAGGCAAGGCACAGAGGAGAATGCCAGATGGTAACGAGGCAATATGTCAACGACCCACCTCGAAGCAAGAGCGCCAGAGAATGAAGTAAAGGACTGGTCAGAAGGCTTCGGTGGAACTCCTAACACGCAGAGGAGTTGGCGGTGCCCACCCGCACAAGCAGGTAGGCCCTCAGCAGGTGCCGGCGAGTAGGGGAGATCCCAGCATCCTGGGGCAACAGGCGTCCTCAAACGCACATCACTGAGGCGGATATATAGTGTCGCCATCTACACGTCCACGTGTGTCC
Source organism: Lissotriton vulgaris (assembly GCF_964263255.1). NCBI lineage: Eukaryota > Metazoa > Chordata > Amphibia > Caudata > Salamandridae > Lissotriton > Lissotriton vulgaris. Next base: position 2,002,604,401 of record NC_141691.1, on the reverse strand, counting down.
TCCCTAGGTAGGCAGCCGCCGGCCGCAGCAGGTAGCCGGCCTGCGGGGGGAGGCCGAGGTGGGGGAGAGTCGGCAAGCCCGATAAGGCCCAGCGACGCCACTGCCTCTCGGGGTGTAGGGTCCTCCGCACTAGCCCGCCACGCCCCTCGCCGCAACCCGCAATCGAGGCCCAGGCGCAGAGACGCCGACCGGGCCGGAAAGGACCCGAAAGCGCCCCGTGTATGCCAAGATCAAGCCGCAGCGGGAGGGACGGGGAGGGGGAGAGGCCGCAGGAGCAGCGGGGAATGAGCGCAGGGCAGCACCGGACCCCCACCAGGGCCGCACTCACCGCTAGATCAGGCTGCCGGTTCTTTGTGGGGGGTAGGCCGCAAGGCTGCGCCCGCCCTCAGCGCCGGTTCGGAGCACTCCAGGCCAGCACGCTGCCACCTCCGTCTCGTTTAGGCATCAGGTTGTTCCATCGGTGTCCAGGAGGAGATGGAGGGTGTCTGCCGCAGCTAGAGTGCAATCACATCGGGAAATTTGAAGATTGTAAAGCCCGACCGGTGGAGCTTTAAGCTGAGGCGGCCATCTTGGTTGCCTCCGTGGCCACGCTCCCGCACACAATACATTTATAGAAAAATAGTGGAAGAAATGTTTTTTTTATCTGTGAGGGGGTGTCCTCTTGATAGGTGAAAGCACAGTTCTGATAGAATCTCTGATCAACCCCTGGTAGGTACAGCACAAACAGGAGGCAATCCCCTGAGAGGTGCGTGTTGAGTTCTAGCAGTTAATTTTAGTTTTCATCACTTATCCCTCCAATGTATTCCCAGCTCTGTCTGAGGAATTTTGTGGGGAACCCATCGGAGAACTGAAGGTCTTCAAGTACACAGCTGGATTAAAAAGATGCCTAGCAAAGAGCTCCCTCGTGGAGCCCATTGGGCATTGCAGCACCTGCCTAACAGAAGAACTGCCTGATGATGAATCATGCCACCTTGGTGGGTGAGGGCTTATGCATCCTAAAAAAAATGCTCTGTGGCTTATTACGAATCTTAGGGCCTACGTAGGATTTGCTATGTACATCTATCTTTGAAAGCGCACACTTGATTTGCACAACATTGTTATTGTTAGGGGGGATGTGTGCTGGACCGTTATTTCCTGTCAAACCCTTAATTGTTTTGGGCCATTTATATGGTGCCAAAAGCTCAGAGCGAGATGATCTAGGCCAACACTGTGAAATAGCTTTTCCATTTCGTTTCACTGTGGGGGCACACTAATATGCAGCGTGCCCAAATCTTATTACCACATACCTGTGGGCTTATATGGCACACTTTAGGTTGACTAATAAATACATAAAAATAGGCTTTTTCTAAATCCAAAAGGCATTTTACACTGACATGCGCGACTGCAGTGCATTTAAGCTGCAGCCCAGCCAGAGCACAGTGCTGCTCCTGCCAGACATAAAAAACATATATTTTTGTCATAAATGTGGGTGTTATAACTACACACACTATTCCACATATCACATTTACCGTCCCACTAGTGCAGTTTAGACAGTGGACTACTAGGGAAGTTGAAAAGGCTAAGTAGGAAGTTCCACTGTTCAGCACATGTTTTGGAGGGGTTGAGCAGGCTCTCTACTACTGTTTAGCAAAGTCGTAAAGCAAGCAACAATAGGGTCTAGAAAAAGGATAAAAATTCTGTAGTGAGCATGCAGAAAAGGCAGATTTACTATAGATAGTATTTGTTTGCCGGTTTCAAAACCGCAGGGAACCTAAACCATAAGGAGCAAGGAAGTTTGTGTAACCAATGGTACAAGCCCTGGTTACTAGTAATCCTGGAATCAAGGTGGGCAGAGGAAATAAAGCAAAGTGAGCCAACACAGAATCCGTAAGCTAGGTCAGAAAGTAGGCACCTAGTAATAACCTAGTGAACCGTAAAACACAAAAAGGTGAGGAAACCGTGATGAAGTTCACATCTTAAATACTGCTGCTGCCAACATTCCCACCCCTTGAACCCTTAACATGCCTAGTAATCTCTGCGCCTGAGCCAGGTCAGTCCGCCACAATGTTGGAGGAAGCACCTTACAGTGCTTCCCTGCCATCTCCCATGAGCAAACCAGGATCTTTAAAAACTTTGCGTATTCCTGAAAAACTAGACGTATGAAACGGCATGTAAAACCTGACTGTGGGACGATTGATTAAGCATTCCAAGTCTGACTCTCTCCATTCTTTTTTCTCTCTTGTGTTCCAGCTTTTCCTGGATGATGCCAAGGTGAAGAACTTTATCACATGTTTTAAAGGTATGGGGTATTTTCCTGCTTAATTTCTATGAGTCTGAATATATTGTGCTGTACTGATGGTGTCATGTACTGGTCAGTCATGGGGACCTTTCTAGTTTTCTGGCTGAATAGACCAAAGCATAAGGGCATGTCAAGGATGGGGATATTACCCTCACAGTTTGATTCTTTTTCCTTCTGCCCTTCCATTTGATAAGTATGATAAGCCGGCTAGCAAACCATTACTTACACTTCTGTTCTAAGTCTGTTAGACCGCCATGGACGATGAGGAAGAGTTACCATCTGAGCTCCATAATGCCCCAGTAGCTTTCCAACATGCGACACACTGTTCCTGGGGTTTTATCCTACCACTCACTAATGTTTGGGATGCCAAACAATAGCCTTCCATGTCTGAAACTCACCACTCTCACAGGATCATTTTAATGTGTTCTGTTTGTTTCTGGGGAATTTAGGGTTTGTTGTGATGACAATTACTTGGCAGTAACCCACATAAAAACAGAGCCATCCTTTATTACCTACACTGGGCTTGGCATGAGAAAGATATAACCCTTAATTCAATGTTTGATCAAATTACGAGGAGGTTTTTTTTCCCTATCAGCAGTGCAGCGTCAACAGATGATGGTAGCTAAACTCCTAGCTTTACAGCTGCATAGGAAGCATATTTTTTCCGAGCTTTAAACCACTTTGTGTAAAGAAGCTATTGTCATGCACAGTGGGATGTGGGTAGGCTACAAACGTGCATTCTGCACCTTGTCTAAGATTAGAACTTGGATATAAACTCCTCTGCCTGAAAGCAGGTGGGGACTTCTCCTAAATATTTGCCCGGTTGTAGAATTTTAATAGAGATTCTTTAGTGGGGTTGGATGTGAGTTCTGTTGATTTGCCCTTATGGTTGTCAATAAAAGTAATTCTTCTTGAGATTGGATCAGCTAAGGTTTAGAATGCTGATAATATTAGCTTTACTATTTTTTAAATACTGGCTGTTTGCAATCCTGAGAGAGAATCCTTGAGCTCTGCAATCATGCAGGATAGCCTACTATTTTCTTTTTTTTATTTAATTTTTTTAGTCCTCATCTAGCAAAAAAAGATTTAGAGTATGGAGGAATCAGAGGCCCCATTTCTTTAAATCGACTCTTATTTCTTCGAGATATCCTGTTTACCTTGTCTTTTGAGGCCTCCTTTTCTCCATCTCCTGGCACATGATTTTCGGAGGGGGAAGAGCTAGTCAATTTGACTACTAGGTTCAAGACTCAGCTTGAAATCAATGGTACCTTTACTTAATCATTGGATCCCCTATCCGTTACCAATTTATACTTTTCCCAAATATTCCAGAACCTGTTTTTCTTACTCTGCCGCCCCTGTTTATCTAGTTTATATATCCTTAGGATGGAGTTTAACCAGTTAGAGTACCTTGGTGGTGAGTTTTTTTATCCAATTTATACATATTTCCCTCCTGGCTAAGAGGATTAGTAAGAAGAGGATACTTTCTTGCCCCTTAGACAGTGCGATATTTTGAGAATATTTACAAGACCCAAAAATAATTAGATTCATACTTACCTCAATGGGCTGTTCTATAACATCGGAAAGCGTCTTACCAATCAGGTCCCAGAATTCTTCCAGCCGTGAACACTCTCGGAACATGTGCAGATCATTCGCTCTCTCCATACCGCATTTGGGACACTTCTTTACCATATTATTTTTGAATTTTGACAATTTTTTTGGGGTCCAATATGCTTTATGTATTGCGAACAAGTGATTCTTCTTCAGAGGAGCAGATTTTATCACTCTGCCTGCAATGATGTTCGAAGATTCCCAAAGGTTCCCAATGTGAAGGTTTGGCATAGAATTACCCCAGATGTTTTGAGGGACTTTATATTCTTCTTCTCCTGATCTTATCTAGGGCCAATACCAATATGATATCTCTTTCGTAAAAGGCACAGTGTTTTGGATCTTTTGTTCAATACATTCATCCACTTGAAGGTTTTCTTTTACTTCTTTAAGCCAACTTGTTAATTGATAGTATTTGAATCTCGATAGCGTCCCCTGGGTCTCTCTATCGAGAATTTCCCACTCTGTAATCTTGTTTCCTTTTATCAACTGGCCCCAGTAGATTATATTGGCTTCTTTTAGCGGGTTGATTAGGCTATCCTTTAAACATTCTGGGGATTCCCAAATTGGGGAGTATTTACTGTAATATGGAATTCCCAGGGTAGTTCTTATGTCATACCATATTCTTGCTGCTGATCTTATCATCTTCAATTTGATTTTTTTCAAAAATTTGGCATGTCCAAATTTGTATAAATGGTGGTCGTTTCTGGATCCGATTAGTGCTTTCCAATGAAAAGGCCATTCTTCACTTTTGCCTAGCAGAATCCTTATATTTTTGAACTGGAACGCTTTATAGTATTCCAATAGATCTGGGCTGGCTATGCCTCCTTGTAGCTTGTTTCTTCTCAGCTTTTTCCAGCTAATCCTTACTCCTTTTGACCCCCATATAAAGCAAGCTATTTCCCCTTGTAGTTTTTTGTTCTCATCCTTGTTGAATTCCAATGGGAGTGAATTGAACAGATACGTGCATTTCGGTACTACTGTCATTTTTACTAGGTTTGATTTACCAAGGAAAGATAGGCGTAGGCCTGACCAAGCCTTTAGAAGTCTGCTAATATCCTTATGTACTCTTTTGAAATTTAAACTTGCTATTCCTTCGATATTTTTAATGTACTCATTTCCCAGGTACTTTATTTTGTTCTTCACTAAAGAATGACTCATTGTTCCATTCCATTATTTCTGACTTTGATTTATTTACTTGATAGTCTGAGACTGCTCCAAAATCACTTATGATATTTTCTATTTTTGGAAGGGAGTTGATTAAATTCCCGGTAAATATCATTAAGTCGTCAGCAAACAATGAAACTTTCTTGTCCCATCCCTGAAAATTAAAGGGTATAATCTCTTCATCCGGTCTTAAAAGGCAAGCTAGGGGTTCTATGTAAAAATTAAATAGTAATGTGGACAGGGGGCAACCCTGCCTGGTTCCTCTCTTTATATACACATTTTCAGTAAGTGTCTCATTGACCAATATTCTAGCAGTTGGACCTTTATAGATATTTTTTACAGCTGTCTCGAAATTATTTCCCAGATTGAATTTTGCTATTATGGCGCTCAGAAAGGGCCAACTGACCCTGTCGAACGCTTTGGCAGCGTCGAATGTTATGACTGCCAAAGGTGTATGATTATGGGTTGCAATGTCTATGGTGGCGATAAGTTCATGGGACAATTCGGTGATCTGTCTGCCCTTAATAAAACCCTTTTGATTTGAATGGAATAGGGACCCTGCCACTGCCCCTAATCTTTTTGCCAGAATTTGTGTATACATTTTATAGTCACTGTTTAAGAGGGATATGGGTCTATAGGACTCACACTTAGTGGGGACCTTTCCTGATTTTAATAATTTGCTAACTATAGGTTCATTCCATGATTTAGGAAGTTCTCCATAGTTTAAAAACATTTTGTTGAGAAGGTTTGTGAATGGAGTCAGAACATTCTCTTGGAGCGCCTAGTATATTTCATTAGGTATGGAATCTGGGCCTTCCCTCTTTTTAGTGATTTTATTGCATCCAAGACCTCTTTCTCACTTATTTTTTGGTTCAGTTGTTTCTTTTGTTCCGGGGACGCTTTGGGAATCTCTATTTTTTCAAGCAAGCTCTATATCTGATAGCCAGGACAAGTGATTTCTTACGTGTATAGATTTGGGAAGAAGTCTGCAAATTCCTTCCTTATTTCCCTATTGTCAGAAACATGTCCATTTTGGCCCTCTCGTTGTATTTTATTCACATGATTTCTGGCTCGCTTTGTTCTTGCTTTCCAGGCGAGAATTTTTCCACATCCTTCTCCGTTTTCATAGTTTGAAAGTTTGCTGACCTCCCATCTTTCTTTAACTATTATTTCCAGATAATCAGACATTTCCATTTTCTTTATTCTTACTCTTTCTCTTAGCTCTTCACTCTCTTGAGCGCTCGTGGCCCTTTTTAATTCTCTGTTAAGCCCCATTAAATCCCTTTCAATGTTTTGTATAAAGACTCTTTTCACTCTGTTGTTATGGGCCATTATACCCATTATTTCCGCCCTTCTATAGGCTTTATATGCGTCCCACGTTATTTGTTTCGAGGTTCCTTCTTTGTTTAGGTCAAAGAACTGTGTGTCTCCTCTGCCAGATTAGCCACACTTGATTCATCTAGAAGTATCCGCTTATCCATGGTCCACCTTTGTGGCGTCGGTACCTCTGATATCGCCAAGTTTAGTTGTACCGCGGAGTGGTACGACAAATGTTCTGGGATATGTTTCACCTCTCTTGTATGCTCAGCAAGATTGCAGCTAAGAAGAAAAAAGTCAATTCTGGACTCATGACCTAGCCTTTTATTTTTAAAGGTGAATTTATGTTCTTTATTCCGTTTCTCTTTCCAAATGTCCATTATCTCTAAATCCTTCATGCAGATTCCGACCCAATCTCTCATTTTTGGGGTTGATGGTAGTTTCCCTATCGGGTATCTGTCCTCTTTTGGGTTTAATAGGATGTTGAAATAGCCTCCCATTATTATAGGCTTGTTTACTGTAAGTAGGTGTGAATACAGATCTTGTATTGGTTCTGGATCATCCACATTTGGTCCATAGTATCCCACTACTGTGTATAGATTGTTGAGTATTTTTGCAGTCACACTCGCCCACCTTCCTTTCTTGTCAACTTCTGATCTCTCTATTGTTGCTTTAAGGGATTTCCTAAATATAATCGCCACTCCTTTAACGTTGCAATTTTGATTTGTGTAGATGCAATGGCCTATCCAGCTTTGCTTTTTCCATATAGGTTCCCATTCCTCTTTTGTTAAGTGAGATTCTTGGATTATTAATATCTCACAATCAATGTTTTTTAGGTACTCTAGAATTCTTGATCTTTGGTTTCTCAATCGCAGCCCATTTACATTCCAGGTTAATATGTTGAGCTTTTTTTCCTTCCCTCCTATATTTGTTCTACTCATTCTTGGTCACTTATTTATTTATTTTTTTCCTCTTGCTAGGCAGCCCCTGAACTCCCTCTTGACTTGTTATTAGGACTTTGTTTTTTTGTTTTTTCCCCCAGTTTGCTCCCCACCCTGTGGAATTTTTTTCTTTTTAAGTTTTATTTTTGGTGAGCAATTCCATGGTGTGTACTCCCCCCCCCCCCCCCCTCCCCCTCTCCTGGAGAAGCCTCCCTTTTCTTTCTTCCTTTGGGCATATATGCCCTTGTTTTGAGCTCCCTATCTTAACGTGCGTTCTTAAAGTTAATGTTTCCTCTCATTCCCGCCTTTGCGATTACTTCATATCCATCGAGCGTTTTGAACCTTCTTTTTTATAGAGAGTGAGCTATCACTATTTGTGGGTGCTAGTAGCTGGGCCTTGATTTGTTCCACTAGTCTTTCCACTTCCTTTGGATCCCTTATATTAAACATTTTGTTGTTCCACATGATCCTCAGGGAGGCTGAAAAACACATTTGAACGTTTGCACCTAGTGACTTGAGTTGCGGCATAAGTTGGCCCAGCTCCCACTGTCGGTCTTGTGTGGTTTTTGAGATGTCCGATCTAATCCTGCAAGTCCACCCATCTTTAGAAAATGATGCCGCTTTTAGGCCCTCGCTCAAGATCTTCTCCTTTAGAGCGTATGTCAAAAAATTGATCAAGATTTTCCTGGGGTTTTTCCTTTGTTTACTTTTCCTGAAAGGGTCACGATGAATCCTTTGAATGTCTTCGGCAAAGTTATTGATTTGGTCCAGGGTATCAGTTCTTCCAGGAGCCGAATTGTAAAGCCTTTTATATCCTTCCCTTCCAAACCTTCTGGAATGTTTAGGATTTTGAGATTATTTCTTCGGGCATGATTTTCCAAAGATTCCATTCTCTCACTCATCTCTGATTCTCTGGTTTTCAAATTGTTTATTTCTTTTCAGTTGGCTTCTGTTTTTTTATTTAGAACTTCTACTTCCCCTTCCACATGTGTGACTCTTTCTATCAAGGTATTTATTTTATGGTCAAGCGTTTCACACGAGTCCTGGATCTTAATTTGGTTTCGTTCAAAGGTTGCGAATTTGTCTCTTAGTTCCTTCATCATCTCTCCCATCTCCCCCAAGATCTTTTCTACTTGAGACCCTCCTGTACCGTCTGGGGTTGTGTTGTCTTTTCCATTCGAGTGTGTTGGCTCTAACTCAGAAACAGTTTTGGAAGTGGATACTAGGGCCTGTATTTGTTTAGGCTGACTTATTGTTTCTGGTAAATGGCCGCCCCCTGCTGTTTCCTGTTTTTCAAGGTTCTCCAGAGCCTGGTACTGATTGCTCGTTGGTACTCCAAAGCTCTCTATATTTGATTTTTCTGCCATTGTTGAACCCTCACTCAGACCCTTCTTCTCCTGTACCTTAAAAAAAGAGCGCAGGGAAGGGGAAATTTTTTGGGTACTTTTTCCTACCGGCTTTGTTAGACTAAGCCGAGCCGCGTTTGATAAAGGTACAGCACTTTTTTTGTTTCTCCCTTTAGTAGCTCTGGGCGTGGTGCAGGCCTTGCTTTTACCTCTGAAAGTGTCTTTATCCTCGTCCCTGGGTATGTTTAGAGATTTTAGGTCTTTAGCATTCCTTGAAACCTTAGTATCCTTAAGCTCCAGGTAGCCACTTTTCAAACTTCTCAGGCTATAACCCCCTCCTGTGGCTCTCCCTTCTGTTAAGAAAGTTTTTTCTAGGAGGGGTACTTTGGTTTTATCCAGTTTTACTTGTTGGGGTGCTCTGCGTAATTTATCCCCCGTGCTTTCAGACTTGCTGCTCACTGTATGCACCTAAGAGCCCCCCTTCAAGCCCCCAGTCCTCCAAATGTCACAAGAGACAGAACTTACCGGGGTCTTTAATAGGTATCCTGCTTTCCTGAGCCCTTCAATATTGCTGTTCTGCGCCGAGACTGTATAGATGCTTTCAGATGCACCGCATTTCTTCAGCACAATGTTGTAGTCAAGTATTATGCCTCCTCTGGCCGAGAAACGATGCGCCGTTTTGTTATTGATCAAACGGGCCTGGGCTGCCTCTGACCACACTACTGGTGAGCACCTCTTAGCACTGGCATCCCTGTTGACCATCACAGAGTACTGGCTCTCTGGGCCCTCCAGCGCACCTCCAGCGCACCTCCAGCAGGCTCCTTTCCTCGCTGTGGCGCTGTGGCTGTTTTGATGCAGGATTCCTGCTGCCACTGCTCTTCTAAACTCCTCCTTCCTGCTCCAACTCTAAGCCCGGAGGTTGACTCTGGAGCTCCAAACCCGGGAGCCATGCTGTATTCCGCCAATCTGCCGACCCCCAACCCCCACAGACTGAGTCCTGCGAGGCTACGAGGCTGTGGGGCTGGGCGAAAATATGTGGATGAAAAAAAAAATGAAGAAAAATGCCAGGATATTCCCCGGGGGCGGCTCAGTGGCGCAACATCGAGACCCGGCTGTGACTGATACTGCGATCTGCGGTCTGCGCCCTGGTCCTCCGCTACAACTGCTCAGCTCGACCCTCTCTGAGCCTTCATCCGACCCGCCTTGAACTGGACGCCACCGGCTGTGGCATGCTGTTCATGTCCATGTCCTTAGTGAGTTTGTCAGCGCCTCTGTGCACCGTGTTTTTCCGCACTCCAAACTCTGCTACTGTAGATGTGACTCGTGGGTCCACTACACCGCTCACCTCGCTCTGCTCCTCTTTTAGTAAATCTCTTTTCCGCTACAGTTTGCTCGCTCTTTGCTTTTCTGGTGCGAATGCTACATGTCAGAACAGACAGACAGGGAGCTCACGACTGAGCTGTTTAGTCAGCCGCCATCTTCCCATAACTCGATAGCCTACTATTTTGTCAATCATTTGAGTAGCATAGCGAGGTCTCCTGCTCCGCCTGTCTCACCTTCCCATCAAAAAAGACAATTTGGAATGGTAGTGACCGTTGACAATCTCGGCGCACCATGGAGCAACATCGAGATGAGGATACCCCCGACATCTTCGTGGTAGATGTTGAAGAAGTGGAAGCAGAAGGCGAAGTTGAAGTCAAACAGGCCGCGCACTTAAGTCCGGAACCCAAATCTCCGTCTGATTCCCAAGATCCAAGACTTGCAACTGGCACCGGCCCATCATCAGAAGATGACTGCTCTGAGTACCAGTATTCACTAAGGCACTCATCGCCCTTTCAGGGGCCAGGCGGTGAGTCTGCAATTGAGGTCACAGTCTTCCACACCTGGTTAGCACTGACCTCTGTTGGCACAACGTCGGCTCCCAAGGATGCTTCGGAGCTGAAACAGCGATTGGAGTTGATTATGGCCACAAAACAGAAACTGTCTTCGTTATCCAGTTGCCAATCTTCTGCAGATTTTGAATATCAGGAGCTACCCAACTGTTTGCACCTTCAGGAGGAGTTGTACTCTGAGCAGTGAAGACTGTTCATCCATCCTCATACAGGCAAAGTCATCCCAAAGCCCCCAGCACAGGTACAGGATCTCTCCCTCGCAAGAGAAAGCTTATTTCTGAAGAGCAACTGGCGTTGAAACCCCTTTGCCTCCAAAGCAGAAAAATATCAAGATAGGGGCACCAGTCCGCTGCCCAGAAGACCTGCTCTCCCATCTTTTCCTCCTTGCCCTCCTCCTCCTACACCACCACCTCCCCCTCTTCCTCTCCCTCCACAACCACAGGGTCTCCCGTCTTCTTAACCACAAAGGTCTACACGCTCATCTTATGAGGAAGGATGCCCTTCATTCTTAGATCACTATGACGCTCCTTATGACCAGGAACATGAGGATGGGGGAAACACTCTCCCACACCCACATGCCCCCCAATTCTTGCCTGTGATTGAAGGAATGCTTATGCCTACACAGGAGGTAATCAAGGAACCAGTCAGTGCCAATATGCCTATGCAGGAGTTATTCAAGGACCCAGTCATGGCCAGAGTTGTCACCCCGACAGTTGATAAAAAATGTAAGCTCTCTCTCCCTCTGACCCACCCTAGGTTAAAGGTCAGCTGCCGCCAAACTTGTTGATGGTGCATGCCGTCCGCAAGCTGGCCAACGCTTGGGGCACTGAGGATGCCCCACCCCGACAAAGAAAGCAAAAAGATTTATGCTATGGAGAAGAGAGTTGCCTCACAATCCATGACTCATTAGCATATTGGCAATTATATAGGGTATTAGCAGGGTATGACTGTGCCCAATAGGCAGAAATGGGGGAGCTCATGAAACATCTCCCCGACCAATACAGGCAGCGGGCGCAGGAAACCATGTTCGAAGGCAGACCATCTCCAACACTTCCATCAGGCGTACCCTCGATGCAGCCGACACCCCTGCCTGGGGCATACATTCCAGTGTCCTAATTTGCAGGTATGCTTGGCTACGTATCTCTGGCTTTAAGGCAGAAGTCCAGCTGCAACTGATCAACATGCCATTTGATGGAGAACACCTCTTTGGCCCACAAGTTGATCAGATGCTAGAGAAGATAAACAAGGACACTGATACTGTCAAAGCAATGTGGCTCTCAAGTATCCAATCACCCATTCCACTTTTCGCCACAAAGGTTACCTCCCCAGAGGCTTCCTCCTACCAGAGGCAGCAGGATACTCCAGGGGTGCCTGTAGGGGAAATTATGTCAAGGGCCGTGTGAAGAGGTGGAATGGCTAAGGGAGCCGCCCCTCTTTCCCAAGCAGTGACTCCCTCTCCCTTCCCCTGATCAAACACCATGTGTCTAAGGACGTCTGCAATGATTCCTTTCACAGTGAATAAACATCACCTCAGATCAGTGGGTCCTGTCCGTTGTAGATGAGGGTTACTGCCTGGAGCTCAGTGCCTCACTACCAACCAGCCCACCTCACAAATACTTCCTTTACCCTCAATACAAGAGGCTCCTCCAAGAGGAAGTGGACGCTGTTTAATCAAGAGAGCCATAGTGCCAGTGCTGCCTCAACAATGCGGCAAAGGAGCATACTCTATGTACTTCCTAATCCCCAAGAAAGACGAGTTCCTGGGGCCCATTCTAGACCCTTAACAAGTACATCCTATCGGAGAATTTCCACATGGTCACGCTCTAGGACGACATAACACTACTCAGGCAAGGCCACTTCATGACCGCCTTTGACTTGAAGGGCGCCTACTTCCACATCCCAATCCAACCAGCACGTTGCCATTACCTCAGATTCATGGTAAGTGGACAGCACTTTCAATTCCAAGCCTGCCCTTTGGTGTTACCACCGTGCCTAGGGTTTTCATCAGACGAGGAGCCGCGTCCACGTCTTCCTGTACCTCAATGACTGGCTGACTGAGAGTGCAAGCAATAGACTGTGTCTAGTTTACACAATTAGATCTGCTTCACAATCTGGGCTTCACTATCAACGTGGGAAAATCCCACCTTCAGCTATTACAGACGCAACCCTTCCTAGGGTCAATATTGAATTCAGTCACTTGACAGGCTTACCCCAGTCACGCTTGAGTCCAAGCCTTTCATTCCCTTCTGTCTCTCTTTCAGCCAAATCGTCATCTCACTATATGCACAGTGATGCGCCTACATGGCATGAAAGCTTCCTGCATTGCCATCGTTCCCCATGCCTGATTTGTATATGCATCCTCTCCAAAAGTGCCTCGCAGCACAGTGATCGCAAGCGGAGGGTCTATGGGAAGTGCTAGTGTTGATAAAGGTCAACACCCATTGCGCTCTGCAGTGGTGGAACAGCAACAATTTGTTGTGGTACAGGCCTTTCCTAGACCCAGTCCCCAAGTGATCCTCACCATGGACGCCTCTCTCTCAAGCTGTTGGTACACCTACAGAACATAACTGCTCAGGGTTTATGGACTCCCGTCCAACAGGATTTTCACATAAAGTAGCTGGAGTTGTTGGCAGTTCAATTGACTTTCAAGGCCTTTCTCTGCCACGTTCACCCCAAAGCAGTTCTGATCAAAACGGACATGACTACCATGTACTACTTACAGAAACATTGGGGTACACACTCATTCCAGCTGTCGGCTTTAGCGCAGGACATTTGGTGCTGCGCAATCAGCGACAAACCTTGCCTCCTAACTGGGTACATTCCGGGATCGGTCAACAACTTTGCAGACCTTCTCAGCAGGATGAAGCAACAAGTCCATGAATGGGAACTCCACCCCGAAGTCTTGCATCCCAATTTTCGCAGTTGGGGTTTTCTCGACATAGATCTGTTTGCAACAGCCGAAAATGTCAAATGCCCAAACCTTGCCTCTAAGTTTCACACCCACAGTCCATGAGCAGTACACTGTGCATAAACTGGCTTTTCTGCCTCTCCCACCCTTACTGTACGTGATTTGTAACCTTCATATTTAAAGAAACAACAAATCTTACTAATATTGAGGACGTGTCTTTAGAAGATTGTGAGACCCTCCCTATCACATGCAACACCTCACCAACATTTTCATGTTATTATCTCCTTCTCTACAGACCACCACCTACTAATGCAACATTCCCACATACTGCTAGACATAATCTCTAACCTTACAATAAACTCAAAGCTATGCATCCTGGCTGACCTCAACATATGTTTTGACAAATCCAATATGCTACACCCCATAACCATGCTCACAGGCTAAAAAAGACACAACCTACAGCAACTTGTTTCTAAACCCACACACATCGTTGGACACACAGATATACTTTTTGCCAAACCAAACCTAGTCACACTCCAAACAATTACTCCTGTCTCGTGATCAGACCACATCCTTGTTACATTCAAATACAAGACACCAAAACCCACCACAACTAAAACCATCTTACCCTCATCCACATACCGACCATGAAACAAGCTGAATCTGGAGGAACTAGAAAAACTGTTGAGCTCCAACACAGATATAGTCACCATCAATTCTGTCATTCAATGGATGGCTCCAGGGAGCTTTTGATCTCCTAGTTCCTCTGAAGACATCTTAGCATAATAAAACAAAACACACACCTTGGACGAATATAGAATTACAAAAGATCTAAAAACAAAATTCTAAGCTTCACCGCAACTGGCTCAAAACAAACCACCTTGAAGACAAGATATCTCTACACAAACACAACAGAATACAGAAGTCAACAATCAAAAGAGCAAAATAATCTATACTATTGAAACTGAATCTACAATGAAAAGTGTGCTGATAAACCAAAATGCACAGAAGCTACCAATCCCAGTTCTCAAGATTTGTGTGACAGACTAGCTAACCAACACAAATCTAAAGCAAATATTTTGGAAATCTACTTGAACAACAAAAGTGTTGACAATTTTCTCCAGCCAAAGGCAAAGATAGCAACTACGTTCCTTCAAAGAACTTTCACCAACTGAATTTCTGGACCTTGCCAGCTGACCCTCTTACACATGTCCATCTCAAGTCTTCAAAAACAACCTACTATCAACTTCAGTGGCCATCTCAGTAAGAACACTCATCAACAACTCCTGAACAACAGGAGTTTTCTCAGACCTAAAAAGGCACATGTGCCCGCTTTAAAGAAAACAAATCTGCCTGGACAATCTAGACCCGACAACTACAGACCTGTAGCAAATATTCCTGGGCAAAGTCCTAGAAAGAGCAACTTTCGACCTGATATCACAATTCATTGAAGGCAGTTTAATGCTTTCGAACTCCCGAACTGTTTTTGTCCAGTAAGAAATGGCCCTAATCTGTATCTGGGATGACCTTAAAAATATAGTTGACTAGAACGGGGTTGATGCCCGTATTCTCTTGGACCTTTCAGTAGCCTTTGACACAGTGGATCATTCAATTCCTAAGGCTTGAGAAAGCTGGAATAGAGGGCACAGGTCTCATTTGGATCACATCCTACCTACACAACAGAACAAATATTATGCACTGTTAGAAATGGGGTTTCCCGGTAGGCTAGGATACGTGCCAGAGACAGGCACAAACCCCCGGTCTAGTCAGGACGAGGGAGCTACACCCTGAGGATAACCCCTGCTCTCACCCCCTTGGTAGCTTCGCACGAGCAGTCAGGCTTATCCCAGAGGCAATGTGTAAAGCGTTTGTGCAACACACACACACACCGGCGGCACACTAGGCACACTACAAAAGAGACTCCACACAAGGTTATGTAAAAATAGCCTTTGTATTATAAAACACATTAGATTCACAATCACAGATATATATGCACTGTGTCAACTGGCACCAGGTAGCAATTTACAGGGGACTATGTACATGGCAACGCCAATCAGGTCGCTGCCAGAACCATTGCAAAAGTACAAGTAATCACTATAGAACACCCAGTAACTACTGGCAAGATCATAAACTTAGCATCCTATCAACATGAGGCATAAACACATTAGATCAGGCATGCACCTAATGACCTGACGTCATGCATCCCCCTAACCTAAATGCAACATCATTAGGGTAAAAAACATTATGCATAACCATATTAAGATGGGCATGCATCATGAGCATGAGGGCATCATCATCAGCATAAAGCATTAGGCATAAAAACATATCAGGTATTCTCATTAGGCCTCAGACACAAATTAGGCATAATGTTAGCAATGCAAAACCTGAGGGAAAGACTGCTCACAGTTTAATTGCCATCCACGGTGTAGATTAGCCTGTGGCGCTCCTGCGCCTGGGGAGCCCCTACTGTGGGGCTTGAAAGTACCAAAGTGCTCACACCGTTGCAGCTGCCCGCTCCTGCGGTGCATCTGTGCCCTAGGTGAGCCCCCCCCTCTGGGACTCATAAGAATGTGGCGCTAACAGTGCGAGTTGGAGCCCCACTCTGGGACTCTGAAAGAATTGTCACCCACAACGTTGCAGCTGCCCACCTTTGCGGCGCAGCTGGGATGAGCCCAAGAGGCACTGCCAACGATTGCTTAGGGTGGAGCCCCCCTCCGGGCTTCTGGAATTCAAAGAGTGCCCCAAAACGTTGCTGTGGCCCGCAACTGCGGCACCGCTATTACCAATGTGAGCCCACTCTAGGATGCAAAAGAAATGGCATCCACGTTGGAGCCCCTCTCTGGGACTATGAAATTAAAAATATGACCAACCGTTGCAGCTGACTGCTCCTGCGGTGCAGCTGTAATCAATTTGAGCCCCCCTCTGGGACTCAGAAGCAGGTGGCACTAACAGTGTGTAGCTGGGCCCCACTCTGGGACTCGGAGAAGTAAATGGGCCCAAATGTTGCTGTAACTGCGGCGCCGCTGGGCATCCCACAAGAACACTGGCACTACTGACTGCACGGGAGCTCCACTCCGGGGCTCTGAGGCAAGAAAGAATGCCCCCGTCACAGCTGCCCACTTCTGCGCTGCAGCTGGGAATGCAGGGTCCCTGACAGGCCCGGGATCAAATACGGAGTCCCCGGCAGGCAGCCACTTAATCCAGGCAGTCCCCGCAGTCCCGCCCGAACCCACACGGCAGCTTAGCTTCCCCCGTTGACCATTACCCCTGGAGCGGGCGCTGGCTGGAGATTTCACCATTTTTCCAGGACGCTGGGCTTTTCGACGAGGCGACACAGGGGTGGAGCGGCTCAGCCCTTCCGGGTTTGAATGCGGCCATACTTCTCAGCTCTGGCGTCCGAGTTCCAACAGAGTTTCTTGTTGCCGGGCAACTCCCCGCACCAATCCCAGCGCGGCTCCACTCTGACGTCAGCAGGGGAGCCCGCGCGGTGCTCCCGGCCGGTGGCGATGATTTCCTTGGTGTGATTCTAGGAGCGTGGGGTCGGCTCCCGACTCCGATGGAGCCAAATGCGGGGTGGGCACCCGTTTACCTTAAAACATGAAGCGGGGTGGGCACCCGCGAGAGGCTGCTAAATGCTGTGCATATGCGGGGTGGGCACCCGCCAGCCAGAAATAAGAGTAAATGCGGGGTGGGCACCCGCTCTCTTCCTAAAAAGGGCAGGAAACGTGGGGTGGGCACCCGCTGACCCTAAAATGAGCATAGATGCGGGTGGGCACCCGCTCTATAAGCAGCACCAGTGGACTCCCTCACGCCGAGATTCCCTAGCAAGCTCAGCAGCAGTGTGCCGCGAGCCACCAGCACTCTTCTCCTCTGGGGAACAGGCAGAAATCAAAGTCCTTTGGGGCTGGAATCAAAATTGTAGCACACCCTAGGCGCTAGGTCCCACGATGACGAGGCAAGGCTGGGCAAGGTCAGCAGGCCAGGGGACCGCACACAAAGCAGAGCAGCAACTCCTAAGAGCAGTCAGATGCAGCAAAGAGGCAGTCCTTCTAGCGCAACAGCCTTTACTCCTGCAGAGTCTCCCCCTGGGTCCAGCAGAAGGTAGATGGTCAAGGTGGGCACCGGGGCCAGCACGCAGGGTCCCGCGGCGGTTCTTCCTAGCAGAGTGTCTCCTCACGTAAGCACAAGCACAACACATGGACTCACAGCCCCTGTATTTATACACCTCACTGCCGTGCGTCTGGAAGGGGGTAGAAGCTTTTGGAAGGGTCTGAGGGTAGGGGTTCTGGAAGGGTCTTGGAAGTTCCAGTCCCAACTGGCACTAGGAGGGGTGGTAGTAGGGGCAGAGCTAGCCCTGTACAGGGCAGGCAGTGATCTAGTCATGGACAGGGGATTTCTCCGCCCGCTACTCCAGTTGCAGACCTCCCACTCAGCCTGACCCTGCCTCCCTGGAGCCACCCACTCCTCACCAGCCCCAGTCACTTCTAGAAACAGACATGCAGGCAGGCACACATGACGTAGAAATGCCAATTTCTAAAAGTGTCATTCCTAAAATAGTAAAAGTAAATCTGCGCACACCATTGGGCAGCATTTATTATTTCCATTCCACACATACCAAACATGCCATACTTATTTTGTTTTATTTAGGAATTATCCCATAAGGGGGGGGAGTTCCCAATGTTAGCCTATGGAGGGCAGAGAGCGCACACACTCTGCACTGCTAACCAGTGCTAAAGTGCCCAGAGTCCTAAAACCACCAACACCATGTCAACAAAAAGACTAGGAGGAAGGCAAAATGTTTAGGATTGACCCTGCAAAAAGGGCCAAGTCCAACATGCACACACCCATTAACTTCCAAACCATACAACATTAAAGCAGGAGTCCCTCAAGGCTCAAGCATCTCACCCATGCTTTTCAACATAAACATGAAATCACTACCAGATCTGATCACAAAATTTGATGTCAGCTGCTATAGCTACGCAGATGACACACAGATATTTCTGAAATTGAAAGCCCAAAGGACATTAAAACATAAAAACTCTACGATTGCCTCCAGGCCGTTGGATGGATGGATGACATGGAGCCACCTCAAATTGAATTCCTCCAAAACTGAGATACTCACCTGTGGTGACTGGAAAACGTACGATCCTCTCTGCACCTGGCCTGACGTTCTAGGAAAACTGCCAAAAATTTCTAAGGAGGTAAAAACATTGGAATTAACATGGACGCAAAACTGACAATGAATCAACAAACGGGTATGGTAGCCAAATCGAGCTTTCTCACAATGAAAACACTGTAACGCATCTTCCTGCACCTACGATTCCCACATTCAAGCTACTGTCTCTCTTGTCCTATCAAAATTGGACTACGCTAATTGTCTGTATCACGGCTCAACCTTGTCAACCATGAGAAGACTACAAAGAATTCAGAATGCTGCCACTAGACTCTTCCTTCATGTTAAGACACAAGAACGCATCTCTCCTGCATTAAGGGATCTACACTGGTTACCAGTTTCCAGAAGATCCTCCTTCAAGATGCGTTCTATCACTCACAATAGTGGTCTAACTCAGGCCCCCGCAGCCCCAGCGGTGCGGGGGCCCCCAAGCTCCAAGGGGCCCCCTCAGCACAGTACTTTGTCCGGAGAGCTTCTGACTGAGTACATGGCAAGGAGCCACGCTTCGTCAGGACAAAATCAATAAATAAATACTACAAAGGAATCTATGCTCAAGAATTGCTCCCAGCCTACTTATTCCTACCTACAAGAAAAGAATCCCTACCCGCAAACATAAGATCTACAGACATCCATCTAAACTTGAAGAGATTTGTCATAAGTAGGGCTCCCGGTTTTATGGTATTTATGTTTTTAACATGTCCATCTGTATTTATCCATATTTATCTGTGCCCATTTTGTCTGTATTTAACCATATTTATTTAGTATTTTGCGTAAAAATGAAGTTCTAAACTGTACATTTCCATATTTATTTAGCTGATCAATGCACACTCATACTTTGATGTCTGTCGTGTTTTAGCCATTTAAGCTGCCAAAGATTACATCAAAATACATCCACTGGTAAATATTAGCATTATACCACAAATGTATGTTGACATACTAATATTTAAAGAAATGTCATCCTGTTTTTTCAGTTCAGTTCAAAAGCTTTATTCGATCATTCAAAAAACAATCATAAAAGCACATAAAATATTACATACATATCCAGAGAATAAAATTGTTCAAACGTTTTTAAAAAGTGAGAGGAATAACGATGGCATAGCAGCAATATATACAAGAAGGAGTATATTCACAGTTAGGTTATAAATTCCATGCTTTTCCTGGCGGACACGGACTTCAGGATAAAAGTCGCAGTAAAAAAACAGACATCCGATACATCAAGTGAAAATAAAAACCTCATAGCAGTTTTAACAGTAGACACAGAGTATTTCTTAAAAAGGGGTTTAAGATAGGCAATACGGAAATTCAAATACAGGGGGCAGATAAGCAAAAAGTGCACAGTGCTCTGTTTAGAAGTTCCGTCACATGGACAGGGGAATGACGTATGCTTTTTCATCAGGGGGAAAGCCACCAGGTTATGAACAATGCCTAATCTCAACCTTGGAAGGACATACTGGTGAGATTGCTTA
Organism: Lissotriton vulgaris; assembly: GCF_964263255.1. Lineage (NCBI taxonomy): Eukaryota > Metazoa > Chordata > Amphibia > Caudata > Salamandridae > Lissotriton > Lissotriton vulgaris. The sequence continues at coordinate 2,002,584,308 of NC_141691.1, read as the reverse complement.
GTGACCACTTTTAGGTACTTTGAAAAGCCATAGCCTGCCAAGTTATTAGAATGATAAAATATATGTGTTGTAAACTGGCGACTAGCTTCACTACGCAATTTTGCTTTGACCCCCAGATAGACATGTTTGAGCTCCTGTTTAGAAATATTAATGGCGCTTACTGGGTCCACAATAACATCCAGATCAAACACGTCTCTATATGAAGCCAAAACATATTTAAGCCATGGGATCTGATTACATTTATCCAGGCGAAGGCAATCATTCATTATTCTCCTGGTAAAGCCTGTTTCGTCCTTGGCCCAGATAGACCTCCATGCCATTAAGGGCCTCAATCCTGTTGAATCAGTCAAATATTCCAACCCTACCTCTTGATGAACCAACTCAGTAGAGGCAGAAGTTGGGAGGCAAAGAAGCCTCTTTAAAAAGTCATTTTCGACTCCCTGCAGATCCCCATGATGACAATGTCCCCAGGCGCCCGAACCATAGAGTGCCACTGAGGCACATCTGTGTCGTTAAACATTTAACATATCAGGTGTACGGCGACTTCCTAATTTAGAAGCCAATCTAAAAACCCCTGAGGCCCCCTTACCCATCTTAGCCTTAACATTAAGTATCTCTGGTGCCTAAGTACCACTGCTACTGAAGGTAATTCCTAAATAGCAGAATTTATCCACCACTTCAATTTTTTGATCCTTAAACTGGAATGATCTCAACTTTTTCACCTTCTTCCCACATGCCATAATAAAAGTTTTAGAATTATTAATTTTTAATTTCCCCCGTTTTATAAATTCGAAAAAACTGTTTATTAGCCTCTGCAGACCTACTGGTGTTCTAGATAATAGAACGGTGTCGTCTGCGTAAAGCAGTACCGGAATCGCTTGGCCCTCAACTAGCGGTGCATCAGCGTTGACCATTTTCAGCTCGGAGTCCATAGCATTTATAAAAAGGTAAAAAAGCAACGGGCTAAAACACAGCCTTGCCTAATCCCTGATTTGACCTTGATCTTATTGGTACATTCCCCCATTTGGGCGAAATGGATCTGGGCCGACAGCTTATTGTATAATCTGGCCAGGAAATAGATAATTGCAGCAGGGGCGCCCAAGTCAAGTAATGTGGACCACAGTAGGGCATGATCCACAAAATCAAATGCGCTGATTAGATCCGCGAAGCAGAGGAATAAAGAGCTCTGCTTGGCTCTGGTGTATTTACCAATGATGAAATCTAAATTAATACACTGCTCGATAGTACCAAGGCCCTTGCGGAACCCAAATTGGGAATCTGCAAGGATACCATTATCCGCTGCCCACTCTTCCAGAAGCAGGAGGAGCACCCTGCTCATTATTTTTAGGGATGAATCGAGAAGGGAGATAGGGTGGTAGTTCTTAGCCTCACCTCTATATCCCTTCTTATAAATTGGTAAGATTATGGACTCACCCCATGTGGATGGAGTGCTTTCCTTGACTGATGCATTAAAAACCTGTGTCAGAAGGGGGCTCCACAACAATAGGTCCGTTGTATACAGGTCAACCGGGACCCCGTCTGGTCCTGGGGCCTTCCCTCCCTTACTATTCCGGATAGCGTTATCTACCTCTAGCATTGTAATGTTGAGGGGTAACTTTGGGCCAATAGCTACTTCACCGGAACATATAGAATCCTCACCGCCCGGGTCAAAGATTGCGGTGAAGTACAGAACCCAGCTTTCCTCGCTAACCTGGGCAGATAATACAGGGAATTCCTCTTTTTGGAGGAAAGGACTATTAACGGTACTCCAAAAAAGCTTACTGTCCCGCAGCTCTGCCGCTTTTGAGAGATTGTCCCACGCCTCCTCCCTTAACTCCTGCTTTCTACATTTCAGATGGTGATTATACGTTGCCCTAAGATGTTTAACTACTTCCCTGCCCCTAGGGCGGTTAGAGAGAGCTTTCTTTAACTCTTGTAGGGACTTCATGCAAGCCCTGTCAAACCAGCCTATGGTAGCCCTCTTATTATTAGCATTGGTAAAGGTTAAAGTCCTTTTAATGATATCATTAGGTTTCTCAAATTCAGCAACAGTACATGATGCAACTGCATCATCGTCTAAGCAACGTTGCAGCTCTTGGAAACTAGCGACCACAATTTTACGCAGCAATATTTCTGAGTTATCACCACACCATTTGATCCTGATACCATTCTGTCTACAGGGTATTATTTCAGCAACGGTCCCGCGGTTAACTGGTGCCTTCATCCCCCAAATTAAAGTAAGCATAGTAATGGCACTATGGTCACTAAGGCCTAGATCAACTATTACCAGTGTGGCACAAAGGGGGCTAATTTGGCTGAGACCAACAAATAATCAATAACAGAAGCTGAATTCCTCCCTACGAAAGTCGGAACAATTTTGCCCTCACTGTCGTCTGCTGGCTGGTGGATTAACAGGTCTAGTTTGAGCATGAGTGTATTGAGAGAGTCACCATATGTAGTGTGAACAAAATGAGCCCAGTCCTCCCCATTTGCCCCATCAAAACCACATGCATTTGTAAATGAATACGGGCATGTACGAATATTGAAATCCCCTCCCCATATGATGTCAAATGGGGTATGAATAGCCCTTCCAATTTTCATAACAGCAGTCTCTAGATCATTAACAACACTGAAGCTAGAGGAATCAAACACATTGTTATAGCGGTTAATTAGCAAAATATCTCGACCCCCACATTGCTCCAGCCATAATACTTGTGAGTAGAATCCGATGGTGGTATGAGATCTTACTCTGACCGGGAAATTAACAGACAGTAAAATCACCAACCCGCCTTTGGCCCTGCTCATAGTAGATTCTTGCGCTAAACAATTATAGGACACATAACCGTCAAAATGTATCTCGACCGTGGACCACGTCTCTTGGAGGCAGAGTATGTCGTAGTTAATAACAGACTCCCTCCAACCAAGAGTCTCTTCCTTTTGTCGCCAGCCGGCGATATTCCAACTCGCTAGTTTATATCCGCTTCCACAAAGGACATCCTCCCTGACCAGGGGTTCTTTTAGGGGTACTAATTTTGCTAGCAAGTGCTCCCTAGAGTCAGTAGTGGTGGGGACCAACGGGTGAATTATACCTGGTTGAACTACAACCGCAGGCAGATGCTCCACAGAATTAGTAGGGGTAGGGGCCGATAGATGAATTATACCCAGGGGGACTACAGCCGTTGGCAAGCACTCCACAAGGCCATTTCCTGGAGGCTCTACACTTCCAACCAATATTTCTTTGCTCATATCAGGAGTTCCCCCCATTGGTGATGACTGGGCAGCAGGGGGTAGTCAGTCTACTGTATCGAGACAACTAAACCGGTTATAGTCACAGTAGGGAGCATTCATAGGCATAGGGACTGGTCTTGCTTCAAATCTTTTATTTCTTCCCCTACGCTCAACCCTTATCCAGTCATCCCTTCCTCTACCATAGGCCATGCGATTAGGTGGAAAAAAGGACAGTGGTAGGGTCTGGATAGTAGAGTCAAATGATCTATTGAACCCAGCACAGATGTGGGAGACAGTTCTGGGGTCTCTAAAATTGACTGTTATACAATCCTCATTTATGGTCTTAACTGTCTTACCCAGCCAGGGCACCCTTCTTACCATGATGTTTTCATTATGTAAATGGGCCGGCAGGGGTCTGTTCCAATTTAGCCACCTGACTACCTTGCTTTTTAGTGAAGTAAACGTTTCTTTTTCCCCCTCTTCCAAAGCAGGTGCTCCTGCCAGGACCACCATAAAATGATTTGCTTCAGGTGGAAGGTCTGGTACACGTGATCTGTTAACTCTATACTCTTTTACTGATACTGGCGGTCCCAGATGACAGCCATCCGTTTTCCCCTGGACACCACTACCCCCCAGTAAGGGAGTAGGTGTCTGCTTTGGTGGTACCTGGTTCACAGGGTTAGAGCCTGGTAGACGAGGGGGTCTACAGTTATGGATAAGCGCCCCTCCGTCTACTAAGTTGGGAAACCCCCCGGGTTGGGATACAGGGATTAAGGATACACTCAGCTTGTTGGTCATACTTGGGTTCGCTAATAGGGCAGATGTAACCTTCTCAATATTTGACAATCTGAGTTCAATTTGCTCCATTTTAGCTTCTAGGGGGAGTAAAATAGCTTTAAATAACGCACCCAAACTTTCAATTGACAGGGCATTACTGGACTGTGTAACTGGAGGGGGCGTAGTTAGAACAACTGACCCATTTGTAGAAGATTTTTGTCCCCCCGTTGGTGTAGATGGGGATTTACTAACATGTTGTAACTTTGCTAATTTAGCCTTACTTCCATCTTTCTTATTATAAGCCCTCTTTCTTTTAGGGATAGCCCCTTCTTTGACCCCCTGTGACAAGATATTATTAATGTTAATCCCAGGGTCCGGGGGTGTAGTTGCATGATTATCTAGAATTAGATTAATTTCAGGCAAGATTTCATTGACTAAAATATCCAAGTCCTGCATAACATGCTCATCCCCTTCGGGAATAATGTCTTGGCCAGCCACACAGGGCACTGTAGAAACAGTATCCTGATTCCTCTCTGGCGTTTTGGCGTTAGCAATAGTTCCCAGGGAAGATCTTTTGTTTCCTGAAATTTCCTGTGACAGACGTTTTTCCAGAACAGATATTTCAGTATCAATCAGGGAGTTGGCTCTTATTAAAAAAAAATTCATACCTCCCACTGTAGACCCTCCAGCTGTTGAAGACTTACTCCTCAATTCGCGACCAGCCATGGTTTACATCGTAAGTAGGTAATGTCCGATGACCAAATCAAGAGGGTGGGCCCGGTCCGGTCTCGACCGGTCAAGAACGGGCAAAAACAGGCCCGCCCTTGGCCCGGGCTTAGCCGCGGGCTGAGTCCCACGCGCGTCCCGCGATGCGCGTTTGGAGTTCGATTAAGTACGAAAAAGGAGGCGGGGCACGCCCGGGAAGAGGCACCAGCTGTGGGTGGTAGGTGGAATGCAGGTCCTCGCAGTCCCGGGCTCCCGCTCTGGCTCCTCATAATCAGGCAAGTCCGGGGAACTCACAGCCTCCCAATGGCCATACAAATCCAAACAGCAAGGGATTTAGTTGAGCGACAGGCAGGAAAGAACAACGCCAATTTCCAGTGTCCTGCTGCGAGCTTTTTCATTTCCAGTGCTGTTCAGCTGTTGGGCTATAATTTATGAAAGACAGCACAGAGGCTCACCTAAAGAAGCATCATTTTCTGTATTTATCCACTTTAAAAAATAAATGCAGACAGAAAACACATTGTTTTCTGTCTGTATTTATCCGTGCAAATCCGTAAAAACGGTAAACAGGGAGTCTCAGTCATAAGCTGTCTCTTCCCCATGTAATGAATATACTCACAACTCAAGAATGTACTGCAACAGTAAATTCAGGCATGACGAACTATACTTCTCATGGTATAGAAAAGAGAATTTGTTATACAAGTATGTCTTTTTTACTTTGAACTTTGCCTCCGGTTAGTAGCAGATTCATTTATATGAGAGGAAAAGTGTATATTGCACCACGGGATAAATGTGTATATCAGACCATGTCAAAATGTCTGCTTCTATGTATATATAGAGAGTTGAGCCTGCTGCTAATAACTGCAATAAGTGCCATGTGTCTATTTATGTCTAGATACATTTACTTACAGTTACTTGAAAGCATACACATGTACAACATGATAAATGTGGACAGTAGACCATGTAGATAGTCTCTGCAATGTACATATGGGCATTTATATAGAGGGTTTGATCAAACAAATACCACTGTACCAAGCATCATGTGTCTATATAGCTACGTATGCATAAATGATTTACATTTTGCTATTAAAAGCACAACTGTCTTTCCTTCCCATCCCTATTCCATTTAACTCATCCAAACCTGACTACTGTGAACTCCCAAACCTCCTTCTCAATCTTTCACCCCTCCTTTTTAGCCATGACACCCAATTATCAAGCACACACACCCATTACTTACAAAAACAACTCAGTATTTACCCCTGTCAAATCCAGTGCTTTAATTATATCCCTACCCCAAACTCTCCAAAACACACAAGAAACCAGGAGCACAATCCTATTACGACTACTGCACAATGAAAAACAAAACAAACAAATTGTACTAACTACTAATTTTGGGTTCCAGAGTAGCGTACTACTCGATGAAAAAGCACTACAATGTCTCCTCAGGAGTCGTAAGCGTTATATAAATACATTTACAATTATAAGTACACACACACACTTGTGAAAATACACCAAAGCTGGGTTTTAGAGGGACAGGTATCTTCTGCTCAGCCTGTTGGCCTTCCTGTTTGTTCCACTTGATATATTCAGTGGCAAAACACAGGGCATGTTTATTTTCGTCTTTTATTTGGCCACGCTCTGGTGATCTATCTAAAAAAGTGACCTTTGGGGAAGTCTTCTCAGCTGTGTGTTATTTAGATTTTTCAGTAAACGTTTATTATCAATCCCAATATTGTTTCACTTTGAAGCTGTAGTTGCTGTTAGAGCCACATGATGGCGCCAGGGATCTTTTTCTAAATGTATTGCATTGTCTAATTAATACCGATTGTAATGTTACGAATTCAATGTTTAAACCTGCTCGTAACCATGGCTGCCAAGTTTTCAGAGTGCTTAAGTTTGACATTTCCATGTTTGCAGTGTGCCTATGTGTGACATTTCATCGTCTTACTTGTGGCACTTTGAGTGACACTTTCTCACAAGTAGAACCAAGTAGCGATGCTCATGTAATGAGACACATTGTAAAAACGTCCCCCTTTGTGCAAAGCGAGGCTGTAGAGCTGAATTGAATATAGCTACAATGCTGCCTGGCTCCCACCAGAGGAGGATGAAGTTCCCATCAGGATGCCATGATGAACCAAAGTCAGCTGAGAAAGTCCATGTCCAAGCAAAGGTCACTGTTTATTCATATTGCCAGGTGGCTCAGTGTCACGTGGTCTCCAGCCAGTGCTGAGTTTTAACCAAACTCTCTTTTATTCTGGGACTCTTAAGCCCATATTTTATGTCTTAATAGGAAAAGCCAGGCAGAAATTGGGATGGCTCGAGCAGCCCTGGTAGACACACTGTGCATTTAATCTATGGATGAGTGCATGTGAGGTTCAGCATTCAATTACTTGACAGATTTGCATCACAGAAGGCGAAATGCACAACATTTACATTTTATGGATGCTAATAAAGCACGTGATAACATTCAGCATTGCTGCCCACAACCAGCAGAGGCCAACTTCGAAGCTGGTCATACCGGCAGTATCCTGGTAATGTTAACAGCCCGTGAACTCTAAATCCCAGAATGCACAGTGGTCGTGGCTAAAAAGCCGCACATTGGCCAGAAGTGTCAGGTGCAGATGAAACGATACTTGCTGAGCATGTCTTGAGGTTACCACCCTTTGCAAGTACACCTACTGCTCTACGCACAAGGATGCAGGGTGGTTGATCTTCAGAAGACATTTCAGTTCTGCACGTTTTTAGGTCGAGCAGCAGAGTCTGCTCGAGACCTATTGTTGCCCGTATCTGGGAATTTCCATTCTCAGTTTTCACCGCGGGAGCGCGCCTCTCAGACGCGCTTGCGCAGACGCACACACAGCCCCTGCTTTCGCTTGGTTTGCATGCAATCACGGCGCACACACACACAGCCAGCCCCCACCCCCTGCACACACACAGGCGCGCGCACACATACACACGCTGCCGCCCACCCACCCCCCCTGCACACACACACACACACAGACACGCACACACAGACACGCACGCATACTCCCGCCGCAGCCCCCAACCCCCCCCTGCGCACACACACACAGACACACACCCCCACCCCCCTTACAACTAAGCCCTACTTACCGCATCGCCGCCACTCCTGACTTCGGCAGCCACCGCGGGGCTCTCCCTCAGGCATGGGAGCCCCACCCGCGTCACCAATGCTGCTCTCTGGCACTCCGTGGATGCGGGCTTCACGCAGAAGGCGGACGTCCCGCCCCATGACCGGCTTCACGCTGCCGAACTTCCGGTTGCTAGGTTTTGTTTTGCAAATAAATTACTTGCATCCCCAGACACATGTAAATAAAAAAATAGACATTTCTAATTTGCAGCTGCTGCCTTCAAACTCTGTCGCTGAGCTTGTGTTTTTTTGGATCCATTTCACGGCGAGCAACTAAATCAAAACAACCGTGACGTCTTGTTTTATATGTGCTTATGCAAACTTATTTTTCCCAGAGGAGGTAAGAGTTGTGAGTTCTGTAGCCCACCCCCTCAAGTGCCAGTACTGTAAGCTTTTCATTACATGCTCAAGGAAACTTATCTCGCTCTTGCTGGTGCAGGCTCTGCTATGAAACTGGCTGTGCACGATGCCTATTGTCCCCTGGGACTTTCCCACACGGCTCACTGAGGACCTCTCTCTGGCTTTTCTCTGTAGAGTTCAATACAAGATCTGACACAGTGTGGGGCCAAGCGGAAACGATTCTATATCTAATGCTGCTTCCATCAGCTGGCCTCCATGAAGGATTGTCACAGCAGCCGACGGGGTTGGTGATTGTCCCCTTGAGGTTTTACCTGGCTGATGTTACAGGGAGTGGTGTGTGCACGTTTTGTTACTGGGATACCTTTTAACATTGCAGCTTGTGCAGTCACTTAGTAGTTTGAGGGAGGCGAGCTCATGTTCAGCTATACGGTTGCTCCCCATAGAAGCTGCTCTCTGCAATATGCGCTCGCTCACCCACCCGCTCTGTTGCGCCATGCAGACCACCATTCCACAAGTTGCCTTCTCTCCCCTTCTTACAGCAGCGTGCATGACACAACCCAGTGTTTCCCCACATTGCCGAACTGGTGCCTCTAACCCCCGCCTCCGTGTGCAAATCACTCTTGCCCTTCATCTGTGGCCGTTGCGCCCAACAGTGCCCGGCACCCCTCCATGGCTAGGAACACCCAGTGCACTCCAACCTACTCGACCCTCTCCACTCTTCTTATCCGCAGAAAACCTCCTCCTGGTCAGCGTGGCACCACGCTCCAACCTTGCAACCAGACCCTTTGCTACCTTTACCCAAGCCACCAAAACAGCAGCCCCCATGCCCCTCCCTTCTCGCTACTCCCACTCAAGCGCCCCGTCTACCTTTACCCACCTCCAACGTTAATGCGTCCTTTAAACCCCCACCCCTGTTCCGTCACCCCAGACCACATTCGTCCTTCTAAGTACTCTGAGAGATTAATCATCGACCCAGGTTCACAAAATGTTGAGCCACACCGAGATCAAAACTTCACCAACCTAAATTTATACCCGGACGTCCCCCCACCCCAGCTCTCCGTGGGCACCTAGCCTCCCGCAACCATCCATAGCACCTTAATCTCGGCTGTGCCATCCCCACGTGTTTATGCACACCCCGCCTTGGCAACTCCAAACAAACCAGACTACACAGCAACCCTCCTGCACCTACCCTCTGGAACCAACACCACCGTACCCACACCGATCCCCTCGTATGTCCAACAAAGCTCCAAGCTGTGGCAAGCCCCACAACTCCCGTCCCCAAACCCCCAACTCCATCTCCATCACGCGGTCTTCCCCACACAGATCTCCTGTAATCCTGTCCGCCCTCTAAGAAATAAACTCAATAAGCTATTGGTATTATAAATGACAATGCGTTTTTTTCTTTCTAAAAACATAAATAAAAGGCATTGTCATTTGCTATGTGAGAGTTTAAGCTATTGGCATTGTCTATTGGCATTGTAAATGACAATGCCATTTATTTATCTGTTTTCAAAACCAACACATAGCTAAAAGGTTTGTCATTTTCAATGCTAATAGCTCAAACTTTTGCAAATGCGAGACCTATTGCATTGCAAATGCTTGTTTTAATTCATTTTCATTAGTTTTTGACAAGCATCTGGACCTGCAGCCATCGACCATTTTAGTTCTGCTGAGATATTCATTTCCTTTTGAGATCAGGGTGTGATGTGACCAACAGTCATGAGAAGGGCAGTTCACTTCCTGTACCGGTGGGTGTTGCCTGTGCAGCCTTGTTGTGTCACGACCAGGGAGGGCTGAGGTCAGCTACACTACTCCTGAGCGGTCACGTGAAGCACCTGTTCACGTCATCATGTGCAACATCTGGGGCTTATTTACAAGCCCCTTGCGCCGCCGGTACATCACTTTTTCACATATTAACCCGTTCTGTGCCTATGACGGAACCACGCAGTCATGAGTCACGGGTGGCATGTGCTCATGACGGCGTGGTTCCATCATGCGGCTGCCGCTCCGCCCACGCGGCATTAATTCCCCACCTGTGCGGCTGATGCAGCAGCCTACATAGAGAAAAGGGAGAGTGGGTGGTCTTGCTCGAGGGTAGGGGGGAGTGGCTTGCTCACTGTTGTGCATACTGACTGCTTGGTCGGCCCCAGTGGGTAAGCCACTCCCCCTTGATTTCGAGCAGGACCGCCCACCCCCAACCAGGCTCTTCTGCTTTCTCGCAGTGCGAGAAGGCAGACACATAAATGGTAGTTATTACCATTTATGTTTCTGCCTTCTCGCACTGCGAGAAAGCAGGGGGAGGCGCCCAAACGCCCCTGTAAAGGAGCCGCCACTGCTGTACTTCCACATGAGCGTTGATGTTCAGGAGGCGCCGTGCACCGGAAGTGGAAACTGGAAAATGAACGAGTATCGAGGTACAGCATGCTGCCAGGCCGTCTAGACCGCTCGGCCTGTTCTCGCCTTCTCTCAGCCCTGAGTGGCTTCCGCCATTCTGGGGCATTTTCTAAGGGGTATTTAATGACGTCATAAGAATGGCACTTCAGAGGGGCTAGCTTTTAAAGGTTCTTGCTACTCACTAAAAAAGTTGAACACTGATGAAATATCCCTACGCAGACTTTACATAATCCGTCCTTGTGCAGATGGATACACCTGCAGTCTGCAAAGACTCACCTCTCTGGCTTTGGATAGCAGACTTACCCCACAGGAGACACCAAACCTTTAGGAAACTGACATATTACTTGTGTCCAGTACAGGAAATTAGGAGAGTCCAATCGGATCCCAGATCTGCCTGCTATTATTGAGCTGGATTAACATTGGCACCAATTTGTCCAGATGTAATCTGCCAATACCTGGGCACATTCAGCAGTGCCGCCATGTTATTTGCTTTATGGTCTGACTAGGAGGTGAGGGACTTTTTTATTTTCACTTCAAGCAGGACCCAAAACAAAGGCCCAATTTAAAGGGTCACCAGCCCTTCTTTTGTTTTAGTATCATCCTGGCTGGGAGCTATCTAAACTAAATACCTAAAGGCTGGTGCAACAGAGAGAAACAAAGGCACACCACTTATCAGTTCACAAGTACTTAAGAGATATGATTGAAGGTAGATTTTTAACTTTGCAACCTCTGTATGTAAGAGATATGCATGCATTGCAAGAATGTAAGATGTGTTAATCTGTATGAGTAAGTACACAAATAATTTAAATAGCACCAATTTATTTATTTAGGTCTTTTATAGCACTAATCCTAATGTAGGGTGTCATAGCACTTTGCAATAGACACACCCATAATACAGAGACAATAAATCATACAAGTGTCGAAAACAATGTACAGGAAGGGTTAAGTAAGATAATTGGACTTACAAGATGTCTCATATAATCGGTACTGAAGGGTCCTTTTTAGGAATCTTGTAATAACTGCAGAATGAAAGAAACAAAATAAGGTTCAAACCCCATGCCTTGCAGGTTGCCTGCAGAGCCTTGATGCTGGCTCCTAACTCAATTTGCTAGATTAAAAGGATTGCAATTTATGAACTCTAAGTAAAAATGGGATCTCTGTGTCAAAAGCAGTAACCTACTTGACTAGCTGCATACATTGCAAATCTGTGATCTGCATTTTACAACAGGCATATTAACTCTATGCTACTTTGAGTGAAATCTGTGTCTAGACAAAACACAGGTCTCTGCAGGAAGCGCATTAACCACCAGAGTTATCTTGCGGTTAATATTACCCATTGACAATTGCTGAGCACACACAGATCTTCACAGCAGCTGGTGTACTATACAGATTTATTTGTGCATAGCTACCCGAAGGCTTCCCAGCACCGAGTGAGTCATAGTATGCTCTCGAGAGTTGATTTCAATCTGGAGGCTGGGTTATTTAGAGCCAGGTTTTAAGCATTTTCCTGAAAGAAAGCTGGTTCTTTTCTTTTCTCAAGTCTGCTGGTATTCGGTTCCAAAGTTTCGAGGTCAGATACGAGAAAGATCTGCCGCCCCATCCTGCCCTTTGGAATCGTGGAGCTTCTAATGTTTGAGCATTAGAGGATCAAAAGTCCTTGGAGGTGTGTACGGTACAAGGAGGCTGAATCCTCTAAGATATTCTAAAATGCAGCCTCCGGGAGATCAATTAGATGAGACAAAACAGACTTGCTGTCACATTCGTCCTTCTTGCCAAATGCAGCGAGTACAGCAGCTCAATTGGCCTCACAAACAGATTATGCACTACAAACAGGAGAATGGTGTTATGGGGGGCTAGGAGGTGCAGAGGCTCATGAGCGCTTAAATCACATGCTGGTGATGCAGGGCTAACTCAAGAGGTCCAGGGGCGGCTCTAGGCTCATGGAGGCCCTGGGCAGGGAGCATAGGTAGGGGGCCCCGGAAGAGGGAGTCAGGGCGGGGCAGAGCCATACCCCCTTCCCCGGAGCTCAAGAAGGTGTTTGGAAGTGGGACAGAGCCAGAGGCCGCCAAATCCCTGCCAGGGGTAGCCACGCAAATCTGTATCCATCCTCAGAGGATTATTATATTAAGGATATATATTGGCGTGGTGGCCCCTGGGGTTTGGTGGCCCTGTGCAGGTGCACAGCTTGCACATGCCTAAGGCTGCCCCTGAGAGGTCGGAGAGAGGCCCCTGGCAGCACACACTTCACGAGCGGTTGACACCAAAGGTGTCTTCCCTGTCCTCGTCTTCTGCAGCTCTCTTGGTGTCACCACCTCGATCAGGCTAGCAAAGTGTTGCAGCTCCGATGGTTACGGGAGTCTCCATGGCCAAATCTCCTGGCATCGATGCCCTAGACTGAGAGGAGGCCGCTTCCCTATGCCAGGGCATCTACCTCTCTGTGGGTTACAGCAGCAGCAGCAATGTGTTTTCATTAGCTCTGGAGTATATTTGCTGCTCCTTCAGGGAACACTGCCAGGTTACCTTACATCTATCCTCAGCCTGTCTCCTGACAGCTGCACAGAGCTCTGCCAACTCCATTGCTGAAGTGTGACTAAGACAAAGTGGATGAAGGGCCCGAAGGACCATCTTATATTCAGAAACAATGTCACTTGGCTCCAGGCCAGTTGTCTACTCAGTTTTTAAATTAATGACCAAAGCTTTCTAGAGAAGTAATCAATTAAAAGTGCCTCTTTCTTTGGGTGTTGTACAGTTCCATGGTAACCGGCCCCCAGAGGTACCCTGCTATCCTTGGAGGTACCAGGCACCCGGTAATCTCCGCTGTGTTGTATAGATTGGAGGGGGCAACCCATTGGCCGATCAAGGGATGTGTGATTGATACACGGATTCCTGCATCCCCTGCTGCCCAGGACGTAGGATGGGTGTGAACCCATCTCTTTGTTATGTGTGGGGCTCTAAGTGGGTATTGGGCTCTTCATTTTTGGCCTCACCCTGGGCGTGGAAAACAAAATCTTCACTCTGGGTCACTACCAGCCTTTGGTGTAGCCCTGGAGAGACTCCTTTGTTGTGCTACTTTCACGAAGGAGCCAATCAGAAGGTACGATTGCCTGCTAGTGATCTGAAAGTGCAGGCCGTGGGGATCTGCAGACTGCAGCGGGCAGAAGGGGTTGAGGGCAGAGTGCGCCATGGGGTCTGCAGCGGGGCAGAAGGGGTGAAGGGCAGAGTGCGCTGTGGGGGTCCACAGCGGGGCAGGAGGGGTGAAGGGCAGAGCGCGCCGTGGGGGTCTACAGCAGGGCAGGAGGGGTGAAGGGTAGAGCGCACCCTGGGTGTCTGCAGCGGGGCAGGAGGGGTGAAGGGCAGAGTGCGCCGTGGGGGTCCACAGCGAGGCAGGAGGGGTGAAGGGCAGAGCGCACTGTGGGGGTCCACAGTGGGGCTGGAGGGCTGAAGGGCAGAGCGCACCGTGGGGATTCACAGCGGGCAGGAGGGGTGAAGTGCAGAACGCACCGTGGGGGTCCGCAGCGGGGCAGGAGGGGTTGAGGGCAGAGCGCGCCGTGGGGATTCGCAGAGGGCAGCAGGGGTGAAGTGCAGAACGCGCCGTGGGGGTCCACAGCGGGGCAGGAGGGGTGAAGGCCAGAGCGCTCCGTGGGGATCAGCAGTGTGGTGGGGGGTGAAGGGCAGAGCGCGCCGTGGGGATTCACAGCGGGCAGGAGGGGTGAAGGGCAGAGCGCGCCGTGGGTGTCTGCAGCGGGGCAGGAGGGGTGAAGGGCAGAGCGCACTGTGGGGGTCCACAGTGGGGCCAGAGGGGTGAAGGGCAGAGCGCGCCGTGGGTGTCTGCAGCGGGGCAGGAGGGGTGAAGGGTAGAGCGCACTGTGGGGGTCCACAGCGGGGTAGGAGGGTGAAGGGCAGAGCGCACCATGGGGAATCACAGCAGGCAGGAGGGGAGAAGGGCAGCGCGCACTGTGGGGGTCCGCAGCGGGCAGGAGGGGAGAAGGGCAGATCGCGCCGTGAGGATGCACAGCTAAGCAGGAGGGGTGAAGGGCAGAGCAATGTGTGGAAATGTGGTTTCAGCAAATATACATCATTTTAACATCACCAAGTAAAGTGTCTTAATTGTTTTGATCCTATTAAAACTCATTCTGTTTCCAGCACACTTAAGAATTACAAACAAGGGGTCCATTTGTGGTTTCCTAAATGCTGATATGTTTTGAAACTTTTTGCACATTTCATCTACATGTATTTAAACCGTTTGCCGCGATTTCGCGGCAGTGCGGCACTTCCGCAAAACGGGCGGGGCCGCGTCGGCCGTTGGACGTGCGCAGCACTACGAAGGTAGTGCTCGTGACGTCCAACGGCTGACGGCAGCACTTAAGTGGTTAAAAGTTGTTGATTGTTACAAAAAAACTGACAGCTTGCAGCCTTTGTTTTCACACGAGCTTTATCACCACAACAAGACTGTCAACTAGTCTACTTTACTACACTGTCTTTTGACTGCAAAGTTGGAGAAAGGTCAGGTAGGCATTATAATGGGTTGGGAATGGGTGTTCCCCATGCATCTCAATGTGAACCCATATTTACAAAGACTAGTGAACAAGGGTTGGTTCCAAAATGGTGTGCCTATCTGAGGTAGGTGTACAGAGGAGAAATATCTTTATTCCCCCTTGTTACTTCCTCTTTGCATGTGTGCTGCATTCTGCAGAACACATGCAAAACGGAAATAGCCGCAAAGGATAGGTTTCCCTTCCTGCACAAGATGGTGATAGGAGAACTGCATCATATATATTTGAAAAAACATATCTCACATATGTACTTTGGCTCTAGGCTGTATGAGGCTCCCTGAAGGTTTGGGGGTTCCCTTGAAGGGTTGCCCCCAACTTCAGGGGATGTTGAGGCCTTCATTACATGCCTTCACCAAAGACCTCCCTCTGCACATATTCTCTCTCTATCAACCTCCAATGGTGCCCCTAATTTCAACAGAGACGCTCGCTCGTGTGTATTTCATTTCTTTTATAATGCTACTCAGCCCAATGTAGATTGTTGAGTGCTTTAGCTCATACACATATTGTTCAGAGACAATTAATCATATACGTATGTAAATCAATGTGTGGGAAATTGTACCTAAGACCACGAGGGCTACAATGTCTAGGAGTCACATGTCATCCATACTGCTAGGTACCATGTGCAGGGCCACTGGAATTATGCGGCAGGATGGTGCCAAGTTATGCTGCAGGTTTGACTAAATTATTTGGCAAGAAATGGGAAATGAAGCAGCGTAATGCAGCACATTTTGTGATGGTATTACTACATTATTTTCTGATTTTGACACTTATAATACATTCTGGTCATAGGTTGCACCTCATTAGTATCAATTTTACACCCAAATATAGCAATATGCAAAAGAAAGGTGACCAGTTCATCTTTGCAGAAGACCTTTGCAACATGTGTCACTGCGTTTTTAGTTATCTTTTTTAACCATTTGAGCTAGAAACTATTTAGAATTAGAATCTTCAGATTATGCAGCTGATGATCGATTATGTGACAAATCCATAATCATGCAAAAAACATTGTAGCCGCACAATCGCATAATTCCAGTGACCCTGACTACATGTTAAGAGTGCTTGCCCCACAGAAATACATCCTCAGGATTTAAAGCATAACAATGGTTCGGGTTGGCCCTACTAATTTTTTTCATCATTGTCTACATTAATTCTCTGATCTGCATGTTACACTTTGTGCTTTGCAAGAGGCACTTTGTCTCTCTCTGCTTCTATGATGAGTCAAAACTGGGATTAGTGAAAACTCATATCTCTCCAAGAGATACGTTAATCACCAACATTAAATAGATATTTTTGTTATGGCCTGAAAATAGCAGGTGGGCAAACCCCTCAGAAGTCTTTGCCTTAAATCCTGTTGGATATTTCAGAATGCAGAAGTTTTCCAGCATGGCTCCTCGACAAAAGCATAATGCCCTGCCCTAGGCCTATGCAGGGGAAGGCACACCACATGCTGTAACTACACAAGGGCCCATTGCCATTCTTTATGTTGTAATCGGCTGCAGTCAGAATGACAATGGGTCAGTTCACAGTCTGTGCAGGGTCAGGGAGGGGCTGCTGCAGCCTCTACAGTTTAAAAGAGATGCGAGCTGGCCCCCATAGTGAAAACTTTAAAGCTCTTGGGGCTTCTAGCTAGGGAACAGCAAAGCTTGCTACAATCCCCGAAATTACGGACAAAAGGCATCCGTAAAAGGAAAGATGATGGACAACGGACATCATTCCAAAATAAGAGACGGTCTGTGAAATTTACGGACGGTTGGTCACGCTTGGGTACCGGGATCGGCAGTGCTCCTAGCTCTTCCAGCCACTACTCGGCGGACCTCTCTGTGTCTGGACCAGATACAATCACCTCCGTTTTGCCTCCATTATGGGCAGGAGAGTTGGAATCCATGCACCTATCTACTTTCTGTAGGTAATTTCAGAGGTTAACCCTTTGCGTGCTTCTGTCGGCCAACGGCCGTCGCGAGCACATCCTCCGTAGTGCTGCGCATGTCCGTTGGCTGACGCGGCCCCGCCCACTCATCAAAGCATTCACATTCCGCCGCGGTAAACGGTTAAAGGTAGCCTTCATGGGATCTTCATGTAGCCTGATTATTAGCTGGTGTTCTTAGCATATGTGAAAAAGATATGACACGCGATATACCCCTCGGGGTGATTTGAGCTCGCTATAAATGGCATTAACATTAAAGGATTCAATTAATTTTGCCACAGAGGCTCCATACAAGTTGAACAATAGAGGGCTTAGGACCCATCACTGTGGCACTTGTAGGGAGGGCCTTGGGAGCAGAGCAGTAGCCTGCCAGCCTCACCGTTTGGGACTGACCCTGGAGAAATTAGGCGAACCAGCTGAAAAGTGTCCCTCCTATACCAACTTGTTTTAATTGACTGTGCAGAAGGCCCTGTGAGATACTATCGAATGCTGCTGATAAATTAAGCAAACTTAGGGCACACTCGGCACCTTCTCCACTTGTTTGTTAGAGCTTGATAAGGACAGTGTCCATACTGAAAACTTTTCGAAAGCCAGATTGATTTACATGAAAAATTTCATTAAGCTCTATTAACTCCATCATCTGTATGCGCCCTAGCGTTTCAGTAAGTTTGTTGTATGTTGGTAAAAGAGAAATTGGACAATAATTTTGTAAGAAAGACTGGAGGACACGGGAAGATGAGTTGTAGGAGGGAGGAATTTATTGGAGCCACGTCCTGTCAAGTCCAGAGTGTCAGTTCATAATCCCAACAAATTTGATAGCACCTTAGGAACTAGTGAAGGTTGTTTTCGAAAGGCGTAGCCATGGCCAATTTCCATTCCCACGGTACGCAGCCTGGAAATAAGGAAGTATTACACTGCTTAGCGGAAGTATAGGAATCTCTTACTGCCACCTTTTTGAGGTGGTGGACTGCAGCAACATCAGATGGAGCAGAAGTCATGGTCATAAAGACCATATGCACTTCTTAGTCTTTCATTACTTCTATAAAGGGAAACCATTGTGCCTCAGGATCTTGTTGCCTCAACTGTCTCTTGATTGGTGGAAACTTTGCCTGCTAAGTTACCTATTTTCTTGTAAAAAGAAATAGGTAGTCACATAATTCTTGCGATGGAGTTACTGTCGGCAGCAGGAGATTCTAGACTTTTATAGAGTTAAAAAAACTTTCTGATAAGACTGGGGCCCTGAATATTTTATTTTGCAAGAAATTAGCTTTTGTGATTTTGATTAATCAATGGCATGCTTCTAATTTATTTTCTATAGAGGAGCTTGTTGGCATCAACTGAGTTTGCAATCCATTAATCTATGATTTGTGAATTTGACACTGGATTACTTGGAATCAGAACGGGAATCTGACTTAATAGGGAGGTTCCCCATTCCTCCACATTCACTTTAATCCTTGTTCTGTGGGGCTTCGTCAGTTTCTGGGCCTTTGAGGTGGATCTGGAATTCATCAGAGCTTCAAAAGGGATCAAATGGTGGATCGTCCAAATTAAAGGAATATTCTCCTGAAAATGAATGCATGCTTGTGAGCTAAGCACTAGATTAAGAGTATGGCCGTTTGGGTGGTGATTGCATTCACATTTCCGCTGTCTCTAAAAAGTCATGCCATAAATATATAAAACACAATTCAATTATATGTTGTAATTATGAATTGTCATTTTTCATACTGTATTTTTCAGTTAAAAAATTGAACAATGAAATTAGAGCAAACACATTGCCACTGTTTGACAAATATCTCATTAGTTGACAACTATTGTGTGCCATGAGTTAATAAATAGGTTACATCCAACAGGGGCAGCCCTAATACCGAAACCTGGGGCAGATAAATATTATAATAGCTGCAAATTATTACAATTATACAAAAATGTAAGAAAAATAAAAAAAAAACAATATTAATAAACCACAAAGACCATACAGGGTGAAAAAATCATGAAACTGTACCCATAGTCAATCAAAACCAATCGCTACTGCAAAAACATATTTTACTAACGACAATGTTATACAGAAGAAGGATCATTGTAACAATACATAAAAGGTGCTCATACAGTTACACAATAAGTAACAATGGAAAAACAAAATACAGAGTGTAAACAAAAAAAGGGTGGTAGAGGACAAAAATGTTAAAAACAAGTCCGACAGGTCACAAGAACAACAACGGCAGTGAATGCTTCATCATCAATACATGCCAAGGACAAGCGTCGACGGGTTTCGACCTATGTGCTATATAAGGTCATCATCAGAACAAACATCTACATTTTTTAGCAACCAATTTGTACTGTCTGAATCAAATATATTCGGACAAAGTCAAGACTTGAGGGCCACAGGAATACAATCTGGAATCCAGCCTAAAAGATGCAGGTGCACAGGAATAAATCACCATGCCCCCGGATCAGGGCCGGACTGAGAACCAAAACCGGCCCTGGCAAAGTGGGGGTGCCGCGGAGCTCTTTGCTGGGGCCGGTTTTCGTCCGATTTTGCTACAGGGCCGATTTTGCAGCTATGCTGTAAAAACGGCCCTGTAACAAAAACGGCCCCCAGGGGCCCAAAACCGGCCCCCACCCTTGCGGCGCACCGGGGGATTGCCCGGTGCCCGCAACGGCCAGTCCGAGCCTGCCCCGGATGACACGGTGCAATCTCAGAGCTGGCACCCTCAACATTCACCATTTACAAAGCTTAGCGCTGCTGAGTCAATCAAGCATGTAAACGCGTTCCTCCCCGTCGATAAGAGAGTTAATAAATATGCACCAACATGAATTCCTTTTTTTTTAGAAAACTAGGAGGCGGAATCAATACTGCAACTGAAACGTGTATAATGCTATCACTTGCAAAGCGACATCAGGCTCCCTCTCTAATCAAGATTTGAACTAGTGTAACAATCAACATTATTAAATTCTATTTTTTCATTTATAAGTTTAAATCTTACTTTTAAATGTACAGTGAAAAGGCTGTTCCAGTCCCATGTCATTAACCCCTTTACTGCTAAGGCTATTTTCTATCTTTTCATTGAATTTCCATTGAAATCAATGGAAAGTCCATGACGAGTTACCCTTGTCATTAGCGGCGAAGAGGTTAAGTAGCACTTAGCTGAATAGCCCATTGTATTCATGTTTACTCTGAATTCTACTATCTTGCACCTTATATTTATTAACCCTTTCGATGCTGATGACGAGCTCAGCTCGTCATGATGCACGGTTGAGCTGTGCTGATGACGAGCTGAGCTCGTCATGAAATAAAGTAAAACAACAATTTCCAGCACAGGACGGGAAAACGCCTAGCAGCCATGTGGTTAAGGGATCATATTTTCAGGGATATCAGAAACTGAACTGAAGTGGTCATCACTTCTTCCCTTTACCGACTCTATAAATATCCACCTTGACAATGTGGTAAATGACCTATAGATGGAGGTCTTGCACAAATGATTGCTCTGCCGCAGACAGTTATGTAGTTTTTTAACGTTTCTCCAGCATGTCTCCTGGACAAAAGCAGAATGCCATGCCCTAGGTCTGGTCTATGCAGGAGAAGGCACAGTGCATGCTGTAACTACAAGAGGGCTCATTGTCATTCTTTATGTGATAATCAGCTGCAGTCAGAGTGATACTGGGCCAGCCCACGGTCTGTGCGAGGTCAGGGAGGGGCTACTGCATCCTTTAGAGTCTAAAAGAGAAATGCAAGCTGGCCGGATAGTGAGAACTTGTAGAATTTTGGGGCTTCTCACAGGGGAACAGCACAGCTTGCTGCAATCCCCAAAATTATGGACAAAAGGCATCCGTCCATGATGATGGGCAAGGGACATTATACCAAAATAATGGAAGGTCCGAGAAATTTACGGATGGTTGGCCACCCTAGGAGACAGGGAATGCGTGAGCCCTCTCTAATTTGCATACAACCGGACACACTCAGGGCTGTTTGCATCTTAGTGGATGACCCTGCTCCTGAAGCCTCTTTGTGCAGACCCCTCCAGGGCTGATGCCTCTCCCTCTCAGCCACCTACAAGCACCTCTTAGCAGCTCATAAAGGGCTGAATGTGTGAGAGTTGCTTTTCATCAGAAAGGGTTAGAACTGCTGCGGGACAATGGGCATCCCCTGGAGCCTCTGGATGGGCAGCAGGGCAGGAGGTCTGATTGCAGGACAAACCTGCAGAACGTGTCTCCTTGCAACGGGGCCCATAGGAGATCCCCTCCCTCCCCCAGGTCTTGCCTCACTATACCATGAGTGCGAGGCCCACTGGTGGGGGGCCCTCCTGTGGGCTCAATTTCAAGGATACACCTTGCTCGCAAATTAGATGGGCAGGGGTCAAGAAAGGACCAGTGTTGCATGGCCTGACTGTGATGCACTGGTGCCTAGCCCGTGGTCGTGGACTGAGAACGGGACTCTGGGCATCTGCCCACACTGCCCATGCCTAGTACCAGCCCTCGCTACAGATACTTGCCTTAGACGGCAGAGCTATCCTTCGACAGCACAGAACTTTCTAGCTCTGACTCAACACAACAGCGTTATCCCTGCAGTAACACTGGACACAGAACGCTCGAGCTGTGTTTACATACAGCAGAGTCATCCTGTATGCTGTACAGGATTTACCATGTTAGGATGTGACTGCAGAGTGTGGTGTGGATGTTGAGGAAACAGCAGGTAAGTTTCAGAGGTTTATTTCAGGGTTTACATACACCCAGAACCAGGAGTACCCAGCGTCTGTGAGGAACCAGCAGCCACTGACAAACTTTGTGGCGAGCTATACAGGCACCTTTCCACTCTGGAGAGCGGAACTCGTGTCGTATCACAATAAGGTATCCTTGTGCTACAGAGTTGCATGAGGATACTTCATACTACAACATTACCCTCCTTTTGTTTTTTAAACGGAAACATACGTTATAACTTTGTAAATGGAGAATACAAGCACATATAGTACAAAGCATGGCATTAAATCTGCAATAAATGAAGCACATATTAGAATATTACATAATTATTGAATCTGTAAGGTGTCTTTCTTTGGCGACACCCTGCCTCCCTTGTAAACTCAGTGTGAATAACAGCCTGCACAATGGCATCTACTGGGCGTGTTTTGTCAACCTCTGTAGACCGCTCACTTAGAGAAGACGAAGACCCCTCTTGTGAGTCCTGCAGCCAGTTAGACCAATGTCACTGGCTCACCTCATCCTCGGAAAGTTTCCTCAAGGAGGCTGCCTGTACATCTGAAAGGGGGACAAGACTTCGTGTTCCACCATCCTTTATCACCTAGGAATCCTTTCCTTCATGACACTTTGCTTCTGCAACACATGATCATTCACAGAGGCATACTAACGCCCAACATCTTTCCCTGATCTCTTGCACTACAACCGTTCAGGAAACAATCTTGTGTTCACCTTTCTCCCCTTCGATAGTGTAAAGGGAGGAACTCCAGTGGTGCTGTGTGGAGTCAAATTGTAATTCAAGATCTTAGTATTAATAAACTCTTGAACCCCTGACCTAATGAAAGCGCTGTGTGTAATTCCTTCTTTCACTATTCGATTTGCCCTTTCAACTAAACTGTTTGAAAATGGGGAATATAAAGTGACTTTAACTTGCTGTACATCATTAAGGTCAAGAAATGTGCAAATTTTGTGGGACAAGAAATGTGTTCCATTCTCTGTAACAATCGTTCTAGGTGAACCCTCAGCTGCAATAAGTAGTTTAAAAAATATAATTACATTCCCAGTGCTTGGGGCATCATAGAACATATGATATAATCACTTGGAATGATAATCAATCAGCAAAATCAAATACCTAATGTTACTAGGTAAAACATCATACAGCCCCTAGAAATCCATTTTAACTTTATCCCACGGTTTCTCTGGAATTGAATAGGATGGAGGGGGTGTCCATCGTCTTTCCCCTCTTGTCAGAAACCAGACACTCAGCCCATCTATCAACCAATGACTAAACTTGTGACTCTATAGAAGGCCACAAATAGTATAGTTTGAGAAGTCTGCATGTCTTGGTAACCCCTAAGTGCCCAAGGTTTGCAGCCATTGTTATACCCGTCCTCATAGTTTCCGGCAGAATTAACAAATCATGACACATAACCATGTTGTTGACCACAGACAACTCATCGGCCACCAGAAAAAAACTCTTTAAGTCACCAGATAATTCTCTGCCGTCAGGTCGACATTCTGTTATAAACCTTTTGACCTGACTAAGCTTAGAGTCCTTGGAATAATCTTCCGGCCACGGTTGTTCAATGACGAGCACTTTCCTCAACAGCATCCAACTCAGCCAACACACATGCAGTGTCCTCTAGTTCATCCAGGTCTTGGTCATCACTTAAGTCAGTACGTGTCGGGCAATATGCCTTGAAGTTTTTCCCACTTGGTAAATGTTTAATGTTGAAATAGTACTCTTGCAGTTAAGATGACAGGCACACCAGTCTAGCTGATGCCTTTCCTACACCACTTCCTCCTAACATGTGCATTAGGGGTTTGTGGTCAGTAAAGACCTCGAACTCACATTCTCAAATGTAAGTCCTGAACTTGCTGATAACCCACACGCAGGTGAGAACTTCGCATTCTGTAATGCTGTTTCAGCTGGTCTTAGCATTCTGAATGTGAAGGCTATGGGGTATTCCTTGCCTGACACCCACTGCCCCAGGACCGCTCCTACCGCAGTTAGGTTTGCATCAACATTGATGAAACATTTACAACCATCCTGGTATGGATGTAATGCAGGGGCCCCCCACCATCAAACCCTTAACTTTGTCAAACACCTGAGAAAGTTCACTCAACCATGCAAACTTTGCACCCATCCTCAAAAAGTCCTGTAAGGGCCCCATAGTTTGTGCATACCCATGCACAAACCGAGCATACTACTCTGCTAAACCTAAAAATGACTGAAAAGCATCTCTATCTTTGGGCGGAAGTGCCTCACAAATGTCCTTGATATAGGAAAACTTCTGGTGAGATCACATGACCTAAATACTTAAGTTGTTGGGTGCCAAATTTACATTTGTATTTTCTTATCGTCATCCCTGCCTTGGCTAACACAGACAATCCTGTGTACAAAGTTTTGTTGTGTGCTTCCCAACCACCAGCAATAACCAATATGTCATCATGGTAGGCTTGGACCGCCAGTATGTCCTTCAATAAATTGTCCATGAGTTTTTGGAAGAAGCTAGCTGCAGAAGCTAGTCCAAAGAGCAATTTGAGATCCTTAAATACTCCAAATAGAGTGACAAATATGGTAATCTCTTGCAACTTGGCCGTGAGTGGTATCTGGTGATATGCCAAGCGCAGGTCTATAATTGAAAAGAATGTGGCTCCTCCCAACTTAGCAAAAGTAATTCTTGTATCTTGGGGAGGGGGTGGCAATCAACAGGGATGTTCTTAATCAAGGAACCCAAGTCAGCACAAAGCCTGACCTCCACAGATTTTTTCCTTGCCAACATGATGGGAGAACCCCATTTTGAGGAGTCACAGAGCGAGATGACCCCCTCAGCACATACGTTTTTAAGGATAGATTCAAGTTAATCTCTTGCACTTAGAGGAAGATGGCGTACATTGTGTACAACTGGCTGAGCATCAGACTTAAGGCAAATTTGGTGTTCAAAACCCTTAATGGTCCCCAGTTTGTCAGGGAACACACTTGGGAATTGTTTAAAATATTCTCAACATCACCTTAAACACACACCACATGGAGGCCCTCTTCCTGATAACTTGCTGGAATCTCCCCATAAACGATGGGATTCTCAGATCCCAGCACTAAGTATAGGCCCATCTTGGCCTGGTCTTGCCATCCGATGATGTTCTGTCCTTTGACAGCTACATATACCTTTGTAACGATGCTCCTGCCCAAACACTCCAAATTGGATATGAAGTAGCACAGAATGTCTATGTCAGACTCGCCAAAAGCTTTGGGATTAACATCGGTCAGCTCTAGTTTGACACTATCATTCCATTTGGCAAGAAACATGACTTCTAACAGAATGGTAATTGGCGATCCCAAATCAGCCAGGACAGGAATCTCGACATCACCAATTACCGCAATGCCCCATGCCTCCTTTACTTTGTTGGAATCAATGACAGCATTACATTCAACGGAGAGTATGGCATTATCAAGCCTTTCTGTACACATGTCCATCGTATCCCACACCTATATGCTAGTGACTTGGTGGACTTCTTGCCTGATCTGCACATCCTTGAAAGCGGGCAATGTTGTTTTTATATTACACACATCTTTTGCCAGTTGCAGGACAGTCAACGTTATTACCAAAGTGGGTTTTTGAGCCGCACCTGAATCCAAGAATGTTTCACTTTTCAAAAGGTTGTTTCCTAGATCTGCCTACATTCACCATACTGACAGTATCTGCCAAAACATCCCCTGTAATGCTTGGAACATTGACCGAGTGTTCACAATGAATCGCTTTCGCTGAAATCATAGTGTCAATGCCCTTTGCTATGTTGATAGTCTTCAAAAGCGGAGGTTACCTGCAACTGAGTCATTCCTGTATTTTTTGGGAAAAGCAGGCAAACACAAATTGGTCTCTGATATATACATATATCAGTGTTTGCTTCAAACTCGCACATAGATGCTAATACCCTTAAGGCCGAAATGTATTCCTCAGCACTTTCATCTGCGCCTTGCTTCCTCATAATACTGCTTGCTCATGAGCGCTAACACCTCTTTGTAGCAGGCCCAATCCTCCCCGTCACTAGAGCTTTTCCTTGTGGTGGAAGAACCAATGGGAGGTTCTCAAAAACCTGCTGTGCCACAAAGCCAATGCAAATATATTGAATTGACACTTTATGTTCAGGCAGAAACTTAACCGCATCATGGCAACCAAATAGTTCTCAAAAATGTTTACCCATTGACACCATTTATTACTGGGTTTGCCTGGTTGCTGTAGAAAGAGAGTTGGTTGAGCAAAATGATGCGCTTTGGCCATCTGCAAGTCACCTGAAACCACCTAAACTTATTGTTATAATATGTATTTATAAATTCAATTTCCCTCTTTATTTTTCCTTAAGGTGTGCCTGTCACCGTATATGCAGGCTGTCCACAAAAGGAACCGGACCAAACCCCAAACGTGCAGGCTGGTAGGAAAGCCCGCAGAACTTGCACTTGGTTTCCTTATATTGTTTTTTTAACCCTTTTGGTGCTGATGACGGCTCCCAGTCGTCATGAGTCACGGTGGGCGTGTGCTGATGACGGCTGGGAGCCGTCATGACCACGCCCGCGATCGGAATGTCCAGCACCGACGCGGAATTCCCGCCGCAGCCAAGGTGTTAAGGTGTGCCTGTCACCGTATAAGCAGGTTGTCTGTTACACTTGTTCAACCCAATTCGTAGATTTTAAGGTGTGCCTGTCCCTGTACATACAGGCTGTCGACAAGGGGCTTACTTGTGATTTCCTGAAGAGCAGGTGTGCCTTGTCACTGTGTGCGCAGGCAAATAAATCATTCTACTGCCACCTCCTTGTTTCCCGTAGGAACATGGCACAGTGGTAACCTAGAGAATGATGAAATAGGCCTAACCAGCCGCCCGATCAAAGATGGCCACTGAGATATCAGTGGCGTAATGACGTGCCTCTCTGTCAATCACTGCCTAGTTCGGGCAGGACGAATGCTCGCGCATCCTCACATGCGCAATACCTGGGCATCGTTAGTCATTAAGTCCTCTGATGCCCGACAATTGTTGAGGTCACTGAGCAACAAAATGTGAAATTTACCCACGCAAGGATGCCCCACAGGCGAAATGCCCCTGTAAACGTCACCAGGCAGTTTGCGGCAAATACCCCCAGGATTTTCCAGTCGGCAGAGGAACAACAGGTTAATGGTTGGTGGGGGTACGGCAACAGATGCAAGTATTTTCTGCTCGTCACCACGATGTAGTTAGAATGTGGAGGAATACGTTTTAGAGGTTTATTTCAGGGTTTACTTACACCCACAACCAGGAGCGCCCAGCGTCTGTGATGAACCACCAGCAACTGACAAACTTTATAGTGAGCCATGCAAGCACCGTTCCACTCCGGAGCGGGGAGCGAACCCCATAAGTATCCTCATGCTACAGAGTCGCACGAGGATACTTCACACTGCACAGAGCTGCCGCTCAGGTTCCTCCAGTGGCTTAGCTAGACCTTGGACCCCTCCGCCTCCCACTTGCCACTGGGTTCCTCTGAACAAACAAGCTGTGGCCACATACAGCAGAGCTATCTTTTCTACTGTAGAGGATTTACCGTGTTAGGCATCTGACAGCAGAGCTGCTGCTCAGGTTACACAGAGCTCACGAACTGTGAGCATGTACGTACAGCAGAGCTATCGTGTATACTGTACTGGCTTTACCGTGTTGGCCATCTAAGCTATGATGAAAACACAGGACTCGGTGATCCAGAGACCCCACATCACCTCTCGATGGTGAGCAGAGGATTCTTTTAAATGTGTGCCTTAAAGACCCATCCCAAACTAAACAAGTGGCCCTTTATACACTTTAGTTGTCTTGAGTGTATGTGCACTAGCTTGCAAGTGAGGCCTCGGCAGCAGGCACTTGTCCCAGCGGTGCACCGCTGCCTGTAATGATTCATCTGCAGCAAGACGTCAGCAGCAGAGAAGCGCCACAGCGATGCAATCTGTCATTTCACTGGTTTCACATTCATGCAATTGAACTCCTCTCAAAGCTTAATGAAACGCCCTGAATAAAAGGAAGAAATCCCTTTGGCACGGGATCACCCCTGCCTTTTGTCTGAGTCCACGCCTGCTGCATGTCCTTGCTTTGGTGGAAGGATCACACAGCAGAATCACCTGTCTGCCAGGATCGGTTTCCAGCTGCTGAACCGGTGGGTCCTCAGCTGGATCACAAGCTCTTGAAAGCATTTCTCTGACATGGTGAAAAGCCTCTGCTCGCAGACCCCAATCACCGTACAAGAGCATGGACGGAAAGGCCTTTCCTTGTGCTTCCTCGGGTTGAAGGCCTTCTGAAACATCTAGCCCAAGTTTGGATTCTACTGCGGGTCATTTAGTGTTCCTGTAATCACAGCATTCATATGTAGGGTCTGGCGCAAGTTCTTTTTGGGGTCCAACCACATCGCAATGCCTCTAAATCTTCAAGATGCATTCATGCAACATTAACAGTAAGGGTCAACAATATCTTCAGCAGGTGAAGATGGTTGGACGTGTGGAGACGTATATCCTTATATACTAGGGTTGGCGTGTCACCATGCATGGCCTGTCAGACTTTTTCTATCCAGAAGTTTGGTATTCCTTACCTGCCTCACCATAATGTGTAGGCTGCATGCTCTATAGGTGACAACATGCAGATATGTTCATTTCCAAAAGACTTTGGGTAAAGTGAATGGTGCCACCCATTGACGTGGTAAGTGTTTGCCCAAAAGCGAGATTTCCCCTTCAAGATCTCATTCTTTTTTGTGGCTATATTGCAGAGCAGTTATTGTGTGCACAGTCAAGACTGCATTGGAACAGCAATATTTACAACAAGAGGTGGTGAGGGACAGAGTCTCTGAATTAAACAGAAAGCTCTCACCCAGTCAAGAGATCAGGGCTAGATCCAACACCGTTTTTTAGCTCACTGCACCATCCCAGTTTCAGAACCTGGCTGTATGCAAATTAGTCTGTTCCTGTCCCAGTGCATGATGGGAACAGGGCAAACCAAACTACAAAAGCCAATTCTCACACTGGGAAGGAAACAAGCTCCCGGGGACCGGTTTCTGGCATTACAGCCGTCTTCGGCCCGGTTTGCTTGAATCCTGATGGTGCAATGAGCAAGGGTCTCACATCTGAGAATACCCTTCCACGCTTAGGGTGGACAAAAATATTTACAACAAGAGGTGGTGAGGGACAGAGTCTCTGAATTAAACAGAAAGCTCTCACCCAGTCAAGAGATCAGGGCTAGATCCAACACCGTTTTTTAGCTCACTGCACCATCCCAGTTTCAGAACCTGGTGTATGCAAATTAGTCTGTTCCTGTCCCAGTGCATGATGGGAACAGGGCAAACCAAACTACAAAAGCCAATTCTCACACTGGGAAGGAAACAAGCTCCCGGGGACCGGTTTCTGGCATTACAGCCGTCTTCGGCCCGGTTTGCTTGAATCCTGATGGTGCAATGAGCAAGGGTCTCACATCTGAGAATACCCTTCCACGCTTAGGGTGGACAAAAATATTTACAACAAGAGGTGGTGAGGGACAGAGTCTCTGAATTAAACAGAAAGCTCTCACCCAGTCAAGAGATCAGGGCTAGATCCAACACCGTTTTTTAGCTCACTGCACCATCCCAGTATCAGAACCTGGCTGTATGCAAATTAGTCTGTTCCTGTCCCAGTGCATGATGGGAACAGGGCAAACCAAACTACAAAAGCCAATTCTCACACTGGGAAGGAAACAAGCTCCCGGGGACCGGTTTCTGGCATTACAGCCGTCTTCGGCCCGGTTTGCTTGAATCCTGATGGTGCAATGAGCAAGGGTCTCACATCTGAGAATACCCTTCCACGCTTAGGGTGGACAAAAATATTTACAACAAGAGGTGGTGAGGGACAGAGTCTCTGAATTAAACAGAAAGCTCTCACCCAGTCAAGAGATCAGGGCTAGATCCAACACCGTTTTTTAGCTCACTGCACCATCCCAGTTTCAGAACCTGGCTGTATGCAAATTAGTCTGTTCCTGTCCCAGTGCATGATGGGAACAGGGCAAACCAAACTACAAAAGCCAATTCTCACACTGGGAAGGAAACAAGCTCCCGGGGACCGGTTTCTGGCATTACAGCCGTCTTCGGCCCGGTTTGCTTGAATCCTGATGGTGCAATGAGCAAGGGTCTCACATCTGAGAATACCCTTCCACGCTTAGGGTGGACAAAAATATTTACAACAAGAGGTGGTGAGGGACAGAGTCTCTGAATTAAACAGAAAGCTCTCACCCAGTCAAGAGATCAGGGCTAGATCCAACACCGTTTTTTAGCTCACTGCACCATCCCAGTTTCAGAACCTGGCTGTATGCAAATTAGTCTGTTCCTGTCCCAGTGCATGATGGGAACAGGGCAAACCAAACT
Organism: Lissotriton vulgaris; assembly: GCF_964263255.1. Lineage (NCBI taxonomy): Eukaryota > Metazoa > Chordata > Amphibia > Caudata > Salamandridae > Lissotriton > Lissotriton vulgaris. The sequence goes on along the minus strand of NC_141691.1, from coordinate 2,002,554,123 downwards.
ACAAAAGCCAATTCTCACACTGGGAAGGAAACAAGCTCCCGGGGACCGGTTTCTGGCATTACAGCCGTCTTCGGCCCGGTTTGCTTGAATCCTGATGGTGCAATGAGCAAGGGTCTCACATCTGAGAATACCCTTCCACGCTTAGGGTGGACAAAAATATTTACAACAAGAGGTGGTGAGGGACAGAGTCTCTGAATTAAACAGAAAGCTCTCACCCAGTCAAGAGATCAGGGCTAGATCCAACACCGTTTTTTAGCTCACTGCACCATCCCAGTTTCAGAACCTGGCTGTATGCAAATTAGTCTGTTCCTGTCCCAGTGCATGATGGGAACAGGGCAAACCAAACTACAAAAGCCAATTCTCACACTGGGAAGGAAACAAGCTCCCGGGGACCGGTTTCTGGCATTACAGCCGTCTTCGGCCCGGTTTGCTTGAATCCTGATGGTGCAATGAGCAAGGGTCTCACATCTGAGAATACCCTTCCACGCTTAGGGTGGACAAAAATATTTACAACAAGAGGTGGTGAGGGACAGAGTCTCTGAATTAAACAGAAAGCTCTCACCCAGTCAAGAGATCAGGGCTAGATCCAACACCGTTTTTTAGCTCACTGCACCATCCCAGTTTCAGAACCTGGCTGTATGCAAATTAGTCTGTTCCTGTCCCAGTGCATGATGGGAACAGGGCAAACCAAACTACAAAAGCCAATTCTCACACTGGGAAGGAAACAAGCTCCCGGGGACCGGTTTCTGGCATTACAGCCGTCTTCGGCCCGGTTTGCTTGAATCCTGATGGTGCAATGAGCAAGGGTCTCACATCTGAGAATACCCTCCCACGCTTAGGGTGGACAAAAATATTTACAACAAGAGGTGGTGAGGGACAGAGTCTCTGAATTAAACAGAAAGCTCTCACCCAGTCAAGAGATCAGGGCTAGATCCAACACCGTTTTTTAGCTCACTGCACCATCCCAGTTTCAGAACCTGGCTGTATGCAAATTAGTCTGTTCCTGTCCCAGTGCATGATGGGAACAGGGCAAACCAAACTACAAAAGCCAATTCTCACACTGGGAAGGAAACAAGCTCCCGGGGACCGGTTTCTGGCATTACAGCCGTCTTCGGCCCGGTTTGCTTGAATCCTGATGGTGCAATGAGCAAGGGTCTCACATCTGAGAATACCCTTCCACGCTTAGGGTGGACAAAAATATTTACAACAAGAGGTGGTGAGGGACAGAGTCTCTGAATTAAACAGAAAGCTCTCACCCAGTCAAGAGATCAGGGCTAGATCCAACACCGTTTTTTAGCTCACTGCACCATCCCAGTTTCAGAACCTGGCTGTATGCAAATTAGTCTGTTCCTGTCCCAGTGCATGATGGGAACAGGGCAAACCAAACTACAAAAACCAATTCTCACACTGGGAAGGAAACAAGCTCCCGGGGACCGGTTTCTGGCATTACAGCCGTCTTCGGCCCGGTTTGCTTGAATCCTGATGGTGCAATGAGCAAGGGTCTCACATCTGAGAATACCCTTCCACGCTTAGGGTGGACAAAAATATTTACAACAAGAGGTGGTGAGGGACAGAGTCTCTGAATTAAACAGAAAGCTCTCACCCAGTCAAGAGATCAGGGCTAGATCCAACACCGTTTTTTAGCTCACTGCACCATCCCAGTTTCAGAACCTGGCTGTATGCAAATTAGTCTGTTCCTCTCCCAGTGCATGATGGGAACAGGGCAAACCAAACTACAAAAGCCAATTCTCACACTGGGAAGGAAACAAGCTCCCGGGGACCGGTTTCTGGCATTACAGCCGTCTTCGGCCCGGTTTGCTTGAATCCTGATGGTGCAATGAGCAAGGGTCTCACATCTGAGAATACCCTTCCACGCTTAGGGCTAGATCCAACACCGTTTTGGAACAGCAGCAGCGGTAGATGTGAGGTGATCTTATGACTACCAGACCTACAATCCATGCAACGGCTGACTTGTCTGGCAAGATCTCTTTGAGAGACCTGTAACAACACTGAAAAGAGGACTGATGTAAAGGGAATTTCTGAATCATTTTCATCTTCATTGCACGTGCTCTAAAGGAACATATGATCTATGTGAGACACTCAGGATCAACAGAAAAGTCTGCTCCCTTTCCACCCAGTTGGGAAAGTGCAATTACCAGCCAAGCTTATTTCCTTGATGCAGACCACATTTCCCAGATCTCTTTAACTGTCATTGCAGGAGTTTGGTCCTTTCACTTAAGGTTGTCCTGTGTGGTGCCTAGAGACCTTACTGGGTCTATTTTCCAAAGACACCATAATGCTCTTTGATGTCTGGGCGGCCATCTTAGGAAGAGCAATTTTCCAGTAAAAACAGACAAACCTGCTCTCGTCATTTAATCTGGCATCGGCAATATTCAAGATGACAGAATGCTGCTGGACCGTACCAATGAAAATGCCTCAATGTTTTAGGAGCCTATTGGTTGCAAGTTCCAAAGATGCACTTATTTTTGTTCAGATACAACTGGGGTGAAAAACATAAGTGGTCCTTTAAATGGGAGGTTGAGTTAATTGTCGCACATCCTGGCAGGCTTGCATCCTTTTTAGTAGACCAGCCTTAATACAAATAATGTTAGATACAGCAAGATTGGGATAGGATTGTGGTATGTGCAGGGCAGAAGTTGGAGGTACTAGTGAGTACATGGCGTTCACCCACTATTTTTACAGGGTGGACGGCGTCCACTCTACAAGAAGTGGGTTTCACTGAAATATGCTGAACTTGTCCCGGTGTAATTTTCAGGCACCGGGACATATTCAGCAGCATAACGGCACCTTGCCTGCTTTCTTACAGAGCAGCAGCGTGCAGGTGGTGAGGCGGCTGTCGTAGTTCAGACTCCGGCTGGGCCCATAACAAAGGCCGAATTTAAGGGCCTCCTTTTGGTCCACTAACCTAGTTGGGAGCAATCTGAGCGTCACACATAGAGGGAGGGGAAACAAAGGCACACAGCTTGTTACCTCTTCACAAATAATTAAGAGAGACATGCTTTTCACTTTGTTTAATCTCTATATATAAGATTTATGCATGCACTGTAAAAATGTCATATGTGCTGGTCTGTCCCAGTATTTACACAAATAACATTTGAAATAGCATTTTTTTATAGGCACTGATCATCCAAATGCAGGGTATCAGAGCGCTTTATATCAAACATGCACAATTAATCGTATAAATTTGTAAATCAATTTACATGATTTATTACATAAAACAGGATTACAAGGCGTGGGAGTCACATGTCCTTTATAGCTTGCTGTGCTATATTACAAGAATTACAATTTATGAACTGCAAGGAACAATATCATCTCTGTGCTGAAAGCAGTAATCTAGTTCCATAGCTACATAAAATAAAAATCTGTCATCTGCATGCTAGTTGATATGCTTTGCAGGAGACACACTAACCCACAATGCTACTTTGATTCAAAACTGAGACAAGAGAAAACGCAGATCTCTCCATGAAAACGCAAAATTACCTTACCATTATTATTGTTCCTTGGGAATTACTAAGCACACAAATGTCTTTGCAGCAGGTGCCTTAACCCCATAAGGTATTTAACAAGCATTGACATAGCCAATAGGTCTCACATTTGGGACCTTATAAGTGTTTAGCTATGCAACAATTGGTGTTGTTGCATAACCAAATACTTATAGGGTCCAAAAAGCGAGACCTATTGGCTATGCCAATGCTTGTTTGTTTTTTGTTGCTGTTTTGTTTAAGTTGCCAGATCTACAATAGCTGGACATGGTTTTTGTTAACAGTTCTTTGCATCAAATGAACTTGTTTTCTTTGTTCTGAATGTTGTTTCCATTCTGGTTGTAGGAAGCAGTCATTCCCGGGGGTGTGGGGGCTGCCTAGCTGTGCGTATGCTCTGAACTTTGCAAATAGAAAAAAGCCTCGTGCAGGCACAATTTACAAGTGTGGAGGGAGTGAGCCCCAGGCAGCATGACTCACTCACTGAGGAGTTTATGCACCGCACCTGCATACTCAGCTTGGTTTAAGGAAACTCGACCCACTCCCTCCCAGGCATCGAACACATATTTACCAAGAAACTCTGAGAAGAGCCTGCCTGCTGCAATGACGGCTGGTGGTGTGTGTGCCTAGTGAAAGTGTACACTGATGGCTGGTGATGTGTGTGCCTGGTGAAAGCGTGCACTGACGGCTGGTGGTGTAAATGTGAAATGTAAATGTAGTATACTTGTAAAGCGCACAGCTGCCCCAGCAACGGGGCGTCCCGGCGCTGTATATCGCTGTGGAACCCTTCCTGGCTCTCCCTGTGAGATGCCCCTCCTGGGCACCCCCAAGGTGAAGCCAGGCATCCCAGCGCTGTTGGGGCAGTTGTGGAGATTAAGCAAGCTATTGCTCAGAGTTGCAGCGTGGGACCCATGATTAGCGTAGGCGCTGAGGAGAGAATTATCGAGTCCGCGGACATTGAGCCCAAGACCCTGCCGCGTCGGGAATTGAACCCTGGTCCCGGGCCTGATCTCTGCTTCAGGGTCTGCCGCTTCTAACGAGAGAGCCACACTTCAGTGGTGTGTGTGCCCGGTGAAAGCTTGCACTGACAGCAGGTGGTATGTGTGCCTGGTGGAAGCGTGCACTGACGGCTGGTGGTGTGTGTGCCTGGTGGAAGCGTGCACTGACGGCTGGTGGTGTGTGTGCCTGGTGGAAGCGTGCACTGACGGCTGGTGGTGTGTGTGCCTGGTGAAAGCATGCACTGACGGCTGGTGGTGTGTGCTTGGTGGAAGCATGCACCGACGGCTGGCAGTGTGTGACGGCTGGTAGTGTGTGTGCCTAGTGAAAGTGTGCACTGACGGCTGGTGGTATGTGTGCCTGGTGGAAGCGTGCACTGACGGCTGGTGGTGTGTGTGCCTGGTGGAAGCGTGCACTGACGGCTGGTGGTGTGTGTGCCTGGTGTAAGCGTGCACTGATGGCTGGTTGTGTGTATGCCCGGTAAAAGCGTGCACTGACGGCTGGTGGTGTTTGTGCCTGGTGACCGCGTGCACTAACGGTTGGTGGTGTGTGCCTGGTGGAAGCATGCACCGACGGCTGGTAGTGTGTGACGGCTGGTAGTGTGTGTGCCTGGTGAAAGTGTGTACTGACGGCTGGTGGTGTGTGTGCCTGGTGAAAGCGTGCACTGATGGCTGGTGGTGTGTTTGCCTGGTGGAAGTGTGCACTGACGGCTGGGGGTGTGTGTGCCTGGTGAAAGTGTGCACTAACTGCTGGTGGTGTGTGTGCCCGGTGGAAGCGTGCACTGACGGCTGGTGGCGTGTGTGCCCGGTGGAAGCGTGCACTGACGACTGGTGGCGTGTGTGTCTGGTGGAAGCGTGCACTGACGGCTGGTGGTGTGTGTGCCCCGTGAAAGCGTGCTCTGACGGCTGGTGGTGTGTGTGTCCAGTGAAAGCGCGACGGCAAACATCGCCGGAAAGAGGACGAACAGGTGCCCGGCCACAGAGCGAATGCCTGAAGTGCAGAAGGGTGCCACCGCAGCGCACACAAGGCACACGTAGGCCCCAGGGGGGGGCGTGATCATACCGTAAACCATACTGGCAGCGCCTACAGCCTGAGGTGGGGACAGGCAGGAAGAGAGAGGTTGGAGAGAAGAAAAAAATAATAAACCACAAGGAAAAACAACACAAACTTTCACTCCCAACAAGGGAAGAGAACAGGAAGGAAGAACACCGCACAGCGGAGAGGAAAAGAGGGGAGACATCAAGCAGGCCATTGAGCAGTGTCAAAAAAGAGAGGAAAAAAATATAGGCAGACAAGATAACAAGAAAAGGCCTACATGTACCTCACAAAAGGGAGGAAGACACAGCCAGCCACAGGGGAGCAAGGCACAGAAAGAATAAAGACAGACACCATCCACCAGAAGCATGGCTGATGACAACCCGGCACAGGTCCAACAAAGAGCCCCAGTACAACAAGCACTTACTGGGCTACTGCCACCGTTCAGTGAACTGGAAGACCCAGCCACAGCGTCCCCGAGATGGAAGATTTGGATACAGCTCCTGAACAACTATTTTGTAGCCACCGGAGAGACCGACGGGCCGGTGGAAAGGTTGTTATGCCTCCACTATGCTGCTGATGAAATATTCAAACTATTCAAACATTTGACAAACACAGGCATCGTCACAGACTACAAAGCTGCGATCGCAGCGTTAGATGCACACTTCGACCCCCAACTAAATCCCGATTTCGAACAATTCAAGCTGCGCCAGGCACGCCAATGTGAAGGGGAGTTAATCGATGCATTATACTCTCGGCTGTGCGAACTGGCCAGCACGTGCAAGGAGGATGATCATCCAAAGGAAATAAGGGCCCAAATCATCCAAGGGTGCCGAGACATGACGCTAAGAGACCTCATCTTGGGCCAACCAAAAATCACCTTGGAAGAAATTCTCATACTTGCCAGGACCCATGATCTATCCGCTGTGAGAGCAAACGAAATGGACCGAGCCCTCACGAAGACTCCAGAGAGACCAGAGACTGTCAAGATGGAGCGTGCTGACACTCTCCGAACAAAGACACGGAGTGATACACCCAAGAAGACAAGAACAGAAACGTCCAAGACACAGTGTGGGTATTGTGGGCACGAGCCACATGCGGCGAAAGACTGCTACTCGCAGGGGAAAACATGCTCGATTTGCAGGATTCCCAACCACTTTGCAGCGGTGTGCAGAAGGTGGAATCGAGGCAGAGACTCTCGAGGACAAAGGCCACCCTCACGATCAGTGCGACAGCTGTCCATAGCGAACTCCTCGCAGCCGGAGGAATCACAAAGAACCAGCCGAAGATACCAAGGGCCGGCAGACTTGTCCATGGAAGAAGATCAGGTGGAAACATACCTCATCTCGTTCATCCGAGAACTCAAGTGCCGCAGAAGGGCGCAACCAACATGTGTGGTCAGGATCGGAGGTAAAAGCGATCATTGATACAGTGGCGTCCGTAAATGTGATGGGCCTCCAACAATACCGGCGCCTCCAACCTCGACCGCCGATCACCCTTCCCTGCACCAAGATATTCTCGTACGGGAGCCAGACCCCCCTGCCTTTGAGAGGAAAGATATCTGTCCCAGTCAAGTCAGAAGAGCAGGAAGTCACCACCGTCATTTATGTCATAGACACCTTAATCAGCAGCCACAAGGCAGAATACCCCGGTTTAGTATCATTCGCCAGGAGTGCCCAGGTGCAGGTCAACGAAATACTGGATGAGTTCCCGGACCTCTTTCAAGGACTCTGACACATCAAGTGCGACCCTATCAGACTTCACATTGACAAGACCGTCACTCCTGTGGCATTATGACACCGGCGAGCCTCTTTTCACCCGAGGCCCTTGGTGGAAAAAGAACTTGAAAAGCAAGGGGTAATCGGAAAAAGTATCTGGACCAACGCCATGGATGTCCCTGATGGTCATCTCAGAGAAGCCCAAACAGCCGGGAGCTATACGTCTCTGCATCGATATGGGGCTATCCAACCGAGCAATCAAGATGGAGTGCCACATAAAGCCAACCATGGATGATATAATTGCGGATGTCAACAGATCAAGGTGGTTTTCCAAAATAGACCTGAATGCGGGATATCACCAACTGCCCTTGGCGGAGGAAAGCCTCTACATTACAACTTTCAGGGCCCACCTGGGGTAGCGTCGTTACAAACAACTGAACTTTGGGATATCCTCGTCCGCAGAGGTGTTCCAGAACACCATCCGAAAGATGCTGTCTGGGTTGCCCGGAGTGATAAATGTCAGCGACAACATCTTGATCCACTCTGCCACAGCCTCTGACTATCACAAACATCTGAGAAACACCCTGCGTCGCCTCAGTGACCATGGAGCGACACTACACCGGTAAAAGTGCCTGTTTTTCCAACCGTCATTGTAATTCTTTGGTTATGTATTCAATCAGGAAAGCATACAGGTGGACCCGAAGAAATCGCAAACTATCTGAAACGCCCCATCTCCGACCATGCCCACTGAAGTGAGGAGTTTCCTTGGCAAGGCCACCTACTGCAGGCGGTTCATCCCCGATCTCGCAACCCGCGCCGAGCCCCTGAGGGCTCTCACGAAGGTGGATGCTAAATGGAACTTAGGACAGCTGGAAGAGGAGGCGGTTAAGTGCATCAAAGAATCCACCCTCGCCTATTTCAGTCACGAGAAGCGAACAGAATACTGATTGACGCCAATCCGGTGGAGCTGGGAGCAGTGCTTGCCCAGGAACAGGAGCGAAACCGATGGGCATCCGGGTCATTTACCAGCAAGGCGCTGACCTCCACTGAAGCACGATATGCCCAAATTGAACGAGAGGCGATTGCGATAAAATGAGCCTGCAACCATTTTCTTTTGTACCTGACAGGCCAGCAATCACCGTGGTAATGGACCACCAGCCGCTGGTCCCTCTCTTCAAAGGGTCTGCCCCTCATCCATCTCCCCGAACCGAGTGATGGGCTGTACAACTCCAGCCCTACCAGATGGAGGTAGTTTACCGACCCTGGGCGAAGAACCACGCAGACTTTCAATCCCGACACCCGCCCCCATGGAAGAGACGGATGACTTTGAGGGGTGACGCTGGAAGATATCAAGAAGGCAACGGAGCAAGACCCCATATACACCCGGACTTTTCACGCAGTCCAAGAAGGATCATGAAAGTCATACCTCCAGCAAACGAGCTCGTGGGCATTGGAGGACCACGGAGAGCTGACAAAAATGTGGAGAGTGCGGAGAGAACTGAGCGTCACGTCTGACGGAATACTCCTGCGAGGCTCAAGACTGGTAATACCGCAAGCTGTGAGGCAAAGAGCCACTCAACTGGCCCATGGGGGTCACCAAGGAGCGACCAAGATATAGGCAAGAATGAGAGAAAAAGTCTGGTTCTCAGAGCTTGAAACAATGGTCGAAGACTTAGTACGCCGCCGCCCGGCCTGCCAGATAACCAGCGCACCTAAGAGGCCGACCCCATGATCACTGAAGAACCCTGCACCATCCTGTGGTCGAAGGTGAGCATAGACTTTGGAAACTTCCCATGGTTTTCCTTCCGGGATCCGAAGCAACAATGGGCCACCGTTTCAAGGAACGGAGTTGCCACTTTTCAACAAGGGATCCATCACCGCCGTGTCACGCCCCAATGACCCCAAGCCAACGGAGACGTGGAGCAGTTCATGAGGACACTAAGCAAAATGTTACGTACAGGGCACAAGTCCTAAAAAAGGAAATGGGGGGACGCTCTAAGTTAGGTGGTGTCACCGGAAGTGCTTCACCACAGGAAGTGACGTCACGAAAGGTGGCTTGCACCATCAGACTCATTGCCTCCCCTTGCTCACCCCTTAGATGCGATTGCATCAGAGAAGTCAGCGCGTGAGCAGCAATCTGAATGAGTTCCGATCTTGCCCCAGAGAGGCCAAAGAGTGAATGTGTGGTTCCATTTGCTTCAGTTATCGAGCGCTCAAGTTTTCCACTGTTGTGTGGGCGATATCAGCCAATCCTGGTTTTACAACTCTCCTTGCTCTGCGTTATGCATAATATTATAATAGTAATAACGCAGGTAAAATTCCATTCGCACGGATCTCTCCAGTCACTGGGTAAAGGGAAATCGACGGGGCAGCCATGCGGGCAAGTAATGCCATAATTGAAAGTCCAGCTTTTGGGCAGGGGGGACGCCGTCCACCCGGTAAAATAAGGGGGGGGGACGCCGTCCACCCGCATGGTACCCTGACTCGAGCCCTGGTTACGCATAGCCAATGTGGAACAAACGGACCACAAGCGATGCCTTCATGAGTTCCTCAGGGAGTACCGGAGCACGCCACACTGCACCACATTGTGATGCCCCTGGGCCCTGATGTTCAGAGGGCCGCGGAGAGACCGAATTCCGATGTGTCCAGGATGGACATCCCCACCCCACGACATACAAGAAACACAGGCGAGGCGAGAATGGCAAAATCACCAAGCAAGCGTTCGGCGTCATCCTGCACACCGATCACGCCGGCCAGGGGCTACATTCCTACTGAAAGTCCGCTGGCTGGGAAGAAAGTTCCACACTGCCCATGAACCGGGCACCTGGACTGACATTACCAGCAATGGCACCATGGTGACAGCCCGAAAAGGGAACGAGGAATTATCTCAAAACATTTCCTGGTTCAAAGAAGTCCCGTCAGTGCCCTTAGAATCGGACTTACGGAACCCACTGAACCCGGTCAGAGATACCCTCTGCCGAGTTGAGGAAGAAATCAACAACCTGGACTTTACTTCTCCAGAGGACCTGCCTCCCGAGTCCCCGCCAAACTTGCTGTCGCCAGGAAAACCGTCCATCCGAGAACAACAACCTCGCTACAGCCTAGGACCGAATTCCTGGCCCAACCGGCACCTCCAGGACTTTGCGTGCTGTGATACCAAAGGCTGATACCTGTGCGTATTATGGGCCTCGTTTATGAGGCTGTGCGTCACTTTTACGCCGCCGGTGCGTCACTTTTACGCCGCCGGTGCGTCACTTTTTGTGACGCACCAGTGGTGTAAAAAATGCGCCTCGTTGCGCCATATTTACAAAGTAACACATCTAGGTAGATGCGTCACTTTGTAAACCCCTGTGCCACATTATACCTGCGCCAGGTATAATGTATGCAAGGGGGGCGTATTGACGCAAGGAAGGGTCGTAGAAGTGACGCAGTGAAATCTATGAGATTTCACTGCGTCACTTTTAGGACGCTGTTGCGTCAAAATCTTTCGCCTGCCTCACAGCAGGCGTAAGACTGACGCAGGCCCTTTCACGTGGGGCTTGCCCCATGTGAAAGGACGCATTGCTGGAGTTGCGTCACTTTTTTGACACACTCCAGCAATGCGTCACTTTTGCGGTTACAGATACGTCAGAAATACTGACGTATCTGTAACTCTTTGCGACATGATGCGTCATACATTAAATATGATGCATCAGGAATGTCGCAAGGAATGCGCACTGAGAAGTGACGCATCGCTCCTTTCACGCAGCGATGCGTCAATTCTCATAAATGAGGCCCTTTACTGGACCCTTTTGTTTTGAACTGAGTTTAAAGATCCAAGTTAGGAAGGGATGTAATGGTTGACGGATACCGTGTGCACGTCACCTGCAGGCCAGGCGACCTGCGGGGTTGAATAAAAGGGGAGGGCCCGCACGTGTAAAAGTGTGTGTCTCTATATTTGCGCTCCCCCATTAGTACTGCAGAGGCCTACCGCTACACCGGGAGGCCGCCCGTGCTATCACCGGAATGTGTAGCGACTCGCGAGAAGTCTTGCGCGTTTCCGAGGAAGGTGAGGGAGAGGCTGCGACAGCTGCTCGGCATTAGCAGCTATTAGCAGGCGAGAGGTAAAGTGAGAGATGGCGCTCAAACGTGCGCCGCGAACGGGGCTCCACGTCTCCATCCAGCGGCACGTTCACGCCGCAGAGGTGCGAGTTGCTAATGGAAGACATGGCGCCGATCAGAGCGGGTGAGAGACGTGTTCACGCCGCGAAGGAAGCGGGCCTGGGCGCCACATCCGACGGCAGACTGTGTTTGTGTACCTGTGCTCGGAGGCTCGCTGTCTGATGGAGCGAATGCCTCGATTTGGGTACATCCGTCCTATAAACGTGCATGTTACGGGAATTCGCATTTGAATTGTAGTATTAAGATGTCGCCTTCTGCCCCTTCGGAGTGCCACAGCCCTCTGAGTCTGGGGGAGGGAGGCGCTATGGTGGTCCGATGCCAGCTGTCATCCGTGCTGGGGCTCGGTGACGTGGTCTGGGATGCCAGGCGGCTGACAGCTCGGCCTGCTGAGCTGGCTTTGCTTGCCTGTGCACTGCTGTAGAGTACCTGCAGACATGCCTGCACGCTTCCGTAGATCAGACTGCAGAGAACACGACCGTGCATTATTTCTAAAGACTCGAATGAACTCGTGTGTGGTAGAAAAGGAGCCTGCTACCAACGGGAAGTGCAAGGTGTCCAATGGCGAGATTCCTTAAGGGGGCCGGTGAGAGTTTCAGTATTTTAGGCATAAGGATGAAGATGGCCCTGGGGCCAGGCCAGTGAGCCCGGGATTCTGCTGCAAAGACTGCCCTGTGGTCACCTATACGCTTTTTTGGCTCATGTCTCCCCACAGGCCTGCTGCAGCTTCATGTTCCTCTCAATCTACCGAGCAATGGCAAGCGTGGTCAAGGCCTCGCTTTACGCATTGGCAAATGAAACCTCGCGTCAAACAGAACCGGGTCTGAACCGGTTGAGGCGTTCCATGTATGGACCCTTTCTCTTTCAGACCTACATTTACTTGTAACAAGCCCACGTGTCTTTCTCAGTCTCATCCCTCATGCTCCTGGTCTGGTGCCTGCACCAAGAGTTCACAGTCAGAGAAGGCGCTGACGCAGTTTTACAGTATTACACTGACTCACTACTCTAGAAGTCACTGTTCTGGGTATCTGGTGAGTGTGCAAACTCACCTCCAAGGTCCTCTTTTTAAATGTTCTTTAATTCAAATGAGGCTCCGTGGTAAGTTCAAAGTCCCAGGCAGACGTGCCACAAACTTGGGTGTTTTCCTGCAGATGATTTCATCTGCTTAACGCAGGCGAGATGTCGAGGAGGACAATTATGGGCAAAGGAGCAATTACTAGGGAATCAGATGCTAAATTGCCAGTTACCCTGGCAGTGTTTTGTTTCCGTGCAAGCCTACGTAAGGGTCTCACTCTTACTTCCCCATTTATTCAGCCTCCCCATCGCCCTCCACGTTACCAGTAACTGTGGGAGAAGATGGCGTGTAGAGTTAACTGGGAGTTGAGAGGAAATTCATAATCAGGCTCCGTGGGGAAGGTGTGGCTCGGAGTTTGTTTTCTGCATAACCACTTCTCACCAGCCACAGCAGCTCTTCACATACTTCCTGCCGCCACATGATCAAGATTCTGTGCCTTGCGCATAAGGCCATTAGCAGTAAAGGGAGCCGCTCGTGAGAGGATTTTCATTGCCACACCTTGGTTCCTGCTACAGGAGTAGCAAAAGAAGTCGTTTCTCCACTTGGACTGGGGTGCAGGCTCCTGACACTCGGACGTGGCCGCAGAGGAGGTGCGAGGCGCGGCGAGCGGGACTGCGAGGACCAGCATTCCTGAAACATCCGCAGCTGGTTCCTCTTCCCGCTCGAGCCGCGCCCGCTCCCAGTGCCACGCCTTCTTACCAACCAAAAGTGGGCATGCTAACGCGCACCGCGGGACGCGCGCGGGGCGGCGCTCGGGCGGTGCTCGGGGCGGTGCTCGGGGCGAAGACCGGGCAAAGAGCGGGCCGTTTGAGGCCGTTCGAGTACGGTAGAGTGCGGTCCGGGCTATAAACCTTGGCCCCACTCCCATTTTTTCTGCCTCACTTCACCCAGCGGTGCACGCAGCACCTAAAGGGCGATGTCTACACGCGAGCACAGACCCCGGGCAGCTAAGGGGAAACTGCAAAATGGAACACTTGATGACTTCATCACCAGAACCAATATTGCAATAGATAAAGAGATCAACAAAATGCAACATAGGGTCTCCATTGAGCTAGATGCTGCCAGAAGGCTCTCCCAGGAGTTGGCCAATGCCAAGAAATCCTCTCTGGGTCACTTTGCTTTTGCCAAAACACCGGATCGTACAGTGGGTCCAGCACCAAATTTAACACAGGCACTTATCCATCATCAATCAGTCTCGTCTCCCGGAGTTCTCCTATTGGAGGCCGAAGCTCTACAGGAAGCCCCAACATCACTACCCAGGGTGGGAGGGCCAGATGGGCCATCCATGGGTACCCTACCAAACATAGATCTTAAGAGCAGGTGCCCGAGTACCCCTCCCCTTTCACTAAAGGGCCCCAATCAAAAACGGAAGCGGAATACCACCACCACCTAATCTAGGAAAAAGGCTAAGGTTGCAAAGGCCCAGCTGCCTTCTCAAGCAACAGCCCAGCCTTCCCACACATCCGCTCCCAAGGCAAATGGCTTTCCACCAGCCCAATATCCTAGTCCAGTGGGGATGGTGGAGGAACATAAGAATCTTGTAATTGAAAATGAAAATGGTGGGGTGCCACTTTGTATGATTGAAGGAAAGGATGTTGAATTCCTGACAATTGTGTGGGAAACGTTAAAAAAACTGCTGACCCCTCTAGAAGTCAGACTTTCCCGAATAGAAACTCAGCTCCTCGAGACGGAAAAAAGCATCCTAAACCTTGCCTCCCTGACCATCCCTGCTAACAAACCATCTATCCAACCATCAGCGATCAATACTCTTCCAGTAGTGGCTGCCACCCAGCCAACAACGACGGTAACCAAACCTGTTCCAAAGCCTCGCCACAAGGTTCCTGCAACCACCAATGGAAATAAGGCAGCGGGAAGGACAAATGAGGTGCTGCTTCCACCTGTATCAGCTCCGGAAGCACCGGCTGCCCCCCGGAACAAAGATCATGATACACATGCCCACAGACACAAATACTCGAAAAACCATCAAAGGGGTTATGTTGATCTTCCCCCAGAGGTTAGACCATACGTAGTAGTGCTCACAGGGGTGCCTGAAATTCAGTACCATCAACAGGAGGATTTTGGATCCCTAAAAAACAAGGTCATCTACTGGCTTAATGTGAACAGACTACTTCCCAATCACCTGAGAAGTAAAATTCTCATGGTGCGGCGTGTTCCTTGGATAGGCACATCGCACAAGTCCATTACTGGTGATTGTGTCATGGTCTCATTTGAAGATCCTAAAACTGCACACTACATACTCTCATGGAGTAACCAGGGAGCGAATTCTCCCATTGCAACCAGATCACTAACCTACTTTTATCCCCCGCGTCCCCAAGCCCAAATGGGTGGAAACTGGAATTGGGACACGTTGCCGACACGAAATGGTGCGCAGGGGGGGGTACCGAATTTTTGGCAAGGTGCTTTTGGAGGGTGGAACGGAGTCCCTACCTACAATAGATTTGGATGCCTCGAGGATGTGGACTGACTTCCACATAAAGCAAATGTCACCCTGCCAGCACTAGACACACATAGCTCTTTGTCTGATCCCTCTCCCTGTTTTGTTCCTGTATCCCCGTCAATATATAGGATTAGTGAGAAATCGTCCCTTTTGGGAGACCATAATCAAATCAAGGGGGAAAATAAGTATAGGAAGGGGCCGCCCAATGATTATCGGGAGGGGGGCACATCCACTGAACTTAAGATAGATGAAGTCACTACCATCAATGCATGCATAGCTGGCTATACTGAGAAGGACAAAGCCTCCTCTGAAGAGTGCAATCCAACTCCTCGCTCGGCACCAGAGGCTATGCCTTTCTCAAAACCCAGCCAGCCCAGGCCAAGTAGGTGCAGATACCCTCATAATCCTAGAGAGGAGCGGGGGGTACCGGGTACACTCTCGATACTTTCTTGGAATGTGGCTGGGTTGGCCAATAAGATGGATTCCGAGGAATGGGCAGAATTCATAGAGGAATATGATATCTGCCTGTTCCAGGAAACGTGGGCAAGAGAACAATACCCCCGCACAGGATATGCAACCTTCGAATCTATGGCCAAATGGGGTGGGAAGGGCAGACCATCGGGTGGCCTAGCAACTTGGGTGGGTTCCCATCTTGGCTGCAGGGCAAGTTATATCGAAACTAACTCACCGGACTTGCTGTGCGTTGTCCTAGAGTGGCCAGCTGGTGAAAGAGTAGCAATAATAAATGTTTACTCTAGACCAGTTGCCATCACTGCCACCTCCGGAACGATCGAGGACTTATCTGCATTTATTGACTCCACGACCCTTTGTCCATTACTCGTAATTGGGGGGGACTTCAACATTCAGTTCGAGCCCCTCCCGGACCACATGGAAGGGATAATTAACGATGAGGATGTTCTCTCGGAGATACCCACCGTGCCGGGTCAACCTGTCAAAGCATGGTCACCCTTAGTTACACAGATAATATCCTTTACCCTATCCCACTCGTTGAGGGCTTGCAACGGGCGGCTTAAGGGAGATATCCCACCCCAGAACACCTTCAACAGACCAGGATACGAATCTCGCATAGACTACATCCTGGTCCCTATTAAGGATTGGGCTAAAGTGAGGGATTTTACAATACTTAGCAGGACCGACAGTGACCACAATGCATTGTCACTTAGACTAGCTATACAGGGTGTCCCGATAGTAAACACAGATTCAAATTTAATACCCACGGACGGCCTAGTTGCAGCTTGCAACAGACGCAGAATCAGATGGCCAACATTAGTGAAGAACCCCCAAGACATCCAAAGGCTATATGAGGTAGTGGTGCCCGCACTTTAAAAGGTGAGGGACCTCCCTTTACAGCTTTCCAACACCGATAAGCATAGTGCACTGGAGGACATCCACTCCGAGCTCGGTACTAATTTGGCAAAAATATTAAACCCGGTGGTCAGGGTGAAAAAGGCTAATGGGAAAAGAGCCTCTTGGTTCAATGCTGCTTGCAGAAGAGCAAAGGCTGCCCTTTTGGAGTCCCTTAAGACACGGGAAACTCCTTGTAAGATCAGGGATAAACGATTGGCCTACAAGTCCATCATTCGTTTAGCCAAAATAGAATGGGACCAGGATAATTGGGCGGAAATTACGGCTGCCCTAGCAGTCCATGACGCCCGTAAGTTTTGGTTGATCGTTAAACATGGATCAGCCGAACCACTAGCGGCAGTAAATGCAAACATATCTGCCGCAGTCTGGGAGGACCATTTTAAATCTTTGTATAGTTCCCCCGAGCAGAGCCAAGTGGGTAACTTAGCTGAACCCGCTCTGGACGGAACCCCCGAAATCCTAGCCCAAATGGACGGGTTCACCCTAGATGAACTTAAAATGGCAATTCAGGGTCTCGCGCCTGAAAAGGCGCCAGGCCTGGACAAACTCCCAGGAGATCTTTATAAGCACGAAGTAATGATCTGGGCACCGTATTTACGGATGCTGTTCAATGCAATTTTGGACGGCATGACGATCCCCACTACTTGGCTGGGGGCAGAGATCGTCCCTATATTCAAGAAGGGTTCGCCTCTGCTCCCAGCCAACTACAGGCCAATAAGCCTGATAGATGTTTCCCAGAAACTCTTTGCAAGGCTACTTCTGGATCGTCTGTCGGATTGGATTATGGACCACTCTATTCTGAGTCCACTCCAGGCAGGATTCAGAAGAAAGATTTCCACCATAGATCAGGTCTTTCGGTTTGCCCTCATTTTCTGGAAAACGGTACAGCTGGAGGGTGGCAGCCTCTACACTGTATTCGTGGATCTGAGGGCGGCCTTCGATCTGGTCCCCCGCACTAAACTTTGGGAAGTGCTGGCCAAACTGGGGGTCTCGAGGGGCCTGTTAGAGATGATCATTCGTCTCCATACGGCCAACTTTGCTCAGGTGAGGTGTGGCAAGGATGGGGCGCTGTCTAATCGATTCCCCGTTGACAGGGGGGTAAGGCAGGGTTGTGTGCTCGCACCGACCCTGTTCTGCCTCTACGTCAACGGGGTATTCGCTCACCTCAACGGAATTCCCAACCTAGACGCTCCCAAGCTGGCGGGCAGCAGGGTGCCAGCGATCATGTTCGCCGATGACACCCTGCTGCTTTCCAAGTCCCCAAGGGGGATATAGCGTGTATTAAATGGTTTTGTAGATTTCTGTGGGGAATATGGCCTAGAAATCAACACCTTAAAGACCAAATTTATGGTCTTTAATCCCCCACCAAAACTACGCTTTACACCTACCATTGGTCAGACTAGTCTTGAAAAGGTAGACACCTTTGAGTATCTTGGGGTTATGATAAATGTAAAAATGTCTTGGTGCTCACACCAACAGAAAGCACTACTTAAACTAACCCAGTACTCGGGAGGGGTTCTGAAGTTAATACGGAATAACAGGTCACCTATCAAACCCGTAGGCCCACCTCTCCAGATTTACAAGGCACAGGCAAGGGGGGCTGCTATGTATGGCTGTGAGCTATGGGGTCATGAAGTCTCCCCAAATTTAGTGAAAGAGGAGAATAAGTTCATTAGACGGTTGGCGGGACTACCGCCAAGTACACCCCTTGTCCCATTAAGGCTAGATTTGGGGCTGCGCCTTCTGTGCGAAGAACTGGCATTGCGCCCCCTAGTTTACTGGCGGAGGTTGTGGGCTGTCCCGGAACTGACCAGCTACAGGCAGGGTCTACAGGAGGTCTTAGCCATCCCGAACGCGGGAAAAATTAAATGGCTAAAATTCATTAAAACTCAACTGGAGGACATAGGCCTAGCGACACTCTGGTCTGATCCCTTGACTGTATCTCCATTAATTTCTAAGAAGAAGCTGGCAAAGGTGTATCGTGACAGTAAATTAGCGGCTTTCTGTCGTCAGCCAACATTGGGGTCACTCACGGATGAATTCTTAAAGACTAAGGATCATTATATTTTTGAACCAGCCCTGGAAAAAATTTACCCTGTCTTACTAAGAAAACTTTACTTGCAGTGGAGGCATGGGACCCTACCACTAAGAGCACTAACTAGCAAGTGGAGAGACCCAACTACCAGCATATGCCCGGCCTGTAGAGTGGCCACTGAATCAGAGCTCCACATGATCTTTTTTTGTCCAGCTTATAAAGCTTCCAGAAAGACATGGATTGTCCCCATATGTAGGAACATGGGGTTCGCAGAGTGTTTGGCTGCGTTCAGAGTGTTAAAGACAGATATGACTGACCACATTGTTTTTGCTGTAGCCAAATACTTAGGCGCAATGTGGACGCTGAGGATACAGAGTCTTAAGGCTGGTCACTAAGTGTACTCTGAGCTTGAACTTTTTAACTCTAATATCTGACTGAAATGAACTGTGATGTTTTAAAGTTTTAGTTGTTTTTATCAAATTATGAATGTATCTTGTATCTTTTATGGTAACAACATTACCAAAATAAAGATTTATGAAATGAAATGAGTAAAGGTGTTGCTGTGTTTCCTACACATAAAGTAAAAAAATTATTCTCAGAATCAAACGCGCCTACCCGTATTTGCACAATAACCTATCATACAGCTTGCAGTAGCGTAGCAAGGTCAGGTGGTCCCCGGGGAAGAACATTTCCTGTCGTCACTGGACTGACAAGATGGCAAAAATATGTATTTAAAACACATATTTTTGCCATTTTGTCACCCCCTCAGAGATGAAACCTGAGGCGGCCTGCATCCTCCTTACGCCACCGACAGCTTGGGAAGAGGAAGAGCATAGCCAGGAACATATTTCTCAGTTAAAGAGGCCAAACTCTGGTACTAACTTCTGGCGGAGGGTGAGAGTGATCAACAACCCTCTGGATTCCAGGAGGACTGCACAGCTTTGCCTATGTTCCAACTGGAGCCACCGTGACCGCATCAACATTAAGAACAAGGAGGGCGAAAGGTAGTGTCGTATATTGCATTGGCTGGAGCCTGCGCTGCACTGCTTATACTGGATAAATCGCGAGTCTCACATCAACCAGGTACGGTGGACGGTTCTCTTAATGCAAGCCCAGATCTCAGCCAGGCATGCCGACTACTGGAAAAAACCTCTGCGCGCCCCTCGGACTATGATGGGAATGTACCCCAAGCTTTCTCTGTAGCCTCAACTGCCATACTAGGTTTGCACGGTTGATCAATGCCTCTTTCACTCATTCAAAGGAGAGCCTTGACCTGCGGCAGCTCTTACAGCGCGGGAAGTAATTCGAATGCTTACCTGAACCGAACCTCTGGGAAACGCAACTTCCCATACTACTGCCAGGCGGAAAAGAGTTGACGCATCTGCTGTTGCTAAACCCACACTTATTATACTGTATTACACTGCCTCTGCTAAGCACTCTAGTCCTAGACTTAAACTAAACCATATAGCACGGTTAATTTCTAAATAATTCAATGCCCGTGCTCCACTGGAAGTGCCAATGATGTGGTGTAATATCAGTATGTCTATTGTTCCCAAGACACATTTAAAAAGACATTTATTTTAAACCCATGCGTCTAACTGGGCCATTGAGACATTTGTAAACCAATGTTACCATTTATACATCTAATGTACCGAATCCTCAGACTGTGTGAGTTAATACAAATCCTCTTGATGTACTGGATCTGCCCAATGTTTGTCCCCTGCACAACAGAGCTGTATCGATATTTCCAGACTGAAATATTGCATGGTAGGAATAAACTAGCATGACACCCATGCTTGACTTGCTAGGATGACTCCTCTTTCATGACCACTTACAGGATCGCCTGCAAGACTGCTTGCATGACTGCTGGCCTGACCCCTTACCTGACTGCTTGCATGACTGCTGGTTTGACCCCTTACCTGACTGCTTGCATGGCTGCTGGCCTGACCCCTTACCTCACTGCTTGCATGACTGCTGGTCTGACCCCTTACCTCACTGCTTGCATGACTGCTGGCCTGACCCCTTACCTCACTGCTTGCATGACTGCTGGTCTGACCCCTTACCTCACTGCTTGCATGGCTGCTGGCCTAACCCCTTACCTGACTGCTGGCCTGACCCCTTACCTGACTGCTTGCATGACTGCTGGCCTGACCCCTTACCTGACTGCTGGCCTGACCCCTTACCTGACTGCTTGCATGACTGCTGGCCTGACCCCTTACCTGACTGCTTGCATGACTGCTGGCCTGACCCCTTACCTGACTGCTTGCATGACTGCTGGCCTGGCCCCGTACCTGACTGCTTGCATGACTGCTGGCCTGACCCCTTACCTGACTGCTTGCATGACTGCTGGCCTGAAATTATCTCTCTGGTTTTACACAATGTTTGGTCAAATGATACATTTCGGATTAGAACACGGGTCTCCAGGTTCCAGGGTCAGAGATCTACCCTCTAGTCTCTATCTCCTCAGTGTTTTTATTTACACAAAAAAACAGTAGTCCAAGCTCGGCCTGTGCCCCTGCCACTTTATCTCGGGGTCGACGCTTTGGCTGTGCCCAGAATGCTCGCTGCTCTTGACATGACATAGTGGCTTTCTTAAATTTTAACAGTTATTTTCAGTGAATGTATTTGATTTCGTTTTGATATAATTTTGCCCCTGCCCAAAACACTTAATTGGGGTACTGGGCATAGACCCATTGCCCACTGCCACCAAAGCCCGTTGAGCTCGGCTTGGTCCATGCTCAGCAGACTAAGGGTAGGGAGCACCTTCTCAGAAGCACTCTCTGCCAAAGCTCCCAGCCCACGGTGTCCACTTGATATGAGCTTCTCCGTGCCCAGTCTCTGTTTGACTTTTAACCACCCCCTGTGCCAGTCCCCATGCCCTAGACCCAGCTGGACAAAGTCTTGATCTGTGTCAGTGGGGTATAGACACAGAATGTGGCCCTTAGCCATGCCCTGTGCCAAATAATTTAGGGCGAACAGGCTATCTTGAATCCAGTGGCCAAGTGAGCAAGGGACTCACGTCTGAGCATACCCTGCCAACTTAGGGCAAAAATAATTGCCATGCTTTCTGAGTGCCTTTGGACAGGGATACCCTCTGTGTATCGCTGGCTCCTATGCCTGGACACAGTATCCAGTACTCCAACCTCCAGTTCTCATAGAGCAGGGCATAGATTGTACAAAAGCCAGAGTGTAACCTGTGCCACACTTTGTTCCTAGTAGACGTGTTTGCAGTAACTGTGCACAGTAGCCAAGCCCCTAGTACTCCAGTTCCAAGTACCCATTGGACTAGGCCTGCAACCGCGCCCAGCATGCACTGTGTTAAAGGCACTGCCTTATGCCACAGCCTGAGGCTACAACCAATGGCCACTGTGACTTGTGGTATTAGTGACCTTATTTTGTGCTGAGAAAAAGTATGAGCCATATAAGGATTCATTTTTAAGGCTGCACATGGTTTTAACCGGTACGGAAAGCATACAAGGGAGATCCATGGCCCGTGTTGGTGTCAGTAGTTGAATAGGATTACAATTGTAGTGAGGGCTACTTTCAAGGTTGTAGTGGGGAGGAACACCGACGCGGCAAGCAACAGCACAGGAGTGTATATGAAATGCAGTGTAAATCTTTGCTGCTGTATCTGATGGTGCTACATGGAGTCAAGCAGCTTTCCTTGATCTTTGCACAGTTTATGGGCTATCTTCAGCTAGATTTGGCTTTTTATCCAACACTATGGTGCATTCTAGGACTTATTTCACTCTCAACGTGAGTCTTTGGCTCCAAGAGCCAATCATAAAAAATGCAGTTGGCTGAAATGCACGTTTCTTGAGTGTTACGTGTGATGTGACTCTACCTGACAGCTACAAAGGGTACCAACCTTTGATCCAAACGTCTTATTTCAATTGCTAGTCCAATGCGTGCTGCCTACCACCCGCTCCGTGTCTCCACCATGGGTCTTGAACTTGTGGAGCCTTCTTGCCTGCGTCTCATCCAAGAGGGCATGTCCTCGTCACCCTCCTGTCGATGCTCCCTGGGAATATAGTGTAAGTTGCATCAGGGCTGGTGACTTCAAACAAAGCACCTCGACATATATGACACCCCTCTAGTATTCAATACATGGGGTTTCTCTGTTCTATATTTCGGGCAGGAAAGGTTCTAGTGTTTATATAGGAACATCCCCAGTATATGTGCTATATTCTAAAAGGCAGGGCCTGTGCCTACGGATAACAGAAAAAACCACAAGTGAAAAGTTATGTGGAAATATATATCATATACCCAGCAAGCTGGGTATATCATCTGAGTTTTGCTCCTCGTCAGACTGGCACTGCAATGTCTGACGGGCACCCATAAAGGGGCTCTTTTATACTTGCAATTCGTCAGGACCTAAATAGAAAAGAAAACTGTACTACACAAGGAAGGGGCCATACTACCTTCTTCTGGAAGTTAATAGGCAGGCCACATGGTCCCGCCCTCTTTGGTGCGACCTAGAGAAAGATGACAGATGAAAGATGACAGAAAACATGAGAAGGTATAGTGCTAATCAGAATCCGCAAATTCTAGGTCACAAGTGCTTGGCTAAAAAATGGGGCGCAAACCCGAATATGGCTTGAGTAGGACATACTCAGGAAGTGCAGTACGATTAAAAACCCACAATTGGGTACAGGTACCTACTCTAAGGTGCCATTACACGGGAGCAGACCGTTGAAGCGTACTACGGACCAGATTTGGGTGAGCAGGAGTACCTCTTTCACTGTCCTCATTACTCTAACCTGGTCTTACTATAGCATCTTCTTGTTTTTGTTTTTACTTTGCCTACCCAATTGTGGGTTTTTAATCGTGCTGCACTTCCTGAGTATGTACTACTCACGCCATATTCGGGTACTATGTACTACTCACGCTTCACAAAGGAGGGGAGAGGGTCAATCATTACACTACACCACCCCGAACCCCCTAGAGAGGTGTATACCGCATATTGTATTCCGAGGCACTGCTGGAACTCTAGCCCCTGATTAACTCCTATTGCCCTAAGTTAGGGGATTTTACAGACGGAGCAAGTCACTCTCTCACTTCTTTCTGTGAGGTTACATGACCTGCAGCCCGTTTCTTCAACCATGAAACAACACCCTTCGCGTGTTACAAAACATCTAAAAAGATTATATCTGTGTGCACCTACATCGGGGATATGCTGTCATGTCCCTCTCATTCCGTTTATAGTTCTCGTACATATATCTCTCGTGATCATTATGGTAACCCCCTGTGACCCACCAAGCCTAGCAGATGTACAAAGGTCTTACCGAGTCTATTTTGTCATAAGGCTCATACTGGCGTCAGGTGGAAGGGTTCCCAAAGAACACAACCTGTGTTCAAAAAAGAAACAGTAACATTCAGGGCAAGTAAATAAAATCACCCTTAACCTAACCTTGCCTCCACCTTCATGTTAACTCAAAAAGTAGAGAATGCAGGGATCGGTCTAATTCCTCGGCACTCCACACGGGACTGTGGACAAGCAAGCAGCCCCCAACAAAAGATATTAAAATCAGGCCCCTCCCCGTCCCACAGAAGCTAACAAAGTGACCGCAAAACCCCCCTTACTGTTCCGTAGGGAAGGACCGCCACCTCTCTTTCCTGCTCACTCAGACGCCGCGAAGGTAAAGGTGCTACAATCCTTCAGCCATTTAAAGTACCTTCTTCGACGGCGTTTAGCTTGCGTAAAGTCACGTGGGGCGCTGCAGTTTATTTAAAATGATGATACTCCCGCAAATATTGTACTTTTTTAGGTGTGTCCCTCTAGAAATCCCTAAAGCAAGCTTGGCACAGCTTCAGGCTCTGTGTATGCGCTTTATGTGGGCTGGGGGCCAGGCTTTTCGCGCCGGGCGATATATGATTTTACCAAGAAAGTTAGGTGGATGGTCGGTACCAGATTTCGTGCTGTATTACTACGCCTGCATGATTCAAGGTATGAACGTTTTGCTAACAGGGAAAGGCCCCTTGAATATGGCGGAATGTCCGTCTATATACCAGATGCTATTGGGTGTGAAGGCTAAAAATTGTTTGTTCCTGTACCAAGAGTGGAGTTATTACAAACGTACGAGATTTAAGGTTTTGACGGCTGCATATAAGACTTGGAGAACACTAAGGGGAATGCTTGGCTTGGAGAAAATTTCTTGGTATACACCATTGGCATCCTCAATATTCTTGCCAATTGATTTATGGGCTCGAGTGGTGTATAGATGGAGGCAAAAAGGATTAAGGGTGGTGGGTGATCTCTATAGTGATGGCTGTATGAAATCTTTTGAACAACTCCGTGAGCAATACCAGCTTCCCAGGGAGAATTTTGTGAAGTATCTGCAGATTAGGAATTATTTGTCGAATAAAGGTGGAATGTTTCAAGCTAACCCCTTGATAGAAGATAATATGAAAGCTGCAAAGATAGGAGTGTTATATGGTCATATGCTAGGTACTAAGGTGAATGATATAGAGCAACAAAATTCTAAATGGGGGTGTAAATTGGGGAGGCAGGATATACAGATAGAAATTTCTCTGGAAATGGCTATAAATTTATTCCTGTCTGCAAAGTGATCGTCATAGCACTTCAAATCAATTTTTTACTTATGTTACACACCTGATAAGGTCTCAAAATGGCAGGGGGATGCGATAGGGAAATGTTTCCGGTGTGCGGATGATCTTCATATTTTTTTTGTGTGTCCATCGTTAACATGTTTATTAACACAGGTGGAGAAATGCTTATCTGTTATTATTGGTACTCCATTACAATTAAGTGCAACGCAGATTCTATTAGGTGTAGAAATGGGGTCAGCAGCGACAGGTATATTACAGCAACATGTTAATTTAATATTCTTAGCTACAGCTGTGTATAGGCTTATTATAACCTCCTTTTATTTATTTATTTATTTTTAATATTTCTAAAGCGCTGCTTATACCCGTAGGCGTCTTGGCGCTATGAGCCAGTTATTTGTGAATTACTCGGTGCAGGAGTGATTATTGGGTGAACAACCAGGTCTTCAAGAGTTTACGGAATTGAAGAAGAGTGGGGCTTTGTTTGATATTAATTGGCAGGGTGTTCCATAGCTTGGGGGCAGCTACCAGGAAGCGCCGATCGCCCCAGGTGACAGTTTTGGTGCGGGGGGTGACTAATTGATTGAGAGTGGCTGACCTTAAGGCTCTGGAGGGTTTGTGCATTTGTAATTGATCTTTTAGAAACTGGGGGCCTTGATTGTTGAGTGCCTTGAATACAATACAGAGGGATTTGAATTGGATTCTTTTCTGCACAGTGAGTCAGTGAAAGTCCTTTATGCTGTTGGAGATGGATTCGAATTTGGTTTTGCCAGCAAGCAGACGGGCTGCCGCGTTTTGAATAGTCTGCAGTTTGGTGATG
Source organism: Lissotriton vulgaris (assembly GCF_964263255.1). Taxonomy (NCBI): domain Eukaryota; kingdom Metazoa; phylum Chordata; class Amphibia; order Caudata; family Salamandridae; genus Lissotriton; species Lissotriton vulgaris. The sequence continues at coordinate 2,002,528,375 of NC_141691.1, read as the reverse complement.
ACTCTGGATTGAGCGTTTAGAAAGAGACCATTGCAGTAGTCCAGGGAGGACAAAACAAGAGATGTAACCAGTGTCTTAATGACTGAGTCAGGACAGAAAGGATGTATTTTCCTGATCATCTTGAGTTTCAGATGTGCAGAAGACACCGTTTTATTGGCATGGTCCATGAAATTTAGGGCATCATCAAAGATGATGCCAAGGTTCCTGACTTTGGTGGCAGGCGTAGGAGGCGTGCCGAAGGTCTCAGGCCACCAGCTTGAAGGCCAGGCTGGCAGAAGTGTTCCAAAAATGAGTACCTCGGTTTTGTCAGAATTCAACTTTAAGCAGTTGGTAGACATCCAGTCTCCTATATCTAAGAGTCCTTTCTTGAATTGTTCGGCCACTTGATCTCCATCCCCTTTGATTGCCAACACTAGTTGGGTATCATCGGCGTAGGAGGTTAGGCTCATCCCATGAGCTTTGATGGTTTTAGCAAGGCCCGACACGTAGATATTAAACAGTGTCGGACTCAGGGATGAGCCTTGAGGAACGCCGCATGGGGCTGAGAGTTGGGCCGATTGAAAGGGTCCTAGGATGACAGCCTGCGTTCTTTTGGCCAGGAAGGACGCAATTAGGTTTTTGGCGGTGTGACAAATTCCAAAACCCTCGACACGGTCGACCAGGATGGTGTGGTCAACCGTGTCGAAGGCTGCAGACAGATCTAGCAAAACTAGAATGGCTGTGCCTCCCTGGTCCCTGATTACCCTGATATCGTCAGCAGCCTTGATAAGGGCTGTCTCTGTCCCATGGAATTTCCTAAATCCGAACTGGGTGTTATCCAAGAGATGATGTTTTTCTATAAAGTCGGAGATCTGGGAATTCATAGTTTTTTCAATTACCTTCGCCATAAAAGGGAGGCTTGCGATGGGACGATAGTTTTTAGCTCACTTTTATCAAGGGATGGTTTTTTTAGCAGGGGTTTTAGTAACGTATTTTTAAGGGGATCTGGATAGTTGCCTGATAGGAGAATGGAATTGCAAACCTGGGTAAGTACTGGTATGATAGCCTCCATTACCGGCCGGAGTACTGAGAGTGGGCAAGGGTCCAGAGGTGATCCTGATTTGATGGAGGACAGTGTTACAGCAGGAACCGCCTTCTTTTGAATTATGGAGGACACGTTTCTTCGCAGTATACAATATGGAGCATAGCCTATATGCCCTTAAAGGGCATCGAAAAAAGAAGCTGGGTGAGCAAATCTGGGGCAGTGTTACTTATTACCTCGAGTCCGCAATTTGATCCCCCGTCACATACTTGGTGGTTAATCGCTTCTATCCTCCAGAGTCTTACTTTTTTATTGTTCCATCGTAATTATTCAAATTTATGACTATTGGATTTGATGTCTAACTTGCTTTCTATGTTATTCGTATGTCTTATTGCTATCAACTCCTGTGTGCTGAATTTTTTTTCCTGGTTTTATATCAATTTTTATCAAGTGTACAAGTGATGTGTTACAATGACTCATTTCCTACTAACTCATGTATTTCGCAAAAAGAAATAAAAACAAAAAGAGGGCGGGACCATGTGGCCTGCCTATTAACTTCCAGTGGAAGGTAGTATAGCACCTTCCTTTTGTAGCACAGTTTTCTTTTTTATTTAGGTCCTGACGAATTGCAAGTATAGCATGAAACATGTCGACCACTGGGTGGTAGATACGCTTCTGAACCATAGTATCAGTGTTTATCCCTCCCTCACCGTTTTTAATAAGGTAACTAAACACCTCATTAAAATAATTTGTGGATTACCTAACCTTTTTTAATTCTCACACACTTTTCACGTCTACACTATTCCTAGTACCCTCACACCCGCATGCACCAACTGGCAGGAACAAAAGATCTCCTATAAAGAGCCCCTGTATGGGTGCCCGTCAGACATTGCAGCGTCAGTCTGACGAGGAGAAAAACCCAGATGATGAAGCATGACACCTAGCTTGCTGGGTGTGTGGGGTTTTTAGTTCCCAAAGGGGCATTCCCCTTCTTACTCCCTTGCTTGGCTTTCCTACACCTCCCTCCTCTCTGGGGAACTGTGTACCTCTTGTTGTTCAAAATATTGTTAGGGCATATACACTGGACCCCATTAAAAATAGCCCGCCTTGGTTCCCTTTATTTGTTGTAATATATGTCATATGTCATAGTAGGCACGCTACTACTTCCCCATGTACAGTAAGCCCTGCCTATTGGCTTTGCCCATGCTTGTTTGTACGAAGCCCTCTTTGTGTCCGTCTTCCAGTGCCGATCATTTCTCGATTAATCTCTAAAGCGCCCTTGCGTGAATCTCATGTACTCCCAGGGGTTCTGTGCGCTGCTTCCTGTGCAGTAATGGAAATCTCTTCAAGCACCCTCTGAAATGGCCCTCATCTGTAATCGTTAGTGGCCTCCCATCTGTAAACAGTACCTTCACCGCGCTCATCCCCAGCAAATGACTTCGCCCCGTGGCAAACAGCAGTGGATGCTTTGCCCGGTCGGCCTAATCTGCCAATCAGAACGCTTCCAGTGTGTGTGTTCTGCTTCCGCATTCATCTGCTGTGTGCTGAGCCCGAGGCTCCTCTTCCTCTTATGAAGCTGGGCTTTGAAATTGAGAGCACTTATTTGTTTCAAATCGCCCTGAATGTCGCGGTGCCCTGATCAGAGCTCGGAAGGCTTTTGGCTGTAGGTTAAAAAAAAATGCAAAAACGTTGATTTTAATATAGAAAACGTGGCCCTTACTTCCCCTAACCTTACTCCAACACATGCATTTTCACAACTTTTTTTTACATAGTCTGCTTTTATGGAAGTCTCTTTTATCTTGTTTTTCACTTTTTTGTTACTTACTCTTTTATTTCTGAGCCTTTTACTGTCACTACAAAACTTGTTTTTCATTCCGATTTTGGCGTTTTCTGAGAAACTAATGGCGCCAACACGAGAAAGGCGTAGAAAGGCTCAGTTTGTGGTAGAGACTGGCCTTTAGGTGGTGCTGGCACTGTTGGTACAGCGGTAGAAGAGAAGCTGTGAAGATACTGCTCACTCTGAGAATGGAAACAACTCGAACAGTTTTGTTTTTTTGTGGGTAGTGTCTCAGAGATACAACATATCTTATGCAAACAGCTGTGGCCAAGACGAAAATCCAGAACACACCTGATCCTAGTCCTTTACATAATATTGTCCCCAGGTGTTCCTTCTCCCGGTACTCAGCTGCTGGGAATACGACTGCAAGCATGTGCATATATCCAAATGGGGAATAGCACACTCCAAAATGTAATGAAATGACAAAAAGTGCAGATTCCAAAATGACATTTCTTGTTATTCTTCTTTAAGTAACACATAACAGGCAATGTGTGTCGTTCCTCTTTGACAGCACAGAGCTTCTTCAAGGCAAGAGATTGCATATCTTTGGAAGATGATTCAGCTGTTGGTCTTGCAATTTAATTTCCATTCTACTTTGTACATTTACTCACATAATGAAGGTGCATTATGTGATTTCGCTGCACCTTTTTGCTTTATTATGGTTTTACAACACTTACCACGTAATTCGTCTAATGCATAATTTGCTGATTTCAACAGCTATGCACAGGTTAACTGGTCAATTTTCAATTTCTGATTGCTGTGATCAGGCGTTAAACTGCTACAAAAGAAAGGACAATTTTGACCAGGAAAGATTATTGTAACGTAAAATAGCTAATTGATATTGCCGGCGAATGAGCTAAATTTTTCCTCTTGATTTGACTTTTCTTGTAGCATAATTTAATCAAACTCACTGCATAATTTAGTCCACCTTGCTGCATAATTTAGTCCTCTATTGCTGCATTATTCCTGTGGTTCTTAATATACATGCCTGTTGCTTCCGTAATGCCAGATAATTCAGCAGGATTATGACCACACCCAGTGGACGCGTGAAATTTTTTGGATAATGGGGAGCGCTCCAGCTGGCAAACTCTGTTTATGCTTGGAGAGTTGAAACTCTTTGCTTAATTCCTTGACATATGTACCATGATTTTGCTAATAATTCATCCATTTATGAATGTATTTTGTAGCTCTGAGGCACTTGACATGGATATCCCTAGCGACCCTCATGGCTCTCTTACAGCTGTACAAAGCAGCAAGCTTTGCCTGAACTTCCACAAACCCTCCAGCCACTTACATGGCACATTCCTTTGCCCTCACACACACTCCCTGCATCTGCCTAAGCCACAGTGGAGGACGCTCCTTCTCCCACCTCGCCGTCAAGTTCTCGAACGACCTTCCCCCTCAACTCCGAACAGCATCCTCGCTCCTGGCTTTTCAACAGATTCCAGCAAGAACCTAGTGCCTGGATACCCTCACCGGTGATTAGCCGCGCTGTACAAATCAGAGTAGATTGATTGAGTCTACACCTGCTTGTACCTATTCTAGTTGTTGTAGCTATTGAGTAGTGGGCACGGCCAGCAGTACTATACATGTGAACCACCATACTAAAGCTATGAAAGTTTAATTTACTAAACAGTGAACAGATTATGTCAGTATCTAAAACCGCAGATGTTTCCCACAGCCTGCTGCCATTGATATTTTTATCTCGCCTCCAAGCACAGTCATGCCCCTTTCAGTTGCAGAATCTTGGAGCCAGACTTGCTTTCTAGATATGAATGAAGTTGAAGCTGCTTCACATTTAAATACCTTCCATATGGGACTAACCTACCTTGTACCTCGTCAGTGTCATGCCTCATTGTGAGCCTATGAACATGTGGTGATGGTTGTGGTGTGGCAACTGTAAGATATTAACCCTTAGATTCATCAAACATCCCTTTTGCGAATCATTATTAGCGAAAAATAAGGATTCGCTAAGAAGGAATAGCAAAATGCAATGCATGAAGAACTCGCTTAAAAAATAGCGATTTCTTAAAATTCCTTAATTGCGACTCGCAATTAAGGAATACCTCCCCATTTATTCCTATAGGCCCATAGGAATGAATAGGAAGACAATCTCAATTTGCGATTCTTAATTAGAGAATCGCAAATTGAGATTGCAATTTAAAGGGTGCCAGGGTGTCAAAAGGACACCCTGTTGCACCCCTGAAATCTGCATATGGGTACATCTTGCACACTCATGCCCTAAGGGCATGTTTGTGTGTAAAATGGAACTTTGAAAAATGCACTTTAGTGCATTTTTCAAAGTTTTTGCAAATTACCGTGAAGTTCAACTTCATGGTAATTTGCTTCCCCTATTAGTGAAATCGCTAATTTTTTTACTTTAATGAATTGCATTTAAGGAATCTCAATTTGAGATTCCTTAAATGCAATAGCAATTTAAGTAATCGCAATTTTGCGATTTCTTAAATTGAGATTTTTGCATTTGGGATGACGTATCCCAAATGCAAAAATACTGGTCGCAAAGGGGCAGATTCTGAGAATCTTCCCCTTTGCGAGCGGTTTTCAGCTTGATGCATCTGGGCCTAAGTCCCCTGCTGCCTAGAGAAGGGTCACTAGCATCTTGATTACCACCAGCCTTCATGCGAGGGTACCATGTTGCACTCTTTGCATTCTTCTGATCCTATGATTTCACAGACCTGCTTTGAGCTATATTAGCACTTCCCAATGGCGATGGACGGGTAAGATGGGGGCAAATTCCAAGGGCAAAGCTAGAATACAGGGCTATGGAGAGACTGATGTTTATGGAAAGTAGAGATAACTGTGGCCTCATCGCAAAGTTCCCCATTGATCCAAGATGCACAGTCGCCCAGGATATTACATTACGCTATGGTGTACATTGTTACACTACTTGTCTTCTCATTCTCCTGTACGCAGCTCTTACTATGGACTAAGTGACCATCACCTCGTTTACGCCAACCTCCATGTTGAATGGAGCGGTGCCTGTGTCTTCTGGAGGAATCCGGCCTGGACTTCACACCTGAGCTGTTCACCGCTGAAAATAGCTGAAGGTCCTGTAAAGCTTGAGATGGAGCAGGACAGGCTTTAGGGCCAGGGTGGAATGAAAGACAACGAAAGCCTATTGTCTCATTCTGTGAGTTTTTTGTGTCTCGCTATCATCCTCAGAACAATCACTACCGATTTAGCCTAAAGTCTTATTGCTCAATTCATAAATAAAAGTGACTCCGTATCATATAAGCCGCCAGATATTCCAGAAAGTAGCGATTTGAAGACTAGCTTTCTCGATGTAGGCTCATGTCCTCTTGGAATAAGCTTCCCTGGCTTTTGAACCCGCCCCTCCTCCAGCTTAGAAGTGATCCATGGCACAACCCATGCCAGTCATCCTGTAGGTGGCCCTGAGAGGGTGAAGTCAGAGGTTGAGGGGATGATTCCATTAAATAATGTTAGTGATGCAGATTTGCAAATAGGCTGACCCTATTAATGTGTGTGCATCTTCCTTGCAAAGAAGGTTAAATATCATCGAAACCAAATTAACATGCATGCCCACTTCTATAAAATAACTAGTACCTTAAGCAAAGTGAGTCACTCTGACCTGTAACTCTTCCCTATCCTAAGTATTTGTCTCTCCGCTTACCCTCAAGTACTCCTGTATAATTTGCCCCTTGGTTACTGATAATCTTAATTACTCTGATAGGTGTTCCCCGCCCCACTAGTTACTATAGGAAGTGTGTCCATCTCCACTCAGGCCCCGAATGACTTGGCCTAAAACTCCCACTTCTCTCAGCCTCCCCTGCAGGCCCAGGAAGTGCTTCCACTCTTCGCTCTGGCATCATTACCGGCACTTGGGATTGAGGTTGAGGAATAACCTTCCTTGTGCTGTTAGCTTCTGTAAAACATAGCAGTAAACACTTAATCCGATCCCATCAAAAATGCACACTCTTAAAAAAAAAAGCTGCCCGTATTGCAGCCCTACAGACAATCTGGGTGGAAGGCCCTCCTGCTTCTGCCTTCTGTGCCTCAAGCACCCAATATCACACTTTTTATCCTCTTCCTTCTCTACTAATTTTCCTCCTATAATATGTTTTCCTGATCCATTTATATTCTATTTGTATGCTATTTTTTCAATTTTTATTACGCTGAATTTTGAATTTGTTCAGAGAAGTAATACTTTTGAAGTAATAATTTGGGAAATAAAAATGGTCCATTTTTGAAGATTTACCAAACCCGTATCTACTCACAACTACAGGGAATACTCCTGACACAGAGATATGTAAGAAACCCAATGACCTCAAAGTACAACCTCCGCTCAACTCCTAGATTTTTCCAGAGGTGGTTATTCCAAAGGAGAATAGGAGCAGTGACCCCACTGCATGCCACTGCATTCCTGTGTCTTTATTTAGCACAAAATCCAATTTAAAATATCGTTCCGCATGACAATCAGTGGGGTCGGGAGTACCACGTCGGAGCAGGCATGATTGATGAGGGCAACCAGCTGAGGCTGTGTAACTTCCTGGACTGCGCATGTCCGATTGGCCTGTATTTTGCTGTGGCCAGCCTGACATGCGCAGTTCAGGCTTCCACTTTTAGCACTGCCAGAGAGCTGGGGAAGCAGAGACACAGTCCCTTCGGTCTAGAATGGAGCTCTGTGTTCGCCTTTTCCAGCCAATCTTGGCTCTACCCTTATGCTGTTTACTACTATAGACGACATGAGAGCAGTGCTTGGAGTGACTGGGTGGGGTGGCGTGGCACTTCGTTCTCACGAGCCATGCATGCACTCCATCACAACCATGCAGCGAGGGACTGTTGTATGCCACCTGTGTGCTTCCCAGCACACAGGTTTCTTAGAATTTAGAATGCTTTACTTAGCTTCCTTGTTGGAAGTTCCATGTGTGTCAGTTGGTGCTGGACTGCGCTTGTTGCCAGTCCCTGTGGATGTCAAGCTGTTCCTCTAGGAACATTAAATCTCATCTTGAACCTACAATCCTTGTGGACCTCGTCTCTTCTCAACACATTGGCGACAGTGGGAGCATTGTTCCATGGAACTGGATTTATAGAGGATACAGCGCTCACTTCGTATCTTTTCTAAAGTAAGGAATTTTAATTTGCTTTACTTGTGCTTTGATAGCACCAGCGGCCGTTTTCCTTTATTACCGTGCCTTGATTGCACCGGCGGCTGCTCTTCAATTTTATTATTTCACTTGTGTGTTGAATTTTAGCATATGAATGCTACAGCGGCTGTTAATTTAAAACTGTGCACTTGATAGCACCTGCGGCAGATTGTTAAGCTATTCTAGCGGGAGATGCTTTAAACATTTATCGTTGTTTACGATCATTTGTAACCCCACCATCTCCCTTCATCAACGGTTAATTTCTCTTACTGTGTGCTCTCGAGAATCTGCTTGTGACTTGCTCCTTATTTCGAACGCGGTATTGCAGCGGTATTCCCTTCATTATCGCAGTGCATTCTGGGTACGCTGAGCATTCTGGGTGTGAAATCATCGCGTCTCCTTACGTTTCGGCCATTTTGGATTGGGAAATCATCACGAATGGTCGATTTGTTTCTTCTCAACAATCTGCTCTGTTTGAAGTACAATTCCTCGACAGCATTTTCACAGCATTTCACAGCGATGCACACGCTTAATGTGTATTCTTGATAATACCATTTTTACTAAATTTCTTTTTTATTTATTTTGTTTATTTCTCTAATTATTTTTTTACAATGTCAAATATAATGGTACCACCTCATTTTTTACCTATTGCTGGTGATCCTATAATGGATTGGGATTTGTGGTATCCCATGTTTTTAGCTTATGTAAGTGTTCTTGAAGAAGATGGCTGTTCTTCCAAAAGGAAATTAGATCTTTTACATTTGTCTTTAGGAGGTCAAGGCATCAAAGAGTTGTCGGATTTACCTCCATTAGAAGATTCTGATGCCGAATCTGATGTGTTTGAGACTGCTGTTAAACAGCTCACCATTAGATTTGGAAAGAAGGTTAATACTGTCATGGAGCGTTTTAAGTTCTATTCTAGAGCTCAAAAAGATAACGAATCTATTGAGAACTATATTTCTGCCTTACGTGCTCTAGCTGGATCCTGTGCTTTTGACACTATTAACTATGAACAGGTTCTTCGTGATCAAATAATGATGAAGACCAAAAGCAAGAAAATACAAGAAAGATTGTGGTTAGGTACTGAGACTTCACTTAAGGCTGTGGTAAATATAGCAAAAGGTATTGAGCAATCAGAAAAGTTTGTTACTGAAATAAGAGGTCAAAGTCAAAGTCTTTCTGTTAAAATACAAGAATCTATACCTGAAGTTTCACTTGTGAAAACTCAACCAGTTCAGAAGAAAATGTTTACTTCTACTTTCAAAAAAGATAGTTCTACAAAAGAGAATAAGTTTAATAACAGACGTACATTTATAATATGCTATAGATGTGGTAGCTTTGAACATGTGGGGAATTTTAGGAATTGTCCTGCCCTAAACAAGATTTGTGTTAAATGTAAAAAATCAGGACACTTTGGGAAAATGTGTCGTTCGTCTCAAAAAGTAAATTGTATCTCTTTTGATGATGAAGAATTTGTTGAAGAATTTAGCGAGTTCAACTGCATTTCATGTATTTCTTCCGATAATTGTAAAAGTTTTCCTTCTAGTATTTTTAACGTTGATGGCAATGAGATTTCCATGTTAGTAGACTCTTGTGCATGGTACTCTATCATTAGCATGGATCTGTTTGAAGATTTATGGCCTAATTGAGAGTTATTTAATCCTGATATCAAACCTGGCAGTTATACTGGACACAAAATAGAATTAATGGGTTTCTTTTGGGCCAAGGTATCTTTCAAAGACAGGTCCACTAATGCTAAAATCTACATTGCTCGTAAAGGCAAATCCATCTTGGGTTGGCCCCACCAAAAAGAGATGGGAATCATACTGGATCCCAATGCTTCACCTCTAGTTTATATTGATTCTAATTTTTCACCGCCAGTTTTAGCTGTAATTTCGAGTAATAATGAATTTGTTGACAACATTAAGAATATTTTTCCTAAAGTGTTTGAAGAAAAATTAGGTCAGTATGCCCATTTCAAACACAAAATCATTCTTAAAGACAATGCAGTACCCATTAGGCATAAGGTTAGAAATGTTCCCTTAGCCTATCACGATAAATTGAAAGATATTCTCAACAATCTAGTTAAAACCAACATCATTGAACCCATTGAGTCATCCCCTTGGGTTTCCCCCATTGTTCTTTCCCTTAAATCCAATGGCGAACTCCGCTTATGTGTGGACCTTCGCAGCTTAAATAAGGAAATCTGGACTGACATGCACCCCTTACCTAAAATCAATGAACTTATCTCTACCCTTTCTGGCGCATGTGTGTTTTCCACCTTAGACCTTGCTAGCGCATATCATCAGGTTGTATTACATGAGGAATCCAAGAACTTGACTGCCTTTGTTACACCTGAGGGTATGTTTCGCTATTTACGTATGCCTTTCGGTCTTGCGAGTGCTGCATCTGTCTTTCAACGCTTAATGAAAGAAATGTTGGAAGGTTGTAAGGGGGCCATCGCATTCCAAGACGACATTCTTGTCTTCGGCAATGATGAACTACAACATGATGAGAACCTGAAAGCTGTTTTAGGAAACATACAATCGAAAGGGTTAACACTCAAATTCTCAAAGAGTAAATTTAGGCAACGGAAAGTTCAATATTTAGGACATGAAATCTCCAAAGAAGGCATTAAACCTAAGTTTGATCATATTGCCAGTATTTCCAAAGCTCCTGCTCCTATCAATAAGGATCAATTGTTTTCCTTTCTTGGTTTAACTGAATATTTTAGCAAATTTGTTAAAAACTATGCTTCTAAAGTGTCTTCTCTTCGTGTTTTACTAAAAAAAAATGCTACATTTTCCTGGGGTAATGAGCAACAATTGCAATTTGATGACTTAAAGAAGGAAATTTGTTATGCTCCTTTTTTAAAACCATTTGTCGTGGGTAAAGAATGTATTGTTTCTGTCGATGCAAGCAACACTGGTTTAGGAGCTGTTCTTCTCCAAAGAGGTGTTGGTGAAGAGTTTATTGTTTCGTACGCTTCTAGAACATTGAAGGGTGCTGAGTATAAATACTCAACTATTGAAAAAGAATTGTTGGCATGTACTTGGGCTGCTCAGCATTTTAGGCAGTTTTTATGGGGTACCAAATTTGTTCTCAGAACTGACCACAAACCCCTTGTTAATATGCTAGCTGCGGGTGGTGGTAGGATTTTAACAGCTCGCTTGGCCAGATTAGCTGCCAAGCTACAAGAGTATCAATGTACTGTGGAGTATATTCCTGGTAGACTTAATGTGCATGCTGACTGTATGTCTAGGTTGGCTTTGCCTCATCTGGACGATGAACTTTCTGAAGAATGTGATGTAGCTTACACCATGAAATATATTAATATGAATGATGTGGGTGCTATTTCAGAGGATGTTTGGGTAAAAGCTATGTCGGAGGATGACACTCTGTGTCTTGTAGATACTTATCTAAAGTGTGGATGGCCTGAGGAAAGGAAACTTTCGGGTGATTTGAGTTCTTTCTTCAAGGTCAGTGACAAACTTATGTGTTTTCATAATATTGTCACCAGAGGTGACAAGATTATTCCTCCTTTTTCTGTCAGGGAAAATTTGATTAGAATTGCTCATGAAGGCCACATGGGTACGTCTACAACTAAGAGGCATTTGCGAGAGTACTATTGGTGGCCCTCAATGGATGCTGTTGTTGATAGATGGGTCAGGAACTGCCCCTGTTGTTCCAATAGTGATAAGACTGTTAAACCTCTTTCCACGTCTGTCACTCCTTATTGAGTATTCTGAGGGCCCTTGGAGTAGATTAGGGATTGACATCATTGGTCCTTTGAATTTGCATGACTGTAGGGAAGTTTATGGTTTGGTCTTAATTGACTATTTCTCGAAATGGCCAGAGGTAAAAATTGTTGATAGGATTACTTCTAGCCAAGTCATTGATTTTCTAAGTAACATCTTCAGTCGTGAGGGTCTTCCTTCTGAGATTATTTCTGACAATGGCACACAGTTTATTAGCAGGGAGATCGAATTGTTTTTTAGAGAGCATGGCATTACTCATAAGAGGGTCTCGAATTATAATCCCCAGGCCAATGGTCAAACTGAGCGCTTCAACAGAGTGGTCAAGGAGTCAATTCAGTTAGCTGTTAAGAATAATTTGGATTGGAGGAAAGCTCTACGTGCTACCTTACTTACCTATCGGATTTCTCCTAATTCTGTAACTGGTTGCTCTCCTTTTGAATTATTGAGGGGTCGCAAAGCCGGTTCTAAATTGTTACCCTGGTGGTTGAAACCTAATAATTCTGTTGTGTCTGGTCCTGATCTTACGAAAGTGAGAGAACGTGTGAAGACTTATCAAGAAAAAATGGGTAGATGTTCGAATAGGAAGGTCTCTAGCCACAAGGTCAGAATTGGTGATTTGGTTCGTGTGAAACTTGGAAATTCTTTTTCTAAAGGTTGGGCTAAGTGGTCTGATCCTGTCAAAGTAACCGAAGTTTTCAGTAAAGCTGTACGTGTTGAAGGGGGGAAGATCTGGAATTTTTAGACGGGTATCTATTGTTAGATCTGACAAATTATTCCTTAACTCTAAAAAAACTTCTTCCCATGTGTGTGATGTTAATGACGATCAGAACTTTTTGGATAATTTTTGTTGTTTGCAAGATTCTCAAAATGTTTTGCCTAATGATTCTCTTTGTTCTAATGAACCTTTGGCCACCACTCTTGATTCACTGAATTTCGACAACACTGATGGTGTTTCTGAAGTCTTAGGTGATTGTGGTGTTGTTGGTGATAATCCTGTTGTTCAGGATGACTCTGTCCAGGGTTCTTCTGATTGTGTAATTAGGAGAAGTTCACGTGTTTCTCATCCACCTGTAAAAATGAAAGATTATGTTTGTTCTTAGTTTTTTTTTTTTGTTTTGTTTTTTATTCAATGGGCGGAGGTGTGTTGTATGCCACCTGTGTGCTTCCCAGCACACAGGTTTCTTAGAATTTAGAATGCTTTACTTAGCTTCCTTGTTGGAAGTTCCATGTGTGTCAGTTGGTGCTGGACTGCGCTTGTTGCCAGTCCCTGTGGATGTCAAGCTGTACCTCTATGAACATTAAATCTCATCTTGAACCTACAATCCTTGTGGACCTCGTCTCTTCTCAACAGGGACCAATATATTTTTATAGCAGAGGCCCCTTGGTGTACAATGTTTCAAGGAAAAAGATCGTCAAGGTAAGATCTTTTTTGAATCATCAGGCGACAGCACTTGTTTCACAAACACCTCCGTCTTCCCATAGAGTAGGTACTTCTAAAACTCTTCAGTTAAGTGTTAGAGAGCTTAAAGACATGGTTGTGCCTTTTATCTGCTCCTCGTCATCGATTCACACTGTGAACGTACTCCACTCTCTGGCCTGTTTGAATATAACAGGAGGTAGGCGCGCTTTATCATGTGGCCAAAAAGCAAGAGAGCCACTGGGCCTTGGCTCTGTGCTCCTCTGCCAATAGAGTGGTTGCGACTGAAACGAAAGCATACATGCCAAATGTTTAATATATGGTGAGCTATCAGGGTGACATTCTGCACCACATGCCTTTTGGGATTGGGATCGGTCATTTATTTAGTTAAGTGGCGTGCAGCTGGCATGAATGTACTGCTGGACACAGCGCAGACTGGAGCCAGCAACAACTGGGTTCTTATTAGTAACTTATCGGGTGACATCCGATTTTGGTGCGAGGCTCCACATTTTTTTTTAACCTTACAATGGCATTATTTTACTTTTCAGTAAAGTTGAAGTGAACAAGTGATTGGATAGTTAAAACATTAATGATATACATGTGTTCTGCTTTGTGGCACCCTTCTTCTCTCAGTTGTGATTGTGAAAGCGTCTAGCAGGCTGCCGGGGACACAGCTCATGAGGTCAATGTTCATGACTTGTATAATATAATAAATGGGAGGTCACAAGTGTGAGTCCTAGCATTTAACAAATGGAGAAGCTTATTTTGGGTCGTAGCAACACCTGTTGGACATCGACATTTCCAGACGTCCGCGGTTGCAACTTTACACCATTGGGCGTTTTCAACACCTCAGCCTGGGGTGTTGTGAGTACTTTTTGGCCTTGATTTACTTTCAGGCCACTTTGGGGTGAGATTAGGGGCTTTTGGTTCATTTAGCTCTGAATGTTGCCCGGCGCGCGATGTCCCTGCCGGATGCTTGCTCCCGCAATTGAAGTTGTGCAGCGTTCTTTCACCATCTCTAGCTGGATTTCTCAGAATTCTGCGTGAGGTGCTTCACTCCCCAGAAGCCTGCCCGGGCCGCGTCATCACATTCATCACGCTTGGCATCCCATCTTGGATTGGGCATTTCTGTAGGCCCACATTTAACAGCTTCCTGGTTGCCGGTTTCCACAGCGATTTCTGTCAATTTTGAGCATTGCGCTCCATCCCCATGTATATGCGGTGACATGCACACCTGAATGTGGGAGAATTTAAAGTGCCTTAATTTCTGTGACCGGCATACCAAGAATGTCATAAACAGTAAGACTTCACTTCTGGTAAATAATTTTTTTTATCTCTAACAAAAGAGAGGGATCCAAAATCCAAAGGGGTAGTGTACCAGAAGACAAATTGTCAAAAAAAGTTTCCCCTTTGGGTGAACTTACAAGTAGCCAACGCTTATATTCACATCATTTCACACATATTAGTTTAAGCAGCAAATATGGAGCAAATTGATAACAACAATAATAATAAATTAAAAGGTGTACAGTTTATTTCAATATATTAAAAACATAGTATACAATGTTATACCAGTAAAAATACACATACATTTATACACATATAGTGGTAAAAATAATAAGGAAAATACTTCCAATTAAAAATGAGGTGAGTACATTAGTCAAAGAATCTAATCAGACTCCAAATCCTATGCTAATATTGTAATTGGAGTAGTTGTATTCCAGAAACTTAATGTGTCACAGCTCAAAATGCATCGACGCGTTTCGGTTTGGCACTTGTTTTTAAAGCCAACACCTTCTTCAGGATTAAAAATTCAATTCCCACAATTCATAAAAATCTGAGACAAGAAATATAATACATAGCATAAGGTACAGATAATAATAAAAAGTACACTTTTACATCATTATTTACAATATTGCTCCTATACAGGGTGCTCAAATCTGAGACAAAACTTTCAGTCATTCTATTCACTATCAAAAAAAGATTTGTAAATATATATCAGTTGAAAGATTTGTAAATATATATCAGTTGCATAGCAATCAGAACAGCCATTGAACCCCTTCTCAAGATTATTACACAGAGGAATAAGGGACAACTTCACTATACATTCACTGTAACCCCATGTCAGGTCTACAGATATTTTCAACCAAGGATGACCAAACTTGCATCCTAGCGGCTAAGTTTTGGCAAGAGGTATTTATTTTTCTATAATGATCCTGCCTAACGTTAATAACAAAAATTATGTTTTACCTTTAGGCGGGTCAGACAGAGACCTCAAACCTTCAAACTTGTCCACGATACCATATAATGGTTATCTAAACATTAAAAAAGTATATTTGTATTATATTGTACATCAGTAATTCCAACATACTCTTATTGAGAATTAAAAGGTTTCTTACAACTTACACACCAAATTATAATTTGTGGATCCTATTGACTTCAAAATAGGCACAGTACGAGTTGATGAGTGAATATGCTTCCCATTTTCCTATAGAGGGGATAAAGGGATTCCATTTAGTCCATTAAAATAGGACATGTGTTTGCTGTGTTAATACTAAGGCGATAAATCAGTAACTCTTATGTACAGCTTGTTTGGCAGAAAACCCTACACAGCATACATAGTAAATAGATACTCATAAAAATGGTTCAAAATTAAAGAAAATGAGCACATATTCCATTATGCACATGGCTTCAGTATAGCTCTCATATACACGGTCACAGCGTGACAGATACTAGATACGGTATCAGCTTCATCAAATACAATCGAAAATGAAACAGAAACGTCTTCATTCAAGCAGTGCAACCATCAAGAAAAATTGCTATTGTTCATATATCATCCCACCATTAAGTGGTGACTACGGGGAGGTTGACAAAAAAATAGAACACAGGGCAATTAAATATATTCATTTGCCTTCGTTATATGAAGTAGCGGCAGTAATGAGCATATCCCTAAGACTAGCAAATCACAAGTTCATAGTTACCTTAATTCTAAATGCCGAATATGTATGGCAAAGTCCGCTACAGATATCAGTTTGCCGACTTCCACAAAGTTCGTCGGTTTTGATACAAAACGACCGGTTGCAGTCCCCTAATACAGCTAGACCGCCTGCAGTCTGAAAAGGATGACACGAGAGGCAGGTTACTCACTAGTCCTCTCTCCTCACAATTTTGTTCCAAGTAAGCTAAGTAAGGACACCGTCTGAGATAGCCCTGCTCACCCCCTTAGTACCTTGGCACGAGCAGCCAGGCTTATCTCCAAGGCACGAGTGTGCAGTATGTGCAACCACACTCACAGCAACCCTTTGATGTCACCACAAATAGACTCCACACAAGTTTGTATAAAAGGAGTATAATCTTTATATAAGAAGTTACACGATATGACCACATGATACAAAATCTACATATAAGAATGGGTAGTATTCTTTCCTGTGGGTTGGTAGGTTCTAATCCCAACCACCGCTTCTAACCAACAGTTAAGCTCACTTTTAACCGGTTCCAAAAGGTTAGGCAAGTTGTATTGCTAGAATCACACACGTTGCAAAAGAAAGGAAATACTGCAATGCGTAACAATATTCTCTTGTACTGTGCAACAGAGAAACAATGCGATACATAGCGCCACAGTCATATACTTTGCAATAGAAGGAATAATGCAATGCCTATCACTACCAGCATGCCCTGTATCAGGAAGAAACGAAGCAATGCTTCACGCTACAATCCTGTACTATGCAATGAAGAAATAATGCACTGCGCCACGTTATAATCAGGTACTGTGCGATGAAGAAATGCAATGCAGCACGTTACAATCATGTACTCTGCAAGAGGAAAAAACCCCATTGCGCAGCACACCAAGCATGTAGTTCGTCATGCACAAATGGGGTCAGGCGTCATACGACAGTTCGATAGTAGCAAAAATGCAAACTGTAATACAACAGTTTAGGTGTTCCGTTAACAGTGCCCCCAATATGTATCAATGATGAAACAAAAGTACTACTTCTCACTCCGGCCCCAGTACTGCCCCTCCCAGAACCCAGATCTTTTGATTGGGTGTGAGTGTTTGATTGATTCAGATGCTCCGTCCATCACTACCCCCTTTTGTACCTCCTTGAGCCAGAACGTTCCGAAGCAACAGGCTCGCGCAGCTGACTGAAGCGAGAGGCCGAGCGGGTGTCCCTCCGGGCCCTCACACCACCCCAGGTGGTGATCCACGTTACCTGAGTGGGCACAACTCCACTTTCCTCTCCTCCTTCTGCAACTTGGACCTTGATCCAGAACTCCGTCAATGGGTATGGCGAGCTTGGGCCGGTGGCTCAGCTCCTCTGGGGCTGCCGGTCTGGGCCGCTGCTGGTTCACTCCGAGGGCCCAATGACCCTCATTCCGGCAGTCTCAGTGAACACGAGATCCGCCCTCAGCACTGTGGAGACTTACTTCAAATTCGGTGCAAGTCCGAGTCTCACCTCTTCTCCCGGTGCACACGATGTCTAGGAGCTCTTTACCAACCCCCTGGCTGCACCACGAGACGCACTCTGCGCGTCCGAGTCTCACCTCGTCTCCCCATGCACACAACGACCAGGCGCTCCTCACCAACGCCTTAGCCTGCACCATGACACACACCCTGCACGTCAGAGACTCAGCTTACTCCTGAAAATTCTCCCGAGCTAATAATATTATAAGCAATGTAATAGTTATCACATCAGACAAGATTGCATTAGTTGTCACCACATGCAAATATTACCAGCAGTCAAAACTTCAGTGCATCAAACATTGTTGCCAAGTGTAGTGTAAAAATTGTTTGCCAATGCCCTTACATGGGTAATATATGTAAGCCATTGCTGCAATGACCCTAGCGCCAAGTTAATATTATTAGGAATAAGTCTCCCCAACACCATTTGATTTTTATTCCCCTGATATCAACTTTATATATACTTTGGAATTTCAACCATTTTTCTCCAAGCATCAGCGTATGAGCTCTGAAAATATAAACATTTTCATCTTGCTTGCATGCAGAGTAGTTAGGTGTGACCATCATACTGCAGACTTTGGATGTCATCTTAGCTACTGGGCATACCTCTTCTGTCGCTGACATATCAAAACATCCCTTTCAGTGCCCCCTCCCCTCATGGTGGTCATCCTCATGCAAGTGGTGCGAGTGATCATGTGAAAGGTGAAAACTTGTGGTTGCGACACCTTTTATAACCCAGTACTAGAGAACCTGTCTACTTCAGATCCAGTTATCTCAGTCTAGGGAAGGGGTCTCATCACCAAGGAGCAGAGGGTCCTTTGTGGATCAAATCCTATTTTGCTCTGGAGATTATGTTGCTCCATCCATTTGCGCTCCAGCTCCTCCCCTTGGACAGAGGTTCTGGGCTACTCACTGGCTGCCTTCACTGGGCAACACCTGAAGCCTGTGCTACACTTATTTGAGGCATGGGCATGGTGCATCACAGTGGTGTTGTGAGGTTGCCACCTAAATTACACAAATGCCCAAGGATGGGCTGGCGAAAAGGGATGAAAAATCATAATTTTTCTTTTCTCTGTGTCTAACTTGTTGGTGCTTGGATTGTTCTGGTAAGTAGGTCTTTTTAGCTAGCTGGTTTTCCAAGAAGTGCTTATAGTAGTCCACTACCACAAGATGTTGACATTTGCATATAAAAGGCCATGTCTGCCCTCTCACTCACTGGGCTATTCAACCTGTGATAGCCTACAAGAAAAAAAGGAAGAAGGCTGTTATACTTGCTGCTCAGCCAGTGTGAGTGTATTGTGGAATGTTTGTGTGTGGTGATTCTGTGGAATGTTGGAATGTTGGATGAGTGAGAGTGTGTTGGTGTATGGGCTGAGCAGCGGGAAGGCTGCTACTGGTGGAGCTCTCTGTAGTTCTACTCTTGATCTTACCCTCTTAATGAGTACTACATAAGCTACCTTGGAAGTTAGATCCTCATTCGATTTACAATAAAAGCCAAGAACGACATTTTATTTTGCATTTCACAGCTCTGTTCTTTGGCTCTACTAGCTGAGATATAATCTATTTGTTTCATCCAAAAGCCTTGTGGGGCTTGCAGTCTTGATATTAAAAGTTCAGAACCCCAGCATGGAAAGTGCTATTTGCTAAGGCATAGTGAAGAAGAGTAATTGCTTAGGGTCAAGCTGTTGGTAAAGCTTATAAACTAAGGCAAGAGGCAAGTCTGTTTTCTTATGCCTCCTATACAAGGCCTTTCTTGTTTTCATGGGTGGAGCAAGATTATTGTACATTAAACCATATACAAGAGTTGTTTTGTACAGTACATATACTGACCTAAATTATTGCAAGGTGCTCTCAAATGTGATGATCACTGAACGGGAAGCAGGGGGAAGAAAAGTAATTGCCTGAGGCACACTGTTTGGTCAAGCTGGGCATCTGTGATAGGAAGCAGGGTCTCTGGGTCAGGACCCCACAACTATTTTTTCCTCGGGTCCAAACCTAGTTCTGACAGGCCTGGGCATGTTCAGCAAAGGCATTCAAATAATCCTTTGTTTTTTAAAAAAAATAGCGCAACAACAGTGGAAACACTCCCCTCTTAGAAGAGCTACAACTTAGGCAGAAACAGTGCAAGTTTCCCTACTTCAGAGGACAGTTACTGATAGGGCAGCATCAGCACAAATGAGCTAAGCAAGCAGGTACAAATCCGGCAACAGTGCAGCAAACTTTAGTTCCTCACAGAATAAGGACAGCCTGGCAGTAACAAAGCAAGCTTCCCTCCCTCCCAGAAGGCAATATGTGCAATCCTCTATTTCATCAGTACAGATCCAGCATCGCAGAGTTGTTTAAACTTTCATTGCTCAGAGAACATGAATGGTTTAGGTATGAAGTACATGTAGGTTACAGACAGATGTGTGGATCAGGGGTTTAACTCACTTAGAGGAATGTATAGGTGGATGAGTGAGAGAATGTGTGAGTTCTGACACTATTCTCAATTGGGTGATATTCCACTTTAGCAAACTGAACATCCTGCTGCTGTCACCCGGAGACATTCAAACCTGCCAACTCACACACTGCCACAGTGTGTCACACGATTTCGGCCCCCTTCACACGATCACCCAGTGAGTAGCTGGTCACAAGGTAGTAGTGAAAACGAGCTGCAAACCACTGTAAGCAGTGGATTTCCAGTTAGTTTTCAGAGGCTGTAAACAGTCAATGTCCATTAAAAGGTGTAAAAACACCCCAGGACATTGGCAACAGCCTCGATGACCATTTGCTTTGGGTTTTTTGGGAGGGGGTGGGGACTTGGTGAGGGGCAGAGTGCATATTCCATAGCTCTCGGCACCAGGCCCCTTTCCCTGCCTGGCCAGAGAGTGATACAGTGTGGGCTTGCCGTTCTGGGATAAGGATCTTTGCTAGATGTCCACCCGGCATCTAGACCGCTAAATCCCAACCCGAAAGTGTTCAAACCCTAAAGAAGAATCAACACATAAAGTTTGTGAGCCTTTGACTTGGTCTCGGATTAGGTCTCAGGTCGAACCTCTGTTGACGGCCTCCTCGACTCGCCCGAGGACTGTCAGGTGACGAGGTACTAGTAGTCGTAGTTGTCCCTGCCTCTGCGACCATGGGTGAGGGGGGCTTATCCCAGCTTGTTCTTCACCTGGATCTGGTAACAGGACCTCCGCCGCTGCTTCTCCACCTTCTGCATTGCCAAGAGGTATCCGGTTTGTGCCTGAGTCCTGTACTCGTTTGAACCAAGATATGTTTCGGGTGATAGTCTCATCACCACTTTGAGACGTGAGGGCGTCCCGTTGATCTTCAGTACGGTCCACACCCAGGGCTCATATGCTGTGCGGAACTTCCCTCCGGTGTGGCGGTTCCTTACTAGGACTGTGCACCCTGGCGTAATGGTCCTGTTCTATGCTCTTTTCTTGCTGGCTCGCTCGTTGGTTGACGTTCTTCGTGTTTGGGTGATAGTGGAGTCGTACGGTTCCGGGGTCCAGCCGACCGCTGTGGGGATGGTGTTCCTCCGAAGCTAGCCAGAATCAGTAACCAGTGTGATCTGTGTCGTGCAGTGTGGGGTACTGCGATACTCCCCTAGGAACCTGTGCAGCGCCACCTCTGGGTCAGCTTGCTCGGAGACTGCAATCGCAGGAATTTATTAAGGGACCGCATGAAGGGTTCAGCTTCTCTGCTGGCTTGTGGCCATTGGGGAGTGATGCAGTGGTGGTGAACTTCTAACAGCGCTAATATGTTTTTGAACTCCGCTCCTTGAAACGGGGGCCCATTGTCGGTTTTGATTTCATGGGGGAACCCGAAGAGTTAGAATGTCTTCTTCAAGACTGGTTGCAAGTGGTCAAAGGATGCTTCACCATTAAGTGAGACCTTCCCCCGAGCCCCTGCACTCTCGAGTGTTGGTGTTCGAGGCCCTCCTCCACCCGCAGGTGTTACCTGCGCCTCATCCCTGGTGGTCCAGTGCACCCCATCCCTGGTGGTCCAGTGCACTCCTGTCTCCATTCTCTCGCTCCGCTTTTTCTCTCCTTTTTCACTAATTTCTTTCCCTCACTTCTATCTCCCCTTCACTCTTCTTCTGGGTTTTCCCTCCATTTTCTGTAGTTTTCCCCTCATTTCAACCTCCCCCTTCGCTCTCCTTCTGTGTCCTCTGTGTCTTTCCTTCACTCTTTTGTGCACCTTTGCTGCCTTATTTGCACTTTTCTCTCTCTTTTGCCTTTTTCCTTTTGCCTTTTTCAGCCCGTCTTTCCCCGCCGCTGCAGCCCCCGCGGCCCCTCCACCCCAGCACGACCAGTGCGACCAGCCCAATCCAGCTCGCCTCCCAGCTGTCCAGCTCTCTCCGACCCCTACTTAATGGCAGCCTCGCCAGCGCGCCCTAGGCAAGCCCGTCGGCGCACGTCCGCGACCCGACTGCGACCAGTGCCAGGAACCCTGGATCTCTTCACCGCCGAACGCTGTGACTCAGCGGCACTCCACGCTCTCAACCAAGACCGCAACAACAGCTGCAAGCTAGCATCACCAGCCAACACCCACGGACCCTTCAGCTGTCACCGCTGCTGGCACACCTGCAGCACCACCAAGACCACGGACCCAACGCAACCCACCTGCAAGAACACAACCGAACCGAAGACTCTGCAATGCATCCTCCTCAATGTCTGATCCCTCCACAAACACGCCACCGAAATCTGGGACCTCCTCGACAGCAACATCCCGGACGTAGCATTCTTTACTGAAACTTGGATCAAAACCACCTCGGGACCTTACATCGCCATTCCCCAAGGATATAAGATCTCCAGGAAGGACCGCCCCACCCGCCCGGGAGGAGGAATCGCCATCGTCCACAAATCCACCCTCTGCCTGAGCAGACTTTCTGACGAGCCCACAGACCTGATGGAACACCTTCACTTCAAGATACTGGCCAGCCCTACCTCCACCCTCCAAGGAACCCTCATCTACCGACACCCTAGCCCCTGCGCACTTTTAACCAACTCCATCACGGACATCATCTCCCTGCATGCCATCACGTCCACCAACTACACCCTACTAGGAGACCTCAACTTTCACTTCGACAACAACTGGACCCCAGCACCGCATCCCTCCTGGACAACCTCCACAACATTGGACTCCGCCAGCTCGTGACCAAACCCACGCACTCAGCAGGACACCCCCTCGACCCCTTCTTCACAACAGGAAACTCCCATCACCTTCAGCCACACCACCGAACTCCCATGGACTGACCATTGATGCGTCCACTTCACCTTCAGAACACCCACCATCCACAGACACCAGCAGTTGCTCCCACGAAGAATCTGGACCAGAATCAGCGACGACCAGCTAACCTCATCACTCAGCAACTCCACCCCAACCATCGCAGAAAACGACGACCCCAACACCGCAGCCCGAACTCTGCATGGATTGATCTCCGACAGTGCCAACACCATAGCCCCCCTCGAGAAAAACAACACCCACGCCAAGAAAGCTAGATGGTTCACCACCGAACTTCAAGAGTCCAGACGCACTTGCCGCCGCCTCGAAAAGGCCTGGAGGAACAACAAATCCACAGAAGCCCACAACAACTTTAGAGCCACCACCAACGCCCATCACCAACTCAGAAAAACAAGGAAAAAAGCAATTGAAGACAGAATCTCCACTCATGCACACCACAGCAAAGAATTCTTCATCAAGGAGTTCGCCCAACCCACCAGTGTGTCCACCGACATCCCTCCCTCACAACACCTCTGCGACAAACTCAGCACCTTTTTCCACCACAAAATCAAGAGCATCTACGACAACTTCAACGAAGACAACCAACACACTGAACCCTCACCAACTACCCCCGGCACCCTGAAGCCAGTGATCGACAACTGGACAGCCCTCACCACCGAAGACACACTCAAGACGATGAAGTCAATCCACTCCGGAGCCCCCACGGATCCCTGCCCCCACCACATTTTCAACAGAGCCACCAACACCATCACACCCATGCTCTGCCACACCATCAACCACTCCCTGGCAACCGCCTCATTCCCTGATGACTGGAAACACACAGATTAACCCCCTCCTGAAGAAACCCTCGGCGGACCCCACCGACCTAAAAAACGACAGACCCATCTCCCTGCTCCTGTTCCCAGCGAAAGTCATCGAGAAAGCCATCAACAGTCAACTCGCCACATTAATCAAAGAGCACAACATCCTCGACTCCTCCCAATCTGGCTTCAGAAAAAAAACACAGTACGGAAACCGCCCTCCTCGCCGCAACAGACCACATCCGTACCTTACTGGACAAAGGAGAAACAGCAGCCCTCATCCTCCTCGACCTCTCAGCGATGTTTAACACAGTCTCTCACCGAACCCTAATACGCAGACTCCACGACGCAGGGATCCAAGATAAGGCCCTTGACTGGATCTGCTCCTTCCTCTCCGGCAGAACGCAGCGGGTCAGACTCCCCCCTTTCCTCTCGGACCCTACACCTACCACCTGCGGAGTCCCCCAGGGGTCCAGCCCTACCCTCTTCAATGTCTGCAGGGCTCGGCTCGCCCCATCGTCTGAACCTACAGACTCAACATTGTGTCATACGCAGATGACACCCAACTCATCCTCTCCCTATCCAACGAACCCAACTCCGCCAGACACAACTTTGGAGAAGGTATGGAAGCCTTCGCCAAATGGATGAAAAACAGCTTCCTACAACTAAACATCAACAAAATAGAAGTACTCATCATAGGCCCAAACCCTGAGGCCTGGAACGACACCTGGTGCCCCCCCCCCGCCCTTGGTAGCCCGCCCACCCCCATGGACCATACACACAACCTGGGAATCATCCTGGACTCAGAGCTCAAAATGGATCACCAGATCAACTCCGTCTCATCCTCCTGCTTCCAAACCCTCCGCCTCCTGCATAAGACCTTCAAATGGATCCCCCTCGAACACAGAAAGACCGTCACTCAGACCCTGGTCATCAGCAGGTTTGACTACGGCAATGCACTCTATATTGGAATAAACAAAAACCTCACCCACAAGCTACAGAACATCCAAAACGCTGCCGCAAGACTGGTCTTCAACCTCCCAAGACACTGCCAAATCTCCCAGCACATACGCACACTCCACTGGTTCCCCATCAAAGCTATAGTCACCTTCAAGATGCTAGCCAACGTTCACAAGGCCCTCCGCGACACCGGACCAGCATACCTGAACAGCCAACTCAAATTCCACGCACCCCAAAGGACCCTACGATCAGCCTAGCTCTCCTAAGCCGTGGTCCCCACACCAGAAAGACCAGATCGGGAGGCCGTTCCTTCTCTTTCTGCGCGGCCAGAGCCTGGAACGACCTTCCGCTCCACCTCAGACAGACAACATCGCTCCCCATCTTCGCAAGAAACCTCAAAACCTGGCTCTTCGACAGACCCCCTCCTTGATGGACTGGAACCTGCGACCCCTGCCTTGAGACCCTTACGGGTGAGTAGTCACGCTTAACAAACACCTGATTGATTGATCAGGGGCTGGTGGTCGGTCACCACTCAGAAAGGATGTCCGCTGACATGCAAGTAAAAGTGGTTGCAGGCCCACTTGATGGCTAATGCCTCCCTCTCGATCGTGGAATATTGGGCTTCTGTTGGAGCGAGGGCCTTACTCGCGAATGCGAGCGGAGTCCACTTCCCTGGTTCTGTTTCCTGGGTCATGAGCTCCTAGCCCAATGGGGCTGGCATCCACCAGGAGCTCTGTCTTCCATGTGGCATTGAAATACGCATAGTGGTTTTCCCTAATAGTGCCGTCTTGATCTTTTGGAAGGTGTCTTATTCTTCCTGGTCTCACTTCTAGGCTACGTCCCTTTTTGTCAGGGCGCGCAGTGGTTCAGCTAGTGTGGCCAGGTTCGGTATGAACCGCCTGCAGTAAGTGGCCATCCCGAGAAAGCTCCGGACCTCTGATGCTGTTGTCGGAGCAGAAACTTGCTGTATGGCCTGCAACTTCCTGGGGTCCACTCTAATTCTGTCCTGGCTGAATACATAGCCATAGAACTCAATTGACTTCTGGAAGAACAAGCACTTGACCCGGTGAAGAATAACTCTGTGCTCGTCAAGACATTGGAGCGTGGCCCAGAGATGGCGATGGTGTTTCTCCATAGTTGCTGAGTGTATCAGGATGTCGTCGCTGACATTTAGCACTCCCTGGAGTCCTGATAGCACTTCCTGGACAGCATTCTGGGAGATTACTGCAGTTGATGAGATGCCGAAATTCATTCTTTTGTAGCGGCATAGGCCTATATGGGTGGAGAAGGTCATGATATACCGGCTCTCCTCGGCTAGCCTCAACTGGTGGTATCCTGCATTGAGGTCAATCTTGGAGAACCAGCAGGACCCATTCAGGTCAGCCAGGTTATCGTCAACGGTTGGTGTCAGGTGCCTTTCGGGTTTGATCACCTGGTTGGGTAGGCGCATGTCGATGCATAGAAAGATTTTGCCAGGCTGCTTCGGATTCTCCATGATTACCATGGGATAGACCCAGGGTGTCAGTCCGGTGACCTTCTCCATGACTCCTTGTTGTTCCAGGTCTTGGAGTCCCTTCTCAATGAGTGGCCTGAGGTGGAAACGTATTCGCCTGTGTCTTAAGGCAACTGGCTTCACAGCTTTGTCTATGTGTAATTTGATCGGGGCTTTCTTCGTGCATCCCAGGTCTTTAAACAGTTGCGGGAGGAGTTCCAGGACATCCTCGGTCTGCAGGGTCTTGACTGTGTTGGCAAACGTGATCAGGCCGAGGTCTTTGGCTGTGTGGCTTCTTACCAGGATGTCAGCTTCCCTTCAACCACATGGAAAGTGGTGGTGATCTCGTGACCTACCTTTACTTGGACAGTCATTTTCCCCTTAAGCGGTAGCGGCGTTTGGCTGCCATACGTAAGGATCCTGATGTGTGATGGGGATAGTGCGGGTCTTGCATTGAGTCGCTTGTACTGTTGGCACCCCATCACATTTACACATGCTCCAGATTCGATCAGTGCGGTGACTTGAGATCCGGCAATCTCTAGGGCGCACATGGGTTGTGGGCGCCTCTTCCGTTTGAGGTCACTCGCAAACAAGATGAGGTAGCACTCGCCTTCCTCATCTGTTGATGTGTCTTCAAGGTAGTGTCTTTGTTGTGTGGGTGTCCGGGCTGTCCTTGGGTGTTAGGAATCCTCGAACTATAGGTGTTTTACTACGTTTGACGGTGGTCGTCGCCCTCAGGCCCCTCCTCTGCACGGCATTGCAAAGTGGTTGGAGGTGCCACACTTTGAACATGTCCGTCCTTGCACCTGGCATTCTTCCTGTGGGTTCTCTTCCTTTCTGCAATATCCGCAGCAGGATCCTTGTGTGCTTCTACTGGGCCACCGCCCATCGGCACTTTTACCCTGGGTGCGAACCGCATCCGCTCTCTCCGTTTTGATTGCGACTGGTTTCTCCACTGTTGGGTTATGGCGATGTTCATTGCTGTGGCCCTGGCGTCAGACAGGTAATGCAACCTGGCCATGATGAGGATGTCTTCCAGGGTGATGCCTGGTTGGCGCAGGATGAGTGTCCAGAGGGTCTTGTTCCGGCATCCTTGGATTACTTGGGCCCTCACCTTCTTGTTCTGGTCGTCATCTGTACATGTGCTTGCCAGCTCTCGCAGCCGTGCATGGAACACGTCCATTGATTCCCCTCCCTCAGGCACGCTAGGTGCAGCTTAAACCTTTCGTAATCTGGGTTTAGTTGGGGATCGAAATGTGCGATCAGGGCCCTGACCGCTGCATTGAAGTCGTTGGGCGACCCGGTGTTCGGTAGGTGAGCGAACAGTTTGTATATCTCCTACCCTGCGAAGTGTAAAAGTAGGGACCTCATCACTGCGCCATCCGTTTCCCGCGTCGCTGTAAAATAGTTGTCCAGCCTGCTGATCCAGAGTGTCCATCTGGGTTACGCTGTAGCCGGGTCAATAAGCTCGCTGAATGGGTTCAGCGCGTTGATTTGAGAGGGCTGCGATGTGGTTTGTGCAACCTGGGGCCCCGCTGGTGGGGCAGTTGGTACGTGTTGCAGCGCTGCCATTGTCCTGCGTGCACCACATGCTCAGTGCTGTGCCGACTTACTGTGCACCGTCGTGGTGTTGCTTCGGGCGATGTGAGGCCTCCTGCACAGTGCTGGGCCTGGTTTGTCGAGTACTTCTTGTCAGTGTGAGACCTCTCCTCCTTCACCTTCTGCGCTGTGACTTTCCACTGCCTGTTCTCCTGGCCTCTCCACAGCCGGTCTTTGGCTCAGGTGCGGTAAGGGCACTGAATGCCGGGACCGCCAATGAGTAGTGATGGCCTGCTCCACGTGTGTGTCGTCGTTGGGGACACCGCACTGCCCGAGGCGCTGGAGACCAGCATGGCGGCAACCTGCACATTCACGTGTCTCTGCATGTGTGAAAAGGGGGCTTCCACCGGGCCTACTCCGGGAGCACGCTGCTCTGTTCGGCTTCTCTGCAGATGAGTGGGGCTCGGGGGAGAGAGAGAGAGAGAGAGAGAGAGAGAGAGAGAGAGAGAGAGAGAGAGAGCAGACAACGTTCTGTACCTCCAAGGACAGCCGATATGCGAGCCCTGGGCAGGTGATCCTAATGTTGCTCGATCCGTTGGCCGCCTGTGATGCGGTTACGGCGCTCCGCCACCACCTGAGGCTTGACACCTTGATGGGACCTCGAGGAGCACAGCCCCCTGTCTTCCTGCGTGTCTGCGAAACCGCCGCTCTTCACCCTTGCGGAGCTGTTTGGTAGGGGGCAGGAGCCAGACAGGCTGGGGCATCGATGGTGCATGGACGATGGACGCCGACCCTCGTTGCCAGTGTAGCGTTGCACAGTGTTTGGGCCTAGCAGTATGCCAGTCTGAGCCGGAAGTCTTGCGCAACCTCCACCTGTTTATTTATATACTCTGGCCACCCCTGGCCAGAGAGTGATACAATGTTTGTTTGCCCTACCGGGCTAAAGGGTCCCTGCCAGAAGCCCAACCGGCATCTAGACTGCTGCAGGTACCAAGTGTGGGTTCTCTCAGCAGGTGCGATAGACAGCTTTGCACAGAACCAGTATTGTGCCCCTAGTCCGTCCACGCACTAAGCTCCCTCTGTGCCCGATGAACGCGCCGCCGCAAACACAAAATGTTTGCATGTGAATGTTTTTACTGGGTCCGCTCTGAAACCAATTAAAAAGAGACGCCTGTGGTGGCGGCCATCCGGCTCTCAGTCTCACGGCCGTCCCTCAGGCAGCGTGCTTCCGGCCGCACGCCGCTCTCCCGCTTCATTTTAACAGGGAGGCGGACGGCGCATGCGCCCTGGCGGTGTTTACCCACAGATCACTGCCGCTTATGCAGCCCCCGCGATGCCCGAGCGCCCCGAGCTGGGCTATAAATACTGTAAAATGGCGGGAGAGACCGAAGGAGGAGAGGCAAGGCAGGCCGTTAGAGTCTAGTTTCCACATGCGTTGCACTTGCTTGCTCTGGGAAGCTGCAAGAGAATGTTTAATACTCTCGTAATGCGGCTTGTCCGAGCCTCGGGAGGCGAAGGCCTTTTCGTGCTGTTCAGCTGCACCCCTCACGCAGGTGGACTGGCATGACCCAAGATGACAGCGGGCCGAGGGGAGGCTGGCAGGCCTGCTGCAGACAAGACGTCATGGCCAGACTTGAACTTGCCAGTCCGCGCGTTCACGATCCCCTTCCCCGGGGTGTGAAGGCTGGACTGTGAGGCAGCGCAGCAAGAACGCATAGGTTACAAAGGTCGCCTGGTGGTGCAAGTGACTTAAACCCTGTATTTAGACAAAAACACTTAAAATGTTGAGCATTGCGATTTCTTTTTTCCTAGCTACTATTGGTCTGCGGAAATAATATTAGGTGTCTAACTGGTGCTTCCTACCACACTGGGGGGGTCTAAGCGTTACAAATAACAGATGTTCATGCTACCCAGTGTAATGGTGCCCTGTGTATCTGACTTGTAAAAAATGGAAGGCCGATACTGCATTGAAGGGATTTAGAATTAGGGCTCCCCATTTGATGGAATTTATGTTTTCCGACATGTCCGTCTGTATTTATCCATATTTATTTTTGGGTAATTTTTTCAGTATACATATTCATTTTGGGTGTTTGTGAAGAAAATGAAGGCAAAACTAGTATATTTCTTCGTTTAATTTAACCAATACAAGTACTCTGATACTTTAACACATGAAGGTTTAAATCAATACAATGGTTCGAAAACTTGTACATCATAGTATCAACAATTTAAAAATCTGCAGCTGTTTAAACCTCATTAAGAAACTGTCTCTCTTTTTTGACTCCATTACCTATTAATCATCACACCTATTGGCCGGGAGTCACGACTATCAACATTTAAAACCACTAAAACAAATCTGTATTTATCCATATTAAAACATAAAAATGTCTGTATTTATCTGTAAAAATGGAAGCCTGGTAGCCTTATTTATAATCATGATCTGCAGATCACCACATGTTTTATCAACAAATCCCTTGTTAAATAGTTAATCCATGGTGCAGTAGACACATTCTGTCCATAGTGGGCACTTATAAGGTGTGAATTTTTATTTGTTTAACTTTGATGAGGATTCTGAGGCATTGATGATTGTTAAATAATGCAGAATTTAGGAGTGTCCCACTTAAAGATGATTTAACCTAAGGTTGGCTCTAAGGTTGTATGCCACTGTCTTCATCCCAGAAATGTCTGTAATGTATTTTACCATGCTACAAAGAATTCTCCCTTGGGCCCGAATGAATGTTTGATCAGTTTTCTAATGCATGGTAGTCAACTCCTTGGGTAAAATTGTTGGTCATGTGAAGACTTTAAGAGGGTGACCCCAGTAAGTTGAATAGAGAACAAACTGGAGGATGTTCATTGTTTTAAAAGCGAGTTAGCCCATTAAAGTATATGAAAGCATTTTGTTTGTTATTTGGGTGAATACCAGTAAAAAGATGTTAACATCCACCAGATGTGGGTGATGTTTCAGATTTGCTATGTGTCCAGTATGTGGGCAAATATTGTTTATTATAATTAGATTGAGGATATAAAATTCATCACAGATATGGCTTGTTAAAGTACTTAAAGTCTAAAAAGCCTATAGGTGAAGCCTGGAGCCCCAAGGAAGATAGCAGAGGTCCCTTGAGCTCCGCTCGGATTGGCCCTGTAGGAGCCATAGCAAAACATGGACAATGGAGGAGTCTGGTGACCGCTCAGTAGAGGAAAGACTGGGGGCGCGGCTGTGTGCCATTGAAGCGGTGCCCTGCTGGGGCTCAGAGAGACTGAGGATGCATGTGAGGAATCGGCCTACGATCAGGTTTCAGATAAACGCCACAAACGGAATACAGAGGACCCCGGGGCAACAAGAGGATTGGGCGTTACCATTCCCCGGGAGATGCATCAGTTCCTGGGTGGATTCATGGTGGTGGCTGCAGCAGTAGGGCTCGCTCGGTTCCCGTGGCCCTGCGAAGTGCGTCCCTGCCAGTTGGGGAGCTTACAAGAGAACTAGAGAGAGGACTGGTCGACCCCAGCTGCTACCTCAGGAGAGATGCTTCATAAGGAAGAGGTGAGCTCCCTGACCACAATCGATTCCTGCAAATAAGTCAATCAACTTTTTTGGATGACCTTGAGGGAATCCTATTTCCTAGTTCTGTCTGGTCACACAGCCATAAAAATAAATGTGTAGAGTATTTAAAAATAGACAATAAAGCTGCATTACCAAGGATATATCTTACTGCATAGAATACAAAGACTCCTTGAATTGATGTGTTAAGTGTGACTTTAATTTTACACCTTCGACAGCAGTTACCTGTGTTGCGAGAGTGAATATATAGGAAGCAATGCTACCCTGCCCTGTTACCTCCACACGTTCAAACCCTGAGTGCCACTCCATGTCTAGAACCCCATCTGGTTGATTAAGACACGTTTAAGCAATTGGGTATTTCCAGGGCACAAGTCCTAAAAAAAGAAGTGGGGGGACGCTGTCACCGGACGTGACGTCACGACAGGAAGTGACGTAACGAAAAGTGGCTCCGATCTCGTCCCAGAGAGGCCAAAAAGGTAAAGCCCAGCTGTTTGGCAGGGAGACGGCGTCCACCCTGTAAAATAAGTGGGGGGACGCCGTCCACCCGCGTGGTACCCCAACTCGAGCCCTGGGTATTTCAGAAGGTGCGGCACGTCAAGACTTGAAGGCACTGATAAGCGCATGCTGCCAACACTAGCAAAGATTGTTGACGTCCTCAGTACACCAGCCTTCAAAAGCAAACCTGAGATACTGCTCTTCTACGGATCCCCGCTGATGTCAAAATCGTCAGGACCGCTACTGTTCGCGGAAGCAGTAATAAGCAGGCTGACAAAATCAGCTCAAATCCCAGACGCCATGGTGCAAGACACAGCATTATACACTATCTTAAAGGAACTCTTGGCATTGAAAACCACCTGTCTACTAAAGAGCTGAAGACCACATCTGAAATGTCATCCCACCTTTAGCTCCTGCTTGTTAGCAGCAGAAGATAGGCTAGCAAAAGTAGAACAAACAGTTGCCACAGCAGTTGATTGTGATCAAGATCACTGCAACGCGCAGACCAGACTCACTGAGCTGGAAGACAGAAACAGAAGAGACAGTTTGCGCTTTTTAAATGTCTCATAGAAACTGCAAAAAAGGACATGGTCGCCATCTTGAAATGCTTGTTAACCAAAATAACAGGCATTGTGTTTGACCCTCTTGGAATTTCAGAAAGTACACAAGGTCCAATTACATACTATTGGTATGATTAAGACTACAAGAGAATAGTTTTTTTTAATGTCACCAGCAAGTGCACTGGGTGCTCCAAATGGCACAGTGTTAAGGCACACTTTACCACAGCAACTTAAAAATCTTAGTCTTCCAAGACTTTTCTAATGATATTCTGCAGAAAGGGAAACGCTTTTAGGCTCCTCGACAAAGCTCAAAAAGATGCAATTGCACTACAGATTCTTGGAACCAGCAACTGTAATCATAACCCATGATGGGCATATGACTGGGTTCTGAAATCCAGACAAACTTGTTCATTTTCCGCAGACCATGGACTCTCCAAATATGGATACTTCCCAGCAGCGGCTGGTCCAATCTGGTCTTTATCCTGCCACAAGCACATTTTAGACTTACGCTGCGTTGACTGAACGAACTCCAGAAAGTGACAAGTTACAAAAGTAATTAGTCTGAACGGTACACGACTCATGTAAAGACCCTGAGGGGGGTACACAATGGTCCTCCTTTAAGTCTTATCACAAAGGAGGAGTTGCGGTCCTGATTAGGAAAGGGCTCCCCTTACGAGTCACCTGGGCTTCGATTAATCCCAGTGGTCATCATGATTTTATTAAGGCGAACATATGATAACAGGTATTTGTTGTGCTCATGTCCTAGTAGGGAACAAAGACTCTTTTTTTAGAGGCATCACTAGAATAATGTTGTCCCCTGTGCAAAAGTTTTGAAAGGCATCGATTTACACTTAGCGTATGGAACCACAACGCAACTACAAGCACATAGAAAACATACGCAGGGCTTTATGCATAACTACTGCCTGAGAAAAAAAATTTGTGTCACCAGCAAGCCTTACTAGAAACGAGGATGCTGACCTAACCGGTAAATATAAGATAAACCACTCCAGAGACACGTTGAGATGCCTACTCAATGTAGAATACGAGCTAGCAATACACCCCATAGATATTCTGACAACCTTTTAGGGATTTCTGTTAGTCACTGTACATGTCCAAAAGTAGTGAATGCCGGGCATCAGAGTACCAGTTCTTTTCCTCCCTTCAGGTGCAGACACTCTCCCCAGAACTAGTTCAATCACTAGAAACTGAGCTGACATTGGAAGAAATAGAACTGGCAGTTGACACTATGTCCACGAGTAAGTCTGAGGGATTAGAGTGAATCCCCTAAGAATTCTATAAAGCCAACGAAGGAACTACACAAGCATAACACTTACACAAAACCCCTCTGAGAATTTACTACTGCAAAAATCTTTCTTTCTCTAAAGCCAGGCTACAACTAGTTGTAATGCAGGAGTTACAGACCAATATCACTAATTAACACAGACATCAAAATCCTCATGAAAGAGCTAGGAAACCTCTTAAAATGAACACCAGGGCTTTAAGTGGGATGACAAAAGTGTGAGTGGGGGGGGGTCTCTAAAAGGGATATATGTAGTTATAGGCATGGATTAAACTCAATTTGTGATTCCCATAGTGTGCCACCGACTAGTATTTTGGTGTCTCTCTGAGATTTGGTATTGTATCCAGATATAATAACATAGCAACTGACATACACCTAAAATGAGACAGACTGTTGGCTTTGTTAGTGGTTGTTTTGGTGTGTTCTGGATAAAAAGCCAAGGATTGAATGGCCATGTATTCGACAGACTTTTTTGACCCATTCACAGCAACTGCAGGAGACTCACACTGTCTTCAGTCTCAACTCTACACCTCTCAATCGTGGCCGTTATAAACACCTGGACAACTCATTTTAAAGCATGCATTAAATAAGAGTAATATGCTGAACAAACAAAAAAATACAAAAACAACATCCAAACAATAGCTAACACTCTAATGGGAGTGCAAGATTCAGTAAACAAAAAGTAAAATATAAACGTGAACTAAATTGCTGAAATGGATTACCTGAAAATGTACCCCATTAATTGTTCAGAAATCGTCAGTGTATTTCCCGGTAAAGTTAAAGACATGAGTACAGGGACTGAAAGGGACTCGTTTCAATGTCCATTCTAAAATACTACAGGGTTTGAGACCCAGAGGGGTCTGGCTCACTTAAAGCACTGATGAGCCCTTCTGACTTGGACCAAGAAGGTGCTGTTCCCTACTACTGCTCCGCAGCTCATCTACGACCGCTATCCCATGTGTTGCATTAACTATGACATGATAAGGAGACGAAGATAGCTGTCTCCTTGGACGCGGAGAAAGCATTGGATAGGGAAGAGTGGGATTATCTATTTAGAGTAATGATACGAGTGGGATCGGCAACAGCTCCCCTCGAAAGTCAGGTGGCTATACTCTAACAATACAGCGGTTGTGGCCTACAATGGCTTACATCCCCCTCATTGGAAACTGGGAGAGGGACAAGACAGGGCTGACTCCTATCACCCCTACTATTCATCACGGGGCTCGAACCGAGCGGTTTGACGCTGCAAAGAAATCAAAGGCATAAAACTCCAGGTGGGGAACACAAAACACTGTTTATGCCCATGATATTCTGGGATCCTGTCTGACCTGAAGCAATCCACCGCTGCCTCATAAAACTTATCTCAGAATTTTCCATCTTTTCCAGTTATAATAGCCCTAGTAGCCTCAAAACGAGACTAATCCAATGCCTTTTATGTAGGCTCCCAAAGTCGCCTACAAAACAAACTACAAACTCTTCTAAATGCGGTAGCCCGGGTACTGATAAATCTCTCAAAATTCTGTTCAATCTCCGAAACTATTAAAGAACTGCACTTGCTACAAATCCGGGCACGAATCCAGTTTAAAGCCTTGTGCTGGGCTCGCAAGGCCCTGCACAAGGTTGGTCCCCTCTTTTTAGGTTTCGCCTAGTCGAAAGCTGCGCACCGCACAGCTTTTTGGCGCAGGCGAAATCTTATGTTAGAAACAGTGTGGCCTTAGTTCCGCCTCTCTCTTCCATTGGCTAGCTCCATAAATGTAGGCTAGCCATTGGAAGAGAGATCTGTCCATCATTAACCGAGGCGATTGGTGGGCGTTCCGGCGATTTTTTTCTCATCCTGCCCCTTTGACAACGTCATTGCGGCGGTTGTTTTTTTTTTCCCAAGGTTTGCTTTGTTTCATTCCGCCGAAGATGGCAGCCGGGCAGTAGCTTACTTGGAAGCTCAGTCTTGTTTCTGATTCTTTCCCGTCAGGGACCACTGCACCCCTTCATGGACCAACGGCCGACTCTTAAATTAACCTTTCCTCCTTCACAGGAGACGCTACGGCCCCTCTTTCTAAAATTTGCTCTTCAAAAGGGCTGACCCCCACCGCGGATATGTTGTAATTATTATTTTCGTGTGTGTGCATTTTTTTCCAACAACAGTTTGCTAATTGAGGGGCACGTCTAGAATGAGGGAGTCTGCAGTATACAATGACTTGTAGTAAATGAGGGCGAGCACTCGAGGGTTCCACATCCGGTACATTGAACTTTCTGTTAAATTTGTGGGAGTTGGATGCTGTCTGTGGGGCCCTGAGGTATCGGAAGGACGGGGAGGTAGGAACACAAACACGCATCTGCAAAACAACCACAAGGCACAATGCACCCCATAAACAGCGGTGGGAGGGAAAATGGAAGTGTGGTGGGAGGGAGACTTACACTGCGCACCACCCCCACCGAAAGCTACATTTTGGGGCCTACTTGTTCCGTGCCACGTTCCCAATGGCCGGGAGACACGCCTCCCCCACTCTGCAGTCAAAAGACAGAGGGGAGTCGAGAAACTAGTATTTTTTTTTTTAGAAGTTTTGTTTTTGCTTAAATCATTAACCATCCCCCATCCGTCAGAATGGGTCGGCGCCTAATTAAGAGAGGATTGTTAGACAGGCTGGGGGGGGGAGTGTATTCTTCTATTTATCGTCAGCTGCTAATGACCTCTGAGAAGAAACAACAGTGGGAGTGGAGAGGGCCTGAGAGCGGAGGGAGGAGAGAGAGCAGTTCATACTAATACCCCCTCCCCCACCCCCCCTGAACAAAGAAAAAAGTAAGGTGCGCCAGGGAAAGTTGGCTTCTGCAAAGCAGGGGGGGGGGGCGTGAAGGGGGCGCAGCAGACACACTTGGTTTGGTTTTATGTGAGGATGTAGAGTGGGGGGGCATGGCCAGCAGAGGAGGGGCAGAGTTTCACAGAGCTCCGAATAGGCCCCACGGTCTCTCCTGCCTCTGCCCAGTCCAGGTACCACTGCCCTGCCTGCTACAACAGATCTCTCACTTCCAGCCTGCTTGGGGCTCAGTATCTAGCCGCTCTGTCCCTACTCAGCCCCCCTTAGCCGTGCTCCTAAATCAGCCTCACTTAACGGCCCGCAGACGACCCAGCACCTGCACTGTCCCAATTCTCCCGCACTGACCCGCAACTGACCCAGCCCTCCTCACTGCCCTGTTCAAAACTCAGCTCCCTCACTGCCCTGCTTCAGGCTCAGCCCCCACCGCCCCTGTGTACACGCTGAGCCGAATCATGTAACCGGTTTATCACATTTACATGGGACCCAGCCACCTTCCTCTCTGCCCCCCTTGATTATGCAAGCGCCCATTAACTGTCCTGCTCTGTGTTCACCCTCACTGTCCGGATACAACCTGAGTGCCCCTCAGTTACCAACTATAGCTTTGCCCCCTCACTTCCAAACCGCCTCAAAACTACTACCCCCTGTTCCACGCTCACCCATCACAGCCTTGTTTCATACTCTGCCCCCTCACTGCCATGCTCGAGACTGCGCCACTCACTGCCCTGCTGCAGACTCAGCTCCCTCAAAACTCAGCTCCACACACACCCCCACTGCCCCTATGGAGGGGCCCCCTCATCCAGGTTCAGTCAGCCTCTCACTGACCTGCTCCATACTCAGCCCAGTCACTGCCCTGTGCCATATTGCCTCCCTCACTGCCCTGCTCTTCAGTCCGAGCCTTCCTCGCTCCCCTGGTCCAGCCTCAGAGCCTTTGCTGCCCTCCCACTGTCTGGCTCCATACTCAGCCCCTCACAGCTCAGCTCCACACTCAATTCTTCACTGTCCCTCGTCAGTCTGAGCCTTCTTCGCCCCCTGGTCAAATCTCAGCCCCTCCTGCCCTGCTCTGATCTTAGCCCTCTCACTGCCCCTCTCCGTGCTCATCCCCTCACTGCCCCTCGTCAGTCTGAGCCTTCCTCGCCCCTGGTCCAGTCTCAGCCCTCACTTTCCTGCACCAAACTCTGGACAGGGAGGGGCGGCCTCTCAAAGTGAGCTGGCTGGCTCCTATGCTGCTATGTGGGCTGCGGACACTCCCTACCCCAACCCCCTCTTGCCTCCCCGCCCCCCCTCCCCGGCTCTTTATTCTTTCTCTCCCTTCTCTTCACCTCTCTCAGGTGCCGCGGACCCACTGTCCGGCTCCCCCTGCCCTACACCGAGCTCCGGCGACCACAGGGCCTCTCTCCTACCAGCTGTGAGTGAAAGCCCTCTCGTTTCTCAAAGACTGGACAGTGTTAAATAGGAAGGGGCTAGTGTCAGCTACTCCAGCCGCTAGTACCACATACGTGACCTTTAACATACAAAACATGTGCAGACGATTGTAGAGCCAGTTGTGACATGTGCAATTCAGCACTCCGTGGGTTAATTATTAAAAACATATGATGTCATTCACCATCACAGCCTGTTTGTGACAGAGGGTTTTTTCGAATTATGTGACGTAATTCACATATGTCCTCCCAAGCACCGCGTTCTCTGCAATAATTATGTTATAGTATGTTATGTTATAGTATGTTATGTTATATCATTATATGTTTGTGTGTTTATCTTACGTTACAGTCTAAATTGTATATTTGTGTTTTGTGTTGCTATTCTGTTTTAAATTTGTTTGAACACAAATGTCATATTTGTCAAGTGATTTTTAGGTTACTTATCTTGTGTTACATTAAGCTGTTATATTTTATAGGCATCACGATTTGATTTCATTCCCCTGCAGGCAATGACACTTTGGGAGCTCGGGGTTGACTCCCATGTGGTCATTTGCTTCACACCTCTTTTTTTCGCAACGGAAACAGACCCTACAGCTCACACACAAGATTTGGTTTACTTTATGTTTGCTTCAGTGAGTATGTTAATGGGAGGCCGAATATGCCAGACCACCTACCTAGAGTGATGTACGCATTATTCACACATTCAAACTCTAATACACTTGTGCATTCTTCCACAAATGTGCACAGACACACACTTACACGAGTGCACATGCACGAACACACACGTACATTATGGTTTATGATTGCATAGATGAGCAGGAAAATGAGTTGCTGATATTTGTTGCATATTGACACCAGCCCTTCAAGGCCTTTTGCACACTATCTCTCTCTTTCACACACTTACCCTCACACATGCACGCACCACTCAACACATTGCCACAGATACAAACATATGCATTCTGACATTCACTTGCTTTCACTCACACATGCAGTAAACATTGTTTCTGGTCCATGATTGCCTCAGAGGGCATAATGAAAAAATCCTTGCAGACCAACGAACTAGAGTGGCACATACATTTTCATGCCTTGTGGATCCATGCATATGCACACTCACTCACATGCGCACATTCATACACACTCGTGAACGTTCATTCACACAATGATCATGCACACACACCCGTGCACATGTGCATACTCACGCGCACACACACACCTACAAACACACACACCATCACTCAGGGAGCTCCTAATTGAATGTGAGCATTGCATGTCAGCAATACACACGTGCACACACACACACACACACACACACACACACACACACACACACACACACACACACACACACACACACCTACAAAACACACACCATCACTCAGGGAGCTCCTAATTGCCATCAAGCTCTTTAATAACTGCAACTTAAGGCAGGTTTTTGGTCCTTTGATAAGAAGGAGGTTAGTTATTATTAATCGTTTTTACTGTTTGCGAGAGATTAAGCTATTGACATTGTAAATGGCAATGCCATTTATTTATCTGTTTTCAAAAAACAACACATAAATAAAAAATTTGTCATTTACAATGCCAATAGCTCTAACTTTTACAAAGGCGAAACCGTTGCATTGTAAATGCTTGTTACTCCTCTGCTGCTCACCTACACGCACCCTGCGGTCTAGCGCAGTGAGACAGATAATCATTCCCAGAATCAAAAAGGCACATTGGGGAGGAAGAAGTGTCTCCTACTCGACATGCAAATGGTGGAACTTGATGCCTGACCATCTCATAGCGCTGGCAAATTTTATTAAATGCAGGAAACAGCTAAAAACCTCTCTCTTTACTTCCCTTGCTTACATTTCTTTTCCTCCGCCTTAATCCCAAGGGTTCATGTCTGACACTGGCACCAAGTCGCTGATTTGTTTTCGCGCACTTTATAAAATGATAAACATAACATAATATTTGGGACAAGTGCGAAGCACTCCCAATGACCTCTATTTTGACTTTCGCATCACTCGACAATTCCAATGCAGATGGAAGGAAACCAATTTGAAATGTCTAGAATCTGCCTAAACACAGAGCTGCAGAATGTGATTCAGGATAATTTAAACCTGTAAATTGATAGGATCCAAAGAGATGTATGCTTGTAGTCTCTTAAGGGGTAAGGTTCAAATAGTAAAAATGAACATCATGTCTCAACTGAATCATGTCTTGCCATGCTACCAAGTCAAATCACCTCCAATTTGATCCACGTGATAACCACACTATGCACTGGCATAGAAGGGGGGGGGGGGGGGCCTTAGGGGCACGAGTTCTGGGGACGGGTTTTTTGGCTGGGCTAAAAACAGTACTGAAGCTGTCTAAAGGTTGTTTGCATCCACAGAGTGTGGAGGCTTCAGATTACCCCAAGTAGACTCTTACTGGCTAGCCTTCCAAGTGGCTCAGCTTCGGCTCCATATA
Source organism: Lissotriton vulgaris (assembly GCF_964263255.1). Taxonomy (NCBI): domain Eukaryota; kingdom Metazoa; phylum Chordata; class Amphibia; order Caudata; family Salamandridae; genus Lissotriton; species Lissotriton vulgaris. The sequence continues at coordinate 2,002,488,141 of NC_141691.1, read as the reverse complement.
CAGTGCAGCTTTAGAAACACCAGGCTGGGTTGAAGTTGAAAGTGGTATGCTAGGTAAATGTAGAAGCTTGGGATTGATGTATAGTAAAGATTCTCGGCAGTCTGAAAAGATTGTCTATCCTACATGCAGTGGCTTTCGGATGGTACAAACTACACGAGAAGCTAATAATCAGTGGCATACTACACAGAGAAGCACAGCTCTGGGCCAATCTGCAGATCTGCACGTGAAATGCTGAGCAGGTCTGTCCTGATTTCGAGTCCCAAGGGGTTTCCAAAATAGATCACATAATTAATGGGGACAGACTTAAGATGCTTGCTGAAATGCAATCTGAACCAATCTTGAAACTATCACCATCTGAGAGGGTATGAGAAAACATCCTGGGCCCCGGACCTTTAATCGTCCAAGAATTCACCCTCTGAAAGTATCTCATCACGTACAAAGGGGCAAAGTCTCGAATTTATAAAACAATGACAGATCTCGCAGTTTGATGTCCTATAGCCGGGGAACTGCAGTAGAAATGATGGTCTCGTCGGCTCTCATTTAATTATTCAGAAGAGGTCTGGTCTGACGGGTTGCAGTTGCATGATAAACTGTGTGGGAAGCCCAACTAAAGTCTAGTTATTACACAATTCCCCATAGGTGGCACTGGTCTCCGCAGAGTTTGAGGGTAGCAGGCCATAGCAGTAACACCAAATGTTAGAGAGAACCTTCCCTAGATTGTAATATTGTGCACATTTTATGGGATTCTTCATCACTTCAAAGATATTAGCAGGAAATATGGCACATAATGACACAATCTTTGGTATTAGCCAATCCGATAAATATCGGGGCAGCATTCCTGCATGATGGCTCAGTGTACCTGACATTTTACGCCTCAAAGGAGTAGATGCTTTGCAACGGCTCTGGAAGTGGCTAAAATCTGCATACTAAGGCTGTGGATCGAATGGCCTACGCCCGTGAATTGGTTACAAGAAATGTACGGCTGCTTGGCATCATACGAGCAGATATCTACCGGCTCACTGACCAGAGCGATATGTTTTAAGAGGCAGGGGGTACATCTATCAAGATACCTGCTAACACACTCTTGTGGCCTCTGCATTAACCTGGACAGGGGCTTCGAGCAACACTATCCAGGTATCCCAATCAGGGGACGTGTTGTGCATTAGATTCTGATTTACCCCGCTTTTCCTATATTTAGCCTTTTTCTCTTTTTTTCTCTTGTTACTCTTCTTTTTCTGTTATTATGACTTGTATATCGTATTATTTCCTTATAAGGAGGTGTCCGAAGTAGCCGGTTTGGTCAAGCAGGTAAGAAGAACCTTGGTATTGTCGTAGAGTCTTAGTAGTTGTGAAGGAAGATCTATCAAAGGTGGGTACATAAAGCAGTCATAGGGACGTGGCTACAGCGCATTTAACTGAATCCTTGGAAATATTCCGCCAGTGTAACCTCATGATTCAGTTACGATATGTCAACAACGTGATAATGTTGCATTCAACAAATGGTTAACAGGAAGTATATAGGTCACAATGATTTTGTTTGATTTCATCAATGATGTAATTTAACATGTCTGGTGATGTAATATGTGAGGTCTAAGCAGTGCATGATGGGGATGCAACTTATAGTTCGTTTTTAAACTTTCTTTCATAACTTATTTCAACACTTAACTATATTGTCACTTTAACCATTATTTGTTTCAGTCAATTTCTTTGGCTTTTTTGATCATATTCTAAGTTACTAAACAAACCGGAGAAAAAGGGTCAAAGGGAAAATGTTTAAAGACCTACCCAGGGTGAAATCCCCTACTCAATCAATTCAAAAACAAAAAACACACACTGGGGTCTATAACTGGGCCTAACGTGCTCCAGAAGTCAAAACACACTGCTAACCAAGTCAGTGGGCGATGCTGAGGCTATATACCAATTAGCTTGCTCATAAAGTGCCAAAATGAGCAACCCGAGTATTGGGATTCACTTCAAATATCGAATAGACCCATACAGCGAAAGACTGGATGTCCATCAACGTCAGATGTAGATCATATATTCTCATTTGGTCATCCAAATAGGAATGGTGTGTCCCATGATCATTGAGACTAGTCCATAACCTATGCTTGTCTGGGTCGCATCTCCAGATGTAGTGAAGACCATGCGAGCAAAGATCGTGATGGGGTTCGGTGCAGTGCAGAAAAATAATAAAGTGTTGTGAAGTTAAAAAAGGAAAGACGAACAGTACAAAACTTTAATATAACTTGATCTCTCCCTAACTAAAAACAGGAACAGTGCAAAGATGCAGTCTAACCATGTAACTGCATGTATTCGGCCAACATGTTTCAGCCTTGAGGGAACCAAATCCCGAGACTTTCTTCAGGGCCACAGTCCTTAACGTTTGCTACTGCATATCAAAAACGTGAAAACATAACTAAATCAATCAACGGATACAACTGTGTTGTGGAAGTTTCTTTCATTCCTCTGTATCAACCAGTGTCGATTGTATCGGTTCACAAAAAATCAAAAGTATATAACATGAATCCCAAAATAAGATTGCTCATTGGTCACCGTCCCATACAAAGGTGACTGCAATATTTTAACTTGCTATATACTAACCTGCATTGTACAGGGAGCAAACCTCACCTCTCCTGGTACCTTGCTCAAGATAAAAATGAGGCCCCGCTCTGAAAAAGGTCAAGAAAGGGATGAAGGAGAAGCTATAGGCTAAAGTAACCTGGTCTACCTGCTGACTATCTTAACTGATGCCCTTGTAGTCTTTACACCTTTTTGGAGCATTAACCAGGTCTCTAACTGAAGGAGAAACAGGCCCTATCTCCAAATCAGTCCAACAGAACCATCTCAGACTATACATTATTTAATCAGAACTTTAAATGTACTGTGTATGATTAATCTATGCTACGAAATGCATTAGATAAGGGGGACAAAAATGGAGACCCTCTCTACAAATGTAGTGATCGAGTCACCCCGAATATCTGATCTCGCATGCCTGTAGCAGTAACCTTGCTCTGAATAAGCTATGTCCGTCGTTGCCTCGTAGCGTTCAACTGAGCTCAGGGGGAGGCATCGAGGGCAGGATTGTGGCCGCTTATAAGGATGTTTGAGGGGGCGGAGCCTGCCTCGTAGTATTCACTTCCCTTTAACGTGATAACTTAAAATGTAAATATATTGCATAGCCCTTAAATCGAAGGTGCGCTGTTTGGAACACCCTTAGGCACGCGATTGCCTCGTTTGTGGGTCTGCCGGGGGATCGGATCTTGTCCATTGACTGTTCTATCTGAGCAAACTCTCTCGCGAGAACAACGCGGCGGACTACAGAAGCGCGTCACCGCGCGTCCCAATGTAGTTCTTAAGCCGGTTCTCAACAACTCGCCCGATAACCATGAGGAATGAACGCAAAAAAGATGAAGAATAGGCGGTTTATTCTTCTTAATTGTGCTCAATAATTCTTATGTAAAAATAATAAATAAATTAGTCTATACGTGTAGTAGGTGATAGCGCGTATACCTTCAGACGACACTGTTCACTCTTTAGGTGATCATAATCTTTTTTTGTACAAGACAAAAAAACAACTTTATTGAACCCTAACGGTGTACAGGGCAAATAAAGCATATATCTTGTGACGAAACTGCGTCATTGATACTATCTGGACAACACAGCTAGGATGGAGTGAAAAAATATATGATGTGATGTCAACAGGTGGTGGAACAGTCCTGTATTTATAAGGAAATAAGTGTGTCTGCTGTTAGATAATGCAAAAAATCATATAGGTTGTTGCAGTCACGTGAAGTTAGTGCTATCAGTCCTGGTGCACTAACCAGTCTGCCCAGAGGAGGGAAAGGAGTGTACCCCTTTTGGGTGTTGCATTCTGCCATGCCTAAACGCACAATGTAGAAGCCTCGGATGTCCTATAGCATCAATTCAGGGCTGTCCAAGGGATTTCATCATTTAATCCACAGGTATCGGTGGTCAATTTATAGACCCATTTTTGTTCTTTACGAAAAAGAAACAGACTTCAGTTGGACAGTTTTAGAGAAACCTTATGTTGCGCCACATGTTGCTGACATCGCTAGCGATGTCAGCAACATGTGGCGCAACATAAGGTTTCTCTAAATCTGTTCAAGGGAAGTCTGTTTCTTGGTGGTTGCACTCCAGGAAATGTTTTGACAATTTCGATACGTTTTTTTTCACACCTGAACACACTTTTGTGCTCATGTATTCTGGTGCGTACCTTCCTAGTGGTCATCCCAACATACTTCTTGTTGCAAGAGCATGTAAGTAGGTAAATTAGGTTTGAGCTGTTACAGTTGGTGAACTGTTTTTGCACCCACGGACGGCTGGTGCCTATATCTACCTCAAGGGAGCGTGTAGTCTGGGGGCACACTGAGCAAACGCCGCACGGGTGGTGCCCTGTTACGGCTGGGAGATCCCATAATGTGCCAATGGGTCTGGTAGACACATCTTCTGAGTTAGACATATGCCTACCCACCCGTGGCAACCTGTGCCCAAAACCCCAGGATGTTGCTAACCCCCACTTCGCACGTCTTTTGCGATGCGCTGTAGATGTTGGCTGCGCTCCTGACAGGCCCTGAACCCAAAACACCTCAGAGCTGCCAACCTTCAATGGCACACAACGCCTTGCGCCCAACCCCCTGGGAGCACCGATCTCTGCTGTGCACGGTCTTTGTTGGTGTTCTGTGGGGGTGGCTGTAGGGCCTACACAGCAGCCATGCCTTGCACCCAACCTATCACAAGACGCTTATCCTACGCTGCACATGGCCTTTGGCGGCCAGGCCCTTTACCAAACCTGCTGCTTTAGGCCAAACGTGCTTACCCAAGGTTAAACTACACCAAAGTTATTAGAAAAACAAAAAATGCCTTTTGTATGAAAATTCTTACCTACCTATAACTACACTGAAGGGACCGCCACTGTTTAAAAATAAAATAAATATATATATATATATATATATATATATGTGTATATATATATATATATATATATATATATATATATATATATATATATATATATATATATATATATATATATATATATATATATATATATATATATATATATATATATATATATATATATATATATATATATATATATATATATATATATATATATATATATATATATCTCACAGAGACCCCCTTCCGGATTCGTGGCAGTTTAATTTGAAAGGCCAGCAGCACAAATTACTCCATTTACCCTACGCGTTTCGGCGCTCCTGCGCCTTGGTCATGGGTGGAGATATGCAAAGTGCTTACGTGCATGATTTTAAAACAACATTTGGTCACGTGACTGATTGATACTACAACTCCCATAGTGCATTCAAAAAGTCATTTTATATTCGGAAGTCCGTATTACAAAGATAGTGCTTACTTGTTACAATATGTAGATTCAAAAGCAATGGACCTCACTCTGCTAGCCCCTCCTCCGGGTCGCCCCTTGGGATTCTGGTACTTGGAGTTGAAGAGTGGTTCACCCAAGTGGGTGCAAGTAAGTACTTGTTGGACTGATGATCTCTAGACCCGATCCATGTCCCGGGTTTTTGGATGTCGCCCGAGACATGGCTCGGGTTTCCGTATAACTTCCCTCATCAGTAGGGAAATGGTTTAGGGGTAGAAGAGAAGGCCGCCAAACAACGTCAAAGGCCTGGATGCCCGAACCGGCACGCAGGTGCGTCGTCCAGGAGCTCGTCAGCTCGAAGCTCAAGGGAGCCAATTTGTAGTTTCAAAAGCAATGGACCGCACTCCGCTAGCCCCTCCTCTGGGTCGCCCCTTGGGATTCTGGTACTTGGAGTTGAAGAGTGGTTCACCCAAGTGGGTGCAAGTAAGTACTTGTTGGACTGATGATCTCTAGACCCGATCCATGTCCCGGGTTTTTGGATGTCGCCGGAGACATGGCTCGGGTTTCGGGATAACTTCCCTCATCAGTAGAGAAATGGTTTAGGGGTGGAAGAGAAGGCCGCCAAACAAACGTCAAAGGCCTGGATGCCCGAACCGGCACGCAGGTGCGTCGTCCAGGAAATCGTCAGCTCGAAGCTCAAGGGAGCCAATTTGTAGATTCAAAAGCAATGGACCGCACTTCGCTAGCCCCTCCTCCGGGTCGCCTCTTGGGATTCTGGCACTTGGAGTTGAAGAGTGGTTCACCCAAGTGGGTGCAAGTAAGTACTTGTTGGACTGATGATCTCTAGACCCGATCCATGTCCCGGGTTTTTGGATGTCGCCCGAGACATGGCTCGGGTTTCGGGATACTTTCCCTCATCAGTTGAGAAATGATTTAGGGGTGGAAGAGAAGGCCGCCAAACAACCGTCAAAGGCCTGGATGCCCGAACCGGCACGCAGGTGCGTCGTCCAGGAGCTCGTCAGCTCGAAGCTCAAGGGAGCCAATTTGTAGATTCAAAAGCAATGGACTGCACTCCGCTAGCCCCTCCTCCGGGTCGCCCCTTGGGATTCTGGTACTTGGAGTTGAAGAGTGGTTCACCCAAGTGGGTGCAAGTAAGTCCTTGTTGGACTGATGATCTCTAGACCCGATCCATGTCCCGGGTTTTTGGATGCCGCCCGAGACGTGGCTTGGGTTTCGGGATATGCGTGCCGGTTCTGGCATCGAGGCCTTTGACTGTTGTGTGGCGGCCTTCTCTTCCACCCCTAACGATCTTTCTCTACTGATGAGGGAAGTTATCCCGAAACCCGAGACATGTCTCGGGCGATATCCTAAAACCCGGGACATGTATCGAGTCTAGAGATTCATCAGTCCTACAAGTACCGACTTGCACCCACCTGGGATATCCACTAAAGAACTGCAAGTACCAGAGTCCCGAGGGGCGATCCGGAGGAGGGGCTAGCGGTGTGACTAAACTTACTTGTTACAATGTCTTTGATGCACTGGCATTTGATATTAAGTCCAAATGGAAGATCAGCACGTGAATGCTCTTCTTGGCATAATGCTTGCGTAGTGCATGTAATTCTACGAGTGTCCTCCAAACCTGCCACTTCTACGGACCGATCAGCACAGGATGTTATCCTTGCCAAATCCCTTCCATGCTGAATTTTAAATATGGGAGTCAACTATTTGCAACTGCGTTATTTTGGGTTTACAATCTGTTCTTTCAAGGGGGCATTAAGTCAAGAATTGACTGTAAAGTAAAGTTTAGTTAATTTACCTTTCTCCTTTGTTTCTGCAACTGTTCAATGAATCCCTCTATGGTTACAGATGTCCAGTCCCTAGAAATAATATTTTTTTATTCGAACTATCACAGATAGTACATAGTAGCTGGAGTCATTATTATATTACATTGTAAAATGAAGTATTCTGTGCAGGGGAGCTCCGTAGAGCCCTTGAATTCAATACAGTTATACAGACTGGAAATCAAGTGTCTCGTTATGATTGCTTTTCTTAAGGAGCGGATTTGTGATATGGTCCATCCTCAAGCCAGTTCAGATAATCTAAGGTGAGGGAGGGTCGGCAGTCGGGCTTCAGAGCCTTTAAGATATTCACATTCTTTTGATGTTATATTAAAGGAAGAACAGGAAACAGTGATTAAACCCCGCCCCCTCTTTTCCCAGAGCGGTTGTGACAGGGAATTTTTAAATTATATGGTACCAGGTCTGCCACTATACAGTTACAACTATTAGTCAGGTTTCCTTGGGGAGCTTAGCTTGGAGGTGTTTCTTTCAAGTAGATTTTCTTTGTAATTAGGGCTCCATAGGTGACTGCAGAGCGTACATTGCAGAGACTACTTTTAGAATCATTCGGTTTTACGGTTTCTCTAAATGATTCTGAGCTTCCTTTTCTCTTCTGTCTCATTATGCCTTTTTTGCTTGCTCTGTACACTCACCCCCTTTTTGTAAATCGTTTTTGGCCACTATAGGTGTGGCAGGGTATACTCAGACATGAGTCCCTTTCTCACTGCTCCATCAGGATTCAAGCAAGCCGGGCCGAAGAAGGCTGAAATGCCAGAAACCGGTCCCCGGTAGCTTGTCTCCTTTCTGGTGAAGAATTGGCTTGGTAGTTTAGTCTGCCCTGTTCCCATGATGCACTGGGCCAGGGACAGACTGATTTGCATATAGCCAGGTTCTGAGCTGGGATGGGGCAGTGAGATAAATAACGGTGATGGATCAAGCCCTGATCTTTGGACTGGGTAAGAGTGGTCTGTTTAACTCAGACACTCTGTTCATCACCACCCCCTTTTTGTAAATTGCTCTGTACACTCAGCACCGGGACACCTCTTTTTGAGGTAACTGTACGCGCTTTACAAAATTCTGTATTATTATTATTAAAGCTCTATAAAAACACAATACACCATAGCCAGGATAATTCATTTTAACGTTATTCAATTCCTCCTATTTGCTGACTCCAGAAACCATGACCTCTCTTTGTGATGAAAAACTCTTTCATCATATCTCAATAAAAAAACATTGGGGTAACTCATAAAAATTTAGTAAAATACCTTACCCAGTGATGGGAACTGAATTTCGTAACCAGAATGCAACTGAGGCGAGCGCGGCATTGAGAGAAGGACCCCTTGGAAACGTTATAGAAGATGTGTTTAGATGGCTCTAAGCACTGTAAATAATGTGCACTTCCTGGATAGTTATATTTTTTTCTGCAGCCTTGCACATCCGTTTAGTCCTCTTTAACTGGTGATCGATGCTTGGGCGTTCTTACCAAGTTTCATTCTTCCCCAGGTTTTAGAAATATTTGTTTCCTTCTTTATGTCAGAGCCCAGCAGATAGCTCAGTGGTCTGGTTCCAAAGACACATTGGGAGTATATTGAAAGCTGACCGAGGAATGCAGTCCGTCCATTCCTTACCATTAACTTTGTGTTTTGTCCCTCACATTTGTTTGCTCTGTTCTCGGATCTGTGTTTTTGAGCCCTCCAGCATGTCTTTGTTCCTCACAAGGAGAAGAGTCTCTTTGCCGCCTTTCTGATTGTCTCCTTCTAGTCATCAGTTCTTTGAGAATTCATATTTCTTTTTTGTGAAGCACTCTATGAGAGTGCATGTGATTTCCAGCTGTCTCCCTTGTGGGAAACATCATTTACTACGAAGTCTTTACCACGCGTGACGTTTACTACGGTTCACTTACCACGCAAACGTCTTTTCAACGCGGGTGCATTCCACGACCGTCTTTACCACGCAACGTTTATTCCTACCAGTCTTCGTTCTTTCGTCCTGCGTGTTCATCATTAAGAAAAAGGAACTATAAAAAAGGGGGCTTGGTGGGCTAGGGGGGTCTCCCCCCCCCAAAAAAAACAAGCGGATTGAATAAAAAAAGAAGAAAACTGAGAAAAAAAACGATATTAAGTGCCTCTGACGATAAAGAAAAGAGCTTCCCCAGAGACGTGGCGTGTACGTCATTATAATAGTCCTATCTCTATTTTTCAAAACGTGTTTTGACTCTCGTTTCCGTGAAGGGCAGCTGGTGAAAGGCGTGGAGAGGTGAGATAAGGATCCAATGTTTATACATAAAAAATATAATTAAAGCGCATTGTAAATTAGAAAATTAAAAAAGAAAGGTAATCTGTAGTATTGGTTTGTTATAAACATCGATATTTTGCTTTGTTCGGCAGTTTGGAATTTTTTTTTTTTAGCCTATCAGTATCATTATGTACAGGACGTAAGAGGATAAGTAATGTAAATTTTGCGGTGTATAATCGTGCGTTGCAAAATGATGCGTGGTAAAGACGCATGCGAAGTAAAATTCGCGTGGTAATGCCATGCGTGGAAAACGTTAGCGTTGTATTATCATATATTCCTCCCTTGTATGCTTCCCCAGGTGCTTGTGTTGCTCCATGGCCACAGTGTGCTTCTGTGCACCTTCAGGCTCCCAGTTACTCTTTCACCTGTGTCCTCTAGCCCTCACAACTGCGCCTATATTACTTTCACCTGCCTCTGTGCTTCTCTGCCCCTCGCCACTCTCCATATTTGTCTTATCATGCCATGAACCTCTGCCCGCCCTCCCTGTGCCTCAGCTCCTCCCCGATCCACTTTCTAGGTAAAATTTTGCTTAAAAAACATTTTTTAATTAAAAACATGCTTGTCATGTTGTAGGCACATATGCACATAAAGCCTCAAAGCTGAGACTCCGTTAAATAGCCAATGCTTTTTAAAATGTATTTTTAAAGCACCCTCGTCTCTTGTTGCAGTCTACCTGTATGGAAGTGTTTCTTGGCGGGGGCATAGCTTCAAGGGGGTGTTTGGGGTGTTACAGCCCCCTAAAAATGTATTCTCTGATGAATAGTTGGGTATAGATGCTTTCAGTCAGGTATGGTGAGGTGCCTGTCGGATTTCAACAGTAATTTTTATTTACACACAGACTTCGAAAATGTTGGGTATTTTAAAAAATAATGTGCTTTCTCTCACCTAGTATCCCTGCCATTCCGCATTCGTCCCCCTTTCCACTGCCCCTTTAGCCCCACTTGTCATCTAATAGATTTTAACAGTCCATGCCAGCGCCATTGTTAGAAAATCTGAAGCTCACCCCCCCCCAATCTTACTGTCCAAGCTGGGCCCCCGTTTCTTGGTGTGCCACATGCTCAGCTTGTTAAATCCCCAAAACGGGAACTAGATTAAAATGACTGGCTCTGAGCTCCGCTTGCACCCATAAAATGCATTTCTATGTTTATTTTTGATAACAGCAGCAGCAAATTAGAACCAAATTAAAACCAGTAAAATGTGCGGGTGTGATTTATGGGCGCTACAGGCTTCTCCTACCAGAAGTTATAATAATTGGAGGAGTGTTGCAGGCAGAGGCGCAACTAGAGACAAATTTCAGGGGGGGGGAGCGGGGGGCTTGGTACAGTGAGGGCGGGGCTAAGAAAACATTTCTGGGGAGCTGAATCTTTAAGCAATAGGCAGAGTGGAGCTGCAGGGGCTCTTAGAAGGGGTGGAACAACAGCAAGGCCTCATTATTTATTTATTTATTTATTTATTTATAAAAGCATTTGTAAAGCGCGAACGAAGGCCCTTGGGCATCTCGGCGCTAGAGTTGCTGCAGTGTTTAACCCTCGTGAGGGCAGAAGTTCATTGGTTGAAAAGCCAAGTTTTAAGTTGCTTGCGGAACATCCAGAGGGAGGTGCTGATTCTGATCGATTGTGGTAATGTGTTCCACAGTTTCGGTGCGGCTACCATGAATCTTCTGTCCCCCCATGTGACAGATTTGGTTCGAGGTACCACCAACTCGTGCAGACTGGATGAGCGTAGCGTTCTTGAAGGACAGTAAGGGATAAGGTTTTGGATAAAGAATGCAGGTCCAACATTGTGTAGAGCCTTGTATACCAGGCAAAGAGACTTAAACATAATTCTCTTTCTCACTGGTAGCCAGTGAAGCTGTCTTATGGTGAGTGCGGCCGATTGATGTTTGGGAATGCGCCCTAAGAGCCTGGCGGCAGCATTCTGAATGGCCTGCATTTTCTATAGCACTCTCTCCTGGGCACCTAGAAACAGAGCATTGCAATAATCTAGGGTCGACAAGACGAGGGAGCTCACCAGCGTTTTTCCGGCACTCTCCGGTAAGAAAGGCAGGATTTTCTTAATAAGCCGCAGTTGATGGAAGGCTGAGGAAGAGATTTGGTTGGCGTGTGGGAGAAAGTTTAGGTGGTTGTCAAAAATGAGTCCCAAATTCCTCACCTTGTTGGTCGGGTCCGGAGGTTGGCCCATAGATGATGGCCACCAGAGGGGGGACCACTCCGGGGATAAGTTGCCAAAAATTACAACCTCCGACTTATCAGAGTTCAGTTTCAGGCAATTCTGAGCCATCCAACTTCCAATAGCCAGCATGCCTTGGTTAAGTTGTTGGCTTTTTTGGGACCGTCATTCTTGACGGCAAGGACCAGTTGAGTGTCGTCTGCATAGGAGGTAAAGCTCATCCCGTATGCCCTGATGACTTTGGCAAGGTCCGACACATAAATGTTGAATAGTGTCGGACTTAGGGATGAGCCTTGAGGAACTCCACATGGCAGTGACAGAGGGGAGGATTCAAAAGGTCTGACAGTAACGACCTGGGATCTATTTGCCAGGAAGGAGGCAAGAAGACTCTTGGCATTTCCTCGAATTCCTATGCTCTCGACACGGTCGACCAGGGTGATATGGTCGACCGTGTTGAAGGCTGCCGATAAGTCCAACAGGATGAGAACAGCTGTACCTCCGGCATCCCGGATGGATCTTATATCGTCCGCCGCTTTGATCAATGCAGTCTCAGTTCCGTGAAATTGACAGAACCCAAACTGTGATTCGTCCAAAAGTTTGTGTTCCTCAATAAAGGAAGAGAGCTGGAGGTTCATAATTTTCTCCACTATTTTTGCCATCAGTGGGAGACTAGCAATAGGACGATAATTTTTCAGTTCTTCCTTATCAGGGTTGGGTTTCTTAAGGAGAGGTTTTATTAAGGTCTTTTTCAGTGTCTCTGGGAAGATGCCAGTGCTAAACATAGAGTTGCAGATTGCAGTCATGGCAGGAATAACTGTTTCCATAATTGGTCGTAACACCTTCAAGGGGCATGGGTCTAGAGCTGAGCCAGATTTGATAGATGACACTGTGTTCTGTACCTGTAAACAGGTGACCTCGTTGAACTGAGAAAAAGTATGACCCTGGTGGTGAGTTGAAGGTGTCGAGGGGGTAGTGGGATTATTGGTGAAGACCCTATAAATGTCATCAACTTTGCTAAAGAAAAAGTTGGACAGTGCGTCGCAGAGAGCCTGGGAGGGGGGAGGAGTAAGATCGACGGATAGACCACCTAGTTGTTTAGTGGTCTCATATAGTGATTTGTTAGAGTTTTTTGCTGTTTCTATCCTATCACAATAGTATTTTTTCTTTGCCTCTGAGATCATGGTTTTATATATGGCCACTGATTCCTTGTACCTAAGTTTGGCTTCATCTATATAATTTTTTCGCCATAGTCTCTCTCTATTCCTACATAGTTGCTTTTGAGTGCGCAGTGCCTCTGAGTACCATGGGGCCGACGGGGTTTGCCTGTTGCGGGATCGTTGTTTAGTTTGAACCAGATCTGTAGCTGCCGAGCTAACCCAATTGTGAAATTGAGAGGTGGCAGTGTTGGGGTCGGCAGATAAAGTAGGAGAGGTATCATCCAGCAGGGTTTGTAACCTTGTTGCGTCTATATCGTCCCAAGCCAGGTAAGGTTGGCGAGATATGGTGCTAGTTTTGTTAGCCAGTGGATCCTGCGCTGACAGGGTGGCCAGGATAAGATGGTGATCGGACCAAGTGAGAGGGAGTATTTGGGTGACTTGAAGACCCGGGGCATTAGTGAAGATGCCATCCAGTGTGTGGCCCCCTTCGTGCGTAGGAGCGTGCACCAGGGGGACGAGACCAAATGTGGACATATCAGCTAGGAGAGTAACGGTATCAGGGTTGTCTGGGATATCAAAGTGAAAATTAAAATCACCTAATATGGTGAGGGAGTTGTCGAGAGCAGATGCTTCCAGCGTGGATCTAAGATCAACAATAAATTCATTCCTGGAGCCAGGAGGTCGGTAAAGAAGAATCCCCTTAAAGGTGTGGGATGGGGACAGTTTAATCGCGAATTCTAGAGCTTCACAAGAAGTTAGAGTGATGGTTTTGGTTCTTACCGCAAAGGTGTCGCGGGCAATAATGCCAATACCGCCGCCTTTTTTCTTTATTTGCCTATCAAGTCTGTGTATGGTAAACCCAGTGGGGACGGCGATGGCTAGGTCTGGATCAGATGCCTGATCCAACCACGTTTCAGTCATAAACAGAAGATCTATTTTGTGGTCCTGAATCAGATCGTACATATCTTGGTTGTGCTTGCCCAGTAAACGGACATTCGTAAGAGCGATGGAATAGGTTTTGTTTTGATGGTATTTTTTACCGGGCCGCGGTTTATGAGTGAGGGGTATCGAGGCATTACACCATTAACATGCAAATGGTCTTTTAACCCCTTCCATGCTCATGACGGCCCTCGGCCGTCATGAGTCACGGTGGGCGTGTGCCGTCTGAGCCACGCCTGCAATTGGAATGTCCAGCAACGCAGCGGAATTCGCTCCGCAGCCAAGATGTTAAAGACCTGTGAGGTGCTCGGATGCGGCTGTGTGTGTGCCCGGGAAGCAGTCTCATCCTGGGCTGCCACACACGACGGGGGGTGGGGTGGGGGACTGAAGCCCTTTGAGTCCAATTGGTGTTGCGCGCCTGGTTGCAGGATGTATAATGAGCAGGACCGGAAACCCCCTTTTAACCCCACCTATGCCTGTGTGCGGCCCGGGCCGGAGGACGCGGCTCTCCAGCAGGACAGATTCAGCGCAGGGAGAGGAGGGGTATTCATTGTAAACCAAATATTCTGCGCTGCCGTGTTTGGAAGCCTCTGAGCAGTGAGCACGAGAACCCATGTTGCACGTGAGGAAGAAACCACGACGGCCCGGATTATCCGGGCACACTGCTAACACACGGCGCGAGACCTCTCCGACCTTTAAAGAATAAATACAACTCCTATATGAAGTATTTGTATTATATTATCTGAATATAATGTATTTTTATTGTTGTTCAATCTTTATCTTTATATCAAATAAACTTTCTTTTAAAACTTTTTTAAAAAGTAGCGTAGAACTTGTGATGATGTCGGGCTTTGCTTTCACCTCTGCACTGTTTATCTGCAGCAGATATCGTATTCTTCCTGCTATGATCATTATTCGTAGCAGGAGTTTTATTGTTATTGCTAAAAATAACAATACTAGGACCTTGCTGATAGTTTCAGTGTAATGTAACTTACACTTCTTGTAACTCCTCTACTCCTCTTTTTACTCCTCCTCTTCCTCTCCTCCACCCAACTGTATATAAAAGGAGTTTCTAAATGTGGCCATGTGCGACCTTTGGTTTCTACAACCATGATTCATCCCCAAGGACATACACTCCTAAGATGAGCTCCTTATTAATCTCAGAACCTGTCACTTAATTATGTATATAATTCATTAGGTCGACACCTACCAGACAGCTCAGCTGTCTGCTTTGCTAAAGACATCTTAGGGACATTCAGAAAGCTTCCCTGGGAAGGTATTCCACCTGCTGCTTACCATTGGCATTGTGGTTTATAACTCACATGTTCTTGCTTTCTATTTGCTGGCTCTTTTTGGTTTTGGCTGTCCAGCTTGAGTTCATCCTTTCTCTTGCCCAAACCTAGTTTACTGTATGCTTCCAAGATCCCATTTTGTGTAAAGCAGCGTTGGCTTTTGCTTATTGTGACCCTCTAGTGCTTGTCTAATGATCCTTCTGTTCACAGTCAGTGTGTCCAAGTACCAAGCCCTCTTAATAATAACAAACATTGGCAAGCCAAAAGGTGTAGACTACACAACTACACTTAATGAGCAATAGCCTCAGTATGTGTAACACGTGCACTAGCACCGTGCCAATAAAACCTTAGCACCACAGATTACTTATTTCCAAAAAGCTACGAACAGGAGCCCAGAAACCGGCTACATTATTTACACTTTAGCCTTAATCATCCCGCCTGTGTCAAAACATAGTGTTTATACTATATGGCGGATGTGTTTGTTGTCAACAATAAAATCAGTGAATATGTTCCAGTCAAACAACATGGTCTACCACCATGGCTGGCTTTAGCACTGTTGCAACCTGGTGCGACACTCTACACCAACTCACTCTATGCTGGATCTGGTGGCTTAGTGGACTAATGCGTCAACTGTAGTGGCCAGCGTTCGACCTCATGGTCACAGGTCAAAATTCCAGCAGGTCCATTCAGCTTTTCATCCTTCTGAGGTTGATAAAATGAGTCCCATTGAGTTGGTAACATTATTATTTAGCACTAAGAAACTCTTGGGAAAATGAGCGCTTTTGTGCCCCTCTACTATACTATGCACTACTCTACTCTATGCAGTGCACTCTACCCAACTCTACTATGCACCACTGCCTTCTTCACTAGTCCAGTCTACGCCACTCCACTCCACTCTACTCTGCAACACTGCACTCTATGCCAATGCACTCTACACCACTACTTATGCCACTGCACTCTGTCCTGCACCACTCCACTCTACACAACTTCAGTCTACTCTGAAACATTCTACTCAATGCCACTGCACTCCACTCTGAGCTATTCCACTTTATGCCACTGTACTCTGTGCCACTCTACTCTGCACCACTCTATGCCACTAATCTGTGCTAATGCACTCTACCCTGCACCACTTAACTCTACTCTGAGACAATCTACTCTACGCCACTGTACTCTGTGCCACAATGCTCCACTCTGCGCCACTCTACTCTACGCCACTGTACTCTGTGCCACAATGCTCCACTCTGCGCCACTCTACTCTACGCCACTGTACTCTGTGCCACAATGGTCCACTCTGCGCCACTCTACTTCATGCCACTCTACTCTGCAAGACTGCACACTACTCCAATCTACACCATTGTGCTCTGTCACTGCACTCTATGCCACTGTTTTACCCTGCGCCACTTTACTCTATGCCCCTCTAGTCTTCTGCGCTCTAGTCTTTGGCACTCTATTCTGCGTCACTGTACTCTGCAAAACTACCCTCTGCGACACTCAAGTTTGCAAGACTGCACTCTCTGCCACTTAACTCAATACCACTCTACTCCGCACCACTGCACTCTATGCCACTGCATGCTGCGCCACTCTACACTATTGCGCTCTGCGCTACTACTCTGCGCCACTGCTCTCTGCACCACTGTACTCTGCACCACTCAACTCTATGCCACTGAACTGCACTCTATGCCACTACACTCTGCATCACTATACTATCTAGTCTATTCTGCACCACTGCTCTCTACACCACTCTATGCCACTCTACACCTCTACACTCTACCCTGCACCTCTGCACTCTACCCTAAACCACTCCACGCCACTTCACTCTATGCCTCTCTACTCTGCACAACTCTACTATTCCAGTGTACTGAACCCCACTCTACTATGCACCACTGCACTCAGCGCTATACACCAGTTCAGTCTAGGCCACTCCACTCTACTCCACTCTACTGTACTCTGCACCACGCCACTCTAAACTTCAACACTGTACTCTATGCCATTGCAGTCTGTGCTGCTTTACTCTTTTCTGTATCACTCCACTCTACTTCACTCTACTCTGAAGCAATCTATTCTGCACTCTATGCCACCCTACTCCACTCTGTCACTGCGCTCTATGCCAGTATTCTATGTTCCTGCACTCTTCCCTGCACCAATCTAATCTGCACCACTTAATTCTACTCTGAAACAATCTACTGTATGCCTCTGCAGTCAATGCCACTGCACTGTACGCAACACTACTCCATTCTGCGCCACTCAACTCTACGCTGCTCCACTCTACTCTGCACCACTCCTTGCTACTGCTCTCTACGCCACTCTACTCTAAACCACTGCACTTTACAGCAATGCACTCAACACCACTTTATTTAAAACAAATGCACTCTACGCCGATTACTCTGCAAGATTGCACTCTATGCTAATATACTGTATTCTGCAACACTGCACTCTAAGCCACTGCATGCTAGGCCACTCTATACTACTCTGCGCCACTCGACTCTGCGCCACGCTACTTTGCATCACTCTACTCTATGCCACTCTGCTCTACTCCTCTCTGCCCTACGCTTCTTTACACCATGCCACTGCACTCTATGCCACTCTACGCTGCAAGACTGCACGCTGGGCCATTGAACTCAACGCTGCTCTACTCTGCACCATTGCACTCAAACTCTACTGCAAGCTTCGTCACTCTACAGCATTGGGCTGTATGTCACTTCAGTCTCCGCCACTAAACTCAACACCACTCTACTCGTCACCACTGCATTCTACGCCACTACACCATTGTGAGATACACCACTGCAATCTATGCCACTTTTTTCTACTTTGCACCACTCTACTTTAGACCACTGTTCTCTGCACCACTCTACTCTATGTTCTGCACCACTCAACTCAACTCTACTACACTCTGCATCTCTCTACGCCACTCTAATCTATTCTTCACCACTGCACTCCACTGCACTCTATATTACTCTACTCTACACCACTCTACACTACACCTCTGCACTCTACCCTGCACCACTTCACTCTACGCCACTTCACTCTACTCTGAAACAGCCTACTTTTCGCCATTGCACTTTACTCTGCACCACTCTATGCCACTGCACTCTTTGCCAATGCACTTCACACCACTTTAGTCAAAATCAATTCACTTTGACATTGCACTCTACGCCAATCTACTCTGCACCACTGTACTTTATCTCAAAATCCGTGTGACAAGAATACTCTTTTCACTGAAGGCATGCGCTCCTTTAACATGAAACTATCAAGTTTCTTCACTTAAATAATTATCAATTGATAACTCGTAAATCAAAAATTCTTATTCCATGGTGTTAGAAATGGGATCCCTGGCTGGCCAGGGCTTGCGCCAAAGTCAGTCAGGGACCACCACTCCTAAGTCAGGGCAAGGGAGTTACACTCCAAGAGAACCCCTGCTCACCCTCTAGGTAATGTGGCGCGAGCAGCAAGGCTAAACTTGGAGGCGATATGAGTTAAGTATTTGCGCACGCACCCCAGCAACAACACCCAAGGCCCACCACAAAGGAAACTCCACACAAGGTTATATATAAAAATAGCCTTTGTATTACACCAAAACACATTAGATAACACACACACTTTACAATGTGCCAGAGGCACGGGCAGAATTTACAGGGGATATGTACAAGACAGGGCCACATGGACCACTGTCAGGAATCAGCACTTTTAGATCATAGAATTATCACAGTAGCACAAAAATAACATACAATCAGAGGTGCAAGGAACAGCAACACAATAGCGCAAAATCCACATTCGCCACCACCTGTGGCAGTCCCTGTGTCCCAATGTCAGGGCCTAAACGTGGCAGCTGCCCACAAAGTGCTGGGCAACTGATGCAGGGAAAGTTAGCGCAACGTTGGAGCCTCGTGGGCTCAAGAACCACCACTGTGGCACTGATGAGCCTCCCTGGGTTCTAGAACTACGATCTGGCACCCTGAGCCTCTCGGGGCTCGCAAAGCAACTGTGGGCGCAAGAGCCTCTCTGGGCTCGAAAGAACAGCAAATGCCCTGAGCCTCTCGGGGCTCGTCACGAATGTGGGCAGGGGGGCCCCTCTCGGGGGACCCCAGAACAACTGGAGAGCCACTCGGGGCTCAAAGAACAATGAGGCGTCGTTGGAGTCCCTCTCGGGGGACTCGGGACAAAGACAGATGTCCCCAAGAGCCTCGCAGGCTCACGCACAATGAACTGACCTCGAGCCTCTCTGGGCTCACAGAACGAATTGCCCCCAGGAGCCTCTGGGCTCCTCAACACTGATGGGGGCTTTGTTGGAGTCCCTCCCGGGGGACTCAGAGCAGGGGCAACAGCCCCAAGAGCCTCAACCGGCTCTACACAAAGAAATGCTGCCCACGTTGGAGCGGCCCTCTCCCAACGGGGCCGCTCGAAGAATCAACAAGGACCCGCCCCCGCACTCACCGGGACTTCACTGGTGCTGCGGGAGGCGGGATACACGGTTGGCTTCTCCTCTCCGGCAGCGCGGGGCTCCTCTCTCCACTCGGGGAGCCTCGGGGACACGGCCGGCTGCGTCACTTCTTGCTGCTCGGCTGCGGGGGCGGGACTTCCAGGTCACCCTCCCTCGGGCCGCGCAGCGATTGGTTGGCCACACGAGCACTTCCGGGTTGCCGCGGGCAGCGCGGCGGCTTGCTTTAGATAGGCAGGCGGGGTCCCATTATCCGAGGAGTGGGCTCCCTCGTGATAAATTAATATCTCCAAAAAGGGCACAATAAAAGCGGCAAATGAGCAGGGTGGCACCCGCGCCGCTAGATCACCTCACGGGGCGATCAGATGCCGGGTGGGCACCGGCGAAGGGCACCCACAGCGCTAGCAGCGCTAGCAACGGAGGAAAGGCGCTCCCAAGCGCCAGGGGACAAAATAAAGCGCTCTCAGCGCTAGAAGCCACATGAAGCGCTCTCAAGCGCTAAGCAAGGATTCCCAGTGCTCCCAGCCCTGGGGGACAGAGAGCAGCGCTCTCAGGACTATAAGCAAGGAATCCTCAGTGCTCCCCAGCACTGGAGGACAGGACAAGGCTCCAGCAAGGGCTGGAGGCAGGCAGGGGGGGCAAGGCTGGGCCAGAGCCAGCACACTGGGTCTCCAGGCAGGGAGACACTCCAAGTGGCGGTCCTCCTGGCACCAGCAGCAGCAACAGCCCCCTCTGGCAGGATCCAAAAGCAGAACACATTCATGGGGACACAGCCCCATTTTTATACTGTAAATCCTTTGTCTAAGGGTGCAGGGTGGGGGAGAAACCAGTCGCAGCGGGTTCTGGAGCACTCTTGATGGCCCAACCACCCCTTTCTTTCACTGGGGAGGCTAGGGTCGTTAGACACACCACAGGGGGGCGGAGCCAGCATTGTGTGGGGAAAACCCAGCCCATCCAGGACACAGGTACACTCCTCCCACACATCACTCATGCTAATCTCACACTCACCACCGGGCAGACCCATTCAGACTTCCTGGAGCCTGGCATGCCAGCCAGCTCCAGCCAATCACGCTCCAGGCATATTTTACATTAATATGCCAAGTCCTAGAAGTGGCATTTGTAGACAAGACACACTCATGCCACATATATCATTGCGAAGCATTCACTCTCACGAGTTCGCTCATATCAAATTCGAACCTGTACACCCCACGCATCAGGAACTACCAGGGACACTTACATTCCCCATGCATTCCTATGGGAGGGCAGGCCTATCTCATCACATGCACTCAGAGTGCGCACGCACTTTCCACTGGGACACAGTGAAAGTGCGCAGAGCCCAAATATCACCATCACCAGGTCACCATTACAAGCAAAAAGTCTAGGGGTGAACCTGCCATAAGGGCCAAGTCCAACACAACCCCCTTCCAGCCAAAACGCAGGGGAGAACAATCACCACCGTGATGTACTTCCCTGCTTGGGGGCGATAGAACACGGACGCGGGCCCGCAACTGCAGGGACACCCTCCTGTTCTACGCCACGGTGAACCCATGGGATTCCTTCTCAAAACACTATCTGGAACAACTGGGCTACCCCACTGGTACTCCCAAGCTGTCCGCGGCCAGGACCAGGCCCTGGGCCACCCAGGTGCCACCGGTCCTTGCCTATTCACAGAGTGGGGGGTAGTAACCCCTGGTACATAGTAGCCATTCTCCACTCTTCCTGTCTGCAAGACAGGACTAGACTGCCACTGGTTCTCCAGCCTAGGGTCTACAACCTCAGGCGGACCAGGAGTCTCGGGGAAGGCTCTCCTCCCCCAACCTCTTCTTCTAGGGTTCCTCCTCCTCCTGCGAGGGGTACCCTTACAACGCCACTCCAACCCAGGGCTTATCCACTCAGGTTGTACCGGGGTCAGAGGTGGGCTCTCCCACCCTCTGCACCCCCTTCCAGAGGTCTGCCCTCTCCCAACTGGAGAAGTTCCTCTGGAAGAAGAACCGGTCAGGACACTGGTTACAGTCGTCCTACCCTTCAGGTCAGGCTGAACCTGAACCTGGCCTCCGAACCTCCGGTCTAAAACCTTTGGTGGATTAATTGCCTGGCACTCCAGGACTTCTGGGGACTCACACGCAATCCCCCTGAGGCTGACACATGACCCATGTGTCGTGTGACTGTCTGTCTGGCGCAGATCTCCCGTCTCCTGTCCACCTGACAGTGCGCAGAGATCCCCCAGCACAGAAGTGGCGCCACCCGGGTCCCCCCAAGAAAATCTAGCCCAACTGGCTAGTCCCTGGTCCACTGGTGCATCCACTGGGAAACTCATCCCCCAATCACTCCTCACTTCGGACTTCTGTGCCCTCCCTCCTGGAGTAGCACTGCCGGACACTGGAACCCCTGGAGCGCCAGTTACAGATGCTCCAGGTTCCCTAGACACTAGGAGATCCTCCTCAAGTGTACTAACAGGACAGCCTAGGTCCCTAACCTGGTGTTCCCTCAAGAAACCACCCAAGTCCTGAGATAAGCGTTCGGGCCTCAGGGGACTCTCAGCCTCCCACTGACTCCTGCTCCACTGAGCCAGGTAGTCAGCCCCTCCACCCCTCTCACTATACTTGGACCTAGCTGGGCTACACTGAGCCTCTTCCACCACGCTGGGCTGGAAGATACCTATACCACTACTGTTGGACTCGCTCACTAGGGACTCTAAAGAACCTCTGGCCCTCTCCCAGCGGTCTGCTTCATCTGCAAGTTCACATGCTTCAGAAAATCCACACCCCAACAGGTGTTGGCGCAACCCTGGTGAACAACAGCTGAGCAGGTGCTCTTTGACAATCAGATCAAACAAGACATCAAAATCATCTTTCGTGTGAACCTTTACCCAATCAAACAGTGTATCACAACATTCATCCTCAAACTCCACCCAAGACTGGTGAGACAGTTTCCTACTGTCCCTGAACTTCACCCTTAACTCCTCCTCTGGGGAAACAGGTACCAGACTGGGGGAACTGGGACTGGGATTTCCTACACTGAGATTTAAATAGCTGCCACCACTGGACCCAACCATCCCTGGGGAGCCCAGAAAATCAACACTGCGCGCAGGGGATAGTCTACCCTCCAGAGCTACTTTGCCTCTGGTGGAGGCCCTCTCAGCCTCCTCTATCCTTTCCTGCGCTAAGACCCTCTCAGTCTCTAGCTGTTGCTTCTTAACCTCCAGCTGTTGCTTTCTAACGCCCAGCGGTGCCATAGCCTGGGCATGCTCCAGCCTGAGCTTTTCTAAAGCCAGCTGGTGCTCCCTTTCTCTCCTCCTGTCTTCCAACTCCTCTGGGGACAGGGAAAGGGATGAGGCGCTGCCTCCTACGCTGGACCCAGCAAGGGACTCCCTATCTATGGGGTCCTCACTATCTGCTGGCGTCCCTGTACTCTCATTTTCTTCCTCCTCCTCAGACTCTTCAGGGCACCCCTCAGACCCACCACCCTCATGATGTGAGACCCGGGCCCTCTCCTCACTGTGCTTAAGCTCCCAGTCATCCTTCTGCCATTGGATCAGGTTACCCCTAAGTTGGGACTGGGTGTCTGACTCATTCACTGCAATGTCTCGCTCTTCGCAAAACTCTCTCAGCTCATGCATAAACAGACCCCAGACATTAAAAGCAGACTCCATCTTGGCAGGATGCTCACAGACACGTGCAACACAGGGGACTTAACTGTCAGAGCTGAAGCAAGAGTACCAAATTTACAAAGATTCAGTGAGCTCCCTAGAGATCTCACCCTTTACTTGTCTAGTGCCACACACCACTCATTCACACACAACCCCCCCTCGGACTGGTAAGGCAGTTTCTACCACCCCTGATTGCTCAACCTGACCACATGTGACACAGGTACCAAACTCTGGGCGCGGGGCAGGGGAACAAATGCACTGGACACAATTAAACAATGATACTCTTTTGGAGAAGAAAATAATGGAACTTCAAAAACAATAATCCCTTAAAATGTGGTCATCTAAAATGCAGAGTTTTGGAGTGCGGCCAGTTACAACTGTGGTACAACGCAAACACAAATCCTTATCCTCACCGCTGCGTCCAATGTTGGAAATGGGATCCCTGGCTGGCCAGGGCTTGCGCCAAAGTCAGTCAGAGACCACCACTCCTAAGTCAGGGCAAGGGAGTTACACGCCAAGATAACCCCTGCTCACCCTCTAGGTAACGTGGCGCGAGCAGCAAGGCTAAACTTGGAGGCGATGTGAGTTAAGTATTTGCGCACGCACCCCAGCAACAACACCCAAGGCCCACCACAAAGGAAACTCCACACAAGGTTATATATAAAAATAGCCTTTGTATTACACCAAAACACATTAGATAACACACACACTTTACAATGTGCCAGAATTTACATGGGATATGTATAAGACAGGGCCACATGGACCACTGTCAGGAATCAGCACTTTTAGATCATAGAATTATCACAGTGCACAAAAATAACATACAATCAGAGGTGCAAGGAACAGCAACACAATAGCGCAAAATCCACATTCGCCACCACCTGTGGCAGTCCCTGTGTCCCAATGTCAGGGCCTAAACGTGGCAGCTGCCCACAAAGTGCTGGGCAACTGATGCAGGGAAAGTTAGCGCAACGTTGGAGCCTCGTGGGCTCAAGAACCACCACTGTGGCACTGATGAGCCTCCCTGGGCTCTAGAACAACGAACTGGCACCCTGAGCCTCTCGGGGCTCGCAAAGCAACTGTGGGCGCAAGAGCCTCTCTGGGCTCGAAAGAACAGCAAATGCCCTGAGCCTCTCAGGGCTCGTCACGAATGTGGGCAGGGGGGCCCCTCTCGGGGGACTCCAGAACAACTGGAGAGCCACTCGGGGCTCAAAGAACAATGAGGCGTCATTGGAGTCCCTCTCGGGGGACTCGGGACAAAGACCGATGTCCCCAAGAGCCTCGCAGGCTCACGCACAATGAACTGACATCGAGCCTCTCTGGGCTCACAGAACGAATTGCCCCCAGGAGCCTCGCGGCTCCTCAACACTGATGGGGGCTTTGTTGGAGTCCCTCCCAGGGGACTCAGAGCAGGGGCAACAGCCCCAAGAGCCTCAACCGGCTCTACACAAAGAAATGCTGTCCACGTTGGAGCGGCCCTCTCCCAACGGGGCCACTCGAAGAATCAACAAGGACCCGCCCCCGCACTCACCGGGACTTCACTGGTGCTGCGGGAGGCGGGATACACGGCCGGCTTCTCCTCTCCGGCAGCGCGGGGCTCCTCTCTCCACTCGGGGAGCCTCGGGGACACGGCCGGCTGCGTCACTTCTTGCTGCTCGGCTGCGGGGGCGGGACTTCCGGGTCACCCTCCCTCGGGCCGCGCAGCGATTGGCTGGCCACACGAGCACTTCCGGGTCGCCGCGGGCAGCGCGGCGGCTCGCTTTAGATAGGCAGGCGGGGTCCCATTATCCGAGGAGTGGGCTCCCTCGTGATAAATTAATATCTTCAAAAAGGGCACAATAAAAGCGGCAAATGAGCAGGGTGGCACCCGCGCCGCTAGATCACCTCACGGGGCGATCAGATGCCGGGTGGGCACCGGCGAAGGGCACCCACAGCGCTAGCAGCGCTAGCAGCGCTAGCAACGGAGGAAAGGCGCTCCCAAGCGCCAGGGGACAAAATAAAGCGCTCTCAGCGCTAGAAGCCACATGAAGCGCTCTCAAGCGCTAAGCAAGGATTCCCAGTGCTCTCAGCACTGGGGGACAGAGAGCAGCGCTCTCAGGACTATAGGCAAGGAATCCTCAGTGCTCCCCAGCACTGGAGGACAGGACAAGGCTCCAGCAAGGGCTGGAGGCAGGCAGGGGGGGCAAGGCTGGGCCAGAGCCAGCACACTGGGTCTCCAGGCAGGGAGACACTCTAAGTGGCGGTCCTCCTGACCCCAGCAGCAGCAACAGACCCCTCTGGCAGGATCCAAAAGCAGAACACATTCATGGGGACACAGCCCCATTTTTATACTGTAAATCCTTTGTCTAAGGGTGCAGGGTGGGGGAGAAACCAGTCGCAGCTGGTTCTGGAGCACTCTTGATGGCCCAACCACCCCTTTCTTTCACTGGGGAGGCTAGGGTCGTTAGACACACCACAGGGGGGCAGAGCCAGCATTGTGTGGGGAAAACCCAGCCCATCAGGACACAGGTACACTCCTCCCACACATCACTCATGCTAATCTCACACTCACCACCGGGCAGACCCATTCAGACTTCCTGGAGCCTGGCATGCCAGCCAGCTCCAGCCAATCACGCTCCAGGCATATTTTACATTAATATGCCAAGTCCTAGAAGTGGCATTTGTACACAAGACACACTCATGCCACATATATCATTGCGAAGCATTCACTCTCACGAGTTCACACATTTCAAATTCGAACCTGTATACCCCACGCATCAGGAACTACCAGGGACACTTACATTCCCCATGCATTCCTATGGGAGGGCAGGCCTATCTCATCACATGCACTCAGAGTGCGCACGCACTTTCCACTGGGACACAGTGAAAGTGCGCAGAGCCCAAATATCACCATCACCAGGTCACCATTACAAGCAAAAAGTCTAGGGGTGAACCTGCCATAAGGGCCAAGTCCAACACATGGTAAGTAGATTTTTATTAACATAAAGAATCTTTCCTTGTTTTCAATCATCCATAATGACCATCAATATCTTTTGCTTGATTTTCACAATTCAAATACCCAATGCATTTCTGGTCAGTAGGAGTGACCCTTCATCAGGGGTCTGTAAAAAGAAATAATACAGGACCATTGCATTCACTGACGTAATATTCATAATAAAAATAGAAGCATACACAATATTAGTGGTAATGTTGAAAATAGTGCCATGAGGAATAATATAACAAAATAGTTTTAACCGGTGAATGAGTGAAAAGTGGAAAGGTTCCTGTGGTATTGGAACCAAAAAGAAGGTGACTAAATCCACAAACGGTTGTCGACGTTAGTTCGAGGTGAAAAACCGAGGGTGTAACACCATTAGAGAGACAGCACGATTAAAGGCGTACAAGGTGGGAGTGCACAAGTTTGCGAACAGAAGGTGACAGTGAAAAATACACGGCGGTAGCTAACAGTAAAAGTTTAACGATTGCTAAGCAGCAAGGCTTTGCTTTGGCTACTGTTAAGGGTTATTTGTCGGCTTTATCTACCTACCTTTGTTTGCCAGACCAGCCTTTGGTGTTCAAGTCTCCCATAGGTATGAGGTCCATTAAGGGCCTACCTAATTCATTTCCTGCCACTCCCTTCATTGTGCCTCAGTGGGACTTGAATTTGGTTCTGACTTTCCTGATGGATTCTCCTTTTGAGCCTCTTCATAGTTGCCCGTTGAGGCTTCTCACATTCAAGACTGTTTTTCTAATTGCTATTACCTCTGCCAGGAGGGTAAGTGAGCTTCAGGCTCTTAGTTTCAAGCTTCCTTTTTCAACCATATATGCAGACAAGATGGTTCTCAGTACCAGAGCTGCGTTCCGGCCTAAGGTGGTCACTCCTTTTCATGTAGGGCAGACCAACACTTTACCCACTTTCTATCCTCCCCCTACTAAGGAGGAGGAGAAACTTCACCGCCTTGATCCTAGAAGGGCGGTCAACTTCTACTTGAAGAGAACCAAGGAGTTGAGGCTGGAAGATCTGCTCTTTGTTGGTTATGTGGGATGAATGAAGGGCAAAGCTGTCCATAAGAGAACGCTTTCCAGATGGATCATCTTGTGCATCAAGATATGCTACGCCTTGGCTAGGAAGGAGCCGCCTTAAGGTATTCAAGCTCATTCTACTAGGGCAAAGTCTTCATCTTCAGCTTTGGCTAGAGGTGTCCCCGTGGTAGACACCTGTAAAGTTGCAACATGGGCTCCCTCCACACTTTCGCAAAGCATTATTGCTTGGATTCAGAGGTGAGGAAGACAGCCATTTAGCACGTTCTGTGCTGCAGGACTTTTTGGTATGAATAGGTGGACACCCTCCACCGGGAGAGGGACTGCTTGGGGATTCAATTCAAAAGGTGAGGAATCCATAGGCAGATGTATCCATCAGAAGAACAAATTACTTACCTTCAGTAACACTTTTTCTGGTGGATACAGTATCTGCCAGTGGATTCCTCTCTGACCAACCCTCCTCCCCGTTGTCTACCTACATATACTGAAAAGGTTTTTGTGCATGACATTCTTGTACTCCTATATCATTTGCTTTGCTATTATGCTTGCCACTAGGAAATGTCTTGGCTTTAGCTTTTCCAATTTCCCATTTTATTTCATTCATATACTGTGTATACATGGTATTCTGTGTATATTTACAAAATGTTGTCGGTTCACCCATTCGCTTTGAAGGCATGGAAAAAATGGGTGGAAATGACGGCAACACGCAGACGAGGTCTTCTTATGGCTCCAGTGACATCGTATGGAGTCGCAAGTGAAGCCGTGCTATAGTAACATCCTCATCAATGTGGGAGAGCTATGAAAAAAGATTCCGTGGAATGCTGGCACTGGGGTAATTCTAAAGGTGAGGAATCCACAGGCAGATACAGTATCCACCAGAAAAAGCGTTACTGAAGGTAAGTAACTTCTTCTTTTTGCCACAAGCCAACTAGGCATAGAGCTATGTTGCAGCTTGTTTTCCCTGTCACTGTGTGTTTTCCGCTCCTCACCGGATGACAGTGTGAAGGTAGCTGAAATCGTATGATACACGGTGGCACCGTGTGAATTGGCAGGTATGCGATTGCCATAGCCAGTATTTCGCTCATAGGGGAAAACCTACTAGTATTTGTATTGTTTATGAGGTTGCCTGGTTACTAAGATGGTGTAATGCAGCTGGTTTTGAATCCTGGCACAGCCACTTAATTGCATTGTCTGATCTTCGGTATATCATCTAACCTACATGTGCTCCAGTTCCTATGTTTGACGAAGTTGGAATTCTTTACAAATAGAGTAAATGCTACCACAGAGAGATATTGAATGTTATTTATTGATAAATAAGGGGAAACAACATTCACTTGCAAACCATATAGAGATTTACAGCAGTGAGGTGGAAAGGGGCTGTTACATGTCAATCGATTTGCAGTGCAGTTAAGTACATCATATTAGATGGATTTTAAGCAAAGAAAGAATGTGTTAGCTGCCCGTTGATCAGCATTTGAATGAAATATATTTTGGAGTGGGAAAAATGAAAAAGTTGATAATAGCACCCATTCTGTATAAAAAGTGGGACATTCCCATTCCCATTAAATATAGATTTCAGCGTCTGTGCGATATACCACATAAATGGCATCCCCCTGTTGCAGAGGTACCTTCATGGCATACTTTAAAACCTCGCCCTAAATATTGGTG
Source organism: Lissotriton vulgaris (assembly GCF_964263255.1). NCBI lineage: Eukaryota > Metazoa > Chordata > Amphibia > Caudata > Salamandridae > Lissotriton > Lissotriton vulgaris. The sequence goes on along the minus strand of NC_141691.1, from coordinate 2,002,459,317 downwards.
AATGTATTGAATCATGCACTGCGAAAAATGCAAATTAAGTAGTTCATTGAACATATTTGTTGTTCAAATGTGTTGCTTGCATGTTCACAGAGTTCATATTCATTGTGCTCATTCATCAACTTGATATAACATTTTTCTTCAACAGATACCAGGAAACACAGGCAACCCTTGATACAAAATTCTTCCTTAACAGATGCAAAGAAATACAGGCGAGCCAACACGTGTTTCGCGAAAAACATTTGCTACTTCAGGGCTGTCAAAAAGGAAAATACATTATATTAGAGCAAACAAAATATGAATCTTGAATGAAGGCAACACTATTCATTAAAAGTTTACATGTATGTATGAGGGATATCAATTGGGAGTGAGTCTGAAACGTCTGTGTGTGGCATAGTACCTTCTCTGTGAGATTGTTAACCTGAATCGGAATATGGAGGAGCTGTGCAGTACCATCGTATGGCACTAGTGCGCTGATAGATTTTATGAACACAATGAAGATGAACTCTGTGAACATGCAAGCAACAAATTTGATCAATAAATATGTTCAGTAGAAATTTGTATTTTTCTTAGTGCATGATTCAATTTAAGACATTCCCTGGAAGGAAAACGGGGAACTGCGAAGTAGCGCGGGGCAATTTTTCTCTTTTTTCCTCTGTTTGAATTAATTGGTTAATGTATGACCACCTTGCTATTTGAGGACAGCAGACTCATAGCTCATCTCCTAGAAATTGACCTCTGAGAGTGTATCACATGAATGGTGCACTAGGCAAGCCTTTTGCCAACTGGGTCATTGGTTAGTATCATGGGATGGAGAGTGACTCTTCCTCCGACCAGTGAGTGCTGCTTGTGATATAGCGCTTCCTGAAACTGGGAACTTCACAACTGGATGCAGTGCAAGTGAAGGATGACAGTTTGAGGTGTCTGAAAATGGAAGTTTGCAACATTGAGAACTTCGCCAAATTTGCATACTGCATAACCGTGCGCATTGAAGCTGCTCGACAACTTCAGAGCCTTTTTTGCGACCAGGGTATGTTTGCTAATTGCTATGATTGTCAATTTGACCTAAAGGACCGTAATTTATACAGCAGTGGTGTGGCACAAGATGAGCAGGCCCTACCCAAAATCAGAGAATTTCATAAAACATGACATATCTACTTAGATAGAAGCTCCCTCGCCAACCCCAACACTTTAAATGAGTTTTGTTCGAATTGTCAGTCTATCCCTGTTTCTTCTCCCCTCCTGTCCCTTTTTCTTCTCACAGTACCATTCTCCCTCTGAACCATTTTTGTTCTCCGCCTTTCATTGACAGGTGTAAAGAAAAAAGTGATATGAAGCAGCCGTTTCTCGCCACTTCACAGCGCTTTTTTAACCTTCCCGTTACCCACCTGTTGCCCAACCCTCAATCTATTGCCAAAGTCAACAGTTTGTCCATAGGCAAGACCTATTGGCTTTGCATTGGCAGTTTTAGACACAAGAGTTTGTCACCATAGCAACAGCGCATGCATGCTACACCTAAAAAGTTACCTAGAGTGCAACAGGCCACCCACAGTTGCAAGTTGTTCCCGCTGCCAGTTGAAAGATTTTCTCCTATACGGGAGGAACATCAGTGTTATAGACAGCCCTCACTATGGTGCTGCAACTACTTACTGTGATTGCAACCACTTTATGTTAGATTGTATATATATCCCCTTTCCCTCATCTCATGATTTTCAGCTGTGGTCAATGCTCTGGTTTATTTCTGCCACGCTCAGTAAGACTTGCATTTGAATACCAACCTCTTGTGCTCCTCGAGTCTCTGAGACGTAAACACAGCCAGTCATGCCATCTTGCACCCAGTGAAGGGTATGGGTCCAGCATTCTGCCAGCTTTTTGCTTCTTAGTGATGTTCAGACACTTGATAGGAAGTAGGTCTGCTTATTCCTCTAGTAACAGATGTTCTCATAAGTACTTAATTTGAGCCGGTGGTTTCTGGTGCTCAGAACTAGCACCTAATTGTCAACACCAGCACTTATGGCAGTCTGCCACATGGTGGCTCTGTTTGTCTAATTTAGAGAGGAGCACTATAACAGTTGTTAATTGATTCAATGTACATTAAAAATGACTACTACCCGCCCCCAAGCCACAGCTGTAGGAGCTTGGAATAGTCTGCTTGTCGCACTTGTAGGGTACGAGGGTTAGTAGTTGTGTTGGTATTTCCATTGGCAGCCCTGGCATGGGCCATAGATGGTGCAAGCTCCAGTGATCTGATGAGGTCTTGTTACTTATTTGTTTACAAACTAAGCACTGTTCACTTCCTTTTTGGTGTACAGCGGTTAGTCTGATAGTGCGCCATTATGTGTGCAGATCTTCTCCTTAAGGGATTTGCAAACAAAATTAATATAACTGCATTTATCTGCTGACAAAGCATAACCGGATATCGATGGATGGAGACAGCAGAGTGAAACGAGCCATACTAAGCAGACAATGACGGTTCACATTTGCAATGTAGTTTAGAGGTAAATTTTCATCAGCTTTAGGAATCCCTGTATTTATAATTCAACATCCATGTTGAAACAGTCCATTGGTTCATATGACATGTATGGGGAATGTTGTTAGAAAGCCACCGCTACCCCTCCCACCCCTTCACAATCCTCCCTGAGGAAGACTCCTACACTTTGCTCGCCTGGTGAAGTTCAAGCAAGGTATTAGCAGCGCCAGTTGTGGAAGTGAGCAGAGTCAGTGGATTGGGTAGAGCTAGTAGAGGAAGTGGGTGAAGCCAGTTGAGAAAATGGGCAGATCCAGTGGAGGAAGTAGATTGCACATTTTAAGAAAACCTTTGGGTACCTGCCCTTATTTTGTTTACAAATTAAGCAGTACATGGAAGACAGCCATTTTTATTGTAAAGATACTATGCTCCATGGGAGGAACAACACAAGATTTACAAGTTGGGACATGAACAAAAAGCAGGCAAATGAGTGATAGGAAGTCCAACCAATGGCACGCAGTGGGCGGACTCCAAGCCCCTGTGTGTGTGCTTGGTAAACCCAAAATAACAGACTAACATATCCACTGCTCAAATTACTTTGATATTTCACTATACTAATTCACCACTAATCCTTTATGGGTTCCAGACTAGCGTGCTACTCGCCGAAAATACGATTCGACGCCTCATTGGGGGATAGTAAGCGCTATATAATTGCAATTACAATACAATACAATCCTGTTGCAGATCCTTTCAAGCGAGCAAGTCTACTAGCCCTCGTCCCTGCACAGGCAGTGGGTGCAAAGCTTTTTTTCTACCGTTCCAATCCTTTCCTTCTTGTCCATCTGTCTATGAATGTACGCCAGCTCTGAGTTTTTCACTGTAGTCTAATTATTTTTCACATCTGGCACGTCATTGGGTGGCCAGAGCCTGAACACACTAACATTGACTTCTAGGATTCCTGACATATGTTTATCCGCCCACCGACAGCAGTGGTGTCGAGACCCTGAACATCACGCGAGCGTCGCCTTCGGCGGCCATGTTTCTGCTGTTTCTTTTAATGGAGCGACTGTGTCTGATATGTAGCATTGTCGGTGACAGGCCATTCCATAGCATGGGGCGCCTGCCATGAATGATATTCCACTCAGATGATTGCTTATAAGAAGAGAGGCAGCAGAAAGGTGTTCCCTGGACCGCAGATGTTTAGAGGCAATGTAGCGCAGCTTCCTGTCTCTCAGATGTGTAGCGCCTCAGCGATGCGGGGATTGCAGTAACCGCTGAAACATGATTGTGTGAAAAGAGACAGGTGTGCATTACATTTTATCAAAAACTTGGCAAACTCCCTGCAGCCTGGGATTGAAAACTTCACTAATACGTCATTCTACCTGACCGTCCACCAATTTCGTACCCCCTTCTCCCCGCCCAAAAAAAACAAAAAACAAGCTTCTTGTATTTCAGCAGATCTAATCCCCTCCCAACCCCTTCCCAGGAAACCATTTCTCTCTTGTTTGTACCAACAACGTCTGTCCCACCTGTAAACAACTCTGAAATCAAGGACTCCCCCGACCCCTCTTTCAGTTGTTCGGCTGCTCAGCAGGGCAATCATCCTTCTTTTTGTCCTTACCTACTGTCTAAAACCTGCCACCCAGAAAGATCCCGCCACATCATTTTTCAGCCCTTCCCCACTTCCTGTTGCCTTAAAACGTTTGCCCCAAAATAGCCCAGGCCCTCTCCCTTCTGTAATAATGCAGTTCCTTCCCCACTACAGACAGGTGCACCCCATCGTCCCCAAAAAATGTCTGACCTCGTATCTGATCTCAGCATGCACAACTCATTCCATCTGTTCTTCCCCAAAAAATTATGCATCTCCTTAATCATTTTCCTGCACGCCTTGTCTGTGCCAGCAGGGTTTGCTGCACCACACAACTCTCGTCTTGGCATTAACTCTGTCCCAACTATTGACGACCCCAATCAGTATCACCTCACTTACTTTGAGACCCGTTTAATCTCTTTCAGCAAGGCCAAACCTTTCACTTCCCCCAAATCATTCTCTTCCAAGTGTCTTGAGAGCACCTGTGGGCACCCGTAGCATTTTTGTAATTTAAGAAATGTTGTCAACAACTCACCCTAACTCATCCCTTCCCCAATTTCTGAACCAATTTACTTGCACTTTTAAGTCATTGAGCGTAAATTGGCAGTCATATTTCCCTATTCTAATCCACCACTAATCCTTTTGGACTCAGGAGTAGCGTGCTACTCGCTGAATAGCGCTTTGATGCCTTGTCAGGGGTAGTAAACCCTATATAAATACAATTGCAATTACAATACTGCTCCTTTGATAGATGGTATGCTGCCCATTTAACAAAGCAATGTCCACAATTCCACATGCAAATGAAATCCCTCTGTGGTGCAGCCCTGCATCCTGCAAGCAATCATCAAAAGAGAAAATTAACAAAACCATTTGAACAAAAAATGATGTAACCCACTCAAGATTACGTATCTTCTAAAGCGTTGTGAACTCCACCTCCTCAACTTCTTAATCCTCCTTTCACCGCAACCCCTCACGCTGTCCTCTGTGGCCACCCTGTCCTGAAGGAGTAGGTCCCACCTCTTCTGTTGGTAAACCCAATAATCGCAACGCCTTCCTCAGCACTGCTAACACCTGACACCAGTTTAGTACCATCTGGATGCCTATAAACAGGTGTGACACCCTCTCCTCATCTCTCCTTTTAAACACCTGCCACAATGTCACTGGACAAACCTGCCTCAATGGGTTTTTTCTCAATACCACCTACTTACTTCTTCCTCTTTGATCCCCCCTTACCTTCCTCACCAGCACTTCAATCATGCTATCATGTTCCCACAATTCTTCCCGACCTTAACCCCAATATTTCAGGGGTACGAAAACCACCAAAGAGCTTCCATACTACGGTCATAGAAAACAACACCACCTCATCTATTGATATGAACCCTTCTCAATCAGACACATGATGAAGTGCAAAAATTACAATTGATGGTCGGAATGCTGAACAATGTCAAACATCCAACCCCAGTACAGAGATCTGGGCCTAAATCAATCGTTTTTTGCTCCTCAAGCCATTCCAGCTTGGACCCAGCCATATGCAAATCAGTCTTGACCCTGTTCCCTATGGGAACAGTCCAGCCCGAACTGCCAAGCCAGGTCCTCCCTGCACTGGAAACAAGCATCTTGGGACCGGTTTGGGGTTTAACCCCTCAGCAGCCAGGCTAGCTTGACTCCAGTGGCATGGGGCGCATGAGACCAAAGTCTGGGCATTCCCCGTCCCACTCTGGGTGAAGTACCATTATTTCCACGTACTGCCACACTTTGTTTGTTGTTGTCGTCCTATTAAGCCCGCCCCGCCTCCCAGCTGAGTCGCCCTCGCCCCTCCCCCTCCACTATCCATATATGACAGTTGCTCCCGCGCGCAGGGTTTACCCGCAGCGATCGCGCCCCAGTCGCGCCGAAGGTGCGCCAAAGGTAAGCCCGTCTACGCCCGTCCGTGCCTGGACCGCACCCAGCGCCAGACCCCCTAGCCCTTGTTCTGCCCACCCCTCCCGCATTACCTACGATGCCACCACCCTCCTAGCCCTTAACCCCGGCCGCTCCCCCAACTGCGTCCAATCCGCTCCTGGACAAACCCACGGACCTTTCTCATGCGACTCCTGCAAATTCAACGGCACCGACAACAACTCCGCTACGATCACACCACAGATATCCGACCCCAACCACCTACAATGCATCTTGCTCAACACCCGATCGGTCCACAGGCACGCCATTGACCTATGGAATCTACTAGACACCATCTCTCCGGACGTCGCCTTCCTAACAGAAACATGGATGAACGCCTCTTCTGCCCCAGACATCACCATTGCCATCCCAGAAGATTATAAGATCATACGCAAGGACCGTACCGGCCACACAGGAGGAGGAATCGCTATCGTCCATAAGAAATCCATCCACATCTCAACCAGCTCAGACGTCAATCTCGCCAACTCTGAACACCTTCACTTCCAGATCCACATCAACCCCAAGACCACACTCAGAGGCACCCTCCTTTACAGACCTCCAGGACCCCGCGCACAATTTAGTGAGGACATCACGGACTTCATCACTCCACACGCGCTCCCCTCCAAAGATTACATCCTTCTGGGAGACCTCAACTTTCACCTTGAAAAGAACAACGACCGCATCTCCACCACCCTTTTGGACAACCTCGCCAACCTCGGACTTAAACAACTTGTCACTTCCCCCACCCACATCGCAGGTCACACACTCGACCCTATCTTCACCTCCAGCAATCATGTCTCCTTCAGCCACACCACGGCTCTCCTTTGGACTGACCACAGCTGCGTTCACTTTACCTACAACAAGCCCAAACCCAACAACTACCCCCAACCAACTCTGCAAAGAAACTGGAACAAAATCACCATCGACCAGATCTCCTCATCGCTTCTTCTAAACCCCCCAGCCCACTCCTCAAACCCCGACCAAGCCGCCACCAACCTCACCCTATGGTTATCCAACAGCGCCGACATCCTAGCACCACTGAAAAAACGACAAATCAAACTTGGCAGCAAGAAGGCCTCCTGGTTCAACGATGATCTTAAGAAATCCAAGAAACTCTGCCGCTCCCTTGAGAAGACCTGGAAAAAAGACCCAACCACCAGCACCAAGGACGCCTTCAAAAACGCCACCCGCATACACCACCAACTGATCCGAAATGCCAAGAAAGCCGCTTTCAAGGACCGACTAGATAACAACGCCCACAACAGCAAGGAACTATTCAACATCGTCAAGGAATTTACCAACCCCTCAGCCAACTCCAATGACATCACCCCCTCTCAAGCCCTCTGCGACTCCCTAGCCTCATTCTTCCACAACAAAATTGCAGACATCCACAACAGCTTCGACAACCAACCCGAAGACCAACCCACCCATCCCCCTGCAGGACCCCCACCCCCCTTGAACACCTTCAAAGACTGGAAGCCAATCTCCACTGAGGACACCATCCGTCTGATGAACTCTATCCACTCAGGATCCCCCACAGACCCATGCCCTCACCACATCTTTAACAAAGCTAACTCCATCATAGCACCGCACCTCCGAGACGTCATCAACTGCTCCCTCGACTCCGCAACCTTCCCGGAAAGCTGGAAACATGCCGAACTCAGCGCCCTCCTGAAGAAACCCACAGCTGACCCCACCGAACTCAAAAACTACCGCCCCATCTCACTCCTTCCATTCCCGGCCAAAGTCATCGAGAAAGCGGTCAACAACCAGCTCGCCCCTTCCTCGAAACAAACAAATCCCTCGACTCCTCACAATCCGGCTTCCGTGCCAAGCACAGCACTGAAACAGCCCTCATCGCAGCAACAGACGACATTCGAACTCTCCTGGACAATGGAGACCCAGTCGCCCTCATCCTCCTTGACCTCTCCGCAGCCTTTGACACAGTCTGCCATAGCACCCTTCTACAGCGCCTCAGAAACATCGGAATTCAAGGAAAAGCACTGGAATGGATCACCTCGTTCCTCACCGGAAGAACCGAGAGAGTCCGCCTCCCACCATTCATCTCAGAGGCCACTGAAGTCATCTGCAGCGTACCCCAAGGGTCCTCACTCAGTCCCACCCTTTTCAACGTATACATGAGCCCCCTCGCGGCCATCGCACGCCAACACAACCTCAACATCATCTCCTACGCGGATGACACTCAACTGATCCTATCACTCACCAATGACCCTAGCACCGCCAAAACTAACCTACACGAAGGAATGAAAGAAGTAGCCGAATGGATGAAACACAGCCGTCTGAAACTGAACTCAGATAAAACAGAAGTCCTTATCTTAGGTTCCTCCCCCTCTGCTTGGGACGACTCTTGGTGGCCAGAAGCCCTTGGAAAAGCACCCATCCCGACGGACCACGCACGGAACCTGGGCGTCATCCTGGATTCCTCACTTTCGATGAACAGACAAGTCAACGCCGTCTCTTCATCCTGCTTCAACATTCTTCGCATGCTCAAAAAAATATTTCGCTGGATCCCCACCGAAACTAGGAAAACGGTCACCCACGCTCTGGTCACGAGCCGACTGGACTACGGAAACACCCTCTACGCCGGTACTACCGCTAAACTCCAGAAAAAACTCCAACGAATCCAGAACGCTTCAGCCAGGCTCATATTAGACATCCCGCGTAAAGAACATATCTCTGATCACCTGAAAAGCCTCCACTGGCTCCCCGTCAATAAGAGGATCACTTTCAGGCTCCTAACCCACGCACACAAAGCACTCTACGAAATCGGACCCGAATGCCTCAACACACGACTGTCCTTCTACACCCCCTCCCGCCAGCTACGATCATCCAACCAAGCCCTTGCCACTGTACCTCGCATCAACAAAACCACCATGGGAGGTAGATCCTTCTCCTACCTGGCAGCTAAAACCTGGAACTCACTTCCTACTTACCTTCGCCTTACTCAGAACCACCTAGCATTCAGAAAGCAACTTAAAACGTGGATATTTGACAAGTAACCCCCCTCCCCTCTTCAAGCGCCTTGAGACCCTCTGGGTATGTAGCGCGCTATATACATTTTTTGACTTGACTTGACTGACTTGACTTAGCTCCTGACCAGACAAACTCACGCCATGCTTGATGGTATGCCTTCCTTGTCTATGGTGGCAGTGACCCTTAAATTACCCTCATCGTTCTTTTCTGCATACATTTTAGAACTCTAGATGCATGGCTGTCTTCTTCTTGTCCACTTTTGACGCTAGCTCTCAGAATCTCCTCCACTGCAAAAGAGACAGAGCATCTGCATGGCATCCACAAACAACTAAAGAACGTTAAGATCTTTTGCAGTCAGTCCATTCACAATATTCTCCACTGCCATATTTTTCACATTAAAAAAACTTTCTTGTTCTAAAAATTGTTTTCCTAAAAGGCCAGTGCCACAACTAGCGGGAATAATTCCAGGAATGTATGTTTCTGCCACAATGTTTCAGCTTTCCGGCCACTCCTCTGCACACCTTTCTCCCCTCCAGAACAAACCAAAATCTGCTCCTCCCGCTGCGTCTGATAATATCTGCGTTGACCATTCCCTTTCGCCTCCAAACCGTTGCAAAGAAATACCATTGATATTGTCCAAAAGCACTCTCCACGCCGTAAAACTCCTTTAATTCCTGCAGCCAGGCGAGCGCTGTGATGGAGTATCGAATGCCCTGCCAAAGCCAAGCCCAAGCGCTTGCAAAAACTGCATCCTACCTTCACTACCCTGCAAGCAAAGATCAGTGGCCCAACAAAGCCTCTATCTTACACACAGTCACCTTTTTCCTTTGTAACATGCCATTTAGCATCTGTAAAAAAAATACATGAATAACGCACGCACTCCAGCAATCTAGCTCAATTAATTTATTTATTTATAAAGTTTTATATAGTGCAAACTTGATCCCGAAGGATATCAGAGCGCTTGACAATTTCAGGAAAAGGAAGGTAACAGTTCAGAACATGAGTCAAATGGGGAATCTACATAGAATCAAATAGTGCCCACATAACAGATCGTTTATAAACCTGGGGTAAGCGAAGAATGGGCTAGTCGAGGAAACATAATGACATGGGGGAGCAAATACAATAATAATATACAGGATTAACAACCAATACTGTAGTTTGTCCGATGTGATTAGAGCAGACAATCTCCCCTCTTGTTAAGGTAAGAACTTATTCATGAGGAATCTTTTTGCTTCCAGTTTGAAAGCAACCTTGGAAGAGATTCTACAAATTTCCAGTGGAAGAGAGTTCCAAATTTTTGGTGCGGAGCCAGAGAAGACTCGTTGGCATGTTCTCTTTTTATGGAAGATCTGAGGTTTTAAGAGGAGGGAACTAGCACTCCTCGACGGTCTACCCCCTCCGGATAGTTCTAGCTTTTGCGTAAGGTAGTTGGGGGTTTTAAAGTGGATGGCTTTGTGCGATAGACATGCAATCTTTAGTTGATTTCTAGCTTTGTAGGGCAGCCAATTTAGAGATTTTAAGACCGGGGAGATGTGAGCATTTCGCTTGGTGCCCGTAATCAATCTGGCCACTGCATTCAATGAAGCCTTTAGAGGGGTCAGAGTGTATTTGGGGAGACAACGTAGCGTAGCACTGCCATAGTCAAGCCTCGGCAAAACAAGCGCTTGGACCACTTGCTTGAAATCCTCTTGAGGTAGGAAAGGTTTGAGATTCCTGAGTGTTCTCTGAAGGTGGTTAGCTCCCTTGCACACATTGCTAATATGAATCTTCATATTCAGATGCTTGTCCAGGGTAGTTCCTTGAGATTTAGCTGAGTTAATAATGCGGGGGGAGCGGTTGAAGGCCGTCATCTAGAGGTCGATTTTAGGAGTGTGTTTCGGGGGAAGAAATGAGGAGGAATTCTGTTTTGGAAGTGTTTAGCAGGAGGTGGTTCTCAGTTAACCAGTTTTGAGTAGCTCTGGTGATTCTACCAATAGAAAACTGTCCAAATAATGAGTAATTACATGAACCCCTGATTTAATCCTCAAGAGCCCACTGCAAAAATGATCTGAATTTTTCAATCCACACACATAAAACAGAACATCCCATCTCCAATGAAGTGCTTTGTCCACAAAGAACCTTCTGTGAAATTGAATGCACAGTAATTCATAGTCATCAGAATGAACAGGCAGTGGTCAAAAGCCGGACTTGACGTCAGTATTCGGCATGTATGCCCCTAAACCTGCCTTCCTCGCCAACTCAAACACCACATCTACAGAAGCATAAGATACAGTTTAGAATTCTTGTGCAACATGAGAATTCACTGAACCATCTTCAGGCCATGACAAGTGTCCCAACACCTCTAACTGCTGCTTCCACCCCTTACGGGGTGGGGTGCCCCGAAAAGGGCTGATAGATCAATGGCAAATCACTCACAGTATATGTAGTGGGTGGTGGTTTACTGGGGGCCATTATATGTCCCAAATCATTGTCCAGTTCACTCCACTTACTCTCTGCATCCTCAGGCAGCTGAGCCCAAAACTCCTCATTCCCACTCCTCTCTCCTAAGCCAGTACCACAAACGAAGGCCTTCTGTCTTGTTTTTTTGCCTTTTGTCATTCTCAGTCTGCAGTCTAATGGTTTCCTGGCTTTGGGTGTGCTGAAAACCATCAGAGATGGTTGACTACAGGATAAACAGGGATGTTGGTCATGATGGCTTTGTAAATGATGCAGCTGGCTTTGAAGACGATACAGTCCTTCAAAGGAAGCCAATGGAGTTCCATCAGGATGGAGGTGAGGTGATCATATTTCTTCATGCCCAGATGGGACATGCTACAGTGTGTAGTGTTCCCATAAGAAATGCTAGTGTGGAGTCTGTATGTGTAGGGCAGTACAACCATCTAAATGCGAGAGTACAAGGGCTTGAACAGCACTTCTGAAGCAGCTTTCTGCAAGACACGGTTTGAATTCCATTATAAGAGAGTACAGGCCTGCTTTCATTTTTGGCAATAAGTTCCTTGAGGGTGAGGTGGGTGTCCAGGGTGAATCCAAGCAACTTGGCATTCAGTGAAACTTTGGGTTCAGAGCCCTCAAGGTTCACATCCCAAAGAAAGCAGACAGTCTGGTTTTCCCCAGAACTGCGTAGAGAGAAATCTAAATGTAAAAAGCTGGAAAGAATGTGGTTCAAAACCCAATCACAGGCAGAGAAAGATAAATTTAAAGCGGTGGTAACCACTTACCATAAAAACATTAAGCTAACTCGGAAAAGACATATCCACCAAAATTAAGTGAAGCAGGCAATTCCGGAAAGAAACTCTACACGATTCTTAAATCATATACATCACCTACTGCCTGCGACAATCCGATCCCTACTTCTCAGATTCTGTGTGACAATATTTCCAATTTTTTGACAAAAAAATTAATAACATTTACAACACTTTTCCCAGGGATGCCAGTATCTCTGACACTCATTCCTCCTTCTAAAGCTTTCAGCGAGAAGGATGTGCTAGCTCACTTCCCCCCTTTGCAGGACTCTAAAGTAGAAGAGATGTTAAAAGCAGCAAAATCAGGCTCCCCTACAGATATCATGCCAGCTAAACTGTTTACCCAGCTGGCCCCACACCTCGTCTCCCCAATATGCTCTTTTTTCAAATATTCCATGTCCGAGGGTAAAGTGCCTTTGGCCTGGAAATTGTCTCAATTCATTCCAATTTGTAAGACGATTAACATACCTCCTGCATAGCTATCTATCACCCTATTTCGAGCCTTCCACTTGTGAGTAAACTTTTGGAGGGATATATCAACTCTCAGCTCATGGAATACATTGAGGCCCAATTATGTCTTGACCCCTAACACTCTGGTTTTTGACCTAGCCACTCCACCGAAACTACCCTGATAGGCTTGACAGATTTTATTAAACTCTCTCTGGATAAAAAAACAAGGCAGTATCATTAGTGCTGCTAGACCTGTCCGCGGTCTTTGATACTTTAGCCCATCATAGGCTATTGCAGAGACTGACGGAAATTGGTGTGTTAGGGCCGGCTCTTCAATGGTTCTGTAGCTTGCAAGAGCATCGCACTCAAACTATCAATCTGGGTCCCTTTCGATCTGGGGGCTAAACCACTTGGGAAGGGGGTCCCCCAGGGCTCATGCCTCAGTCCTACACTGTTTAATTTATACATGACCCCCTTGCAAAGATTATCAGTGAATATTGCTTTGTTCCTTTCTCGTATGCAGATGACAGGCAACTTCTGTTTTCGTTTAATAATAATTTGGTGGCTACAAAACAGAGTTTTGCAGAGGGCATATGGCTATTTTCGACTGTATGAGTAAGAACTTTCTCCAGTTGAATGCCAATAAAACAGAAGTTCTTCTGTTCAGTAAAGCACAACGTCTGTGGTCTCCCGACTGGTGGCGGTCAGAATTAGGCCCTGCTCCCATCCCCACTATCAAGGCTAAAAATCTGGGAGTATATTTGGGCCTTTCTTTATCCATTAAAGACCAAGTGGCTGCCGTCTCAGGCATATGCTTTTCTATGCTGAAGCTCCTTCAGAGTGTGTGCTCTATCTTCTCCCTTTATCTGTCCGTAAGACCCTGTTCCAAGCTCTAGTAGTCAGTCATCTTGACTACTGCAATGCACTCCTTGGAGCAGCAAATGAGATGGTGCTAAACAGGTTGCAGGTTTCAGAATACTGCTGCAAGGTTGGCTCTTAACTTGCCTCCCAGGACAACCTCCGTGCTGTTGTTGAAATGTCTTCACTGGCTCCCTATCCATGATAGAATCAAGTTTAAAATTTGCTGCCTGGTCCATAAAACAATCAATGACAGTGGGCCCGTTATCTGGCGGAACAAGTTTTCCATTACCGCCTCAGCAGATCTTTACGTTCGGGTGGTAAGGCTTTACTAATAGTCCCTTGTGTTAACAAACTTCGAACTGGTGCAAATCTTTTTCCTATGCTGCCCTGCGTCTTTGAAACTCGCTCCCCATTGCCTTACGTAAGTGTCCTAATTTCTTAAATTTGGATATTATTGAAAACAGAACTCTTCAATAACTGAGCGTCCCACTACCCCCTCTTTTGCCTTCCGTAGTCCGCACAGAGATATCCCTGTGGGGGTGATTCCAGCGCTTTACATATGTTTCATTCATTCATTGATATCATTGAGCCAAGTTTGTCCAGTATCTTGTTTGTTGTCCTTGGTAAATACAGGAATTCTGACTTTTTTGGTTTGAGCATCAAGCAGGCGCAGGACAACCAGTAGATGGCATGCTGAGAATGACTTCAAGCATTAGGTTGTCTATGGTGAAGTCTTTGTAGGATCTGAAGGTTTCGTCTTCTTTTTTGTGCTATCCTTTGTTGGTGGGGCGCTGAGCAGTGAGATGGGGATGGCAAAGTGGTTGGTCCAGTCCAGTTGTATGGGTGGCTTTTCCCCCCTTTTTTTCAGAGTTATATATATCACAAACCTGACCCGAATGTATCGGGTATCAGAGCGCTTTACATGAGTGCCAGTTGCGTTACACAAGGACACATTCATTTTTGTTACGCACGGGGAGATTAAGTGATTTGCCCAGAATCATAGGATGTTGAGCATCATTGCTGAGATTCGAACCCTGTTCCCCAGATTTTAAAATGACTGCCATAGCCGTTAGGCCACATCCTGTCCCCTGGTTTGCATTGGAGTGTGAAGTTGAAGAGGCAAGGTCAAAGATGAGGTATTAGGAGTGTGTTGGTTGTGAAACATGCTGTACCACATTGAGTATGCTGATGAGGGTGAAGAGAGCTTGTGTTGAGCTTGAGCTTGTGTTGTCTGGGAGGTTGAACTCACCCAAGAGGGTGGTGTGGGCATGTTGAATCAACGAAGTTGTGATGGGATCTTAGAATTCTCAATGCAGTCCTTGTTCTGCTCGGGAGACCTGTAGATGAGATGAAAGGTGGCTTTCTGAGTTACAGAAAATGGGAAATGGCATGTCAGCGACATGTTTGCTACTTGCTTGCTTAGTGTGCATGACTAGGCGGACTTATGATTGCCAGCAAGGCCTCCTGCCTTCTTATGTGTGCATACTCACATGATTAATGCTGCAGCCTTTAGGAAGAAGGACGTCTAGGATGAGCGAGGATGTGGGTGTGAATCATGTTTCTGTGTTGATGAGGGTGTCAAGCTTGTCATAGGTGATAAGGTCTTCGAAGGATGCTGCGTGGAGTACTGAGTGGGAATGTTGGTCTGTAGTTTGAGGGTGTATACTAATTAGAGGAATGTGCACCAGATTGAGTCATTGGGTTGTACAAATGGTTTGTGAGCGTCTGCACCATGTACATTTGGGTGTGATTTTGGGGATTCGCCATAATGGGTACTGGGTGATGTACAATATTTTATCTTTGTCTTGTTAGATTTAGTGGAACAGAGGTTCTGGCCGAAGGCACTTCCTGCTCCAAACAATGCCCTTGTCTTTGTCCACCCTTCGACTGCACACCTTGAAGGGATCATTGAAATAGGGGGAAGAAAGGAAATTATATCACTTCCTGCGCAGATGGATTACGGGAAATTAAGTCCTTCTGCTTGGCTTCTTCTTTTAAAGATGTTTTTATCAGGAAATGAGTGATGTTTACTGTGCAGATGTATGATGGAAAATGCATTTGGATCACTTCCTTTGCAAATGGATGATGGGATATGAAGTCCTCTTGCTTGCTTGCTTCTTCTTTTAAATATAATGTTGGCTGAATCTGGTAATGTCACTTCCTGTGCAGATTGATAATGGGAAACATGTCTCAAAGCCAGCTACTCCAAGGTCATGCCATAGGCCTTCAAGTGTGACACTCTGAAAGTTGTTGCCAACTGCTTCTGCTTACACAATGACAATAAAATAAAGGGCTGGTGAATTAATGCACCCACAAGTAACACTTGTATGTGGGATTAATGTTGTGGTTAGGGTGGGGGTTATGTGATATGTATGCATTAATGATCGAGTTAGCATTCGGATGGATGATGTATTTGGGTTTAAGTGATGTAAGGGCAGGATGGTGTAAAGAAGATTACTGTTGGGTTTAGGATGTTGGTAAGAGGCATAGAAAATGTTGGTTTTAATGCAGTTTGTTATACAGATTGCTACATGCAGATTCCCCACCTGCAAAGTACCCATCTTTGGAATAATCCCAGGTGTCAGACTGGATCCGGAAACTTTAATGCTCTAAAAAGGCAGTGCAAGGCACTGGCTCTGTGTCTGCACTTAAAGTGACAGGTGATGTCACCAAAGGCATATAGCACCTACTGCACATAGAACCCACCCTAGTGTAACAACGTCAGTTTCCTTTCTACCGCACCTCTAAACCCAAATCCAGATCTCTTATCTCTCATAGTTTCGTGCCTTGAGCATTACCTAAAAAAATGCAAGTTGCAATGCTAGGATGTCTTCTACTGAAACACTCCGGGTTTAAGCCATGTAGGGACTGTGAGGGACAGATGTCTATTACCGACCCTCACTAAATTTTCCTGTGGTGCCTGTGGTCGGGCAATAAATCAAGATCCTTTGAGTCCTATCTCAGGATGCATCCTAGGGCAATCAAGTAAAAGAAGCTGAAACTTTTCATGGCGAGGGCCCGCGATGACAAGAGACGCAGACTCAACTCCTGGGGTCACTTAAGGTCACCATTGACACACTGAGGTACGCAGCACTGCCCCTGCAGCCAACACCACACTCAGTGCGACCCCAAGCCCACCAACGCCACCTCCTCACCCTTCTGGAACACTGAGTTGGCGCGGCTAGTGCCAATACCAGCTCCCATAAGGTCAAAGCCAATACACCCTATGAAGGACATAGATCCTGAAGAGAGGTCCAAAAGCTAGTGGAGAAGACGATATCACCAGGAATCTTTGCTTCCTTATGGCTATGACATTCATAAACTATTTGAGTCTGATTCAGATCCACTAGACCTTTATGATGCAGAGGAACTGGACCAGATTTCTGTTGACCCTGCGACTGATTTTGCTGGCCTCACTTTGGCCAGTGGTCTTGATACCTCTCCTGAAATGGGAAGGAACTTACCTCCCAAGCCTCCCCTTGGTGAGGTCACACATTTTAACTCTGGGGTGAGGAAGGCTGAGGAGGTTTTCAAACAGCCACCGCCCTCAGGGCCCTGTTGCCGGGCTTGGTGGCTCAGTGGACTAATGCATCCATTGCAGGGGCCTGTGTTTGACCTCATGGTCACAGGTTCAAATCCCCGCAGGTCCACTCAGCCTTTCACCCACCTCAGGTCGATAAAATGAGTACCATTGAGTTGAGTAACAATAAACATCTGTTATTCAGCGCCTTGATTCCTCCTGATTGGATGTGCGCTTTACAAATTCACATGTTATGTTATGTTCCATCGTTTGAACTGCTACTTCCCTTTAATGTAGCGTTACTAGACCTGGTCCGGTCAGTGTGAGGGGAAACCTACATCTGCACCAGCAGTAAAGAGATTGGTGGTAAGACTTATCACCCTGCTCCTGGGGACCTCCTTCTTGCCCACCCATTGTTCTCCAAACAACTTGTTGATTCAGGCTTCTTGCTCCTCATGTCATCTCTTGGGCATGTTTCCACCCACTCCACCAGACAGGGAATCCAAATGCATGGAAGGTTGGGGCAAGAAAATGTATTCAGCCAGCAGCATGGCTTTAAAGTCAGTCAATCCCACATTCCTTTTAGCCAGATACATGCCTGTGCAACATTGGCCCAACTGGTTCTCCAACATGTTCCGGATGATCTCAAAGCTCACTTCCCAGAATCATTTGGGGCTACCACGATGCCTCCAGGTGCATCATCAAGTCTCACTTCGATATTGCTGACTCTGGGGCACGAGCTGTGGGGTTCTCTGTGTCCCTCCATCACAATGCTTGGCTTTGTATGTGTGATTTTTCTTTTGTTTTTCACAGATGTGCTGGCCACCCTCATTGATTTTCCATTTGATGGTACCCGTTTGTTCAGAGGCAAATTTGACTCAGCCCTGGAAAGATTCAAGGCCAGCAAGGCTACCCTGAGGTCTCTGGGGCTACAACACCAGCAGCCGCCCAAGAGTGTTTACAGGCAATCTTACCAGTTTTAAGGCATTTGCAGAGGCTTCTCCTGTCAAGCAATAGAGGGCTGGAGGGGAAGGCAAGGGCTGAGGACCCCTGTATCCTGTCATCTCCTCCTCTGCTTCCTCTTCCTCCCCAGCGCCCCCGCAAATGCAGCTCTAGTTTGCTTCTATCAGAGCACGAGGAGCCTATGGGCTTAGTAAGCCATCATTTCCGACAAATGGGAAATACAGATAGTAAAAGCTCCCTACAGTCCTCTCCACTCTACTCTCCCCAAATTTCCTTCCTATCCAAGGATCGCCTCTCCTTTCCTCAGTGGAAGGTGGCAGCATGTTTCTCAAGGGAGCAGGAGAGTTAATGCCAGGGAGCAGGGAATTAGGCAGAGAAGCTGTTTGTGATAGTTCCTTGCTTATGTCCAATCCTAGACATCGCAGGGGCGGCTCTAGGCTCATGGTGGCCCTGGGCAGGGAGCGTAGGTGGGGGGCCCGGAAGAGGAGGTCCGGGCGGGCTGGAGCGCAGAGGTCATGAAGAAATGAGGGGGGGGGGGGGGGGGGGGCGGGCAGGGGGCAGGGTGTTTGGAAGTGGAACAGAGCCGGAGTCCGCCAAATCCCTGCCAGGGGCTGCCACGCAAATATGTATCAATCCTCAGAGGATTATTATATTAAGGATATATATATACGCGTGTTGGCCCCTGGGGTTTGGTGGCCCTGTGCAGGTGTACAGCTTGCACATGCCTAAGGCCGCCCTTGGACATCTGGATCTTGAACGTTTTTCCTCAGAAAGGAAATGTTCAAGATGCTGGCCCTAAAAAAATGCACTGTATGAAGTAAGCACTCTTCTGAATCCAGCTTCATAGTTTCCAGGAGAGGTCAAATTATTTCCTTGTCACCTAATTTTATGGAATAAGTATCACACTACTGAACTCCTATTCATGTGTAGAAAACGCCTTTTTTGTGAAGAAGTTTTGCAAACGTCAAATGGGATTTCAGCCCTGCCAAGCTGGGATTGACACCCTGGAGAGATTCGAACCTGGGCCGGCATATTGCACGTGCGCCTGCGCAGTCACCCACTCAACCCTCAGGCCTCACCATTGGCCGTAACCTGGAGTGTCCTCGCTTTAGTCTCCCTCGGTGAGGTCACGGCAGACACTTCCGTTCCTATTTGTCTGTTTTCTGTCCTTCACTCTGACCTTTGGCTTCCTAAATAAACCTAGTTAAATCGCCTCCCGAGAGGCTGAGACTGGAGCGTGTGCAGCGACTGCAAATAAAACCGGCAGCTGTTATTTTAGGCTCATGTTTGCCAGGGTTACCCCGATGCCTCCGAGCGCGCGCTGCATACACGGGGTGGGAGGGTGCGCGTGCTCTATGCTTTTAACCATCTTGTTATCCTATAAAAGCAGTGTTCGAAGCAGTTGCGGTTTCTCTCGAGGAGCGGTGTCCCCCTGTTTGCTTTGTTGCCCTATTGCCCACGGGCTCCATATTAAATGTTTACTTAGCGTGCAGCATGGCCCAGGCAACGTTTGAAGGAGAGTGACTTTAGGCAGCCAGGCCGACGTTGGGGAGGGAGGGGCTTGCTTGTATGAGTGACAATGAACACTGGGCCTCCTTGGGTGAAGTGCGCATGTCGGGTTGGACGGGTGCCTTGCTCCGACCAGCCCGACATGCGCATTTGAACCCTCGCCAGGCTCTGCAGTGTAGGACCCCGGTGATTGCTGTCTCACCCCCCCAAGGCTCTCAAGGAGCGCTGGCAGCCCCTGACCAAGCCAGTTCCAGTACTGCTCTCTAACACTAGCAGCACAAGCATTGGCCCAGGAGTCGTGGGGGCGAGACTGGGACTCGAGGGCCGAGCTGGAGGTCACAGTGCACTCGACACGCCTTGAGGCAAGAGTTTACCCTGTGAGGGACTCGGCGGTGAGTATTTTACTGCCAATTTGCTAACTGATTTTATTAGCTGTTGCCTGTTAGCGCTGGGACAGGCATCATTGACTAGTGCTGGGATAAAATTCAGCTCGTCATGAGCACACGAGCACCGTGGCTCATGACGAGCTGACCTCGTCATGAGCATTCAATGTGTTGAGGGGTTTTCCCCACCCCTTTTAAAGCACCGCCAGTTTTTCCCCCCCAATTAAAGCCCTGTTGCAAGGCCTAATTGTTGCAGTAAACAGGACGGTTAAAATGATTACTCTGTGGCAGTTGCAGGATTTATTTTCCTTAGGGTCCATATCTGCAATTCTGTTTTAGAATGTTCATGGAGTCCAAACATTACATGAAGAAGTGAGTTTGAGTTTTATTGAAGGACTGCACAGCACTGCCCACTGGAAAGAAAACAAAATAAAAAATGGCATGGGACAGTTTATCTCTATGTGTGGGTGTGTAACAGACTCTGGTGTGTTTGATTATGTGTGTATACACACACTCATACACGTATACGTTTTTCTTTGCCTCCCTTTCTCCCTTTCTTCAGTTGTTCTTCTATCTTCTTCCTCCCTTAGGCCTAGTCCTTTTGTCAGGAAGGACGACCATCTTCCCCCCGTAAACACCCTTAACGCCTGGAACCCAATCTCCACTGAGGACACCATCCGCCTGATGAACTCCATCCACTCGGGATCCCCCACAGACCCATGCCCTCACCACATCTTCAACAAAGCAGACTCCGTCATAGCACCGCACCTCCGAGACGTCATCAACTGCTCCTTCAACTCCGCTACCTTCCCAGAAGACTGGAAACACGCTGAACTCACCGCCCTTCTGAAAAAACCAACAGCAGACCCCACCGAACTCAAAAACTACCGCCCCATCTCGCTTCTTCCATTCCCGGCCAAAGTCATCGAGAAAGCCGTCAACAACCAGCTCGCCGCCTTCCTCGAAGCCAACAAATACCTCGACCCCTCACAATCTGGCTTCCGAGCAAAACACAGCACTGAGACCGCCCTCATCGCAGCAACAGACGACATTCGAACTCTACTGGACAGTGGAGACACAGTCGCCCTCATCCTCCTCGACCTCTCTCCAGCATTCGACACAGTCTGCCACAGCACCCTTCTACAACGCCTCAATAACATCGGAATCCAAGGAAAAGCACTTGAATGGATCACCTCGTTCCTCACCGGAAGAACCCAGAGAGCCCGCCTTCCTCCATTCAAGTCCGAGGCCTCTGAAGTCATCTGCGGCGTACCACAAGGATCATCACTCAGTCCCACCCTCTTCAACGTATACATGAGCCCCCTCGCGGCCATCGCCCGCCAACACAACCTCAACATCATCTCTTACGCGGATGACACTCAACTGATCCTTTCTCTCACCAAGGACCCCAGCACCGCCAAAACTAACCTACACGAAGGAATGAAAGATGTCGCCGAATGGATGAAACAAAGCCGTCTGAAACTGAACTCAGACAAAACAGAAGTCCTCATCTTAGGTACATCCCCCTCTGCTTGGGACGACTCCTGGTGGCCGGAAGCCCTCGGAAAAGCACCCATCCCGACAGACCACGCACGGAACCTTGGCGTCATCCTGGATTCTTCACTTTCAATGAACAGACAAGTCAGCGCCGTATCCTCTTCCTGCTTTAACATTCTTCGCATGCTCAGAAAAACATTTCGCTGGATCCCCTCCGAAACAAGGAAAACAGTCACCCACGCTCTGATCACGAGCCGACTGGACTACGGAAACACCCTCTACGCAGGTACCACCGCTAAACTCCAGAAGAAACTACAACGAATCCAAAACGCCTCAGCCAGGCTCATATTAGACATCCCACGCAACGAACACATCTCTGGCCACCTTAAAGACCTCCACTGGCTACCCGTCAATAAGAGGATCACTTTCCGACTGCTTACCCACGCACACAAATCACTCTACGACATCGGACCAGATTGCCTCAACTCTCGACTGTCCTTCTACACCCCCTCCCGCCAACTTCGCTCCTCCAACCAAGCCTTCGCCACTGTACCTCGCATCAACAAGACCACCATGGGAGGCAGATCCTTTTCATACCTAGCTGCTAAAACATGGAACTCACTCCCCGCTTACCTTCGCCTCACCCAGAACCACATAGCGTTCAGAAAGCAGCTTAAAACATGGATATTTGACAAATAATCCTCCTCCCCTTCCTAAGCGCCTTGAAACCCTCTGGGTATGTAGTGCGCTATACAAATTTTATGACTTGACTTGACTTGACTTGACTGCTGCCTTTCTTGATAAGGAAACTTACCTTTCAATACATTTTCCTCTTCCTCATTTCTGTATTGTTAATTGGCTTAGTGGGCATTGGTGTTTGGGTGCAGGATTCTGTAAAGTGTGTTTTGTTGTGGTTTGTTTGTAAGTGTGCATTTGCAAACTTAGTTTTTATTTTTTTGCCCATTTTTTGCTTACTTGATCTCAGGGTTGGCTTTCCTGGTATGTGTAATAGTGCAAATATATTCATCATTGTAAAACTTAGTGGCTCATTATTTGCAACTCAACAAACTACATGTTTGTGTTGGAAGCTCATGTAGACCATGGGAGGTGCCACAATTTTTGGGGGTCTTTTGTCATGTGTAGATTACACCAACATGACATAGAGCTCGCTGTGACCAAGGAGATGGATTCATTTCCTGTTGTGTCTCTTGCAGTTACCAGATTGTAAAAACATGACCTAAAGATTATGGAGACCTGAAAGTACCACAATTTCAGTAAGGGGTGCTATGAGCAGATGAGGAGGTGCCACCGCTTTAGACTATTGAGGGGGGAGGGGCTTTTGGTTACCTCATTGCACTAACATGCCTTTAAACTCATGGAGACCTCTAGGTTTTACAGCTTCCTGAGAGGTTCTTTGTTGCTACCAGGTTACAAAAACATCAGAAGAAGCGGGTGGCCCTTAGGTGCTTCCATCTCCTGAGTGATATGGGACCCATCTCTCCCACACTACACAAACACAGCATGAAGGGCATGGGGACCTTGATATGCCTCCATTTTTTGGGAGAAAAGGAGGACCCTTGCTCCCACATCACACAAGCATGGTATAAGTTTGATGGAAACCAGAAGATGGGTCCATTCCCTGAGTGATATGGGGGACTGCTGCACCCACCTTACACACACGTACCCATCTTACCTACACGCAAACACACACAAACAGTTTCCTCAGATCTTGGAATGGCTCAATGAAATCTCTTTATTGATATCATAACTACAATTTCACAATTGCTTTATCAACCCTCTTGCTTTCTCAAATTTGCTTGAAAATGCACATGGCCAACACTTTTTTCAAAAATTTCCCAGGGTAAGCCCCCCTCCCTCACCCCTGAAACCCCTTTTGATTCTAGGGCTCACTCACTACGGCTGCTCGCCACAGGGCACTCATCACAAACCTTTACGCCCCACATCCTGCAAATGTCACCAGCCACCACCGGTTCTAAGTGTGCATGTTAATGGTGATCCTGAGTACAATGGGCATGCGGTCAGCGAGCGTGGGGTCAAGATCAGTGACGTGGCTAAAACAAACAAAACATTCTGTAACTATTTCACCCTCAGGCAACAGCAGATGAAATCTAATACACGTGCCTTCAATGAAAAATACATGCTACTTAGATTTATCTGTAGAAAATGTATATTTTGGTAGGACAATCCGGTTGATTAATGTGATTACTTCAGTTGTTTAAAGGTGTAACCAGAGGGTCACTGATCTAAATCCAAGTGCGCCCACTGTGGAAATAGTGACATCAATTTATAATGATAAGAGGACTAAGCCTGTGACAGAAAGTATTGTGAATAAGTCATTAGTTTAGAAATTTTTTAAATGCTAACAGTGCTTCCAAAGTTATGTGTTTAGTAATATGTTGATTGTACCTAGTGCAAACATAACATAAACGTAACATAACATAATATGTGTATTTGTAAAGCGCACGTTCACCCCCAAAGGGGCATCTTGGCGCTGAATAAAAGATGTTTATTCATACCCAACTCAATGGTACTCATTTTATCAACCTCAGAAAGGATGACAGGCTGAGTGGACCTGCTGGGATTGTGAACCTGTGACCATGACCAGAAGGTTGAGCACAGGCCCCATGCAGTGGATGCATTAATCCACTGAGCCACCAGACCCAGAAACCTTTTTATAGGTTTACACTGAAGGGAAAAATTCCAGATTCTATCAAAGCCTATGTTGGCTCCCAACCGTGATTTAGAGCTGGCGATTAACAATTGCAGACATTTACATTTCCTTCAGGTAGCAGGCTCCTATGAGAGAAAACATTTCTTCTTTGTCACTCTCCCAATTAATAGTAGAGGAGTCCATTCTTCTCCACTTTGAACCTGCAGCAACTCAACCATTCAGGAATGGTTCTTTTTTTTTTTTTTTAAGTTTGAAGTTTATTGAAATATAAAGAAACAAAGACAGAAAATGAAGAAACAATCAAGAGTTATGAGAAAATGAGACCAATCTTACATATTAGCGAATTACATTTAGGAAACTGAAGCATAAAATATGAAAAAATAGGTAATGAATATGAGGAACATAGGGGGATGAGGAGATATCGTAAAATATGAAAGCAGATTAAAAATATGATAAAACATTAGCTGTAAATGATAATATGGTAATCGAATAAATTAAGGTAATGCATTCATGGAGGTTTACAAACTTCAACCGTACGTATCGGAAGTGGTGAAGGAGGTTTAGCAACTGTGGATAGATAGTCAGTGAGGGGAAGCCATAAGAGATCACGTTTGATTGCTAAGGAGATAGGAGAGACAAAATTAGTGTCAAGTCGGTGATTAAAGCAAACTGCATTCCACCATGCAGTAAAAGAAACATCATTAGCGTGTTTCCAGTGTGATGTGATATGGTGGAAAGCAATGGCTATGCATAAGTCAAGTAATTTGTGGTTGGAGCTGGATTCAACAAGGGTGGGAGAGAGGGAACCTAAGAAAATGTGTGAAATGGAGAATGAAACCGTAAAATTGAAAAATTTTTGTAGCTGGGACCAAACTAAGTGCCAGAAACGTAATATAGGGGGACATTCAAATAGCATGTGTTTCAAATCAGCTGAAAGGGATGTGCAGGACCAACAAGTAGATGGAGTGTCTGGGGAAAAGGAGGACAGGAATAATGGAGTGAATAATATACGATTAAAAATAAAGAATAAGGTTTGTGTGGTATTAGCAGCTCTGGATGTACTATGAATCTTAGACCAGATTTTGTCCCATAAAATAATGGACCATGTGTGAGATAAATCTTCTTCCCAAGCCAACTCAACCTTAGATTTTGTACGATCAGCAGAGGACTGTAGAGATTTATAAATAAATGACGCAGAAAGAGATTGATCAATAGCATTAGAAATCGAAAGATGTGTGGTAGGGATAGAGTTAGAGGTTGGGAGTGAAGAAAGATATTGAGTAAGGGATGGAAGTATCGATAAATATTGTTTACGGGATGAGGCAGGTAGTGAGAATTGTGTTTGAAGGTCTTGGAAAGAAAGAGGTTGATTATCTGAGAGAAGTTGTGAGATCCATTTTAGACCAAGGGAATGCCAGGATTTCCAATATAAGGAACGGTTGCGAATTTTGAGGAATTTATTATGCCAGATAGGTTGAGCGTGGGTGGAGGAGGCAGATGGGTAGGTGGATACTAAGTATGGACGAAGAAGAGAGCAAGAGTGAGAAATGATGGGGGAACATATGGATGATACCTTAGAGGTAAAGGAGAGGACTTCTCGAAAATTGTAAGGATGAAGAAGAGAAGATTCTAACGTGAGCCATAGGGGAGGAATGCGAGGAAGATCTGAAGAGAGCCATCTCATAGATTGTTTTAAAGAAAATGCGTGATGATATGACTTAAAGTGGGGGAACTTGACACCACCAAGGGATTTGTCTTTTTTCAGGGAAGAGAGTGCTATCCGAGATTTTTTGCCTTTCCATAAAAATTTTAATAGAAGGGAGTCTATCGATTTGAAATAATGATCTGGAATACGGATGGGAATCATGGAAATAGAATAGAGGACTAGGGGTGCTAGCATCATTTTGATGGAATCTAGTCGACCCCACCAAGAAAGGAATAGAGGATTCCAACGCGTTATTGATGTATTGATTTTGTTAGAGAGAGATTCGAAATTAAATTTAAGAGTGTCTGGAATACGGGGGGCAAACCAGATACCTAAGTATTTAATCTTTATGGGCTGCCAGGAAAAACCAGAAGAATCAAAGAGATGTTTTTGGCATAAGGGGTTTAAAGGTAAGATTTCACATTTATCCGTGTTAAGACGATATCCTGAAACGGTAGAGAAAGAAGAAACTTGACGAAGGAAGGAAGGGAGAGTTGTTTGAGGGTTTGAGCAATAAAATAAAATGTCATCAGCGTATACAGATAATTTAGCTTGTTGGAGAGGACCATATTGGAAACCAGTAATCGTGTCATCAAGTCTAATCTTAGTTAAAAAGGGTTCTAAGGCTATAATAAACAATAGAGGAGATAGTGGGCATCCTTGACGAACCCCTCTTTGGAGAGGAAAGTAATCGGAAATCATACCATTTGCAAAGATTGAAGCATGGGGGCTAGAGTATAGTAGAGATATTAGAGATATGAATTTAGGGGGGAAGCCAAACCATTGGAGAGCTTGGAACATAAAGTCCCAACCAATTCTGTCGAATGCTTTTTCAGCGTCAAGGGAAATAGCAGCAAGGGGGGAAGAAAGGGATGGAGCTTTACTCAAAATATTAAAGAAGACACGAGAATTATCTGATGATAGGCGGCCCTTAACGAAACCGGATTGTTCAGGACCTATGAGTTCTGGTAATAAGGGATCTAGTCGGAGAGCTATAATTTTGGCGAAAATTTTATAATCAGTGTTTACTAGTGATATGGGACGATAGTTCTTACAAAGGGTATGATCTTTATCTGGTTTAGGTATTAAACAAATCAATGCTTCTTGGAAAGTTCCTTGAGAGGATCCGGAGGCCGCAAAAGATTGGAATAGGGAATGCAATTTTGGGAGAAGAAGGGAGGAGAAGTGATTATAGAATTCAATGGTAAAACCATCGGGCCCTGGGGCTTTACCTCGACGAAGAATAGAGATTGCATGAGAAATTTCCGATTGGCTAATGTCCAAGTCTAATGAGTGAAAGTCAAGATGGGAAGCTTCTGGAGGAGGGATGTTTTGAAAGTATGAAAGAAGATCTTGAGGGTCGGGAATAGTTTCGGGAGTGTAGAGATTTTGGTAAAAGGAAACAAATTGAGCTAGTATGTCTTTATCTTTAAAGAAAGATACTCCATTTGGGTTTTGCAAGGATTCAATTTTTGTACGATCTTTACGTATCTTAAGGTAATTGGCCAGGAGCTTGCCCATCCTGTTTTGTCCGCCATAGTAGCGGGAATTGCATTTTAGAAGCGAGTTAGAGGCAGCGTTGGTGGTAAATTTATTGAAGTCAAATTTGGCTGCGATTAATTCACGTAGAGAAGATTCAGAATTTGAGTTATAGTACGCATATTCCAATTTCTTAATTTTATCCAAGAGTTGAGTTGACTTAGAGATTGATTGTTTTTTCTTTTGGGAAACAAAATTAATGATAAAACCTCGTGCAGCTGCCTTAAACGAGTCCCAAATCATAACAAAAGGGGATTCAGGAAGATGGTTAAGTGTAAAAAATTCAGTAGAAAATTGCTTAAATTGGGTGCAAAAATTAGAATCAAGGAGTAAAGAATTATTAAATCTCCAACGGCCTGAATGAGGGGAATAGGGAATAAGATCAATGTCTACAAAAACGGGAGCGTGGTCTGAAATTAGAATGGAGCCTATATCTGAATGAATGGCAAGTTGAGCCAATGGTTTGCTAAGAAAAAGGTAATCAATACGTGATTGGGAGTGATGTGTAGGGGAGTAAAAAGAGTATTCTCTGAGGTCAGGGTGACAAAGCCTCCAAATGTCAACTAATGCATTATTCTGTATAGAGGAGATAAACTGGGTGTGCATCTTGGAAGGAACAAATTTAACTTTTGAATTTCTATCAATAAAGGGGTCATAAACTTGGTTACAGTCACCGCCAAGAATAACGTATTGGTCATTGAGGGTAACAAGTTTGTTCGAAATAGCAGGCCAGAACAGTTTATCAACACCAGTTGGGGCATAAACATTGAAAATAACTAGAGGTATTTTATCTATAAGAAGATTAACAATTACCCAACGACCATCATCGTCGCACTCTTGAGATACAATTGAAACATTTAACTTTTTATGACAGAGTATAACTGTACCATTTTTCTTACCTACAGCAGGTGAATAAAGAACATGACCCACCCAACATCGTTTAAGTTTAGTAGCTTCTGAATCCGTAAGGTGGGATTCTTGAAGGAGGGCTACATCTGCCTTAAGTCTGGTTAAATGTGTTAAAACTCGTTGACGTTTAATGGGGTTATTTAACCCCTTAACATTCCAGGTGACTACTCGGAATGTACATTAGCATGAGAATGATATAAGAGAAAAGATAAAGTGGAATAGAAAAGTAGTTGAGAAATGTTGAGAGAAGTAGTAAGATTGCAAGAACAGATGTATGAGAGAGATAGAGAGAAAAGGTGAGAGTAAGAAAAATAAGAGAGAAAGAAAAAGAGTATAAAAGAAGATAAGAGAGAACAAGGCAAGAGAAGAGACATAACAACAAATACAAATGAGAACTGGGGGGTGACGACGCCAGAAGAGGACGACATCAACAACAGAAACTCACGTCATCGAACACCGGAGGAACCAGCTTAGGATCAATTGAAGGGAGCAGAAACTACACCGGGACGGGGAACAGAAGGAGAGAATCTGTGATGAGACAAAAATGGAGAAGAGAAGTTAGGAGTACATAAGAACGCCAAATGTAGGAACTACGCAACATTAGAACGAAGTAAACAAGAGATATGTGTATACAATAGGATAAGGGAAGTCGATACTAGGCACAGTAGGGAAACAAAAGGATAAATATTTAGTCAATCAGGAAAACACATAAATTATTAAACTGGTCTTGCAGTGTCCATGTTGATGGTTTCATGGTGACGGAGGAATTCTTCAAGGACTCGTGGATCTTCAAAAGTCGTTGTCTTTTCTTTATACGTAACCTTGAAGAGGCAAGGATGAAGGAGACCGAATCTGGCACCAAGGTCTCGCAATCGTGGTCGTAGATCAAGAAATTGTTTCCTGCGGTCAGCTGTCACTTTGGCTACATCTTGAGATAGATACAGACGGTGACCTTCCCATATAATCTGTTTCTTTGCTTTGGCTGCCGAGAGTACCTGAAGTAAATCAGTATATTGTAGGAAGAGCATGATGACTCCGCGGGGTTTGGAGGAAACTTTCGGACCCAGTCTATGAGCACGTTGAATGTTAAGTGTGACAGAAGATGGAAGATCCAAAATTTTTGGTAAAAAGGTTTGGAAGAAGGAGGTTGGATTGGACCCTTCTGTGAGCTCTGGAAGATTATAAAGGCGTAGGTTATTGCGACGATTTCTATTTTCCAACTCTTCTGTCTGTCGTCTTAAGAGAGAGACATCCTTCTCCAATGTGGAAATTCTAGAGCAGGAAGTTTGTAGAGCTTCCGTTGATTGTTCCACTAACAGGACTCTGGATTCGAGAGTGGACCATTTATCATGAAGAAATTGCAGTGTTTTAGTAGTTTCAGCCATGAAGGGTTTAAGTGCTCGGAGTTCTTCAAGAATAAGGTCCATGGATGCGGATGATGACTCAGATCCTGGAGATGGAGGGTCTTTCTTGTGACGTTTCGTGGAGCCAGGTTGTAGAAGTTTACTGGTGACAGTAGCCTTAGGAATTGCCCCACGAGTGACGTCCGCTTTAGAAGGAATGGTGTCCTCCATGGCCTGCGTCGTCGAGTCAGAGTCTGAGGAAAGAGGCAATTTGGTTTTGGAAGCCGTGAGCTTGAGAGTGCGCAGTTTCCCCATATATGGTATGGGAGATAAATAATAATGTTTCTGTAGAATCAGAAGATAGAAGTTCTGTGAAGAAGGCACTCCTCAATATGACAAAATAGCAGTGCTGTGGAAGGTAGAGCTCAATACATTGATGTCAGGACCGTGTTACGCAGAAGAAAGAAAAATGCGTCACACAAAAGACATCTATAAAATAAAGGTGCACGCAGAAAGACTGGAGTTACACTGCATATGATGAGCATGAGAAGGGAAACCGTCTGCATCATGTGGAGGAACAGCTAGACATTGTTGAGGGTAGCCAGAAACAAATGGTATCCTGTTCGGTAAATTCCATTGAAGAGCAGCGCCCAAATGGTGAACTCAGCTTGAAAACAGCATTCAGCGTGAAGAAAGCGTGAAGAAACAGGGGCACCAAAGGCTGAAAAACGCCAACTGGAGGAATCAGCTAATAAGGAACATCAACATTGCGTATATCATCTTTGCTGCATTAATTACGTTTCACATGGAAAGCACCTCACCGTGGCGCAGGTTCTCCGCTGACAGAGACCGGAGACGCGGCAAAAGTTGAAAGGAAATGGCGGCCGCTGGAAAGCGCTGCGTCAGTCACGAAGAAAATGCATTTAGACGGAGTAGAGGGACGCAGGCGGTGTCATTCTGCTCACCTCATGCTCCGACGCAAGAAAATGAAGTCGGCGTCCAGAAAGGTGCAGTAAAAGATGAGAAAACCGCTGGAATCGGCGCTCGATGTCCGGAGCTCCGCAGTCAAGCCGCCATCTTGTGCGGCGCTCAAGCCACGCCCCCCAGGAATGGTTGTTTTAAAACATTTTTTTTAGGGGAATTTGTGGTCACCAATTAGTAAAGCTAGGGATTGTCGTTGCCCCATTCCTCTGCAGTCTTCAACCTCTGTATACAATTGATATTTCAGTGGTCCTGGAACAATTTTCAGGGTGGGGGTGCTGCCATCGATATTCCATCACTAAAGTTAAAGCGGTTGTGAAAAATCTCAGTGTCACACCAAAAACAAGTGTAGCAAATGCATCATACTATTTCTGCAGGAGAGTGGGAAGGGTGTGGTATGCAGCCGGTGGTGCATTTTGGAGGGGAAACGACCTTTATATCGCGGTAATTACACCACAATGCCATTACAATGCTTTTAGTACAACAACCGCGTTGTTAGCACGCAATGCCATTACTACGCAAGTCATTACATTGACTTGCTTTATATGGCGTGCTAACATTAGGAATAGTATAGTTTACTATTCCAACACCTTCCCTACAGTTGCGTAGGCTGGAGTTGGAATAGTAAATTATATATTTCTAATGTTGGCGCGCCATTTACTGCAAGTCAATGTAATAACTTGCATAGATATGGCATTGCGTGGTAACAATACTGTTGTTGTAACGACCACTTTGTAATGCCACGCCATGTAATAACTTGCGTAGTAACGAGTCATATTCATTTTGGAGCATTGTGGTAGTTGCATTGAATTTATAGATAGCACATTTTCCTTTGTAAATGGTCACTACATTTTCATAGATGTGCAGTGTTGCTATTAAACCTATATAACACGCAAACAATAATTTATGTAAATCGGGTTCCACCGAATATTTATCATGCGCATCACCAAGTAAGGTGCCTTGATTTGTTTTGATCCTATAAAAAGCCTTTGTTTTCATCACACTTCAGAATTACAAAAAAGTACTTAATTTATTCTCTTCTAATTGCTGATATATTTTGAAATATGTTTGCAGTTCATTTACAGGTGTTTACATTTCATTGTGTGTTACTTCCGCCATACAGTCTTTGCTTTTACCACATGTACCCAAGCAAGACTAGCTCTGAGCCCCAGTGCCACAGCCCTTGCTCCACCAGTGATCGCTACACCCTAGCGCTTGCCGTACCACAATAGTTCTATTCGATTGTATACAGACCTACATTGCCAAGCAAGTTTGTTCTGTGGATCGGGTCATGAAAGCTCGCTAGGATAACTTTGGATCAGGGCACTCAGGATTCAGGATATTAACCCGGTTTTAAATCTTCACCTAACTCTCGCAATTCACGTGGAACACCTTTGCATGCTTTAGCGCCAGCACGCAAGACGGGCTTGTTCACACACAAAGTAGACTCAGAGATATTTGATGGCGGTGTGATATCTGTTGAAATAAGACGGTGAAGTCTCAAATTCAAGAGGACGTGCCGACCTGGAGCAGCGTGGGGTCCATGGTGAGTACTTAAAATGTTGATCTTTCAGCAGCCGGAAGTTACTGAAGGTCCCTTGTGGCCTTCTCTCTCATAGCCACCAGGCGGGCAGTGGACTTCTAAATAAGACCCTGTTTCAAAGTGACGGGAGCGGATAAGTTGTAAGACAGGGTCTTAGAAAAATAGAACGTCTGCACGTGGGATATGTATTACCCCCTGAAGAGCGGACCTTTCTAGAGAACTAGAGTGCATCACATTGAAACGAAACCACTTTATCGATGGAGGCTGCTGGGAGGTATTTCGGATCATCCCCCAGTGCATTGACCGCTGAAGCAGGGACAGTCTGCTTGAAGTTTGCATTGTATTATACTATTTGGGTAGTGCTTCACACCCTGATGAGGCCTCGCAGATGGCCCCAGTGGTAGGTGGGAGGCTCCCAGGTCGTGCATGGTTGGTGGACAGGGGTTTCAGCGTGGCCTGTGTGTGCAGCTTTGGCTATGAGGGTGAGTTGAGAGGGGTGCTCCAGTGGTTGCAGAGAACGTGGCCTGTGCTTAAGCATGGTACCAGGCAGAGCTAGGATTCTGGGGGCCACATGTACATGTTTAGGGCAGAAGAAAAGGCATAGCTCATAAAAATGTACACATAGCATGGCGCCCCGTAAGAGTTCTGTCGAAAATGTACCCCAAAATCCAGGCCCAGACAAAAGCTGTGATTACTTAGATCAATTAGAGCACACCATTTTTAGGTCTCGACTAAACGCGCGGAAGCGCGTTGTCGCCGAGAACTTATTGTTAGCCTGTGTGCTTCCCAGGAGACACTCCTGGCCGCGCGCATCGCCTTGGAGGCGATTTGAAACGCGCAAGCGCACGCGATCGCGATCGCGCTCGCTGTGGGCAGCTGCTGTCGTGCATTCACACAGACACACACCAGCGCCCATGTACGCACTTGCTCATACAGTGCCATGCTTCAAGGAAGTAAAAATAATGTGGACAGAACAAATAAAAAGAAGTTAAACATGAATGCTAAAGCTGTGATGGGCACTAAAAATCGAAAAGCTTAAATCAGATGTGTGAAATAATAACGTACCGAAAAAACCCTGAAAAATAACATGTGCATGAAAGCCAAAAAATGAAAAGCAAGTGTTTACCTGTGGATGCAGTCTGTGCGAAGCATTAATACAAATGTTTACATGCTGGCTTATGTGTTTAATCAAACGGAGAAGAGAGGATAAAAGCACAGTGCTAGTGCAATGATTGAAACAAAACATGGTGCTGTGCTATATATGTCCTCCTAGATCCAACACACAGTCTTACATCGTAGGTGCCAAGAAATATATGAGAGTACCTACATACTGCATCCGGCCCTGAAGGGCATTTACACTACGGAAGGGAGAATGCTCTAAAATGAATTATAACGTAGTGCTCTTACATACAAAATGTGGTGCTCTACAGCAGATGAAGTGAAGCAAAACAGAAATACGGGATGGGCTGTGTAGGATACGATACACTCACAAACGGCACACAGTCTACAAACATAGTAAACAGCTTTACTGCGGTGCCACAGTGCAGTCCAATGCCGGCACAAGGAAAGTAATCCATCGAAAGGTCCACGTACCTAAAAGGGATAGAAGCAGCTGCTCATGGCATGTCAGCAAATCGCCATTATGGTGGGATGCGATTTAAATTGTCACACTTGTGCATGGAAGGACAACTGGTCGAAGAGCGTGTGCGATAGGTCTAAATGGGCACCATGATACAGTGGTGCAGAAAGCTCAAAGGGTTTCATTAAAATAGCAATTAGTTGAATGATTCCTCTTTCCTTTAGACTTACATTAGAGATCCCGAGTGCTCCCCCCCTCGCACACAAACACACACACAAGGTCGCCAGAATTAAATTTATTGAAGACACTATGGCCAGGCACTTTGATTACAGGATCGCGCTGTGTTTTTTTTGGCGCGGCGTAGCTTTCAAAAAGTTATCGCGCGCATCGCCTTGGAGGCGATTTGAAACACGTACGCGATCGCGCTCGCTGTGGGCAGCTGCTGTCTTGCATTCACACAGACACACACACACACACCAGCGCCCATGCACGTACGCACATACAGACACCCCCCCACACATACACACGCGCACACACACACACACGAGTGCTCCCCCCCCCTCGCACGCAAACACACACACAAGGTCACCAGAATTAAATTTATTGAAGACTCTATGGCCAGGCACTTTGATTACAGGATCGCGCTGTGGTTTTTTTAAACAATGCTACGTACACGGGCTTTGCTTGCCGCGGCGTAGCTCTCAAAAAGTTATACGAAGTGTGAGGCTGTGAACAAGTGTACACGCTGTCTACACGTCCCTGTCTGCAGATGTTCAGACTATTTGGGGGGCATAATGCTTCTCTTACCTGGGAAATGTTTCCAACGGGCAGCGTAATCATTCACGGACCGTTCGTTTGCCCGGGCCGCGATACGCATTTAGTCCGCCTGCCTCCTTTTCCGGTCCGGACGACGCCCCGCCCCGCCACATGCAATATTGCCTGACTTCCGGTGCGTGCGCCAATGGAGACACAACACTGCAGAAAGGTGTGTTTTAAAGGAAGTTCATGAAAAAATATAATCGACGCGCTTTGCAGAGTTGTGAGTGCAGAGTTGTGAGTGCAGAGTTGTGAGTGCAAAGTGTGAGTGCAGAGTGAGTGTGTAGAGTGCAGAGTAGTGAGTGCAGAGTAGTGAGTGCAGAGTAGTGAGTGCAGAGTGTGAGTGCAGAGTGAGTGTGTAGAGTGCAGAGTAGTGAGTGCAGAGTAGTGAGTGTGCAGACTAGTGAGTGCAGAGTAGTGAGTGTGCAGACTATTGAGTGCAGAGTGTGAGTGCAGAGTGTGAGTGCAGAGTGTGAGTGCAGAGTGTGAGTGCAGAGTAGTGAGTGTGCTGACTAGTGAGTGTGCTGACTAGTGAGTGTGCAGACTAGTGAGTGTAGAGTAGTGAGTGCAGAGTGGAGAGTGTGCAGACTATTGAGTGCAGAGTAGTGAGTGCAGAGTAGTGAGTGTGCAGACTATTGAGTGCAGAGTAGTGAGTGTGCAGACTATTGAGTGCAGAGTGCAGAGTAGTGAGTGCAGAGTGCAAAGTAGTGAGTGCAGAGTAGTGGGTGCAGAGTAGTGAGTGCAGAGTAGTGAGTGCAGAGTAGTGAGTGCAGAGTGCAGATTAGTGAGTGCAGAGTAGTGAGTGCAGAGTGCAGAGTAGTGAGTACAGAGTGCAGAGTAGTGAGTGCTGAGTGCAAAGTAGTGAGTGCAGAGTAGTGAGTGCAGAGTAGTGAGTACAGAGTAGTGAGTGCAGAGTGCAGAGTAGTGAGTGCAGAGTGCAGAGTAGTGAGTGCAGAGTGCAGAGTAGTGAGTGCAGAGTGCAGAGTAGTGAGTGCAGAGTACAGAGTGCAGAGTAGTGAGTACGGAGTGCAGAGTAGTGAGTGTAGAGTGCAAAGTAGTGAGTGCAGAGTAGTGAGTGCAGAGTAGTGAGTGCAGAGTAATGAGTGCAGAGTAGTGAGTGCAGAGTGCAGAGTAGTGAGTGCAGAATGCAAAGTAGTGAGTGCAGAGTAGTGAGTGTGCAGACTAGTGAGTGTGCAGACTAGTGAGTGTGCAGACTGGTGAGTGCAGAGTAGTGAGTGCAGAGTAGTGAGTGCAGAGGGAGTGTAGAGTAGTGAGTGCAGAGTAGTGAGTGTGCAGACTATTGAGTGCAGAGTAGTGAGTGCAGAGTGCAGAGTAGTGAGTGCAGAGTGCAGAGTAGTGAGTGCAGAGTGCAAAGTAGTGAGTGCAGAGTAGTGAGTGCAGAGTAGTGAGTGCAGAGGGCAAAGTAGTGAGTGCAGAGTGCAGAGTAGTGAGTGCAGAGTGCAGAGTAGTGAGTACAGAGTGCAGAGTTGTGAGTACAGAGTGCAGAGTAGTGAGTGCAGAGTAGTGAGTGCAGAGAAGTGAGTGCAGAGAAGTGAGTGCAGAGTAGTGAGTGCAGAGTAGTGAGTGCAGAGTAGTGAGTGCAGAGTAGTGAGTGCAGAGTGCAGAGTAGTGAGTGCAGAGTGCAAAGTAGTGAGTGCAGAGTAGTGAGTGCAGAGTAGAGAGTGCAGAGTGGTGAGTGCAGAGTGCAGTGTAGTGAGTGCAGTGTAGTGAGTGCAGTGTAGTGAGTGCAGAGTAGTGAGTGCAGAGTGCAAAGTAGTGAGTGCAGAGTAGTGAGTGTAGAGTGCAAAGTAGTGAGTGTAGAGTGCAAAGTAGTGAGTGTAGAGTGCAAAGTAGTGAGTGCAGAGTAGTGAGTGTAGAGTAGTGAGTGTAGAGTAGTGAGTGTGTAGAGTAGTGAATGTGTAGAGTAGTGAGTGCAGAGTAGTGGGTGCAGAGTAGTGAGTGTAGAGTAGTGAGTTTGCAGACTATTGAGTGCAGAGTGTGAGTGCAGAGTGCAAAGTAGTGAGTGCAGAGTAGTGAGTGCAGAGTAGTGAGTGCAGAGTAGTGAGTGCAGAGAAGGGAGTGCAGAGTAGTGAGTGCAGAGTAGTGAGTGCAGAATGCAGAGTAGTGAGTCCAGAGTAGTGAGTGCAGAATGCAGAGTAGTGAGGGCAGAGTGAGTGTGCAGAGCAGTGAGTGCAGATGCAGAGTGGTGTGTGCTGTTGAGTGCAGAGTGCTGTTATTTATGATTTAAGGAAAAAAAAGATATGTCATGAGCAATGCCAATAGCTCTACTTTTAATGATGCCGAGACCATTGCATTGTAAATGCTTGTTTAGTTTGGAATTCCATGCAAGTGATCTGAGTGACGACTATGCCTGAAAGAAGTGACTTTTGCTCTCAGACTCATAGATTTGTCAAAGATGCTCAGTAATCGCAGACACTCATCTCTATGTGATGTATGTCCACGACTGGACATCGTTTTTTTCATTTCAAGGCTTTTATTTATTTTCAAAGAGTATAACGGAATACTATAGCAAAATATCGTAGGGCTCTGTATTTATAAACATCAGTACTATGCACCCATAAAGTAATCCTAGAGCTACATTTAGGTTTTGTAAATTGATTATTATTCTCAGCTCCTTATTGGAATCTGACAACAAAAAGTGGGTGTACCGTGTGTAGATGTTAATCTACTGTACACTGCATATTACATTGTGTGTTTTGTTTTTGTTGTAAATTGCCATACCTTGGAGGTGGTAAATAAATATCAAGTATGATGTTCTGGTGTACCATGTTCTAGGGGAATTAAGAGGTGAAACCCCTTTAACTTCTTATGCACCCCCAGTTTGTCCCAAATGACTGCCAGTGCTGCATAGACCTTAGTTTTTAATCTTGCATTCTACTCTCCCTTTTTGTTTCTTTCACAGATAAGAAGTTTCTTGTTTTCTTCTTTAAACAAGTAAAGAAGAACCAGTCTGGTCGCTACGAGCAGGAGTTCCCTTACATCTCACCCTGCGGCAGGGAGAGGAACTTCATACGCTGTGATGATCTCCCCATCGTCTTCACCCAACTCCTCCACGACGAAGGCCCCGACGAAGAACGCCTGTCTTTCTGCGGTGGAGGAGACCGACTGACAGTGAAGTTTGAACCAGAGAAGCTGGTGATGTTGCCTGAAAACGGACGTGTTTACCACCCTGCCCCTGAGAAAACTGGTGGAGTGGGATTGGTGAAGTCGGCGCTTGCTTTCGAACTTAGTTCCTTCTTTGAATACAGAGAAGGCCCTAGCAGTCCGCCAACCCATTTCCAATGGAACAGTAGACGTTACAACCTCACCAACGAGTTGCTGCCACTCCTCAGTGTTGAAAAAGACGTGTAAACAGTAATGGAAAGGCAGCTGTTATAAACCAAATTCTCTGCTAACCAGATTTTAAGTTACATTGTGCAGGGTGGAGGGGTAAACAGTAACCGATATTACAGGCAAATTACAGTCACATTCTTTTTGAAAATGATCAAATTAAACACATCGATGCCTATTCTCTTGATCTTCCACTTGGATTTTTTTTTCATTCAGTTTGTGTTTTTGTCACTCTTACAATATGTTGGGATTGGAATGTCTCATGCATACAACATAGGTGTGGGTCTCCTGCCCCGAGTGCCCTGCTGGCAGAGAAAATAGCATCTCTGACTTTTAGTTTTGGCACTGGCATCACACCAATCTAGCATGGGTGCAGAGAGCTAGGCTTGTCCCTGACCATAATAGGTACAGAGCCTGTTCTGTGACCTGGAGGGGCGCCCAAACCATGCCTTCATACTGCACAGTGTTCTGCTGTCCCTATTCTGGGTGTATCATATAAATCTGTGGGGGCAGGGTACCATGTTTTGTGATTTCTATAGTGACCAGACCTTTTTCTCTGAGTCAGTGAGAGCTTTGTCTACTGATTCCTCTTGCCCGGACTTGAGCTCTGACATATATATATAGTAAGCACTGGAAACATGTATGGTAGTGGGACTCTATGGGCCTAAATATATCTTACTCATATTCCGAGGCATGCGTAATCCCCTGTTTATGCATGGGTCAGAATTAAAAGTGGGATCCATTTTGAATGTTGTGGCATCAGGTAAAGGGAACTTATAACTTCCAAGACAGGTGATGTGTATGGCCAGCATTCCTGTAGCTGAAGGGTAGATACTCAGACACTTTAGAAATCCCATACAGTCTTTTTTTAGCAAGCGGATGCTGATCAGTTCTTTCTGAGCACTGCCACTTGGTAGATGGTAGGAGTGAGGGATGGGACTCCAGTTGTTGTTCATGTTGAGAAAGCTTCATGGCCAGGCCTCCCCATTATTCTGTCACTGATCACTGCCTCAGGAAGGCTGGTGATAGCCAGGTGCAGTGATCTCACACCTCACGGTGCCTCTGTTATGTGTACTCTTGCTTGGAGTTAGCCCCAGTGCTGTGCACTGTGAAAAGCACACTCTACATAAAGACGGAGTGTGGAGAGCAGCATGAGAATGACATCTGAAAAGGAACCAACCCAAACCTCGTGAGGGCTTGAACTCCCGCTGTGCACCCTGCACAGATTTGATGGCCTCCAATCACCAACAGGTAGTCACCGGCCTAGCTGCACATAGGGGGGAGAGGGGGTGAGATGTGTGGACAAATTCTGTCACTGATATTTGAGACTTGGTTCAAAAGCTGTTCAGGTTATTCAACTGAACTGCACCGTACATCATGATACAGTTGAGCTGTGACATGTCCTCCCTAAAAAGCATGGTGCTACTTCCCTTCGCTACCCAGAAAGTTAAGTCCGGAAGTGGTGTACCTGGCCCACTTTGCAGAGCCATGGTAGAACGGGCCTCAAGGCAGTGGACATTACCTCAAGCACCATGGATGAGGCCCAGTAGCCCATGTCTGCTCTGCTGCCCCACAAAACGGAGTCTTACCCCACAATCCTTGAAAAAGCTGTGCATTAAGCCTTACAAGGAACAGTATTGAAGGGGTAGCATGCATTCGATCATGATCAGAATGAGTAAGTTAGCAAATTGGATGCATGCCCCAGAGTGCTCGGAGACAAATCAGTTGAAAATGCGGGGGAGCAATAGATATGGTTATGACTGAGCAGAGAAATGTGGGATATTTGAATTGTTTTAAAGTCTTATGTGCAATCTCAGTAGTGGATACTGAGAACAGTGAGCGGGTTGGGTGGGTGGGTGTGATGGACTCGATGAAGTGGTACTTGGAAAATTGGGAGATTATTAGGGAGAACTCAGCATAACCAAGTAGCCAGAAGACGTGGTGTGGAAGGACCAAAGATGATTCAGGTGTGGCAGTCCTTCGATACTACGTTGTTGGAGTCTCATGGCTGCTGTGAGGGTGTCTAACACAGTCCTCGGATTTCCATTCTTATATTGGACTAATCGACTGCCTTTAAGCCCTGAACTGCATCCTGCTACCCCAGAGAGTGCCTGACCTGCCAGGGATTGGGATAAACAGTTCTGTGGTAGGGCTCTCATCCAGCACGGGGGCAGATGGTTCTGTCCCATACCAGGACAAGTCCACTCACCACTATTGCTCAGTGTCTACTTGAGGCTTCTAGGAGGTGCCCTCAGGTCTGTTGGCACACTGATCTGTGTTTCAGCATTTAGCAAAGATGAATTTTCATCCTTCAACCTTGTTGTCCGTGGGGATCATGCGGGTGGACCAGAAATGGTTCAAGCTAAGTTGCAACGCAGTGATGATCATTGGTTACAAGAGACCTCTGAAGTTGGATTGGACAGGAGAGGGTAGAATGTGACTTCTCAGAGGAGTCTCATCCTTTGCTACTATTAAGTTGACTTTGAACATGTTTCTCACCCTGTGCTACCATCATGATTCGGTGTCTACAGTCTTGAGTGCTGGACAGAGCACGCTTCGTCTTCTTGGCCCTGTTGGTGTATGGCTCCGGCCTGTGGGAATGCACTATACACTGATGTGCAAACTCCTGCCTCGGAAAAGCTCAGCTGCTCAAATGCAGACACGTTGCTCACGTGTAAAGCGCGTGTTCACGTGTCACACGGAATACATCATTAGGTGCTCTCCAGTTTTAATGGTGGGTGGGTGTTTATAGACAAGATCACTAAGAAAAAAACAGGTTGCCTTTTCCTGAATGTTGTACCTTTCTAGGTGTGCCTCTTCCACTGGAGGTGGCCACCCCTGTATTAACCAGAATTGTGCACTCTTATCTAGGTTACCAAATTTACAGCATAGGTTATCAATCTTCCAATATCATATGGGACCATGTATGACGCTTAGATTTGTTAAAAAATATAATTCATTTATTCAAGATAAAGTTTTTGTTTAAAAAGTCATAATGTTACAAGGCTGTTGCAATTAAAAACCATTCCACGATATATGTTCAATGTATATAGACAATATTACTAGCACATTTAAAAGACAATACCTCATAAATTTTTAAAAAAATTTCTTATACAACATAATTTTTCAAAAACATATTCATAAAAAACACAAATGTTAGGAACAAAACTGTCGACGCGGCGTTTCGGTGCCCCTGATGTTCTTGCACCTTCTTCAGGACTTGTTCCCTGATTGGTCACATCTACAAAGACATATATCACAATATATTTCATTAGGTCCCTTCTTTTATTATCAGTTACATCTTCTATTGTCAGTTGTATTTATTCATTACATCATTCGGTAAATCTAACATTTGGTAACCTATATAATCCTTTCTGCACACCCCAACTTGAGAGATTTTTATACCTCTGTTGGTATACTTATTACATTTCTCTGTTAATTTAAAAACTTCTGGGCTGTATTTTCTCGCCCCCTAGGACAGAAGACTTTCTAGGTCTTTTATTTACTCTACTGCCCATTCGTTATAGATGTACCTCACTGACGGTCAATTAATACCAGTCGTCCACTCTAATTTTGCTGGTCACTACTGTAGTTGTTGTTTACTTACCCAGGTTGTGTTCCCTGGGCTCTTTTGGTTATATGAGGCTGTTTAACATCTGCTCATATCCTCTTTCCCTTCTTTTAATCTGGGACTTCTTCTCAATCAATTTTGTTTGGATGTTCTGTAGAGACTATGGAAATTTAACCACTTCAGTACTGTCAAATAAAAAGAAAACTGTTATATATCTTCACTTCTTTGTGGCTAACTCCTATTTGATTTTAGAAGTAGGTCTAGATGATCCTCACCGGTTTTTATTTCCACTTGTTACTTTATGTTTCAGGAGGATGCCTCTGGGAGCTCCCTTTCTTATTGGTTGGGTGCTTCCTGCCCCTGCTCCGTCTAAGGATAGGATAATCTTTGTTAGTGTGTCTCTATCCTTCATACATTGCATCTAGAATTGTTCCTTTCCTATTATTTCTTACCTTATTAGATCTTTAGAGTGATTCTTAGTTTACTTCACTCAGGTGGCTGATGATCTTTGGATAGATGCCTTTTAACTTGGCTTGAGTTTCTAAAAAAGGGGGTTGAATATTAAGGCTAAGTCAGAAATTGTCTATTTCTTTTCAAAGAGACTTACATCTCCTAATAGCCTTCCCATAATCCTGTCTTAACTTACTTGCTGAAGGGAGCTGAACTGCGTGGCGTCCTCCTCTCGTGAGTGTTCTCGATCTAATGAGAGAGACTCCTGTCTGGTATATATACCCTCACTGATTGGTTAATTATCTATCTTATCCATCACACCTGGTTGTTGTTCGTGTGTGTTGAAGCAAGGTCACCTTATTATGGCCGCCATCTTGTAGTGGGATTTAATTCTGTTTGTTTATTCCTATTTTATACTACTCTCATTCCTGTTCGGTCTCACAGCGTTATTTGCTATTTTTCTTCATGTCTGCCTCATCCGTCCTAT
Source organism: Lissotriton vulgaris (assembly GCF_964263255.1). Taxonomy (NCBI): domain Eukaryota; kingdom Metazoa; phylum Chordata; class Amphibia; order Caudata; family Salamandridae; genus Lissotriton; species Lissotriton vulgaris. Next base: position 2,002,416,942 of record NC_141691.1, on the reverse strand, counting down.
TACTGGGATCTTATTCGGTTCCTATGCTGTTTCTTTTTAATATTAATAAATTTCCGTCTATTATTTGTGGACATGCCGTTTTTATTTCCTCCTTGGTCGTCGCTAGTTCTTTTCCCTATTTAGGCGGACAGACTTCATACAAAAGTATTGTACTTCCCTCGGTGCCACCCGATCGAATCACGCTCCTTTCGCGAGCGCCATTTTGGATTGGGAAACCGTTTGTTCTTTAACCAACCCCATAGTGGTTTGGGTTCTAGGGTCTCTAATATTCTACAATACAGTTCGGGGTTTATATTTCCTAATAGGTCGTCGCTAGTTCTTTTTTCATTGTCGCGAGCACCCATTCTTAACCCTTTTATTACTCGCTAGATTTCATTAGATAAAGTTATTCTAATTACGCGAGCGCCATTTTGCGTCGGGAGACTTCTTTGAATGACCAAAATCTCTATTCTCAGCGCGCTCGAGTATATACTCTATCTTGCATTAGGTATTATTATTTTACACACATTTTTTCAATTGGAATGTTTTATGGCATCATTTACAAATTTTTAAGAAACTCTTATAAAAAACATATTATAACCAGTTAAATTACAGTATTATGATTTGGATATTCATCATTGCAACTATGGTGTTGGAGACTATTATCCCCTTTTGGCCCATGTTACAGAGGATTTTTAAGCTTTAGTATTTGCACTGAAGCTTTTGATTATCATGTCTGCCAGATCCCTCACCTGTTGCACCTACCTACTGGAATTTTTAGGTTCTCTTAATTTCTGGTTTACAGTTTTTACAAGTGCTGCAGGCGTAGTTACCTGTTGGATTTGAACCATCCAAAGTTCTGATGGAGTTCCTTTTTATTTTATCAGGGTACGTTTTAACTAGACAGTTCCTTATTGTGCGGTTCCTCCTGAACGCAAATATTGGTTTAGGGATTGGTGTGTCACCTGGATCATTTAGCAGCTTCCAATTACTGTTGATACAGTTTTTCAATTTGTTGGATACACAGGAAAAATTCGTGACGAATACAATGGGTAAAAACTGTCCATCTATAATACCAGGTCCAAGTATTACCATAGGTAAAATAACACACACTTGCAAGGAAATGTTCAATTGCAGGACGAATAATGTTATATATTTGATCAATTGCCCATGTAATAAAGTATACATAGGAGAAACACAACGAGAAATTAGGACCCGAATAACAGAACACAAGTCAGCCGTCCGGACTAAAAAATTAACAGCGCCCCTGGTAGCCCACTGGATAGAAATGGGCCATACAGTGGAAGACATACGGTGGTGTGTGATAGAACAAGTCAGGATAAATAAGAGAGGAGGAGACTTAACCAAAAAACGAAAACAAAGAGAACAATACTATATGTCCAAATTTAACTCCCATAAAATAGGCCTAAACAACAAAGAAGACTGGGAAAGAATACTGTAGAAAGACCATATACAAAAACCAGAAATTAAGAGAACCTAAAAATTCCAGTAGGTAGGTGCAACAGGTGAGGGATCTGGCAGACATGATAATCAAAAGCTTCAGTGCAAATACTAAAGCTTAAAAATCCTCTGTAACATGGGCCAAAAGGGGATAATAGTCTCCAACACCATAGTTGCAATGATGAATATCCAAATCATAATACTGTAATTTAACTGGTTATAATATGTTTTTTATAAGAGTTTCTTAAAAATTTGTAAATGATGCCATAAAACATTCCAATTGAAAAAATGTGTGTAAAATAATAATACCTAATGCAAGATAGAGTATATACTCGAGCGCGCTGAGAATAGAGATTTTGGTCATTCAAAGAAGTCTCCCGACGCAAAATGGCGCTCGCGTAATTAGAATAACTTTATCTAATGAAATCTAGCGAGTAATAAAAGGGTTAAGAATGGGTGCTCGCGACAATGAAAAAAGAACTAGCGACGACCTATTAGGAAATATAAACCCCGAACTGTATTGTAGAATATTAGAGACCCTAGAACCCAAACCACTATGGGGTTGGTTAAAGAACAAACGGTTTCCCAATCCAAAATGGCGCTCGCGAAAGGAGCGTGATTCGATCGGGTGGCACCGAGGGAAGTACAATACTTTTGTATGAAGTCTGTCCGCCTAAATAGGGAAAAGAACTAGCGACGACCAAGGAGGAAATAAAAACGGCATGTCCACAAATAATAGACGGAAATTTATTAATATTAAAAAGAAACAGCATAGGAACCGAATAAGATCCCAGTAATAGGACGGATGAGGCAGACATGAAGAAAAATAGCAAATAACGCTGTGAGACCGAACAGGAATGAGAGTAGTATAAAATAGGAATAAACAAACAGAATTAAATCCCACTACAAGATGGCGGCCATAATAAGGTGACCTTGCTTCAACACACACGAACAACAACCAGGTGTGATGGATAAGATAGATAATTAACCAATCAGTGAGGGTATATATACCAGACAGGAGTCTCTCTCATTAGATCGAGAACACTCACGAGAGGAGGACGCCACGCAGTTCAGCTCCCTTCAGCAAGTAAGTTAAGACAGGATTATGGGAAGGCTATTAGGAGATGTAAGTCTCTTTGAAAAGAAATAGACAATTTCTGACTTAGCCTTAATATTCAACCCCCTTTTTTAGAAACTCAAGCCAAGTTAAAAGGCATCTATCCAAAGATCATCAGCCACCTGAGTGAAGTAAACTAAGAATCACTCTAAAGATCTAATAAGGTAAGAAATAATAGGAAAGGAACAATTCTAGATGCAATGTATGAAGGATAGAGACACACTAACAAAGATTATCCTATCCTTAGACGGAGCAGGGGCAGGAAGCACCCAACCAATAAGAAAGGGAGCTCCCAGAGGCATCCTCCTGAAACATAAAGTAACAAGTGGAAATAAAAACCGGTGAGGATCATCTAGACCTACTTCTAAAATCAAATAGGAGTTAGCCACAAAGAAGTGAAGATATATAACAGTTTTCTTTTTATTTGACAGTACTGAAGTGGTTAAATTTCCATAGTCTCTACAGAACATCCAAACAAAATTGATTGAGAAGAAGTCCCAGATTAAAAGAAGGGAAAGAGGATATGAGCAGATGTTAAACAGCCTCATATAACCAAAAGAGCCCAGGGAACACAACCTGGGTAAGTAAACAACAACTACAGTAGTGACCAGCAAAATTAGAGTGGACGACTGGTATTAATTGACCGTCAGTGAGGTACATCTATAACGAATGGGCAGTAGAGTAAATAAAAGACCTAGAAAGTCTTCTGTCCTAGGGGGCGAGAAAATACAGCCCAGAAGTTTTTAAATTAACAGAGAAATGTAATAAGTATACCAACAGAGGTATAAAAATCTCTCAAGTTGGGGTGTGCAGAAAGGATTATATAGGTTACCAAATGTTAGATTTACCGAATGATGTAATGAATAAATACAACTGACAATAGAAGATGTAACTGATAATAAAAGAAGGGACCTAATGAAATATATTGTGATATATGTCTTTGTAGATGTGACCAATCAGGGAACAAGTCCTGAAGAAGGTGCAAGAACATCAGGGGCACCGAAACGCCGCGTCGACAGTTTTGTTCCTAACATTTGTGTTTTTTATGAATATGTTTTTGAAAAATTATGTTGTATAAGAAATTTTTTTAAAAATTTATGAGGTATTGTCTTTTAAATGTGCTAGTAATATTGTCTATATACATTGAACATATATCGTGGAATGGTTTTTAATTGCAACAGCCTTGTAACATTATGACTTTTTAAACAAAAACTTTATCTTGAATAAATGAATTATATTTTTTAACAAATCTAAGCGTCATACATGGTCCCATATGATATTGGAAGATTGATAACCTATGCTGTAAATTTGGTAACCTAGATAAGAGTGCACAATTCTGGTTAATACAGGGGTGGCCACCTCCAGTGGAAGAGGCACACCTAGAAAGGTACAACATTCAGGAAAAGGCAACCTGTTTTTTTCTTAGTTATTGACCCAGTCCTTTTCCTGACAGAAAGGGTAGCTCCCAACACATAACTTTTCTGACAATATAGACAAGATCACTACAGTGTAAAATTGATTCTAAATTCATAGGATCAAACAAACATTTTAGATAATATCTGTTTATTTTGGGGGATTTCTCTTGTAAATGGAAATGTGGTAAATAAAACAAAAACAAAGAGGCCACGACTTGGTTGGATTTAATGACCACTTAAATAGGAATGTGGTTTCCATCAAAATACACTTTTAGAGAATATGTGCAAATGGTCTATTTTAAAGCACTTTGGAACAGTCTGCACACTCTTCAACCTTCAAAGGAGTCGCCTCATTGGTGGTTGGTTTAAAGGGCTATCTATCCCTGCCAGCTAGGCTGGAGTCTCTCTTTATGGTGGTCAGTCCATAGCAAATGTTTCATTTTCAAGCATATCGTGAAAGTGTCACTGGGGAAACGTTGAGAGTATTTAAAACATTTGTTATCAGAGTTTGGCCTTCTGTTTGGGGGATTTTGGGGCCATGAATGACGAATCAAGCTGTGAAACGCGACATCAGCCGTTAACTTTAATCAAAACAAAACGTGGTTTACAGTTCTGAGACATTTTAATGCATTCTGGACCGGTAGCATGTCCTAAAACACAATAAGATTCATAGACCCTTTTACACAGGGTTGCAGTTTCTCTCCAGGATTGCTTACAGTAGACACGGTGCATTCAAAGTACTTGCAGCAGTAAAAGCGACCAGAACATGAGAGGAGGTGAGAAAAAGAACAGAAGACAATGATTTAGCAAAGCACTTAGGAACAGGGAGACACCAACAGTCTGGTGCCTACAAAAGTGTGTAAGGGCTGGGTCAGATTCAGTCACATGCCAGGGGACAATATAGTCAGGGCCACTGGAATTATGCGGCAGGGGAGCGCCACATAATGCAGCAAGAAAGGGCACATATTTTAATGGTATTAGTTTATAATTTCGGCATTTTTAGACATGCTATAACTGTTTGGCAAAGATGTCCCCTCTATAGTATCAGTCTAACAACCAACAAACGGAAACAAGCAGCTGAAAGATGACCTTCCATTCTGCACGAACACAAATAGCTACATTTTGAGTAACGTTTGATCCATTTGAGCTGGAAACTATTTTTTTTCTCTTAAAAATCTGCCGTTTATGCAGCAGATGATGGATTATGTGGCAAATTTAGTAAATCCATAAGTATGCGAAGAAAGCCCCAGTGGCCCTGAATATAATTGAGGCCCTGCCAAACATGTTGCTGACTGTAACCCAAACTTATTAGGGAGACCACTTCTAATGGAACCTCACCACTAATCATCAGTTTATAATCAGCTGCCCCATCATTTTGAGCTACTAAAGAAAGCCTGGAACAGGATCCTGCCGGGTCAGTAGTGTTGCCCCTGAGCCCTGGGACTGCAGGGAAGGCCAGCCCTGTGCTGCGGGTCTAACTCCAGCCTGCAGGAGTCACTGCAACTCCTGCTCACCCTGGCCTCAGCGGGGAAGGTCTGATCTTCCTTAGAATGGAACCCAGAGCTGGCCGCGCCCCTTGAAGTCTTGGTTTTGGGGACAGCAGACCCGGCTGTACCCCGTTGTGGCTGTCTTGTCACACACACTTTAGCCCAGTATATTGCTACTGAGCGCGCAAGTCTGGCGACTAGGCAGAGCCCGCGGTCAGCAGACACACACAAACCATTACAAAACACTCACACATAGGTTCCTCTGCTTTTGAGTGGGTCAGGGGCCTTACTTGGGAGGATTTGGTCCTCCTGCCCTCCTCCAGCTGTGGAACCAGGCCTCTAGGCGCTCCATGATGATTCGCTGCAGTAACCAGTGGCCGCCTGTCTCCTTAGGATGTGTTATGTGGAGCCATTATCTGGCCCTTAATATTACCTCTTTGTTGGTTTTTCACTTTTTGCTTTTTTGTCCAGTGCGTGCTGGTTCGGTTTCACTTCATGTGGGGGTCATTAGATCCCACTGACAGTCACACCACTTTATCAGCTGCCAACATCTGGCGCTTTATGCAAACCATGCACCGCCACCATTTTTTCAATGTTTATTTTTTTATTTGATTTTTATAGTTTTTTTTTACCAGATTTTTTTCCTCGAATTTGGCGCCCCACTTCACCTTCACCCAGGTGTGTTTGCCCTTAGGGACAGGTGCCCTGATAACCTCGCATGCTGGTTCCAGTATTATTTGTATGAAGAGCCTTTTGCTCCTATGTCAGTCCTAAGTTCTAAACACTCAAAGAATTTCACAGATCTGGTGCTCCAGGGCTTCAGAACTGTCAGGCTTTCAGGATAGTATTCAGGAGATTAATGTGGTTTATTTAGAATGACAGCACATAAAACTATCAAATGAATATTCAGGTTGGATCCGCGGCCTGGGTGAGGGCCGCCCCTGAATGTGCCTGCTCTAAGGCAGTCTTTCAAATGCAGCGGTCGTTGTGAAATACAAAGAGGGGTCTCTCCGGGACGCAGCCGCTGTTCACTCAAGTGGAGACCACTGCACAGACTGTCCAGTTATGAACACAAGCATCTGACGTGAATTTATGTGCTGAGTCCTGGCACACACCTGCTCGTGTTAAGCACGGTGTGTATCTAAGGTATAAAAGGCACTAAAGATGGATTTGGAGTTCACTGTCGTTTCCTAGGAGCCCATAGGGGTTCTGGTTGCATGTCCTGTCTGACCGCAGAAGTTCAAAGCCTCTTCTGTGGTAGGTCCTTTGAATGTGCTCTGGTCTGGACATGAGCGGCTGGTGCAGGAGCCGGAGGTGTAGATTTCTGCGGTGCAGCGGGTGCAGTGTCTTTGGGGCATGAGGACCCGCTGGACTCTGATTTCTCTATTTTTCTACTCAACCAGTGGTCAGTGGACCCATTCCCCATGCTTGCTCCTGGACCCTGGGTACCCTTACCACGCCTCTGACGGGAGCCTCCTTATGGAAGGCCACGGTCACCCTCATGTGGAGGCCTTAAATATGCTTACCGGTGTCAGGACACAGCCTATATTGCTTCCAGTGCAGCCCTGCTATGGCTTTTCCCCTCCTGTGCTGGGAGGCTTTGAATACTATTGTTTCATGACGAGCTCAGCTCGTCATAAGCACAGCTCCAGTGTGCCTCATGACGAGCTGAGCTCGTCATGAGCAGCGAAGTGGTTGGGTGCAGCATGCCGCGTACCCCAGTCAGTCGGTGTTCCCGGCGATCTTGACCCAGATGTATCAAGCCTTTGCCAATGGCCTGAATCCCAGTATCGGGCCGTTTGTGAATGCAAAAAGGCATTTTGGTATGTATTAATCTAAAATTGTGATTCAGTAAAAAGTTACTGAATTGCTATTTGGGATTACGAATACAAACCAATTTGGTATTTGGAAGGGGTGTGTTTAGGGTGTCATTTCCTAATACCAAATTGGAATGGTATGTATTAATGTTTTGTGACCAAATTCTGGTTGCAAAAGATTAATACTTTACCGACTACAGAAGTGTAGTGGTAATGCATTCTTAAATGGGAAGCGGTCCCCAAGGGACCCCTTCCCATTTGTGAATGTAAAAATAATTGTTTACTTAAAAGGAGGCAATGGTCCACGTAACGACTGCCTCTTCTTAACCCGTTTACCACGGCGAACATTAGGCCGCGGTGCAGGCGTTCGATGGAGTGGGCGGGGCTGCGTCGGCCAACGGTCGTGTGCAGCACCCAGCAGGTAGTGACGCAAGCACGGAAGGGGTTAAACAAAGACAAAAAAAGACAGAACCGTTTTGTTTTACACACAGTCTCTTTTCATTTGAGGGAAACTTGTTCCATTTGAAAAACATTTCTGCTTAACTAAAAAGCAATCTCAGACATGATGGTCTGCGGTCCCCAAGGGACCCCTTCCCATTTGTGAATGTAAAAATAATTGTTTACTTAAAAGGAGGCAATGGTCCACGTAACGACTGCCTCTTCTTAACCCGTTTACCACGGCGAACATTGGGCCGCGGTGCAGGCGTTCGATGGAGTGGGCGGGGCTGCGTCGGCCAACGGTCGTGTGCAGCACCCAGCAGGTAGTGACGCAAGCACGGAAGGGGTTAAACAAAGACAAAAAAAGACAGAGCCGTTTTGTTTTACACACAGTCTCTTTTCATTTGAGGGAAACTTGTTCCATTTGAAAAACATTTCTGCTTAACTAAAAAGGAATCTCAGACATGATGGTCTGCTGACCCCAGCAGGCTACCATCCCTGTAATTCATGCGATTCCTATTGGATCACAAATTTCGACCTAGCTCATTAATGCTCATGAGGTAGGTAGATTTGTCACCCACTATTTATTTATGTCTAAAGTTTTATATAGTGTGAACATGAACATGAACTTTGCGAGTATCAGAACGCTTTAGGCGACATGCATAGAAATAACAATCTCATCCAGGAGGGATATGGTATTGGAGAATCCCCTAGATAGAAAACAATAGGTTCCCAGGCAGACAACAACCCAGAGAACAATATAAGAACATCATCTGTGGGAAATAAGCATGTGTGCAGGCTGAGGGATAAATCATGTTCTGGCGTATAGTTCATGCATTCAATGACATAAATGTGTTCATCAGTATCCTTTTAACTTCTTTCTTGAATGAAGCAGTTGAGGAATTCATTCTGATTTTAGAAATCGCAATTTTAAAAATAAAGCTGTCATACATTAAGAATTTTGATGTCCAAATTGCACTTTGGTAAGAGTCGTAGTTTGGAAATCGCAGCTCCTGATTGTCATACATCTAGCCCCAAGTCCCTAGTTTTTACCACTAGAAATGATCCAGTCGTAGATGTGCAGACCTGGGAGTCCTGGCGAAGCAGTGCTTAGAGCCCCCCTGCACGCGACATCACCTTTGAGCGGATAGGGTTGGATAAGGAGCGGGAGAAGCTTGCATGCAGGGATTACTCCTTGCAGAATCGCTGGATTTAGGATCTGATGGGATTAAGTGTCTAGAGTTCTGGCGGAGGGGGATTAGTCTGGCTTCCACTAATGGGGCCTGTGCTATAGTGTAGTTTTCATGACAGCTGAGAGCAGATAATCCCGCCTGTGCCATGTTTGATTTGGAGCTCTGCGTCCTGGGGCAAGGCAGAAACAAACACCTCTCTGGCGAATTGCCGCGCTCTTGGTGAGTCGCTTGTTTCACCCTCTTAGGGAGTCTAGCTGTTGTCATCATCGGTCTCTCCCGCTCCTTAGCCCGCGGGTAAATGTATCAACCATAGAAATGCAACAGTCTGCTCTGAGCACCGGCACCGCCAGGGAAGGGGGAGGTGCTGGCCTCTTACTCGCGTGGATTCTCCTGGGTTTAGTGTTCCTCCAACAGACTGCCACCTTCAATCATCTGCTGAGAGAGCCTGAGTCTGCTACCAGACAGACAGACACTCACTCTTAAAAACTCACTCCTAAATTTACAGGAGCAAAGATTCCAGGTCGCTCTCTCTCACCCCGTCTCTCTCTTACCACCACCAGCCTCCCCACCCTGCCTCTCCTGCTTCTACCTTCCTGCAGGCGCCGCCGCACTGAGGAACCAAAGGCAGTCTTGGCAAAGAAGCTCACTCCTGCCCACACTGTTGTTCTTCTCACTCTATCGCTCTATTTCCTTCCTTCCTTTCATTCATTCTCTCTCTCTCTCGCCTTCTCTCCTCCCTCTCCTCTCTCTCCATTCCTCTCTCTCTCTCTCTGCAGCAGTTATCCTCTGGAGCTGGGGAAAGAGATAGAGGTATCATCCGCGGCCATTGCTCTTTCAAAACCAGCCTCCAAGTGCTCCAGCCCACCGGGGAAATCCCTGTGCAATATAAGGCCTGTCTGGCCGTTCCTCCCAGCCCACAAACCAGACTCCCATGGTTGGCTACGTGTGCAATACTGCTCTAGCTAACCATTGTCATGTTAGAGCTGTCAGGCTGTTCTTGCTATTTATAAGACATCTTTCATTCCCTCTCTCTTTTTTAACACATTTTATTGAGTTATATTTGAGGAATCCAACATGGGCAATTTGGCCCATAGAGTGAATGAACAATTTCAACAAATATATCATGAAAATAAAATACAAGTGTCCTGCTGATCTCCCCCCCTATATGCCACTCCCACCCCCACCCCTCTCCATTAGTACATAGGAAAAACATCTGGACTGCACCACAACTAATATTCATCAATTTAGCCCGGCGCCGTCTCCCTTTCTCCGTGGAATGTCTTAATTTCTTCATCAAGGAATTGGTTTTATCTGAAGGACCAGCGCTAACTCAATTCCTCTGTAATCCACCCACCTCTTCGTATTTCCGGGTGTTTTAGGGGGCAGCCTCTTGGTTTATTTACCGCAATCTCAGTTCCCATACAGTGGTCCAGTCACTTTTTCCACACCGACAGCGACGGAGGGGCCGCCACCTTCCATTTCCCTGGCTATGTTGCGTTTAGCGAGTGTCAGTCCCAAGCTTTGCAAGGACAACTTATATGTATTCCCACCAACATCCTCCATATGGTGAGGGAGGGCAACCACGGGTTTTGCGGATCATTCGCTCTCTCTTGATTTCTCCTTTCATCTGTATCACTTCCAGCACCTGGTGTTTGTGTCAGGGATGTGATCAGTGACTTAAAGGTGACCTCACTAACATAACATAACTAGGTCTGTCTAGTTTTAGCACTCATCCCCTAAGCGGGGAGGACTCAGGTTCCTGTAATCAGTGGCGGCTCGTTGACAATGGGTGCAAGGGCCGCGCCCCTGAAATGACGAGGCTGCACACATCTGAGCCGGTTAAAGTAGATTTATTCCTGAGAAACGTGCACCCACGACCGGAAGCGTCGGTAACGGTGAGCCTCTCCTGCAACAGAGAGCCTTGCGGACGGCGCACCACTCCACGAGCATGGAACACTATTTAAATTATAACAATGCATAACATAGGAATGTGCAGCCTCGAGAGGCCACGCTGCTAACTAACATGTCTCGTGGCTACACAAGACTAATCACTACGACCCTCTACTCACCCCCTCCCCCCACTATCCATTAATGAAGAAAGTATCAGAGAGTAAACAAAAATAATTCGCCCTGCTGCTTCGTAAGCAAAAAACGGAGGGGCATATTATCAAGAACGTGTGATAACCATCGCAAAAGTAACTTAACGCAACTTCCAACATCGCAGTCTGTGGCGGCAAAATCACGCTGTGTTAACGAAGCATTCTCAACACTGCAATACCATGCGAAAGTCACCAGATAATGCGCCAACTGACCGTGTTAAAATCAACGCCACGCCACAAAAATGCGCAACTCAAACGCAATAAATCTTGTGATGAGCCCAATCGCGGTACAAAAAGCACTGAAAACCAGCGACCACCCTGCAAATCCCACACGTCTGGCAGGAAAATGCACCATAAAAGCAGAGTAAATAAACGGTGAGATGACAACGTGAGAGCACAACCCCACAGCTGTGACGCAGAACAAATGACCATTGTCCAAATCAGATAGGCATTTCTCCACAAACAGCCACCATTCACATTGACATGCATTCAGTATGTAACCTGCGCCACTGCGGAAACAAACATGGTACACACTGTGAAACCGTATCACCCCCTCACATTGCAGAGAAACAAAACAACATCCACTGCACTCCGACGTGCCATGTCCATGATCAAACAAGCACGGACTAATGTAGGGGCAGTAACTCCCCCTTACGTACATGTCGCCCATGTCATGGGACTTGGGTCACAGGGTGCATCCCTGCATCATGGCGGCAAATATCAGAGCACAAAAGAATACCTGTTGTCACTTTTAGGCCACAAATGACAGCCAAAACGGAATGAATCGGGACACATGCGAAACGCCGAAGATTGGGATACCGTAACAACTGTGACATACAGAACTGGCAGTTCGAATACGTGACTGCAAAGCGGTGACACACCCACCATCCATCAACAAATCCCTCAATTGACAGCACAACATGTCGCACCCACACTTGTCTGAGTGAAGTGCCTGTACAGATGAGTGACATACACGCAGGGAATGTGTATCAGAATGCTATTATTAGCACATGCAGTGCCTGTGGCAGTCAATGTACTGTGCCATTACTGCCATTACTGCTAAGGACCCACACAATGTGACGTAAACCAGAGAAGAAATTGTCAATGATGTAGTCCCTACAGATTATTCCTGCTGTGGCTGCAGTGGGGTGTGGTCCACCTGCCTCATCTTCATCATCATCGTCCGGTGCATCTGCCACTCGTATCCATGGGCTTTGCTGCGGACACATATGTTGTGCAACACACAACATGCAACGATCATCTTGCACACGAAGTCTGGCTGTACAGGAGCTTACCACCTGTGATGTCCAGGCATTTGAAACGTGACTTCAACACGCCAAATGTGTGCTCCACGATGCTCCTGGTGTGTTTGTGGGCCACATTGTACTGCCTCCGGGCCTTTGTGTTCGGGGCTCAGAGGGGTGTCATCATCCAAGCGCAGAGTGCATATCCTTGGTCATCTGTGACAGTGCAGAGAGACATGAGTCACAATTAATTACTGCATGATGTGTTGGCAGGCTCACTGGTTCATTGATGTGTGATATGTGTAACTTAGGGATTCCTGTATGACATGTAGTGCGTGTTGCAAATGAGCTGCATCACTGTGTACTACGTAGCCTCACTGCTGCACCTCCCCCGAGCACATTCACTAGTGTGCGCAGTGTGATTACATCACATGCACCCCTTCGGCACACCATTGACATGCCTGTCTGTGCATGTCTACAGGCCTGAGTACGACACAGTGATGATGCTGCGCAGATTGTGGCCGGCCATGTGTGTGTAGGCCCATTGCAAGGACAGGCCTGACACAGATGCAGAGCACCTGCCTGGCTGAACTCAACATGCAGCTGAGGGTATATCTTTGGCTCATGCTGCGCTAATAGCGAAATACACAACAGTTGGCATGTGTGATCCCTGACTCCGAGCGGGCATGCCCTCCCCTTATACTCCTTCGGCCAACCATGCATACTGGGGATATGCCACATAGCAACTTTGTCGATTACGTGACGGGTGGCGCAGACACTACAACAGAGATACACTCATCAGTCACATCCATGTCAATGCCCACACTGAACCACACCCAGATCCACATGTGGAGGAGCCACACCCCTGTGCAGTACTGTTGTATGCCTGTCCACCCCGCCTACGCTCACATGAAGATACGACCAGGTTACATGTCCCAGGTCTACACCACTGTCTGTGGTGACATGGTTACGCCCGCTGTACACAGCACAATGTAATGTGGAATGGCCCCAGGCCCACATGCATATATAATGACCACAGGGACACACTGAGTGAGTTTGCGGGACTGGCTACAGGCATGTGTGCCCGGCCCCTTATATTGCCAGAGTCACATCTTCAGTGACCCCTGAGCTAGATGGGTGTTGGGTAGGGTAAGCCACCACTCAGGGGTTGATTGGTGCTGGCAAAAACCAAAACAGTGAGCAGACAATCAGCAGTTCAAGGTACGGACATCATGGGTCCCCAACTTGAGCGCACAGACTTTGTGGCCCTGAATGCACAGGGTCTGGCACAGGTGCGCCGCCACGGGACGGTGACTTGCGGTGCACTGAGGTACGGCCACTCGAGCGGAGCGTGTACTCATCACTGTCCAAGGGGAATGTCGCAGAGGGTTGCGGGGGACAGTGGAAGGTGTCCCTCCCGGGCATGATGCAGAGGGCAGAAGCAAGCAGGAACAGGCAAATTGCGGAGTTGAATGCTACAGACTCCACTTTTCCACCTTGTCAGTATCAGCTACATGTAGAGGAAGACAACCTCCAGCCCATGGGCCCAGACGCCACCGACGTACAAACAGAGATCGACCATGAATTTCAGGACACGCACTCAGGGGCACCAGAGCTGGAAGGGGAAGCAGTCTGCGATGAGGCCTGTACAATGACATTAACTCTGCCATGTAGAGGGCAAGACTCAGTTCAAAATGTGTGACCTACTCCACCGCAGTGTGTGCCGGAGCCATCAGTCATCAGGGGCCCACAGCCACGTGTGGTAGGCATGCGCTGCACAGAGTCAGTGGCACCAGTGCCGTTGTTGGTAGTGTCCCATCACCTTCATAAAGGTGAGCCTTTTCTCCTTTCGGTCTGAAGCACGTCTTCTTCTTACTCCTCTCCTTGCGCACTGTGACACGTACACCGCCATGAACCAATCAAGACTCAGTTAAAAAAATGCTACCAAGTTGGCCGCAGTGTCGGACGGAGGCTGCGGTCAGTGCGGGTTAACCGCTGTCCAGCCATCTCCTCCTGGATCTCGAACACACGACGTAGGAATGGCATTTGTATTATATTTGTGGATGACATAGGTAGTGGCACCAGAGCTGAGCGGGTGTTTAGCCAGTGACGATGCTGTGACCTGCCTGTGACGGACTGCATTGGATTGTGTGAGGCCTGCAGGACCGCAGTGTAGGCCAAAGGCTACAATTTGCAGGTGCCCACAGACATGTGCGAGTCCAATGCACAGCCTTGGTGGCACCACATTGAAGGGAGTATAGTGACATGACCTCAGCCTTAAATAATGTACTCTGCCATGGTGTAATCAAGAATCCGTTCCAAATGTGTGTCCTACTTGTCCGCTGTGTATGCCGATGGAGTACGTCAACGAGAATAGAGTTCAGCGGGCCTGTGTCGCGGAGGCCGTGATGGTCGGAGGAGGCTGCCAAGGTCGTGGGCCTCGCGCCTGGAGCTTGCACGTGTTGGGCCCTCTTCGACACAAGCCGATGTAGGCAGTTGGACATTGAGGCCTGAGTGCACAGGGGCAGGCAAGACTGGTTCGGGAACCAGCGGCCTGGGGTGCATCAGGGCCACTGGATTGCAGGCAACACCGTTGATGGTGACGGCCTCGTGGCGGGGCGAGAGGCGCCGCCCTGGCAGAGACGTTGGGCATTCCAGAAGAGAACCACGCCCAGAGGTACGTGCTTTTTATTCACTCCCCGTACGCCGGGCTGGCCCACTCCGCTCACACTTACAGAGGGGACGTAACAAGCTACATTTCCGCAATCTTCCCCACTGGCTGGGGTGACATGGTTGCGTCCACTACACTCCATACACCAGCGGTGTGTGTCAACATGGATATGTGTGTGGTCTGCATACTTCAGTCTGGCCAGCACATCAACGCCACACTTGACATTGTGTACATGCTTATTCATGAGTCACTTGCCTCCTTTGCACATGCCTGCTCCCTACCTCTCCACACAATCTGCATGTGTGTGGCTGAGGTGCCATGCCGCTGATGGCTGGTGTACATGGCTAGCCTGGTGACCACAGTAAATTGTGCTGTCGTGTCTGGTAGGTGGGCATGTTGTTTGGCATGTTGTATGTGAGTTTGTAACATGTGCATTCTTAGAGTTGTGAGTTGCATGATTGTGAAGTTGAGATGTGTGGTGTGTTCATTTGGTACTTACCAACGAGCAGAGCATTTCCGTAGGTGATATCCTGGAAGCGCCGGTTGATGATGGACTGTCGGAAGATGAAGGAATCATGCACACTGCCTGGGTAGTTGGCGACAGCATTGGTGAAGAGTTCCCGGTGGTCCTCTATTGCCTGCACATTGATGGAATGCATGTGCTTGCTGTAGCAGTAATTGTGTGCAGTGTCGGCAGGAGGCACAAGTAGGACATGTGTGCAGTCTATTGCCCCCAACACGTGTGGGAAGCCAGCTACGGTGTAAAAGCCTGGCTTGGTCTCCAGTTGTTCCTGCACAGTGTGGGGGAAGTATAGGTACCGGGGTACCAAGCTGATGATGGCATCTGGGACAGGTTTGAGGAACTTTGATAGGGCTGGCTGTGAGACTCTGCCGACTCTGGCGGTTGTTGGTTGGAAGGTACCAGAGGCCAACAGATGCAGCACAGCCAGAGCTTTGTCTGAGATGGGATGTTGGTTGTCCGCTGTGTTAGTACCGTCAGCCTGTGGCAATGATGTTCAGGATGCGGAGGATGGTTGTCCTTGTGAGCCTGTAGTGGCCAATTACATTCTCTGGTGTTGAGTCTGTGAGGCTGGTGCGTTATCTGAAGGTCCGCGGACTATGTCTGCGCTGCCTTTGTGGTGTTCCGGGGGGCGGGGGGGTGCAGGGTGGGTCCGGGGGTTGGTTGCGGTCCTGGGGGTAGTTGCGGTGGGTGTTGTGGGCCTGTTGGGGCTCCATGGCATCTGTTTTTCTTCAGGTGTGGCTGTGGGCTGGGCTCCCTTTTCTGGTGCCGTCTTCCATCCGACGTTACACCAGGTCAGAGCAGCTGGTAATTTCCTGCTGCTAACGTGTCTTATTGCATGTTTTGTGGTCATATCACTGATCTGGCTGGTCGTTGAGAATGTTGCGGAGTGGTGTTGTTGCGGCTTTTTGCATGGGAACTCCTACTCCACATCTCATTAGCAATAGTTGCGGGGGTCATCTGTGGCGATGTTTTTTGTGGCTGCTATCGCAGGTAAACTGGTGTTATGGGCTGTAGTGGCCAATTACATTCTCTTGTGTTAAGTCTGTGAGGCTGGTGCGTTATCTGAAGGTCCGCAGACTATGTCTGCGCTGCCTTTGTGGTGTTCCGGGGGGCGGGGGGGTGCAGGGTGGGTCCGGGGGTTGGTTGCGGTCCTGGGGGTAGTTGCGGTGGGTGTTGTGGGCCTGTTGGGGCTCCGAGCTGCATGATCAGTGGCTCCATGGCATCTGTTGTTTTTCAGGTGTGGCTGTGGGCTAGGGCTCCCTTTTCTGGTGCCGTCTTCCATCCGACGTTACACCAGGTCAGAGCAGTTGTTAATTTCCTGCTGCTAACGTGTCTTATGGCATGTTTTGTGGTCATATCACTGATCTGGCTGGTCGTTGAGAATGTTGCGGAGTGGTATTGTTGCGGCTTTTTGCATGGGATCTCCTACTCCACATCTCATTAGCGATAGTTGCAGGGGTCATCTGTGGCGATGTTTTTTGTGGCTGCTATCGCAGGTAAACTGGTGTTATGGGCTGTAGCACAAGCTTTTGAATGGGGTGATACATTTATTGTGACTTTGGCTGCGATACAGTGCTGTTAACTCGGCGATAACTTATTGAGAATATGCCCCGTAATGTTACTCTCTTTTCTTAAGTGTGTTCCGCTCTTTGTTCAAAAGATTCCACCAACAAACTGTTTTATCGGCGCATGTCAGGGCTCTTTCCTCCATCCCTAAATCACCCTGGGAGAGGTGTTAAGCTCCATGGGGACAGCCAGAGCATTGACTCAACTCTACCATGGATCCTCCTTTCAGCTTGTTGACTTGCCCACCTCTGGTTAATAAAACAGAGACGTCTGTGTTCTTATTTGAACATATTTTCAGCAATATATGGTAACCCATGATCAAAGATGGTAGTGGCACCTGGATAATCTTTAAAAATCTAATATTAGGGAAACTGTACTGAAAATACAATGCCTTGCCACCATTTTTGTGAAGTTTTCTTAGGGATGGTGAACCACAAACAGTGCTTAGGAGGGTGGGGCTTTGCTGTCACACCATGAAAGTATTGCAATATTTCCGTTGTGTCTTTTCAGAATCTCTGGATTTTCAACTAATTAGTGTGGAAATTGTGCTGCAAAATGTGCCATTTGCAACCATATTTCAAACTTTTGTAGGTTTTTGCAGGGTGGGAGAACCCCTTCCTCTCTAATTCTTTGAGACGAAGGTGGGTCTGCTTGCATTGCTCACTCGGTTAAACTTGAGGCTGGATTTACGCTCCAACACTTTCCGAGTTCATCGGCCGCCACTGCTGTCTTTACAACAGCCCTCAGTTTGTCTTTCACTCTGTTGAGCTTGTAACATAGAAGGCTTTCCTTGATGGGCACGGGTTACCTAAGTGAGAGTGGGTGACACCCGGTGTTACAGAACCTGGTCCCTCTGCAGTCGATAGTTCATCGATATTTCAACAGAGACCGCTACACTGCCCCCCTTCCAATGAAGTGTGCTCTACTCAGTCCTTGTGGGATGAAGGAACTGGTGTTGTACCTGAGACAGTGACAGGGATGGCAGCTGTTGCCTCCACTGAGGTGAGACATGCAGAGTGATGGTGGGCAGGCATGTCAGAAGAAAAGGGGGCACATCCTTTACAACGTAACTGGTACAACACGGTACCGTTACGACGCAGCTTTAACAATGAAAGTCGTTACAACGACTTTCAATGGGGGGCGCTGTAGGATAGGGGATAGTTTAATTTACTATCCAACACCTTCCCTACTATCCACGGGGACTGGTGTTGGAATAGTAAATTAAACTATTCACTATCAGCGCCCCCCCAACGCAAGTCGTTGTAACGACTTGCGTTGTTAAAAGTGCGTCGTAAAGGGACGCTTTGTAACGGTACGCGTTGTACCGTCATACATCCGAAGAAAAGTGATCCTAAGAGTGAATCATTTGTTTCTCTCGGTTTAGACCCCATGCATAGGCACTAAGGGGCATATTTAGGAGCCGGTTTGCATCCCTCAATGTGGTGCAAGAGTGACGCAAACCTTATATGTGGTTCAAGAAGCCATGCAAGGCCGCTTTGTGTGGTCCTGAGTGGCTGCATAAATCTGCGTTGCCTTAGTCTGCTCTGGGAAGGCATTCCATGGCCTTTGCGTGGGTGCTTCCATGCAACTTCAACGGCTTTGGATGCATTCCCAGATATAGCAGAACTGGTAGACCTGGGAATGCGCATTCTGCAGCACACATGGAAACAGGAAAACGCCTCTTGGGATTGTTTTTGTGCAAGGAGTTGGCTCTTCCTAGCCACATACAATCCTGCATGCAACGCAGGCACCTTTGCACCATGGTACAAGGGCGCCTGTGTTGACGCTAGGTTGCCAAAAGGGCGCCAGCGCAGAGGAAAAGGCAGGAATGCGCTGGATTGCCTTCCTGCCCTTTCCCTGACACGCAGTGCAGGAAGGTGACTTGCAGCGCTGCACTCCGTAACATTCTTGTAAATAGGCCCGAAGTGTTTCACACTTAAATGTGTCTTCACCACAGTGTGATACACATGTGAGCGCCGAACACTTCACTGTGTCCTTTTTTTCTTGATAATTTATTGATGTCTTCATGATGAAAGCCTTATTAACGTTCATTGTACTTAAACTGCTGTATATGTTGCCCTATAGGGACCACTTCTGTTTAAAACAAATGCATTGAGTGGGCAGCATTTCATGAGTCCCAGCCTAACAAACGCAGGGAACGCAGCGTGATGTGCAGTGCTGTGTAGTGCTGTGCAGTGCTGTGCAGTAAAGTACGCTGCTGATAAATACTGCCTTGCCAGTGCAATGTCAGCGACTGGTAAAGGTGCAGGACATGCTGGATGGGCGTCAGCAGCACCTGAAGCCACAGCTCGGTGTGAGTGTGGTAGGGTGAGTTCACCCAGAGGTTCATGTACTCTTCTTCGTTCCATGGATCTCCCTTGCCTCCTTGTAACACTTGGTTCAAGCTTCTCTAGCACCGTTCCTGAGGACTGTGGACCGTCCACATGTGCTATTCTCCCCACCTCATCTGCCCCAGTGCCAGCTCCAGCCAGCATTATTAAATAGTTTGATTATCAAGTAGTATTTGTAGAGCTCGGCTTGTCACACATGAGGGTATCCAGATGCTTGACGTAGCTGTGAAATTAAAGGCCAGTAGGAAAAGGCGCCAGCAGGGGGATGATTTAACGGGGGCAGCCAGAAACCAAATGCTCTCTGTCCCCGCATGTGTGGTTGCTACCTGTGTGTTAGTGATGCAGTCCCCGAGTGCGCACGCGCTCCTGCTCTGCGCGGGCTGAAGATGGTTCCAAAGCCTCAGTTACCCTATGGCTGAGCAGCTTAGATGCTGGTCCTGGCTGGGGTTGTCTGTGTTCAGCCAGGAGTAGTAATTATCTGTTGAAGCCACGTCACAGGGCACGAGACAGACTTGCACCTGCACTCTCTGGCTTGGCTTGCTTCCTACCCATTGCCTGATGTAGGCCCAATAATAGCTTTTTGAGCGCCACAATGATTTGATCGACAATGCATTTTTGCCTGGATGTGTGGTCTGCTGTAGGCAGGGCTCCAAGTGAGCTCTTTTGGACGTTTTCAACTAAAGATAAAGTAACAAAAACACATCCAAAAAATGAGTGATATAGACAGAGTAAACGACACTCACGAGTTGCCTCATATTTTAATTAGTTTGCATTCTGTTTCATATATGATCTTCAGATTTCAGGGCTGGAGTGTACTTCCAGGCACTTTTCATCAGCCTTACTTTGCCGTGAGGGAAACGGCCAACTTCCAGTGACACGAACGCCTTAAGGGTAACGGCCAGAAACCAGTCCATCTCTGCCGTGAGGGGAACGGCTACAGCGGGACCAGACCGCACCTGAGGGACTACATCCCCCAGCAGCCCCGGCGCTCCCGTGACGCTCTTGCTGCGCCCACTGGCGCTATAACAGCGCAGAGCGTCGAGCGGGTCGAGGGGGCACTTCCAATCAGCCTTACTTGGCTGTGAGGGAAACGGCCAACTTCCAGTGACACTCCCGCCGTGAGGGGAACGGCCAGCAACCAGTCCATCTCTGCCGTGAGGGGAGCGGCTACAGTGTGACCAGACCGCACCTGAGGGACTACATCCCCCAGCAGCCCCAGCACCCTGGCGCTCCCGTGACGCTCTTGCTGCGCCCACTGGCGCTATAACAGCGCAGAGCGTCGAGCGGGTCGAGAGGGCACTTCCAATCAGCCTTACTTGGCCATGAGGGAAACGGCCAACTTCCAGTGACACTCCCGCCGTGAGGGGAACGGCCAGCAACCAGTCCATCTCTGCCGTGAGGGGAACGGCTACAGTGTGACCAGACCGCACCTGAGGGACTACATCCCCCAGCAGCCCCAGCACCCTGGCACTCCCGTGACGCTCTTGCTGCGCCCACTGGCGCTATAACAGCGCAGAGCGTCGAGCGGGTCGAGGGGGCACTTCCAATCAGCCTTACTTGGCCGTGAGGGAAACGGCCAACTTCCAGTGACACTCCCGCCGTGAGGGGAACGGCCAGCAACCAGTCCATCTCTGCCGTGAGGGGAACGGCTACAGTGTGACCAGACCGCACCTGAGGGACTACATCCCCCAGCAGCCCCAGCACCCCGGCGCTCCCGTGACGCTCTTGCTGCGCCCACTAGCGCTATAACAGCGCAGAACATCTCCCGCCTCGCGGGACGCGCGCAGGAGTGCGCCGGGCTAAGCCCGGGCAAAGGGCGGGCTGTCTGTGGCCGTCAGGGGCCAGAGGAGGCCGGGCTGGGCCACCCCCTTTGACTCATCCAACAGGTACTTTACATCGAACCTTTTTCTGTAGTACAATACCATGACGCCCAAACAAGTTTGAACTGTTCGTAAAGGACGGTATAAATAGCGGACTACATACTATTGTGCATTTGTGGGAAGGGGAGGAGATAATTTATTTAAGGAATTTGTCTCAAAATAAGGAGGACTTACCTATTAGCTTTCTAGCTAAGGAGGAAGAGCAGCGGTAGGTGAAAGTGTAAGTTCTTACATCCTCTTTTTAGTTTCGCTATGTCTAACCAAGCGAAAACGCACTCGGCCACAAGCAAGGCACACTTGTCCTGCACCCCAAATCCCTCAAGTCTCGAGCCAAACGTTGTGTTGCCCCATAAAGCAAAACCTATCGCGATTGACCTGATGTTGAGGAAAGTTATTGGGGAGATTGAGCGTACGGAGAGGAGCTTGTCTATTTCACCGATACTTACCCCAGCCACACCCATACATCCTAGGGATTCAAATGCATCAGTAATTTCTTATACTGACATCTTGGAAAACCCAACTGAAGGTACTCCCTGTGCACAGCTGGTAGGAGAGCTAGCGGCAGACACTACTAGGGACAGCAACATAGTTACAAGCAAAGGATCTAAACAAGGGGGTTGCAGGAAGGGCTAACGTCGGAAAAACAAATCAAGTACGGTACCACACGGACCAAAAGACAGGGACGAGGTGGTTACAGAAGTAGTAGCATCATTCCACTCAGGTCCACCAGGATGGATGGATGATGTAATAGGAGACCTCCAAAAACGCCTGGAAGCTTTTATTACAAGATCAGTTAAAACCAATAATTAGCAAGCTAGATAAAATAGCAAATGAACTGACTAAGCAGGGAAAGTCAAAGTGCCCCACAAGTAGTAACTTTACTTCAGATCCTACCCAAGCAGCTATTATGCCAATTGGGCAAATAGCTGGTAATAATAATTGTGTTAGTAATGTGCAATGTACCATCGCACAAGTACATGACTCACCCAAACCTACAGCCCATGCATAGCGGGGAAACAGCCAGAAGGGGGGAAATAAGGATACAGACAAGGTTTTACAGCAAACAAACATGCCGATAGGGCAAACAGGGAATTCTATAACTCATAGTTTAATTCAAATAAATCCGACAGGTCATGAGTTGAATGATAGAGCGGACCACTCTCCACCACATATAAACCTGCCCCCTGAAGCATGCCCTTACGTCATTGTTTTTACCGGGGCACCCGAACTTAGGGCAGCGGAGAAAGAATCGTATACAGAACTGAAAAGTAAGATAATCAAGTGGCTGAATACACATAGTCCCCTGAAAGGTGGGGAATGTGGGGAAATTTTTCACGTAAGAAGAGTAAACTGGTTAGGTAGCAGGAGGAAAGACATCACAGGGGACTGTATTGTGGTGAATTTTAGGAACACCAACCTAGTGGAATATATACTAGGTAACTCTAACAGAAACCAGACTAGTACTATACCTACTTTACCATTAGGATACTTTCACCCGAGGAGACGGGTTATTCACACTCCGAACTATTCTAACTGTAGTAGAGGAAGGGTACCAGCTAGACATTGGGCTAGAATGCACGAACAGATAGGCCCGAATATACCAAACCAGGGCTACCCCCAGTGGGCAAACTGATTCAGTCCACTACTGTCCCTTGACGAAAACGATTGACTACCCCAAACAGGGAATGGGCCACAGAAGGAGGGTACAAGGGTGGGCAATGAACATAGTGCAAAGGGGCTATGGAAAGCCATGAAGATAAGAGGATGGAAGAACCCCTAGTTATGGGAGGAGAGGGAGATCAAGGGGTTATGGAAGGATGAACCCAGGCCACATAATCAGGGAGCAAAGGACGGAAAAGTACCTAGGGACGGCCTGTTACTATTGTCCTGGAATATAGCAAGCCTGGCGGGGAAATTTGAAAATGAGGACTGGAGGAAGTACCTTCATGGTGTCCACATATTAGCGTTCCAGGAGACGTGGGCGGTTGAATCCTCCCCCTACCAAATAGAGGGTTATAAATGCTTCTTTGTACCAGCTCAAGAAGGCAGATCAGGCAGGGCAAAGGGAGGGTTAGCACTGTATGTTAACCTCAACTTAGAAGGCACATGAACACACCCCTCTTGGACATCACATACCCTCCAGGCAGTTCTATTTCAAGGGCAAGGGCTGAGGTTATTGATATTCAATATCTATAATTCTGGGCCTGCAGATGGGAATAATGTAGTAATCCAGGAACTAGACAGCAGACTTAATCAAGAGATTGAAAGAGATTGAGCAAAGGAAAGGGGGGGGGGGACCAACTGTCCTGGTTATGGGTGATTTAAATTGCCATCTTTGCCCAAAGCTGTTTCATGTAAGCGTGGGCCGTTGGTCACCAGAGCAAGTAATGAATTTATATAGAGCTGTAAGCACCGCAAAGGCTCTGTATGGTGCAGAGGTCTGGGGATTCAGGGAAGTAAGACAATTACAACTCGAGGAAGACCAATTCCTACGCAGGATCCTGAAGATATCGCAGAGTACCCCAGCAGAAATTGCACATACTGAGCTTGGGATTCCATACATTACAGACCAGGTAAAGGTGAGACCCATCATGACATGGCTCAGAATTTGGGTAAATCCCGAAGCAGAATTAAGCAGGATAATAGCCGGAGATTGTTTACAAAAAGATAAGTGCCTTCAAATCCCATGGTTAAACTATGTTAAGGATACACTAGGGATCATAGATCAGCAGATACTCTTTAGCGACCCGACTTCAATTGCCACCTCTTGTAAACATCGAATTAAAAAACTGTTATTAGAAAAATTTGAATTGGGCAGATTAAACTCCGACTCATTTAAAAGATCAGTTGTGGCACATCGTTTAGCAAGTAATGGGGAGGGTATGGAACCTTATTTATTCCTGATGCATAATCAGCAGGACAGATTTTTAATGTGTCGTTTTAGGCTCAATTTGTTACACAATATTTTAGCTTATCCTTCAGGTTTTACTTTAACAATTGAGCAGAAGGGTGCCTGCGGCTGCTACAATAGGTCTCTGCAGGACACCCTTCATTTTGTACTTTTGTGTTCTTTTTACCGGATTTATCGTCGCAGATTTCTTGTGGATATTTTAAAAGAGGCAAAATTCTGTCATGCTAAAACTGCATTACTTTTTTTGCAAAGAGCAAATAATATGCACACTTTATGCTCTATTATGAGTTTTCTAAAAGTAGCAGTAAGACTAAGAAATACGAGAGGTTGAGCAATAATGTACATAATACCACATGTTTTAATTGTATACATTTTGTTTTTAACACGGTTCAGAAATGTAATTAATGAATTTTGTAAAATGTATTTTTATGATGGTTTTTAATCATCGAAATAAAGATTTACTGAACTATTTAAACCGGCAGGTGTTCAGTTTTTTCCCCTTCAATGTCTCCTTTTATAAATATGGTGGTTGCTTTGTCTTCCTTTTTTCTTTCCTAATACAAATCCAAAGCAGGAGGAGCCCACCCATCTTCCTGTGCACCCAATCATGTACTTCCATTCCTGAAACCTAATTGTGTAATTCTACTTGTATCTCTTGTATCTCGCCTACAGGATGAACATTTTCTCTTTATCCAAGCCACACTTGAGATGGCATGAGTTCCTACAAATCACGATACTTTTCAATATTCAACCTACAGCATGTGTCCTGAAGAAGGCGCACACACCTGTATTGGCGTGCCGAAACGTTCCCATTTGAACCTGGACTATGAATGTTTGTATACCTGAAACTACATTGGTGTTTGTTGTTACTGTACAAACCATCACATTTTACAAACTTTATGTTTGTTCTTTGCATAATACTGGGACACAGTTTTCTGTCCAGGTTGTCTTTCTGGTGGTTAGTTGGCCCTTTGGTCATTGAAGTGGGTGTAAGAAACAATGACATGAATTACTTTTGTTTTTAACATAAATAATGTGGGCATTGTAGCTAACTACATTTCTGTAGAAAATACCCACAATATTTCACAGATGGGCAACTATTATGTCTGGGAGAGCCACAATTATGTCACGAAGGTCCACAATAAGCCTCAGATTAGCATCCACATCACGCCAGGCCATCCTCGTGCCAAGGGTGGTCCCCATGACTGCCAAAAGGAGGTGATACATTAGAAAATCAGCCACCATTTCCACCATCAATCACGACACCACACGGGAACAGAAGTAAGCCACAGACTAATAACCCCAAAGAAGCCAGAACACAAAGGATTGGATATCCTGCGCAATTGAGAGTATATAATTACCGGAAGAGTGCGTGTGGGTCAGTGGTGGTTTGCTTTGATATTTTACAGATATATGCAGCTCTATAGGTGAGATACATGCGCCTTTGATCCTTTTGCACCCGTCCTTGTGCATCACATCTGCTGGTGCTGTATGTGTGCTGTGGGCCTCTAGTCCTGGCACATCTGCCGGCATGTATGTAAGCAGTCAGCCCCAGGCTAGACATGATGTACATGTGCAGTAAGTTCAATGATTGCAGTAAAGTGTGTTTTATCCTCAGGTGATGTGCCTTATAATGACCTTCAATCCAGTGATGATCTAATTGTGAGGGTGATGTAGTTGTGCATTGAGCCCCAGCCTTGCAGTTATGCACTGGTGCAATGAGACTCTGAACTGCAGGTGATGTACTTGTGCAGTGAGCTTCCGCTCTGTAGATAATGCACAGGTGTAGTGAGCCCTACACTTGCAGTTGTGCACTTGTGCAGTGAGACTCAGCAGCTGGCGATGCACTTGTGCCGTGAGCTCCATACTTGCAGATGTGCACTTGTGCAGTGAGACTCAGCAGCTGGCGATGCACTTGTGCCGTGAGCTCCATACTTGCAGTTGTGCACTTGTGCAGTGAGACTCAGCAGCTGGCGATGCACTTGTGCCGTGAGCTCCATACTTGCAGTTGTACACTGGTGCAGTGAGACTCTCAGCAGCTGGCGATGTACTTGTGCAGTGAGCCCCACACTTGCAGTTGTGCACTGGTGCAGTGGGACTCTCAGCAGCTGGCGATGCAGTTGTACAGTGAGCTTCAGCTCTGCAGATAATGAACATGTGCAGTGAGCTCCACACTTGCAGTTATGCACTTGTGCAGTGAGACTCTGAACAGCTGGCGACATACTTGTGCAGTGAGCTCCATACTTTCAGTTATGCACTGGTGCAGTGAGACTATCAGCAGTTAGCTATGTACTTGTTCAGTGAGCTCCATACTTGCAGTTGTGCACTGGTGCAGTGAGACTCTCGGCAGTTAGTGATGTACTTGTGCAGTGAGCTTTAGCTCTGCAGATAATGAACATGTGCAGTGAGCTCCATACTTGCAGTTGTGCACTGGTGCAGTGAGAATCTCAGCATCTGGTGATGTACTTGTGCAGTGAGCTTTAGCTCTGCAGATAATGAACATGTACAGTGAGCTCCATACGTGCAGTTGTGCACTGGAGCAGTGAGATTCTGAACAGCTGGCGATGCACTTGTGCAGTGAGCTCCATACGTGCAGTTGTGCAGTGAGACTCAGCAGCTGGCGATGTACTTGTGCAGTGAGCTCCACACTTGCGGTTATGCACTGGTGCAGTGAGACTTTAAACACCTGGCGATGTACTTGTGCAGTGAGCTCCATACTTGCGGGTATGCCCTGGTGCAGTGAGACTCGCAGCAGCTGGCGATGTACTTGTGCAGTGAGCTCCATACGTGCAGTTGTGCACTGGTGCAGTGAGACTCTCAGCAGCTGGCGATGTACTTGTGCAGTGAGCTCCATACTTGCGGGTATGCACTGGTGCAGTGAGACTTTGAACAGCTGGCGATGCACTTGTGCAGGGAACTTTGAGGAAGCAGTGTTGCTGGAATAGAAACTCGTGTTTGAGCTAACTTTAGACGAGCTAACTTTAGAGAAGCTTGGCCTCGGGAGCCATCTTTTTTGTGATGTTTCATTATTTCAGGTGAAAAGCCTTGCATTTCCATGTCCCACTAGAATAAAAATCAAATGCACCTTGCTGAGAAAGACAACGACTTTCACAGACTGTTCTGAACAAAGTGTACTTACTCAAGGTGAAAGCTCGCTGTCCCAGAGAAGCCACGTCCTGCATTAGCATTTCTATTCCATGTGCAGACGCTTGAATGTGACAAACCCCATGCAATGGAATGATGAGACATCTGTGCAGTGGATGTAGTCATAGTGTGCCTCCAGGGCCTTATTCTAATTGGATAAGAACCTGTGAACCATGTACCCCTGTATTGCATGTATGAAGCCCCTTGTTTGGAGCCCCATAAAGAGTCTGATTCTTGCTGTAAAGGACAGCCTTTTCCCTTAGTTTAGAAGGCGAATGGAGGCTGGATTTCTTTCTCATTTATTCTCTGCATTTTGCTGATGCGAACATTACTGAGTTTTTGATTGATTCTGTACTTAAATTAAGCGTTGTACTCCAATTTATTGACTAAGGGATTTAGGCTATATTGAATTCAATTCTGTTTGCCTAAACTCCTTAAAATAAAACCTTTAAGGTTAAGACTTTATTGTCTGCCATTTTGTAGGACTTCATGTGTTCTACATTTCTCACTCACAATGGCTCTTTTTTTACTTCTTAAATTGAGGCGAATCCAGTGCGTCATAGGGGACACCACTCATGGTTCATCCCCGTGCACACAGATGAATTATTGAATGGGTTGTGCCCATTGTCAGATCCAGCTCTGCAGACAATGAACATGTGCAGTGAGTTCCATACGTGCAGTTCTGCACTGGTGCAGTGAGACTCTCAGCAGCTGGTGATGTACTTGTGCAGTGAGCTTCAGCTCTGCAGTTTATGAACATGTGCAGTGAGTCTCAGACTTGCAGTTATGCACGAGTGCGATGAGACTCTGAACTTCAGAAGATGTACTGGTGCAGTGAGACTCTGAACTGCTGGTGATGGAATTGGGCAGTGAGCTTTAACTCTGTAGATGATGCACAGGTGCAGTGAGCCCCAGATTTGCAGTTATGCACTGGTGCAGTGAGACTCTGAACTGCAGGTGATGGAATTGGGCAGTGAGCTTCAGCTCTGCAGATGATGCACATGTGCAGTGAATCTCAGACTTGCAGTTATGCCCTGGAAAATGAGACTTTGAACTTCAGAAGATGCACTGATGCAGAATGTCTGTGAAATGCAATGATGCCACGGGCCTCTGATCTGCTGGTGATGAACGTGTGCAGTGAGCTTTAGCTATAGACAATGAACCTGTGCAGTGAACCCTAGACTGAATAACCGGGTTTTCAAGTACCCAGCAGCGTCAGGGACACACCCAAAAGTCCTCTAGGTTGCCTTGCCTTGGTATACAGAGACACGGAATACTTCTAGGTGGCGTCAGAGATCAAATTTATTAGCTGCAGCTAGTAGCAGAAATCCCAGCAATACAACACGGTGTACAACTCAAGAAACTGCTCAATTTTACTAAGGCGAGACATCCCTATTTATACAGAAAAAGGTACATTTAAAATGCACGCCCCTGCACCAAAATTCAACCAATAGAAAATACATGACATCACACAGCATCATACAGTAAAGCTCATTTTACAGTGTCCCAACCCACAAGTTAATATTTAGGCATATCTAAATAATAATCTGGAAGGCCCGCACAAGCCCTTAATTGAAAGCATAACCCATGAAATGAAGAAATAGTCAAGAAAAGTAGTTTCAGATAATGTGCAGGATTAGAGAGACGTAAAGAAACTTAAAAGTTAACAAATGTCTTGAATAGTGATTGGAAAAGCAAATAACGATCTTGCAGGGAAATTGACTTGGCAGGGTCAATTCCAGGTTAAAGGCCAGCTTCTGAAATTAACTCCAGTGCACAAAGAAATCCTTGGTTAATGTGTATGATTCACAATAGGTCAGACTGCTTTGCTCACAGACTAACTTCTAAGGCCTACATAAAAAGTAACACCAGATGGCAGTCACGACACATAGCAAAAACCCCTGTTTCAGGAAAGAAAGTCTTAAGAAAAGAAACCATTTAGATATTGTTTAAGATAAGATATGCACAAGGAAAACTAAAGGTTAACGAGGTCCTGAACAGTGATTGAAAAACTCAGACAACGATCAGCTAGTGAAACAGGTTTTGCAAAAGGTCAGTTTCAGGTAAAAAAGGGTTACTCTCTCTCTGCAGTTCATTCAGAGTCAGAGAAACCCAAATTAATATATGCACGAACTCAGAAGGCAAAGCCACTTGTTTTGGGCCTACTTTACTGGCCTACGTGAGGGCAAAACTAAAATGCAGTCAGGTTTGAGAATTACAGAACCACAGACCCTCCTTTTGCCATTACGTAGGCAATAACCTAAACTCATGTCAATCTGAATCTAGGTCTATATCTATTCTCATCAGGTCATCAAGGTGTTGCTGTAACATCATCTTATTATCCTTCACTTCTCCCGGGACTGGTCTTCTCACACAGATCATAGCACAAAGACTACAAATGGCAGGACCACACTGGATGCATAAACAACACGAGAAAAGGATAGCTAACGCCATACCAAGGAACGTCAGAATCTTCCATCCCCATTTGGACAACGACTCCCATAACCATCCCATCAACGACCAGTCTCCTTCGTCCACATGAATAGACTCAGAGATCTTATGTAGTCTAGAGATGGCTTGGTACACTGTCGGGGTATTATCTGGTATGAAAACGCAGCAACTAGATCTAATCAATTTGCATACCCCACCTCTATCTGCAAGTATAATATCGAAAACAAAACGGTTCTGCAATGTCATAAGGCGATCCGCTTGAAGCTCAGCTGTAATATTGCTAAGGGCACCTGCAGTCTTATTTATAGTGGCCCCAACCACTCTCGTAAGCTGACGAATATTCCTGCTATTAGCCATAGGACCCCAAAAGGGTAGGAAACCCTTAAAGAAGTCTACAGCTTCTTGTGCGACAGTATCTTTCACATCGATTACACCTCTACCATATCTTGTCTTATGGTAATCGAAAACAGCAGTGTATGTAGGGGGAAGCAAAAATGCCACATAACATGTGCCAGAAAAATCAGATGGCAACCATGTGTATGCTCTATCGTGACAAACAAAATACGTGCCTTTAGCTGGCACGAACGGAGGAGATTTCTGGGACGTATAAACGTATGTGTGAACACACACACTCTTACCAAGCTGAGCCCTCGGATTCTGACCATTACCTTGCAAACAAAGATGACCTTGGTGGGGTACAATCCAAATACGAGGAGACCTTCGCTGCCTTTCTTTCTCCATCAAGCTAGCAATATATGTCGTCTTATTCCAACCGACATATGCTCGTACCTCATCTCTAGGGATAGCGTTATACGCATCGATATCTCTAATCATATCAACTATTCCCTGTATCAAGGCATTATTACTAGCATTGTCTTTGACAGAACGTACAGGAGAGGCTTCATTCGCATAGATAAACATTGATTGGAGTGCCCAAACTGACCCCTTAGGCGAAAAAGGCAAAACCAGATATGGCATTCCTTTATCTGTAGTATGTGGCATAAGACCACACACCCAACAATTCATAGTATTTATGACTAGCTGATGCTGATGCAACATCTGTATAAACGAATTGTTCACAAATTCTGATCTTCGTGTCTGTTCATGTTCAGGTAACGTATGAAACTCATGTGGAGAAACAGTAGAAAAAGAAAAAGTAGGTTGAGAAGTTGGTGCTGACGTCAATTGTGTAGAAGAAACAAACCAGAATATAATAGCTAATAGAATACATAAAAGTATTAAAATAGATAAAGCTATACCACACTTAGAGAACAACATTCTATAATATCGTTTTTTCATCTCTTGCTTTTTATCGTCATTCCTCAATACAATCTCCATTTTCTAATGTCGCTCACGCAATCTTGACAGAGTACTTCAGATGTGATTATTAGCAGGTCATAGGGACACTGCAAGTCCTGCAGACCTACTGCCACTACTCAGGTCACAAACTGAACCGTTGGTACTCCTACGTGACCCTGCAACTGGCAAATGGTAACCAATCAAAAATTTAACAGAAAACCATAATACAATTTCAGAAAAAGCAAGAGAAAAAGAAAAACAAAAGTGAAATGCAAAATACTTGAAGAAATTGTCTCTTTTTGGTCTCAGTGTGGAAAACAAAATAATGTTCAAAGTCCCTTTATTTATTCCGAGATCAGAGGTTGTAACGTGATTTAGTCGGCACAGTTTGGTCCGTAAAAAAAAGTTCAGGTTCGGTAGTGTCCAATCTCAAACGTGGAGGAACAGCTTCTTGCAGCACATTGCCATCCTCGCGTTCTGACCGTGTTCATGTCAAATGAGCATCACTAAAAGGCACGAATGTGGGGACTCGCTCGCAATCTGTATCAGCTATACCATTCCTCACCCACTGATCATACAGTAAAGGCAAAGGGACTTTTTTTCGTATGGGTGGCATGCATCCAGTTTTTCTTGCCTGCTACTCTAACAGCAGTTCTAGTGACCAGAAGAACTAAGTAGGGACCAGTCCATCTCGGTTCCAAATTCTTGGTACGCTGGAAGTTCTTGATGAGGACGTATTGACCAGGTTGGATTGAATGTTCTGGATCTGTAGCAGCTGTCGGCAAACTGTCACAGACCTGTTGGTGGAGAACACGTAATTTAGCAGTCAAGTCATGTAAGTAATCCACCAACATAGGGTACTCAATACTGCTGTATTCTTTAGGACGAGGCACACCCCAAACATTCGCAGGACGACCAAACACGATTTCATACAGACTAAGTCCCACTCGAGAATGCACAGTCGTCCTTGTTGACAAAAGAGCCAACGGCAAGGCATCCGGCCATGTAAGACCAGTGCTCGCTTGTACCTTAGCTAATTTCAGCTTCAAGGTACCATTGTAACATTCAACAAGTCCAGCAGACTGGGGGTGATTCGCTGCATGGAACTTCTGATTTATTCCCAATCCAGCACACACTTTCTTCATGATTTGACCCACAAATTCACTTCCATTGTCCGACCATACAATTCTCGGCAAACCATACCTAGGGAAGTACTCTCTCAGCAAAACCTTGGCTGTAGACAAGGCAGTATTATCCTTTAGTGGGTAGGCCTCTATCCACCTGGAAAAGGCACAAACAACCACAAGGACATACTTCAAATTGTTGCATCTCTCCATATGTATATAATCTAGCTGTATCACCTCAAACGGATACGTCGGAGGAGCAAAATGACCAGCTGGAGTTGGAGTTCCCTTACCAGGATTATACTTCAAACAAATCATACAATGTCTCACCACATTCTCTGCACATTTCGGAATTCCATCATTCTGCCAAACTGGAGCCAACAACTTGCATATTCCCTTTGAACTTATGTGAGCCATTCCATGAGCCATTGTAACCACTGGGAGCACATACGCATCTGGCAACAGCCATCGCTGGTGTTCTGACAACTCAACCCACCAACCTGTCGAATCCAACATACCCATAGTTTCTCTCCAAACACTCACTTCTTTCTCAGTCGCTTCAGCCTGAATCATTTTCACACTTTCTATTGTGTCTTCACACATTCCACCAGCCATAACCCAATTAGCTGGGCCTGCAACATACATACGGCTCATCATGTCTTTCGCAGTTTCCTTCGCAACTTCATCCGCAAATGCATTCCCTCGACCAACATCGTCCACAACTTTCTTATGCGCACTACACTTCATAATTGCAATCTGCTTTGGGAGAGTGAGAGATTCCAAAAGTTCATTCACCAACTGCCCATGCTGTATTTTGGTTCCGTGCGAAGTAAGGAACCCACACTCTCTCCACAAACGCCCCAAACTATGGGCAACTCCAAACGCGTACTGGCTGTCGGTGTAAACATTCACTCGCTTTCCTTCTGACAACACGCACGCTCTAGTCAGTGCAATCAATTCTGCTGCTTGCACAGAATTCTGTGGTATGCGTGCTGTCTCAACAACTGTATGTAAAGTTGTAATAGCATACGCTGCAGTCGCTTCACCTTTCGGAAGCTTAAAACACGAACCATCTACCCATAGGGTACCATCAACATTCGCAAGGGGAGTATCCCTGCGGTCAACTCTAGCTTTCGTTTCTTCCTCTGTACGAAGAAAACAATCATGCTGTTCTTGAGGATCCATCTCTGTAGAGATCGGTAACAATGTAGCTGGATTCAGCACATTACATCTTTTAATGTGCACATGACTAGCCAACAATGTCAACTTGTAACCTGACAGACGTGCACTAGTAAGGTGCTGTGTCTTAGTCCTATTTAATAAGGTATCCACTGCATGTGGGACCATCACAATCAACGTGTTGTCCAATACCAAACCAGCAGACTGTCGGATAGAAACAGCCGCTGCAGCTGTAGATCTCAAACAACTCGGCAACGCCTTAGCAACTGGGTCTAACGTGGAGGAGAAATACGCACATGGACGCTGCTTGTCCCCAAATGGTTGTGCCAACACTGACAACGCACAACCTTCTCTCTTGTGCACGTACAACGTGAAAGGCTTACTATAGTCTGGAGTACCCAACACAGGAGCCGAACACAATGCATCGCGTA
This sequence comes from Lissotriton vulgaris, assembly GCF_964263255.1. NCBI lineage: Eukaryota > Metazoa > Chordata > Amphibia > Caudata > Salamandridae > Lissotriton > Lissotriton vulgaris. The sequence goes on along the minus strand of NC_141691.1, from coordinate 2,002,383,162 downwards.
GTTCAGAAAAACTTTTCTGACATTCGTCAGACCAAGGAAGAGGATGTGGAGTATCTTTCAGAGTCAATGCTAACAGAGGTTTCTCCAACAGTGAAAAATTGGGGATCCACTGTCTACAATACGATGTAATACCTAAAAAGGCACGCACTTCTCTCTGTGTGGATGGTACATTCATTTGCACAATTGCTTGAATTCGTTCTGGGGTCAATCTCCTTCCCTCCTTCGACAAGAGATGACCTAAGTAGGTCACTTCTTGGCGACAATATTGCAACTTTGAAGGTGACACTTTATGATGAAGGTCAGACTAATACTGCAACAAAGAAAGAGTAGCCTCTTTACAAATCTTTTCATCATGAGCAGTAATCAACAAATCATCGACGTACTGAATAAGAGTAGCACCAACAGGTAACACAAAACCGTCAAGCTGAGTTTTCAATGCCTGACTATAGATGGAGGGACTTTCACAATACCTTGGGGAGCTCTCTTAAACCGGAAGCTTCGGCCTCCTAATGAGAAGCCAAAAATATCCCTACTCTCCTCATCTATAGGAATACTGAAGAAAGCATTCTTCAAATCGATGACAGAAAACCAAGCTGCCAAAGCAGGAATCAAAGTCAACAAAGCAGTGATATCAGGTACCACAGGAAACTGTGGCACGACTATCTTATTTACCTCTCGAAGGTCGATCACAAACCGGTACACAGGTGGCTGAGAAGCATCAGTATGTTTAAGGATAGGCAAAACAGGACTGTTACAAACATTACTCCTAGTTTCCTCAACTACGCCCTTCTCAACCAGATCATAAACAATCGCTAAAAGAGCTTTCTCACCATCACTCGAGATCTTGTATTGGGGAATACGAGGTAGCCTAGCATTTGACTTAAACGTGACAACATAAGGTGGAATCTGCAAAAGACCAACATCATTTGGACCTGTAGCCCAAAGTGTATCAGGAAGCGAACGCAATTCCAGTGGCAAACAATCCTTAGACAAATACATTAGAGAAATCACTTTCTTACCGAGGGTAAGTTGTACTCCTGAAGGAGAACAATGTAATGTCGCATACAATCTTTTCAGCAAGTCCAAACCCAACAGATTCTCACCACAACCAGTCGTTAAAATAAGTGGAGCTTCCAATTCACAAGGGCCAATCGAAAGGGACAAAGGACTAGAAACCGGATTACGAACTGGGGCGCCTGAAAATCCTACTGAAACATTGGTGAAGCCAGACAAAGGTGCGCCAGGAAGTTTAGAGTGCATAATAGAACTCTTCATCGCACCAGTATCCAAAAGAAAAGGTTCTACCACACCTGATGTAACCACTTCAACATAAGGTCCACTCTGGTCTACTGGAACTGACGCTACTCCCTCACTTTGTCCTTGGCTGTCCTAGTTATTATTATAACCAGAACTCTCGCCTTCGACATAGTAATCCTCAACATAATACTGGGCAGACTGACCACTCGGAACATTCTGTCTGTCAAAATAATTCGCAGAATTCTGTAGGGAAGAGGAACGCTCATTCTGGGGAAACAAACCACGTCCCCTACCCCTAGGAGCTTGCAGAAAACTACCACGACCTCTCTGACCAGATACACCATTCGCACGCTGTAACAAAGCCAGGCAACTATTCTTGTAATGACCTTCCTCTCTGCAATAAGCACACTGATTAGGGCCAGGAAAGAATCGCTGAACATAAGGCTCGGGCTTCAGTAACAATCTCTGAAATTGTGGAGGTTGCTGAAACTGAGGCTGATTCTGACGAGGCGGATAAGCTTGCTGCAAAAGAACTTTCGTTTTTAACTCTTTAGTTTTCTTCTTCACTTTATCCTTCTCATCTTTATCCCTATTCTCGTAATATTGTGCAGTAGCCAATTTCTGGGCCGACGAAGAGACAGCCCATGAACTCTCAGAGTCCTTTAACTTATTAGAAAGTTCGGGAAGCAAATTAAAGACAAATTTATCCACAAACAACCTTTGACCTCCCTCCGTACTCATATCCTGACCACTATGATCAATAAACGTCTCTTCAAACCTAGTGAAGAAATCAGATACACTCTCGTCTTTCTTCTGCTTACATGCTGCTAACTTATCCCAATTCACTCGTAAAGCGGGCATCATCGTTTTCTTCAGATTAATAATTCTACCTGCTTAATCTGAAACTAGAGGTTCAGGTTTAGCACCTCCCTCCTGTCTACCATCTGCAGCAACAATATTCGCCCAGGTATCACCTAATTCAGCAGCATGATTCTCATGACGAATCTTCACCCACAAGGGTTGAGGGACTACATTACCCATCAACATATCAATGTCAGCTAAATTCATAATACACGCTTCAACTGTCTGGTACAACTCCTTGTAATAACCAGCAGGATTCTTACGAGGGTCAGGTAAGGTCTGCTTAAGAGCCAAGACCTCTGCTCTCTTCCAAGGGACATGTACCCATACTCGCTGAAAATGAGCCGGAGCGGCCTGAATACCCAAATTTACATTAGCCTGAACTGCTTCTTTCCATACCGGAGGAACTTCTCTCATAGGGTACTGTTTCACTTTCCTCCTAACAGAGGAATCAGGTTCATACAATGTCCGAGGCGGAAGTCTAGATCTGAAAGCAAGTATTGTCTCTACGGCATCTGTAACATCTGATTCCACTATCATCCGTTTGGCAAAATCTGACTGAACATCGAGCACATCCTGCGGAATCGGACCCAACTCATTATCTTCCCATTCCTGACACAGAAAAGTACACATTACATCAAAAACATACCTTTGCTTAGGCGGTTCCCACTGAAAGAAAACATCCATAACTGCTGGCAAATTATACCTCGGAGCATTTAAAATCCATCGACGAGCCAACAAATCCAACACTGTCCGTTCTTCAGAACTAGGAAACTGACTACGACTCTGCTTACGTTCCGAAACAGGGGTCATATTCAGTGACCCAAACAATGGTGACAATAAATTAGAAACAGTTTCTGTCATTCGTTTTCGAACAGAAGGAGAAGAAGTAGACATAAGAACCGGAGAATAAGTATTCTGAGGCAAGGAAGGTGTAGGGACAAGAACAGTAGAAATCGAAGATGCAGAAGCAGAAGGCAAAGGAGTTTGAGGCAAAGCTGATAGCAAGGCTGGTGACCCTAGAATGGGTTGCGCAGGAGAAGGCAAAACCATCTGTGGAGCTCCGGATGGCTGATCAACAGCAGGAGGTTGAACAACAAAGGGTGGAACAACCAGGGGTAATAGAGGCGCAGTAGCACCCTGCACATAAGGAGGAGGCAATCTCAGTAAATGAGAGATCAAAGGATCTTTTTCAGGGTCTTCCATTACTTTCGGAGGAGAAGACGGCAAGGCTGGATAACATTTATCTATGGCCATGCAACGCTGTCTATCTAAGACTTCACTCGCACGCTCTTCTCCATCTTCCTTAAACTGTCTAGCAGCTTGTAGTACTGACATATTTTTATCTTTCCTATCTCTCTTTGCTTGCTTAATTTCTCTCTGTTTGGCTTCCTTACGCCAAAGGCGGAAAGAGTCAAACATTGCCGGCCGGGCTTTCTTCTTAAATAGCTTAACTTCTAGATTGTCTAAAATCTCTGTTTCAAAACTACCATGTGGGGGCCATTGCAAAACACCATCCTTTTTAGTGTAGCGGACCCATACTTCATTATAAGTAATAGGGCCCACTCTGTGTTTTGAGTAAAGTTCATAAGTCGGAGTTCCAACCGGAGGTATCGGACATGAATCCTCCAATCGGGAATCCCTGTTACTACCACAAACAAACCAATTACCAAATTTACCAAGACCAGGCATCTTGCTCACTAGTCTGGTTTCAAACTTCAAAGGGAATCAAAAAATGATACACTCATAAATATACAAGCCCTTCGGCTTTGGGTACTGCAGCAACCAAATCAAAACCAACCAAATCAAAACCAAGGAACCAGACAAAGTCGTGGGAGCGACCCACTTATACTTAACTAAATATCTGTCATGCCACCAGAAGACCGTCTATAGTCTCGCTTTACAAACATCAATCAGAGGGTCCAAGACAAGGCGACAGTCAGGGCAGCAGTCCTTCGCAGCCGTTGGAAAGCGGGAAGCCTCGCAGAAAAGTCCTTTGGTCCACGTCGACATGCAGGGGTCGATGAAGTGGGGGCCCTCCTCCAGAATTTCCTCACGTGGCTCCTCGCAATCTTCGGGCTTGGACCGGTACCACTGAAGTCGGCCCGCGTTGGCCGCGCCAACTGAAGAACCGGGTTTTCAAGTACCCAGCGGCATCAGGGACACGCCCAAAAGTCCTCTAGGTTCCCTTGCCTTGGTATACAGAGACACGGAATACTTCTAGGTGGCGTCAGAGATCAAATTTATTAGCTGCAGCTAGTAGCAGAAATCCCAGCAATACAACACAGTGTACAACTCAAGAAACTGCTCAATTTTACTAAGGCGAGACATCCCTATTTATACACAAAAAGGTACGTTTAAAATGCACGCCCCTGCACCAAAATTCAACCAATAGAAAATACATGACATCACACAGCATCATACAGTAAAGCTCATTTCACAGTGTCCCAACCCACAAGTTAATATTTAGGCATATCTAAATAATAATCTGGAAGGCCCGCACAAACCCTTAATTGAAAGCGTAACCCAGGAAATGAAGAAATAGTCAAGAAAAGTAGTTTCAGATAATGTGCAGGATAACAGAGACGTAAAGAAACTTAAAAGTTAACAAATGTCTTGAATAGTGATTGGAAAAGCAAATAACGATCTTGCAGGGAAATTGGCTTGGCAGGGTCAATTCCAGGTTAAAGGCCAGCTTCTGAAATTAACTCCAGTGCACGAAGAAATCCTTGGTTAATGTGTATGATTCATAATAGGTCAGACTGCTTTGCTCACAGACTAACTTCTAAGGCCTACATAAAAAGTAACACCAGATGGCAGTCACGACACATAGCAAAAACCCATGTTTCAGGAAAGAAAGTCTTAAGAAAAGAAACCATTTAGATATTGTTTAAGATAAGATATGCGCAAGGAAAACTAAAGGTTAACGAGGTCCTGAACAGTGATTGAAAAACTCAGACAACGATCAGCTAGTGAAACAGGTTTTTCAAAAGGTCAGTTTCAGGTGAAAAAGGGTTACTCTCTCTCTGCAGTTCATTCAGAGTCAGAGAAACCCAAATTAATATATGCACAAACTCAGAAGGCAAAGCCACTTGTTTTGGGCCTACTTTACTGGCCTACGTGAGGGCAAAACTAAAATGCAGTCAGGTTTGAGAATTACAGAACCACAAGACTTGCAGTTATGCACTGGTGCAGTGAGACTCTGAGCAGCAAGTGATGTGCTTGGGCAGTGAGCTTCAGCTTGGTAGAAGATGCACTGGTGCCGAGTGACTGAGGAATGTAATGATGCAATGGGCCTCTGATCTGCTGTTAATGCACTTGTGCAGTGAACTTCAGCTCTGCAGTTGATGCTCATGTGCAGTGATCCCCAGACTTGCAGTTATGCCCTGGTTTAGTGAGATCAAGAACTGCTGGTGATGCATTTGTGCAGTGAACTTCAGCTCTGCAGTTGATGCTCATGTGCAGTGATCCTCAGACTTGCAGTTATGCACTGGTGCAGTGAGATTATGAATTGCAGATGATGCACTTGTGCAGTGAGCGTCAGCTCTGCAGATAATGCACATGTGCAGTGAGCCCCTTACTTGCAGTTATGCAGTGGTTCAGGACACTGAATATGAGGCAGTGTTCTGGTGCAGTGAGCTCCAGCTCTGCAGATAATGCATATTTGAAGTGAGCCCTAGACTTGGAGTGATGCACTGGTGTAGTGAGATCATGAACTGACGGCGATGCACGTGTGCAGTGAGCTTTAGCACCTCAGATGATGCTCATTTGCAGTGATCCTCAGTCTTGCAGTGATGCACTGGTGTAGTGAGATCATGAACTGCCGGCGATGCACTTGTGCAGTGAGCTTTAGCACCTCAGATGATGCTCATTTGCAGTGATCCTCAGTCTTGCAGTGATGCACTGGTGTAGTGAGATCATGAACTGCCGGCGATGCACTTGTGCAGTGAGCTTTAGCACCTCAGATGATGCTCATTTGCAGTGATCCTCAGTCTGGCAGTGATGCACAGGTGTAGTTAGATCATGAACTGCCCGCGATGCACTTGGGCATTGAGCTTCAGCTCTTCGGATGATGCTCATGTGCAGTGATCCTCAGTCTTGCAGTGATGCACTGGTGTAGTGAGATCATGAACTGCCCGCGATGCACTTGTGCATTGAGCTTCAGCTCTTCAGATGATGCTCATGTGCAGTTATCCTCAGTCTTGCAGTAATGCACTGGTGCAGTATGACTCTCAGCAGCAGGTGATGTCCTTGTACAGCTAATCTCATCCTTCTATGTAACATCCTGAGCAGTGAGCCTCTACAGACTACACCAAGCACATCCAGCAATGAGAACTGTTGTAACAGCAGGCCCAACGCCTAGGGACCTACCTAGGAACAGGAGACATCGGTCCTTGTGTGCAAAGCTTCTTTGGCAACTCGATCAGTGTTCACGTCTACAAGGATGTAGGTCACCACATAGCAGAGACTTTTTCACCAGTGTGGCTGCAGTAAATAAGCATTGGCAAAGTCAATAGGTCTTCAATGCCCGAGCTATTTGCCTTGTCAATGTAAATGTCTTTTAGCCATGTTGTCTAGCAGCACATCTGCACTTCAGCATGGCTGAAAGTTACTGAAAGCCTAGAATCATAGGATATTGAGCCGACACCAAGTCTCTTAGCCATCCATGTTCAGTTTATTGTCCTGCCGCTACTAACACACAAAAGCGCTATGACATGGCCTGCGCTTGCCGCATCATATCGCTTTTTTCAGTGACTTTCAGCCATGCTGAACAACAGATGTGCTGCTGCTAGATGTGCTGCTAGACAACATAGCTAAAAACATTCACAAGGCCAATAGCTGGGGCATTGCTGAGATCTATTGACTTTGCCAATGCTTGTTCAGTGTTGACAAGGTGTTTGCTGAACACATGTGGAAGTGATAGTGGGAAACAGTTGAGGACCTGTGAAGTGAAGTGAGGCTGTAGAGTAACTACCAGAGCTGCCGACAGGGCAACTGGGAACCAGGTTCGAATCCCTGGGTTGCCTAAGCAATTTGTGATTCTGGGCAAATAACATACGCTCCCCCCTGCCTACGACAATGAATGTGTCATTGCGTAATGTAACTGGTGAGCATTGAAAGCGCTCCAATACCATCGTCAGGTGTTAGCACTATTGCAAGATGAAGGACGGAACACGTGCTCCAATACCATTGGATCGTACGAAGAAAAAAAACGAGGAGGGAGGTAGTGGGTGTACGGGTCAAGAAGGGAAGCAGGAGGGGATGGGGAGATGGGTAAGCATTGACAGGAAAAAACCCTCATTAAAGCAGGATCAGCAACAAAAATGAATGTGTCATTGGGTAATGTAACCGGTTAGCGCTTAAAGCACTCCAATACCATCGGCTTGTGTTTGTGCTATGTCAAGATAGACGACAAAGCGAGCACACCAATACCATCGGTTCATGCAAAAAAATAATCAAGTGCTGTTTGTATTTTAACAACTTTTTAAGAAATGCATTTGTTTATGGACACTTGCATGCATTTCAGTGGTATGTGTACGAGGGAGACAGCCTGAAAACACAAGTACTTCTATGGAAGGCTTTAAAACTAAGTAAAAAATAGCTCTGCAAACCAAGAGCAGTGTAAGGAGACATGTACTTGGTCCATGCAATATGGGAGGGCCAAACACAAGAACAGGGTATGCCCGAATGCCATGATGAATGGTATCAAAGACAATGAAGGGAAATTGAAGTTTAGCACCGATAAGAGATGGGCGGCCTGTAAGCCCACAGATAAAACACAACATGTCTCTTTGAGACAGCACACACTTTTCCTAGCCAAGACTTACAAGCAGCAGATCACTGTCATGGCAGAGCTCTTTAAGGGGCGTAGTTTCAGGGGTTCTTTGGGGTGTGACACCCCCCAACAAATGCATTCTTGGCTCTGTAGATGGCTATCAGGGCCCCATGTAGTCTCTGCTATCAGTGTCAATTTTTCTTGTCCAGTAATGAAAAACAGAACAGTGAACTTTGATGTAAACAGCAGAGAGAGAGAGATACCATCTGGTGGCTGAATTTTAAAAAGTGAAGGCAGATAACCAGGAATCAATACTGGCTTTCCTGTTTGTCCAAATTGTGTTGTCCTAGGCTCATTTGTTTTTCATAGAGACTCCTTTTTTAGGTCGAATTCTACTAGCCAGCACAGCTGTCTGTTTTGCTAAAGATATCTTGGGGACGTTCAGAAAGCTGAACTAGGAATGCATTATGTCCGTTGCTTACCATTGACTTTTTGGTTTGTAACTCACATTTCCATGATTTCTATTTGCTGGCTTTATTTGTTTTAGGCTGTCCAGCTTACGTTCATCCCTTCTCTTGACCAAATCTTATTTACAGTATCCTCTCAAGTGCTCTTTAACTTTAAACAGGCCAGAATCTTGTTGTTATCGTATCACATTTGCTTTGCATTCAAAGCCAGTGGTCTAACGTCAGGCTCAGTTTTCTGAGGAAGCTTGGTGTTTACATTCCCTTCTCTGACTTCAAAGTGAGAGGATTTATATGACAATCATGCTGGCTAGTGGGGGTAATTTTGAAGTTCACTGGAAACAAATATTTGAATACCTTCAAAACAAATCAATACACTAGGTGATGACATTTCCACACATGATATAGTTTGTGTGCTGTATACTTTTATCGCTAAAGCTGTACGTCTGTGCAATGTAAGAATCATTTCCTCCTAGTAGTGGGGGATTTTAATTATCACTGGGACAGGCCGCAAAAAGAACTGGCGGAATCTGTATTTGAGTCAAACATGAACTCTATGGAAATGGTGCAGTTAGTAAAGGGACCCACCCATATTAAAGGCCACACGTTAGACCTAGTCTGGTCCTCTAAACCCTTGGCACGGATAACTGACATCAGTCCTTGTGCCTGGCCAGACCATTCGCTGGTGAGAGGTTGGGTCCCTATGGATAGTCCATCTCTGCGACCACCATCTCTGTGGAGGAAAGTTAGACTTTGGAAGAATGTCGAGGCTGATTCCTTAGTCGCCTTACTCCACTCTATCCCCGTCCCTGTGCTAAGTGAGGATAATCTGGACCATAAATGTGCAGCCTGATTCTCCCGATTAGTACAGGCCTTTGATTCCTTAGCACCTGAACGGAAAGAAAGGGCTAGAGATAAAGGGAAAGGAGCCACGTGGTACGACGAGTCTTTAAGGGGGAAAAAAAACCTTCGTAAAGCCGAGAGGAGGTGGAGACTCAGGTATGATCCTTTAGATCTAATAAACTATAAAACTATCCTTGGCGCATATAAATCAGCTATCCTAGAAAAGAAGGTAGCATACTACGAAACTAGAATTAACTTGGCGGAAAACAAACAAAAAGAGATCTTTGCAATACTGAAAGAACTGAGCCAATTAGGGGACAGAAATGCCACGGAAGACTTGCCAACCTGTGATAGCTTTTAGGAGTTTTTCCTTCAGAAGGTTCGGGATATTGTCTCAGAAATCACTGCAAACCCCATAGATCAGAGTCTCCTGGACCAGTATGCCCCACCACGCCCTCCCTGCCTGAGTAGTCAGTTGGCCAGCTTTCCAAAACTCGACCAGATCACCTTAACCACGGCGGCCAAACAGACCAAATCAGGTTCAAGAATGGATCCCTGCCCGCCGGCCCTTTTTCAAAAGGCCCTGCCGGGAGTGGAAAAGCAGGCCCTGGAACTCCTAAATGAGTCCTTAGATCTGGGCTATTTACCAGAAATGCTGAAAGAAGCAAGGGTCACTCCCCTGTTGAAGAAACCAGGGGCGGATGCGTCAGCCTTAAAAAATTACAGACCCATCTCATAGCTCCCTTTCCTTGCCAAAATATTGGAAAAACATGTTCTGAAATCCCTTTCAAAATATCTAGATGACCACCATCTCCTACACTCTAGACAAGCGGGTTTCTGAACACATCATAGCACTGAGCTGGTGATGGTGTCGGTTCTGGATGAGCCTAGATGTAGGGCCGATAAACATCCGAGTGCCCTGATTTTATTAGATCTGTCAGCGGCATTCAACACGGTCAGCTATGACATCTTGCTGTGCCGGTTGTAGAATCTGGGCATAAAAGGACAAGCACTCCAGTGGCTAAGATCCTTTCTGACCAACCGTACCCAGAGAGTCCAAATGGGGGACCAGGTGTCGACTGCGGGCTCCCTGACCTGTGGAGTCCCCCAGGGTTCTGCATGGTCTCCACTCCTCTTTAACATCTATCTGCAGCCCTTGGTGGAGGCGCTCACAGGCAGGGATTGCCAGGTCTTTAACTACGCTGATGACACCCAACTCCTAGTCCGTCTTGACCATACCAGCCAGGCTCAAGAATCTGTGAGAAATCTCCTCAGGTACACTGTTAACTGGATGGCAGCTAACTCGCTAAAAATCAACCCGGATAAAACCGAGGTGCTTATCGTCCCAGTTCAAAATAGCCCTTGGTGCGAACTGTTCTGGTCTTCAGAGTTAGGTGGGCACCAACTCCAGTATCAGTAGTAAAGAGCCTGGGTCTGAAGATCGACTCTGAGCTGTCGACGTCTAGCCAGGTATCGACAGTGGTGGGTATATGTATGGGCCTACTCAGGCAACTACGGAAACGTGTCCCTCTCCTTTCCACCTCTGTCCTACAATCAGTTGTATCAGCTATGGTCATCTCCCGGCTGGACTATGGAAATGCCCTTTATTTAGGCATCCCACAGAAGCTACTAAGGAGGTTGTTCAAAATGACGCAGCTAGGTTAATCTTTAGCCTCCCTAGGCGCACGAGAGCAACACCCCTGTTGCATACATTGCACTGGCTGCCTATAGAACAGCGGGTGCACTTTAAAAGCCTGTGTATAGCCCACAAGGCCATACAAGGCAATGCGCCAAAATATATAAAAGACAGAGTACAAAAGTATGTGCCGGACGGACTCTGCGTTCTTCAGAGACCTGCAGATTAGCCTCTTCCAGATACAACCTTAAGACCAAAGAGGGCAGAGCGTTTTCGTTTCTCCTGCTACGGATCTGGAATGATTTACTAGAGTCCTTACAGAGGGAACCAGCCTTGCTCCCCTTTAGAAAGCTGCTAAAAACACATCTGTTCAGAGCAACACTGACATCTGTTTAGCCCGCCGCCCTGCAGTCTTGCCGTGCCCTGTTCCTTCTCTTGAGCGCTTAGAGACCAGTGGTAATTTGCGCTATATAAAAATAAAATAACATAACATAACATTTCAATTGAAGATGTGTTGTCTGTGATGGCAGTGCATATTCCTCTTTACTCCCTTCACTCTACTCTGCACCACTCCACTCCACTGCACTCTACTCTTTACCACTCTTAACTGAGTCAGCTCTCATCATGGCAACAGAGGATATCAGGAAGACTATGGATGACGGTGGAAGAACGGCCCTCATATTACTTGACTTAACCGCGGCGTTCGACACCGTCAACCACTCGGTCCTACTGAGCCGACTGGAAAATCTGGGTATCTCTGAAGCCGCTCTGGCCCTCTTAGCATCATTCCTGACAGGCAGAATCCAACAGGTTTACTGGGATGGACTTAAATCAGAGGAATTCACTCTTCCTGGAGGAGTCCCACAAGGGTCGGCGTTATCACCAACCTTGTTCGATCTATATGTCACCCCCTTGGTGGATCTGATAAAATCTCATGGCCTGAGATTAGTGTCTTATGCAGACGACATGCAAATCATAGTGTCTGTCTCCGACTCTATTGAAGCAACTGCAGGGCGTTTCAGGAATTGCCTTCTCAATGTGAAAAACTGGATGAGCCAAAACGTTCTCAAATTAAATACTGAGAAGACTGAAGTCATAGAATTCGGTCAGAAGCCCTCGATATGGAGTCAGCTATGGTGGCCCCCGGAAGCCGGCTGTTGTCCAACTCCAGCCGAGAAGGTCAGAAACCTTGGATTTCTATTGGACAAAAACCTCTCCTGCACGGCGCAGGTTAATCAAGTCACCTCTGCCTGTTTTCATATGATGAAGGTACTTAGAAAGATCTTGCCCTACATCCCACCCACCTTAAAAAAGACTGTTATTGCCGCCCTGGTAATGTCTCGGGTTGATTATTGCAACTCTCTCTATCTTGGTACGGGAGAGAAGCAAATGATCAAGCTGCAGGCTATCCAGAACGCGGCCGCCAGAGTTCTTTTGAACCTGCCAAGGCGTCACCCCACCTCCCGTGCCATTCGAGAGCTACACTGGCTGCCAATTAAGCGCAGAGTTCAGTTTAAGGCCCTCTGCCTGGCCCACAAAGCCGTTCACGGAAAAGGATCGGATGACCTGGCCAAACTCCTCCCGCGATATGTGCCCAACCGAATTCTAAGCTCGGCCAATCAAGACCTGGTCTGTGTGCCTAGAATCCGGAGAGTGCGTTGGGGTGGAAAATCCTTTTCTAATCAGGCTTCCAAGCTTTGGAACTCACTGCCTGCTGAACTTCGCTCACAAGCCTCCAAACTGAGGTTCAGAAAATCCCTGAAAACATGGCTGTTTTCCCTACCCTGATCTGCCTCACATCACCTTCTAATCTACAGCGCCAAGACGCCGCGGCATTCGAGCGCTTAATAAAAACTTCAGTCAGTCACCACGCACACTATGCCACTTCACTCTACACCACTCTTCACTACGTCACTGCACTCTACTCTGCACCATCCACTCTATGCCTCTCTACTCTGTATCACTCTATGCCAATGCACTTTACCCCACTGTACTCTACTATGAGCCACTTCACACTTTGCCAGTGCACACAACACGACTCCACTGTACCCCACTCTACTTTATGCCACTCCAATCTTTGCCTCTATAATCTGAAACCCTGCTCTCTATGCCACTGCACTCTATGCCTATGCACTCTATTCTGTACCACTCCACTCTATGCCAGGGTACTCTATGCCATCCACTCTAATCCACTCTAATCTACTCTGCACCACTGCTCTCTATGCAACTGCGCTCTACCCTGCACCACTCCACTCTACCATGCACCATTCCAATCTATGCCACTTCACTCTAATCTGAAACAATCTACTCTGCACCACTCTACTGTACACCATTGCAATCTATCTGCACCACTCTACTCTGCACCACTTTATCTACACTCCTGCACTCAATGCCAATGCACTCTTCAAACCGTTACTCAAAACCAATGCACTCTAAGCCACTGCCAATCTACTTTGCACCGCTGTACTTTATGTCACTTCACTCTAGGATACTCTACTCCACTCTGCAACCCTCTAGTACTGCACTGTACACCACTCCAATCTATGCCACTGCACTCTAACACTCTATACCACGACACTCTATGACACTCCACTCTGCACCATTCTATGCCCTTCCACTCCACTCCAATACTCCACTCTATGCCACTCTACTTTGCGATAATCTCCTCCACCCCTCTAGTCTACAGCGCTCTACTCCACTCTACGCAGCACCCTCTGAGCCACTCCACTCTGTTCTACATGACTCCACAACACTCTATGCCACTCGACTCTACGACACCCTACTCCACTATGACACTCTACTCCACACCATTCAACCCTACGACACTCCACGCCTTTCTGCTCTACACCTTTCCACTCTGCGACACTCTACTCCCTCCACAACACTCAACATCATTATGCCACTCCACTCTATGCCACTCCCCTCCCCTCTACTAGACTCTACTCTATGCCACTCCACTCTATGCCACTCCCCTCCCCTCTACTAGACTTACTCTATGGCACTCCACGACTCCCTACGCCACTCCATAACACCCCACTCTACTCCACTCCAGTCTTCTTTACGACACTCCACTCCACGCCACTCTACTTTACACCACTAACCTTTAGCCATGCTGAGCTGCTGTATTTTCAGACCTGATGGCACTTTTAAATGCTTGAGTTCAGGATGTGTGCTGTACAAGCACCTCTTATATTTGATTTATTAAACTATAATATTGGTTCATCTTTAGCATGATCTAGGCCATGTTCAGGGTTTACATGACTACTGACTTGCCTATTAGTGCACTAGGGGCTTTGTCGTTGGGTGGTGAGCCATGAATATTTAGAAAAACTACCACTTTTAATAAATGCCTCTCAGTGCAGTGATATATTCTGATGTTCCAAGTTAAAATGCTTCTGCATGTAAAAGAAATACATTTTTGTTTAATTTTAAGGAAGTGTATCATATTTTTGCATTGAGTTCTGTTGCACATGGCAAACGTTTTCACGGCTCGGCTCGTGCATGGACTCTTAAAGCCAAGCCGGGCCCATGGCTCAGCTCTGGCTTCGCTCACTCTATTCATTTGCCCGCGCGCCTCCCTTGCTTGCGCCGTGGGCTTAATGCATGGACTCCTCAGTCCCTTGATAAAATCATTTGTAGGAGACGAGGATTAAAAGCATCAATCTCTGCCCACATACACCGATGATTTGACAACTCTACCATCAAGGCTTCTTGTAGCAGAGACGAGAAAAGAGGTCGTGCAGTGAAAATACATTTAAAATAAGCGAAGGGACTCCATGGTGTTGTGTTAGTCATGAGTTCCCTGGGAGAACTACCAGGCCCAGGAGGGACGGGTGGGGACGAAGCTTCAGCGGGGTGCTTGTGGTGTGACAACCCTCAAATGCATTCTTTGTTTATAGTTGGGTACTGGTTTGTGCTTTCTTAACTTTGACCTATTATGAAATCAATTTGCAGAAATGTTACATAGAAGGCTGTCTCTCCTTGCCTTATTTGAGAAAATTCCATAACTAGAGCTAAAGACACAGGGGGGGACGAAAGCGTAAGAGAGAGATTGAAGCCTTTGAGGAGCTTACGTGTCTGCAAATATCTGGCTCTGTATGCATTTATAAATGTATGTATTTAGGATTATAGACATATTCATATGAAGTCAGATTTAAGCCTTTTCAGCAAACACAGGGGCAGATTTACAAGCCACTTACGCCACTTTTGCGTAATTTTTAACATGGGAATAGTGACGCAAAAGTCGCGCAAGGGGCTTGTAAATCTGCCCCACAGTGCTTTGCAATGCAAGGCAGCCGTACAATTGTGTGTGGTGAAATGCAGTGTCTGTCTGTACTAAAAGCGGACACAGAGAAATAAAACAATCAGCAGGTGTAGTTGTGGGACCAGGACAAAGTGAGCCCCCCCCCCTTTTAATAAAACGTATTAGAACCCAAGGTGGGACTCAAACCCATGACGCCCCGGTTTATGGTCTCGTGCGTCACAGACCTCAGCTACAGGCAGACTGTCATTCATTTATAGGCATGGGAAGGATCAAAGGCTGTATGATCTTAGCAGGATTATAAAAAACTTTAAACTATAGGTCGCTGCTGCAAAAATTTACCTGAAATAATGAGACGTAAATGGGTTATCTCACAAGGCCAAGACTGACTGGACAGGATTTGATGTATTCAGTGGCGGCTGGCATGTAAGGAGGGCGGGGAGTACAAAAATAAAAGTAAAAAATAAGTAAAAAAAATAATAATCCCACTTACTTTTTCGGCGCGATGTCCTCCTCCTCCTCCTCCTCACTCGGGTCTTCTTCAGGCAGGATCCAGGAAACTGCAGTAACCAATCCTGGAGCTGCTCGCATGCTGCATGAGAGCAGGGCCAGGATTGGAGGGAGCGGCCACTCTCGCCTCTCCGGAGGACACTGGAGCGCTATGTTGTCTCTAACCCAGCCGTCTAAAACACGTCTGGCTGGCCATCACAAGATAGACAGCCAAAAAGACATGCACACTTTAAACCTAAGTGCCCTGCCTATCACTGCTTTCTGGTTGGCTAGATATTCTGGAACTTGTAGTTCGGATTTTATAATGTTACCAACAGGACTACAAATCCCAGTGTGCAAATTAGCCACTCTAGCTAGGTGGAAACGGGAGACATGAAAGCTCGGAATACAAAAAAAATCTTCTATGGCTCCTTAGCCTCTTCCACAACAGACCGTCTTTGCTATTAGACAGAGAACAAGGATATTTTGCAAGAAACCAGATACAGAAAATCATAAAGTACTGCCACTCAGCACTGGTATGTAAGTGACCAGCCCCCTTCATGTTATTCCAACCACTGTTTCCAGTCCTGGACTTTTGTGTGAATCCTAGTGCATTCTGGGTGGTGTAATATTATTTTGTTTCAATTTACTTAATTAGACGAACACACCAGAAATCAATGGTTTGTAGGTGAAAAGTTCAGGCCTGGAGACAGTACCCGTAAAGACCTGTATTGAGCCCGGCAGCCTGCTGGATAGGGTCTGGCGGTCGATGCAAAGAAGGCTGGCTATGGGGTCGTGATATACAAGCAGAGCTCTCAGGTTTCCCAGGTCCTCTAAGCAACTCATTCAGCCCAGGTTTTTTGCTTTGCATTCTGGGACCTGTAGTCTTGTTTATTCTATTTATAAAAACAGGTCTACATGTCCCAGAATGCAAAGCAATTTTTTTAACTGGATGAGCTACTCCTGCTTGGACTTTTGGAAACTTCAGACATCTAGAGACACTAGGAGTCAGAAGCACCCAACTCCTGCAGGAAGGAACTGAAGACTTCTTCAAAGAAGAGTAGCACCCTCTGACACCCAGTGTGATCTCCCTCAACCCTGCATACATTATTCATCAGGGTGCAGGTGACACAATAGCCGTCAAGTCAGTCGAACAAGAGCTTCAACATTTCCCCAGAGTAGAAAAGCCTGGTGGCGCAGTAAATACAGGACCTTTCAAGAAAGGAATAGGGATATATACAGTCTCATCTAAGAACAATTATAGAGCAGCCAGTGGGCAATAAATACAAAAGAAAAGTGATCCATTTCTAACAACAGGGTAAAGAAAGCCAGTGAAAGCCTTTACGCAGACTCAGCATCCTTCAGACTACGCAGCCACTGGTGTGACCACAGTCTTCTATGTGGCTTTAACGCCATGAGCAGGGTCGCTGTATGTAATTTCATCGAAAGACAAATTAATGGAAAACAAATTCTGAGAAATCATTTCACCTACACTCGTTCGTTGAAAATTTCAAGATGAATGACATTTACCATTTAGTATCAAAATAATTAATAGAACGTCTTTTTTTTCTTAATTTCCCTTTTTCTTGCTTTATTTTCAAAGGTGTAAATTCTATTAATTTTGGAAATGGGGTCTCTACGTTGGTCCTTCATTTCTTTTCCACTTCATGTCAATGGGTGACGTTTCACTATTTTTTTTAAGTTGCTGGTATAAGGGGCTATCCCTGAACACTATTTCCTTTCTCCCACGTCTACCATTTCTTCTCCCTCCTTCTCCCCTGCTCCCGTTTTTGGCGGGGAAAGAAAAGCTTTCAGATGCCCTCCTCCACCTGTTTTTAAAATTATTTCGTATTTTCCTTCCAGAGGCTCCTCCTCTGTCTCACTTTCTTGTGGGAACCCATTGCTACACTCCTATTCTGTATCTTAACTAATCTATACCCTCCTACATTTGTCTCCTTACCGCGTTCTTTCCACTTCAGTTATTAGATTATGATCACTAACAGAGATTTGCTATAGTGTCCACATTTTCCTTTGCTTTTTAGAATAGGTACAGTAAGCTCACACTTCTTTGTGCCTCTGTTGTGTGTGCTCCAAACTGAAGACAACCCTGCTGTGCGGAGCATCACTCTACACAAAGGCAGTGCACGGAGATCAGCCTGGAAAGGACAAACAACAAAGAAAGAAGAACCAACCCAAACGGGTTCTGAGAGGGCAGACACAGAATCCACATCTCATGTCTACTTTAGCTCTATAAAACTGGGAACTGCTGATCCATTTGTTGTTCCAGTTCCAAGTTCTCTTTGACCAAGGAAGGGAGTGTTCCAAAGATTACCCAGAGAGCTGTAGTGCAACCAGAGCCGGTGTCAGCCGACAGCCAGCTTCCCAGACGTGCTGGGGCAGCACCTGGAGTCTGACCTGGAAAGAAGAGCTGTCTACCTGTACATAAGCGCCTTGAGACTGACCTGCCTGAAAAGAAGAGAGGAGGAGAGTGCCTACCCCGCAGGAAATGAGGACTACCAGGGCTAGCACAAGAAGCTGACTGTGGAACATGTGAGTCAGTCCGACCAGACAGACTCAAGAGAGAACAATCCGGATGCACCCAAATCGGACCTAAAGCAGATGGACAGTAGCGCCCTCAAAGTGTGCCCAAGCAGATTGCGCCGCTGTGACCCTGCAAGTGGCCTGCACTGTTGCACTGCCCTGAAGTGTGCCCAAGTGGACTACAACTTCTGACACTGATCATTTGTGGTCCTAAAATGGACTGTGCCGCTAAAAGTAATGAAGTGAGACTGAAATGAACTGTACGGCCGTGATGACTGACTGGACCTATGCCAACTGAGTGTGTAAGAAAGTGGATTATTATTTGGAGTACGTGACTACCCACCTCAAGGCACAATTACAACCCTAAAAACATGCTCTATATCTTAAGGATAAAACATCTTGAACATCCCCCGCCTCCCAGGGGATGTTCAAGATGTTTTATCCTTAAGATATAGAGTAGGTTTTTTGTGGAAAATAGTTGTGAGGGGAGGGCAACTTGCGTCTTTTCCCTCTAAACTCCTGTTTGTAATGGACAATCACAACCCTAGTCAGGGTTAACCCTCAAAGTTACTAAAGTAATCACAACTCATCCTCTTGGTAAGTTTGTCACAGAGCAGACAGGTTTATCTTAGGAAAATGTGTAAAGCATTTATGCAGTACCAAAAGAGTAATACATTCTGAATGCAAAACAATAAAAATACCAAACCAAATTAAAGAAATAGAGTAACATTTAAAAAACAACATTACATACAAATGACAAAAAATCCAATAAGAGGAACTGGAGATATGAATTTGTAAAGTCTTCAGTAGAAACAGCTCCAAAAAGCACAATTTGCCAATGATAGTCAATAGTCACGTTATGTCTGAACTAGGCACAGTATGAGACTGACGGGGATGTAGCTCGGTTCGGACACACCCACCAAATTAGTCTGGATCAACGATTTTACGTTCTGACTTAGGGCCTGATTTAGAGTTTGGCAGACAGATTTCTGAAGAAACTTATTTTTAACCAATTTATCAGATGTGTTTTTAATATAGATAAAAAGATTTATGACTTTTTTGACATTGTATTCTTGAGTTTTAATTGGTGCTATTGGAGCGTGGCATGATTGGCAATGATATATGTGTGAAGTGTGCATAAAAAAGAGAACCCAAAGGGATCTTCTGTTTTCAGTATAGCATGAGGGAAGAACATTCTTATGAAAGTGGAAGCCTTAAACACATATTTGTGTCCTGCTCCATCATCGGCAACCTCTCCCCACCCCGGTAGGACAGTGCCCTGCTCGTTGGTCCGCAGGAGGTTGAGTCGGCCCTGGTGACCCTGTCTTACCTGGGTGGGGAGAGGTTGCCGGTGATGATGCATGACACAAATATGTGGCTGTGATTTGGACACTCTGTTCCATGTAAAGAAGACCACTGCTTCCTTGCTTCACCGCCCTAATGCATGCAAGATATTTATCTTAGGGCTTACCCTGGGCTCAAATAGTTTTAATTTTGCAAAAATACTTAAAACCATGCTGGCGGACAATATTTTGCCTCTCATACTGAACATAATGTCAGGTGCGCAAAGAGGCAGTGTTGTTGTCTTAAATGAGCATCTAGGCAGGGTGATACATGCTTCAAAATATGGAATTCAAAAGTCTCACAGACAGCAGAGCTTCACAGCTGTGTACTTTTTGACAGAAGTGTGGAAGATGCTGGGTTGCACACTAACAAGCAACCCAGCAGGAAGCACATATTTCCAGAAGTCAAGGCTGGTTCTATGATTTGTGCGGCCCCAGGCAGTATAGGAACAAGTGAGACACTTGTTAGATGTAACATCACAGGAAGTGACACCACAGGAAGTGACTTCAATTGACCATTCATGATATTATTGAAGCAGCTTTGCAAGAAGCAGCTAACCTAGTGTGGCTATCACCAGAATGGTTAAAATATAAATATTAACCCTAATAAAATAGGTACATATATTTAAAGCTGTATTAAATGGAAATACATGCGATTAATCAAAAACTAGGCCAGGTCTCTCTAAAATCAATATCATTACTCCGTTGTTCAGTAACTGTTTCCAGATTAGTACATGATTAAAATTCCAAGACAGATTGTCCCAGAGCAGTAAAGCAACACTTAATGTGACTTCCCAGCCCTCCCATTATACCAGTGGTGTTCAATATAAGGCATTTGGTTGTCGGCAAGCATTTGGTATCAACACAAAGGCATGCATGCTGTATTAGGTGAGTGACTGCAGCAAACAACAGTGAGCAAAGATTGCATAAGAATAAAAGAGAAGAGGGCACAAATATCATACGCAAAGAGCTGAACTGAAATAAAGATACACAGAAGAGATGGATAAAAAGGGAAAATAATGTGTCACCAGGAAAAAGACTGTGTTAAGCTACACTGGGAGCTAGTCACTAAAGATACAAGTAGTATATTAAAGCAAGAGGGACTTAATATAGTAAACTCTGTGCAGTGTACACGTATGAGGAAAGGAAATGTAGCAATGTGGAATTGATGGTAGGCTTGAAGTGGTGGTGATTGACTCGCACAACATAGCTAAAGCAAACCCAGAGAGTTACGGTTTAAAACATTATAAGTTAAATGTCGCTTATATTTGAGGTGACTCTTGCTAAATGGCACAGGGACCAGAACCATGCAGCATAACTCAGATTTCGCCTAAGAAGTGATAACCAAATTGCGCCTGCCCTCAGGTAAATTCCCTGGATCTCGGTTAAAGAGATTAGTGAATGTCAAGGCCATTTTCAACTTCCAAAAGTCACTCCAGTCACACTCAAGGCTAACTAACCAAACAATTTTGGTCTTTTAACTAATAATGCAAAATCTGTGTCTCTGTACCTGCTGGCTACCTATTCACATAGGCTCAATGATTGGCAGGTCACTCCATGTGCAGTGATATATTTATAGAATGTCCCCCTCACGACTCCCCCCCACCCCCACAGCCTCCATTTCCTGTACACTCCCCCTTCCTCTCCTCACCTTCCTCAGAAGGCCAATTCTAACTGTACTGCTCAATAGCAGCAATTTCCCCAGACCTCGCTTCTGCTCCCCGAGGATTTAAAATATTTGCTGTATGGGAAGGCGGTGCAGATCATACTGTGCTTGCCAAAGCCAGCACATTGTCATTCTGCACATGACAATGAGCCAGCTGGCTGGCGGTCAGACTAACTCTGAGCACACCCACCCTAAGGCTGCAGCAGCTTTTTGGGTTGTGCACCAAAGGCCAAGCCAGCCCTCTCAAGGTGCCCAGTTTAAAAAAGAAATATCCAACCAAGTGGCGGCCCATCAGTCAACTGTAGATTCTCCTCCTTCCCTATATGAGCCTAGCATCCTCTCTGGACCTCACAGCACTTAATTTTTTCAGGGTGGCCTAAAGTCGGTTATCACTTTGCAGGGCACTTTATGCAGACAGAGATGTCGAAAGGCATTTGTTTGATATTGGGGGGGCTATGAGCCACAGGAGACATTTTGGTGTTTCATTTCATAACCACCTTCTCAAAATCAGTCCCTTTAAGAAGGCACAGCTAGACTGGCTAGATAAGGTGCTTATCGGATATGAATAATGTGACATAGTGCATTTGAGTTCCAATCCCCTCATCACCTCCTGCAGTAAGGTTTGACTGCCTGCTATTTCCGCCTTTGGAGAGACACGTTTAGAAAAAGGAAGAACTCTCAACCAACATGAAATGAAATAGACTTAAGATCTGAAAGGGCAACCGTAAGCAATGGTATCCACCACAGATACTGCCAATGTAGAGGTCTCGCAGTATAATTCTGCATTTTCCTATTACATGAAAATATTGTTAGTTTTTTGAGAAAAAGGCAGCAAAGAGATGTCAGATGATATTGAGAAGTTTTGATCTTGCTGAAGGTTTGCTGAGCAGATGAACAACCACAGTGTTTTAGTTTTTTACATTGATAGGAATTGGTGAGGAAGAAAGTTATTGCAAAGAAGGGTCAGGATCTATGCTCTCTCGATTTCCGGTCAATACATGGGCAGGAAAGGGTCCCTCTGGGTGCGAGGTTTAATAGAAAGGTCAGGAGGAGGGCCATGTCTATGTCCATGTTATTCCAGACTATGGATTTAGCATGTAGTACGCTTGCACTCCACTATCCATGTGATTCAGAACCATGGACTAAGGGTACTTTAAGCATGCACTTCACATCCACATTGTACGGTTTTGCACTTTTAGTGTATGCTAGCGATACACTCTGGGGCTCATTAGGATGACGGAATTCGGGACTGCTCGCCATTAGGGCGGGGGTCCCGTGGCAGGTATTAGGATTTGCCCGCCACAGTGGCGGGCACATCCTGCATTTATAGCATTGTGGTGGGCGGTGCTCTCTGCACCGCCCGGCACAATGCTATAAATGCATTAATGCATTTGCATAAACAAAGAGGCAGGCACCACACGATGCCTGCCGCATTGTTTATGCAAATGAAGGGGGGTACCACAGGTACCCCCGTGTGCAGCCCCCACCTCTCCTTCACTCTGGGGGCCAGCAGGGGGCCCCCAGAGTGAAGACTGCATGCCCTTCCGTGGCGGCATCTCCCTAAGCCCATTGTAATATGGCTGGTGGTGTCACCATATTAATCCTTTTCCGCCGGACGATCTTTCGGTTCGCCGAGGTCCCCCGCCATACTGAATTTCATGTGGTCAAAGAAGGAGCGGCTTACAATACACACTTTCCATTTCCCTGATTAATATGAACAGGGAAAGAAAGTCTTACAAAAATTCCGTCCATCGCCCTGTCTAATGTGTATAGAGAAGTGCATGCTTACTGCACGCTCTGCCCATGGACCTCGATAACGAGCGCATTGAAGCGCATGTTTCCTGTATTCTCTTTGCATGGGCCTCAACAACATGGACTATGACATGCATGCCTACAGCGTCCTCTGCCAATGGTCCTGAACAATATGTTCAGTGGAGCGCATGCTAACTGTATGTGCTGTCCATGGTCTCTGGAATAATGTGGCTAGTGACCAGCATACGGTGTGCGCTGTCCATGGTTCTGAATCGTTTGGAGCGTGAAATGCATGCTGACGGTGTGCGCTGTCCATGGTCCTGTATCATATTTACAGTGCGGTGCATGCTTAGCGTACGCCCTGTCCAAGGTCCTGAACACTGCAGACAGCGCAGTACGTGTTTATTGTACGCTCTCCCCACGGTCCTTTATAACGGGTACCCTAAAGTGCTTAGCTCCTGTACGCCCTGTCCATGGCCCTGTGCCTGTGGATAGTGATGCGCATGCTTACTGCATAATATGGACAGCAAGGCGCACAGTTAGGAGCAATAGAGCTCGCAGAGTCGCTTTAAATTCTGGATGACACACGCATCTCAGTCAAAACGAAGACATTTTTTCTAACCTTTTACATGGAAAATGAAGAGATAAGGAGCGGGTTAGCCAATTACTTTTTTTTTACCATTTTTTTTTTACTAATTCGGCCCACTTACATCCACCGCTCCCCTCCATACTGCACTTTTCATCTCGTCTCTCGCCCAGCCTATGACCTAATCTTGCTAGTTTAGCTCCTGTTATATCCACTTCACACCTGCATCATCACCTCTCATCTCCCCCCAGCATCTTACCTTTGCTCTCTCTGATTCTGCCGCTCTTGCATTCATCTTTCCCAAGTAGTCTTTACCTCGCATCTTTCTACTCAGCCTCTCATCTTTTCTTGCTGGTCCTGCCCTGTTGCATCCACGCTGCTGTCCTACCCTTCACATCTCAACTCTCCACCCAGCCTTTTATCTTCTCTCGCTGGTTCTGACTTTTTTATGTTGACTTCTCCCCTTCATCTTTTCCTCTCGCCTCTTCCCTTCGGTTGCTGATTCTGCTCCTCTTACATCAACCTCTACCTCCCTGATCTACTCTTCATCTCTCACCAAACCTTTAACTTTCTCTTGCTGTTTCTGCCCATCTGAGAACCCCTCCTCGCACCCTCTCACTCTCCCCACCTACCTCTTAATATCTCTTGATAGTTGTGCCCTCTTCCATCCACAGCTCACCCTGTCTCTTCCTCCACTCTGATTATGTTCCTTTGATGGTTTTGCTTCTCTAATATCCATGCCTCTTAACCATACACTATCTTTACTGCTCATCTTCTCCCAAAGCCTCTTGCCCCATTTACATCCACCTCTCCATTTTGATCCTCCTAAAACCTCTTATATTTTCTCACTGATTATACCACTTTTATTCATCTCTTCCTCCATGCTCTACTCTTCTCACTCTCCGCAGCCTCTGATCTTGTCTTGTGTATTATTTCCCTCTTACATCCACCTCTCTCCTCCATGCTCTGCACTTTACCCTATCTCTCCGCCTGCTTCTTACCTTTCTTACTAATTCTGTCTCTCTACATCCACCTCTCACCATTCTCTCTCTCCCCTCCACTCTGCCTCTCTTACATCTATATTTCCCATTCATATACGACCCTTTAACTCTCATCTCTCCCCCCAGTCTCTTAACTTTTGTTTGTTGGTCTGACCCCTTCATATTCCGCCTCTCCCCTTTTACACCATGCCAAGACTCTTATCTTGTCTCACTGTTTCTGTTTCTCTTTAAGACACCTCTCCCTTCCAGGCTCTACACTACACCTCATTTTTCTCCACAGGCATTTTACCTTTCTCACTGGTTCTGCCCCTATTACAACCACCTTGTACTTCCCTGCTGTGCACTTCACCTCACTCCTCTCTCCCCAGCCATTAATTGTCTCTGGCTGTTTCTACCCCGTTAACATATCCTTTTCCCCTGCCCCTCTACTCAACTTCTTACCTGCTCTTGGTGGGTCTGCCCTCTTACATACACCTCTCACCCTTTCCTCTTCCCGCCACTTAAGTTCTCCTAATGGTTCTGCTTCTCTTGTATCTTCCTCTTCCATCCATGCTCTACCTTTCACCTTTCATCCTTCTCTTCAGCCTCTGCTTCTTTCACTGGCTCTGCCCCCTTTCCATCAACCTCTCTCTTTGCCCCAACTTCTATCTACTGGTTCTGCCCCCTCTTATATCCACATCTCCCCCCACGATCTACTCTTCAAGATTCACCTCTCTCCTGCCTCTGCCCTCCTTTCGCTGGGTCTGCCCTCTACCATCCACTTCTCCCCTTCATGTGCTGCTTTTCTCCACTCTTCTCCCCACAGCCTCTCACCTTGCTTCAGCTGCTCTCTTCCTTTACGTCCACCTCTCCTCTTCCCTCTCCCACTCTCAGAAAGCATCTTATATCTTTGCAAATATTCTGCCCTTCTTAACATTTCTCTCTTCTGCATGCTATGAGAAGTGGGCAGGCCACTGGAAGCTCGAGCCAGAGGCATGGTTCTGACTCAGCTCAAGGTCCAATTGGAACCTTGAGCCCAAAACTAGCCACAGGGGCCAGCTGCGCGCCATTCATCACGGGGGGTCAGGGTGGAATCTCGGCCTCGACTCAGCATCCTGTGAAATCAGGCGGCAAATCACCCTGTGCCGGAAAAAACAAACACTGAATGTAGTCTGCTGTGAAGTGCTGTTATGGGTCAAATCTGTTTTTATTAGTTTTCACAAACAGGAAATTTAGCAATACAAGTCCATGGCCCACCAATTATTTCTTGTTACAGATTCCTGAACAATCCCAAGCATGCTCCCCGCCCCCCACCCATCCCCCAGGACCACAGCAGTAGAAATGAATTGAAGAGCGATCTCTTGAGGATACCCAGAGAAAGGGCCAGGACATGTTCACATCGGGCTGTGGGGTGTCTCAGTCAGTCCGAGAAGATGTAAATATTTAGGGCTGGTGAGGTCTCAGAACTCCGAAGACAATAGGAACAGAAAGGGTCGCCATAGATTGGCGAAGGATGTTCCCTGGTTCCATAAAGAGAGGGAAAGACTTTCCATTTCCAAGGTGTGTCACAACTGATGTAACCATCCCTTGCTTTAGAGTCCTATTCGTACCCCAGTGTGACAAAATGTTTTGTAAGGCTGCACCCAAGGCTAGGCCAATTTGCGGGATTTAAGCAGAAAGGTAAGTTCATTAGGTTGGCCTAATATGACATAGCAGGAAAACGGGGGAGTTGTGTATTGAACTGAGTGTCAATGTCATCTAATAGCTGCGTCCAGTTATGCTGTGAGGGTGGGATAGTCCCAAACTATATGCAATAATGTGCCCAATGAGCCTCAGCCACGCCAACATTCATGTTTGTGATTTGGGTTGCCTTTGTGTAAGCGCGGAGGAGTGAGGTACCAATACGTAACTATCTTGGTGCCCGTCTCGATCCCAGCTATGTTGCGAGCAGTATGACTGGCGCAGTAGTAAATTTCCCCCATTCCCAAATTTGTATATAGTGCAGGCACTCAATTTCAGGCAAAGTGTAGTCAGCGCGTAAGCTCTGGAAGGAGAGCTGTCCCTCTGCGTCAAACAGGTGGCCAATCGATCCACAGCCCATCTGTGTCCAGTGTGTAAAAGCTGATGACTCCAGTCCCGGACTAAAATCTGGATTCCCAACTATTGGTGTCAAGGGAGAGGCAAATGTAGTAAGGCCACTAGGTTCAGCCACTCGGTCCCAAGCGTTGAGGGAAGCTCTGGTAATAGGAGAGAAATCGAGACTCCTGGGTCGAGAGGTTTTGTGAAGAACGTGGATTTTTCATAAAGACTGGCTGATCACTGCTCTATCCACGAAAAGCCAATGCTTTTAAGATTTGGGCGCGACCATTCTAAAAGGAACCTAACTGGTCCGCCTGATAGTATCAAGAGAGATCTGGTGTGCCCAGTCCTCCCTCTTTTGGGGATCGGTAACTCAGCTCATGCCTCATTCGGGTTCGTTTATCTACCCATACAGAGTGATTGATCTCCCGTTAAAGAATCCGATTCTTCATGGAGGGGGTTTTATCAGGAGCGTTTGGAAGAGAAGTAAGATTTCAGGCAGTATTGTCATCTGGATAGCTGTGATGCAGCCAAGCCAGGAAAGACCGAGGTTTCCATATTCAGAGCTCTGATTTGACATGTTGGAGCAGCTTTGTATAGTTAAGAGCTGAAGCCATGTGGGTTGAGGTAGTGGGGTGACTTCCCAGATATAAGATAGAAGTTTTTGCCCATTGAAGGGTACAGCTTAATTTGAGGGAGTCATATGTTTAGGCCCAGAGTGATAATTTGGAGCCTGGGACTTGTGCATGTTAACTTTGAAGCCTGTCATCTGGCTAAATAGATCTAATTCATGCAGGAAGGCAGGTGCGAGCTGGAAGGATCTTCCAGAGTTGCTGTTACTTCATCCACATATAAACAAATGGCATCCGCCACTCCCCAGAAAGTAACTCACTTAATCATGTGGTGGTCTCGAACCCCCTGAGGTAGCTGCTCTATATATAATGCGATTAAAGAAAAGGGGTAACCCTGAGCCCCTCAGAACCTAGGTAGTTAATGGTTAAACAAAATAATGGTTCTGTTGGGTAAGACACATCACTTTGAAATGCTATTGAATGCAAATTGAGATTAAGAACTCTCTGAAACACATGTGCAGTGAGAAATAAATGCTCAAGCAATCTAATGATAATATTCATATAGCCAAGTGATGATTTCATGTAAATATTTATCAGAATTCAATCATGTTACATCTGAATTTTTTCATTCAATAATGACATTTGATTCTTGATTAGACCGTCAATAACAAGTGAAATTTTAGTGACAATTGGTGAAAAGGTGCTCGTGCATGAAGCAATGTACAGTGAAAATGAAGTAATGCATATATACAATTATGTACAAGGGTTTAGATTGGCCAGAGGTTTTGGACCTCATGTAAGCGTCGATGTTTCGACCCTAGTGCGCCCCAGTCGGTGGTCACGTCGGGTCCTTTTCAAGAGAGGTGTATGGGGGTAGACAGCATGTACATCAGGAGGACGGGTCTCTGCCTGATGGTGATGCCGCACGGCAGAGACCCGTCCTCCTGATGATTCTATCGCCCAGCAGAGAAAGGATTCAGCACCTCCTCCCATTTTGAACGATGTTGAACAAGAAACATCATGGACTTTACCAGTAACCGTGCGGCATCACCATCAGGCAGAGACCCATTCTCCTGATGTACATACTGTCTACCGCCATACACCTGTCTTGAAAAAGACCCGACGCGACCACCGACTGGGGCGCACTAGGGTCGAAACGTCGACGCTTACATGAGGTCCAGAACCTCCAGGATCCACTATAAGAACGCTAGGACTCATTGGATGTTAAATAGCTTCTGGCTAATCTAAACCCTTGTACATAATTGTATATATGCATTACTTCATTTTCACTGTACATTGCTTCATGTGCCGAGCACCTTTTCACCAAGTGTCACTAAAATTTCACTTCTTATTGACGGTCTAATCAAGAATCAAATGTCATAATTGAATGAAAAAATTCAGATGTAACATAATTGAATTCTGATAAATATTTACATTAAATCATCACTTGGCTATATGAATATTATCATTAGATTGCTTGAGCATTTATTTCTCACTGCACATGTGTTTCAGAGAGTTCTTAATCTCAATTTGCATTCAATAGCATTTCAAAGTGATGTGTCTTACCCAACAGAACCATTATTTTGTTTAACTATATATAATGTGAACAACAAGGGTGATAGCGGAAGACCCTGCCACGTGCCTCTGGAGATGAGAAATGGAGCAGAGGTGTATCCATTAACCCTAACTGTAGCTGATGGGTAGTTATAATTGCTATGGACTCAGCGACAGAAACGATCTCCAAAGCCGAAGTGCTTTAGGGCATTCGCCGTATAGGGCCAGAGCACCCTGTCAAACCCTTTTTTCAGCATCTATTGCCAACAGCATACATTGTTGATTCGATCTCCTGACTTTATCAATAAGATGCAGTATCCAATTCGTGTAATCACTGCATTAGCGGGTGGGGAGAAAACCTGCTTTATCAGGGGAAACAAAGGCCCTGTAGCAGAACTACCAAGTGACCCTCAAGAATGCCAGTAAATAGCTTAAGATCTACATTCAATAAGGATATTGGTCGATAAGAGGCGCAGCACCATTTGCCTTTTCCTACCTTTGGTATAACAACAATGGGCACTGTTAACATTGGAGAGGGAATTGAGGGAGAGCCATCAAGGCAATGAACAGCCTGGTAAGTAGAGGAGCCAGAATTGAGCAAAATGTTTTATTAAAAAATGGGAGAGAAACCATCCAGACCAGGAGATTTGAGCAGATTTTGGCGAGCTTTGATGGATATAACCTCCTCCCCTCAGATGGGACAATCGAGGGCTGTAGCTTGCTCCATCGTCAATTTAGGAGAATGAGCCTTGTGGAGAAATGTGTCCCACCCATGCATGGCTAATTGCTCTTCTGTGTATAGATCCCTATAAAATTCTCTGAAAGTCTCAACAATCTGTGCGTCATCTGATCACTCACAACCATTAGAATCCACCACTGTCTGGACTCCCATCTCTTGGTGTTGCTGTTGCGCTCTGAGTCTATTGGCCAAGAGACATGCGCATCTATCCCCCTCGGCATAATAGTTATGACGGCGGCAAAGAGAATGTATTCCGCCCTGTCTAAGTCAATGCGTGCCAATTACGATTGGACCCCTTCAAGTAGATGCCATACCCTGGAAGCCCCGATGCGCTTGTGGATGGGCTCAAGTTGTTGTACCTGGTGGGACAATGAGTCCTTTTTATCCTTGCGTGTTTTGGTTATTTGCAGCGGAAATCACAATCAACTCACCACTGATTACAGCCTTTAACATCATCCATAATGATAAAATAGAGGTATCAGAGGTATCATTGATGGCTAATAAACCTTCTATAGCTCTATTAACTTATTTGATGACTTCTGGGCACTGCAATAGAGTGTTTCGGAGTCTCCAAGGTCGAGGTGACGATGTCATAGGGGGAACAGTTAGTGTAAGTGCAACAGAGGAATGATAGGATAGGGAACAAGGTGCTATCTCAGAGTTCAGGGCTAAAGACATAATCACGGGTGAACCGAGAAAAAAATCCAATCTGGTTTAGGTTTTGTGGGTGTGAAAATCAAATATGTAGTCTCAGGCGTGGGGGTGTAAAGTACACCAGACGTCTCTGAGACCCACATCTTGAAACCATTCAAACCATCCCCAGAGAGAGCTCCAGTCTGCCCATGCCTGTGTGCCAATCATTTCAAGACATTATCAAAAACTAGGTTAAGATCCCCACAAAATAAGATCGAATGATCTGGTGTGCTGTTGACCTTCAGCACTGCACATCACAAAAAGGACCCTATCCCTTCATGTGTTGTATAGATAGTTCCCAAGATAAAGGAGCAGGTGACTATTTTTATCATATATGCGAGAAGCCAGCTTTTAATTTCAGCCCATTTGAGACCAACCCTACCCAGGAAGGATGTAGATATGAGAATTGCTACCCCAGCCGTCTTTGTAGTGTTGGCTGAAAAATATTTTTGTAAGAAAACAACAGGAGAAAACCCATAAACCACGTTGGGATGGGTGCAATATGTAGATGAGGACAGTTCCCAACAGGTATTATGTAGAGACAGTTTGAAAGACGTATGCAATAAGCATTACAAAGAAGGAAGAGCCAAGGAGTCAAGAAAGTTTTTCATAAACAGTGGTATTATTTCCAAATTGGTTGAAGGTCAATACAGTTAAAGCAGCACTGTACAGAGTGGATCGTGTGACAACCCGGTGACACTTGGTGCAGGTGCTATATACAATAAGTGACAAGTGAGTGTGCAAGTGTTTTAAAATGACAGCAATTGCGACGCATTAAAACAAAGTTCACAACATCAAATGATGGCCCCAGTGGAGACAAGTAATTGTTCACTCGAAACAAAGTTATTAAGATGGGAGCACAAGATGTGGAATGCGTCTTTAGGTTCGAGCTGTCTAGTCGACGGCGTTTCGATCCCTGTTGTTCGGGATCCTCATCAGGACGGGGTTGTCGATGAGAACAGTGGTAGTAGCTTTCCTAGGATGGCAAAGTCCGAATCCTGGGTTAAACCTCAGTATTTCACGATAACTGGATGATACTTCCGTCTGCAATTCATTGCCTGCAACCCGCTGTGACAGCAGACCCCGGTTACGGCCATCCTCCTTGATTCATTCAGGACTCGCCTACGCCGCTCGCTGCCCAGACGGAAGTATCATCCAGTTATCGTGAAATACTGAGGTTTAACCCAGGATTCGGACTTTGCCATCCTAGGAAAGCTACTACCACTGTTCTCATCGACAACCCCGTCCTGATGAGGATCCCGAACAACAGGGATCGGAACGCCGTCGACTAGACAGCTCGAACCTAAAGACGCATTCCACATCTTGTGCTCCCATCTTAATAACTTTGTTTCGAGTGAACAATTACTTGTCTCCACTGGGGCCATCATTTGATGTTGTGAACTTTGTTTTAATGCGTCGCAATTGCTGTCATTTTAAAACACTTGCACACTCACTTGTCACTTATTGTATATAGCACCTGCACCAAGTGTCACCGGGTTGTCACACGATCCACTCTGTACAGTGCTGCTTTAACTGTATTGACCTTCAACCAATTTGGAAATAATACCACTGTTTATGAAAAACTTTCTTGACTCCTTGGCTCTTCCTTCTTTGTAATGCTTATTGCATACGTCTTTCAAACTGTCACTACATAATACCTGTTGGGAACTGTCCTCATCTGAAAAATATTTTTGGCGGGAATGCTCTAGAACAAAATCTGTGTTTATCCCCCGATAGGAGGTGAGTTTCCTGAAGTAAGCAAATATCGTCGCCAGAGTTCTCCAGGTACGAATAAATAGTACTTTGTTTAATAGGGTTGTTCAAACCCGTAAAAATTAAGGTTGAGAGTCGTCAATTAGTTAGTCAGGGATATGAGAGTGCTAGGCGAGAATCTCCATGGACGGCAATCAAATAATCGGAGACATGATGTATGAAGTGTTGTGAGTGGCCCTGTTTGATCAGTCTGAAAGCAAGGAGAGATCACTGAGTGTAGGTCCTATGAAAAAAAGGAGGAAACAAATCCCATGAACAGCAAAACAAGCAACTTAATTCAATGAACACCGGCCTCTGGGTAAGCCCGGATGGGAATAAGTAGTTGGGGATGTGTGGTGGCTGAGACCCCTGCTCCTACCACACAACCCGCCCACTGTAAAATGAAAGCAAAGATCATTGGTAGGTTCAGATCTCATCTATCCCAGCGGTGTCCCCTGTAAGAGTATCCAGGAGCGCCTCTCTTCTTGGCCAGTTTCGCCGGATCTGGTTGAATGTATTTTGAAAAAACCCGGACTCCCGAACTCCCCCTTCACTAAACCACGGGGGTCCCCTCCGCCACCTGCAGCAGGGTTGGCTCTAGGCTCATGGCGGCCCTGGGCAGGGAGCGTAGGTAGGGGGCCCCGGAAGAGGGGGTCTGGGCGGGGCGGAGCACAGAGGTCAGTGAAGAGGGGGGTCAGGGTGTTTGGAAGTGGAACAGAGCCGGAGGCTGCCAAATCCCTGCCAGGGGCCACCACACAACTATGTATCCATCCTCAGAGGATTATTATATTAAGGACATATATTGGCGTGGTGGCCTCTGGAGTTTGGTGGCCCTGTGCAGGTGCACAGCTTGCACATGCCTAAGGCCGCCCCTGCCTGCAGGTCCAGGTTCACCAGGATGGTCGTCAATGCCGAGCAGCTGCCACTTTTCTTCGAGGGACCGAAGTTGATGAAGGGTGCTATTCAGGGGCAAAACGATCCAGAATGGGTGCTCCCAAGAGAAAGAAATGTGCTTGTTCCCAAGATATGTTGTGACCGGATGAAAGTCTATCCAGTTTTGGAGTGTAGAAGCGGTAAGTCCTGGTAAAACATTGGAGTGTGCCTTCTAAAGTGGATCAGATGTTGGTCTCTGGTCGCCCGAAGGATGCCTTCTTTCATTTGGAAGCAGTGGAGACAAATATGGAAATCCCTGGTGGCCTTGGGGCGGGCCATTCAAGGCCCACTTTGTGCGCCCTAACAATTTTGATTTCCACAACGATTCTGCCAAGATCGATCTGAAGAGGTCGAAGACAAACTGCGCGATATCAGTAACCTCTGCATCGGTTTGGAGGCCCCTGGTGCGAATGTTATCGCGTGAGACCTGTTTCCAAGTCCTCAGCGTTTCCTGCAGGTTCATCTGTTGATCCCCTCTCTGCCCGGACCTGCAGTCATGTCGTCTGGGCCCGGCTGCCAGGCCCCACACCTCTCCACTTCAGACTGCTGCAGCTCAGTGGTGAAAGTCCCGGGACCCAGCTTGACAGGCTCAATCCCTACCCCAAGTGGTAAGAACCGCGTTGGGGTCAACTGTGACGCAGCGTTGACAGTGAAAACAGGCCAAATCCGTGGCGGGGGACAGAGAGACCAAAAACTGCGTCTCACCCAGGCTCGCAACACCCATTGGACTCACCGGGCTTCAGCCCCCCCCCCCCCCCCCCCGTCGTGTGTGGCAGCCCGGGATGAGACAGATCCCGGGCACACACAGAGCCGCACCCGAACGTTTCACAGGTCTTTAAAAGACCATTTGAATGTTAATTAGGCCTTGCAGTTGTTTCACCCCTTCTAAGAGCCCCTGCAGCTCCACTCTGCCTACTGATTAAAGGTTCAGCCCCCCCCCCGAAAAATTTTCCTAGCCCCCCCCCCCGATACTCATCTACTAACTGAATTGCACAGCGAAAGAAACTGGAATGTATAGGATTAATCGCATATTCTGAGCTTGATTACATTGTGTGATCCTAGGCAAATGCTTTATTTGACCAAGTCTCCATTTTGTCCACTATCACACATCAGAGCACTTTCAAATAGGTGCATTTAGGATGTGTGCGGTACAGACACGTTTGTGTTTGATGTAATAGAGTATAATTTTTCTCCACATACAATAAGAATCTAGACCACATACACAGAAACCTTGATGTGCCTCTAAGCTCACTAATACCATCATCATCAGGGTGGGAAGGGAATTTTCTCCTTCCATGTTTAAAAACTATTATTTTTAATGAATACTTCTCACTGTAGTTATATCATCTGCAGTATTAGGGTGCAGTGATTCTGTGTGTCAAAGAAATATGTTTTTGGAATTTTGATGACACCATATCATATTCTCAAATGATGTTTGCTGTTGCTTGCACTATTAAATTTTAAATAAACATGTTGCGCTGATTTGCATCACTTTAGTGATGCAATCGTGGAGTAAAATGTTAGTAAATAAAGCCCTACTCTTCCTTTCCTCTTATCATCTGTCCCCCAACTCTTACCTTAGTTTTTTCATTTGTCTTTCCCAGCGCCACAGGAATTATGCGATTCTGGGGCTGCAGCTTTTTGCATATTTATGGATTTGCCGCAGTTGCCACATAATCCCTCAATCAATCAATCAATCATTCATAGAGCGCACATGAGGGTCTCAAGGCGCTAAGGGGGGGAAGAAAACTGCTACTGCTCGAACAGCCAGGTCTTGAGAAGTCTCCCGAAAGTCAGAAAGTCCTGAGTCTGTCGCAGGTCGATGGGGAGGGTGTTGCATGTCTTGGCGGTGAGGTGAGAGAAAGATCTGCCGTTGGTGGTATCACCTGCTACATAATCTAAAGATTTTAACAAAAAAAATAGTTTCTACCTCAAATGGTTCAAAAGTTACTAAAATGTGGTGATGTTTGCGTGCAGTGGAAGGCCCTTTGCAAACGTTAACTGGTAATCTTTCAATTGCTTCTTTCTGTGTTTGGATGTTAAACTGATACTAATGGGGTAAAATCTTTGGCCTGACAATATTTAATATGTGTATAAACTACAAAATAATGAACTAATAATATAACAAATGTGCTGCATTGGGCAGCATAATTTGCCTTTTATTGGGGCATAATGTATTCAACCCTGCAGCACAATGTGGCGCTCCCCTACTGCATAATTCCTGTGGCGCTGGTCTTACCTCTTTTATATTCACACTCCCTCCATCCTCGGTACTTCTCCCTGTCCCTTCATTCTAGGTGAGCAATGCTCATTGCGATGCGACGTGATTCGTTCTTTTATTGAGAGCCCTGCAGGATGCCTTGATTTTCATTCAGGCAGAGGCTGGGCTATCTTCACCACGAGGGCACTTCACTCTCCATCTAATTGCTCTTCTCAGAAGCAGCCGCTGGATTTCTGAAGACCGTTCATCCAATGGCTGTGAAGTCCGGAGGAGGCCCCTCCCCCGTTGGGCTCTCATCGCCGCACCATGCTGCTACCTGGGCCTCATAACCGATACTTTGAATAAGTGGTGCGCTGAAGAGGCCCCTTTGCATCTGAGCATGCGCAGGGGCCCTGTTGGATCTGGGCGCTGGCGCGAGGCTCCAGCTGGATCTGAGCATGCGCCGAGCCCTGCGCGTCAGCCCACACTGCCCGTGCCTAGCGACGGCCTTGCCAGAAGTGTTTTTCCTTTGCCTCTTGAAGTTATCAATTGATGTGTGTTTTTTATGTCTGGATGAACAGCATGGCGGCGAGAAACGCTCTCCCTACGTGGATTATTTTCTCTTCTAGTGGTTTAGCCATCCCGAAGAGCACATATAGTAAAGCAGTGAAAATGCTGTCTCTCACTCAATCTGCCTGACACTCCACAAAGGAGTGGGTGCCCTATTGGCATAGCTGCAAAGCTTCTCACTCAGGTACATGTGTGAAGTGTAGGGCTAGCCAGGTTCTTTTCTTTGAAGTCTAGGACGTGTAGCCTGGTTTTATAATGGAATATACAAGACTGCAAGTCCCAGAATACAAAGTAAAAAGCCTGGACTGGAGCAGCACCTTAAACATGGACCAGGGAAAGGTGCAGGACTGCAATGTGCTCCATTCTGTAAGTATGCTTCTTATATGTGTAAAGTTTACAATACACGAATGGCGCAAGCACAATTACACGTCACACCTAAAAATGTTAATGGTTTGTGGAATTAGGCCATTTATCGAGTTACAGCATGAATGAGAAAGTGTCACCTGAAGGAGCGCTCTTTGATCTAAAGTCTGTGACTGGCATTTTTATAGCCTCAGAGATGTCTGTATTACCTATTGCTAAACCTGTAAGTTATGTGCTACCAGATGGATAGCTTTCCAGTCAGAAGTAACTCCTGTATTGTCTGTGTCACCTGAAAGATAGCTCCGCTGTCTGAAGCGCAGGCCTGTAGGAATATTTTTATTTGAGTGGCAGCCCTGCAGTGTGAGGCCTGGAATTTACGAAACAGGAGGTATAGCTCTGCTGTCTGTTGCCTGTGGACAACCTTCTATGTAAAGTGAAGAGTTGTAAGGCCTGTGTGAGCTGTGGTATAGCTCTGCTGTCTGTAGCCTATTGGGCTGTTTCTCTATCTAAAGCTCACAACTTTAAGCAATGTATGAGGTAGGGTATAGCTCTGCTCTCTTCTGCCTGTGGGTCAACTACTGTATCTAGAGCTAACAGCTGTTTTCCTGAGTTGGAATATAGCTCTGCTGTCTGCTGCACGTGGGACAACTTCTGTATCAAAGTGAACAGCTGTAAGGACTGTGTGCGCTGTGATATAGCTCTGCTGTTGCAGCCAGTGGCACAGCTCATCTATCTTAAACTACCAGCTGTAAGGATTAAGTGAGTTGGGAGACAGCTCTGCTGTGTGAGGCCCGAGCCTGCACTTCTGTCTTCTGACATTTAGCTCTGCTATCTGATCCCAGCACCTATGGGTACATGTAACCTGTGAGATAGTCTGTTAGTTGCGACCTGTGCCTACAGGATCGGTATCCAGTTACCCCATGTTCTATGGAACCTGTGAGTTCGCCTGTTACGTGCATGGGGCTTGTGCCCAAAGGTCTGTATCCCGATACCCCTTGATCTGTGTAGCCTGTGAGATAGCCTGTTGGGTGGGGCTTGTGCCTGTGATGTCTGTGTCCTGGTATCACATGATCTTTGTAACCTGTGTTCTGTGTAACCTGTGAGATAGCCTGTTGGTTGGGGCCAGTGAGATCTGTGTACTGGCTCTGCATGATCAGTGTAACCTGTGAGATAGCCTTGTGTTTGCTTCTGGTGCCTGTGAGATCTGTATCCTGTTACCCCATGATTCGTGTAACCTGTGAGATAGCCTGTTGGGTGGGGCCTGTACCTGTAAGATCTATATCAAGATACCCCATCAATTATTTGAATATCTTCATAAGAAGGGAGTACTTCTCATGATAATACAGTTCCTTGATAACTCCACACCTGGGTTTTCTTGGGCATGATGGACCCCCACCGAATTGGAATATATATGTACTGAGAGTGGACTGCTGAAAGCCTGGCTAAATCTGGTTCATGAGGGGAGCCCGAGTATGGACAGAGAAACAGAAGAGGTGAGTATGGGAAATGCTGAAGTGCTGACTGCCTTACCCTCAATGCTTAATTTGAGCCTGTGGTTTCCGGTGCTCGGCACCAGCACTTAATTGTCAACACCGGTGCTTGTGACAGTCTGCCACAAGGTGGCGCTGCCTGGCTAATTTAGAGATGACCACAACAGTAGTCAATTATTAAATCAATACACATAAAAAATAACTATTACCTGCTGCCCAAGCCTTTCTTCTAGATTTGGGGGTTTGGAATAGTCTGAATTGTCACACTTGTAAGAGTGTGAGGGTTAGTAGTTATGCTGTCGCTGTCAATAACAGTGCTGCCAGGGGAAATGTGCGGTGCAAGCTGCTGTGCGCCCTCCTGATGAGAACCCTGGCACTTATCTTTCTTTTAGCTCTGCTGAATTTTATGCATTAAGAGTTAAGTGGACTGATAAATGAAATAAAAAAGCGTCAGTGGCTTTTCTTTATGACTCCGCTATTTCTGTACACCACGCAGGGCAATATTTAAAAATACAAAGAGAAACCACTTGTGCGGTTTGATTAGATGCGCCCATGCGTAGCTGACCCCAGCGTGCGCAGAAAGAAGGATTTTAATAATTAATGATTCCCAGCCATTAGGCGTCACCCCCTGGCCTTATCAAATTTGTTAATCCAGTCAGGTGTACAGCATATCCACAATGAATATGCATGAGGCACATTTATAGAAATAGAAAGTCAAATGGAGATTACTTGCAAATTCTAGTCCTTCTGAGAACCAAACCGTATTTTCGTAGTCAGTGGGGCCAAGAGCGCACAGGGACTGCACCGAAGAGCGCACAGGGGCAGGGAGGGATCTTTTTAGTGTCCAGGGCTTTAAATGGCGGGAAAAAACAGACCTTAATTGATGCATTTAATTTCACAAGCAAAAAAAACAATCGATTCCACAACAATGACTGTAAAACCCTTTGGTTGATTGAATGAGTGAATTTGTGGATTTATAAAGTGCCGTATCAGCCCCAAAGTGTGTCCCGGTACCTTGTGGGTACTCCATGTCAGCAGAGCAATCCCTCTCACATTTCACGTTTTAATTTTCATGCATTCCTTAAGACTATTTGCATTTTCCAGATATTATGTTTCTGTAGATTTTTTTTAATGAATATATTACTCTCCTGTAGCGCATGCAGTGCACTGAATCACCTCTAGGTGTTTGGATGGTTTCAAGTAGCAAATAGGGGGTATTCATGGTAATTCACGAGGAGCTCTAGAGTTGAGGCTGAAGGCAATGTGAGTTTTCTCGCAGTCCCGGTTACTGGGTCATAAATAGAGCTCCCGGTTTTATTGTACTTATTTTTTTTATATTTCTGTCTGTATTTATCCATATTTATTTTTTGCTACTTTTCTCTGTATTTATCCATACTTAGTTTGGGTTTTGTGAAAAAATGAAGCTGAAATGAATACATTTCCACATTTATTTAACTGAGAAATATGCAGTCATGCTTGAATGCCTGACAGGTTTCAATGCTATGAACACCAGCAGAAGATAAAACAATGCTCCTCTATGAAAATAAGCAACTTTCAGTATATCTACTGCTGTTTAAGCCTCTTTACTGAAATTATTCAGTTAAGGTGCCCCTCCCGGGAAACGAACTGACCTGCGGGCGTCGCTCTCTGTGGTTGCTGCTTGCTGACCCCTGCACCGGACCCACGCCTCGCGGCCCCCGCTCCGCGGGTGCCGCTCGAGATCACCGGACCGGATTGCCTGCCTCGGGACCCCTGCTGACAAGGGAGTGAAGCCGTATCACATCAAAGGCTGCAGCGGGACTGCGAGGACCAGCAGGCAGTGCGACAATCTGCCACAGCTGGTCCTCTTCCCGCCGCTTCCTCCCTGCAGTTGAAATTAGGGGCAGGACTTGGGTTCTGCGTGCCCCTCCCGGGGCGTGGTTTTGCCAGGAAGCGTACATAACTGGACGTCCACACCAGGCCCGCGGGACGCGCGCGGACGCGCACTGGCGAAGACCGGGCAAAGAGCGGGCCGTTTTAGGCCGTTAGAGGCCGGCAGAGACCGGACCGGGCCACCCCTCTGACGCTCCCTGCCCCACAGCCCCTATCTGCTTAACCCCAAAATGGCGTCCAGGGTTTCAAGGAGTAAATCTGCTCAACAGTGTTCAGGTACACTGGAAAAATTCTTCCCTAAGGCGAGTGCCCGAGCCAATAAATGCCAGTCAGTTACGGAAACACACCTGGAGCTGGGATCTGAAAGCGTGACATTGGACCCCGCGGATACTTCTTCTACTGATGTCAGTATGCCTATACCACTGGAAGCCACCCATTTGTCACTAATGGACAGCATCGATCAGACCATTGAGTCGGTTCTCCAGCAGTTAAGAACTCCATCAATCCCCCAGAGGGATAGTGATTCCCCTCGGCCATCTGGGGTCACTGACCACTCTTCTATTCCGGTCAACATGGGAACAGAGTCGCAGGAAGTGAGACAGGTTGCCCCTCTCACAGAGCCTGCAAGTAGCGGAGTGGAACAACCACCAAAAAGGAAAAGGTCCAGGAAACCAAAGAGGGCAAAAAGGGCCAAAGTTGATACAATTGAGTTAAATCTGGATGACAGCACAGACATCTCGGCCTCCCCTGAGCTCATTTCACCAGGGTCTAGGTCGGATCACATGGGCTTTCCACTACCCACGGCCTTACCACTGCACCCGGGTCCATTTATATTCGGTGGGGCAACCTCTAACAGCACAGACTTGATAATCAGCTCACTCACAGACACTCTTAAGAACTTGCTGATCCCTATTTCTAACAAACTAGATGCCATAGAGGCTAGACTCAAGGCTATGGAAAACATTCACAAAAGGAACAGCCCTGGGTCAGCTACAAATGCTCTATTAGTTCCCCGGGATCCATCTGGGAACAGACCGTCGTCTTCTGCATTGACCCAGGACCCAAATTCGGACTTGCGCAGCACAAACGGTGCGCTTGCCCCCCAAACGCACCCTTTGCCAGCTCCAATACCTAGGCCCCCTGTTCCGGCCCCTAGGAGATCTAAGCCACTTCCTGCTCCTCAATCTAGGGGAGATGAGAATTCTACCAATGGTCCCACTGGCCACACCACTACCCCCCATGATAGGCGTAGGGTGGTTAATCTGCCCCCAGAAGCAGTACCGTACATGGCAATCATGGTGGGAGTACCTGAGCTAACTGGTGACACAAGGGAGCCTCAGGACTCGTTACGCAATAAGGTCATAAGCTGGCTTAGTATTAACAGGCCTCTGCCCCCAAACTTGAAAGGTGAGGTTCTGATGGTCAGGAGGATCCCATGGATTGGCCTTACCCCAAAGAACAGGGCTGGGGATTGCATTATTGTTAGTTTCAAAAGCCCACATGTCGCCAACTATATTTGTAATTGGCTTGTAAGGCCTGATAAGTCCAACATTGAATTAGTACCCCTCTCACACTTCTACCCAAATGCTTGTAATACGGAGGTGGGGAGGGAGAAGGGGTGGACTAGAGTAGGCTTTGCTGTAGATGGCTCACGTTATAGACCAAAGCATTACTTACCTCCTGTTCCGGTCAATATCATACATCACAATAGATTTTCCTGCCTAGACCAAGTGGACTGACCACAAACTGGGGAGACTCTACTCAGCCCTGGAAAGATAGTGGGTGAGGCGCTAAGTCGGGTGGGATTGAGTGCTGCCCCTATAACTGAGTCTGGCCCACAGGATACCGCCAAAGAACGAACGGTTACCCTGGATGATATTCTGGGCCAACAAGGGCTATCACCTAACACTGGGTCTGATCATAGTTTACAAACTGTGGAGATGGAGGTGGATGGTCCACCCATCACCACGGTTTGTAACATTGCTCCGCTAGACTCCTATCCCCCCACAGTCACTGCACCACCTCCTATTGGAGACCAAGGTACACTACCACAAGACCCAGGGCTGAGAATTCTCTCCTGGAATGTCGCAGGAATTGCAAACAAGGAAGGCACACCGGAGTGGGATCACCTATTAGGTACCAGTGATATCCTCCTTTTTCAGGAAACATGGGCAAGGGAACCCCAAACCAGGAGAGGGTTCGAAATATTTGAAATCCCTGCCAAATGGAGTGGGAGGGGGAGGCCGTCAGGAGGCTTGGCAATCTGGATAGCGAGTCACACTGGGTGCCAGGCGGAAAAGATGAATACGTCTTCGCAGGACATCCAGTGTGTACTGCTCACATGGCCTGGCAAACCATCGTGGGCCATTGTTAATGTCTACTCGCGACCAGTTGCCGCGCCAAATGAATCACCCACCCTAAACGATTTGTCCTCCTTCCTGGGCCAACTGCCAGGAGACTATAAGGTAGTGCTGGGAGGAGACTTTAATTGTCATTTTGAACCCTTGGAAGGTCTACTGGAGGGTGCACTCACTGCTGAGGATGACTACTGGGGGGTACCACCCTCGTCCTCGCCCCACCCTAAAGCCTGGTCCCCTCTAGCAATACAACTCATGTCCCTCACCTTGAACTTCGCACTGAGGGCCTGTAATGGTCGTACCCCTTCCGATACCCCCTCAGTGTGTACTTTCAACAGAAGGGGCCATGAGTCGAGGCTAGATTACATCATGATAGATATCACACTTTGGCCAAAAGTCCTCGACTTTAGGGTAATAAATAGGGCAGATAGTGACCACAACGCCCTCTGCTTAAACATCCAGCAGCCCCTGCCCCTAGTGTGCTTGCCCGCAGATAATGGCGGAGAAGACATGGGGGAGTTGCTCCTTACTACAAATAGGCGTCGGGTTAAGTGGGGAAAGCTCGTGAGCTCAGAAGATGCCATTAGTAAGTTATACGGTTTGGCACTCCCAAGGCTCATGGAGATGGATGTGCTTTTAAATGAACCAAGAACCCCAGAATATAATGCGAAACTGGGTAGCATACACCAGGAATTAGTGAGGGACCTGGCAGAGGTATTTCACCCGGTGGTGCCAACCCGGAAGAAAAAGTCCCGTGTTCCCACCTGGTATACCTCCTCCTGCAGGGCAGCCAAATCTGAGCTTATCGCCGCAATTAAGGAGGGGTCAAATAAGGCCAAGGTACGTGACCTCAGGAAGGTGTATAAATCAGTGATGGCAAATGCTAGGACCGAGTGGGACTGGATCCACTGGCATAACCTCCATGATGCCCTAAAAGCCAGAGACTCCAGGAAATTCTGGGCCCTGGTAAATAATGGGATGGGGGAACTTAAAAAAGCAATTGAACCCAACATCGCCCCGCGCTTTGGGAGGCTCACTATGGGGCACTCTATCAAGACACTAATACCTGGCCAGATAGAGCCCTGTCAGTGCCCACATGCACCCAGGACTCAGCCCTGGAACTATCCCTTGGGGAGGTGGAGGCTGCTCTGGAGCACTTATCGTTGGGGAAGGCGCCGGGTCTGGATAAGTTACCCGGGGATCTCTTTAGGCATCATCCGGACATCTGGGGTCCGTACCTCCTTATTCTTTTTAATGCCATTCTAGGAGGTATGGCGATCCCCGGCTCTTGGCTGGGGGCAGAGATTGTACCGATTCATAAGAAGGGGTCTACTCTGCTCCCGGCCAACTACAGGCCCATTAGCCTAATAGATGTACCCCAAAAGCTCTTTGCGCGCCTCATTCTTAACCATCTGCTGGATTGGGTGGAGGACAATGACATCATGAGCCCCCTCCAGGCTGGCTTCAGAAAGAACACGTCGACCATGGACCAGATCTTCCGCCTCCTCCTCCTTTATTGGAAGACGGTGACGTTAGAGGGGGGAAGACTGTACATGGTCTTCGTGGATCTGAGGTCAGCCTTCGATCTAGTCCCACGAAGGAAATTATGGGAGGTTTTGGAAAAGCCAGGAGTACCCCCTCAGCTACTCAGCATTATAATCAGGTTGCATGAGAACAACTATGCACAAGTGAGGTGTGGGAGGGACGGTAAGCTCTCGTCCAGATTTCCGGTGAATAGAGGAGTCAGACAGGGCTGTGTCCTGGCACCGACCCTGTTCTGTCTTTTCATTAATAGCGTTATACTACATCTTGATAACGTTAAGAACAATGATGCCCCGCTCCTGGCAGGCAGGAGGGTCCCGGCAATAATGTTTGCTGACGATACCCTCCTGCTTTCCAAATCCCCATGGGGATTCAGAGGATCGTGAACGGTTTTGGCCTTTTCTGTCGCCAACACGGGCTGGAGGTGAACACAGAGAAGACCAAGTTCATGATCTTCAACCCCCCCACCAAAACCAGACCCAATCCTACACTGGGAAATGTTAGTCTTGAGAGGGTCTCGACCTTCATTTATTTGGGGGTAACACTCCAGGAAAACCTCTCATGGGACTGCCAGATAGCTAGATCCAGGGTAAAATTGTCCCAGTTATCGGGTGCAATATTGAAGGTGGCTAATAAGTCCACCTTTAAGCCTGTAAGCCCGGCCCTGGAAACATATAGGTCCTAAGTCAAGGCAGCAGCCATGTATGGTAGCGAGTTATGGGGCCACAAGGCAGGGAAGGCTTTGGCAGGAGTGGAAAACAGTTTTCTAAGGCGCTTACTTGGTCTCCCGCAAGGCACGCCACTTCTGCCCTTAAGATTAGACTTGGGTCTTCCCTCCATTGCTGAAGATCTTCTGTCAAAACCCGTGAAGTTTTGGCACCGGATTTGGACCACTGACGAACTGTACCATTACAGACAGGACCTTATTCATGTAATGAGCTTGAATGGCAACAATAAAATTCCCTGGCTGGCTTTTATCAAGACGGAATTGCTTAGTATGAACTTGCCAGACCTATGGGATGATCCAGCTCAAGGCTGTCAAAGGATTACCCGTAAAACCCTGGCCCAGATGTATAAGAATAAGAACTTGTCTCATATGGAAAATGCTTATAATTGTGGCACCCTGACGGCACGTTTTATGGAATCCAAAAATTCTTATGTTTTCGAACCTTTTATGGATTTTATCTTTCCTGTCCTGGCGAGGAAATTGTTTGTGCAATGGAGGTTCAGTACACTCCCCACTAAAATATTTACCTGCAAATGGTCCATAGGGGGTGACAAACTCTGCCCATGCTGTAAAGCCCATGATGAAGATGACCTACATATAATGTTTGTATGCCACGCTTACCAAAGACCCAGGAAGCACTGGATTGCACCGCTCTGCCGGAACCTGGGGTTCAGGAAGTACCTACAGGCATACAGGGTCATGAAAACCAGTACTCTGGGCCACATTGTGTTTGCTGTATCAAAATTCTTAATGGCAGCGTGGATAATTAGAAAGAAAATGTCCCCCTAAACTGGTACTGTCTTGCACCCTCTATCCCCCGCTGGTCCAGTAGAGACCTTTTATATGTATTAAATTCTCTAATTTAAATGTATGTATTGTATTTTACTGCATCTTTTATGGCCTATATGGCCGAAATAAAGAATTTTTGGAATTGGAAATTATTTTCTTTGTTAACCTCCTTACCTATCAATCCACACAGCTTCTGGCCTGGTAGTCATGGCAGACGTTTTTAGAATCACTTAAAAAGAAACCCAATTT
Organism: Lissotriton vulgaris; assembly: GCF_964263255.1. Taxonomy (NCBI): domain Eukaryota; kingdom Metazoa; phylum Chordata; class Amphibia; order Caudata; family Salamandridae; genus Lissotriton; species Lissotriton vulgaris. The sequence continues at coordinate 2,002,338,226 of NC_141691.1, read as the reverse complement.
CCGTTTTTATCCACAATAAAACATAAATACAGACAAGATAATGACTGTATTTATCTGTAACAATCTGTAAAAATGGAAAACAGGGAGCCTTGGTCATAAAGACAACATCCAATCTAATCCTTGGCCTCTCTGCAGAGCGCCGGTCACATATGTGACAGTTGTAATTACTATTTTATATGAAAGTGTGAGAGGAAGGTACACAGTTGTGGAAACGGACTGGCCAAAGGCAAAGAAAATGCTGAGTTTGAAGCTGACGAGAGATAGTGGAGATGGGGGCACAAAGAGAGGGCTTGGTGAAGGGGAGATGAAGCAAGGAAGTTAATGCAGAAAGAGAGAGTGAAAATACAGTGATGAAGAGGAAGGAGATCTGATTCTGAAAGAGGATTTCAGAAATGTGGAAATAAAAAGGGCATATGTGGCTAACACAGTGAAGGCCTAATTCGCAAATTCTTGAACCACTTTGACAGAAGGTTAGTTCTGTTATTCTGTGACTAATTTCACTCTGGTGCAACTATTTCAATTTAAGATCACGCGCAAAAGATTTGGAAGACATCTTATTTTTGGGATTCTCTTTCCTCATTGTACTGCCTTCTTGGAGCACACGTTTTGCTGACACTCTTAAGGAAATATGCTGTTACACTAATGTGGATCTGTTTGTCCGGTCCCATTTTTTCTATCTGTGAAAGTGGTCCCACTTGATTTCATCAATCGTAAGGAACAGAGATGCCAGTGGATGTACAGTCCCCACTCTGTTGCCCCAAACTTTGATTCTTTAAGCACCCTGAAGAAGGTGCGACCATATTTGTAGATGTTGTAACCGAAACGCGCGTCGACGCTGGTCCAACTAACAAGATGCGATAATAACAATGCTTTCAATGCATAAAGATGAAAGAAATTACTGGAAACACATACCGTTGTACAGGAATTGTATTTTGAAAAATATTGTGCTGCTATTCTCTGCATATATGTTATATCATTAGTATATCTTGTTTGTAATAGTAGATTTGTTACTTATATCTTGTTCAGTGGTTGTTTGCTGGTACGAAAGTTGAGTATGGTCTGAGCGAATGTATGTAGATATGGGGCAGATGTAATTTAGTATGAATGGGGTATTATTTTCTCAGATATCAAAGGGGATATTTCCCTTTTATGAATCAAGTCACATTTAGGCACGTTTTTGTGTATAGATATATGTATTTTTAATATGACAAAATGTATAATAAATTAGCTAAATAAGTTTTGATACCATAAAACTATGTCTGATATTTCATTATTCATTATCCCCGGCGTCTAGACATACACACTCATTAGGACATCTTAGATGATGAGGTAAGCATCCCCCCTATATGGCGAGAGATTCCTCCAATGTAAAGAAATTGTTTCAGGCAGTTTGAGTAGTTTCTATAGATATATGCAGCCCGATTCACAAGGGGCCTTCACACTCGTGGGGGAGTCTCCGCACTCGGGCAGAATCTGAGGCCCCACGATAGTGGGGGAGTCTCTGCACTCGGGGCGGAATGTTTGCAATGAGAATTCTTGCGGAGATTCCGCTGAGTGAGGAGACCTCCCCAGGACTGCGGGGTCTTCAGATTCACGGCCATTTGTGAATCAGACCCTGATAGTTTGTAGTGGAACAGGGCCGGACTGCCGTTGCGGGCACCGGGCAATTCCCCGGTGCGCCGCAAGGGTGGGGGACGGTTTTGGGCCCCTGGGGGCTGTTTTTGTTACAGGGCCGTTTATGCAGCATAGCTGCAAAATCAGCCGAAAACCGGCCCTGGCAAAGAGCTCGTTTGCACCCCCCCACTTTGCCGGGGCGGTTTTTGTTCCCAGTCTGGCCCTGTAGAGGAAAGTGGTGTGAAGGGGAAAACAAAGTAACTGAGATAATCCGAAGGGCACAACCCCTTCCACAGACCTTAGTAATGTTTAATTCACAGTCTTATGTTTTCAGGATTGAAGCTTTTTCAGTTCTAATGATTTGCAGCATTTTCACTGTTCGTAACCATTTATCTGATAGTTCTGACTTGTTTTAGGCGTATGTGCATTGCTCTCTACTGTGCTTGGATGCAATAACAGAAAACTCACATAGAGTCATCGAAATACTAATCAGGTGGTGCGCTGTGTGAATCACAGAAATCTAGTTCCAATGTTTTAAGTCAAGCACTCGGTTACATAGGCCACACCTCTTGAAAAGGATTCATCGGGAAGCTTCTTTTGGCCAGACCCCTTTTAGAGACCCCCCCACCTTTTATGCCACTTTAAACTCTGGCATTGTGGGGCTTGATTCTATGAAGACTGGTCTTTACAATTTCAAATGTAACACATGAAACAGGGGGTGCCAACCTGCAGCCCTCCCGTGGACTGCTTCACAACAATGAAGTTTTTCTCCCCCTCTGACTCTGAACCTGGAGCAGCTAAAACATTTATAAATGCACAGTAAACATGCATACAATTAAACCTTTTCTGCCATTCAAAGTGATGCACATTTCACAAAGCATTTACAAAAATAACAAAAGTGGGACAGGCAGTGGGAAACCTAGAGTGAGGGAACTATTACTGCTTAGCATGTACCCCTCTCCACCCCAACACTCACATTTTTCACCTGCAACATTACTTCAACCCATGCCCTGTCATGGTGAGCGAGCAATGTTAATATCCAGGAGCTTCTCCCCCTCCCTATGTCATTCTCTTGCCCAAACCCACCTCCAATATACCTTCGGCTCCACATCAGTTTTATGTCAGTAGGGGCAACAAAAACGCCCACACAATTTTCTTCTACAGCCTGTTGGGGCATAAAACAGGTAGATCAATGGGAGATCAAATCCCCATTTGCCTCTCTTTGACGCCACAACGTATACCTCCTCTAACCTTACTTTCTCGATCAGCGGCTATACAAGGCATTCAGTAGACGTATCCCACATGCATTTTGGTAAATGTGGCAGCCCTGTGCCCATCATCTGTTACCCAGTGCTTAACTTGAGCTGGTGGGTGCCGGTGGTGACCACAGGCACTCATTTTTCAGGACTGGCATTTGTTATTCTGCATGAGACAGTAACCAAGAGCAGGAGAGGGAAAACAAACAAAGGGAAAGACAGAGGAAGACAAAAACTGAGAAAATGTCATAAAGGAAGAAAGCAGGAACCAGCAAAAGTGAGATGAATGGGCAGGAAGTGTCTGGCAGCGGATGAAAGAAGCCCAAGGGGGAGTCAAGACTGCAGAGCCTTGCTATTGAGTGCGCCAACATTTAACAGCACCAGCCGTTTGGCTTCTGAGCAGAGCTATGAGCACCGGCACTCATTTTTAACAAATTAAGCACTGGTTTTACCTCTAAGGTTTTCTTCTTAAACTAAGTGGAGGAACCAACTTCTCCCTCATCCTCAAAATGCCACTGCCTTCAGAGAGTTCATTAGAAATATTCCAAAATGGATGTAGTTTCTTCATAAAAAATCCTTACCCTTGGCAGCTCTGTGACAAGATAATACCAAGCCTACAGAGGAAAAAAACAGCTTCTTTTTAAATTTCGTCTAACATTTTCTGTTTATCACTGCAAATCTTGGATCAATGCCAATTTCAGCAATTGTGCATTCTTTTAAATCCTCAATTTTATCATAATCCTATCCATTTGCCAATAGTTTAGAGCTGTAATCCGATCATAAAAAATGTATTCAAATTTGAAATTAAATTCCAGCAACTTTACAGCCAGATAAGCTTGCCAACCATGCTATTTATTTCTTTATTTTGCATCCTGAGAAGATGTAAACAAGTGGATGATGATCTGTCTTCAAGGCAAGAATGTTTCTCTCGTGGGTATATTTTGAATTTTTCCTAGGCTCCAAATGGCAACATCTCCTTCTCTAAAAAAAGAGTATCTGTGCTCCACTGGTGTTAAAGTTCTGGATGGAAAACCCACGTGCAATCTTCACTTCTTTCAAATTGATTGGAGACAGCACCCAGACCATAGATACTCATATCCATAGTGCTGTAGCTGCTGCAACAAGGACTGTAGTGCACGTGGCACCTAAATCTTTGTTTTTTATATTGATGAACGTCGTCTGGTAATTTTTTGTTCCCATACATGAGTGCTATTTTTTTAGTCTAAAGTACTCTGTAATGTCAGCAATCCGCTAAAGAAATGGTTGTGAAACTTGCACAAACCAGAAATTAACATATCTGATCTTTGTCCACTGGAGAAGAAGCATTGATAACATTATTACTTAAACTGGGTTCTGGTTTCACTCCGTCTTTGGTGAGCACATGGCCCACATGGTCAATTTCAAATGTGCAAAACACACTCTTGTCCGTTCTCAACATCCTTCCTTCCTTACAAAATATTTGAAATACCACAGTTTCGTTGTGCTGTTGAATAACCTGGACAAATATGAGAATGTCATCTGGAAAGGCAACAACATTATCAATATTTTGAAAATTTCTCACAAGTCTTAGAAAAACCAATGCAGTGAATGCCAGACCAACTATCATACTGAAAAACTGATAGGTACCACCAGGTGTGATGAAGGCTGTTAAGTTGGTGAGAATACAGGTTCAACACAATCTAGTAGTTACCTGCTTTCAACTCTATCCTTGCTTATCATTTGACCTGACCTACCGCAGCAATGAGTTCTGTCCTTGGCAAATGGAAGTTTTCTATCCAAATATTCTCATTGAGTCTTCCAAGATTAATGCACACACGTAAACTTCCACCTACTTGCAGGCTAAAACAATAGAGGATAAACATAGTGTGGCATCAACTGGTTCTAGGATTCCTTGACTGAGCATGACCTGGTTCTGTTTTTAAAGATCATCCCGCACACTACAAGTCTCTGGTACGTAATTTGTGTTTAACTGAAAGATTATCTTTCTTGAGTTTGATGTGTGATCTGTAACCAGAAATCTCATTTAATTTGTTTTGAAAAACATATTTTTTCTGATTAAACCAAGTGTTAGCAGTTCCCTTGAACTAATGAAACTTATACCTTTCCGACAGGCCTTAAAACCATTTTAAAAGCAGCCTGTAACAAGAGTCACATGACTCTTGAGCGCTGCATCCGGTGCCACATCATGGTGAGCAAAGTGTGATCAGTTCAATGAAGATGTGATAGGAAAGGTAATTTGATTGTCTGGCTTCTACATGTGACCACTCAATGTTCTTCCTATATCTAGTGCCTTGTCTCTGGTGGGATTATTGTAAGGCAACAGTTCTTCCTATAACACTCTTCTAGTTACATCTATATACCACTTGAATTTGAATTGGCTGAGAGATGAAACCTCCAAACTTACAAATTGAAGCCCAAAATTTTAGCAGAGTGACCAATGCTTCACCAGAGCCCTGGACAATTAAAAACAATTATGGCGAAATAACACCACATTTTTCTGTTCCTCAAATAAGCTTTTCAACCTGGAAGGTGATTAAAAAAATCTGATCTTCATTGCACAGAATACAGTGGAGGGAATGGTTCTTTCTATATGCTCTAAATATAAGGCTATCAATTAAACCCAGATATGAGTTGAATTATTTAAATCAGTTGGACAGTGTAAATGGTAGATTGCCAGAGTCTTGGAGGAAAGAGGTAGAAGGATTTACATTCTGCATGGTGATGAATGAAATAGAAGCAACTAACCTCTGTATAAAGAAAAACAAAAATCTTATTATGTAGACAAAGGTGAGGTAACAGAATCCCACGATTGAATAAACCTGAGAAAATACTGTGGAAACAAACTTTTAAATGCAGACGGGTAGTTTGCAAATCACTGAACAAATATGAATATAATATAATGCAACGTCCATCAGTTAGGGAGTACTTATAATTTGAACTGCTGGGTTCAGGTGAGGCTTATTTTCCTCAACAAAGTTTGATCCAGAGTAAAAGAGAGAAAACACAAAAGGAGGAAAAAGGGGGAAGAGACAGTAAAAAAATTGTGACAAATAGAAAACATAAAAATGAAAAAATACCTGCAGGAGCGAGATATAGACGCAGGAAGTGTATGATGGTAGAAGAAAGAGGCATGAGGTGGAATCAGGACTAAGCAGCCTTGGTATTCGGCACCCTGATCTTCAATAGTGCTAGCCGAGGGTTTCTGAACAAAAATTGGGCCCCAGCACTTATTCTTTTACAGACTGAGCATTGAACCACACCACCACTACAACTCCCCTTGCTATAATTTCTGCCTGTCCTACGTCCCTCTACCCAGGGCTGGACTGGGAACTGTAACTAGCCCTGGAAAACTACTCGGCCGGCCCCTGGGGGTGAGAGTGAGCTGTTTACTAGGGCCGGTTTAGGCCGATTTTGTTACAGGGAGCGATATTGCTGGCTCCCTGCAACAAAAATGGCCCTGCAGGGGCCCAAAACCGGCCCCCACCCTCACGGGCCAACGGGAAAATGCCCGGTGCCAGCTACGGCCAGTACGGCTCTGCCTCTACCCTTATTTCTTCCTCTGCCTTACCTGGAAGGACAAAGTAGAACAAAGTGTTCAGGGTCTTCGGATGCAATGGTGGCCTTGTGATCCCACTCTAAAGCCACATTGAGACCCTTACGGATGAGTAGTCGCACTTAACAAATACTGTTTGATTGATTGATTGATTGACCTTACTCAACCCGGGGGTTGCAACTGCTGCAATCCTGTGTGTGGGGAGGTCTGGGCGAGACCTTAACGTAGGAGACATTCTTATGTGACTTAAGAAATAACAAAAACACATTGAGGCTTATTTATGAGCCCTTGCGTCACTTTTGCGCCGCCGGTGCTTCACTTTTTGTGACGCACAAGCAGGGTAAAAAATGCACCATGTTGCATCATATTTACAAAGTGACGCATCAAGGTAGAAGCGTCACTTTGTAAACCCCTGCGCAACATTATACCTGCACCAGGTATAATGTATGCAGGGTGGGCGTTCTGACTCAAGTAAGCCTCGTAGAAGTGACGCCGTGAAATCTATGAGATTTCACTGCATACCTTCTAGGCTGCAAATGTGTCAATATCTTACGCCTGAGACTGACGCAGGCACATTTAAAATGGGACTTGTCCATGTGAAATTACCCATTGATGGAGTTGCGTCACTTTTGTGACACACTCCAGCAATGCGTCATTTTTGCACCTACAGATACGTCAGAAATACTGACGTATCTGTAACTCCTTGTGACATGATGTATCATACTATAAATATGACGCATCCAGCATGTTGTAAGGAGGGCACAATGAAAAGTGACGCATCTCTATTTTCACGCAGCGATGGGTCACTTTTCATAAATGAGGCCCTTAGTTTTAGGAATGTGTTTACAATTATGTGGGACTACAAGGGTAGAGAGTTTGCTGTGCTTTTGGTGTCTTTGCAGGTACTTTACATAGATTGTCACTGATCTGCTTTTGCCCTTGTGTAACAATGTGGAAAAGTTTCTCTTCCTGCTTTTGGACTTACAAAAGATTAAAGGCCAGATGCATCTGAGGGTTTTGCCCATTCTGTGTCCATGGGAAAATGTGTTCATGCATGTGGCCCTAAGTAAATGTATCAGCCAGGAGGCCGGAATCTGCAGAGGACTGAGGCAGCAGAGGAGGCGCAGGCACACTGGGAAAGCCTTCTGCACTGCCCATAGTCCTGCCCAGTATCATTGTTACCCAATCGAATGCCACCTCTGCCTTCTGAAATGAGAGACAGCATCAAGGTCTGCAGGCGGTCGGGGATAGCATAGAGTCCAAAGGACCTCTGGGAGCCCGAACAATGATCGCGGATTTCATGCGGCTATCCTAGTTTTTCAGAGTTTGTCCCAGTGTCCCGAAATGTTTAATTAAAATAACGTGTCCCAGTTTTGGGTGTGAGCATTCTTGAGTCTACACATTATGTAAATATAGAGGTGGTGTAGAATGCCACTCACAAATTATTATTAGTACAAAACCTTTTATTGTGACCTGCAGCTGCACAGCAAACAGCAACAAACTGCATCACACACCAGTCGCTTGTCCCTGTGTAATCACATTCTACATTTCAAAACATCACTACAAGCATAGAACACTTACACAGCCTAGAGTTCTTACATAGTTCAGTACACTAAACATCCCTTCTCTTTATATAACAAACAAATATGCTAAATAACATCCTTAATATATACAAATAAACTACATATATAAACATAATTGACTAGTCAAATACATTTTAATCCAGGAAAACAATAAAGTGGAAAAAAATAAAACAGAAAATGGAATACAATTTAAAGCAAAAACCTAAACAACCGCACTAAATAATATAGACCCAGAATCTACTCACAAATATAGTCTGACAATTTGGCAGGAGGTTTTATAACTCTGCTGTTCTTCACACGTACAGCACCTTTTTTCCTTCCCCAAAAGTTACACTCATATCGTTCTCTGCCATTCAACATTAGGTCTAATAGAGCATCTTGAACCTAGTGTACAATCAACTGAATTTTCCATCACGTTCACATACAATCACCTCATTCCTAGGACACTCCTCCTCTGCTTGTTCCAGAACATCTTCACTACCACCATCACCAAATCCTTCCCTAACTTCATCCTCATCATAACTATATCTGTCTTCACGAATCTTGCCTAGACTCTCTCTATTCCGGTGATTGTCCAACATGGTCTTGTTTTTATCCACAGTGACAATTACTATTCATATGCCAACATTTTCTATCAGAAAGGCATACATTATTTTCCATCACTTGGACCGCTCTTAATGGTTCATAAAACTTGCGCTCACAATTCTAATTCTTGCCTGTTTTTTTTAACTCTTACCCACTGTCCAACCTTCACAGAAAAAAAGGACTGGTACAGTGTTTCCTGTCAAAATAACTCTTATAATCTCCATGCTTTAACAACATTTTTTTTACATCTGGAATGGTCCATCCTCCAACCTTCTGTCCAAATAATCATACTGGTTTACACTTAAATCTCTGCTTCCTGCCCCTTAACACCTCAAAAGGAGACAAACGAGGAACATCCACTATGGAGGTCCGGTATGACGAAACAGTTTTCATCAATTGTGCCTCTCAACTTCCATTCTTATTATGTTATAAATGGTATGTTATCGTTGGACTTGGCCCTTTTTTCAGGGCTATCCCCAAACTTTTCACTTCTTCCTCCTATTTTTACCTGACCAGTTGTTGTTGGTTTTAGGACTCTGAGCACTTTACCACTGCTAATCAGTGCTAAAATGCATATGCTCTCTGTGTAAATTGGGAACATGATTGGTTATCCATGATTGGCATCTTTGATTTACTAGAAAGCCCCTAGTAAAGTGTACTCAGTGTACCAGGGCCTGTAAATCAAATGCTACTAGTAGGCTTGCTGCAGTGATTGTGCCACCCACATGAGTAGCTCTAAAAAAACAAAGGTTCCCTTTTCGTAAGTTTTTTGAAGAGGAAATACTACCTCTGAGGGATTTTCTACCAGCAGGTTAAGGATGAACCATATGATGTATTCACGATTGCATAGAGATTAACAAATTTACAAAAGTAACAGTTTTCACATGAAGTCTGTCTAAGATTATTTAAACCCCCAACTCTAAGGACTGCATACAAAGTTACTGCACACTAGTACCCTAATGAGAATATGCACAATCACAGGAAAAATGTCATAAAAATATCTTTATTAGTTGATTTAACCGACCATTTGATTAAAAACAAGATCATTCACATTTATTCATTAGAAACATTAAAATCTTAAAAGGGCTGAAAAAGTGTCGACGCGGCGTTTCAGTGATGTCAGTTGTCACCTTCTTCAGGACAATATTTCAACTATTAAAATCACTATTAAAAAAATACAAAGATTCCAATTATTTCCATTCTCTTGAGTGACCAAAACTTTGCACAAATATTAACACACTTAATGGTACGGTGATTCCTGTGATAATTGCATTCAAATTGTTCATTTATCTAAAAAAACCTGTGCATATTCTTCATAGTCTCGACTATTTTCTATTAGGCCTTAGTCTACACAAAACAATGGATTTGGGACAAACCAGTAAATGATGTTTGTCCCAAATCCATTGTTTTGTGTAGACTAAGGCCTAATAGAAAATAGTCGAGACTATGAAGAATATGCACAGGTTTTTTTAGATAAATGAACAATTTGAATGCAATTATCACAGGAATCACCGTACCATTAAGTGTGTTAATATTTGTGCAAAGTTTTGGTCACTCAAGAGAATGGAAATAATTGTAATCTTTGTATTTTTTTAATAGTGATTTTAATAGTTGAAATATTGTCCTGAAGAAGGTGACAACTGACATCACCGAAACGCCGCGTCGACACTTTTTCAGCCCTTTTAAGATTTTAATGTTTCTAATGAATAAATGTGAATGATCTTGTTTTTAATCAAATGGTCGGTTAAATGACCTAATAAAGATATTTTTATGAAATTTTTCCTGTGATTGTGCATATTCTCATTAGGGTACTAGTGTGCAGTAACTTTGTATGCAGTCCTTAGAGTTGGGGGTTTAAATAATCTTAGACAGACTTCATGTGAAAACTGTTACTTTTGTAAATTTGTTAATCTCTATGCAACCGTGAATACATCATATGGTTCATCCTTAACCTGCTGGTAGAAAATCCCTCAGAGGTAGTATTTCCTCTTCAAAAAACGTACGAAAAGGGAACCTTTGTTTTTTTAGAGCATCTAATAACCCCATCCCTTTTCTCTGAAAGGGTTACTCCTTTATAATTCTTTACCCACATGAGTAGCCCTGAAAAGCTAACTCAGACCTGCCAGCGCAGTGTGTGTGTGCGCAGTTTGTAAGCTGCCATGTCGACCTGGCAAGTGCACCCACTTGCCAGACCCCAACCTTCCCCTTTCTTACATGTAAGGCAACCCTATGGTAGACCCAAGGCACCCCCCTGGGCAGGGTGTAGTGTATGTGAAAAGTAGGACATGTATTGTTGTGTGTAGCATGTCCTGATAGTGAAATACTGCCAATTTCGTTTTTCACTATTGAAAGGCCATCTTGCCCCATAGGACAGAATGAGAGTTTATTTATAGCATCTTATAAATATAACTTCCCATTGGAGCAAGATAGAAAAATAAAGTTTAGTATGCCTGTACTCAGAATGTTAAAATGCATCTTTTAGTGAGGGTGATTTTTACATTCTGTGTTTGAAAATGCCACTTTTAGAAAGTAGGTACTTTCTTGCTTAGCCATCCAGTGTGCCTCTGCTAGGATGTGTTTTGACTGTCTGGCTTTGGAGTGACAGGGGCTGGAGATGTGCAGTGGCTCCAGAGAGTCTGGATAAGTCAGCGCTAGGCTGAATAGGCCTGGTCTGCATTTGGAGTGGTTGGAAAATTAGCACCTGCACCTGAATAGGGGTGTGCCTGCCTTTCACAATGTTCGATCCAACCCCCCGTGGTGTGTCTGGAGCCAGGGCTCACACAGACAATAGAGGTTGTTGTGCACTTGCAAAGTGCCCCCAGAACTGGTTTTGACTGAGCACAGGGCTTCTCTGCACAGAGAGCAAAAACATGTTTTTGGGTATAAGTATTAGACCTAAAACCCCTGAACTTTATACTACTTCTGGAATTAAGAGGAACCTTTGACAAGGAGATGAGATAGAAAAACTAAGGAGATGTACTGCCCCAGCTGTGTGTCTGGGGTTGGCCTGCAGTTGTTGTTTCTGCCAAAGAAAGGTGAAGGACTTTGCTGTGTGCTGTGTCTCCTGCTTGAGGAATGTCCCCGAGGGCTTGAGTAGAGCTTGCCTCCTGTTTTGAAGTGTGAAGAAATCGATGTAGCATCGCTCGACGCTGCCGCATCGTTCGCCAACGCATACCGGATTTCCACGCATCGTCCCTGTGCGGCAAGTTTTCCCCGACACATCACCCGCGGATTAGAGTCGTCTCAGAATTGATGCACGCTTCCCCCTACAGACCGGACCCGAAGCAACGCTCCCCTGAACTGTCGCATCGCACCCACAAAGCTCTCAGGAAACCACGCATCTCTTTGTTTTTCGATGCTTCCCATTGCTGCAGCTGTTTGGCTTGATTAATTTTGTTGCAACGACAGGTACTTTGCAAGAAATCATGCATCCATAGTTTTCTATGGATTCAGTTGCTAAAACCTTTTGAAAGTCATTTGTCTTAATACTTGCATGTTGGATTTTTGTCATTTTGGTCTTGTTAAGTTTAGATAAAGATACTTTATTTTTCTAAACTGGTGTGGTGTCCATTTGTGGGGTTATCACTGTATTATTGTGTGTTTTGAATACAAATACTTTACACATTGCCTTTGGGATAAGCCTGTCTGCTCGTGCCATGCTACCGAGGGGGTGAGCAGGGGTTATTTAAAGTGTGTATCCCCCTTACCCTGACTAGAAGCAAGGGTTCCTATTTGGACAAAGGTACCTACCTCTGCCAACTAGAGACCCCCATTTCTAATAGTTATCTTGTAAAATTATAGAGAAGCAAATGAAAAAGGATCTACTTTTTTCATTGGCTCGTCAAATTTGGTGCTCTATCCCCTTGGACGAATCTGAGCCCCTCTCCTTGTTTTCAAGGTAAAATTATAGAGCTGCTCCAGTAACAGAACTTCCCAGCGCTAGCCTATGAATTAAATAAACAACTGCAGCAGTGACCTGAAGAAGAGATGCCAGAGGGAAAAGCCTAAGAAGTGAAAAGCTAAATTTTCAGAGTTTTCCTTAGGGACAAGAGGTTCTGGATGTTCCTGATAGACAGAGGAAGCACATTTCAGAGAACTGGGGCTTATGCACAGAGTGAACAGCCACTCGCTTTTACTCTCTTAACACAGGGGACAGTAGCCAGATTAAGGGAGGTTGAACGTAGGGAACGTAAAGGTTGGTAGAGGAATAGCAGATGAGACGGAATGGGAACTTCCTGGGAAGGTAAAATTTTATGGGCTATTACATAACGTCTTAAATGCAACTTTTCTCCACAGGGATCCAGTACAGTTTGTGAAGGAGGCTGGAGGCAGGACAGAATTTCAGAAGAGAGAACAACAGCCTAGCCACAGCATTTTGAGCCTGCTGGAGTCTTCTAATCACTGACTTGTTGATTACCAGGTATAGGATGTTGCCATGATCCAGCCAGAAAGATTTGCTACCTGAATGATAATTTGACGGGTGCCAGGATAAAAAATTACAAGAATGGATTTAAGATCTTGCAAGAGCCTGAAACACGTGCCTGCCACCGATTTTGCCTCCGCTTCAAAAGTGAAGGTGAGATGCACCCAAAACGCTTAGATTTTTACAACGGTCTTGGGGCGGGGCAGAGGCCCAAGGGAGGCAGGCCACCAATGGTCGCCCAGGAGTTGGTATCTTTTCCTATTCTTAGAATTTCTGTTTTGCTTGTATTCAATCGTAGACAGTCAGCACTCCTCTTTGAAAACTGGCCAGGTCTGACATGGGGTTGTACATTCTTATGCATTGCTAGTTGATTCGATCCTTTTAACTCTCTGGTTAAACATTTCATTTCCACTGGAATTCTACAGTGAGGTAGTTTTTTTTAATTTATTTTTTAAAAAACCTTTATTGTTCATTTCCGCAGCAATACATTTGTGGGCCTACAACCACAGGAGCCGGCCTTCACTAAAATGAAACAGAAACTTGGTATTGCATAAATACACAGCTCTTCAGCCGACAGCCCGGGGGCCCGGCAGCGATTCAGCGTACCGTTCATGTGAATCATAGGATATTGCACCGGATGAGGTTAAGGTTTTACATTTTAAGTATACATGAATAAACAATAGATAAACCAAAACTAACGAGGCAATAGAAGCTATGTTGGCAGGTGTCTGCTCCTGGGGGAGAACCCCGCCGTGAAACAATATATGCAGCAATAATAGATGAAAAAGTGGGGGGGGGGGAATTAAGTAATCACAGTGTCCACAAGGATCCATACAGTACAAGGAATGCTCGGTTATGGGGACTGCAACATTTCCGGAATGTCTACAAAAGGAGATGTACACATCTCCCCTCGGTATGAATTCCATTGTTCCCATATTCTCCCCCATTTCTTGGGTCTGCCACGTGCAACATACACTGTTTTTTCCCTGAACATGCACCATTGCATGCTTTCTTTCCACGCTGAGACCGTAGGTGCTCTTTGGGACCCCCACATTTGTGCTATGTCTCTTTTAGCTACCATATTCCCAAGGGTAGCCCATTGAGTCTGTGCCACATTATAATCATTCGGTTCCCATATGTTCAGTAGACAGCGTCGGGCTTCAGGTAACAACGAAACTCCCGTAACCTCTTCCATAACTGCGTGCACACGGTTCCAGAACACAACCACCTCCGGGCATTCCCACATGATATGGAGGAAAGTACCCGTCAAACTACACCCACGCTTACACAACCCATCCACAGAATAACCCATACGGAGCAGACGGGAACCCGTTATATAGATACGGTGTAGGATCTTTAATTGCACCAGCCAGAGATGGGCCGGGATTGCGACCTCTTTAGGAGAAGATATCGCAGCCTGCCAATCCTCATCATCCAATTCCAGTCCATCACTGGTCCAAGCCTCCCGAAGCTGCAGAAGTAGATCCGTTCGGTCTTTAATCAATTTTTTGTATAACAAAGATATAGTGCTATCTCGAACATGTCTGTCAAGCACTCTATCTTCGAGAGGATAAGATTCCGGAATCGCGGCCCCGGCCGGGAAAACCGAGGAAAGCGCATGGCGGATCTGCCTATAGCGAAAATGCTCCCTATGCGACTAATCTGACTGCAGCTCCTCAAAGGTCTTAAACCTATCCTTGACCCAAAGATCCCCGACCCTACTGATACCTATGAGATCCCACTTCTCAAAGCCCTTCGTTGTCAACAAGCATTGTGTTCTGGCCGGGGATTTTAATTTCCATATGGATGAGCGACTGGACCCTGACACAATCAAATTGTTTGATATCACAGCCCCCCTTGGCCTTGTCCCCTACCTTTCTGGACCAACGCATGATAAGGGCCATACCTTGGATCAGGTTTTTTCCACATCCCCCATAGAGGTTACAGCACTCTTACCGGTGCTTTGGTCAGACCATAACTGGCCAAATTCTATGTACGGGGCACAATGAAATCATCTAGCACCGCTCTCAGGCAGCAGGGACGAGCTCCTAGGGCATATCATCGGGTGACTCCAGATATGTTGGCTCAGGCTGCTCTGGATCATCCCTGCCCTCTTACGGGAGATCTGGAGAGGGACTTAGACTCCCTGCAGGCGTGGCTAATGGATAGGCTGAATGATCTAGCTCCTGTGATGGCCCCCCGATTAATACCAAAGCGGGTCTCTGCCCCCTGGTTTACTGAAGCACTGTCGGCTTCTCAACGGCAGTGCAAGGTAGCTGAAAGGGCTTGGTGCTCACAGTACGATCCCGCGGCCAGGCTTGCCTATAGGACAGCGGTTAAAGCCTATCATCGGGATATCCTCCTGGAGAAAAAAGGCTATTTTGCAAGGAGGATAGAGGCTGCCTCTAATTCCTGCAAGGAGATTTTTACAATCGTTAGGGAATTTACGGCCCCCGATCTAACTCAACTCAGGCCGCTCCCTCTGAGTCTTGGGTTTCTGATCTCGCCAACTTTTTTACTACCAAGATAAAACTGATCCAGGACTCTTTTCCTTTGATGGTGACTGAAGTACCTTCCAGCTTCGAGGACGGATCAGTTTTATTGGCCCCTTCGGGCCCAGTCTTGGCAGAATTTTGGCAAAAAATGGCTGAAGTTATAAATCCGCTGGCGAACCCACTTTTGAACCTCTCCCTGAGTCAGGGAGTGGTTCCACAGGCCTGGAAGCAGGCGATGGTCATTCCCCTTCTTAAGAAGCCTGGCCTTGACCCGGAGGCCCTGGCCAACTACAGGCCTATCTCTCTCCTCCCCGCGCTGACGAAGATCTTGGAGAAGCATGTGCATATCGTGCTTTCCAACTTTTTGGAATCTTATAATTTGCTGCACTCTACTCAATCTGGCTTCCGCCCCAATCTAAGCACCGAGACGGCGCTTTTGGAGGTGTCTGAAGCCATTAAAGAGGTTCTGGACTCGGGGGGCAAAGCTATGCTTGTAATGTTGGATTTGTCGGCGGCCTTTGATATCGTCCCCCACGTGGGTCTCCTTGCCAGACTTTATGAGATCGGTCTGAGGGGGACGGTGCTTAGCTGGTTCAGATCATTCCTGACTTGCCATCGACAAACGGTCTGGGCCTCACCCAGCTCTGCCGTGATGCCGCCTTTGGGATCACGGCAGAGCTGGGTGGCTCTGTGTTGAGCCCGACTTTTTTCAACATCTTTATGACCCCTTTGGCGGCATTGGCAGAGTCTTTTGGGGCCCAGATAGTATCCTATGCCGACGACACCCAGCTCCTCTTTACGTGCAGGAAAGGAGAAGATTTTGATGGAGAGAGTATCCGTGAGTGCCTTGGGGCTGTTTTTAAATGGTTCCAGCTTAACAGCCTCAAGTGCAACTCAGACAAATCTGAGGTACTCTTCTTCGGTTGTCCATCTGATCCGGATTGGCAGGAATGGTGGCCTGTCAATATGTTCCCTCCATCGTGCTCGTCCCAGCTAGCTAAGAACTTGGGGATCAAGATGGATAATGGTCTGACGTTAGGATCTCATATCCTTGGTCTCACGGGAACATGCTTTGGCCTCCTCAAGATGCTCCGTAAGTTCCTTCCTCTGCTCTCAGAGGAGCATAGGAAGACAACGGTGCAGGCCTTAATTGGTTCAAGACTGGACTATTCCAACGTCCTCTACTTGGGCCTGCCGGAATATCTTTTGCAGCGGTTGCAGGTGGTCCAGAACTCAGCCGCACGGGCCATATATGGCCTGAATAGGCGAGCCAGAGTTGCTGGCCTTCTGCAGTCGCTCCACTGGCTGCCTATCCGGAAGCGGATAGTTTTCAAGGCCTTGTCCTTGGCCCACAAGGCTCTTCACGCCGTGGGAGCAAAATATCTCCAAAGGAGACTTGCCTTTTACCACCCGGCTCGATCTTTAAGATCTGAATCACTGTTCCTTGCGGTGGTCCCGTGAGTAAAAAGGGCCCGCATTGGAGGCCGCTCTTTTAGGCTGTTAGCGCCACAGCTTTGGAATACTCTGCCTTTGGCATTACGTAGCACCGCCAATTTGCTAACCTTTAGGAAGGGCCTTAAAACCTGGCTTTTTGCCCTTTAGGCTGCCTTTCCTGTTTCTTTGTTTCTGCGGATCTGTTTTTATATCACTGTGTTGTGTTATTCTGCTACAGGTTTTCAATGAAAGCGCCGGGACTCTCTTTGGAGTAGCCGTGCGCTATAAAAGACAAAATTAACATAACATAACATAACATAACCCATTCTTTCAGCGACGTAAAGTGGGGTCCTTCGGGTCAATATATCCGACCACCCCATTGCTGCGTTCGCACTATGCCACACTCGCACCGCAACCCCAGTGGGTCCCAGTAACTTCCTGCCAACTGATTTAGAGTATAACGTCCTGTTGTAGTTTCCACCCGGTAACTGCCACTTGTCCATTTCAAAGGCGGGATTTGGCATAGGGCCGTACATGGCATGATTAATTGCGCTCAATTGAGATGCCCAGTAATAGCGCTTGATGTCCGGTAACGCGATGCCCCCATCGTACCAGGGCAGTGTCAATTTCGCTAGGGCAATACGAGGACGTCCACCCCATATCAACTGCCTCTGTAAGCTCTCTACCTCACGGAAATAACTCGCAGGCACGAGATCAAGTGCGTTTTGAAGGGCGTATAGAAATCGAGGTAGGGACATCATCTTAAAAAGGGCTGCCCTCCCGACAGGAGACAACGGCAAGCCACACCAGGCCGCTACGTCGGATTTAAGCCGAAGAAGCGGAGGAAGCAAGTTACGTTCATATCGAACAGCGGGGTCTAGAGATATGAAAATCCCCAAATATTTAAAACCAGTCTGTGATATCTGTATCGGGCAGATACGCAGCAGGGGGGGTACATCTCCAGTGAGGACATAGACACAGGATTTAGCCCAATTAATCACTAGACCAGAGTTCCTTCCGAATGAACTGAGCACTTCAAACAATACTATTAGTGACTTCCGGGGGGATGTGAGGTATAGCAGAATATCATCTGCGTATAGCGATATGCGATCTTCAAAGTCAGGGGTCCACCTAATACCCTTAAGCGATGGTTCCCACCGCAACCAAGCAGCAAGGGGTTCCAAAGCGAGTGCGAAGAGCAAAGGAGACAATGGGCACCCCTGCCGCGTGCCCCTCCCGAGAAAAAAGGACTCCGAGACCCTGCCGTTTACCACAACCTGGGCCAGTGGTTCCTCATAAAGGAGTTTAACCCAAACCCTGGGCCAAAACGGAAGTTGCGAGAGCAGCCCACAAATATGGCCATTCCACTGTGTCAAAGGCCATCGTGGCATCCAAAGAGACCAAGATGGCCGGCTCACGCAATGACTCCGCTCTCGCCAGGACGCCATGAAGACGACGCAGGTTCAGCGCGGTATTGCGGTGTGGAATAAACCCAGACTGATCCGGGTGTATCAAGTCGCCGATCACCTTTATTAGCCGATTTGCCAGCAGTTTTGCCAAAATTTTAGGTTCTGCATTTAAAAGTGATATCGGTCTATGAGACGCACATAGGTCCAGGGGTTTCCATTCTTTATGGATCACAACAATGGATGCAAGTCTCTGATCTCGGGGAAGGGACCCAACATCTCGCGACTCCAGAAACATCTCACGGAGATACGGCGCCATTTTGTCCGGACGTAACTTGTACAGCTCAATGGGGATACCATTTGGGCCCATAGCTTTTCCAGATCGGATGGAGCGGATAGCGAGCGCTACTTCATCGTCGGAAAATTCCTCATACATAAGCTCTCTTTCAGAATCAGACAAAAAAGGCAGCACGATATCTCTCAGCAACAAATGCGAGTCCTCCTCCGGTCTGTCTGAGACTGGTGCATATACCTTTTGGAAATGGTGTGTGAAACTTTCCACTATCTCCACAGAGTCCACAGCTCACACTTCATCCGCTCTCTCAATCACAGGCACAACACGATTCAATCTTTCCTTTTTATCCAACCAGGCAATCAGCTTCCCCGCTTTATCTCCAACATCATACAACCGCCCCTGCTGCTCACGACTCATAGATTTGGCCGCATCAGTCGCCAAGGCTCTATAATCAAACTGTTTGAGGTTTAGAGCGTGCAGCTTATCATGTGTGGCACCCGATTCCAACTCTCCCTCCAATTCAGTGATTTCAGCCTCTAGTCGTACTACCTCCTCATTCTTTCTTTTCTTTGCGCAAGCAATCAACGACAAAGCTTGACCACGGACTACAGTCTTGAAGGCTTCCCACAGTGAGATTGAGGAGGAAACCGACCCCACATTTTCGGTGAAATAGTGATCTAAAGACTTAACCAAGCCCACCCGGGTCTTAGGGTTACGAAGATGCCAGGATTAATCAGAGCCACTCGTCCCTCGCTCCCAGCTGTATATCAATAGAGAGCCACAGTGGGGAGTGGCCCAAAATACCCCTGGCCAAGTGCCTGATCTCCCTCACCGAGACGGCCTGCGCTGCCGGCATAAGGACATAATCGAGCCTAGCAAGGCTCCCGTGTGCACCAGAGTGAAAAGTGTATTGTGCCTGTCCAGGGTGCATCAGTCTCCAGCAATCCACCAGACCCAGTGTCTCCAGGAAGTTACCCAGCCAAGACTGCGATCTCGCAAGATCTCTAGGGGGGCTGCGGTCCTCTCTACCACAGACTACAGAGTTGACATCTCCACCTATGACTAAGATACCTTCGGGGAGTCCCAATACTAATTTCCCCAAGTCAGCAAAAGTCATTGTTAGCAGGCCTGGTGGAACATACACAGAGAGTATGGAAATCGTCTTCCCCTCCCATCTGCCCGTGATGGCGGCATAGCGTCCCCTGTCGTCTAGGATCGTACCATCTAACTCCAAAGGGATCGAACTCCTGATTAGGATACCCGCCCCCCTAGATCCAGTGGTGAATCCTGAATGTGCAACTAAACGATAACCTCGCCGGTTCATTGCATGGCACGTGTTGCCTATCAAGTGTGTTTCCTGCAGCAATATTACATCAGGGGAAAGACGTTTCAAAAGCTGTAGTACTACCCCTTCTTTTATCCTGTCCCCCAAACCATTAACATTCCAACTTAGTACCCTCAACCCCCTACACCCCATCCCAGAAGTGAGGGCAGGCTCCATCCCACAGCGAACAGGACACCAAAATCAAAACATACAGTGGTATATTGCCTCTAAACAAAAAGGAATAAAACAAAGTCCCCCCCCACCCCCAAGGAAATCCCCTGAACATACCCCCCCCACCCTGCACCCCTGCATTAGACTAAATAGCCACCACAACTTGCAGTGTGCCTGTCGCCCTGACATACAAACTAATCTACAGGAAGAGAAAGAACCCCGGAAGGAGGGAGAGTCCCGTTTCCCCTACCGCCTCTGGGTATATACAATTGTATGTACAGACACAAAAGTCATCAAACCACTGCTGTGAAGTCCGTATACTGCTCGGGCCGGTCACCACTCCTCACTCTTGTTCCAACAGGCCACCTTCTGCGCCCCTCCGAGTGCTCCGGGCGGTCTCGATGCGATCGCAGAGTGTCAAGCCAGTCACTAACGATCTCAGACCGATCAAAGAAGAACGTCCGTTGGTTGTATTCGACACGTAGCCGAGCAGGAAAAAGCATTGCATATTTCAATCCCATGTCTCTCATCCTCCGTTTCACCCCCAAGAATCCCATCCCCTGCTTCTGCACGGATTGAGTGAAGTCTGGGTAGAAGCTAACCGTCGCATTCTCAAATTTCGTGGGGCCATTGGCCCGCGACGCCTGCAGGATAGCATCTCTGTCCCTAAAATTGAAGATTCTAGCTATTATGGGCCGTGAAGGAGCGCCTTGTTTATGCTTCCCGCCCGGAACTCTGTGGGCACGTTCAACAGCAAAAAAGTTACTGAGGCACTTGGGGGCCAGATGATTCAAAATTAGGCCCTCAACGAGGAGATCCATAGTCAACTCAGTGGACTTCTCCGGAACTCCGATGACACGAACGTTATCGTTATTGCGCCTTGCTCGACTTTTGAAGTCTTCCAGCCGGCGGGCAAATAGATCGTTGGAGGATCGTAGATTGCGAACCTCTGTTTGGAGATCGGACATGTCGGTCGTGAGGCTGGCGGTCTTGATATCTAGAGACTTGACCCGTTCGTTGGTCTTCGCCAGGTCAGTCCTGATCAGGTTAATGTCTATAGCCACAGTATCAAGCTTTAGAGCCAATGTCTCATATTGCTGGCCCATGGACGTCTTCATGCTCGCAATGGCGCCCATGACGTCTCGCAAAGTCAACTCATCCGTCGCCATCTCCGGTCTCTTCCAAAGTTTTACTAACACCACTGGGGGATCCTTTAGGCCGGGCGTAACGATCCATGACATTTGATTGAATGGTGCCCCCTCGGTGCGTGACTTTGGTCATCCACTTCTCGCTGTCTGGCTTGCCCGCCATGTTGAGCGATGTGCCCTGAAGGGGCCTCTGAGACCTGGCAAGAATGGCTCCTCACAAGTCAGTCTTGGGAGAGTCTTGATATGAGATGCAACAGGCGACCGTACCATCCAAAGTTTAGTCCATGGGCCACAGAAGTCGGGTGGTAGCAAGTTTCGATCTGAAAAATCCAAAAATGAAACCGAAAGTACCTCAAGGGCACTAGTCAACTTCCACTGGCCGTTGTTATTCAACTATCACCTGGGTATCACGGGGACTCGAGTCCCTGGCTGCTCTTCGGTGAAGGCCGTCAACATTCGGAGTGGAATAAGTCCGGTTCCCGGCATCCAAATCGATTCCTGAAAAGAGCTTTTATGTCAGCAGGGTCATGTCCTTAATAACCCGTCGTCTTCATTAGGATTAGTGACAGGATATATGCGGGAGGCGGCGAGGGTCTTGGGAGCCCTGTGCTCATGCGACCATCTTGGATGCGCGCTAAGCTCCTCCTCTCCAGTGAGGTAGTTTTATCGATTGTACAGATGATTCCCACATCGTTTATATATTCCTTTGCCTTATCTGACATGAATTAGACCCCATTATCACTTAACAAAAACATAGGCACACCTTCACTCAAAAATAACTCATCTAAAAACTCTAAAATGCTATTTGTATTTGCCTTATTCACAATTTTTACCCAATGCCATCTGGAGAAAACATAATTACCACAATGGTTTGCTTATGATCTTCTCACACTGAACCCATGATATCAATGGACACTCATGTTAGCACATTGACTGCCGCAAAGTCTATAAAGTTTTATTACAATCCAAACAACTAGAACATTCCCTTACCAATTATTCAACATCCTGGTCAATGCCTGACCACAATTACTCACTGTTCACATCATAATTCTTTTTCACAATGCCAAGATGACCTTCTTACTACATTGAAACAATTTTTCCTCCCAAGGACTCAGGAGGTATTACTTGGTCACATCTCAACAAAACATCATTAACACACTTCAGCTCAAAAAAGCGTACCTCCCAAAATGCTCTACATTTATTTTTTCTAACTGGATTTTTTAGGCCAACTATTCATCACACACAACTTTGCTTCTCGCAAGATATGATAATTTGTATTAGCCTCATTTCACTCATTCCTAAAAGCATGCACCCCACTGTCCCATACAAAGGCAACTTGAATCTCTTCCAATTTCTCCTCCACATTCTCAACAATATCCATTGGCATTCTGGAAAGAAAATCAGTGATTTTATTTGTCGCACTCACCACACCATTAGTAGATAACACCTTAAGTAAGGGTTTGTGATTTCATTTAATTACATACTCTCTTCCCTGTAACGAAGGCACTGACATGATCAAGTGCCCAAACAACTCCTGGGCTTCCCTCTCAATGACAGCATATTTGTCTTCTGAAGGAGACAAGGCTCTTGAAGCGAACTCCACAACATACTCTCTGCCGGCATCATCCACCTGGGACAGCAGGGATCCCAGTCCCTTTCCACTTGCATCAGTTGTGATTATACAATTGCAATTGGGGTAAAACCCTTGCAAAGCAGGCCCTTCACAAATGGCTTCTTCAATTCTCACAAAATGTTCTATCCACTTGATAGACCATCCAAATGTAACCCTGGACTTCAATACCTGTCCTAATGGTAAATCCAGATCAGCAAATGTATACACAAACTTGGAATACGATTCTGCCAACCATAAGACAGACCGGATATCATCTTTACACCTGGAGAATGGAGTCTTTTTTTATCACTTCTAACAACTCAGCCTTAGGTCTAATGCCTTCACCGCTGATCTCATGACCCAAATATGTTACCTTAGTCTGGGCAAATTTGCATTTGCTAAACTCCACCATTAGACCATTTCTCTCTAAAATCTTTATTACAATTTTCTTTCAACTTCTTGTCATGATCCTCTTTATTCTTCCCCATGACCAGGATGCCGTCTTGAAAGAACAGCACCCCTTTGACCTTGCCCAACAGATTCTACATTTTATGGCAAGACCGGAGGCTCCTATTATGCTTTCTTATCTTGCATTTATTTCTAAAGCAGCCAAGATAAGTGCAAGAACTACAGTTCCCAGAGGGCCAGGAAACAACTGGGCCATGGGAACGAGAAAAAACGAGAGTACAATAACCAATTAGCAGTCACAACATAGATAAGAGTACACACTGACTGCGCAGCTTCCTCTTTTCTTGCTGCTCGCAGTCAGATAAGTGTTCTCTTATCTATGCTCACAGTGTTTATTATTAATTTTGCTTGTTCATAATAATTGCTTGTGCATTATTTGAAGGTTTTTCTTCAGGTTTCATTTATGCACTATTGCGCCGCTTTGACTTGCGCTTCGCGCGCTTCAGGTCTTTTCTTTCCCGACTGTTTCAGCTCGTCTGCCCCCCTCCCCCCCGCCCCTTGCGGTGGTTTCTTCCGCTCCGCGGTCCTCACGCTTGTTCGCGAACCTTCTAACCGCTTTGGAACATTTCCTGCCTCACCGGAGCCGGCTTTCAGCTTCCTTCTGGCTTTCCGCCCGGCTGTGTCCTGCATTCCGCTTCCCGCTTCGAAGCGTTTTGGTTATTGGTTTTCGAAGCCGGCTTCCTGCCTGCCTCAAGCCCGGTCTCCTCGCTCTGTTTCAGAGTTGACCCGCCCTTGCACACTCCTCTGTTCACGCCCCTTTCCTTTCTTCCTGTCACATTAACCCTTACCTGCCTTGCTTGGCTGCAATGGATATGGAGAGCTCTTCTGAGGAAAATACCTCCAATAAGGATAATGGGTCACTCAAGCAGGACCTGCACAGATTTATAAATAATTCTGTCGAACAGGCAATGGAAGTTTCTATGAAAAGAATGTCAAAAAATATGGAGAATTCCATGGTCAGCATGTTGTCCAAGGTTTTGGCCCAATCTGCGGGGGATAGCAGAAAACGAAAGGTGGAACACTCTGCTTCTGTGCAAAAGCCTAAAAAGGCGTCAGCAATGGTTAGCGAGTCTTACTCGCCTATGGATGAGGACGTAGTGCCTCCTAGGCCTCCTGCTAAGGAGGGGTTTGTTGGTTCAGAGGGCAAAAAGAAGCAAAAATCTAAGCACACAGAGTCTCCTACTAAGAAATTAGTAATTTCCACCATCTTGGACACGGATGACGATATGCCTGATGCTGACGATTTATTCGATATCTTTGACGTCACAGACCCACCTCCCCCCAAACTTCCCAAAAGTGATTCCTTTAACTTTGATCCAGTGTATGACTCGGAGGGTCTCCCAATGTTTGACCCGTCCTCCATCCGTCATCCCAACTCGACTGAATGGCTACCCTCTCATCATGTTGGTGAATACATTTCTGCCCGCCTTTGTCTCCCTCTAGAGGCAGCTGTGCGTTCCAGGTTAAAGTCTGAGTGTCCCAAACCTGCCCTCCCAGATAAAATCACCCTTGTCCCTTCCATTGACCAACCTCTCCTTACTTTCTTTTCAAAATTTGGAAAAGACCCCCGACGCGGGGTTGACAAGGCATGGTCCACGTGCCAAGACAAAATGCTGGACATTGTGGGTCCCTTAGCCCGTATCTTCGACTTGGCAGAGTCTGCCCGTCTTGAAGGTTCTGATCTTTCAGCCGATGACATTTCCATGTGGGTCCAGCGTGCCTTTTGCCTTTTGGGCAATGCCAACGCAGCCATTACCCACGAAAGACGTAAGGGTCTTTTGATCAAATTGGACCCCAAGTTAGCCAATCTTGCTCCTATGGACCCCAGCTCTAAGGCAAATGGCCTCCTCTTTGGGGAGAATTTGGTTCGCGACATCAGTCGCTTTGTCTCTACCTTCGCCTCTCTTGACAAGGCTCAACAATCTATAAAAAAGACTTTCGCCCCTCGGGTTTTTGGCCGGGCCGGACGAGGCAGGGGTCGCTCTTCCGGCCGTCCCTACAATCAAGGCTCCAAAGGTTCTTACGACAACACCCAAGAATACAAGCCGCAGTTCTATCCACAGCGAGGCCGTGGTTTCCGCGGCAGAGGGCATAAAAGGTTATCGCAACACCAACTCAAATCAACAAGGTAAGCCTTTCTTCTTTCCCTCCTGTAGGGGGTTGATTAAAACTGTTTCTACCAAAATGGCATTCCATAAGTGCAGACCCGTGGGTCCTCAACACAGTTCAAGGCTATCTTATAGAGCTTTACTCTCCTCCTGTCCAGAACTCTTTCCCTCCTCCTCTCGTGTTCTCTTCGCACATGGCAAACCTCATATCAAACGAGATAAAGTCCTTATTACAGAAACAAGCCATTCAAATTTTTCCCTACAACTCTACAGGCTTTTTAAGCTCCATTTTTCTGGTCCAAAAGAAAAACAAAAAATTACGCACGGTCATAAACCTGAAATGGTTCAATCACTTTGTGGTGTATCGTCATTTCAAAATGGAGACGATCCTTCATCTGAGGGATACCCTTCGGCCAAACGATTGGATGGTTCATTTGGATCTCCAAGATGCCTATCTTACAGTTCCTATCCACCAGTCTCACTGGAATTTCCTTCAATTCCAGTGGTCAGGAGTGACCTACTGTTTCACCTCTCTTCCCTTTGGTCTCTCCTCTGCGCCATGGCGCTTCACAAAACTTCTGAAGCCAGTGGTCGCTTTTCTTCGCTCTCTTGGTATCAGACTCATAATCTACTTAGACGATATTCTAATCCTCAATTTAGACAAACAGGGTCTCCTTGCAGATCTCCAAACCACTCAGTGTCTTCTTCTGGACTTGGGTTTCCTTGTAAACCTCGAGAAATCTTCTCTGGTTCCTTCTCAGAACATGGAATTTCTGGGCTTCCTTGAGGACTCGGTAGCGGCTTCTTTACGCCTTCCCCTTTCAAAGATTTCCAAAATCAAGACGGAGATTGCCTCTGTGCTCCATCTTTCAGTCATCTCCCTCAGATCTCTGGCCAGGATTGCCGGTCTTCTTTCCTCTTCAATTCAGGCAATATTTCCGGGCCCCCTGCACTATCGGGCCCTTCAACGCCTGAAGATCAGGCACCTTCGCCAAGGTCTAGCTTATGCAGACGTCGTCGCTCTAGACCAAGTGTCCCACACAGAACTGCAATGGTGGATAGACCATTTAGATGCGTGGAACGGGCGCACTATCTTCGCCACATCCCCAGATCTAGTATTAGAATCCGATGCCAGTCTATCGGGTTGGGGCGCCCGCTGTGGTCCAATCTCAACTGGAGGAGCATGGTCGAGAGAGGAGTCCAGACTGCACATAAATTGTTTAGAGATGCTTGCTGGTTCCTTTGCGATCAAAAGTCTTTCCAAAGACAGGATCCGCTGTTCCTTACTCTTACGCATGGACAATGTTTCTGCGGTTCGCTACATAAATCATCTCGGCGGAACCAAGTCCAAGCCTCTAGCAGACTTAGCGAAAAGTCTGTGGGAATATTGCCTAGCCCATCATCTCTCCTTGACAGCGGAGTATCTTCCAGGCGACCTCAATTCAGTAGCGGATTGGCACTCAAGGTTCCTGCGCGACTCCAGCGACTGGAGGCTTTGTCCCTCCGTCTTCCGTTCTCTTTCTCTTTTGTGGGGTCCCTTCTCTATCGATCTCTTTGCTTCTCGCCTCAATTCCCAATTGCCCCAATTTTTCAGCTGGCGACCAGACCCCTTAGCTCTAGCCACGGATGCTTTCCTCCAGGATTGGTCTCGTCAACTCAATTATGCCTTTCCTCCTTTTCTAATGATCAACAGAGTGCTGGCGCAAGTCCGCCGTCAGGAAACCTCTCTAGTACTGATAGTCCCTTTCTGGCAAGCTCAAATCTGGTTCCCTGTTCTTCTAGAAATGGCGATGGATTTTCCTGTACTTCTGCCGTCCTTCGACGATCTTCTTCTCAACCCTCAAGGAAGCGTCACAGTCTGATCTTGGACAACTCCCTCACTCTGTCGGCCTGGAAAGTTTCCGGCCTTCCCCTTCTCACGTCTTCATTTCACAAGAGGCTGCTCACTTTATCAGCCAGGCCTGGGCTCCAGGCACTTCCAAAGCCTACAAATCCGCCTGGTCTCTTTGGGCAAGCTGGTGTCTGGAAAGGTCTCTCGATCCCTTTTCAGCCCCTCTAGGTTTTGTCATCAATTTCTTAGCTTCTCAGGCCAGTGCTGGGAAGGCCTATCGAACTATCAACCTCTACCGCTCTGCCATTTCCCTCAATCACGATCAAATTGATGGTAAGCCTGTAGGCGCTCATCCTCTGATTTGTCGCCTCCTCAAGGGTGTTCGATGCTCCAAACCACCGTTGGCTAAGTATACCTCTTTGTGGGATGTTTCTGTTGTACTCAAACTGTTTTTGAATTGGCCCTCGAATTCTGCTTTGTCTCTCAAAATGTTATCGGCCAAACTTACTATGTTACTTTGCTTGGTGTCTATTAAAAGGGTTTCTGATGTTAGAGCCTTGGATGTTTCTTCTCGCCAATTTTCCCCTACAGGTGTGCTGTTCCAGATTCGCAGACGCACGAAGACTAACTTAGACTCTGTTTTTTATCCTTATTTCCCCGACCAACCCCAACTTTGTGTGGGACAGTGTTTGAAAATGTATGAACAAAAGACCGCTGATCTCAGAACGCCCTCTTGTTCTCAACTCCTCATTTCCTTTCGTAAACCCCACCTTCCTGTTTCCTCCCCTACCCTTGCCAGGTGGGTCCGCTGGGTTATGTCCCTTGCCGGTATTGATGTCTCTGTTTTCGGAGCACATTCGGCTAGAGGAGCCATGGCTTCTAAGGCCTTTTGGACTGGCTCCCGCTTAGAGGACATACTGAGATCAGCAGATTGGTCCAATGACAGTATTTTTCGCATGTTTTACTGTAAGCCTATTCATTCTGTTGCTTCTGATGTTGTTAATTTGCTTTAAACAAGCATAGTAGGAGCCTCCGGTCTTGCCATAAAATGTAGATTTTCCTAGTTCTTATGACGGAAAGTCTTAATTTTATTAAAGACACGGAGGCGAGTATTATCCCGCCGCTACACTATTAACATGTGTTCTCCCTCCCTACAGCGAATCCAGCCTTACCGCCTGCCTCATCATAGAAGATCTTCCCTCCAGCGGCTCAGTTCATCTCCTGCTTGGCTTTCCCCTCCGATCCTTCCAACTCCTTCTACAGATTCTATTGTTGGACTTTGGCTCTGGATTCCAGTGATTAAGGATTTCTGCTCCTGGACTTTGGCGTTCTTTCTGGTTATGGCTATTTTTCCTTTATTTTCAAATGTTATCTGACTGGCTCTCAGCGAAAAGAGGAAGCTGCGCAGTCAGTGTGTACTCTTATCTATGTAGTGACTGCTGATTGGTTATTGTACTCTCGTTTTTCCTCGTTCCCATGGCCCAGTTGTTTCCTGGCCCTCTGGGAACTGTAGTTCTTGCACTTATCTTGGCTGCTATAGAAATAAATGCAAGATAAGAAAGCATAATACTCGCCTCCGTGTCTTTAATAAAATTAAGACTTTCCGTCATTAGAACTAGGAAAATCTACATTATCCTCTGAACAACGGCTGCAGTAGATACTGAACCAAAAGGTATCCTTTTAAATTTTAAATTGGAAGCAAACATCCTGTTTATTAATGCTGCTAAACCCTTGCTATTTTTGTGATGGGGCACCTAATGATAAGCTGCTGACAAATCAATGCACAAGAAAAGCCAAATACCCTTGACCAACGAGAGCATCTTACTTAATTTGGGGGAGTTAAAACCTGTCCACAAGGATAATTTTATTTAAATCCCTCATCTTGCCATTAGACCCTCTTGCAACTACGGGGGAGGTGGGGCGACCAATTGAATGATTCAATTGGTTTGATTACATCTGCCTCAGTCAACTTTTCAAGTTCCTTTGAAACTTCCTTCCTGAGCAGCATCCAAAGGCTCCAGTGCTTATGTATTGTGGTACTGCACTCTTTTTCAACATGATCTTATGTTCAAATCTGCTCAACTTCCCAATCTTGCCACTAAATACCATGGGAAACCTTTTTTAAATGTCCTTGCTGATTGTCTCCTCCTCGTCCACAATCATGGCCTGTTCTCCACTATTCTAGTCTAGAATCCTATGTAAATTACCCTGATCAAACCGTCTAAGAACTGAGGGTCCTCTTTCGCCACATACAGTTTCCCAGCAGTATGTCTGTTCTTTAAACTGAACATTACATTCCTGTATCCTGCAATGTCTATAGGTTCCCCACCATAACCTTGAGGTCTAATGTATGGTTTCAATAAATTCGACCCTACTTTACTGACAAACTTCTCCACCCATACGCTCTCTTCCACAATGGTATACGGAGAGCCTGAGTCAGCCGTCATTTATTCACCAACCCCTCCAGGGGTCATAAAACAGGTGGGGTTTTTCCTTAACAAATAATTGTCATCCATAATGTTCAAGATCTCAATTTCTCTCCAACATTCAGGACATTCTGTAAATCTTTTACTTCACTACCACTGTTAGACGCCTGCTCATGGGAATTTATACACTTTACTGTTTTCGTCCCCTTGGTTTTGCAAATCTTTGCAAAATTTCCTTTAGTTCAACAGATGCTTAATTTTTTTGAAGGGCAGGACAACTCTTATTGTCAGTCAAATGTTTCACACCATCACAGTGAGCTGACTTCACCTTCTTTCCCTTTACTAGGTATATGGTCCAACTTTGCCAATCTTTTTTTTTGTAAATAATCTTTGCCACTACGTCACACTCCACAACAATATCTTTTTTTGGTCTCTAGCACACTTTCCTGACATTTCAGCATTCCTAACTATTGTCATCAAATCAATAAAAGGGGGAATCACCATTAATCCACAATCTTACCTAGATCGTGGATTTGGCAGAAAGCATAACTATTTGGTCTTTTATTAAATTGTCATGTTAGACACCAAGGGACATATTATTAAGGAAGTGGTGGAGAAATACATTAGCCGTCTTGGCTTAACCCCTCTCTCCGCCACTTCAGAAATGCCAGGCTTCACCATACTAACAAGGAAATGGTGTAGCCTGGCGGTTCCCTCTGCGATGGCGGCAAGTTACGCAACTTAGCGCCAGCACAGGCCCCCTTGCACCAGAGTGCAAGGATGTCTGCGAGCAGGGAGGTTTGTTTATGTGTAGGAAGGCCCCCCTTCCTGCACATAAACAAGCCTAAAATGCCATTTTGTAGCTTTCATGTGTGCTGATTCGTGCAGCACACATGGAAGTTACAAAATGGCATTTTGAAAAACGGTTTGTTCATGTACAGGCAGGGACACCTGCCTGTACATGAACAAACTATAGCATTTTGCTTTTTCCATGTGTGCTGCACAAGGCAGCACACATGGAAAAATAAAAAACGAGGAGAAATAAAGCATGTCTCTCATTTCGCCACTTTAAGACCAGGATATTTCTGGTCTTAACTTCAGCGCTGCCACCTATTATCGCCAAACTTGATAATCAGTGGCAGCGTCGACTTCAATGGGTGTTACGGTGGAGTGTTCACCGCAACACCCACTGCATGACTCATTTCATGCTAGGTTTAGCGTGAAGGGGGCCCTATTATCAAGGCAGCGTTAAGCCACTTAAGTGGCTTAACGCTTCCTTGATTATCGGGCACTGACCCTATCGCCAGCATAACGTCACAAAAAGTGACGTCGTGGTGGCGATAGGGGCTTGAAAATATGCCCCCAAATTTACAATCAGGTGCAAGTTTTTCAAGTGCCACATCACAGGGCTGTAGCCATGGGGGCAGCTGGGCCAGACCTGCCCATATTTGTGTGTTCCCCCATATAAGCTTTGTTGGTGTCTTTTTGTGGCATTAAAATATTATTTTGGTTGGCCCCACTGCCTGTTGCTCCTCTTAGCTTGACTAGGGGCAATGACTGATTGGGAGCTCATATAACAGGATAGCAGAGAAGGCTGCTTTCATGCTGCGGGGCAGACATTTCCTTTTGCAGCAAAAATGGGAAATTAACTGGCAAAGGAGGGGCGGCGGGGCGTGTCCTGCCTTGCTCTACCCTGCTCTGCCTCCAGGAATAAAATCATCATTTTGTGGAGTCTGCAGAGAGCTCCACGTGCTCTGTGCGGCCCAAGGAACAGCTACTGTTCCTCCCCCAGCCCAGCAGGCAGTGTCACAGTGACAGGCCGCACAGGGCTCCACAGCGGCGCTGCTGCTTTTAGTGCACCTGCAGGCACCAACCTGCCAGTGCTGCCTCCCCTGTAGCTCTTGCTCTCTGTGTCACAGCAGCAGCTGCCACCCACAGACCTGCAGAATGCACTGGGTACCAAGCCTGGGCGGTCAGGGAGCCTGCACCAGGAATCAGCACCAGACAGCTGAGTGAACAGAGAGTGTCACCCCCTCTCTGCAAGTAAGTCCTGTCTCCAAGGCACAACCGAGAATGGAGCCCTTCCTCATAAGAGGTGGGCAAGACAGCAAACGGCCAAGCCTCGCCTGGACAGAGGTCAGCAAAGGGTCTGGCTTCCCTTCAAAGAGTCCGTGCAGCTAAGCCAATATTTGACATGTTAAATCATGCAGCAAATATCATGTAAAAATTAAATCTCCTCAGATTCAAAAACGTGTATTAAACATTAGCAAACTGGGAGTATTTTACTTTAAGTACGAGCTTGTATCACTGCTATGAAAGGCCTTTATATTGAAAGTGAGTTTTTAACCTTAAACTTGGAAACATCTCTGCACACCTCTGCTCCCACCCAGTCAACAGTACCATTGATGAACACTAAGGGCCAGATGTAGGTGGCTAAATAAAAAGCGGTAACGCAGAAATTCACATAATTTCTGCGTTACCGACCCGTATTTGGCAATGTAGGTGAGTTTAAACTTACTAGCAAAATAAAGAATCACAAAATTTGCGATTCCTTATTTTGCTCTTGCAGTTAAGGAATCGCTAATTGCGATTCCTTAAATGCAATGTAGGTAGCACGAAAGAAAATGCACTTTAGGCTTAAGGAATCACTAATTACCACCAACTTCAAGTAAGTGGTAATTAGCGATTTCCTCTAAAAAAACACTTTTTTGCTTTTTTCAAAGTGCCATGTGGCACACATTCCTGCCCTTAGGGCATGTATGTGCGCCACATGTGCACACATGCACATTTCAGGGGTGCAACAGGGTGTCTTTTTGACAACCTGGCACCCTTGAAATAGCTCCCGCTATGTGCGATTCTTTAATAACGAATCGCAAATAGTGAATATCTTCCCATTCATTCCAATGGGCCTCCTAGCCCATAGGAATGAATGGGTAGTTCGTCCTTATTAAGTCTCAATTTGTGATTTGTTAATAAAGAATTTTAAGGAATCGCTAATATTTTAGCGATTCCTACCTACATTCAATTTAGCGAGTCCTTAATAGCGATTCGGTAAAAATAGCTATTAAGGACTCACTAAATTGAATTTACCTACATCTGGCCCTTGGAGGCAAGTCAATTGCATGTGTACCATATATGTAATGTAGCTTGCAACTTGAAATCCTATTAAATAAGAACTGGTTTTGCTTTTTGTACAGAACACACCCTAAACTCACAGATTTGAAGGTATATATTAATGAAGAAAACAACAGTATGGTGAAATAAAACATTTGTCATGTGAAGGTGGGATTCATCCCATGTTTTATAGACTCACAATGTATCCACTAGCTGGAAATATCGTTCTCCTGTTTCACAATATAGGTTAGCCTATTGACTTTAATTCTTGGTGAATGAGCCTAAAGCATGGATGGCAGGCAGAAACCACATTAAAAGTTGTCTCGTTTTAAATTGAAGGTGCCAAGAAGATGGCATCTGGTTTGAACTTTCAATGGCTTACCAACCTCTATTTTCTGTTATGTTATACAATGTATATTTGTAGAACACACAACTCACCCAGGAGGGTATCCTGGTGCTCAAGCAGGTGCTGTATGCACAGAGTCAGTGTCAGGACTTGGTGAAGAGACATGTCTTTGGTTTCTTGCGGAATGAGGAGGCTCTGATGTGCCGGGGCAGATCTTTCCAGACTTTAGGAGCAAGGTAGAATGGCACAACCACTGGATCAAGTTCTACGTCTGCAGGAAGTTCATGCAAGTCCAGGCTGCTGAGTTTTGTATGGTCTGGAGTCTTTTGGGCAGTTGAGCATCGATTCTAGCATAGGGTGTGTTGCAGTAGGCCATCTTACTGGTGATGGGGGCTTGGGTGACAGCTGAGCGAGTGTGGTGAGTCATTTGAAGACCTTATTGAGCATCTTGAGTGAATGGAAGCAGGAGATGGAATCTGCGTTCATGGTGTGTTGAGCTTGGGCAGTTAGTTTTTATCCCCCTGCGATTTCAGTGTCTTGTCAGAGAGGGAGAGGATGATCTGGGTGTTCTCGCCATAGGATATCATTTTTAGATCAGTGGGTGCAATAATGGTGGAGAGTGGGGTAATGTAGGCATTGAACAGAATGGGGCTGAGTGAGAATCCTTGTAGAACTTTACAGATGGCGTTGCTGGTGTCTGAGGTGAAGGAGGTCAGGCTGGCCAACTGGGCGCAGCCTACTAGGAAGAAGCAAATCCAGTAAAGTGCCAGACCTTGGATGCAGGCTTTGCGCAATCTTTGAATAAGGATGGGGGTGAGAGACAGTGTTGAAGGTTGCAGAAAGATCCAGTAGGCTGAGGACCGCCGTGTCACCTCTATCCATGATCATCCAGATGTATAGTCCATCGCTGCGATTAAGGCGGTCTCCATACTGTAGTTGTGCCTGAATCTGATTGAGTGGTGCCATTGAAGTGGTTGGCTAAATGTTTGTTTAGTTTAATCATCTTTTCCATAAAGTAGCCGGGTAGGGTAGGAGGGAGGTGGGCATCTTCAGGCCTGCTGGGGGTTTCTTGATGATGAGGAATACTATGATGTGTTTCCAGGCGTCGGGGTATGTTGCTGTGATGATTGAGTTATTCAGGATCGGGATGAGGGCTGCGCTGATAGCGTCTAGTCCTTTTTGAGGGCATGGTGAGGGTAGGAGTCAGAGAGTGCTCCAAAGTGTATATAGTGCAGGGCCTTTGTGGTTTCTTGCGTGGTGATGGTGGGTCATGTGGTAAGGGGGATCCTCTTGGTGTTGGTAGAGATGGGCAGGAGGGGTGCAAGCTTCGAACGGTCCATTTGAGGCTTGACGTTTTTGTACATGCTTGTAATCTTGTTGCTGAAGAATAGGGACAGCTGAGTGCACAAATCCTGAGAGGGGGTTATGCTGGTGAAGCTTGCTGCCAGAGAGGTGAAGTCTTTCCCTATGGCAAAGATTTTCGTTCTTCTTTTTGTGCCACTTTTGATGTGGTCGGTGAGCTCAGAGCATTTGGTGGCTCTGATTTGCTGATGGTAGAGTCTGAGGGATTTCTAGGTGCTCTTGTGGGTCTCATTATGACTTTGTCTCCATCTTTGTCACCCCTATAACCAGAAGTCCTAGGTAGTATCCCGAGTTGGTTAACTAAGCCCAGTCCCACTATGGCTTATTCTGCTGTTTGTTAAATTATCATCATCTTCAAACTGTTCAGAAGCTGTTATGTGCTATACAAGTTTATCAATAAATTCTATGACGTAGGTGAGGGAGAAGTTGCTTGAGTATTGGGAATTTTCCTGTCAGTTAGAGACCGCATTTTATTTATGCGAATAGTAGAGTGACCAGGTTTTCAGAACCAAAAACAGGACATTATGGGACATGTAGTCCTAGTTTTATAATGGGATAAACAAGACTAGAAGTAACAGAATGCAAGGAAAAAGCTGGAGCAGCTAGTCACACATAAAGCTGGTAAACTTGGAAGGGCTGCAGTAAAAGGTTACCTGTCCTTGTACCATGCTGAACATGAGATCTTACTCATTTCGGTATTCACAGAAGTTAGGAGTCCTAACTTTAGGACTCCTAAATGCCTTCTGTGAATACCGAAAGTCTTCAAGTTAGGATTTTTCTCAGTTTAGGAGTAGTAAAGGTAGGAGTCCTAACTTCTGTGAATACCAAAATGAGTAAGTGCCTTCTGTGAATACCAAAATGGTGGTAAGTTTAGGATTTTGTCTTAAGTTAGTTCTGTGAATCGGGCCCAATTGAACCAAAAAGGTGGTCTGATTGCCAAACAAAACGTTAGAGGTAGTATCTCAACGCTGAACATATATACTCACCAGATAGGGCTTCAAACACTCAACGCTGACTGCACTGAATGCAGCAGATGAGACTGGAAGGAGATTATTTCAAACACTGGAAGTCGTCCCCTTCTCTCTGCATCTATGTTCCCTAGTGGTATTATTAGATCAAGATTATAGTCCTTGCAGGTGTGGGATCAGAGATCTGAGTGTGCCCAGAACAGCGGTGTTGGGGCAGTTGGTAACTTATAGAAACTTAAACAGAGCTAGGGGTGTAGAAGGAGATTCCAGATAGAAAGAGAAATGGAGACACATGTGGACATATAGGGTCATAGGTATACAACGTTTACAACAAAGTTTTTACCACGCACTACCACTGCAACGCAGGCATTACCACGCATACCATTACAACGCATTGCGCTGGGGGGCGCTCTAGGATAGGGAATAAGTATAATTTTATATCCAACACCTTCCCTAGTGTCCACGGGGACTGGAGTTGGAATATAAAATTATACTTACCACTATCCAGCACCTCTAAGCGCTATGCGTTGTAACGGTATGCGTTGTAAATACCGCGTTGTAATGGTATGCGTGGTAAAAGTATGCGTTGTAACGTCATACATCCATTGTCATAAATGAGAGTGACACACACACACACATATAAATATATATGTTTCTATATATTTGCCAAGTGTTTAGTAGGGTCAAATATTGGTTTCAAGGGGTTTTGATGACATCATAAACCACAAGGCTGACGGCTCAGTGGCGTGTAACTCACCAGAACCATGAATGGCAATAAAGGACCATATCACACATGTAACCCTTTCTGTATTCTTTATATTACCTGTTTATTTTGGGTAGTTAGCTTGAAAGAAACTGTTTTATTCAAAGTGTCTGACTCTGGGCTGGGAGGGTAGGCACACACCAACACCAGAAAACTGACACAGGGGTACAAACAATGACACACGGCCCCTAACAAGTGCGCACTAACACTGCCACTTGCTCACTGATACAAGAGTCGTACTCGCAACGTTGACATAGGGACACTAACATGCCGATAAAAGTAGACTGACACTAGGACACTAACAAGGGGACACTACCACAAATAGGTATGCCACGGGTACACAACAATAACACTAGGGTACTTGCCAAGGAAACAGCGAAACAAGAACAACAATACTGCTGTTGAAATGGGACACTGGAGTGCTGACATGAGACACAGTCACTAATGTTGGGACACTGGCATGAGGGCGTTTCACTGAGACACTGTCACAGGACTCTGGGGCACAAGTATGTGCACACTAGGGCACAATACCAGTTCACAACATAGGGCCACTGACTGGCCGGAGAAGACATTAGTAAACTGAAATGTATATCCTGATAGGGGTGCTGACACAAAGACACCAACATGGAGATTATGATTCTGGGCTATTGTCACTGGGGCCGAGATACTAGAAACTGACACAGAGACACCAATACTGACATGGGGATTTTTACCTGGGACAGTGAAACTGGAACAATGACACAACACAAACTTGCCATGAAGACACTGGCATAGTGGCATCAACAATGAATCTGACAGCCGTCCCCACCCAGGAATTATACTACCTGGCTGCGCAACTGCCGTGGGTGGTTTGATGGTTGAGTGGGAAGTGCCTGACTGACACCACCTCGGATACCACGACCCTAACCCATACGCAGGTACTTACACTGTTTCATCC
Organism: Lissotriton vulgaris; assembly: GCF_964263255.1. Taxonomy (NCBI): domain Eukaryota; kingdom Metazoa; phylum Chordata; class Amphibia; order Caudata; family Salamandridae; genus Lissotriton; species Lissotriton vulgaris. Next base: position 2,002,301,004 of record NC_141691.1, on the reverse strand, counting down.
CCTGGCTAAACTCCCTCGCCTAACACAATTACACTTAGCGGTAGCCCACAAGCGCTATACACGTAGCTTGCGGCTCACACTAACGGTGACGACCTACGCCCCCGCACTCCCACTGCTAGGCACTCCTAGAGACGAAGGAGTAATAACCACGCTCATGCTGGAAAGATGGGTGCAAGCCGGGATAGAAACAATGGCTGAGCTGTACGCAGACGGTGCTGTGCTCCCATGTGATAGATTAGCAGAGACCACTGACCTGCCAGCGGGGCAATTTCTATTACACACATCATTGATGCGCACGTATGCTAAGGCTTGGGGAGATATGACCGAGGAACCGCAGACTCATTAATTAATGCAATATCTGCACGTTATGGGGAATGGGTCACATGTGATCCACTGGTTAGCGCAAGCACTATTGTCACACACGACCTGCACCCTACAACCACTGAGAGATAAATGGGCACTGGACAAGGGCAGAGACTGGACAGACAATGAATGGGAAAGGATACTGGAAGGGTCCACCAACATTCCACGCAACTCGCGTTTCAAAATCATTCAATTTTACATTATACACAGAGCATACTTGTCACCGGATAAAATAAATCAATATTTTGCAATTGACACGTCAATATGCCCGAGATGCTCCCTAGTGAATGCAAACCTCCTACATATGCTCTAGGACTGCCCTAGACTGTCGACATACTGGCACAACATAACAGCACTGTTAGCGCAAGGGGCTGGCGAAGAGCTACCACATACCTGGGAGGCATGTTTGTTAGGCTTATTTAAAAGATCAAAACACAACAAAGTACATGCACACGATTTGCCAAATCGTGATAAATTTAATCAAGACTAAATAAAGACGAGTGGTGTGCTGTAAAAAAAAAACAATGAAACTGAGAACCACTGCTATAGGGTCACCATCGATCACAGTGCAACACTGATACAAGGGTACGGTCACTGGAATACAGATGCAGGGTGCAATACTCGAATGCTGACGGGGGCTCAAACCTCAATAGTGGGATAATGGTAGTGGCAGGGCAGGGCAGTGACATTGAGATTGGAAAGGGGATGTTAAGATGCTCACACTAAAATACTGATGCAAGAACACAATACCAGAATACTCACTAGAGGACACAATATTGAAGTACTGATCTGTGGTTGCTGACATGGGTCACTGACATTGGGTCACTGAAATGGAGACAGTAACATAGGGACACAAGCATTGATGCTGATACTGGGCACTGCAACACTTCAAGGAGTTACTGCCACTGTAACACAACCAAAAGAGCTGGTATGGGGACATTGATCCTGAGACACTGAAGCTTTGGCACTGACACTTGGTAGACCGGAAAATATGGGCAGTGAACATGACAATGGAGCACTGTTGACAGAAACATGCAGAGGGGTACTGGCTCATATGTACCAACACTTACATTGGGACATTTATCCAGGAACACTGAGAAGTTCACAAATACTAATGATGAGTCACTGACACAAGGAAACCAGTATTGGAACAATGATGATGGATGCCTCAACACATGAATACTAACATGACACCGTGCACCAGCATGAAGGCACTGACTGTGTAGCGCTGACACTTGAGCACACACTCAGTCTGCCCACACTGTTCAGAACTGACACTTTGGTATATTTAACCAGGGTGTGTTATTTCAAAACCAATGCATTCCCTATGTCCTCGCTGCACAATTCTTCACCCTTCATGTACTGTACTTCATGCAACCACACACACACACCCAGCACATACTGTTCTGCGCACAGCACTACATCTCTCATGTATTCCTCTCAGGCATATACACACATCTCTCACATGTACGAACCACACATGTACTGCACCATTCGTGTACTGCACCCTTCCCAGGCACACATACAACTAAAGCAGAGTCACTACTCCTGCGCAGCACTCCACATCTACCTGAGGTAGGCGAAGGGGGAGTAAAGCACACATCAACGGAACTTTTAAAAGGGTGAGTGAGCCCGTAGACCTCACTCCAGTGACACAAGGAGAAAGTTCCTGTTCACTACTACTGATCACTACACGCTATGCTGCTACTGACACGCGTGTGCTGCCTAACTCCACCACTATGAGGACAGAGTTTTAGGTGCCCCTCCCGATCCAACAAGACCGCAGTGCGTGAGACAGGCATTTGTAATGGCACAAACACATGACCAGTGTTCGCCTATGACAAAGAAACACAGCAGTAGAGAACCAGACAACAGAACAATTGGGCACACGGGCAGGGGTACAAGTCTCTCACCATGCAGAGGACACCATAGCACCAGGAGGGCATACCATTGCCTATTGCTGTTCATCACCAATATTTTCTATGTTTTATTTTCGAGACAATAAAACAGTCTTTCACCGTCCAAGCAAAATAATTCCTCAGCCCTGCCAACATTCTCAGCCAATGTGCATTCCAAGAATGCAGATTGCAGCTCACAGTGGTGCACAGATGTCATATGCATGCTGGTGTCACAGTAAAGAAAGAGGGGCTTCAATCAGGCTAGGCCTGCTGCATTTGAAGGAGAAGCCAGGCTCTTCCTTTTTTATTGTTTGAGTTTTCATCACCATTTCAATTGAGCTGCCTGTCCCCTGCCCAGTCACTGTAGAAGCCCTCTGCAGGCAGTCAGAGAAAGAAAGAGACCACAACAGAGTGAGGTCTGCCCCCAAAGTGAATCACCGCCACTCCCTGCTAGGAGTACATCCAAACAATGTTTAATCTGTTAAGGTATTAGCGGAGGGGTTGAAGGTGTTACTTAGGAGGCCGTCATTGCATTTTTCTAAAACACTGCTGACTGACAGTGGGAACCCATCGTTGTATGCATTGTGTCTGCGTCCTCTCAGGTGTGACAATGTGTTTAGAACTGCCTTTAAAACTCATTCAGTTTTTATCAAATATTGCTACTAAAATGTGTCTGCAAAGGCAACATTTGCCACGCATTTCCCCAGGGGTGCCTTGATGGATAATACACAATCCATGTATGCTTTCATTCATATTCTATTCAGTTTTTTATAGAATTTTCTAAACATGCTTTCAAAACAGTATTTCACATACATTTCCTGAAAGGCTCCCTTCATTCCTTTCTCACTGTGGTTTAAGGGCATCATTTCCTATTACATATTGCATATAGCTGCCACAGTAGAATACTTAAAAAGCTAGTGTCAAATGTATTGAGTTCTTTAAAACCTCTGCCTATTGTGTTTTTAAAGCTATTGTAGGGGTAGCTACATCTCTGTCCACCCCAAGACCCTTGTAATGGCATACTTTTCCTTTCTAAAACGTCTTTCCCTGGCTACGGGCCTGTCACAACATGTTCATCCACAGATTCATCTTTAGACTTTTTCCTGAAAAAGAACATACACCTTGTTATACCAATACACACTTCAGGTCTATATTAAGTATCAAAGTGCTAAAACATCCATGAATGCAATAGTTTCCCTGGCACCCTCAACCTTCGAATATGCCTATACATATTTTGACCAGCAGGACCAAAAGAATGAAGTAGAATATTTGTGTTCTTTTCTGGAGTGAAAATTTGAGACTCATCCACGTATCTAAATAATTTATAAAATACTACTTCCACTCTCCCCACTGTAGTAAGGGCTCTCTATCACCTTAAAGGAATTCCCTCGGTGAATTAATATATAATCTGCTCATCGATCATTCCATAGCGAGATCCAGGGCGGATTAGGTCTAAATCTCTGTTGCACTTTTTTTTAATTAAAAAGGACTGGTTCTTAGTCCACTCTTCACCACCCTGAACTCTGCTGTAGTAATAGACACAGGTAAAGTATAGCCTCTCACACAATCCAGAGTGGTTTTCTATTACACCTTTGTTTTTCTACTTTCCTTTAAAAAAAGGTTGAATCCCTCACCGCCATTAGCAAACAGCTCATGCACTAGATCATCCACCTCTCCATCGTATGCAGCATCTGAATATCAAACCTCTGGGTGCGTGCAATTTCCACACAGAGTGAAATAGTCGAACGATGAAGAAATCCAGCCTTCTCCAGTGTCCTACCCATTCCAAGACGGCCGATGCAGGGTCATGTAACATTGCGTCCCCTTGTTAGAAGTTAACATGGCGTAAACGACTGCACCGCACAATGCTTCGATGCTCGAGTATTATCGGGCAATAAGTACGCCACCGTCCATGTGGGGTAAAAGGTCACTTTATTTGAACAGGCATGCGGCTTATGTAATTTACAACACATTTGATAAGGCCTCACTAATACAAAATTCAAGTCTAACACCCCCGCCGCCCCTAATTGATTCCCCACGAAAACTTTTCCCAACATTGTTTCACCAAACCTCCTCCCCTACACCTTTCTTTCGCCCCCTGCCCACCTCCTTCCTCATTCCTTGGTCATCTGTTTTCCCTCTGTCCTAAGCTATTCTGACTGCCCCAACCCTTCCTGCCTGCCTCAATCTCATCCAAATCTGCCACCCGGAAAAAACCCTGAACAGGCGTTTTCCTTTCCCCCCCAAACTTTTTTCCTAGAAAATATTATATGTTTTTAATTAAATTTTTAGAGCTATGGAAACCTTATAAGGAGTGAAAACCATGAAGGTAAAACTTGAATTGCTGCTAAAAGACTTCACTGTCGCTTTAACAGTTAAATAAATATTACACGCAGGTTATTATCCAAGGATTCAAAAAATGGGGAAAAAATCTGTTGTTTAAACAGCTCTCCTTCTAAGTTTTTAAGCCTAGCATATCCAATAACTTTTCTTTGATATTCAGCAAATATATTTCATTTGCTATAAAGGAAAGATGGACTCCTTCCAGGCAGAAAAATTGGAAATCTTTCTTAGTGATATCTGTATGAGCCAGCCAATTTATGCCATTAATACTGCAAAAATGGTGACGTTCTCTGTTTACTTTCCTTCTGGCCCTGTCTACGGCCGTAAACTTCTCCGCTACCCTCCAAACCCTCCTAGGCTCTATAGCAGTCAGGATTAATTTTGCATTGGGCCAGGATCTGATTATTAATTCTAAATCTGCTTTTATTTCTATCAAGAACCCAAGACCTGAAAGTTGCACAATGTAATTTTCACCTAAATGAATTAGCAAAATTGTTGGACATCTATTTGGCAAATTGAGCTCGCTCAAAAATGGCATCAATTGTCCCCACGTCATACCACCTTTGCCCCACCAATCGATTTTTAGATCACAAAAACTAAAACCAAGGTTTTGTCCGTAATGATTTCTCTCAGTTTGCATTGCTGCCCATTTTATGAACGAATGTCCAAACGTTTGCCATGGATGTAGACGGGCCCAACAAACCACCTAAAAAATTAAACAATGTTAGAATATATGAAGAACTTATAATTCTTCTAACTCTCTTACATAACTCAAACAACAATTGGAAGACCACCAGCCTGAACTTTTTAATTGCTTATAAGATATACCCCGCCTGGCTGCTTCTGAAGCTGCACCTATTCTGAACGAGTGAGTACCAAAATAATTAGGATTATTACCTAATACGCTCAATGCTTTCCTTAATACTGACAGAATCTGTGATGCTTTTAAGCGAGAGCCATCCTGATGTTTGAAAATAAATATAGATCAAGCGCCACCTACTGTTTTAAATTCATACCAGGCTTTTCCCAGGCATAGCGGGCCGCCCAGCTTCCACAATACCACTGTAGCTGCTTTACTTGTTTGATCCGTTTTTGATTTTTCCAACAAAATCCATAGAGACAGCTTGTTTATTAAAACATTTGATATTTTAAGGCCCTCAATATCGGATCTGCCCAGTAATTCCGAGATCCTGAAGGCTAAAAAAAAATCAAAAAAATCCATACACAATTTGAATAATAAGAACTCAAAATTCGAATAACACATTTGTGGTAAAGTCTGAATAATATTGAATAACAATTTCATTGTTATGGACTCTCTCGGAACCTGTCCCTGCTTTTTCATTTTTGCCCAGCCTTGTAAAATTCTTCTCCCCAGCTAATGGTTCGTAGCCCCAAAAACACTTACCATAAAAAGAGAGTGCTATTGCAGTAGCGGAAATATTTTGTTCTTTGTTGGCCAGTATGAATTTGAGAACATCCTCCCTACATCTTTGCAAACCTATTTCATTGCAGAGTCTAAAAGAAGCAGCTAGTCTAAAAATTCGGACCAAGCTCTTCTATAAGCAGTTTTTGTACTGGGAGCTAGGGAGTTTTCAACAAGATATTGTATTTTCAGTCTGCCAGGTCCCATACCTCTTGAGGAATCTGGGTTTTCATGAGGTCTACTCCGGGCGCCAAACCACAGAATCTCAACCACTGGGAACAAGATAATGCATCTGCTATATTATTATCTGTCCCTGGTACGTGTTTAACCTAAAAAATTATATTGTGCATTATGCAACCTAACATGAATCTTTGTAACAACTTTAGAAGAAGACTGTCTTTAGCCTTTTGAACATTCACTAAATCAGCAACATTTTTATTATCAACTTGAAAAATTATAGTTTTTTTAATAACGTCTAACCCCATACTAGTAATGCAATTAGCAGAGGAAAAGATTAAAAAAGGCTATACTTCTTCTCTCAGAAACCCATTTCAATGGCCATTTTTCTGCGCACCATTTTCCTTCCCAAAAAGAACCCCAAACCAGTGGGCCCTGACGCGTCAGAAATTTGTTTAATTGACCATATAAAGTCCTCATCCAGTGACCAAATTGTAATACCATTGAAAGATCTAAAAGACATTAGCCAGACCTCAAAGTCTGCTATCATGTCTGCCGAAACTCTAATCCTGTGGTGAGGTAAAGTGACACCCGACATGGCAAAACCTAATCTTCTGCAAAAAGATATACCAACCTTCACCACTCCACAAGGAAAGTTCAGATGTCCCGATAGACATTGCATCTCATATACCGTTAACTTAGGAGATAACATGGCATGCTCCAGGATAAGCACCATTTCCTTCACTTTCTTACAGGTAGCCTTGTTTCCATCTTGACTGTGTCTATCTCGATACAGAGGAAAACCAAAGAATTCGAAGGACCTTCGGTCTTTTCGTCTGCCAGAGGTACACCCAAATCTTTGGCCAATGGTTTAAAAAACTGAAGAGCTCTGCTACATTGCTAAGTGCCAGCTGCACCTATAAACAGGAAGTTGTTTAAATAATGAATGACATGAACATGACCTGACCTGAAAACGAAAAACCATTGAATAAAAGAGCTAAACTCTCAAAGAGGTTGCATGAAACTGTGCATCCCGTAGGCTGCACTTTGTCCACAAAAAATTGCCTTTCAAAGTAAATTCCCAACAATGAGAAATCTAGAGGGTGTACTGGTAACTTAAGGCAGACTTAATGTCGCATTTCGCCAATTCTGCATTTGATCCTACTTTCCTTACCAGCTCTGGCACTACATCAATTGACTCAAACTGCACCATGGTATCCTTTTTAGGTCTCGCCTAGACGAAGCAAAAGCGAAGCTTTTGCGTCTAGGGCGAGACAACTTATGCAATCACTTTCAGGAGAATGTAGACAGCAGACTGTCACGAGCTTCTCCTGCCGGAGATTGTAGCTCGTTAGCGCGCACGTCGATGTCCCTGATATTCCCATGCACAGAAAGGCTCCCGCACGCATGCGCACATACACACACTGCATACACACACACACACACGCACCCCCCCTTAAAGAAAGGCTCACACACGCATGCGCACATACACACACTGCATACACACACACACACACACGCGCACCCCCCCTTAAACAGACACACGCGCAGACAGACACACGCACGCACAGACAGACACACTACAACAGACACACGCGCACACCCCACCCCCACTCACCCCTCCTCCTCCTCAACACACTCACCTGTTCTGGCGGTGCTCGGCGGCGGTTCTGCCTCTCGGGCGGCGGTTGCGCTTTGCGGGGCTCTCTCACCACATGAGAGCCCCGCCTTCCCCATGCGCCCGGCCGCTCTTCACCCGGTCCCCCATCTCGGGACCGGGACTCGATCAGGAGCCCTCGGGGCTCCTCGGACAGTGGCTTCTCTCTTGCGCCGCGATGGGGGCGGGACTTACGGTTGGGGCCGCGCTGCGATTGGCCGGCTGCCCAACCGCTTCCGGGTCGTCGCAGGCAGCGCGGCGGCCCGGCGGGAACTTGAAGAAACTCCTGGGCTGCGGTGGTGAATTAAAGGCACACGAGGGTCAGCCTGGAGTGCTGCATATTAAGTGTGTATAGCATACATGCCAACATTTCAGAAGAGCAAAGAGGGAGATTTTTTTTAAAAATATCGGGAGAATGGGGCCTTGAATCGGGTTACTGGCATTTATAGGCTTTGGAAGTGTGCTGCTGCAGGATCGGACATTTAAAACACAAATGCACGTTTTATTTTTTACCTTTCAGAAGCACATGGAGCGCAATGTTAGGCAGAGAGAGGGTGATGAAAGTGTTGTGTTGTGCACTGGCCTGGCAGGTTTCTGGCAGTGCATGCTCCCCCCCCCATCCCCACCCCCCTGTGTGACAGCCCGGGCTGAAACAGCTTTCTGTGCACACACACAGCCGCCCCCCCCCTACTTCACAGGTCTTTAAAAGACCATTCCCTCGTTAATGACGCTTTGTTGGTTTGCCACCCCTTCGAGAGCCCCTGCATCGCCACTCTTTGCTGGAAGAATTGCCACTTTACACAATACCAAGCCCTGTCAGCGGAAGCCCCGAGGAATCGGGTTTTTGCTTGCAGGAATCGGGAGGCGGGAGACTAGCCTTCCAATCGGTAGTCTCACGCCTGAATCGGGAGGGTTGGCATGTTTGGTATAGGTGTTCCAAGTTTGGTAAAGTAGTGAGCAGGTTTCTAAATTTGGCCTTTGTCAACTATAGTGACTCAGCTTCTGTCAGCAAACCACTTTGTCATGCCTTTAATACATCTACGAGGTGATGCTGCCCGGTGAGCAGCTGTTCGGCGACTACGTGGGCAGCCTGGGTGGGAGCAACAGCACGCACATGGTGGTCTACGACGGCGACCATTTGGGCTCCTTCTACGCCCCGCGGGCCTGGTGGATGTTCCGGGCCTTCGGGTGTCGGTGCTCAACGGCGGCTTCCGGAACTGGGTGCGGGAGGGCCGCCCCGTGACTGCGGAGGCCAGCCCAGTGAATGCGGAGGCCAGCAGGCCCGAGCCCGCCCAGTTCAAGGCCACGCTGGACGGTCGGCTGGTGAAGAGCTTCGAGGAGATGCTGGAAAACCTGCGTACCAAAAGCTTCCAGGTGGTGGACTCCAGGTACGAGGGCCGGTACCGTGGCACCGAGCCGGAGCCCGGGCAAGGTGAGAGTAGGACCAGTGGTCCGTCAGCAGGAAGCACTGCCAGGAAAGGGGGCAGTGACTTACTCACCTAGATTGCATACAAACATCTTCACTGTGATGATTGTCCATCCACACACGCCCAGGGCTGTACAATTAGCCATCCGTGTATAGTCCCCTTCTGACGTGCGGGTATACACGCACTAGCAGGCCGTGGCATGCATTGACATCCACATACACAGACTATTAAACACTGATATATATTCACTTCACTCGGGGGCACCACCACATCACTTGGGGGCGCCACCACATCACTCGGGGACACCACCACATCACTCAGGGACACCACCACATCACTCTGGGACACCGCCACATCACTCAGGGACACCGCCACATCACTCAGGGACACCACCACATCACTCAGGGACACCGCCACATCACTCGGGGATACCACCACATCACTCCGGGATACCACCACATCACTCTGGGATACCACCACATCACTCAGGGGCACCACCACATCACTCTGGGGCACCACCACATCACTCTGGAACACCACCACATCACTCTGGAACACCACCACATCACTCTGGAACACCACCACATCACTCTGGGACACCACCACATCACTCTGGGACACCACCACATCACTCGGCCACACCACCACATCACTCAGGCACACCACCACATCACTCAGGGACATTACCACATAACTCAGGGACATTACCACATAACTCAGGGACATTACCACATCACTCAGGGACACCAACACATCACTCAGGGGCACCACCACATCACTCAGGGACATTACCACATCACTCAGGGACATTACCACATAACTCAGGGACACAACCACATCACTCAGGGACACTACCACATCACTCAGGGACATTACCACATAACTCAGGGGCACCACCACATCACTCAGGGACATTACCACATAACTCAGGGACACTACTACATCACTCAGGGGCACCACCACATCACGCTGGGACACCACCAACACATCACTCTGGGACACCACCAACACATCACTCTGGGGCACCACCAACACATCACTCTGGGGCACCACCAACACATCACTCTGGGACACCTCCAACACATCACTCTGGGACACCTCCAACACATCACTCTGGGACACCTCCAACACAACACTCTGGGACACCTCCAACACATCACTCTGGGACACCTCCAACACATCACTCTGGGACACCTCCAACACATCACTCTGGGACACCTCCAACACATCACTCTGGGACACCACCAACACATCACTCTGGGACACCACCAACACATCACTCTGGGACACCACCAACACATCACTCTGGGACACCACCACATCACTCTGGGACACCACCACATCACTCTGGGACACCACTCAGGTGCACCACCACTTCACTTGGGGGCACCACCACTGCACTCGGGGACACCGCAACAGCACTCGGGGACACCACCACATCATTAGCCAGGCACACACCACCAGCTGTCAGTGCACTCGCAACAACTGCATCACTCAGCGCAACCACTGCATCACTCAGCACCACCACAGCATCACTGGTTCAAATATGTTCTCTCAATGTTTCAAGCTTTATTACAAATGTCACAAAAAGATGTTAATATTTCACTTCTGTTCTTGGATTTTCGTCACAATAAAATACACTAAACATAATGTTCACAAAAGTTATTTACAAAAGTTTAAGCTATTGCCATTATAAATTAGAATCACTTTTAAGTATTAATTATTCAAAAGAAATAAAAGCCATTTTTTTTTGTAATATCAACACATGTAAGTCACGTAAATACAAAACATGTTGCATTACCAATGCTATAGGTGTCACATTTGTGAAAGTTATAACTATTGGCATTGTAAATGACAAAGCTATTAATTACGTTATTTAAAAAAAACCACATAAATAAAAAATGTGTCATTTACCATACCAATAGCTCCAACTTTCCTAAGGTGAGACCTATTGCATTGCAAATGCTTGTTAGCTATATAGTCATTAACTGATAAACCTTGTGGCCATGACAAATGCTGAATCCTTGGAAATTCACCTGCTGTTTTCTTTGGCACCACTCCCAATGGTGATACGATAAGATCTGGTAATGGCCATGTAGGAAATGGACCTCCCATCCTTCCTTCTGTCAAAAGTTTTTGTTTAATGAGCTGTGGGAATTATTTAGCTGATTTTAGATTGTCAGAAAACCTACGGAATCGGGGTCCTTGATATCCTATCTGAATCCTTTTTTAAACCCCCATTCCAATTTGGCTGCCTTATCTCTAAATAGATAATATTTCAACCAGTAAAATAATTTCTGTGTATCCATTGAGGTAAAAGCCCTTGTAACTAGGCTGGTATCAATTGCCCCTTTCACTGCCTTGCCCAAATTTCCTCCAATTGCCTGTTTCCCAAAACACTGTAATATTGCTAGCTTGTCTCCGCATTTTGAACATTTGTGTTTATATCTGCAGGGGTTCTTTTGGCAGTACCCCCTGTTAACATTCCAGCATGCTCCCGAATATGGTGACTGTGGTTTGACCCAATTACCCACCCCTCCCGAGGTGGGTCCCACAAGAAAAGGCCGATGTGAAACAGCAAGACCACTCGCTGTATGCATAGCAGGAGGAGGTATCTGGGGATGCATCCACTACACTTATAATTCATTATCAACTTCCCCCAGGGATTTTCAGGAATAAGGACCATCTTAGCTCTAAATTCTTCATCGTAATGAAGCCAAACAAAACCCGCGAATTCCGTGTGAGCCTTTCTAATAGTGTCTAAATATTTAATAATTGACACTGATCTATCCAGAAATCTTTTGCAGTACACACTTGCGAAAATTAGAAAAGCTGACGTCCATGAATCTATAGTTGAGGGTACCGTTGGCTTTTTAGCTAGGTCCCAAGCTTCCTCCATAGATCTCTCTTTTGATTGAATTTCTCTGTGGAGAAGCTTAAAAGCATCCATAAATTCCCCTTTCCAGATTTTCTCTTTTGTGTTTTTACTCACATGGGATCCCAAAGGCATAGACAAACCCATATAAAGAAGCCTTTTTAAGCCTTCTGATTTTGCTTTTTCTTCCTTTTCACTTCAGTTTGTATCATGATTGCATTTAGATTTATTTGAATCTGATAACTCGCCTTTCGTTTTGTCTTTCCTGTTTACCTCTTCCTCACCAGATACTATATCAGTTTTTTCACAGTTTGAACAGGCATCAGTTCCCGCACCTTTATCTTCAACCATCACATCACATACTTTTCGATTTTTAATACATGCTTTTCTATACCAATCCTCAAGCTGCTTCCCACCTGTTCCTAACGACTTGTCCCAATCCAAAGTTTTCTTCTTTCTCTCCCCTTCTTGGCTTCTTTTCGGCCCCATGGCATCAAACCAGGAATCCTCAGTATCTTTTTCCTTAAAAATATAATCTATGGACAGCTTTTCCAATTCATTATAATCCACAATTTCCCCTTCCTCCAACTCAAATACATTGTCATCGCCTACCACCCCATCAACCTGAACGCTCTTACCACCCTTGCCACTGCCTGGATGTTCCCCTTCCCCAACCCCACCATCATACACCCTCCAATTTACAGCCCTTTTCAAGTGTGAAATGCGTTTTTCTTCCAACGGCGCAGGAAAGATTGCATAAAAATTTTCCTTTTCCTCATCCATCGCATTGCAGGACTTTTTGACCCGCCTGTCAGTTTTTCATTGTACTTGTTGTCCTTCTGCAGCATTTTCCCAACATTGGCCTGCAAGTCGCCATAACATGCTGACTCCTGAGCACCCTTTTCCTATTTCTAGTGACCTCATCATGAACCCACACCCATTTCCCAGCACCCTCAGTATCCTGTCCCTCATTAGTAGACATAGTTTGCTTTCTACCAATATAACATTGCAGTGCTAAATTCTCTTTATCTTGACTGTCCTTGAACCTCCCTGTCTGATATTAGATTTAACTGTTTATTTTTGTCCTGAAAGGATGGTGCACCACTTATTTGTGCCTTAATACAACGTCACCATCCTCACTAGAAATCATAGGGGACAAAGACCTCTGACCTGAAATACTTGACCCAATTTGAGATAACTGTAACTTCCTGCCAAAATTTGGTATGCTTTTCTTTACCTGACATTCTATTAAAGATTTCTCCTGTTCAAAATTACCAATTTCTGTCTGAATTGATCCACTAGGAGATGTTAAAGTTAGCTTTTTAGTAAAGGACTCCTCGTCTTTAATAAAACTAGCTACTTGAAGGGGTTTCCTCTCCCCCTGAGCCTGCCTCTTAAAGCGAGTGTGCGCGACCTGCAGCCCCTCTCCTCACATCTGAAGAGACGAGCTGACCGATAGAGGTAAGGGGAGCTACTCCTTCACCTTATCCTTTAACTTCATTGCTCCAGACGAGCTATCACTCGAAGAGCAAATACAGCCGTAGACACGCCGTCCGCCGACACTCTCTTTTTTTCTTTCAAGGCCCATTTATGATTGAGAATGGACACCAGGCAGGAGCAAATCTTCCCGCCCTGCCCCACACAGCAACCTCAGGGCCTCCCTCACTGTTGCGGCTGACTCAGGCATAGCGACGACAGCTAAATTAATAATAATTAACTCTAGGCGCTGACAGCAAAAACAAACCCTCACCTGAGAACGCAACGGTCTAACCGCCGTGTTCTAAGGCAGGCGCCCACCCAGACCAATCCGCTGCAGCTGCCCGAGGACTGTACCAAACAGCCGGAAGCTTCCCGGGGGAAGACATTCCATGAATGCCACCCCCAGAGCCCTCATTCTCAAGCGTATCCAGTCACAGGGGCGGCTCTAGGCTCATGGTGGCCCTAGGCAGGGAGCGTAGATAGTGGGCCCCGGAAGAAGGGGTCCAGGCGGGGAGGGAGCCCACCCCCCCGGAGCTCAGGAAGGTGTTTGGAAGTGGAACAGAGCCGGAGGCCGCCAAATCCCTGCCAGGGGCCGCCATGCAAATATGTATCCATCCTCAGAGGATTATTATATTAAGGATATATATTGGCGTGGTGGCCCCTGGGGTTTGGTGGCCCTGTGCAGGTGCTTGCACTCATGCGCCAGTGCCAGAGGCATGAGTTATATTCACATGCACCATGGACCATGGTGCCAACCGCCAGGGGGCTGGGGCATCACAATTTAGACTTCCATGCAGCGGCACAAAACCGAAATTAGTCCTCCTCCTTACAAAATGCTGAGAGTAACTGCGCTGACGAATCCCATAGAAATCTGCACATGTGCAGTTCCATCCTCTCCACAGGTTCCAGTACACCGAGTGGTCACAAGTGCCATCCTCTTGCCAGTTTGTTTGGAAAGACACTCACAAATGTTTCCTTATTGGATCCGAGAGAACCTTGAAATAGGTCCGTTCAGACTATGCAAGCACCTTTCTAATGTCTGATTTAAATAGACTAAAATGTTGTTCCATGTAAGAAACTAGGCCACATACAGGGTGCATATGACAAATGACCTGTCTCTTAATTGACTAATGGCATTGTTGTCATGGCGGGGTGAGTGGGGGGGGGGCATGTATATTTTAAGTTTATGTTTAAAAACGATCACTTAATAAATGCATCACAATGCAGGCATATCACCTGATTTATTAAGAGAAACTCTTCTGCATGTTAAATAAATATACTTTTTTTTATTTTGAAGAGTCTTTTTCATATTTTCATATGGTGTTTGTGACACAGTTTACGTGCCAAACATTTTTAGGGCTCGGCTCGTGCATGGGCTCTTAGAGTCCAGCCAGACCCTCGGCTGTGGCTCAGCTCTCCCTGTTATTTTGTTGGCTTACCCACCTCTAGGTAAATGTAGTGGGTTCTCACAGTTCCCTCTCTTATTACATACAGGCCACCAAGAAGAGTTAGTCATTTCTTTTAAGGTGTTTCTGATGTGCTGCCTCGCCTCAATCATGCAGAACAGCAGGTATTAATCAGAACTGGGAGCGTTCCAGGAGATTGGCCTTCCTTTGGACTTCATCACAGCATGAAAGAGGGAGGGCCGTTCTGTCATGAAGCATCTTTTTGAAGTGATTTCCTGAACCGGTCAGTAATAGAGCATGGCACAATTTTGCTGTAAAACATAGTCTGGAAAAGGAGACATGGGGGATTTCAATTTAGTGCCATGCTTATGCAATGCAAATAATTTCCTGCAATGCAATTTATGCATTTATTTAACGTCTTGTCTTGCAGAAACCTAAATTGAAGGTTAGCCGTCTCCACCACGGGAGCAAGATGGCGTCCATGATGCACGGCTGAGCAGCAGCGCTAGCAGAGTGGACTCAGTTGTGGCTAACCTCAAAACACTCGTTGTTTAAACGCCTAAATGCCTAAATTTTACTGACGGGAATATTTCCCGTTCCCAACGGCGTTCAACGGAGAGACATCTTTGAGTAATTGGGGCATAAGAGTCGTGGTGTAAAGGCGATTAACTGTTTGAAAACGCCCAGATTCGACACCGCGGTTTGGATGCCTCTGGTCGCTCCTTACCGCAAGGCACTCCCCCCCGGACTGTTGAGGGTTGCCGCTGCGCTGCTCCTGAGGATCGGGTTGGCCGGTAGGCTCTCTTGTGGGGCTTGCGGAGTTCACGGAGCCAGGGGGCGGACCAGCACAGGTCTGACGGAGCCGAGCAGAGGCAGAGGCAGCGGCAGCAGCAGCGGCAGAGCGTTATCCAGGGGGTGTGGGGACAGCCGACAGAGCAGAGCAAAACGGCAGTTCTCTCCACAGATGGCCCCGAAAACTAATACCGGAGGTAAGCCGTCGACTAAGAAAAGAAATGTAGCTGAAAATGCCGGTGTAGTAGACAATTCCGTAAACGCCGCAAGTGTTGCTGCAGATTGTGTCGGCGCTGAGGCAGTATCGCTTGAAGTCGAGCCTGGGGCTTGGACAAGACAACCGACATTGGTACAGGGTACCCCTAAAGAGATGAGGCCCCCATCCGTCAGAACCAGACAAGCCGCTGCCACAGCTTCCGCCACTGCCACTGCCACTATAAGTATAGTGGAAATGATGAATCGCAAGGACAAGGCAAAAAAGCTTAAAACTACGGAAACGGCCCCAGCTGCAGCAACTACATCATTACCAGCCACCGTAGAGGATGAAGGGGTTTGAACCAGAGCCAGAGCTCGAGCCGGAGCTAGAGCCAGATCCACAGCCACAGTCTCAACTACAGTCACAGCCTCTTCCGGAGTTTGGAGGTGAGGACGCTGTCTCAAATGGTGTTCGGGGCAAGATGGCTCTCTCGGCGCTGTCAATTTCAATGACGGTGGGAGCTGATAAGGGTGTCGGTAAGGAGGGCAAAGTTCCTATGTCGGTCAATGACATGATAACCACATCTCCAGATGGTGAGGTGGCGCAGTTTGCCGCACCTTCCGCCGCAAATATCAACAGCGAAAGTGATCAAGTTGGCCAAGGGGGGAAGACCTCAGGAGGATCTAAAGATGACTCTGTTCTTTCGGCCACATGCGAACCAGTGAAAGAGACTATCGCGGTCTCCGTGGCTCCGGGTGAACAAGGACAAGGACGACTAACAACAAACACTAATTAGAGTGGCCCGATCCATGGGGAGAAGGAGTAAGAGAAGAGCCCTAGCGAGTGTTTTTTCTCTGTAACAGAGGAGGCCGATTGGTCAGAGGATGAGGATGAGGAGCTGCATAGTTCTGATATCGACGGCAGTAATCCAGAATCAGAGAGCGACCTCGAGGTGGGGTTACCATCAACGGCCGTTAAAGCTATGTTTCCTCAAAGAGATCAAGCTGAATTAACATGGGATCATTCTCCAACAACCTCGCTACAAGGAAACTCAAATCAGGGGATGAGTCATGCACAGAATCAGGAGACCACACAACTTTCAATGATGTCAATGATGACAATGATGGAATCAATCCATCAAGGAATCACAGCGCACCGGGAAGAGGCAAGATCAGATAGTCTTAAGGCCCAAGCAGCAATGAGAAAAATGAAAGGAGTGGTCAGAAAGCTTTCAAAAGCCTGTGTGAATGTAGGAGATAGGGTCTCAAATTTGGAAGAGAGGAGAGTCGCCACTGAAGTGGAGGCGGCGGCAGCCACAAGCAGAGTGGAATCTCTCGGAGCACAAGCACAGGATGTCCAGTGGAAGCTGGAAGATTTAGAAAACAGGCTAAGGAGGAACAATCTTAGAGTCCTTGGGATCCCGGAAGGATGTGAAGGGCAAGATGTTAAAGCCTTCATTGTTAAAATCTTCGAGAAAGCTTTTCCAGACGTTGCTGGGTGGAACTGGACCACTGAAATCCAGAGAGCACATCGGACACCGTTCAAGTTGAGGCAGAATGCTAGAGCAGATGATAAGCCCAGAGCAATCCTGATTTTTATAAGGAACTTTCTGTTGCGACAATCTATCGCAGAAAAGGCGAGGCCGGATGCCAAAAGAACCTTCGAGGGGGGTTCCTTCTTCGTAAGGCCTGATTTCTGTCACACCACCGTTGAACGGCGTTGGAGATTAAGACAGTTAATCAAACCTTTCCAGGACAAAAGAATACAGGTGTATCTTATCAATCCTGCCCAGCTAAAGGTAATTCATCTGGGCAAGACTATATATTTCTCCTCAGAAATTAAAGCTCGGGAGTATCTGGACTCAGTATAGTATCAGACTATGTTCAATATAGCAACCTTTATCGTGCCCTCCTACTAGTTCTCAAATGATTTATTTAAAAAGTATGATGAAGTCCAAGGGAGGCAGAATATTGGCTATTGGGGGCAATGTATGACTTCTGAGGTCTGGTTTTTTCTGATTCTCTGGTTTTTGGTTTGATTTTCAGGTGGGGATCATTAATTTGTATGTAGCGAGTCCACTGCTACGCTGTATCCATCACACGCACAGACTTAGTCTGCGCGCTCCACTAGGGTGGGGGTTGGGGTTGGGGTTAGGGGGGGATGTGGCTTGGAGGGGGAGGGGGGAAGGTGGGGCGGAAAAGTAAAAGAAAAGAAAGTTCATGCAGTAAATGTGTATATCAATATAATTGAAATGTTGAAAGAAGAATTGTATACTCATGATATGTTTAGGAGAATATCTGATCGGTTAGAGCGATGGCTACGTTCCTTACAGGTTTTTGTCTAGGCTTAGGGTAGTAAGCCTAAATATAGGTGGCTTGAACAACTGGAAAAAGAGGGGCAGGTTTGAGGAGTATATCAAAATAATAGGGGCTGACATTTTATGCCTACAAGAGACTCACCTACCTTGGAAAAAGAAACACTGGCTAAATTTAAGGGGGTATGAAATTCTGTCCTGCTCCTCACAGACATCAATGATAAAGGGGGTAGCAATCATTGGCAGGGTAGGGTTGGGGGGGGCAAAAAGATGTAAGGCCGATGTATTTGGAAGTTGGGCAATATGCGAAATGAACCTAGGCATCACTCTATGTTCAATATACGGATCCAACCTGGATGACCCGGGGGTGATGAATCATATAGAGCGGGAATTAACTAACTGGCCAGCACCTATAGTAATCTGCGGCGATTTAAATATCTCAGCAAATTTTGTAAGCAGTTCTCCATACACAGGTCGCAAGCCCCGGGTATTCAGAGCAGTGTCTTCTATAATCCAATCCCATGGGTTGAGGGATGTGTGGGGAAGCTAAAAGAAACATGACCCCGGGTTCACATATTTCTCACATCCATTCAATAAGCACACAAAATTGGACTATTTCATGATATCGGCTAATTATCTTTCTAATGTGGAAATAGCAATGCTCCCTAGGTTAATATCAGATCACAACCCCCTTGTCCTAACAATGGCTATCAACAAACAAAGGAAAAAAGCTAGACCCTGGACTTTTGACAGAAAGCTTCTAGTGGATAGCAACTATATAGCGCACGTAAAGGATTGGTCCCAGTCATTTTTTGATGCGAATAGATATAGTGCCTCCCGTGTCGCTGTCTGGGATAGTTTTAAAGCAGGTTTGAGGGGGGAGACAATTAGTTACACGGGCCGAATGTGGAAAAGAGCTAAGGAAGAGAAAGAACGCCTGTTGGGAAAATTGGCAGAGGCAGAGGAACAACATAGGAGAGATGTATGTCATGGGAATCAGGGCATTTCAAGTTTAGAACGGCTGAATAGCATGAAGGCCGAAATCCAGAGGCAATTGGCTAAAAAAGCTGCAGCAGAATATCAAACCCAGAGAGCAAGAATGTACGAAACAAGGGAAAATGGAGGTAGGGCTTTAGCTTTACGGATAAGGCAGGCTACATCTAAGAACATTATCACTGAAATCAAAGAAGGGGACTGAACCTTCAACAAACCAGCTGAAATTCTTGATGTTTTCAGGAGATTTTATCAAGATTTATATAAGGAAGAGTCGGGTATTGACGATCCGGGTATAAATTGGCCGGAAATGGGTACTAAACTCACCTCTAGCGAGAGAGAAATTTTGGAACAGAGTATTACTATAGACGAACTATCCGAGGCACTACAAGATTTAGCAGCTGGCAAGGCAGCAGGCCCTGATGCCATACCCCTGGAGGTCTATAAATGCCTGAAGGAAGAAACGTCACCTCTTCTCTTGGATTTATTTAATGGGGTTATGACTACCGGAGTTATACCGTAATCTTGGACCAAAACAAATATCGTGGTATTCCACAAAAAGGGTAAACCTAAGGAAAGCCCTGGCTCTTGTAGGCCAATATCGTTAATTAATAGTGACAATAAACTATATGCTAAAATCATGGCGACACGGCTGGGGAGGATTATTGGGACTCTGGTTTCTCCCTGGCAGCATGGTTTTGTCCCGGGCAGGGGTACGACTGACCATATAAGAAGAGCCATCACACTGTTTGACATCCATGCTGCCGGGGAAGGGGGGGTCGCAATGATCCTCCTCGACGCGGAAAAAGCTTTCGACCGGGTTAGGTGGAGCTTTTTGTGGAAAGTGATGGAAGATAGAGGTTTTGGTCCCAGATTCCTGCAGGCAATCCAGGCTATGTACTTTAATCCAACCGCGAGTATTCATCTTATGGGTGAGAGTTCTGGGCAGATTCATATATCAAGAGGCACGAGACAAGGGTGCCCATGCTCACCCATCCTTTTTGCACTATATATAGACCCCCTAATAACTCTTATAATGAATAGCATCAGTATTAAGCCAGTTGCTATCAATGGATTCCTCACTAAAGTCCTTGCTTACGCAGACGATTTAGCTATAACCACCACGGACCCCGAGAGTGCCATGAGGGGAATAGTTAGTATCACCTCCGATTTTGGGAGGCTATCCGGATATCGTTTAAATGTGGCCAAGACGCAGGTATTATGCTCTAGAAATATAGCCAAACGGGATGATAGATATGTGGACTCAGTAGTATACCTAGGTATAACAATTAATGCTCAGCCAAGGGATATCATTAAAGATAACTTTGTGCCGTTATTGGAAAAGATGAAACAGGACCTAAAAAGAATAGATAATCTCCACTTGTCAATCATAGGTAGGGTTAATGTTATTAAAATGTCAATGTTCCCGAAGATCTTATACAAATTCAGGTCTATTCCCTTTAAAATAGAAGATATACTGATCAAGGAAATGGAGGCTATCTTTATGAACTTCGTCTGGCAATACGGCAAGGTGAGGAGATCAAACAAATTCATGTCTCTTCCCCAGGAAAAGGGTGGGCTGGGAATACCAAACCTTAGGTTTTACAACTGGGCTTGTCTTCTTATAGCAATGGCTATACTCTTTTTTCCAGAGGACACTATGCATAGCCATGGAGATATCCCCTCTATTTATCAGCTGGCTCTCGGGAGCGAAGCATATGGGGTATTGTTGAGGAAATATGACAGGCGTTTTTTTAAGGCATCAGGGTATAAAATATTGGAAGACATCTGGGGGTTATGGTCTTCTGTACAGAAAAATCAGAGCATCCCAAGGTATAACCAACATACTCTACTCTGGAATTCAGGATTATTCCCGCATCTAAGTGGTGATGGCCCTTGGAGACATTGGGAAAGACAGGGAATTACTACACTAGGTCAAGTAATGATAAAGGATGCATGTAGGCCCCTCGAACTTTTGAAGTCACGGTATTCATTACGAGGGTGTCAAGAGTTCAAGTATATGCAGTTGGTTAATACAATAAAATCAAAAAGACCGTGCATAAATATATCCAAAGGATGTGCATTATTAGATTACATGAAGGGGGGCGGTTGCAGAATCAGGGAAATATATAGGCTATTTTTGGAAAGGCTCCCCGATGACATGGTTAAGACAGAGGCAGCTTGGGCTTCTAAACTGGGGGATCCAGATATCGACTTGGATAGAGCAATTCTAATGGATAAAAGGTTTCTGCGATCCTCAAATCTAAGAGCACAGCACTTTAAGACCCTTTTTAATTTATACTACACACCAGCGAAATTGTTCTATTGGGGTAAGAGGGCGGACAACAACTGCCCTAGGTGTGGGAACGGGCCAGCTGACGTTGTGCATATGTTCTGTAGTTGTGAAAAATTAGGCCCCATTAAAAAGGAAATCAAAGTGTTTTTAGAGGGGCTGCTAGCTGTCAGAATAGACCTATCCCCGACACTTTTAATAATTGGTTGTGATGCTAAATTGGGTCTAAGTACAGAGATCGAGGCGCTTGTTTTTATATCAGTAGCTCTTTTCAGAATATTAATTGCTGCTGTATGGAAGGATGTCGAGGCCCCAACCTTCCAAATGTGGATTTGCAGGATGCTAGGGATCCATAACATCGAGTCAGAACTGTATGCTTTAAAGGGAGTAAAATCTAGGGAAATGGGGCTACGGATCTGGGCACCTGTGGCTACATGGAGGTTGTCGAGGTGTGGGGTCTCATAACGTATTTCAATTGCCTGACCCTGGTATGACCATCACTTTTTCTTTTTTCTTTTCTTTTAATCTTTGTTCTACTGTATATAATACTTTATACTACATCAGTTGACCCCGTTTTTATATCATGCATATTTATCTCTATATTAATATATATTGTCGTGCCTAGTGTACATTATATTGCTATGAACTTTCAATAAAAAATTTTAAAAAAATAAAATAAAAGAAGGTTAGCCAGTCCTGGTTTTCTTTTCATTTAATATCTGGGGTTTGAAGTTTTGTTTGTGCCATTCGAAAAGCAGAACTACACGTCCCAGCATGCAACCAAACCTGTACTACCAGGGAGAGAAACATGTGACATAGGAGATTCCGAAATTCCAAGTACCTTTTTAGTTTGACTTCCAAAATTCTTATTCACACAATAGAAATCTCGGGACAGATTTACAAACCCCTTGCACCTCTTTTGAGCGCTGTTACGTCACTTTTGTGATGCTGCGGCAGCACAAAAGATGCGCCCTGGTGCGGGGTATTAACAATGTGATGCATCTGACGCATTGCGTAGCAATGTGACGCAGTTGTAGATTTTAACTGAGTGAAATCTACAAGATTTCACTCAGTCACTTTTAGGCCAATGCTGCATCAAAACCCTGTGCCTGCTTGAAGCAGGCGTAAGGCTTGACGCAGCATTGGAAGAATAGGCCCCCCCCAGAGCATTGCTGGAGCTGCGCCGCAACTCCAGCAATGCGCCACCGTTACGGCACAGATGCGTGACGCATCTGTGTCGTTTTTGCCCCATGGTGCGTCGCATTGTAAATGCGGCGCATCATGGGTGGCGGAGCTGCGGCGCACAATTACTGGCGCATCCCTGCTAATTTGCAGGGATGCACCAGTAATTGTAAATCTGCCCCCTCGGGTCTAGATTATAAACAAGTCTCAGAGAAAGAGTAAGAGAAAACTGTCCAGAAATTGACTTTAGCGACCACTGGGACGTACCTTTATTACGAAGAAATCCCACATCCACCATAGGTGGCTTGATTCATCAATGGGCTTCTCCTCGTGGCGGGATGCCTAGTCCCAGCATGGGCTACAACCCCCTCCCTGGAAGGGAGGAGCTGGGGATGTTTTGTTTCTAGTTTAGGGTATACTAAACCACACAATGATGAGTAGCTACTTGGGTAAGGTGAAAGACGCAGCGCAAAAGAAAATGGTGATGGTGAAGAGATAAGATAAAACTGGATTCCAGGTACGCAATGTACCTTTATTGACTCGTCCTGGGGCTAGGATTAAATACAGGGCCCTGGCAGGGTTAACGTATACCTGCCAGTTAGTGATGAGAATGCTCTACATGTTTCAGCCTATTGACCCTCAATAGAGGTGTTGTGGCTTTCGTCAGACCATCAGGTGGTGCTGCTTTCTAAAGTAGTGTATGCACAATACGATATTATATAAAGTGGTATAAACAATGATGAAACATGCCACCTATGGTGGGTGAGGGATTTCTTCCTAATAAAGGGACAACCCAGGGGACGCTAAGGTTAATTCCTGGACAGTTTTCTCCTACTCTTGATTTTTCAGACTCTTGTTTATAATCTAGACCCGACAGTTCTATTGTCTGAATCAGTCATTAGTGAAGGATATTCATGTTTAAATAGCTTAAAAATGGACGATTGTGGTAAACTCGCCATTAAATGGACCAATAGGGTCGGTATAAATATAACACCAAACCAAATCTCTGCATCTTTACGTCAAATTAATCAGGTGGTTAACTTAAGATTACAACACTTCAGAACTATATGCCAACTTTATTATACTCCTCAAAGAATAGCTAGCTGGCCAAGTAATAACGACGTCAGTGGCCGCATGAAGTGCCCTAAATGCGATTCACATACAGCGGACCTGGTATATATGCTTTATTCATGCCTCTCCTTGGGTGAGTTTTGGAAAAAAATAGAAGATGCATTTGCTCATAAACAAATAACTTGTCCGAAATTCATGGCGCAGCTGATATTACTTGATTTGCAGGATATTAGCAGTCCATTTAAAGACTTGATTACTATACTAATCGCTTGTGCGCGACTGGTTATAGTAAGGGCTTGGATCTCTCCGAACCCCCCACATATTACAGAATGGTTGGCCTTAATTAACGAGATTCAGACGATGGAACTGTCACTAGCAAAATTAGGAGGGCTTCACTCCTTAAGGAAAAGGGAGAAAATCTGGAGAGCTTTTATGGGATAATAATGTTTGGATAAGGCAGGCTGTAATCATTATCTTCTAAATCATGAAGAAATGAGCTATTTTATTTTTTGGATGTATTTCTCTGTATTAATAATCATTATGAATTATTGTGTATGATGACATTGCTGTATTAAGTATTTTAGCTAATTGGAATGCACATTAATATGCACTTTAATAATCTGACTTTGATTGTTTGCATTGATACTTGAAAAACCAATTGCAGTTTTTAATTATTCATGGAAATTGTCTGAACTATTTTTTAAACATGTACTTTTTTTAATGTAATATGTGACTTTTATGGATTTCTTGCAATCCGAATAAAGTTTTCTTTGAATTGAATTGAATTGACATTGCTGTATGACCTTCGCATGGTTTTTCTTTTTCTCTTTTATGTTTCTCTTGCAATGATAAATAAGAAATAAAATAAAAAAAGGAGTCCTAAGTTAACTTTACTACTCCTAAACTGAGAAAAATCCTAACTTTAAGACTTTCGGTCTTCACAGAAGGCATTTAGGAGTCCTGAAGTTAGGACTCCTGACTTCTGTAAATACCGAAATGAGTAAGTGCCTTCTGCGAATACCAAAATAAGTAAGTGCCTTCTGTGAATACCAAATTGGTAGTAAGTTTAGGATTTTGCCTTAAGTTAGTTCTGTGAATCGGGCCCTAATGTTCTGACTTTAATCCTTGTCCTCTACAGTAAACTATGTCCATACGCAAAGCACCTTACCATCAGTCGGTATAGAAAGAAAACACCAGTTTTTTTAACGAAAGCAGTGCCGAGTTAATACTAGAAACCAGATAGCAACGAAACAATATGGGCATCACTTTAAAAAGTTTTGGAGGGAACAGCAGGGACTCCATAGCCTACTCTGAATTTGATGACGTCTTGCTATCTGGTAGGACACCCCACTTCACCCAGGCCCCTGCCTAGCAACAGCCCAACACTTAAGTTTACATTGCAGGTAGGTCTGGTCTTGAATGCTAAATGGATGAATATAGAATATAGAAAGTCTGAATTTTAATCCAGATGTTAATGCATTTACAGTTGTTATATCTTCTTTGGGCACCTTGAGGGACTGTGCTAACAAGCTCAAGTCCAACAAGTCTGCTGCACAGTGTAGCACCAAAGGGCGGAATGGTGTTTCTGTTGTTTCTGACAGGGCTGTGGGAATCCCAGTACATTGGATAAGGCTATTCTGCAAGAGTAGCTAAGACTTATCACTTTGCATCCTTCTAAACACCAACCTATCATTCTCACTCAGTCAATCATCCATCCATCCATCTGAATCCAACAACTATCATAGCAGTGCGTTCATATATCTCCACCTATCAATCTAATAATATTTATTCATCCATCCATCTCTCCATCAGTCATCTCCTTGGACACCTTCCATTGGCTTCCTATCCTACAAAAGTCACTCCATCGCTCATCGTTTCTCCATCCTTGTGTCCATCTACGCCATATCCACATATGCAGACGCATGAATGAAAGACTTAGCACCGCAGGAAGGTCAAGAGCCAGGAGTAAGTTCAGATTTTTCTTCGGAATTCTAGAAAATCAAACACTCTGAACCAGTCCTTCTTCTGCCAAGCACCTAGAATCTGGACTTTCCTACCTGAAGGACCGAGACTTAACCCAAACCTCTCATCTTTCCTGGAGACGCCCTAAATCTACTTACATAACTAGTTTTCCCTTTATCCACTTTGTCAGCTCTTTAACCCCTAAAGCTCTTGCTTAATCATACATAACAGTTTATTCTTCCTGTTGTATTCACAGTAGCCCTCTCCCCTGTTGCTAGTTTGTGAAATAAATCTTTGTTAAATAAAAGAAGGAATCTACCCATCATGCAACTTTAAATCTATGCCACACACATCAATCATCTGCTGTGTCCGTTACGCAATCTGGTTTGTCTGTCTTAAAGTCAATTTCTTGTTATGGGTTTGATTTGTTTATATGATCCCCCATTGTCCAATCTACGTTTTTACCTATCTGTTCATCTGTCATCCTTAGTCTCTACGTCTCTGGTGCTATTTCATCCTTGGATCATCCAATTCTATACCAATCTCTGCATACATAAAGCAGTCGTGGAGCTCTCAGTCTCGCTGGTCATCTGTCTGTTCTTCTATTTGTCAGGCTTATCTCTCTATCTCTCTATCTAAAAAGTTGGCATAACCACCTTTTCATCTAGGTCATTTTCGCTTCCATGTGGGGTCCCACAAGGATCCTCACTGAGGCCATTGCCTTCAATATTTATATCACCGAACCGGTCTCCCTGATCAGATCATTTGGGTTCTCCCCCATCTCTTATGCTGCCGATACGCAGATACGTTATGTCCACCTCTAATAATGTAGATGCCACTATTCCCCAGTTTCATGATTGTATGAGAGCTGTCAGCAATTGGGGGGGCACAGGGGCGTAACACTGGCCCTGCGTTGCGAGGGGCCCGTACTACAGGGGCGCCCTCTGCGGTTTTGCTGCACTTTAGTACACATATCCGTCTGGGATGTGAGTTACATACCTTACACTCGGCGTCATTAAATGATGTGTGGCCGTGTCTGTGATACATATAAATGTTCATCCACCTCAGCTCCATCCTTAAAAGTTTCAGGGTGATCTATCAAGCAGGGCCCGAGAAAAAGTTGAGATCCCAAAACATCCTTTCCCCATTTGAATTCCCAATTTTGGGAGTCTTACAGAAAAAAATAGCTAACTAGAATTATAGAATTATACTAAATTTGGAAGAAAGTTAGATGTTTACTCAGGAAGTGTGCTTATAGCTATTTTATTAAAATAGGTACATCTGGATGGTTGGTCACTCTGTAGCACCGCGGTACTCCAGCGCTGATGTTAATTAAGAAAAGAGAGCAATCCGATTGGTCAAGCAATGTTTTTTCCTGCCAATTTTTTCGGTCACACGGGACCAGTACCAGTCCCAGTCCCATAGGACAGAGTGATCAGATAGGCTGACCGCAACTGGAAGAAAAATCCTGTGTCTGCCTTTACAGGACAATCAATCAAGGGTTTATATAACACGGCTAGTCACCCGTAATGGTCTCAAGGCGCTGAGGGAGGGGAGGGGGGGTTGGTGACCCGTCTGGGTGCAAGGGTTCAGTTGAAGAGCCAGGTCTTGAGATCCTTTCTGAATTGAGTTAGCAACGGGGATTGCCTGAGGTGGAGAGGCAGGGTTTTCTAGGTCTTGGCTGCGAGATGGGTGAAGGATGTTCCTCCGGTTCTGGTCTTGTGGATCCGTGGTACGGTGGCCTGGGCCAGTTGGGCGGAGCGAAGGTGTTTGGTGGGTATGTGGAATGAGATGCGGTGGTTCAGATATGCTGGTTCTGCATTGTGGAGAACTTTGTTGTCATGTGTGAGGAGCTTGAAGGTGATTCTTTTGTTGACTGGGAGCCAGTGAACTTCACAAAGGTGCTTGGTGATGTGGCTGCGGGGGGGGGGATGTTGAGGACCAGTGTGGCTGCTATATTTTGAACGTTCTGTAGTTTCCTGAGGAGTTTCTGGGTGATGCCGGCATAGAGTGCCTTGCTGTAGTCGAGTCTGCTGGTGATAAGTGCATGGGTAACCGTCTTTCTGGATTTTGTGGCGATCCATCAAAATGTCTTTCGAAGCAGGCGGAGAATACGGCATTGAGCTGGCGGTTCATTGTGAGTGAAGAGTCCAGTATGATGCCAAGCTTACGTGTGTGGTCCGTGAGAAGGGTCCTTGGGTGTTCTTTGGTGACATGAGGTGGCAGGCGGCTTGGCATCCTGTGTGGGTGTGGTGAAGGCAAAGTGCACGCAGTGGTGGTCGGTCCGAAGGAGTTCGGTGGTATGGCTGTAGGTGATGTTTCTGCTGGCGGAGAAGGTGGGGTCTAGCGTGTGTCCTGCTCCGTTGGTCGGAGCAGTGACTAGCTGCGTGATTCAGATGTTGGTGAGGTTCTCAAGAAGTCATGCAGTGTTCTGGTCACTGGGGTTTTCCAGGTCAAAGTTGAGGTCACAGAGTAGGATGTAATTGGTAAATGCGAGAGCCTGGGTTGCACTGTTGGTCAGCTTGGTAGCAAGAGGAGCTGGAGGGTGGAGGTGGAGGTGGGTGAGGGTGTAGCAGCACTTTTGGCAGGAGAAGGGTCCTTGGGTGTCCTTCGGTGATGTGAAGTGGCAGGTGGCGTGGCATCATGTGTTGAGGGCGAGGAGGGTGCTGTATTTGTATCAATGGAAGGTCTGAGAACTGAGTTCTGTGACACTGGGCGTGGATGGGCAGAAACAGACTTTGGTGCAGCTTCCGCACACCAGTGGTGCACCTGATGCAAGCAGCCACCATTTAGTATTGTGTTGGCGGGATTGGACAGCTGGGAGGTGGGAAACGTGGGGAGCAGGAAAGAGTCAATAGAGAGGGGCGGGGGATCGCATCAGCAGGGGCAAGGACGGTGAAGCAAAGCAGGAAAGAAAAGTACAAAAAGGTACGGAAAAAGAATCACAAAAGTCAGCAGAATCATAAAGAGGCATCAAAACAAGAATGAAGCAAAAAAAGAGAGACAGAGGGCAGCACAGGAGCAGAACAGTGACGCTCTACCACTAGACCTCAAGGAAGGTAGCTTGCGGGTGGAGGAGGGCCTAGAACTCCTGACCAGCGGGTCATAGACTAGTCAATTTGTTGTGGAACCTAGAACTAATTGCAATACAATTTCTGTGAGTGGATTGTTATTGAAATTTTTCCATAAAAAACGATGGTGAAAAGTTTATCACTCTATCATGATGCGTTAATCCAATATGGTGGATTTTTCAAAATGGCTGCCCATTATTTGAGATATAGAGTATAACTGTTTATATGCCCATGTGTGGTATCATTTTATATGTTTTTAGGGATGGGAAAGTCAAAAATAACATCAAAAATTGTTTCTGATGACTATAACATCAAATTGGGATTAATACAATAAAAAACGTTAATTATATGTTAGTATGCCAAACATCGTTTTGACATTCTTTTTTATTTATATTTTTTTAACATCATTTGAAAAGGATGAACAAATTTCAACTAGATAATATAGCACTTCTCAATATGACACTGACAAATGAAAATTGTTAAAGAGAAAAATTCAAACAGCACTCCTTAGTATAAGAATAGTATGATTTCAATCATACTAAAACCTTTAAGACAGCTTTCTTATTTGGGTCTGTGAGGAAACCTGCAGGCTTGCATTTCAATAAAACTACCCCTTCATATTAAACATAATTCTTTTTCTGAATTTCCATTAAGTTATTTATGATGTCATCAGTGATGTCATCTATAAAGTAATTTAACATATCATGTGTGATGTAATATGTGAGATCTTACGCAGGGCATGGCGGGGGTGCAAGTTATAGTTAGCTCAGTAAACTGTAACTGGAGAATTTCAGTTTGTTTTATTTTTACCTTTTTTTAACACCTTAACATATTGCCACATTAACCATGATGTTATTTTCAGTGAATATATATAAATATAAGTGCTAATGTGTACATATGTTCAACTGGCCCATTGCCCAGTCTTCTATTTTTATTGCTGCGGTAACTGGTTACCCTTCAACCTTGATTCGCGGGTTTGAAAAACTCTTATAGATTTTATGGACATTAACACATGTTTTCCATTAGGTTGTGTTGCATATACATTTAGATTAACACAACCCCTCTCAGTGCAAACTACATGCATCCCACTCCGTACAGAGTACGACCAGTTGACCAAGGGATGGGGAGGTAAACGCCAAAGGAGGAAGAGACCAGGACACCAAAGACCGACCCTGAAAGACTCAAGTAGCCATTGAACGTGCACAGGTGGTGGAGGAAATATCACAATATAGCCATAACCACTTCAACGTGCTGTCCTTGGACCACGGATCAGAAATGGACTCTGTTACCTAAACATCAGGTGAAACACATGGGCGAGGACCAGACCGGACCCCTAGGCTAGCGGACAACATAGCCTGAACCAGAACTGCCGGAAGCTGTACTCCAAAACGTATTCCTGATTGCGAATGACTATCAATATATGGGGAGAGGATGCAGCCTTACGGCTAGAGCTGTCAACCTGGAAGCTGGGGACCCAGGTCGCTTAACATCCTGTGATTCTGGGCAAACCACTGAATCTCCCGTGACAAACAAAAATAAATGTGTCCATCTGTAACGAAACTGGTGCTCATGTAAATCGCTCTGATACCCAATTTCTCTGGTTCGCGCTATATAAAACTCTGATTAAAAATAAATAATAACATATATATATATATATATATATATCACAATAAGGGAATGAACACCATACACAGAGTCGAACAGGATGGAAGTGGAGAATAGACTGAACCACACCCCAACCTCCGGACGAGAGGAAACAATATCGCTAGGGGTTAAAACTTTGTAGTTATTACACTTTATTAGCATGAGGCGTGATGCACGACACAATAGGGTGCGAATGGTAACTACACAACATATAGAGTAAAACATTTCAAATTACATAAATATCGACTTCAAAATATAGAATGGACAAAATATTGAATGGACAGAATATAGTCAGCAAAAATATCGAATTTAAGGTAAGTAATGTAATATCGATTTTTATAAATATAGTAAGTCAAAATATCGAAGTATATAATATAGGTTATTAAAATATATCGAATGTTTAATAATATTGAATTTTTTAAAGTGTTATGTATATGTGTGAAATGTGTATATTTTTTTGTAATTTATTTAAAGTCATTAATTTTATGTTATTTATATTTTGCGTAATTTAATTCTGTAGCGGGTTGTGGGTGTATAGGGGAATAGGGTGGGAAGTAATTTAGTTATATTAAATAAAATATAAATGTTTAGAAATTATTTTATTATTTTTAATTTAATTTTGCGTTTTAGTTATGTAGTGGGTTGTGGGTTTATAGGTTATTAGGGTGGGAAGTGATTTAATTGTAATCAATTAAATATTGTAATGTATTTATTGGTATTTATTTTGAATAAATTGTTAATTAATTTTTAATTGGTAATTAATTAATTTTTAATTGGTAATTAATTTTTATTAATTGATAATTATGTGAATTTTATTAATTTATTTTCTGTAGCGGGTTGTGGGTTTATAGGGGAATAGGGTGGGAAGTAATTTAATTGTTATTAATTAAATATTTTAATTTATTTATTGGTATTTATTTTGAATACATTGTTAATTAATTTGTAATTGATAATTAATTAATTTAAATTGGTAATTAATTTTTATTAATTGATTAATTGATAATTATGTGAATTTTATTAATTTATTTTCCGTAGCGGGATGTGTGTTTATAGGGGAATAGGGTGGGAAGTTACTTAATTGTAATTAAGTAAATGTTTTTATTTATTTATTGGTATTTATTTTGAGTTAATTGGTAATTACATTTGATTTGTTAATTAATTAATTGTAAATTGGTAATTAATTTGTATTAATAGTTAATTAATTTTAATAATTACTATTTATTTTTGTTTTTAATTGATTAATTATTATATTATATTTAAGGCTCCCGGTTTTCAGTTTAAACGGATTTTTACATATAAATACAGACGGAAACCTTTTTGGTTTTTGTCTGTATTTATATATAAAAACATGAAAATACTTATAAAACAAATGATCCTCCTGCCTCTGTGCTCTGTAAAATCCGAGTCAGAGGTGCAGAGGGGCGGTGCTGCCCTGAAACTGCTCCAGAGAGGGGGGAACTGAGAGCGCCGTGTCTGCAGAGACACTCAACCACCCCTCACAGCAGTAGATCACGCAAGATAATCGTCAGAGCAGTGCAAGCAGCCGATGTCCATTAAGAGGTGTGAAAACACCCCAGGACATCGTCTGCAGCTCCAGCAACATTTTGCTTTGTGCTGTATGGGAGGGGGAAGGAGGTGGGGGGGGGGTGGCTGGGAGCCGAAATGCCTTCAACAACTATTAGCACAAAGCTTTTAGTGTTCAGAAGAACTTCACCCTTTGTCTTTTATTTGTAACCATTATTTTATGTTTAGTACACAGACAAGGCATGCGCACACTGTCGAGGCACCAGTCAGTGCAGGCACGAGCAGGGGTTCTCTGATGCAGACCTATAAACATGGACATTCCTTTCCTGTGCTGACAAAGGTGATTTTCATCCTCCCCTTAAAAAATTAAATTTTTGGAACCGTACCGATGGTGGGTAACAGAACAACGACCCAGGTTCATTTGACTGATAACTGAAAACGATTGCAAGGCAGCAGTGCAAACAAACACTAATGGGTTTATCATTGGTTTTGCGGTTCTTTGGGTGAGTTGGTACCCGAAGTCCCAAAAATTATTATCAAATGTTTAGGATTGGAGAAGTCTAGCGTATTCTGTTTGCTTCTTTGCTAATGTTATGCCTGGTGAGACCGTTTTTATACTTTTTGGTTCGACATTCCACCTTACAGCTGATCAATCAATCAATCAATCATAACACTTGTATAGCGCACTACTCACCCGGAAGGGTCTCAAGGCGCTTGGGGGAAGGGATCTGCTATTGCTCGAACAGCCAGGTCTTGAGTTGTCTCCTGAGGGCGAGGTGGTCCTGGGTCAGCCGAAGGTGGATGGGGAGGGAGTTCCATGTCTTGGCCGCCAGGTAGGAGAAGGATCTTCCTTCCATTGTGGCTCTTCAGATGCGTGTTACGGCGGCGAAGGCGAGGCTAGTAGACCGTAGCTGGCGGTTGGGCGTGTAGAAGGTGAGGCGTCGTTGAGGTACTTGGGGCCCAGGTCGTGGAGAGACTTGTGTGCGTGGGTGAGGAGCCTGAACGTGATCCTCTTGTTGACAGGGAGCCAGTGCAGGTCCCTCAGGTGGCCGGAGATGTGGCTGCGTCGGGGGATGTCCAGGATGAGTCGGGCGGAGGCGTTCTGGATGCGTTGGAGTCTTTTCTGTAGCTTGGCTGTGGTTCCGGCGTAGAGGGTGTTTCCGTAGTCCAGTCGGCTGATATACATTTAAAGTAAAGTTGCTTTTAGGGGTCAGAAGTACTTCACCCTTTGTCTTTTATTTTTAACCTTTTTTTCTTTAGTTTAGTACACAGACAAGCCATGCATGCGCACTGTCCTGGGCTCTAGTCTGTATATGACAAACTTGGCCTGTGGTTCATCGAAAGTAAAGTGCGTGGCTTGTCACAATGGCAGCTCAGGTGCCTTTCCTCGCCTCAGCCCTCTACCCTTGCTCCCCCCATCCCCTCCCCTCTCCTTCCTTTCCAGCACACGTGTAAAACAAGGAAGAGAACAACAGCGCTCCGAAATAGGACACTGCCAGCCTGCGAAGACACTGACAAATAAGGCTGCTTTTTATCACTCAGTGCTTTTCTTTTCGCTAGCACACTGGTTGGTAATGTACAATGGCCGATCAGGTGCCTCTCCTCGATTCTTGCGCTGGTTTGTCTGTGCCTTAAAGACGGTGCATACACTTGTGCATTAATTGCTAAGCTGCATATCCAAAAATAGTATTTATGTATGGACGGCATGTTTTCAAAAGGGACATTTTTACATTAGACGTGTTTAAGATGTTTCATGTACACCACGTTTTGTAAACACTCTTTAGAAAGTTGTTATGGTTCAAGGGGACATGTGTTTAAAAGGTGCAGCGCATTCATAACAATTAGAAAGGGCAGAGCTTTCCCACGAAAACCTATACATTCAATCCATATATTCCATTTAGAAGTATGGTGCAAGAAGCCCACAATATTCAGGGAGTCCCCATTTCTTTAAAGGCCTATGAATATCTGAGATATGGGATGCTGTGGGGACCCACATATTAGACAGGGAAGACCCATGGTTTGTGTTCTGCCACTGGTCTCATTATTGTGAAAACGAGAGAGCAATGTTCTCTTTTATACATATTTATTTGTGTGAACAGGCATTCACATCTGCTTATATATTAAATGTATTATGATTTTTTTCTTCAGTCTGTTCTGTATTGACATTCCGATTCTCTTTAATAATTAAGGACACTCTGATTCTCTATTATGTTGTATTTTTTTTAATGTGATATCTCTATGGCCTACTTTGTAATCACATATCTTTTGTTTACCAAATACGTACTCCCATTGTCCTGTCATCTTTGTGTGCATTTTGTGCCATAGTAGCATACTTAGGTTTCGCATTACTAAAAATTTGAGCTATTGGTGTTGCAATAATATTTGCAACGCTAAAAGCTCAAACTTTTACTAATGCGACACCTATTGCATTGCAAATGCTTGTTCTATTTAATGTTTATTTAAGTGCTACTGAAATAAAAATAAAAACAAGTACAGAGGGGGAGGAGCCAAGACGGCGGCCAACATGGCCGCATAGACGCCCGGCTCCGCCGCTCGCCCTCGCCTCCCGCACCATCCTGTCAATGATCCTGCATCCCAGCCGCGGCCCCGTGCAGATGAGCGAAGGCGGGGCCCGACCGTGCAACTCCGGCATGAATACCGCCCCGGACGACCGAGAACCGTCGTCGTGAAGTTTCCGGCCTTTACTGTGGGCGAGCCGGGACCTCGAGTGGCGCTGCAGCCGGCACGGAAGCGATAAACATCGGCCCTGGTCGGCCATGATGGTCCGGTGCCCCAAGCTGAGACCTGGAATTGCACACTGCCGTGGATAAAAGGCTAGTCGCGGCGCTGGACTCCCGAGCTCCGCGGCACAGGTTTTCCGGTGGCGCCTGTGATTGTGGAGACAATAGGGTGCGAGGCAGAGTGAACAGCCCGGACCGGACTTTCTCCGGGGGCTGCCGGAGTGCGACCATATACCATCCGAAGCTGCCTTCGGTGGGAGATTTCTCACCCAGTTACGGCCGGTAAGCGGTGTGCGGCATTGTGCGTGTATGTGGGCTCGAGTGTGCTTCGCCATGACCCATTCGCACACCGCGAGTTGTTAATAAGATCCCGGCTGCCTGTTGAGCCGGCTCTCTATCCTGCCCGGAGGGTCCCTGGAGGAAGGAGGTTTTGTGTATATTGGCGGAGGAGGGATGGAACCTACAATGAGAGATGTCTTGCTGGCTATTACAGACTTGCACTCAGCCCTGAAAAGTCGATGGATGGTCATCAATGCCTCGCAGTCGGCCACTTCTCCTGCCACAGGACCTATAGAGGCGGGCGGGCACAAAGAGGAATGGGTGCCCGACCTATCTCAGGTTGTTGACGCCGAGGACTCCCAGGGGTGTGCGTTGTTGGATTGCGGGATCAGTGAGCACAATGGCCGGGGCTGCGTGTCTGCTGCCCTCTTTACCTCCCTGCCTGTTGATCCACCTCCTGACCATCAGCGTCTTGCTTTCTCGACGACGACAAGTGTACCTTGGAGGAGTGACTCTGAATCAGTGTCGCGGTATTTGCTGAGGGCCTGGGTGGCCCCTACCGATACTGTTGGTCCATCGAGTTTGCTTGCTCATGTAATGGGGAGATTGTCGACTTCTGTTCGGACTGGCCAGGGTTGAACGCTGACTGTTTATGATACTTCATGGGTGACCCCGGTGACGAAGTGGAACACGGCTTGTGCTTGAGACTCTGGGGGGTTGGGATGAACGTAAATTGATGCTCACTCTTCATCTTGGTGGGCTTACATGCTTTTTGGGTTGTGGGGGGTGGGGGGTGATTGGGGCTGGAGCTAGGGCCCTCCTCCGTTTTTTCCCATTTTCGGGGTTCTTACTGGGGCGACAGGCATGCCTATAGGGGGGGGTGGGCTGTGGCCTTCTGCTGGTATGCAGGGTGGGGGGTTGGGGGATGGGACGTGTTTTCTGTTACTTCTTTGTTTCTATGGCCCTACTTTTTCTTTTTCTTCTTCTTTCTGTATCCTTTTCCCTTATTTCTTATATATTTAGTTACTAGATGGGGGATTGGGGTCCAGTTTCATTGGGAAGACTTCTGTAACGTGTACTTATGAAACTTTGCTACTGCCCCTTGCTTTCATGAGTAGGACGCTGTGGTCCAGTACATAGCGGTTGTTGCTTCACATCCTGTCTTAGCTTCCCATCTGTGAACCTCTATTGAAGACTACTATCCTGTTTTGAGACTTGCTCAGTGTATGATTTTGCAATATTGCATGCTTTAAGATCCTCATACCCTTATTATAAATTGGAATCCTCTCATATCCTGGAACATTGTGGACAAATTAATTCATCAATCCTGATTTAATGGGCTACGTCGAACTTTACAGTATTGTTGCCTCTCGCTGTGCGAGGCTTTGAATCCTTTTGTGTTGTTAACCAGCGGCTTTTCAGCCTATGCCTGAATTTCCCTGTAATGCTACAAGTGAGGTTTTCCAAATAAAAATTATATAAAAAAAAAAACAAGAACAGAAATAACTGTTGCACCACCTGTGATCTGCATTTTCCCCATAGTGTCCATATCAAAGCACTATTCTGTACAGATGAAGATGCAGGATTCTTTAGATATTTTGGCGACTTACAATGCCTCGTGGGGTAGGTCGTCTTCTAGTGCACACTAAGAATAATCTGATATTCTTCAAGCAGACACTCTCTGTGATGGTCGATTAAATGTGAGTAAAAGAGGTAGTAATGCGTTTACATTTTGCAAGACAGCTGCGCAAATGGGACCTAATCAAAATCACGAAGTAATGCATCTTTTCTTAGAGGACAGGGAAGAAATTTACTCCCAATATGTAAAGTGCACTAACATAGGCTCCAATAAAAAAAAAACAGCTATAACAACCGAATGCAAGTGTGCATGTCAATTTAAATAAATGTGGAAAAATACAAGCTTTCGCGTTTTTTTCTTGCGTCAAAAAATAAATGTGGATAAATACAGATAACATGACCCAAAAATAAATATGGATAAATACAGACGGAAATGTGAAAAAAAATACCATTAAACCGGGAGCCCTAATTATATTAAATTGGTTTTTGCTTTTAATTAATTTTTTATTGGTATTGATATTTAATTTATTTTTATTAATATATTACATATTTACGTTCCCTACTGTTGCACTCTCTGGAGTGTGAATAGTAATTTTTACCCCTACGCTATCCAACGTTTTCCCTACTGTTGCACTCTCAGGAGTGGGAATAGTAATTTTTACCCTCCCACTATCCAACGCTTTCCCTACTGTTGCACTCACTGGAGTGGGAATAGTAATTTTTACCCCTACGCTATCCAACGCTTTCCCTACTGTTGCACTCTTTGGAGTGGGAATAGTAATTTTTACCCTTACGCTATCCAAAGCTTTCCCTACTGTTGCACTCTCTGGAGTGGGAATATTCATTTTTACCCCTACGCTATCCAACGCTTTCCCTACTTTTGCACTCACTGGAGTGGGAATAGTAATTTTTACCCCTACGCTATCCAACGCTTTCCCTACTATTGCACTCACAGGAGTGGGAATATTAATTTTTACCCTTACGCTATCCAACGCTTTCCCTACTGTTGCACTCTCTGGAGTGGGAATAGTACATTTTACCCCTACGCTATCCAACGCTTTCCCTACTGTTGCATTCACTGGAGTGGGAATAGTAATTTTTACCCCTAAGCTATCCAACGCTTTCCCTACTATTGCACTCTCTGGAGTGGGAATAGTAATTTTTACCCCTACGCTATCCAACGCTTTCCCTACTGTTGCACTCACTGGAGGAGGAATAGTAATTCTTACCCCTAATCTATCCAACGCTTTCCCTACTGCTGCACTCACTGGAGTGGGAATAGTAATTTTTACCCCTACACTATCCAACGCTTTCCCTACTGGTGCACTCACTGGAGTGGTAATAGTAAACTTTACCCTCCCACTATCCTACGGTAAAAATATTGTATGTTTTTTATTAATATGATGTGAATATATATATATATATATATATATATATATATATATATATATATATATATATATATATATATATATGTTTTAAAAAATAAAATTGTATGTTTTTTAGCTTAAATTAATTATTTTATAATTTTAAGGTTATTTAAGTATTTTCAAGTATGCTTTAGTTAATTATTTTTAATATTTCATTTATTTTAAATTTCTTTTAAGACATTTACAAAAATTCGATATTTTGACTAACTATATTATTTTTAAACAATATTTTTGATTCAATATTTTTGTACTTACCTGTTTGTAGATAGGAATTCGATATTTTTGTAGTCGATATTTTATCCTCGATATTTTTGTATGTCTATATTTTTGTACTCGATATTATTTCAGTGATCCGTGGGAATAGTTGGAGAAACAGCTAACCAAGTCTACAGTACTTTCAGTGAAATGCACACTTCATTACTCACAAATATAGGCCTGACCACAGTGCACTCACTTGTTTGGAACTCTAGCTCATGGGAGGAGATTTGGGGGAACTAGCCACACAATGGGGGACCTTACGGCAGAGATGCCTTATTTAACACACGACGGACAGATAATAATCTACATCACAACAGCAACAATGCTCAAATATAATATCCTGACCCGGAACATTAGGCGAATGGCCACAACCCATAAGCGAGATGTGGTCTGTACAAATCTTAGATGATGACAAATGCACATAGAGTGTCTCCAAGAGATGCACCTCACCAGCACAGAACTTGCAAAATTGCACAAAAGATGGGGGACCAGATACATGGCTCCACATACTCAGCTTATGCCAGACGAGTACTAACCTTGGTGGCTCAAGGAGTCCCAGGGACGATAGTCATAAGTAAGACAAATCTGGAAGGCAGGAATGTCCTGATTGAGGGCTGAATGGATGGGGACCCCTTGAATATTACAGTGATATATGGACCAAACACTAACCACTCCGGTTTCCTATTATGACTGACACCTGCCCTGATGAAGGGCCCACGGGTGCCTCGCATATAGGGGGGGACTTTAACTGTGTCATCGACATAAATACAGACAGATCAGCATCCCCCTTACAGGGTGCTAGCTGTCAGAGAGCATCACGACGGATGTACGGATGCAAGAAGTTGCAGCACCCTACACTCCCCAGTGCACCAGATACATATGGGGCTCTGCACCCCATCATTTTACACAAAATAGAAGACATAGGTTATTTAGCCCGGAATCTTTCGGATTACAACCCAATGGAATTACAGGCAGGGACAGAGCCAATAATCCCCCCAAGGAGACTCCAGACGGAGGCGCTCCAAGACGCACCCTTCCCAGACACCATAGTCACACTCATCTCACACTACTTCACAAAGAAGAAGGCAGAGGTCAGACCAGAGTGATAGAATGGGAAGCATTTAAGGTAGTGACCCGAGTATTGCTACAACTGGCAGTACTGGACACTCTCAGAGCCAATGCTGACAGAGGTGACCATCAAGCCCTGGTACTCGTGGATTTGTCGGCCGCGTTCGACACGGTTGATCACACCATCTTGTCAAACCCTGTCGAGCAAGCCGGCCTGCGGGGCCCCGCTCTGGAATGGATTAAATTCTTCCTTGCCGACTGCACCCAGGCGGTCAAGCTGGGAATGTTTTCTGCCCCCAAACTTTCCTCCACCTGCGGTGTCCCGCAGGGCTCCTTTTTGTCCCCACTGCTTTTTAATCTCTACATAAGACCTCTGATTCATTCACTAAAAACAGAAATATCACAGTATTTAATTATGCAGATGATCTTCAGATTATTTTCTCCCCCAGCTCCCCTAATGCCGTGAGCGAGTTTCAATCAACCAGGCTTCATATCCAGCGTTGGATGGATATGAACCATTTGAAACTTAACCCTGGCAAAACAGAATTGGTTCTTGCCTGGGAACAGCAAGAACAGCTGGAGCCCACAATTTTGGCTGCTAGAACTTGGCCCCGCTCCCCACTATGTCCTACTCTGTGAAAAGCTTTGGCATCACTATCAATGCTGACCTTTCGCTTCGCGGACAGGTTGGTTCTGTGATCTCTTCCAGTATCCATCAATTGCGGAAAATAAGGAAAATTGCTCACTTGTTAACCCACTCTGCTCTAATCCAGGTGGTGATTGCACTCGTCCTCTCACGGCTTGATTTTTCCAACTCGATTTATCTTGGCCTCCCTCTCGGTCTGCAAAAAAGGCTTCAGAGGGTTCAAAACCAGGCTGCCAGATTGATATACAAACAGCCTAAGTGGTCGTCGGCAAGACCTTACCTGGCACAACTTCATTGGCTCCCGATAGCTCATCGGGTCTCCTTTAAGATAGGCTGTCAAGCCTTTAAAGCCTTTCATGGAAACAGCCCCAGATTCATTAGTCGCATACTCACCAAATATACCCCCCAGCGTAGCCTCCGTTCAGCTCACCATCTTCTGCTTAATACACCGTCTTGCAGACTGAAACGTCTGGGAGGGTGTCGTTTTTCTCATCTTGCCTCAAGATTCTGGAACTCTCTTCCTCTAGCTTTGAGAAGCTGCAATGATCTCCTCTGCTTTAGGAAATCCTTGAAGACATTGCTATTTGAGCAACCGTACGCCTAGTAATCCTGATCGCACCTGACTTCAGTAATCAGCGCCTTGAAATCCTCGGGCGTACGCGCGCTTAATAAATTCCTACTAACATAACATACAACGAAGCATGCACTGCGAAAAGACATCACTAACATGGAATCAGACATGCGGCAAATTGAAGTGGATGTGCTCACACGTCCCAACAAGGTCCTGCAACTCTGTGTCCTACTCCTCGGGCACGGTAAACTACAGGCCAGGCTGGAGGCACTAGACTAATGAAAACACCAACAGACAACACAGTAAAGGGGACAAGGCTGGAAAAATGCAGCGCCATATTGACGAGAATCTCGTTAAAATTATCGCCATTTTAGCGGCAGGAAACTGTCGCTAAAATGGCGATAATGGGCTTGCTAATATTTTTTTTGCATATTTTATGTAGTGCAAACTCGACCTGAAGGTATTAGAGCGCTTTACATGAGCACTATATTTACATTACACATTCAGGCACGGGGAGATTAAGTGATTTGCCCAGAATCACAGGAAGTGGACGTGACCTTGAGGCACGAACCCTGGTTTCCGGCACCAGCGTCGGGCGTTTATGCCGATGGACTAGAATTCCAATAGAAGCCCAGGTTAGATGTCCTGCACTCAAGACATAATGCTACCTGGGCTTAATCCCCTACAGTGCAGTGACATAGATGAACCATTAGAACATTGGAATGTTGGGAACTCCATTGAAAACAATAGAGTGTTCTGGGTTTATAATGGCTGGTATAATCCCGGAGCTCCAACATTCCATGTTTCTTTGTTCACAGCTCTGGCTGTGAACAAAGGGTTCAGGGAGCCTGAGGGGATTCCAATCCCCTCATGCTCCCAAAAGTCTTTGTTTTGTTTGTTAGAACATTCTGTCCTCTAGTGACAGAATGTTCTAATAGCCTTATAGCCCTCCGTAGATGGGCTATACCGCTATTAAAGTCCCTCTCCCTTGTTAAAGGCCCTCGCCTTCGGCTCGGGGCCTTTAACGCTGGAGAGGGCCTTTAATCGCCGGTATAGCCCTCTACGGCGGGCTAGAAGGCTATAATAACGATACAAGAAATACGGACTGCCATCACACAGGTACCACATTACCAAACAACAGGAAAAGACGGCCTCCATATAGAATTTTACTTAACCTATGGTGCTTCTCTGACTTAAAAACTGCTCCAGGTATATAACAAAGTGCATACACTTTGAGAGAAGCATTAGTAGTTGTGCTCCCCAAACCGGATGCAAACCCACTGATGTAAAGTCCTACATACCCCTGTCCTAATATGGCACCATAAAATATTGGGGAAATTCCTAGCAAATTGGTAACTACTGGTTGTGGGATCCTTCTTTCACTCGGACCTAAATGGCTATATACCTTCTTGAATATTGGATGGTTATTGGGACTTATGGGAGAACATGCGACCGCTGACAGAACATGCCTAGCAATGTCGTCGGGCATAGGACAGGCATTGGACATCCTTATATTGCCTTATCTCTCAGGGATACTTGAGTGCATGGGCATGGTTCTGGTATTTCTGCATTGGGTACGCATGCTATACCATCGGCCAGGATCAAGACCAGAAGGGCCATTTCAGAACGCTTTGTATTAGGCAGAGGCAAACGTCATGGCTGCCCACGGTCCTCTTTAGTTTTTGCACTAGCCCTGGGACCAGTAGCATGTCTGCTCCATACAAAGGCGGCTGAATGGGGGTACCATGTCTGGAAGATGGCATATTGTCTCACTATATGCAGACAATGCCCTGATATATCTCAGAGAGGCACATGCAACCCTGCTGCACCCTGAAAACTTGATGACATTTTTGGATCAGTTTCAGTCTTCAAAATCAAATGGACCATGTTTTCCCTTTTCCCCCTGGAGTTAATACCCAAGGACTGCAGAATGATGGTTTCCACCTCCATATTAATGTGGAGTTTTAATACTTTTAATTACTTGGGTGTACACATTTATCATTCTACCCCAGACCTTATAGGGGGCAATCTGGGCAGCGCCCTCACATCGATTCGGAATACCATGCCCTTCTGGATTTCTCTGCCAGTATGCCCATTGAGTCATGTGGCAATAGCAAAAATGTTAATATGGTCACAACTACCATATTTCTTCACAGCTTTACCAGTGGTCCTTCTCCTGGCATTCTCCAATCCCTCCATGGTCTATTGTCATACCTAATATGGGGATGCAGAAGGCAAAGAGTGCCTTTCCAGAGACTGCAACGCCCACTGGCGTAGGGTGGGCTGGGAGCTCCCGACTAAGAATTATATTATGAGGCCTGAAAAGAACCGCAGTGACCGATGCATTGGCTGGGAGTGGGGCCACACACCGAGAGACATGAAGTGACGCGAACCCTCAGTAACACACCCATCCTGACTTGGCTTATCAACACGGTCGAGCCGACATTGACAACTCCTACCTTGATGAAGGCAGCCAAAGCCTGCAAATACGTACACACATGTGGACAACCTCTCCCATATACACCACACCTGGATCTGTGGTCATTACTGGAGGTCCAGATGCTTGCAATAAACAATGATACACAACTAATTCAATACACATGCGATGGGGGTCAAGTGGAACCACATACCTCTTCACTCCTAGCAGGCTACCTTACCCACAGTACCGGTAGGAAAGAGGTAACGGTATTATGCACCTTACTGTTGGCAGGACTTCACATCCCCAACTCAAGCCATATAATTAAATGGGAGTAGGACCAGGAGAGAACAAATAATTCACAGCTAAACAATGGAAAACAATTACAAATATGATCAAACAGATTTCCCGCAACTCATGATTCCAATTCACTCAATTCATTTGTATATACAGTATGTACCTCACACCACACCGCATACACAAGATGCTTGGGGGGGACATCCACTAGCTACCTCGAGGTAGACACAACAAAGCAGGCTTCTACCATGGTATCGGAATGTCACACACTACAACATAAATGGAATGTGCTTGAAATAATCTCCAAAATAGTGGACGGCCATTCCCCTGCACACCTGAGCTATGCCTCATAGGCCTCAGGCAAAGACCTAAAAAAGACAACATGCTGTGTAAATTAATAGACTTGCCCTGGGACTCCTTAAGCACCACACTGCTATGTCCTGGACTCAAGTTAAACCCTAGACATAAGTTATATGATCTGCTGAAATGGGCTAAAGCGGAAACTCATGCAATTACTCTACACAGAATACAAAATGGACAAGGCCCTATGGCTCTGATGTGAGTTGTATACACCACAAACCAAGAAGTCAAAAACGTCATTAGACCCCCCTAGCTGAGCAGACACACCATAGATAAATAGGTGTGAACCACCCAGATAATGTGACTGCACTCAGAACTAAAGCAACTACAACCAAGACTAATGGAAACATGTGGACCTTGGCCATGCATAGGCACATGCCCCCTAGAATAGAGGGCGGTACATAAAAGGGCAACTGATGACGGACCCATGTGGTTCCAACATGCATGCCAAGGTTGATTCTCGAATTCCTCTGCGTAAAACAATAAACAGATTTACGAAGAATGTCTTAGTTCTTAATATAGAACTTGCCAGACGATGTATGTTCTGCAAGTATCATTCTCTCATGTTTATTTGTTTCTACTTAACCAAAATGCGTTACATACTGGCTAATGTGTTAGGCATCTAATCAATGCTGTTGCA
This sequence comes from Lissotriton vulgaris, assembly GCF_964263255.1. Taxonomy (NCBI): domain Eukaryota; kingdom Metazoa; phylum Chordata; class Amphibia; order Caudata; family Salamandridae; genus Lissotriton; species Lissotriton vulgaris. Next base: position 2,002,256,630 of record NC_141691.1, on the reverse strand, counting down.
TTGTTGCTGCTCTGCATCCATGTATACAGTCTATTTGACAAAATGTTAATAAACAGATTTAAACAAAAAAAGGGCAACTGATGCCGGAGAACCAAAGATCAAGCCAGACATGCAGTGTGCCGGACTAACCCAACTCGAAAAGGGATAGCGGCGCACTAACAGTAGGTCCTGAGTGGCACTACAGAGTGGATCATCATAAGGCACTCATGAAGAGTGTGGACTCCCCTCCTATCCTAGATGTGGGTCAATCCTCAGCGGACAGTGCACACCTTGGCACTAGAGGACTGTCCGGTGACCTCTGAGTGTGAAAGCGAGAAAAAAGGATACGGACCTGAGAACGCTGCATAGTAACAGTTGCAAAAACAACAGTTGATGGACAGAATGCTGAACAATGTCATACATTCACCCCAGTCCAGAGATCTAGGCCTAAATCCATCGTTTTTTGCTCACCATGCCTTTCTACTTTGAACCTAGCCATATGCAAATCAGTCTTGACCCTGTGCCCCATGGGAACAGTCCAGCCCGAACTGCCAAGCCAGGTCCTGCCTGGACTGGAAACAAGCATCCTAGGACTGGTTTCAGGCTTTCAGCCCTCATCAGCCAGGATAGCTTGATTCCAGGGGCAAGGAGAGCACGGGACTCATGTCTGAGCATACCCGTCTCACTTGGGGTGACGAATGCAAAAACAACAGTTGATGGACAGAATGCAGAACAATGTCATACATTCAACCCATTCCAGAGATCTGGGCCTAAATCCATCGTTTTTTTGCTCACCATGCCATTCCAGTTTGAACCTAGCCATATGCAAATCAGTCTTAACCCTGTGCCCCATGGGAACAGTCCAGCCCGAACTGCCAAACCAGGTCCTCCCTGGACTGGAAACAAGCATCCGAGGACTGGTTTCGGGCTTTCAGCCCTTATCAGCCAGGATCAGTAACAGTGGCACAAAATGTATGATATCACAAATGGTCTACTGTTCAAACTCAATAAAGACATTGTAAAAAAAAAGAATCAATCCCTCGAAGGTTTCAAAATCACCTTTGTTCAGATTTGAATCCTTCAGAAGAAACACCATGCTGTGCCAGAGACATCCATTACAGAGAGCGGCGTCAACTCATTATCGTCTCCACACCACAAAATGGCTTCCAACTGGGAGGTAGCCAAGGGAAGGCGGAAAGACACCTAATGACAACGGAAAATCAATGAGCACATATAATGCATTCCGGCTTCCTGGTGCTCCTCATGCTGTAACACTGGCCCTCTTTATTGCAGGGCATGGCCCAGTATGGCTCCAAAGGTGATAGTAAGTGCAGGAAGTCGTTTCACGCTGAGCAGTGAACCGCCAATCACCCCCCCCTTCGCTCTTCCAGCAGCAGCAGCCCTAAAGACACCATTGGCTTATTTAGAGTTTGTTGGACAGATTACTCCATCAAAAATGTGGCGGATATCTCGTTCGTTGTATTACAAAGACATTATAGTCTGTTGCACCCTCAGTACTGCAAGGGAAGATTTTAGGGGTTTCTCTTCCTACAACATTTTGAAAAAAATGCAAATATGGTTTGTTTTATAATGCATCTTTCATTATAGACTCTTGTCTAATTATTTAATAGATGTATGGAGATTGGAGAATAGGGCTCCATATCCCAATGAATGAATAGTTGGATGGTGTGGTGAGGGTAGATACATTATTTGAAGAATGGAGGACAATGAATAAAGACTTTTAGCTATGTGGTGCAAATGTTCTCAATGCATTGACCAAGGGTGGGTGCTCGGGTTTTCATTTTAGGTTCTGCATATAAGCAACACCCTCCCCAATCATTACCGCCGCCACTCCTTATGAAACATGCATAGCCTGGATGTATTTAACACACTGCGCTGCTTTATCACCTCAAAGAATTAAACACAAAGCATTAAACTTTGATCTAAAATGGGAGATATGACAATGTAGTCTCAACTGCACAACGTGAAACCAGGAAACCTTACATTATAAAATCCTAGACAATGACTTTCTTCACGGTGCCTCCTTTCCTTTCATCATCACATTAGAGCAGCTTGAAATGCATCCCTCAGGGGCATGCGCTGCACAAAAGGAAAGATTATAATATTACACCATTTAGAGGAACACCCTGGGCCACATACAGGGGCAAAAGAAAGCCGGCTTTCCTATTGGTTCACTGATACCTTCTTTATCAGGGAAGTGGTGGTGGGGACATGAATGTTACTAAGTTCTGCATAAAAATCTGTGTCGCTCAATTAAATGGTATATTTAAAATACTAACATGAAATTAATTGCAAAGATCACATAATAAAGAAATACACTGTTTTGAGTCTTTGTCATATACGTAGTGGACTCTCTGAGGCAAGCAACAGCACACCTTCAATCCAACGCCCCCTCCAAAGCCCTGAAGGTCAGCCCTGCTCGTGGCTGCTCTGCAGGGAACACTAACCACCCCGTGGTGTTCCCAGGGTAACAGCATGATGAGATGTCATCAGGAGTGTGAGGTAAGAGTTTCAAATGTTGATGTTATAATGGGGTGGGGGAGAATGAATTATGCAAGATTCGGTTATATCTTGGAGGTCTTTGTCCTTGGACCTGTGTCACTGGGTTATATAAATGTATGGATTACTAATTTACATAATGTGTTGATCTTTCTTGGAATGTAACACTTGCAACGATCAGCCCTGCGAAGAACCCGGCCAGCATCTAATTCGTGAAGGAATTGTGGGGCATATTATCAAGGGGGTTTATCTCCGCTTTTTTGGCTTTAAAAGCCAAGAAAGCGGAGATAAAATTATCTCCCTATTACCTAGCTTTCGCTAACACCAGTTAGCGACAGCTAGTAGGAGATAGCGACCATCTTGGGCCCCACTTTGCATGTCAGTGATATTTATCACTAATGACATGCAAAGTGGGCAATCGCTAACATTGCTAACATCGCTAACATCGCTATCTCCTATTACCAACTTTTGGAGTTATTCGTGCTAAACGCAAATATTTTCAAAAGCTAACACCTGCCCAGAGCAGTTCTTAGCCATGTTATCCAATGGTAGGTGGATAACATGGTTAAGAGCATTAGCTCGGTAATGCATGAATATCGCTGACTTTACAGCGATATTCATGCATTTCGGACGATTTTTATCGCTTAGTAGATAAACCTTGATAATAGCAAGGCTCCTAAGTGATGAAAATCGCTGCAGCTCGGCGATAAAAATATCGCCGCTAAACCAACATAGCGATAATTATCACTAGTTGTTGGTAATATGCCCCTGTGTGCTTTTAAAAACTAGTGGGCTTATTTATATGCCCTTTCGCCGTTGGTACGTCACTTGTTCCCATGTTAAAAGTGACCCACCGGTGGCGCAAGGTGCTTGGAAATAAGCACCTATAGGTGGGCGAGCCAATCAAAGCTCGATTGGCCTGCCTCAGATTGACGTCTTGTTCGAACATCGAGCGCATAATGAGTCGAGCTTTCTTGTGGTTTTTGCTTGCCTCCCTCCCTCTGCCCTCTACTCAGGATGTGGCATTATGACCAGAGCTGTCGACTTTGGAACCGGGGAACCAGGTTCCAGTCTCAGATCCACCTCAACATCCTGTGGTTTTGTGCAAATCGCTTCGACTCCTCGTGCCTACAAAAAATGAATGTGACCGTATGTAAGGTAACTTGTGCTTGTGTAAAGTGCTCAAACGCCATCGCGTCGAGTTCATGCTATATACAAACCACAGAAAAATGCACTCAGGGCCAGGGTTGGATTGGTATTGAAAATGGGCCCGGGCACGCAAAAAAAAGTGGCCCACGTTTGCATATTGCGTTGCCGCAAAACACTGCTTCAGCGAAATGTTATTAAAAAGGTGTCGGGGGGGGGGGAAGCGTTAAAAAGAAAATGCAAGGATTAGTTAACACTGGTGAAACACACCTGAAGACAAGGGAGGCCACTTTTGCTCAGGCCTCTATCCTCGCTCAATATGCATACATTAATGGGCCGGCCCAGCAAAACAAAAGGAGTGACACCTCTGCCCCTTGGTAAAAGGGAGGTAATGGACACCCATCTACCTCCAAAAATGCCACTTGGAACTCAAATGGGCCGTTGGTGGCATGGAACAACTCAGAAACCGCCCGAATCACCCCCAGGCTGCTCAAAAAAGCAGCCCACAGCTGGAGCACTGACACCGGCCCCTCGGGCATTGCCCGAGTGCCCTCATTACCAATCCGACGCTGCTCAAGGCCGGCTTTAGCGCTTGTGGCGCCTTGTTCGACCATCATTTTTGGCATACCCCCCACCCACCCCTATGACTTCCCCCTCGGACTATCACCGGGCAAAAGTGCCCCTCATCTCTCCTACCATAAGCTATTTCTAAACACAGCACACCCCCTGAGGCCAGCGCCCCCCTTCACATTTTAGCGCCCAGTGCGGGCGCACCAGTCGCACTGTCCTAAAGCTGGCTCTGAATGCACAAGAGGTAAAACATAAGCCTTAACATAAAGAAAGAAGAATAGATATTAATTTCCTGGCTGATTAGTACAAAAGGAAACCTGAAAACCTGGATAAACAGAGGCTTCTCTGCTTAAATTGTGAGTTCTTAGGTAAATATTTGATTTCACCAAAACTCTTTTTCCTTCATTACTTTTAATATGTACTTCCCAGTGCAGTGCTATAATCTGAAGAATTAATGTCAAAGCTTCAAATGTTGAAGAAATACACTTTTTTAAAATTTTGAAGTGACTATCATATTTTACGTGATGTTTGTTGTGTGATTTACATAGCCAACATTCTCAAGGCTCGCCTCATGCATGGGTTATAAGACCTGGACCCTTGGATTGGCTCTGCTCTCCCTTTCAATGTGTTGGCTCGCCCACCTCTATTGGAAACTTGCAAGCACATCTCTGGATGGAGGCACATGGTATAGGAGAAGATTGTAGCTAGGAGATACTGGTGAAATGAAACTGTAGAATACATAAGAACCGCAGCTGCAATGTCCCTGGCACAAACACAATATTAGTAATAAGTCTCCCTGCATGATTTATCAGCTTTAAATCTATTTTGAAAGTTCAGCCATTTTTCTCCAAATATCCGCTTATGAGTTCTGTAAATAATACCCACATTTTTCTATTGAGTACACAATTTTGGCAGGCATACAATAATTAAACCAAGCAAAAGTTTCTAATTTAGTAGGCTGGACTGCACACAGGAGAGCTTCTTACAGGTACCTGACAAGCCCAGTAGCTCACGAGCTACTTGTTGGAGAAGCCTGGTGTGGGGTATACACTCAGCCAACTGCACATGTGACAGAGTGTACACATGGAAAAGGAGGCCTGCTAGATGACGTGAATTGTGTCACTGGCACTACACGTGTAAATGTGGGACGTGTAGAGGAGGGAAGTGTGTAACACACATATGCACAGTCAGTACTACCAGGCGGCCATATTGAATATTAATTAAGGACACAAGACAACCTGCCTACAGTGAAAGAATTTCTGGCCTACCAGTTAGAAGTAACTGTAGCTGCATTTAACATATTTGCATATTCTTCAGAAACTGGATAGTTCTCCAAAATGTGGATTTTAATTGCAAGAATGCGTGCAGTACAAACCTGCACATTAACACCTCTTATTCCATTTTGCCTGGACCAGGAGAAACGCAAATGAAGTTACAAGAGTGGAAAGAATAGTTTTGCAACAACATGCCTGCTATTGATAATGAGGCATTGACTTCTGAAAAAAGAAGGTGATACTCTTGCATTCATTAGATCTTGAAGGAATTAGAAAATGTAACCAGACGCAAAAGAAATTTAGAAGTTAAGTGGAGACTGATGTATGTGCCAATGCTCTTGATATATTGGTGACTTATTACTCGCCAACTATTTATGTAGCTATAGAACGTTATAAGTTTCACCATAGAAAACAAGAGCAGCGTGAGACTAGTGATGACTATGCTTCTCCATTGAGGAAAATGGCTATTGTGTGTAGATTTGGTGTAATACAACAAGAATTTATTTTGGGACTCATTATTATGCATACTAAGAATAAAAGTGTCCAGGGAAGTTGTGGTCAAATGGGAATGCAGCCTGAAAGATGTGAAAACCACTGTAAGACAATTTTAAGTGTCAGGAAAGTGTGCAAAAGCATCGATTGAAGGTGTGAAAGAAATGTATTAAATGGAGCAAATATGTGCAATTAGGACTAAAAAGAAAATGAATTTAACCGAAGAAAAAAGGAAATCAAACCTTCGGGTAAAATGTGACGATTTTACAAAGAAACAGGGAAACATTCGCTGTTACAGATGTCAACTTCTGAGCATTTGGCTGTTAGTCGAATTGTCATACGAGGGGCCAAAAGTGTTTTGCATGTGGCAAAGATGGGCACTATTCAAAGAATTTGTAAAAGGAAATCGAAAAATCCTAAAGTAAAATATGTGACAGCCACAGAAGAGCTCGACCACTGGAGTGGAAGATTCTAGAGGTGATGATTGTGTGTTGATTGTAAGTGATAGTGATGAGTCAGAATCCAGGGAAAAAACCTTCTTGAGAAATAGCTGTTGCTGGAATTGTGACCAATGTATTTGCTGACACACGATAATCAATAAGGATGTTGGAGGGCAAAATCTGAGAAGGTGATAGGTAGTGAACTGATACCTTTTGATTATCGAACAGATAGTTCGAATGGAGAACCCATACCTATGCTTGGTTACAGAGAGGTCAGATTTCAATTTAAAGAATGAAAAGCAGAAGGAAAACCTTATGTGGCTGAGCGAGGACCTTGTGTGTTGGGATGGATTGACAAAGGTAACCACAATTTATTATATCAGGGTGGCGCGTCATCAACCCAAATGTGTAGTAGGCATGTCTTGGCAGAGTCTGGCACCTCTATTCCTAGTACTTCCCCGGTGAGCTTCTGCCGCACCAACCAGTCAAGCCGACTAGCAAGACAGGTCCATATGGTACGGAAAAAACATCCCCACATCCCTGGAGACATAAATCCGAGTAGCTACGACCCTTGGCATGGATGGTGGTGCAGGTGTAATAGGAGCGGTGTAATATTAGTAGTTGGATGAGGTGAAACCTTGATTTCATGGCCATCTCCCAAAATGCTCAGGTGGCTTCCTCCCACTAACCCTCCTCAAAGTGTCCACCAATAATCTCTCATTTGGATCGTAAGGTGGAAAAAGATTCTGGAGAGTTATAAATATTTTTTCATATGAGTGAAAAGGCCTTTCTTGGTAATGGTTCTATGAGGACTCAGTCCACCAGGGAAGAGGATTCTACACTCAGAGTATGTTTGGGAATATGTGTCAGTAACACATCGGAGCTGGAGATACCTGAAAGTTTCTGTGGATGACAACTCAAATTGAGCCTGCATGCCTGCCAGGCTAGGCATGGATTCCCCCCTCCAAACATCTGCCAGAGTAGATATATACCAACAAGGTTCCATTTTGTGAATACTCAAAGCTTCTCCACTTCTCGGCCAGTCATTCACCACCGCCAACTGGGTAACCCAATAGTGGTTTCTGATGTCCCGGAGGCCAATCCCCCCGTTGTACACTCCACACGTTCGTTTTTGGAGGACTACACGAGGAGGGCTCGTTTTGCATAGGTGCAGGCAGAGCATGGACTCCGTTTTCTGGAATAAGTCATTGGGTAGAGGGTATGGAGTGTTCTGAAAGGCATACAGCATTCGAGGTAGCGCCATCATCTTGAACATCGCCGCTCTATCCAGTTGGAAGAGCGGCAATCTCATCCAATGTTGGACGTCAGCTTTGATGCTGGTCAATATGGGGACTTAGGGGCATATTACCAAGCATAAGCGATAATTATCGCTATGCTTGGTTAGCAGCAATTATTTTAACGCCATGCATCGCCTATTTTTATCGCTTAGGAGCCTTGCTATTATCAAGGTTCATCTCCTGAGCGATAAAAATCGTCCGAAATGCATGAATATCGCTGAAAAGTCATCGATATTCATGCATTACCGAGCTAATGCTCTTAGCCATGTTATCCACCTACCATTGGATAACATGGCTAAGAACTGCTCTGGGCAGGCGTTAGCTTTTCGAGATATTCGTGCTTAGCGCGTATATTTCCAAAAGTTGGTAATAGGAGATAGCGATGTTAGCAACTGTTTCCAGTCACTAACATCTTGGCACGCCCACTTTGCATGTCATTAGTGATAATTATCGCTGACATGCAAAGTGGACCCCAAGATGATCACTATCTCCTACTAGCTGTCGCTAACTGGTGTTAGCGACAGCTAGGTGATAGGGCGATAAAATTATCGCCGCTTTAGCGGGAAAATTCCTGCTAAAGCGGCGATAAGGCCCTTGGTAATATGTGAGGGAAAAAGGAGAGGTACCCCTTAACTCAGGTCAAGGGAAATAGGGTTAACAAACCAATATAAAACAATTGCCTTGAGCAAAATCACATATATGAACACCGTGTAAAGTAAAAGGTAATGACTGTTACAAGGAAAAATTGGGTAAATAGAACTGGCAAAATTTATTGTATACACAAAAAATTAAAAAAGCAGGAACAAGATGTACTGCTTAACACAGGTTAAAACAATTATAGCAATAAAATGACAAACATTCATTCAATATTGACCAGCAATATTGCTAGGGGCAGACAGAAAAACAGTAAGACATGCAATTTGTGCAATACAGGATGTGTGTTCTGATCTCTTTTTATAACACCGATGTTGTGCACTCTTAAAACATGATGTGTCAACATCAGTGTCTGAGTTATGAATCACACTGTACAGAAGCGTCAACGCGTTTCGGTGGTTTGGTGAGATTCTATCCACCTTTATCAAGACAAAGAAGAATTGGTTTCTGTCGTAGTCTAGATACAATCGTTCCTCTTCAGTAAAAAGTACCGTTCTATGAAGGTTTTGAAGTCGTCTTGTATTATAACGATATTTAGCAGCGCGAGCACTTGCTTGAAATCGATACTCGTACTGAACCTATATCCGTGTTCCTTCTCAAATGATTGGTAACGGGTGAGGGCGGTTGATGTTTTCAATTATGTTGATAGAATTTGGTATCGCGATGGTTACTTCTAACGAAACGTCTGTATTACACTGCCGGTAAATGTACCTGTTAAAGTAACTCTATTTCGGTGACCAAATGGTACCGAGCTGTCAGGCCTCACAGCGCTTTCCTTTCGATCGCGTTCATGCAGGACCAGAGGCGCCTAAGTCATGCCCCAGTAACGTGAGTCTCAGTTCCCTCTACGTTTACTGATGGCTGCTCGCTTCTCTGGTTGCGTATATTCTATATATATATATATATTGGTAATATGTCTCTAAGTTATTTTGGTAATGAACAAGAATATCTTGGTAAATACATATCAGTTAGCTAAAATAAATTAACTTCTCACTAAAACGAAAGACATGAAATCATTTTCAACAGTTGACCTCCCTTCAGTGCAGGTGCGACCCGTGCAGGTAAGAGTGGTGGGGCTGGGGAGGTGCCGACAGACGATGAGGAGGTAAACATTTGCATGTGACTTATCGTAATGCATTAAAGCATTTGTGTAGCATTTACCAATCTCATGTTAAGTCCTCAAATGCATAGCCCTGTGAGTAGCACACTACACCAAGTTATGGACAATTATGACAACAAGTCAATGAACATGTAAATGTAAATTTGCACAAAGTATCTTCTTAGACTTGTAAGGGACGAATTAAATCAGTGAATTATCATGTAGAGGTAAACTACATACATATAAATAGTAGCACCTTTAAATAATGTGAAATGCGTTGTCAGAAACATTACAAATGAAGGGTTGATAAGATTTATTCATGTTTAACCTTCGCCAAATGCCTCTAAGTTACAGAAAAAGCAGTGTACCAAGCAATGCAGGTGAAAGACACTTCCCACATCATCAAACGCATATTTAAAACGTGTTTCAGACAATGATTATAGGGTTTATTGCATGAAAATATATATTGTTTCGAGGCCTGCAGCAGACAAAAACAGTGGATGTCTCCTCTCAGGGAACACTGCTCAAAAGTCTATGCTATTTGTGCCTATGCACACAGACATTGATGCAAGCTTCTGACGTTTATGAACATTTGCTGTAGAACTGAGATGACAATACGCTGCCCATTTGCGTGCTTGCAGTTCACACTGAAAACTTCTCCTCAAACATCCTGAGTGAATGTATTGGAGTTTACTCAAGAAATCAAAAGGGGGAGTGAAGAGGAAAAAGGTAGAATCGTCCTCCTCTCAATACTGTTTTACAACACAAGGATTCTACCGTCATTCTACTAGGTACATTGGTACCTTAATGGTTCTAATCAAAAAAGGGATGGTGTGGAAAAATCAAGGACCTTCTCATTGATGTTGGGAGGGCCGTCCTTTTGAAATTGTAAAATACCCCTCACACACTGAAACCTGATTCTGTGTCATGCTTCATCATTGGTGTCTTCCCGTCCCTCTATGGTTTGGGGCGTGCTACGACCTACGTAGAAGCGGGAGCACTTTTTACCGTGATGGGGATTATGTGTAGTGCACGGGGAGGTAGGGTCGTGAAATGAGAAGGTGCTTGATTGTTCCACACCATTCCTTTTTTGATTAGAACCATTAAGGTACCAATGTCTTTAGTAGAATAATGGTAGAGTCTTTGAGGTATATTGGAGTCTAGGTAGTTTAACACCATGCATACTGATAAAGCAGTTTTCATTGTATTCAGTTAAGTACGCACACCACGTCAACTATGTACCCATTAACATTTAAACTGCTCCTACGGGGGTGTGGCCTAGGGCGAAAAGATGCCGATCGCACTCTAGGAGTGCTCTGGACCCCCCATCCGTCATCCGCCCGATATCCGCCAACAGCAGCCTACATATCTGGACCTACCTGGCACTGCTGCATTGTCCAGTCCGCTGGGCACCTCCTGCTGCAGTTTGGGATCTCCCGGAGCCCTGTCTGCATCTCTGCTGCTCTGCTCCCGTCCGGCTGCGAGGCTGACAAGATGGCAACCCCCCACTGATCCTTGGAGCGGCCGGCTCCTCCCCGGCAGTGATCATCTGCGGCCCCGTGGACTTTCCGGCCCCGCCGGGTGTGCGGGAGGAGAGGCGCAACTTCTGGGACCCCCGCCGGGCTCACTGTCCTGCCCGGAGCCGTTGTATCTGCCTGCCCGGCTCGGAGGCGGGACGTGGGCCCCGGGTGCCCTGCGGAGTCGGTGGGCCTGTCCGGGGACTGGAGGCGACCCCTGCCACGCCCATTTGCTGAGCCCCCTAGAGCTGCGGACCTGTCCGGTCCCCTGCCTGCAGCCTGTGGTGCGCTGGTGCTGTGGCGGACCGAGTAGCTGGGAGGAGCAGCCCGCCACCAACTCTGTGATCCCGCCTTCGCCTGCTGTGCTCTGCCTAGGCCTATAGGCCTGAAACTGGGGCCTTGCGCGGCGGCCACCTGGACTTGCTGCTGCGCCCTGTGACTGCCCCCCTGAGCCCCTCCGCTGCCGCAAGATGGAAGCCATCCATTGAGGACTCCTTGCTGAGCCCCCATTTGCCTCTGTGCGGGGCCGGGGCCGCCTGTGTTGTGCCGGGCGTCCCTGAGGTTTTGGGGCGCCCGGTGGGCCTGTGCCTGCACCTGGGAGAATCTCTGGGGCCTTCCTGCACTACCCCTTGGAGACGGTCCCTCTGTGCCCTGGACCCCCCGTGTGGCCCTGGAGTCCCATCCTGCCGGCTTCCACAGCGGCGATCGCCTTGCGGTCCCTACTGAAGATTTATACTACCTGGACCAGAGGTGAGGAGGGGGTCGGGGCAGGGGTTGGGGCCCCCGGGGGTTCTCGCCTGTGGGCTGTCACCTGGACTGTGTAACAAACCGCCCCAGGGCCCCCCGGGCGTTGCTTGACCCCCTGCCGGTCCTTGGCCCCCCCCTGCGCCGTTGCCCCCTGGGCCCCCGGTCTGCTGGCTGACTCGCTCTGGCCGCCACTCGCCCCCCCTTGCTGATGCTGCTCCCGCCCGCTATCTCCGCCTGCCTCGGGGGTTGGAGCCTGGACACGGTTGATCCACCCCGCGCCCACCTGGGTACAGGCACTGTTCCTTCACGGGGGGCGGACAGCGTGGAGGTCTGTGGAGACGTTCTGGAAACGGGGCTTAGGTGCCAGGACTCTGCTTCACCCTGCCACATCCGGCCCAAGCCGCCGAAGTGAGGTATGATGACTGAGACGGCCGCCTGGGGACCCCGCCATTGGCTTGGCTCCCTGCCTCAGAAAAGCTCTGGCTTACCCCTGCTTCCTCCTCCTGCGCTCAGGCCGCTACCTGATACTCCACCCGCGCGGGGGGACCCCGGAACCCTGTCGTGGACCGGCCGAGCGACCGGGGGCGTACCTCGCTGGACTGCGTGCCCAGAGCGGTGACACCCCGCCTCGTCCACGACAACCAGAGGAAGACATGATCTAGGGAAAGCATGCACAGACCCCGCTCCCCTCCTCCCAGCTACGTATGGACCAATTCGCCAAGACGGACCATTCCCCTGGTGCCGGGCCCACGCCTCCCTCTCAACGATCCTCCAGGCGAACAGCGCTTCCCAGACATCAGTCGAGGCCAAAATTGGGGAGGTGGGAGTGGACGTGGCCCTCATCCGACAGGACCTCAGAAACGCCACGGCACGTATCACCAAAGCTGAGTCCCGCATATTCACGGTGGAGGATGACTTGGCCACCCTCAAGACCCTAGTTGCCCAAACACTGACGTCGGATCTTCATCATCGAGCGGAGGATGCCGAAAACCGGGCCAGACGGAACAACCTGCGCCTCCTGAGGTTTCCGGAGGGGGTGGAGAAGGGCCCGGTGGCCGAATTCCTAGAAACCTGGTTCCGATCCTGGATGCCGGATGAGAAGCTCTCCCCTGGTTCACCATAGAACCGGCCCATCGATCCTTGGCACCCCGACCTCCCCCTGGAGGCCCCGCCAGACCCTTCATCCTCCGCATCTTCAACTTCAGAGATCGGGACGCTATCCTGGGAGCGGCCAGGGACCTGGGTCCCCTGCTATTTGCAAACTCCAAAATCTTGGTCTTCCCGGACTACTCGAGGAGGACCAGTCCCAAAGGCGCTCCTACGACGAAGTCAAACAAAAGCTCCGAGCGCTGGGCCTGCAGTATGGCCTCCTATTCCCCGCCCGGCTCAAGGTCCTCCTCCAGGGCAGGTCCTTTTTCTTTTTCTCTCCACAGGCGGCCTGGACCTGGCTCATGGAGGAGCGCCCCCTTCTGCCTGGGTGAGGACTCTCCCCTACCCAGAGTACCACTCTCCGCCCTGCCCCAGAGGGGCCCAAGCCGAGGAGATGCCGGACTGGCTCCCGCAGGAGGGGTCGCCTGCGCCAAGAAGCCTCGTGCTCACCAAGGGGAAATGCACAGCGGATGCCTCCCCCCCGGGCCAGGGGGCTCCTCCGGTGGCGGGGCCCTCACCGATGGCCGCCATTAACATGCCCCCTCACTCAGGTGCGGAACTGCGCAAATCCAGGTCGGACTCAGACTTATCCGGCAGCCCGGTAATTCGGGACTCCTCGCAGGATACAGAAGCCTGAGCTCTGGCTCTTTGAGGTCTTTCTACTCCTAGCCACCCTGACCGGCCGAACAGCCCTGCAATGCTTGCCCGGGCCCTGTCAGACGCCCGCAGGGCGAACCGCCTGGTGAAAGACCCTTCCAGGGATTGTTATCCATGTATTACATGCCTCTGTCCTCCTTTCTCCGATTCTATCTTTCTCTCCTCCTTTTCCTTCTGACGCTGCACTCGTCTCTTCCTTGTGATTCCGTGGCTTTTCCCTTTTCTGTACCATGCTGCTTTTAGGTTTAACATGGTTCTGCCGCTCCTCTTCCATTGTTGCCGCAGCTTGTCCACAGCTGGTTGCAGCTCCCTATCCTGCTATCCGAATGTGGGTACCTCTTTGCCCGGCACAAGCATAAGGATCCCCGGTTCCCGGGCCACCATGGGTCCCCACGATTTACCACAGGGGCGGACCGGGGGCGGCCACCCCCTCCCACCATCACCTACCCCCACCCCAGACACCTGCGCCCCGCTGGCCCGCTCTGACTGTCCTGCTTTTCCGACCCGATGCGGTGCTGTGGGCCACCCCTCGGGGTGCGTCCCCCGCTGCCCCTGCGGTCTCCCTTGTCCTCCTCCTCCCTGAATGGCTTCCAGTCTAACTAGGGCCCTCCACATCCTCTCCTGGAACGTCAATGGTCTGCTAGACCGCATCAAGCGCGCTGCGGTTCTTCGGAGCGGCGCATCGCCACTCGTCGGACGTGCTCCTGCTCCAAGAGACCCACCTCTTAGGGACTCAATGCACTTTCCTGGCCCGCTACGGGTTCGTGATGGTCTGGCACTCAGGGTTCCAACGAGGGTCCCGGGGGGTGGCGGTCCTCCTGCGGAGGGGTCTTCCCTTCACCCTGCTTAAAGCCTACAATGATCCACTGGGGCGCTACATGGCTATTTCCGGAGTGTTAGAGGGTTGTTCCTTGAATATTCTGAATGTCTATGCCCCGCCGACCCTCTTGTCCCCGGCGCTCCGGTACCTCTCAGATCGTCCCCACTTTCCCGCTCGGCCTTACAATTATAGGTGGCGACTTCAATGCTGTGATGCACCCGGGGCGGGACTCCACTGGTCCCCCTTCGACGTCCCTCTCCTCCTCCGCGGCGGCCCTGTCGGGCTGGGCTTCGACTTTGGGGCTCTGCGACGCATGGAGGGTTTGGAACCCACGCAAAACATAGTACACTCATACCTGAGGCCTCTCACCACAGCCACATTGACCTTCTCCTGCTCCCGGCCACAGACTGCCATCTGGTCTCCGGAGTCACCATTTTACCGAGGGGACTGTCAGACCACTCCCCCGTCTCCCTCCGCATAGGCTCCGCATCGGGGGGTCCGCATGCGGTATGGCACCTCAATGCATGGTTCCTGCAGGACCTGGTGATGGTAGAAGAACTGAGGCAGGAACTCACCCTCTACTTCGCTGCCAACGAGGGCTCGGTTCCCTCGCCGGGCACAATATGGGAGGCCGGTAAGGCGGTGATTCGTGGAGTGGTGAGAGGGCTTGTGCATGCCAAACGAGCGGACCCGCTGGCCCGGCTTACGGAGTTGGAGTCCCAGGCTGCCTGGCTTGAAGTCGAGCAAGCTGCACCGGGTCTAACTGACCCCACCCGACAACTGGCGCTGATCCAGGAGGAGCTCCGTCAAGTCTCACTCGACTCGGCCCAACAGCTGTGGCGGTCGTCAGTGGCACGGATATATGGCTGGGGGGATAAAAACGGCAAACTTCTCCACAACTTAGTCTCCTACCCTCGGATCCACCGCGTCATCCCGGAGATCCGCACGCCGGACGGCGCCATCCAGAAGACCTCCGGGGCTATAGCAGGAGCCTTTGCCAACTTCTATACCCGTCTTTATACGGCACGCCCACCCGACTCGTCCCTAGCTACCCTCCTGGACAGAGCCGGTGCCCAGTTACCCTCCTTTACCCCGGAGGATGCGAAGACCCTGGAGAAGCCCTTCACACAGGAGGAAGTCATGGAGGCTATCTCTCTTCTTAATAGTGGCAAGACGCCCGGTCCGGACGGATTCCCTCAGGAATTCTACGCAGCCTCCGTGACACTCTGGCTCCCCACCTGATGAATCTTTTCCGTCATGTGATGGAGACGGGCTCCTTTCCCTCCGAGTCGGACCTGGCCACAATTGTGGTCATCCCCAAGACCCACCCGCCCTCTGAGCATTGCGCGGACTTCCGCCCCATCTCCCTTATAAACACTGAGATCAAGCTTTTCGCCACCATACTGGCTCAGCGGCTCAAACCCCTTTTGAGGGATCTGGTTAATGCCGGACAGGGGTACCCGCCACTGCATCCGCCGCCTCCATCTGGCCCTGGCCCACCGCTCCCGCCTCACTCCCTATCTGGCCCTCCTCTTTCTCGACTTTGAGAAAGCTTTCGATACGGTGGGCTGGGACTACCTACAAGACGTCCTGGAGGAAATGGGCTTTGGCCCTCGGTTCCGCAGCTATGTCGGGGTCCTTTATGCGAGCCCCTGGGCCCGAGTGTTGATCAATGGATTGCTCTTGGAGGCATTCCCGATACGTAGGGGTAGGCGCCAGGGCTGCACCCTATCTCCACTCCTGTTTGCGTTAGCGATGGAGCTCTTGGCCACCCTCGTCTGGCATGACCGGCTCGTTCAGGGGTGGACATGGAATGAGAGTCATGTGGATAAGATAGCCCTCTACGCCGACGATGTGCTCCTCTATCTGACGGACCCGGCAACTTCGGGGCCTAGGTGTCTGCAGATCCTTTTCGACTTCGAACAAGTCTCCGGCCTCCGGCTCAATGCGGCGAAGTCCACTCTAGTCCCGCTGCATCCCTCCCGGGAATGCTTCGACTGGCAGTTCTCCATCCCCCTTAGACGTCACTCAGTTAAATATTTGGGGATATGGGTGGCTCTGTTGCGGGAGCTGGAATGGGCACTGAATGTGACGCCCCTAGTAACCCGTATGCGTTCTGACCTGAAGAAATGGCAGTCCCTCCCCCTTAACCCCCTGGGGCGCAGTGCGCTATTCAAAATGATGGTCCTTCCCAGTTTCCTCTACAATCTACAGAATACTTCCATCCCCCTTCCCCGTTCCTGGTTCCGGGAGCTGGACGGGGTCCTCTCCAGGTTCCTCTGGAGCGGCGGGCGATACCGTATCTCTCTCGCACACAGCCGCATCCCCCCCTTTTGACGGGGTCTTGGGGGTGACTCATCTTTACCTCTACTATCTCGCCACCAAGCTGATCATTATCCACGACTGGTAAGCGGGCGGCTGGTCTGACCCGGCGTACCGAGTGGAACTGGAGGAGACGGATTTTCCTCAGCTCCAAGCGTTCCTTTACGGTTGCCCGGTCCCGCAAACCATGGCCCCAATTACCAGAGCGGTCTTGCTGGCCTGGCGCACCGCCCTATGCCATACAGGATGGGACAGCAAACTCACCCGCCAGACACCACTCTGGCATGGGAATTGGCTTCAGGAGGTCTCGTCCCTTGATGGGTTTCGGCGCTGGGATCTCATTGGGTTTTTGGTGCTCGGGGACGTCTGGGGACCACATGCGAGCCTTTGTTGACTTACAGCAGCACCACGCCCTCCCTCACACCCAACACTTTCGATATTTACAGCTGCGCCACGCCCTGTGTACACACCTCTCCACGCCTACCGCCCTTCCAGAGTTTAGCCCGCTAGAAGCCCAGGTGATGATGGGGGACCTGGGTAAGGGAGGAGTGTCTCGAATCTACCGTGCCCTAATCAACAATAGCCCCTCATCCCTTGGAGAGACGCCCTGATGGCCCGTGCACCCTGACCACTTCCTCCAAGCTGCGGCTGGTGCAAACATACTACCTCCACGCGTCCTACCTCACTCCGGAAAGGCTTTTCCAAGCCCGCTTGTTGTGACCCTCCCCGGACTGCCCCACATGTCGGCACTCTCCAGCAGATTTTTATCACATGGTGTGGACGTGCCCGGGCCTCGCGCGGTTTTGGAGGGGGGTGGAGAGTGAACTTTCACGGGCTCTGGGTTGGGAGGTCCCTCACGATCCACTTCGTCTGTTGCTGGGTATCTTTGATGGCCTAGACGGCAATAGGTCGGACAAACGACTGCTAGGGACAGCGGTGGCCGTGGCCAAGCGAGACGTAGCACGCAATTGTTGCAGGAATCCGGCCCCACAGTGGGGGGGTGGACTGGTGTGGGGCCCAGGAGGAGGCCCTCTTTGAATCTCGGGGTGCCCCAGAAATGTTCCCTAAAAAATGGGGGAAATGGTTTAACCTGCTTCCGCCGTAAACCCAGATTCCCATACTGTCTTTGTTGTTAATACGCTAACTATGCTGCCGGACTGGAATGTTCTGCTTATACCCACATGTAATGACGTTTTTATCCCTTTGTACCTGCTGAATCTTGTGCTGCGACCAATGAAAAATATTTATTTATTTCTTTATTTTTCTTCTTTTTCTTTGTTTTAAAAATGCCCATAAAGTTGATTAACAAAAAAAAATGCCCCTGCGGTACTCCAACACTTGTCACATGTGTCTCATGCTCTATAAAGTTTTTGGGTAACATTTCCTGTCATAACATTTAACCAAGGGCACACAAACGCGAGGTACCATTTAAGCCAAGTTACATCCTCCTTATCCTTCATGTTCTTTATTTATTTACGTTTTTTTCTGTAGTGCAGCTTCGCCAATGGATGTTCGGGTACTTTACAAGGAACTGCATCTGCATGCAACAGAAATGCTTAAGAACGTTAGCCCGAAAACCATTTTCGCTGTACATTTTCGTGGAGAAGTGTAGCTCACTGGTTAGAGCGGCAGACCTTGATGCAGAGATCTGACCCGGGACCAGGGTTCAATTCCCCGCCTCGGCGGGTCTTGGGCTAAATTTTCTCGGACCTGATAATTCTCGCCTCGGTGCCTACTCTAATCATGGGTCCCACTGTGCAACTCTGGGCAATAGCTTGCTTAATCTCCACACCGGCCCTAATCGCTAAGGATGCCTTGCTTCACCTTGGGGTGCCCAGGAGTGGGCACCTCACAGGAACAGGTTAGGATGGGTTCCGCAGCGGTACAGCGCGGGGACACACTGGCTAGTGTAACCAGGTGCTTTATAAGCTCAGGATTAATTACATTGTACGCTAAGCATGCTTAACAACATTTTCAAGAGGATCAACTGAATTGTATGCAGCGAATGGAGAGGAGCGTTAATGAGGCATGGTATCCAGAATGTGAGCTACTGGTGAACACATTAATGTGAGCAGAAACTTTAAGGGCAAAAGGTATACATGCCTCGAAAAGTATGGTTGAAACAGATTTAGTACAAAAATGGTTATCAAAGTATGGGCGCATAAATTGAAATGGTGCTGGATGCTGTAAACTTTAGTAGAGGTAACTTGGTCAAGAGTCATCTTGGTTTATAGATCTATTCGTGGTCACTGGAATTATGCGATTCAATGGCTGTTCCACTCAATTATGGTTTTGTCTTCTTCACACATAATCTTCTTCAACATAAACTGCACATTTTAATAAAAAACATTTTGTTTCTAGCACAAATAGATCAAAAGCATTACTTACAACCACAAAACACTGTCCATGCTCTGTAAACTGATCTATACATCTGTGTTTTGGGGGGCTCTGGTCTCATAAAAAAAAACATGTTGCCTTAAGAGCAGAGCTGTGATGGAAACCAAAATCTATCCGGGGCTAAGGGGCTGCCTGGGCCTCTTGCTGCCTCACTGGATGCACACGTATAGGGAAGGGGGCCGGCTGAAGCAGCAAGGTGGGAGGGGGTTGAGAGACGGGGGAAATCTTGCCCATTTCTCCAGACAGCATAGTTGAAGCTATCAATGCATTGCGGGGCGCTTCTGCACCTGGGCTTGACGGATTTTCCGCAGATTTTTATAAGGCATACAAGGACATCTTAGTGCTGCGATTGGTGGAGGTTTATGCGGAGTCAATAGAGGTAGGCTCCCTTCCTCCGACATTTAGAGAGGCGGTCATCATTATACTACCCAAACCTGGGAAAGACCCCAAGTTATGTGGCTCATATAGGCCATTATCGTTATTAAACCTAGATTATAAAATATTGGCTAAGGTTATTGCAATTCGATTGTCTTTACTAATGGCATTCATCATTTTGCCAGCGCAGTCTGACTTTGTTCCTCACAGGTCCACTTCCCTGAATCTTTGGACCTTATTCACTGTATTACATAGGATCGACCCTGCTATGCCTGCTGCCGCCGTCCTATTGGATGCCGAAAAAAGCATTCGACTCACTCGAGTGGCCCTTTTTTTGTTAGTCATGCGGCGTATGGGTATGCCAGAATGTTTTGTCTCTACTGTGGCCCTTCTATATACTGGACCCACTGTTAGATTACGTCTCAACTGTACTATTTCTGACCCTTTTACTCATGTCCCCTGTCTCCACTACTTTTTATTTTGGCTATGGACCCTTTAGTGCGCCATTTCCAGGAAAAACACTTGCACCGCGGCCTTCAGTTCCGAACTGGCCCTCTTATAGTTTCGCTTTATGCGGATGATACAATTTTATATGTTAGGATGCCCCAGCTGAGTTTGGAACCCTTGATATTGGAAATTGTTCGGTTAGTCAAAATCTCGGGGCTCAGCATCAACTGACACAAGTCGGTTATCTTTCAGCTTACGACTAGCACAACCGCCTTGGCCTGTGAGTTCCCACTTGAATGGTGCAGTGACGCGGTTAAATATGTCTTAGATAAAGGGCAGCACATTCTCCCAGGATCTATAAAGTGCTAATAGTGCAGTACAATGGATACAGACGTTTATGTCATGCCCTTGACCAATTGTGAGTAGGTGGTACAACTTCTTACCCTGTGTAATGTGTTCCAAGTTTGTAAGCTGCTAAAGGCAGATACAGTTATTTTCTTTATCTAGATACTTTTAGAAAAAGTTTACATGTTACGGTTCATATGGTCAAGAGTGCCCCTTCCAGAGGATTTTGGTAACGTGTCAGTGTACAGTTACGTGATCTCTTTTATGCTTCCCCATGCTGCAGGCATGTAAAATCAGCAGCTCTAGTGGTTATGCCACTTTCCCTGAAGTAAAACAAGGACAATTTGTCCAAGTTTCCCCAAACAGTTGATAAAAGCGTACTCGCGGGATGACGGAAGGCTGCATGAACAAACACTCGGAAGGGGGTAAAACGGATGACAACAAATAATAAGGGAAAATACTGATACGATTGGGAGAGAAAAACTAAATAAGACAAGGAACTATTTGGGGAAACTGGGATGAATTACAACCGGTTAAAAGATAACACTAACCATACCTACGATACAGACCTGAGGAAGTCGCGGCCACCTGCCATGGGCGACGAAACACGTGTTGGCTGAAAGAGGCTAAAAAAAGAACTAAACAAGAATATACAATAAAAAAACCTAACAAATACAAAGAAAAACAAGCATTGTTGATATCTGGTATTTATGTAATACATGTTGACATTAGTGTGTGCTGGGGAAGCCAATTTCTTTTACACGGAAGGTCCTTGGGGTGCCTCACGGCAGGGACTCTTGATGCAAGTGCCCGGACAAGGTTCTTGGGATTCTTGACTACAGGAACTCTGGAGACAAGTGCCCGGACAAGGTCCTTGGGATGCCTCACAGCAGGGACACTTGAGACAGATGCCCGGGCAAGGTCCTTAGGATGCCTCAGGGAAGGGACTCTTGAGACAAGTGTCCACACAAGGGCCTTGGGATGCCTTACGGCAGGGACCTTTGAGACAAGTGCCCAGACAAGGTCCTTGGGATGCCCTATGGCAGGGACTCTTGAGACAAGTGCCCGGACAAAGTCCTTGGGATGCCTCTCAGCATGGACTCTTGAGGCAAGTGCCAAGGTGAGGTCCTTAGGATACCTTAAGGCAGGGACACTAGAGACAAGTGCCTGGGCGATGTCCTTACAATGCCTTGCGGCAAGGACTCTTGAGACAAGTGCCTCAGCGAAGTCCTTAGGATGCGTCGTGGCAGGGACACTTGAGACAATTCCCCGGTGAGGTCTGTAGGATGCCTCTGAGCAGGGACTTTTGAGACAAGTGTCCGGGCGAGGTCCTTAGGATGTCTTACGGCAGAGACTCAAGAACAGAGACATGTGCAAGGACAAGGTCCTTGAGGTGCCTCATGGCAGGGACACTTGAGACAAGTGACCGGACAAGGTCCTTGGGATGCCTCACGGCAGGGACTCTTGAGACAAGTGCCCAGACAAGGTCCTTGGAATGCCTCATGGCAGGGACACTTAAGGCAAGTGCCCGGGCAAGGTCCTTAGGATTCCACAGACAAGGACTATTGAGACAAGGTCCTTGGGATGCCTCACAGGAGGGACTGTTGATACAAGTGCCCAGGCGAGGCCCTTGGGATGCCTCATGGCAGGGACTCTTGAGACAAGTGCCCGGGCAATGTCTTTGGGATGCCTTACGGCAGAGACTCTTGAGACAAGTGCCCGGACAAGGTCCTTGGGATGCCTCAGGGCAGGGACACTTGAGACAAGTGCCCGGACAAGGTCCTTGGGATGCCTCAGGGCAAGGAACTCTTGAAATAAGTGCCCAGACAAGGTCCTTGAGATGCCTTACGGCAGGAACCCATGAGACAAGTGCCCGGACAAGGTCCTTGGGGTGCCTTCCGGCAGAGAATCTTGAGACAAGCACACAGACAAAGTCCTTGGGATGCCTCTCAGCAGGGACACTTGAGACAAGTAACCGGGTGAGGTCCTTACGATGCCTCGCGGTAGGGGCTCTTGAGACAATTCCACCTGTGAGGTCCTTAGGATGCCTCCCAGCAGGGACTTTGAGACAAGTGCCCAGGCGAGGTCCTTAGGATGTCTCACGGTAGATACTTTTGAGACTAGTGCCCAGACAAGGTCCTTGGGATGCATCAGGGCAGGGACAAAAGTGTCTGGACAAGGTCCTTGGAATTCCCTACCGCAGGGACTCTTGAAAGAAGTGCCCGGACAAGGTCTTTGGGAAGCATCACTGCAGGGACTCTTGAGACAAGGGCCCAGGCAAGGTCCTTGAGATTCCTTACGGCAGGGACTATTGAGACAAGTGCCCAGACAAGGTCCTTGGGATGCATCAGGGCAGGGACACTTGAGACAAGTGTTCAGACAAGGTCTTTGGGATGCACCAGGGCAGCCACTCTTGAAACAAGTGTCGGGACAAAGCCCTTGGGATGCCTCATTGCAGAGACTCTTGAGACAAGGGCCAAGGCAAGGTCCTTGAGATTCCTTACGGCAGGGACTATTGAGACAATTACACTGGTGAGGTCCTTAGGATGCATCAGGACAGGGACACAAGTGTCCGGACAAGGTCCTTGGGATGCCTCAGAGCAGGGACTCTTGAGACAAGTGCCCGGACTTGGTCCTTGGAATTCCTCACCGCAGGGACTCTTGAAAGAAGTGCCCGGACAAGTCTTTGGGATGCCTTAGGGCAGGGATACTTGAAACAAGTGTCCAGACAAGGTCCTTGAGATGCATCAGGGCAGGGACTCTTGCAAACAAGTGTCGGGACCAAGCCGTTGGGATGCCTCATTGCAGAGACTCTTGAGACAAGGGCCCAGGCAAGGTCCTTGAGATTCCTTACGGCAGGGACTATTGAGACAAGTGCCCAGACAAAGTCGGATGCCTCACGGCAGAGACTCTTGATACTTGGGGCATAAGGTAAAATGGTCATTGCTGGGCCAATACGGCACATGCAGCACAGGCATGGACACAGGGCCACAAACGCCACCCATTCGGTAGCAAGTTGAAGCCTTGAAGCCGCCACCCACTGTACCAAGTGACAGATGTAGAGTTATCACAGCAGTTGGAAGTGATTTATGACAGCCTAGAAGAGACATCATGACTGTAAGGTTGATGCATTGCAGGATTAGGCAAATTATGGTCGTAAAAATTGAATAAATTATAGGAGGTTTACTGTATAACCTGTTATAAAATGGCTTACGTTGTAATCCGAGATAAGCCAAAATGAGCATGTTAAGGACGAAAGCCATCATGACAAGTGTGTACCAACTTATGATGTGAATAAACTTCAGCCGTTCAAGCACCACAAAAGTCTTACTGCGGCAGTTCTAGCACCACAAAAGTCTTGGTGTACATAATTGATGGGAATGAAGGAACGGTGGGAGGGTCCGCAAGATGCTCGTACAGCTGGGGTCTGGGGGGTTATTTACAGATGGAGAGAGGATGGACCCTGGCTGCAGTTATGTCTCTGAAGCTGTGTGTAATTGATGAGGACACCCTTCTCTCCCTGACTGGCTGCTGTCTGATCCTGGAAAAATCTGCCCCAAGACTTCCCAGGTACCGGTCTCCTTGGCGGGATTTTTTACTTTAACCTGGTAACAGTAACTTAAGCAGCCCTGCCATTTGCTCAGGGTCACGTGTTAATATCTAATGCATATTGGCAATATATCCGTACCCCATAAGTATTGCACATGTGTGGCACTTGGCAGGCCTAAGCTGAGTAAATACCCAGCTCCCCATCACTCTCTCAGCTGCTTACAAGTGACAGGGGCCGAGGCCTTTTGGTTATAAAAGAAAGGAATCAACAAGTCTCCTCTGCCCTGCGTTGTCCTGGAAATTGGGCTAATTCCCTTGAAACTCCTTCCTTGAAATGAAGTCATGTGTTAATTACCGACTTTCGCATGTGCTACTCAGCCTACCTAGTACCTACGGTACCGCAGTGATTCTCTGCAAGCAACAAGTACAGAGGGGAGTCTGTCCCCACCCACCCACTGGATGAGCTCACAAGCAACAAGTACAGAGTTGAGCCTGAACCAGCCCACCCGCAGGATGAGCTCGCCCATACCTGACCTCCAGACCATGAATGAACAAGGACTCTTCCTTTCACACACATGAGTCAGAGAAATACTTATTCCAGATGATTTAGTGCTTCGAAGCTGCTCCGCTCACCCTTTCAACTCGCCTCAGCATAGACATCACGCATACCGTGCACCATAAGAAGTCTGACACCCCCCACTTACCTTTAGGTGTATTATAAATTATGGGGTAGAATCTCCAGAACGTGTGAGAACCATCGCAATATTAACGTAACGCAACTTTCAACATCGCAGTCTGTTGTGGGAAAATAATGCTGTGTTAACTAAGTATTCACAACACGGAGGCACCATGCGATATGCCCCTGACAATGCGTCAAGTGTCCACGATAAAGTCAACACGATGCTGCAAAAATGCGAAACACAAACGCCCAAAAAGTTGCAGTGAGGCCAATAGCAAAACAAAAAGCAGCAAAAACCAGCGGCAGGCCTGCAAATCCCACGCGGCAGGAGTTAACTTTTAAATGGGGCAGTGACCTGAATAATACACATGATATGGCTTCACACGTTGCCGCCGTGTTACAGTGTTGTAATTCTGCATCTACCATTTCCATTCAGAATTTAAAAGAACTATAATAATTTGCCGAAATGGTGGCTTTGCCGGTCGGTCGGTCTCCCATCAGTCAGTGCAGGGCACAATTCTTAAAAAAAGGAATGGGGGGACTAACCTAGTTAGGCAGTATGCAAGTGACATCATGGCGCTCCACATCACGGCGCACCACATCACAGCGCATGACATTACACATGGCATCACAGGAATTGACATCATAGAAAGTGGCATCACAAGCCACGACTTTACAGGAAGTGGCATCACAAGAAGTGACATCAGACCTAAAGCCCTCACATATATGTTTAGTAGGTCTATCATGTGTATGTTCGAGAGCATTGCAAGGACAATAGCTATGGAACATGATATGTGACTTCTACACCTTGCAATCCCCCAATTTCATGAACCACATCCTGTACATTCATTCACAAAAGTATAAAATGTATTGTACAAGTAATATGCGCATGTTATGTAAAGCGCTCTGACAACCGGCATTGGGATGAGTAGGGATATACAAGAAAAAAATATAGTGGTACTTAAATTATTTCAACGCCTTTTCAGGTGTGGTAAGCTCTATATAAATGCAATTTGCTGTGTGTAAATACTGGGAGAGACCAACACATCTGACAATCTTACAGTGCATGCATATCTCCTAAACAGGGACTGAAGAAACTTAAAAGCTGCCTCTCTTAAGTATGTTTGAAGTGTTAACAAGGTGTGAATCTTCGTTTCCCCTGCTCTTCAATTTGCATCAGGTGTGAGGCTCCCAACTGCTCCCAGCCAAATAGACTCGAACAAAAGGAGGCCTGCTGACCCCTCTAATTCGACCTTTGTTATGGGCCTAGCAGAAGTCTTAGATAAGAAAGCCCCATCCCCGCCTGCACGTTGTTGCTTGTTGCAGGTAAACAGCGTGTAGGCGCTGCTGAAAGTGTCCCGGTGTTTGTAAATTACACAGGGACGAGTTCAGCACAATATCAGTGAGGCTCAAATTATTGGCAGGGTGGCCGGCGTTCACCCTGTGAAAATAGTGAATGGAGGCCGTCCACCCACGTGTACCCGCGACTTGTGCCTGATTCAGTGTGAGTAGTGTGGAGGGATGGAGGAGTCGTAAATCAAAAACGTAAGTGCCAGATGGCCCTATCTTCCTCAACTGAAATCTTTAGCCAAACCTGCCTTTAAATCAAGACTACTTTGTAAAAAAAATCAGGGGCGTTTCAGCTCTTTTATGCGCATATCTAAACCATTGCATAGAAAAAAGTGGAAAAGGCAGAAATTCCTTCTTTGTGGTGCTAGGAATAAAGTGTCACACATAGGGAGATATTCTCAAGAATGTGTGATAATTACTGCAAAATTAGCTTAACACAACTCTTCACATCGCAGTCTATCTTGGGAAAATAACGCTGTTTTAACGTTGTATACACAACACGGCGGTACCATGGGATATGCCCACGATAACGCATCAAATGTCCGCGATAAAGTCAATGCGACGCCGCAAAAATGCAAAACATGAACGCAAAACAAGCTGCGATGAGGCGGATCGCGATACATAAATCAGTGAAAACCAGTGACAGGCCTGCAATTCACATACGTCATAAAGGAAAAATCACCAGAAAAGTAGAAAAAAAACATACAAACAAGAGCCAAACAATAGCAAAGCACAATGGATGTTGCCAGAGCAAGTACAGAGGACAACCAGAACCCCATAACCCCCCCGGAGGACCAGCCTGTGACCTCTGGCCAAGGAAGGGCAAGGACAAGAAGAGTAGGAAGAAGCGGTTCAGTCTGCAGGAAAACAGGATCCTGATAACGGAGGTGGTAGAACACTATCAACTACTATTCATCACCTCCACGGTGTCATTGGCAACAAAAAATGGAATGTGGCAGTCCATCGTAGGCAAGGTGAATGCAGTCGGAGTGCTGAAAAGGACAATGGAAGAGGTCAAGAGGCGCTGGAATGATGTCAGGCGCAAAACCAAGCACAAACTCACCAACAACCGGAAGGCAGCAATGCAGACTGGAGGTGGGAGTCCATCGCCACATGAGGAGCTGAATGAGATGAAGGAAATGGTGTCAACAGTCATCAGTGGGGAGACGGTGGCAGGAGTTGGGGTCCGGACACTGCTCAACATGACCGGACACAAAAGCACCAGGGAGATTCGTACAATGGCACACATGCACAATTAAGTAGAACATCTCTGCAGACAAACCATGCCGCAGACCTCCAACTTCCACCAAGAGACCAATGTACCCAAGTATGCAAAATCTCAGCACTGTACAAGCACAGAAGTCAAAGGCACACCACATGTAAGGGAGAAGGGGCAGCGATATCAGAGCTGCAGGGACGACTCCCCCAAAATGCAGCACACACACATAACATGCAGAGCACATCAATATTGACAACAATGTGGTACAAACTGCAACACAATCACAACAGAACACAGGACACAACTGGTGCCACATGTGGGTAGAAACTGGCTAACCACATTTGGCATTGCAGGCAAATGTGAGTAGATAATGTACGAGTACAAACACAAATCCGTGATGTTATCGAAATGTCCACTGTCCTGCACCAAATATGCAGCTCCTCCCAAACAGCCACAACGTACACAGTGATGCAGTCTGTAAGTAAACATGTACAATGCGACAACATACATGTAAACTCAATGTTAAATTGCATCTCCCCTTCACATTGCAAGGGAAGTCCAACACCTCCTGCAGAGCAGCCGAACCTCTCTTCTCTGATGACAAAGAGGACCACCACAGCTTTGACTCCAACACCCTCCAACAGCGCGTGGAGAGCCTCCGCAGCCCACCTCAGGATCAGGGCAGCGCAGCTAAGAGGAGACCCCACCCCCTTCACAGACCACACAGCAGGCAGCACCCACCACCATGGCTGCCTCCCTGGACCCCCACGAAGAACACATGGCCTTCCAACGCAGTGTGTTGGGGTGCCAGGAGAATCTGGCTGAACAGGTGTGGGTGGGGTTTGACTGCATGGCAGCAAAACTAGATGCCATACGTGGGTGTCAGAATCCCATCAGGGACCACTCACAGACCCTAACGGACATCCACAGTCCGCTCCATGCTCTCCAATGGACCATGGCTGACATCGCTGGAGCTCTGACTCCGAGAATAGAACAACTGTCCAGTCAGAGTGGCTCTAGCGATACCACCCGGGAGTTGGGACACATGCGGAGGTTAATGGAGACCATGGAGTGGATGCAAATGGAAAGAGCGGCTGCCACGGCTGCATACCAGCGAGTGGTAGCTGGGTTCCTCAATGACCTCAGGACCATCCTCATGACATTGCTGCCACAAGGACTAGCGCTCATGCATGCTGCTGCTACCACTACATCCACATCTACGCCCCCTGAAGTGTCAATGCCACACAGTGTGGCAGACATTCCACCTCTGGCCCCTGAGGTATCAATGCTACACAGTGCTGGAGACAGAACACCACCACCTACACATGAGGCACATGAAACAGCAGTGGACAAAGATGCGGATGAACCTGCCTTTGTGGTACGAAGGACGCAGTAGCATTCTTCTCTGCGATATGGCCGGTTTCTGCTTTGTTCTGCCCTCTGCATCATCACCTTTCACTGTCCCCTGATACACTCTGAGACACTCACCTTGGACCTCAAAATGGACTGCCATATTCTGTTTGATCGCCAATGACACAGCAATCAGACTGCAGACTGAACTCTTCCTCTTCCTTTGGACTCGTCATTCCCTGAAGGACTCTGGCTGGCCCTCCACGGGCCAACATTGCAAAGTGGGTGTGCATCGCCCCGTACTGCTCCAGCTGCAACAATCTACTGAATGTGCATTATAAATTCAGAATCACATAGATGTGTCATGTCTATGATCTTTCATGTGTGGAAGTATGGATGGATGTAGGGTCATTGATTCCCCCTTACGTCCATGTTGCTCATGTCGTTGGACATGGGTCACAGGGTGACACATTGCCAAATGAGGTCCGGGTGGCACCGAACAACAACAGGGACACATGCATTAGTTACTTCCTTGTCCAGCCCAGTACAGAACCACGCCCAGAACCCCGGGGTCATTGTTCAAACCCTTAGGCTGGACTTGCATATGCCAGGCCAGCCCACTCCGCTCACGCTCACAAGGGGGGACGACAGCGCTACATGCCCCAGGTCTTCCCTTTAGTGATCTGCTGATCACAGGTCTAGTTGCCAGCATGCCACAACCCCTCCCTCATGGCTGGTTTACACCCACACCACACCCATCCAGCACATGCGTCACAGGACATGTGACCCTGCCAAAAAAGGGCCGGACGCACGTGCTCACTGCCATTTCCACTGTCTCCAAGGGTGTATCCGTGTGGTTATTATTCATGCATGAGGGCCTTGGGCCCTGCAACATCACATACCCCAGGGCCGGAGGTGACATGATGGCGTCCGCACCACAATACTCAATCATAGAGGGTCCATGACTTGCGGGGCACAGACTTAGTGGCACCGGATACACTGCGGCCGGCACCGGCACACCGCCATGGGATGGTGACTTTCGGTTAAGCATGGGCGAATTTTGCGAATCTCGCGTTCGCGAATTTTGCGGATTTGCGAACTCGCAATTCGCAAAATCCGCGAATTCTCGCGAATTTGCGGATTTTTTTTTTTGTGTTTTCGCGCGGGTTTCTGCCAGTTCGCGAGGGTTTTGTACAATTTCGCAAACGCGAACTTACCTGTCGGGTCGCAAGTTTCGCGAACTTGTTGTTTCTACGTGTCCAGCCTGTTTGGGACACTCTTCTTCATCACTGCCACTCTCTGTCACCACTGCCACTCTCTGACTACTCATGCCACCCTCTGGCCCACCCATGCCACCCTCTGTTTCATCACAGCACCCTCTGGTTGTCCAGTCAGTGTACATTATTGTGGCAAAGCAAGCACACCTTCCCTGCCTCAAGTGACCTGAATTATTTTGGGGCTGATTAATGTGTCACAGAATATTTTTTTAGCTGGCACCTGCTTCCTTAGTGCTTCCTGATTAGTGATCTTTTGCACTTGCTAAGTGCTTTCATTGTTGCAAAATTAGTTACAACACCTGCCCTACCCCAACTGACAATAATGAATTAGGGGCTGATTAATGGATTTGAACTTCCAGCCTGGCTCCTGCTTGTCTCCCTTAGCTGTAATTCAGGACCTTTGTGGCATATGTGTAACTATTCTGAGGTTCAGAGCAGGGTCACATAATAGTTGCAACTGGCAACTGAACTCTGGAGGGGCCCCTCAGGAAGCACTACAGGAAATGGCTACTAATGATGAGCCTGAACTTTTGAACCTGGTAAGTAGTTTCAGTTTTGCTAAGATCGTATTTCTGCAATTTTGCGCTTATTCGCGGGGTGCGAAGTTGTACTGGGAAGCCGCGAACTCACGCGAACAGTGCGAGCAAGCCATAAAATCCGCTGCTCGCGGATTTGCGTATTTTGCGGGAGATTCGCGAATCTCGCGGATTGCGAATTTACCGAAAATCCGCAAAATCCACGAGCGAAACGGATTTTCCACCCATGCTTACTTTCGGTGCACTGAGGGAGGGGCACGGTAAGTGCTGAGCGGGTGTGTGGCCTGCGATGATGCCCCGTCCTGGCGGTCCGGACTGGTGACGATCATTGTGAGCCCTGCTGGACTGCAGGGCTAAAGGGCTGAGCAGGTGTGCAGCCTGCGATGATGCCGTGTGCACTGAAATGTCCTTTGCCATAGCGAAATCAAGACCCAGAATCAAGTGTGAGACCTGGTGGCCTGCGGAGCGGGGCTGCATGATGTGAAGGGTTCCATGTTCGCGGGCCCTGGGCATAGGGTTTGCACCGGCACATGGTGGGCCCTCTTGGAGACGTGGCGGAAGGTGAGCAGTGAGATCTGGGTGCCCAGGGGCGGGCATGCACCGTTGGGCGGCAGGAAGGGCTGGGGTGCAGCTGCCTGGGTGCCCAGGGGTGGACAAGCGATAATGACGCGTGCAATTGTATGTACTCCGCATTCATGTATCTGGACTCTGTTTCAGATGAGGGATCTGTTTCAGATGAGGGACCTGGTGAACTGCAGTGCATACCGGCACGTGGTTAGAGACACACTGGTGCCAACAGGTGAGCTGTGAAGCCTGGGGGCGCAGTGTTGACAATCTCTCTCCCTTTCCCTCTCTTCTTTTCATTGTGTCTCTTTCTCCCTCTCTTTCTGTCTTTCTCTCGCTCCTTCTCTTTCCGTCTTTCTCTCTCCCTTCTCTTTCTGTATTTCTCTCTCTCCCTCTCTTTCCATATTTCTCCCTCTCTCTCTCTCCCTCTCTTTCTGACTTTCTCTCTCTCTCTGTATCTCTCTCTCTTTCGCTCTCTCTCTGTCCTTTGATGAGCGCATGACACACCTTCTTATCTGGATTTTTGTTTTGCAGGCTGTGACCTACAGATTGTCCCGAGGAGACCTGCCATGAGTCTTCAAAATTGTTGTTTTGAGGTTTTTAATAAAATGTTTTGTTTGGTAATTCGAAGGTGTATGTGTGATGCTCAACACATGTATATTACCTGTTGTGATTGTGCGACATCAGGTGAATTTTTATGTACGTGAATTCAAGAAGTTGATTTGACATGTCTTGGTCGCGGTGGGTGTTGTGGCCCTGTTGGGGCTCTGACCTGCATGATCAGTGGCTCCATGGCATCTGTTGCCCCTCAGGTGTGGTTCTGGGCTGGGCTCCCTTTTCTGGTGCAGGTTGTCATCCGACTTTTTACCAGGTCAGAGCAGGTGTTGATTTCCTGCTGCAAACATGCCTTATCGCCTGTTCTGGGTTCTTATCGCCGATCTGGCTCGTATTGAGAATGTTGTGGAGTGGTGATGTCTCGGCTTTTTGCTTTTTGCACGGGAACACCTAATCTGCATATCATTAGCGATAGTTGCCAGCGTCATCTGTGGCAATGTTTTTTACGGCTGCTATTGCAGGTAAACTGGTGATATGGGCTGTTAGCAATAGCTTGTGAATGGGGTGATACATTTATTGTCACTTTGGCTGTGATAAAGTGCTGATAACTCAGCAATAAATCCTTAAGAATTTACCCCATAGTGCGTTCAAATGACACATTTAACGCAGTGCTTAATTTGAGCCAGTCGTTACCGGTGGGGAGTACTGGAAATTATTTTTGGGGATCAGCACTTATTTTTTCGCAAAATATATTTACCAAGATCAAGAGAGGAAAATGCACACAATTTGGAATGACAAATGAAGAGAAAGACGAAAAATACGCTACAAAGAGAGAAAACATGAACATGTAACAGTGAATTAAAGGGGCAAGCAGTGTCTAAAGTATATTAAAGAGGCATGAGGTGGTTTAAGACTACCAGCCTTTGTATTTGACACTCTGATGTTTCATTGCACTAGCCTCTGGGTTATGAGCATGGCGTTGGTCACCGGCACTCTTCCTTACTCAAACTAAGCACTGCCATAAACACACTAAAAACCTGGAAAAATCACTTATGAACAAACTGAAAATTGGTAGCTATGCTTAAGTGTAACTTCCTGAAGAATTAAGCTACCTTACGTGCAACGCCTGAGTGCAGGCCTCCATTCAGTGTACTGCATGCCACTACCACGCTAGCAGGAAGGGTGGACACCGGCATCTTTAGACCTAGACTCCAAGCCCACACCACCCAGCCGCATGTATCGGCATGGCTACCATATTGAACCAGTTGCCACCCACGTGTCATCGTCAAGCTTGTGTGTGCACCTCCTCTTCAGCATGTGTTACCTCTTTGTGCGCTTATGACATCAGAAGCGGTCAGGCACCCTGCCATGCTTGCACCCTCGGACTCGGACAGCACGTGCTGCGCCATTTCGAGGCAGGGACACAGGCAGGTGCTCAGGAAGTGGGGTGCCAGCAGATTGTTTTGTCTTTCCCACTGTCTCGGCTGCTTGCATTTTTATAGGTAAGAATGGGCCTCATTTACAATGAATTAGCATAGGGCAACGCCGCAAGTCTTTTTTTTGTTGCGCTGCCCTACGCTAATACGAAAGGGCAGGAATGCACCGTATTTACAAGCTAGGGTGAGTTCCTGTCCTTTCTGCCTGCGCATAATGTGGTGTCTAGTGCCAAGGCAGACACGCTTGCAGTGCAAGGGTCTCTGCATTGTTGGCAGGATGGTTTTGAGGAGGAAGGTACACCTTCCTGCACAAAAAGAATCCATTGAGGCCTTTTCCTCGTTCTAAGTGTGCTGCAAAAAGAGGAAAAATCAAGAAGAAATAAAGATATTTCTCCTCGTTGTGCCTCCCCTGGGGAGGAGTACAGTTTTGATGCATCCCTAGGTTTACAGATTCTTGTAAATATGGGAATGTATCCCAACCCATGGGTGTTGTGTGGTGAAAACCCCACCTCAACGTCCACGGAGCGCCCCTGAAGCAGTGTAAGGCAACGCAGCAACTTGTGCTGCGTTGCCTTATACCATATCTATGAGGCCATGAAAAGCTACGTGTGGCCTTGTAGATTCCAGTCTGCATTCTACGCCGCCGGAGCGTCATAAAAAGTGATGCACCGGCAGCGCAAGGGGCTTGTAAATAACCCCACTGTATTTTTCAGCATGCTGTCTTTCTCCCAGGGAGTGTTAATGCTAGCCACTTAGCAGTGAGGTTTACATTTGAAAGTCCCTCACAGCCCCCTCACCCATTGGGCTGTTTAACCCTCGAGGAAAAAGGCAGAAAATCAGGACCAACATTTTATTTTGCATTCCACTGCTCTGTCAATTGCACTATAGCACATCAGTCATTGCTCGCTTTTCAGCCAACAGAATGTTGCACTAACACTTTGTTATGGTTTGACAGCCCCAGATTGCAAAGTGATGTTGGGTCAAATGCCAGTTTTGGCAGAAGGATTAATGCATGTAGTGGAGCCACCTGCAAGGTATGCTTTAAAATGTAATAAAGGCATCTAGCTAATTTGAAAATTAAACTCTGCTCCGATATTTTCTATTAAATAACACTTTCTTACACGTCATGCATAAAAACAAGCATTGGCAATACAAATAGTTTTGTCTTCTGTGTATTTGAAGTTTTATACCACCTTCACAGCACAACAAAGGTACAATAAGGACATAGGTAACACAGCTTTCCAAACGCAAAGAACAAGTAGAGATCAGGTGGCTGTAGCAGGAGAAGCACACGATTCACGTCTTTCGTGACATGTTCAACACAGGTAGGTAACACACTACACAGAGAGTGAGAGGAGCTAAAGGGCTGTTGTCCACTCTCTTCTCCGACATACAAGAAGCACAACACACCTGGAAGACAGAGCCAAACTGACCATAGAATTACGATACATTCAGTTACTCATCTAGGACGGTGAAACCCACCTGCCTTAGGAAGTTACGGTTCACCTGCGGGTTCCAGATCTATCCGATTCTACAGTTTTTTTATAGCGAATGGCTTCCCGAAGGCCTCCCAAAGCCGCCACAGAACTGTGAAACCAGAGCTGCCTGAGGATCAGTCACGGAACAGCCAGGTCTTCAGAGCCTTACGAAAAGGAAGTTCAAGCTTTATTAGGACTAGGTCCAAAGACAAGGTGTTCCAAAGTTACAGAGCCAGAAGCTGTGTGGAGCAACCGCCCCATCAGGATCTTCTGATCTGAGGGACCCTCAGTGTCCAGGCTGAGGAAGATCTGAGGGTTCTCCTTGGCAGGTCTGGGGAGGCTAGCAATCTCAGCAGAGAGGGACCTGTTAGACGGGACCTGGAGGGTCGGCCGAGGACAAGGGGAGAGGTCTCCGGGGAGAGCCGTCTCCAGCGATCGTACAGACAAGTAACTTCCCCCCCACAGAATAGGCACCACACAAGGATAAGATTTAACGTTCTTTATAAGTAATCTTGAAGTACGGTAGGATGGTACAAGGAGGTCTGGACTCAGGGGTCCCCTCGATTCTAGTCTCTTGGATGGGAAAGGGGTAGCGGGACAGTCTTATTACCAATCTGGTAGTTACGATGAGATGGTGGGTAGCTCTCAATCCTCGAGCTCGGCGTTCTTGAAGGACGGGTTGTGGCAGCGCCAGCAGATCCCGGAGTGGTCGAAGGTGGCAACGGTCCGCGGCAGCGCCAGCAGGTCCCGACGAAGATGGTAGTTACAACGGGTCGCGGCAGCGCCAGCAGGTCCCAACGAAGATGGTAGCTACAACGGATCGCGGCAGCGCCAGCAGGTCCCAACGAAGACGGTAGATTGCAGAGGGCCGCGGCAGCGCCAGCGGCAGGACGACAGTTCACAAGGCAGGGCTGCGGCAGCGCCAGCAGTCCGTCAAGGATGAGTTCTTCAAGGTGTCTCTCGACTCCAGGATACAACTGCCTTCCTGCTCTGGAGCTGCCCCAGTTATAGGTCTGGCGCCCTTTGATGTCCAGACCCTCGCACTTGGAGGTCGGGAGGTCCGGGATGAGGGAGTCCAGACACCCAGCAGGGGGGTGGAGCCAGCGCCCAGGGAGGCTGGGGGCGATCGGCACCTGGCGGGGGAGAGCCATCGACACTTCTTCCTCCCATTGACCTGCCAATTGGTCCGTTCACCTCCCGGGTGGATGGTGGTGCCGGGCTGTCGGGGCCTGGCCAGGCCCAGGGTTGGGGTCGAGCTGAGGCCACGCGGCCTCGTGGTGCAGTGTCTAAGATGGCGGCCGGGCCGGGCAATGGTGCTGACGGTGGCCCGGGCCGGTAATACAAAGATGTCCGGGAGCAGGGGTCCCGTAGGGGACGGTTTGCGAGTTGCTTCTGTGGGTAGCACCTGGAGAGCCGGTGCCCAGGCCCTGTCGTGCGGGGAGGGAACGAGCCCTTCATGTGGCCTGTCCAACATGCGTCCTCCCCAGGTGAAGGCGGGGAGAGTCACCCATCTTCTTGGGGACTTTCCTCGACGAGGCGGAAAAAGCGTGACAGGCCATCCGCGTTGGCGTGATCCTGGCCAGGGCGGTGCTCAACAGTGAAGTCCATCCCCTTCAGGGAGATGGACCATCGCAACAGCTTGGGATTCTCCCCCTGCATCTGCATTAACCATTGCAGGGGGCGATGATCTGTTTGCACCCGAAAGTGGGTACCGAAGAGGTAGGGCCGGAGCTTCTTGAGGGCCCACACTACTGCGAAGGCCTCCCTCTCGATGGTGCTCCAGCGCTGTTCCCGGTCCAGTAGGCGTCTGCTGATGAAGGCCACTGGTTGGTCGACTCCCTCGGGGTTCAGTTGGGAGAGGACGGCCCCAATGCCATGGTCGGAGGCATCAGTCTGGACGATGAACTCTCGGCTGTAGTCGGGAGCCTGGAGCACAGGGGCGGTGCACATGGCGGCCTTCAGCTTCTCGAAGGCCGCTTGACAGTCAGGAGTCCAGTTGACTCTTTTTGGCTGGTTCTTGGATGTAAGTGCCGTGAGGGGCCCCACAATGCTGCCATAGTCCTTCACAAACCGCCGGTAGTATCCGGTGAGCCCCAAGAAGGCTCGGACCTCGGTTTGGGTGATGGGTGGTTGCCAGGACTGGATGGCAGTGATCTTGAGCTGGAGGGGGGCCACCGGACCGCTCCCCACTTGGTGTCCGAGGTAGGTCACGGACCCCTGGCCAATCTGGCATTTGCTGGCCTTGATTGTGAGGCCGGCCTGTTGGAGGGCCTGCAGGACCTCTCGGAGGTGGTTGAGGTGGTTTGACCAGTGGCGGCTGTACACTGCGATATCGTCCAGGTAGGCGGCGCTGAAGTCTTCGAGGCCCGCCAATACCTGGTTCACCAGTCGCTGGAAAGTGGCTGGAGCATTTTTCATGCCGAATGGCATCACTTTGAATTGGTAGTGGCCATCCGGGGTGGAGAAAGCGGATCGTTCTTGGGCCCTGGGGGTGAGGCCGATCTGCCAGTACCCCGCTGTCAGGTCGAAGATGCTGAGGTAGCGGGCAGCCCCCATGCGGTCGATCAGCTCATCTGCTCGGGGAATGGGGTGAGCGTCGGTTCGGGTGACAGCGTTCAGACCCCGATAGTCAACACAGAATCGGAGCTCAGGGGTGGTGCCGGGGGTAGCAGCTTTGGGGACCAGTACGACTGGGCTGGCCCAGGGGCTGTCCGAGGGTTCGATGACTCCGAGGGTGAGCATCTTGGAGACTTCGGCTTGGCTGCAGGCACGTACCCGATCTGGCATGCGGTACGCCTGATGTCTGATGGGGGGACTGTCCCCCGTGTCCACGTCGTGTAGGCACCAGGGGGTGACCCCTGGGGTAAGGGAAAAGAGAGCTGCGAACTGCAGCAGGAGCGCCCGACAGTCTTGGCGCTGCTCTGAGGTCAGGGCATCTGACAGCCGGACCCCGTCTACCGAACCATCCTTTTCTCGGGTCCTCAGTAGGTCAGGGAGGGGCTCGGAGTCTTCTTCTGTCCCACTGTCTGTAGCCATCAATAGGCTGAGCTCCGAGTGCACAAAGTGAGGCTTGAGTCTGTTGGCGTGGAGGACCCGGAGGGGGTTCCGGGAAGATTCCATGTCGATGAGATAGGTGACGGGGCTCTTGCGCTCGACCACCTTGAAGGGCCCCGTCCACTTATCTTGCAGGGCACAAGGTTCGGTGGGGGACATCACCCATACTTGCTGGCCAGGTACGAACTCTATGGAGGAGGCGTTCTGATCGTACCATTTCTTCATATCCTCCTGACTGGCTTCAAGATTGGCTTTGGCGATTTCTCGGAACCGCCTGGTCTGATTGCGGAGGGTCAGTAGGTACTTGTAGACGTCTGGAGGGGTTTTCAGGGGGGCCATTTCCCAACCTTCCTTGACTAGGCTGAGGGGCTCTCGAACAGGGTGCCCGTACAAGAGTTCGAAGGGGCTGAAGCCGAGGGACTTCTGAGGGACTTCTCGGTAGGCGAAGAGGAGGCACGGGAGAAGCACATCCCACTGGCCGCGGAGGGGCTCTTCTAACCCTATAATTATTCCCTTGAGGGTACGGTTGAACCGCTCAACCAGTCCGTTCCCCTGTGGGTGATAGGGGGTTGTGAAGCGGTAGGTGACCCCGCACTGCTGCCAGAGGGATCTCATGTATTTCGAAATGAAGTTCGTGCCTCTGTCGCTGACGACTTCCCGGGGGAAGCCCACTCGGGAGAAGATCCCCATTAAGGCTCGGCCGACCACCGGTGCGGTTACAGTTCGAAGGGGGATGGCCTCGGGATAGCGGGTGGCATGGTCCACCAGTACCGGGATAAAACGATGTCCTTGTGCTGTTCGGGGGTCCAGGGGCCCCACAATGTCTATTCCCACTTTTTCGAACGGGGTGGTAACCACTGGAAAGGGCTGCAGGGGTGCCTTGAGTTTGCGGCCGCTCTTCCCGCTGGCCTGACAAGTGGGACAAGACCGGCAGTGGTTGAGCACGTCATTTCTCATTTTGGGCCAGTAAAAGTGGGTCACCAGGCGGTTGTAGGTTTTGTCCTGACCCAAGTGTCCGGCCAGGGGGACATCGTGGGCCAAGTTCAGCAGGAAGTCTCTAAAACGGAGGGGCACCACTAACACTCGACTGGCCCCCAACTCGGCGATTCTCTGTTCACTGTACAACAAATCATTGTCCCAATAGATCCAGTGAGCCCCGGCGTTATCTCCCGCGCTCTGGGTGAGGGCTTGTTGTCGTAGTCCCTCGAGGGAGGGACATGTCTTCTGTTCTTGACGGAATTGCTCCTGTGTGGGTCCCCCTTCTTGACGCCACTGAGCCAGGTCTGGGAGATCCTGGGGCTGAACGAGTTCTTCTTGGGTTTGTTCTGGGGGGTCGACGGTGTCGGCGTCCCCCACTGGAGCGATCGGGGGAGGAGGTGCTGGCCATTCGGGTTCTTCTGGTCGGGGGATGGTGCGGGCCGCCATGGACCGGGTGGTTACGCACGCCCAGTCCGGCAGGCCCAACATCCCCAGGTGTTCTCTTCTTTCTACGGCGGCCCATGGGGAACTCTCGAGATCGTTCCCCAGGAGACAGTCCACGGGGGCATCATCGCGGACCGTCACCTTCAGCATGCCGGATACTCCTCCCCACTCGAAGGGGACGCAGGCCATCCGACACATGCTCTCTGAATTGTCGGCTGACCGGACGGGGCAGAGAATGTTCGGTATTATTTGCTCGGGGGTCACCAGGTGACAGCGGACGGCCGTCACACTGGCCCCTGTGTCACGTAGGGCTTCGGCCTTGCGCCCATTGATGTTCACCCACTGACTATACTTTCTGGTGTTGGCGGGTAGGGGAGCCCGCGGGACCATGTCTCTCCCCCCCAGGCACGCCAGGACCATGGCGGCCGGCTCCCACTCTTGTTGCTCGGGTTCGTACTCTTCCTGGTCCTCGGAGACTTGCTCTTCTCCGAGGGCGGCGGCCGCTACCTGGCGGGGCCTCGGGGTCTGGTTCTGTGGACAGTTCGGGTCACTGGCGTAGTGACCAACTCGCTGGCATCGGTGACACGTGACATTGGCTCTGAACCCCGGGCGCATCGGGGGGTTGCCCCTGTTGGCCGGGGGCGGAGTGCTGGTGGCGGGAGCGGCCGGGACGGTGTCTTTCCCCCGGCCCTGGCCTCCTCCTCCTCCTCGGGGGAGGTGATGGCCTTGGTTGTTCCTGTTCTGCTCGTTCGGGCCACCCCGGCCCACTCGGGTGCTCTCCCATCGGTCAGCCTCGGCGGCGAGCTGCCGTGGATCAGTCATTTTACTGTCGAGGAGGTGCTGCCTGAGCTCGACAAAGCAGTTATTGGAGAGGTGCTCCCACACAACAAAGTTAAAAAGCTGCTTGTAGGTCGTTACGTTGCTCCCCTTGATCCACCCCTCGAGGGCTCGGCTGAAATAGTTCACAAATTCCACCCAAGTTGTACCCGGGATTCGGGTGCAGTCGCGGAACCTCTGGCGGTACATTTCGGGTGTCAGCCCATATTGAGTGAGGAGGGCGGCCTTCATGTGATCATAGG
Source organism: Lissotriton vulgaris (assembly GCF_964263255.1). Classification (NCBI taxonomy): domain Eukaryota; kingdom Metazoa; phylum Chordata; class Amphibia; order Caudata; family Salamandridae; genus Lissotriton; species Lissotriton vulgaris. The sequence continues at coordinate 2,002,216,834 of NC_141691.1, read as the reverse complement.
ACGTCATTTGGTGATCCGGGAGCTGTAACAGGGCATCACGGCCTTCGTTGACGAACCTCCCCCATAGACCGGCTCCCCAGTCACTTCGATCGATCCGGTGAGAGGACATGGCGATCTCATAGGCCTTGAACCACTGCTGTATGTCGTCGTTTCGGTAGAACTCTCGGACGACATCTTTGGGAATGTGGACCTTTGATTCTGAAGTTCCTGGGGTGCGTGGGCGCTCGGGCACCCCCAGGTCCTTGCCTTGCTTACGTAGTTCTATTTCGGCTAGTTTGCGCTCGTGTTCATATGCCAGTCTTTTTTCTTCAAGCTCTCTTTGTCTTTGTTTTTCCTCCCGCTCTTCTCGGAGCCGTAAGTGTTCTAGGTTAAATTTTTGTTCCGCTAGTTTTAGTTCTCCATCCATTTTGAGCCGTGCCAACTCTAATTCATGCAGTCTGGTTTTCTCTCGCTCTTGGATCTCTTCCCGGGAGAGACCTGCTCTCCTTTCCTCGGAAGGAGCGGGGTCGGTTTCCGGGGCTTCGCTGTGTTGGTCCCGGGGACCAGCGGTGTTTACCTCTGCCCATGATTCTAGGGCGTGTTTAAAGTCATCTTTTGTGCTCAGACCGGTGGTAGCAATGCCCAGTTCTATACAAAATTGTTTTAATTCTCGATGGTTGTACTCCTCCAGCTTGTCCATTTGGAATTTCTCTGTAGACCCGCTCTCTTGGGCCGGCATTGTGGTTTAGTCGTGGGGTGAGTTGCTTTCTGTACGATTACGCGTTGGTTCGGATCGCGCCGCTGGCCACCAATGTTAGACGGGACCTGGAGGGTCGGCCGAGGACAAGGGGAGAGGTCTCCGGGGAGAGCCGTCTCCAGCGATCGTACAGACAAGTAACTTCCCCCCCACAGAATAGGCACCACACAAGGATAAGATTTAACGTTCTTTATAAGTAATCTTGAAGTACGGTAGGATGGTACAAGGAGGTCTGGACTCAGGGGTCCCCTCGATTCTAGTCTCTTGGATGGGAAAGGGGTAGTGGGACAGTCTTATTACCAATCTGGTAGTTACGATGAGATGGTGGGTAGCTCTCAATCTTCGAGCTCGGCGTTCTTGAAGGACGGGTTGCGGCAGCGCCAGCAGATCCCGGAGTGGTCGAAGGTGGCAACGGTCCGCGGCAGCGCCAGCAGGTCCCGACGAAGATGGTAGTTACAACGGGTCGCGGCAGCGCCAGCAGGTCCCAACGAAGATGGTAGTTACAACGGATTGCGGCAGCGCCAGCAGGTCCCAACGAAGATGGTAGATTGCAGAGGGCCGCGGCAGCGCCAGCGGCAGGACGACAGTTCACAAGGCAGGGCTGCGGCAGCGCCAGCAGTCCGTCAAGGATGAGTTCTTCAAGTTGTCTCTCGACTCCAGGATACAACTGCCTTCCTGCTCTGGAGCTGCCCCAGTTATAGGTCTGGCGCCCTTTGATGTCCGGACCCTCGCACTTGGAGGTCGGGAGGTCCGGGATGAGGGAGTCCAGACACCCAGCAGGGGGGTGGAGCCAGCGCCCGGGGAGGCTGGGGGCGATCGGCACCTGGCGGGGGAGAGCCATCGACACTTCTTCCTCCCATTGACCTGCCAAGTGGTCCGTTCACCTCCTGGGTGGATGGTGGTGCCGGGCTGTCGGGGCCTGGCCAGGCCCAGGGTTGGGGTCGAGCTGAGGCCACGCGGCCTCGTGGTGCAGTGTCTAAGATGGCGGCCGGGCCAGGCAATGGTGCTGACGGTGGCCCGGGCCGGTAATACAAAGATGTCCGGGAGCAGGGGTCCCGTAGGGGACGGTTTGCGAGTTGCTTCTGTGGGTAGCACCTGGAGAGCCGGTGCCCGGGCCCTGTCGTGCGGGGAGGGAACGAGCCCTTCATGTGGCCTGTCCAACAGGACCTTTCATGATGACTGCCCTCTTCATAATGCAGAGGGTCTTGAACTGCACTTGGCGTTCCAACAGAAGCCAGTGGAGGTCCCTAAGAGCTGTAGTGGTAGACTGATATTTGGGGGTGTTCATCAAAAGTAGTACAGCAGCCTTCTGATGACACAACGAGGCACTGTAAACTTCCAAGTGTACATAAACAACACACAGAGTACTACTGTTCACTTGTACCATCTCCTACTTATGGTTTTCTAGTTTTGGTAATGTTATGTCTCCTATATCAACATTTATGTTGTCCTGTATTAAACTCAGACCTACATTAAATGTGTGTGTGTGTGAGCAATATTTGTTTTTTTACTGGTGTCTCATTGGCACAAGATTTAAAATAGAGGGTAGAGCTACAAACCCTCTTCTCTTTTCTGTCAACATGTTTCGGTGCTCGAATAATTCCTCTTGGGCAACAAGACCTTTGTCAGGACAACAGGCTTCTCACATCTAGTATTGTGGAGAAGTTCTGGTACATATAGCATTCCATGCAAGTGCAGTTGATATATCCTTTTTTCTTCATAACAAGTGAAAACACCTTTATTAAGCAATGGAAACATCCCTTCTTCACACAACAGATACATTTTAGGCAGAAATATTGCAGAGAACAAATAAAGGTAGAGCAGGAGCAGTGCAAGTTTTCCCCATCACAGGACACATACAAATCAGGCAGCAGCAGTGCAGGTTTTGCTCCCTCACAGAAGTGGTACAGGATGGGAGTAGCAAAGTAAGATTTCCACTTCCACAGAAGCATCAAGTGCAGTCTTCCACTCCCAGCAGAACAGATTCAGCAGGGTAGACCAGTGCAAGCTTTCATCGCTCACAGAACATGTACATTTAAGGAATTAGTGACATGCAGGTTAGAGAAAGATCTCTAGCGATCGTGTTTAACTCAATGAGGAGAATATATAAGTGGATGAGAGAATTTGAAAGTTCAGACACCAGTTTCACTTGGGTGATATTCCACGTCAACTCATATTGTCCTTATTGTTTACAGCAACCACAGCAAAAGAAATGATGCATTATGCAGGTACACAGGCGAAAATGTTATGAATGCACATCCATCAGGTAATGTTCAAAATGTTGAGGGCTGCGAATGGTCTCCCCTCAAAATTACTCAGCAGTGTAAGGTGGTCGAGAGAGAACTGTCAGCGTCTACCCCTTTGAGGGCTGATCTCATTTCCAGTTGTGGTTTAAGGATTCCTGTGAGCTGGGAAGCACTCTTGGGCCCAGGTTCACAAAGGTTTAGTGTCAGGTTAGCGTTCATTTTGTAACGCTAACCCGACGCTAAACCTTTTTGGGGATTAACAAACCAGCGCTAATTGGGGTTGGCGTTGGTTTGTTTGGGAAAGTAACACAAAGTAGCAAATAACGCTATTTTGCGTCAAGGGAGTGGTACATGGGCGTTACCATGCAACTACCCATGTTCCTTGATGCTAAACCCTATCTACTAACATTAATAGACAGGGTTTAGAGACAAAGGTTAACACCTCTGGAAAGCAGGCGTTAACCCCTTCGCCGGGGGGCTAATTCCCCGTGACGCAGGGGGGAGAGGGGCCGATTGCGGCCCGTGTTGCTTGTGACGGGCTCGGCTCGTCATGCAGCACGGTGGCGCTGTGCTCATGACGAGCTGAGCTCGTCATGACCATGCCCGTTTAATGGAACGCCCAGCACAACAGGGGAATTACCCCCGCGTGGGCGCGCCGCGCAGTCATGACGAGCTCAGCTTGTCATCAGCACAGCGCCACTGTGCCTCCCTTTTTTCAGACTTTGCATGCGTGCTGTACTTTGCTAACACACACACAAAGTAGGACACGCTTTAAAGGGTGTCTGTCCATATACTTTTCTATAGGAAGGATACCGTTCCAGTACAAAACCTATGGTAGACTCAGGCATGCACCATAGCACTATAGCGCTATGGTGTGTGCCTGGTGCACGGCAGCTGAAATCAGCTCTAGGGAGAGGAGAGAAGAGAGTCCTTTCTCTGTAGATATGGTGCTCTCTGCTCCCTCCCTGTCATGCAACGCATCATGTTTGGCTGCTGCGCTGCGTTCCGTGACACCTTTCAGAATCTGGGCCAAAGAGCGCCAGTACAGCGTGTCCCACATTTTGCCTCTTAAAAGGTGAAACCGTATATTACATTGTCAAAGAGAATGATTACTGCTTAAAATCAAAAATAATCTTACGTTTTGCAGAGTGAAGAAGAAAATATATGCAGTTTAACTTGAGTGCTGCAATTTTGGGTAAAAGAGACTTCCTGCTGTCTGTGTAATGGCGTGTTGGCTAAAGTAGCCCATTTAACAGCTGTTCTAAGTTATTTTCTTAAACTCACAATTTTTTTACGTTTTATGCGAAAGTGAGCGCAATAGTGTTACCTTTTCTCTAGAGCTTTCATTGTTGTACTGCTTGGTAACATTTGTATTTATGTTTTCAGTTTTCTCGTGTAGATTGTGTCAATGGCATTCAATTATGAAATGTGCTATAAACCGAGCGAGCGCTGTATTAGCACTCTGCAGAGAAATGGGGCCACGTACCTTAGGAGGAGGCTGTCTATCTATGCCCCTACAATCGTCCGCTGGTCACTTTGCCACGATCCCGAAAATCAGCCGCGTCAGAAACTGTTGAAGATTGTTCTCGTATCTGGGGGCCCGATTCACAGAACTAACTTAAGACAAAATCCTAAATTTACTACTTTTGGTATTCACAGAAGTTAGGATTTTGTCTTAAGTTTGTCTTAAGACAGACTTAAAACAGACTTAAGACAAAATCCTAACTTAAGTCTGTCTTAAGACAAACTTAAGACAAAATCCTAACTTCTGTGAATACCAAAAGTAGTAAGTTTAGGATTTTGTCTTAAGTTAGTTCTGTGAATCGGGCCCTTGGTGCGAAGCTTGGAATCAACTTCCACTGGCACTTCGGGCTACCTCGGATCTCTTAATCTTCAGGAAGGAATTAAACACCTGGCTATTTAGCAAATGAACTATTCAATCCAGTTTTGGGGTGCTGTCAACCAGATAGCGCCAGGACACTCATTGAGTAGCTGTGCACTCTACAAATACAGTTTCATTCATTCATTCATATGACCTCTACGCTGACATACCCGGGTTGTCTTCTTTTATCGAAATTCCTTGTACAGCCTCCTCAGGCAGTCTCACAACCTTCCATCAATGGATCAAAGTCCTGAGTGACACACTTATAATTAAGTTATAATTAAAAAAATTGACAACTCTTAAACCATTGTTTGCAGCTTCCAAAGGCTCATCCATTGCTTTGGTATCTTGCTATCTGGTGTTCGGGCGTCGAACTTACTTCAGAGGTTCCAAATCCTACTGAAAGGACATCTATAGCAACAAGAGATATAAAATATATAACTCCCTCCTCTATTTCATATCTGCTGTGTATATATGAATATAGTATACCATGTAAATGGAGGAGTGGAATGTGGAGTGGTGTGGCTCACTGGTTAGAGGTGGCAGACCCGGAAGCAGAGGACGGCCCGGGACCATGGTTCAATTCCCGACGCGGCAGGGTCTCGATAATTCTCGCCTCGGTGCCTACTCTAACCAGGGGTCACACTCGGCAACTCTGGGCATTAGCTTGCCACATCTCCACGAAGGCCCCCCACATACGCCGGGGATGCCTGGTTTCATCACAACAAAGAACACCTGGGGGTCACAAATAAGAGGTGGATCTTAAGACCAAAATGCAACACAAAAGACACCAGTGAGTAAGCTTCAATAGTGAAGTGCAGGCCAGGTTAAGGCTCAAGAGCAAATGGAGAAATAGTTCCCATCAGAAGCCACTCTGTACCGCCCTTATTCTCATCATCTGGGTTCTCCTTACCCAGGAGGCTGAACGGCCGGTCAGGTGTTACCGTAGCCGATATGTGCGAGATAAGGGAAGTGAATGAAGTACAAAGAGTTAAGGTGGCTACTGTAGAGGCAGTGTTGTGGTGGAAGAAGTGTTGAGTGAGGGGAGAGAATATAAAATTAGGTGATCGGGTGGACAAACAACATTTATTAGTGTCTCCCAATCCCTAAAGTTTAAAAAGCAAGTGTAAGTGCGGGTTCCAAATAATCACCGTACTATATGATGGTCAACATGTTTCTGCATAGTTCTGAACAAAGTTTCAAATGCATTCTTCAGGACCGAAGATATAAAACACTGCTACTTAGATTTTGTGAAATTAAAATCACCTGACCACCAGTCAGCTGTACTGCTTGGGGGGGCAGTACAGCTGACTGCCAGGAGACATCGACGGATCAGAGCGGTGCTCCTCATACCTGCGCTGTGGCCAGGTGGGGTGAAGCCTCTCAACCACAAGATTTGGGATTCGGTTGAGTATGTACCTGAAGATCAGGTGATTTTAATTTCACAAAATCTAAGTAGCAGTGTTTTATATCTTCGGTCCTGAAGAATGCATTTGAAACTTTGTTCAGAACTATGCAGAAACATGTTGACCATCATATAGTACGGTGATTATTTGGAACCCGCACTTACACTTGCTTTTTAAACTTTAGGGATTGGGAGACACTAATAAATGTTGTTTGTCCACCCGATCACCTAATTTTATATTCTCTCCCCTCACTCAACACTTCTTCCACCACAACACTGCCTCTACAGTAGCCACCTTAACTCTTTGTACTTCATTCACTTCCCTTATCTCGCACATATCGGCTACGGTAACACCTGACCGGCCGTTCAGCCTCCTGGGTAAGGAGAACCCAGATGATGAGAATAAGGGCGGTACAGAGTGGCTTCTGATGGGAACTATTTCTCCATTTGCTCTTGAGCCTTAACCTGGCCTGCACTTCACTATTGAAGCTTACTCACTGGTGTCTTTTGTGTTGCATTTTGGTCTTAAGATCCACCTCTTATTTGTGACCCCCAGGTGTTCTTTGTTGTGATTAATCTGTATTTTGGGGCATGCACTTGGTTGGTCGGTAAACTCGCCCTTAGACCCTACTCCCATTGTTTGTTGTGAATGAAAAGATGCCTGGTTTCACCCTGGAGATACCCAGTAGGGTCCATCTCACAGGGAAAGCCAGGACGGGTTCCCCAGCGGGCTACAGCACTGAGATACCCCATGTGGGGTGATTCATGAGCTTTACAAGACATCATTACATAAATGAAGATGCACCCAGAGACTTCGGGCCTTATGTTGCGTTTGGCGGATGCGGGTTGTATGCCAAATAGTGGCCAATGCCCCCTGCTCCCTATTTAGAGTTCATAAGGCCTTTATACCTAAGACATTTTAAGGCAGGACAAATTAGGCTGTTGCTCAGGGGCCACACCTTCTAAGGTGTCCATAGGAAAGTCAACCTTCCTTCTGTTAGACCTCCGTCTAGTCACATTGTCTATCTAAGCCTCCCTCCCTCTCTGCCTGCATTTATCTCTGACTATCTCAAGACAGTGCTATCTGGAGGATATTTGGGCTCCTGGCAATACATATTTCAACTGTTTTTTTTGACCCTGTTGAAATTTAGCATATAATTTAGTATTGTTTGGCATCATGGAGGCTTGATTTAGCAGTAAATGGGTAATAAAAAACACATTTGACTCGTAGAGGGGCACCAAAAATCTGTCTTGCCTGCGCCTCATGAAAACCTTAAGATGACACTGCTTTATGCCCTCTGAATACTGCAGATCTGACACTTCATTTTAGTTTTCCTGCATCTGCTAATCTCTTAGGAAGTCCCTTTATTTTTCTGTGTTCTCCTAATCCATGTTCCTATTGGCACATGTTATCATAACCAGTCTGTCAAACTCACTATATGTGTAAATACTCTACATTTCTTGACCCATGTACCATCACAGATGCAGAAGTTCATGATGTTGCTATTGCTAAATATATATACATTAAAGAGGCTTCCCGAGGCTGCTATGTTAAACGAATCACTGACAGAATTTCGACTACAAAAATATCGACCTACAAGAATATCGAGTCAACAATATCGAGGGCAAAAATATCGACATCCTATCTACAACATGGTAAGTACAAAAATATCGGAAAAAAAATATCGATGTAAAAAATATTGATGTTAAATATATCGTTTTTTTTTTTAATATATAAATGTAAAATTAAGTCTATAAGACTAATAAATAAAATAAACATATTTAAAAGTATCTAATAATATTTAAAAGTAATAAATAATACATATATTAAGAATACATTAATTAAATATATACAGTAAATATGTAATATATATACACTGAACAATAAGTATTAATAATTATTTTACGAATTTATAAATTAATGAAATATATTCTAATTTACTAACACATTTACAAACATAAAAGAGTAACATAAATAAAATGTAAGTAATATAAAAAATAAAATAAATATTTGATATTTTAACAATTAATTAAATAAAACGTTGGATAGCGTAAGGGTAAAAATTTCTATTCCTACTCCAGAGAGTACAACAGTAGGGAAAACTGACCCTGAACTCAAAAAACACCCCTTTACCCAAGAACTGAAACTGACCCTGAACCCTAAAAATACCCCTTTACTCAAAAACTGAAAACTGACCCTGAACCCAAAAAATACCCCTTTACCCAAGAACTGAAAACTGACCCTGAACTCAAAAAATACCCCCTTACCCAAAAACTGAAAACTGACCCTGAACCCTAAAAATACCCCTTTACCCAAGAACTGAAAACTGACCCTGAACCCAAAAAATACCCCTTTACCCAAGAACTGAAAACTGACCCTGAACCCTAAAAATACCCCTTTACCCAAGAACTGAAAACTGACCCTGAACCCAAAAAATACCCCTTTACCCAAAAACTGAAAACTGACCCTGAACCCAAAAAATACCCCTTTACCCAAGAACTGAAAACTGACCCTGAACCCAAAAAATACCCCTTTACCCAAAAACTGAAAACTGACCCAGAACCCTAAAAATACCCCTTTACCCAAAAACTGAAAACTGACCCTGAACCCAAAAAATACCCCTTTACCCAAGAACTGAAAACTGACCCTGAACCCAAAAAATACCCCCTTACCCAAAAACTGAAAACTGACCCTGAACCCTAAAAATACCCCTTTACCCAAAAACTGAAAACTGACCCTAAACCCTAAAAAAACCCTTTACCCAAAAACTCAAAACTGACCCTAAACACTAAAAATACTCCTTTACCCAAACTTAATTAATATTATTTAATTAGCAATTAATTATTAATGAACAATAACAAATAAGGTAAATATATTAGCACATTAGCTGTAATTAATATAATGTAATAATTAATATTATTTTTTCCCAATTAATTAATTAACAGTAATTAAACATTATATATCAATAAATTACTCTAATTAATGTAACTAATTAATATTATTTAATTACCAATTAATTAATAATGTTACATATGTACAAAATAATATTAATTAATTAACTAATTAATATTAATTATTTCCCAATAAATTAAATATAAATTTATAAAAACATATATTAATTAATTAATTATTATTAATTTACTCCCCACCCCATTCCCCTATAAACCCACATCCCGCTACAGAAAATATATATCAATTAATCAATTAATCTTTTTCCCAATTAATCAATATTAATTAGCAATTAATTATAATTAATTAATTAATCCTACTAATTATTAATCAACTTACCATAATTAAATTACTTCCCACCCTATTCCCCTATAAACCCACAACCCGCTACAGAACATATATATATCAATTAATAAATTAATTAAAATTATTTTCCTATTATTTTCACATAATTACCGATTAATTATAATTTATTAATAAATCCTACTAATTACTAATCAATTTACCATAATTAAATTACTTCCCACCCTATTCCCCTATAACCCCACAACCCGCTCCGGTACAAAAACATAAAATTTACTTATAAAATTATTTATTATTATATAAAATTTATACACATATAATAGTAATTATTTTAAATACTTAAATTAAACATATAACACATACATAATAAAAAACTATACAATAATACAAATATCGATATTAGTGTCATCGAAATTAGTAACATCGATATATATGCTATCGATATTACTTACTTCGATATTACTTACATCGATATTAAGTATTTCGATATTACTTACCTTGGGTCGATATTCTGTCCTACGATATTCTTGCCTTCGATATTATGCACCTTCGATATTTCAGACTCGATATTATGGTAGGTCGATATTTCCAACTCGATATTTTGACTGTGTACCATGTTAAACATGTTTAACTCCTTTGAAAGTGTGGCATGCGATCACATTGTAAAACGAACATAGAGGTTACATGTATGGCCATGCTATCTCCTAAGACTGTGAATATCAAGTGTAATCCTTCCTATGTTATGGTTCCTTATATTTCAGTATTTCACACAGGAAACAGATGATTCGAAAGAATGGACTCTTTATTGTGTATATCCTACATTTTGTATTCAAGTGGTGCTAATAGCCAGTTGTGGCTGTCTGTAAAACACATTCACTCAGTGTTGTGTAATTCTACTAATTTTAAAGTCTAGTTTTAATGTAGTCTAGTTTTGATTATCTAAGGTTCGGTGTTAGCCATCCTCATTCTAATCGGACAACCATTGCCTCCAAGGTGCCATTTTCAGGTCTGCAGGTAGCAAGCCAAAACCACTACATCCATAGGCACCTGGGCATAGGTTGGATGCTCTGTGTTCATTTGCCTCCAGCTCTCCTCACTGTCTGTCCCGTTTGCCTCAGTCTTCTGCCTGTGTGCTCTAATGCCCTCCCTCCGGCTGCACAGCACCCTCACGCGCCTCTCGTTTGTTTTCCTGACTACCAACCTCCTTACTCAGTCTACACCTGTGCCCGAAACATCACCATTCCCATGTGCACCAATCCTATTGCACAAGTTCCTCCTACTTCGCCATATGCCCAGCCTCCTCACACTTTCTGTCATATGCTCAGCCCCCTCACACTTTCTGTCCGTGTGCCCCAAGCTCCTCACACTGTCTGTCCTTGCGCAGCTAGCTCCTCAAACTGTCCAGGGGCCACAATATCCTAAAAATATCTGTTACTAGCATTGTCTGAATTTGTGTGCCGTGCTCCTCACACTCTCTGCCTGTGTGCCACAAGCTATTCACATTCTCTATCCATGTGCCCCAAGCTCCTGACACTTTCCTGTATGCCGCAAACCCTTCACACTTTCTGTCATATGCCCCAGACTCTGGGGCTTATTTATAAGCCCTTGTGTCACTTTTGCGCCGCAGGTGCGTCCCTTTTTGTGACGCACCAGCGGTGTAAAAAATGAGCCTTGTTGCACCATATTTACAAAGTGACGACTCTCGGTAGATACGTCACTTTGTAAACTGAGTCGTCACTTTGTGAACCCCTGTGCCACATTATACCTGCCCCAGGTATAATGTATGCAGGTGGGGCATTCCAAAGCAAGAAAGGGTCGTAGAAGTGACGCAGTAAAATCTATAAGATTTAACTGTGCCACTTCTAGGACACAAATGCATCAATATCTTACTCCTGCCTCATGGCAGGCACAAGACTGATGCAGGTACATTTCACATGGGACATGCCCATGTGTAAAGACCAATTGCTGGAGTTGCATCACTTTCAATACACACTCCAGCAATGCGTCATTTTTGCGCCTACAGATATGTCAGAAATACTGACGTATCTGCAACTCCTTGTGACATATTGCGTCATACAGTAAATATGACGCATCATTGGTTTCACAAGGAGGGTGCCGTGAGAAGTGACGCATCACCGTTTTCACGCAGCGATGCGTCACTTTTCATAAATGAGGCCCTCTGTGCTTAATTTGAGCTGGTGGTTTCTAGTGCTCGGCACCGGCACTTAATTGAGAACACAGGCTTATATTACAGTCTGCAACATGGTGGCACTGTTTGTCTCATTTAGAGATGAGCACAACAACATACATCTGAAATGACTAATACCTGCCACCCAAGCCAATCCTATAGCTTAGTGCCCTTGAATAGTTTGAATTTTAACTTTAGTGGGAGTGTGATGGTAACTGGGTGTGTTTGTACAGGTACCGGCAACTCCTCACTCTCTCTGCCTGTGTGCCACAAGCTGTTCACCCTCTCTTTCTCACAGGAACCTTCAATCTGCCATGCGCCCCTAGCTCTTCACACTGCCATATGTCCCAAACTCTTCACACTTTCTGTCATATGCCCCAAACTCCTTACACTCTGTCCTTGTGTCAACGGCACCATCCTATTTACCGTATGCCCCTAGCACCTTACACTTTTTGTGAACTACCCCAAACTTCTCATACTTTCTGTCATCTGCCCCAAACTTCATACACTTTCTGTTATATGCACCAGCACCTCACACTTTCTCATCTGCCCCAAACTACTCACACTTTCTGTCATCTGCCCAAACTCCTCAGACTTTCTGTCATCTGCCCCAAACTTCTTACACTTTCTGTCATCGGCCCAAACTCCTCAGACTTTCTGTCATCTGCCCCAAACTTCTTACACTTTCTGTTATCTGCCCCTAACTCCTCAGACTTTCTGTCATCTGCCCCAAACTCCTCACACTTTGTCAAATGTGCCACACTCCTCACACTTTCTGTCATCTGCCCCTAGCACCTCACACTTTCTATCATATGTCCCAAACTCCTCACACCTTCTGTCATATGCCTCAAGCTACAGTACCCCATCCCCCACCACTCTGTCTATCTGCCTCAAGTTCCTCACAGTGTCTGACCTTGTGACTTAGGCTCCTCCCACGCGCCCCAGGCCCTCTCTCGTCTGTCTTTGTGCCTCAACCTGCTCCCACTATTTGTCATATGCGTCACGCTCATCATACTTTTAGTCAGTCGCGGCTGCTGCCCGATTGTGGATGTTCAAGCCAATATTGCTGAACTTCCACACGCTTTTAAATCTGTGGTTAGTAACCAACTACTATATGCACTTGACTTTCTATTAACGCTAGTTAGTAGTAGAAACTTGATGCCCAACGCCTCATTGAATCTCAACCCAACCAAGAGAGAATTCCTTGTTATTTACCAAGAAAAAAAACCAAACACAGTACAGACCTGGCTCAATGACATGAAACTTGACAACCTAAAACCCAAACTTTCACTGAATGTCAAGTCACTTGGAGGCACTTTCAATCCCAACTTCACCCTCATGGAACACATCTGCCCAAATGCAAAAACGACCTGGTACCAGCTCTGCCTCTTCCAGAATGCAACCTCAGAACTGATGTTTAGGCCTTCATACTCTTGCATCAGGAGGGTTACAATGACCTGCTCCGTGGCCTCCCAGGTTGCACACTGGAAGCCCTTTAGGGCATTGTACATGCTGCAGCACATCTCATCCAGGCCCTGAAGAAATATTATCACATCTCCCCCATCTTGATGGAGCTCCATTGGCTCCCCTGGCTGGTCACTGCTATCTTTAAAACCAGGGGCATTATTCACTAAGCCATTGTGACCAGCACCCCCTCTTATCTTGCAAACCAGCACGCCATCTCTGGTGCCTCTTGGCATTCATTCTCCCAGAACACCAACCATCAGACTGGCAAACTAAGAAGTTTAAAAAAATAGAAAGAAACAGCTGGCAGGCACCTCTGCTCTCTCAGGCCTGGGCACCGAGCCCAGAAGCCTCCAGCTGCTCGGAGTCACAGAAATAATCACTGCAGACACTGTACCCTGTGCACAGCCTGATGGAAGAGCACATGCACAATACTGTTATTATCACAGAAGGACAGGAGGGAAGGGTACTCCAGGCTGTGGCGAGAATAGAGTGTGCTTCTACCAGCTGCCACCTTCTTGTGATTTGTCGCTCCTGTTGCCGATTATTTACAAGCCCCTTCTGCTGCCGGTACAGCACTTTTTCCCCTATTAAAAGTGATGCACCAGCGGTGCAAGCTGCTTGTAAGTAAGCCCCTTAGTCTGTTCCCAATGTTTGCAGCTATGTTTCCTAATGTTATGTTCCTGTTAGAACCGACTGTCTCTAGTTGGCAGAGGTATACACTTCTGACAAATAGGGACACACCTTTTCTAGTCAGGGCAAGGGGATCACACCCTTTGATAACCCCTGCTCACCCCCTCGGTAGCTTGGCAGAGCAGATAGGCTTATCTCGGAGGCTGTGCGTTAAGCATTTATGACCACATACAGTAATAAAGTGAATGCACTACAAATGGACATGACACAGTAGTATTATAAAAATAAGCATTTTTATATAAGGCTTAGCACAAGACCAAATACGACAAAAATGTACACAATCTTAATAAATACTCTGGGAAGGGAAAATAGTTCAAAGGTAGTTTCTTCTTTAGCACAAAGTCTTTAGTATCAAAGCAAATCTTCTTCTTGGAAACACAGTTCTTAGCAACAGGGTAACTCCCACGGGAGCTACACGACGTCGAGGCAAAGTTAATCCAAAGGTTCGGCGTCGACCGCGAGGAGCGCTACGTCGAGCCCGGAGTCACACGGACCCCCAACAACACAGTACCTTGGAAAATGGAGCACACGATGATCAGCGGCGTCGAGCAATCCGGCGTCGCGTCTTCGGTGTCGATCAGGCCTCAGCAGGCGTCGTTGTCGATGATGCGGTTACAAAGTGTGAGCAGCGCTCACGGCGTCGAATTGGGCACGAGGGCGAGGCTATCAGCAGCGGTGCAGACACGAGGTCCCTTGGAGCTGGAGCCGTACTCCCACTCACTGGCGTTGCTGCTGGCGTCGATCGGGCCCGGCGGCCGGCGTCGAGGAAGCGGGACACTGGGGCCGTTACCCACTATGTCGAGCTGGATTCGGCGACGTCCGTCGGCGTCGAGATTGCTGGCTCTTTCAGAGGTGCTGGATTCACAGGTTCCAGCAAATAGCACTTTAAGCAGATGAAGTCCTTTAGCCCTATGACTTCAGCAGGAGACTGGCACTCTTCCAGTCCTTGGAGATTTTCTTAGTAAGCGTGAGAGTACACACACAGTTCCTCTCTCCTGGTTCCTAGGCAAAAATAAAGAAGCACTGCAGGATTCCCCCCAGCAAACAGCACACTAGCAGAAGGGGTAGGCAAGTCCTCAGATCAGCAGGCCTCTTGTCCTTGGTTACAGGGTTCCTTGTCAGAAGTGATCTAAATTCTCGGTTCAGGGGTCCTTCTCTTATACCCCTTTTCGGCTTTGATCCCTTTGTCCACGCAGGGGAATTTCCCAACATCCTGGGTCTGTTGTGGGTGGAGCCAGGCAGAAGCACCTGGCTTTTTCACTGAGCAGGGCTGGGTCCTCAGACGCCCAGCAGGAGGTGGAGCCAGCATTGTCACTGGCAGGAGCAGAGCTATCGGCCTCCTGGCAGGAGGTGGGGCTAGGATCGTCCATGGCAGGCACAGAGCCATCAGTCGCTTGGCAGGAGGTGGAGCCAGCATTGTATCAGCCAGGGCAGGCTATCAGCAACTACTCTCCCCCTACTCTCAACGCAAATGTCCCACTCATCCCACACTGACTCATCCAGACCTCTGGAGCCACCCAGCTCCTGTCACGCACACGCAAAAGCAGCAGAAACCAGAAATGGTTAGACAAGAAAATAGACACTTTCTAAAAGTGCTATTTTCAAACCCAGAGTCCAAAAACCATCCACACCAACGGATGCGTAATTAAACCCCGAGTTCAGGGATACCAAACTCGACATTGCACCATGCTCCCCGAGCCAGCCAGGATCATAGCATTAATAATCCCGGCGGCCCATCCTAACTAATGGAGAGCAGGCTACCTTGCAATAGTGAAGAACGAAGATGGCTGTAATTCACTATTAGGACATGCCAACTTGGTCAGGCGTGTCCTACCTTATACTTACAATGCACCCTGCCCGTGGGCCTACCATAGGGGTGACTAACATGAAGTCAAGGGAAGGTTTGAGGGGCTGGCAAGTAGGTATACTTGCGCCGCCCGCGTGACAGCACTAGGCTGCACGTGGGTCTCGCAATGACTGACCCGTAGACATTCTTTTACGAGGCCGCTCTTGTGGGTGGCACAACACGTGCTGCAAGCCCACGAGCGGCATTTGTATTTACAAGCCCCGGCACTCCTGGTGCACTAGACTAGGGACTGACAGTAAACCAAATAAGCCAAACATGGATACAATCGATACATCAATTTAACATAGGGAGCAATTGCGCTGTGGCACTGATCAGCAGTGGCACGGCGCCCAAAGCATATACCAGCAAAACATCGAAAAACAGTGGAGGCAAACAGAAAAAATGGAGGAGAGACTCAAGCCAATGATGTCAGGTCTAACACGTGTCCCCTCCAGCTGAAATGTGGGGAGAACTACCCTTGACCTAGGGAGTCCTCTTCACTAAGGCAGAAAAATCTGGACAGACCATCAGCATTGGCGTGATCTGTACCAGGGCGGTGTTCCACCGTAAAGTCCATCCCCTGTAGGGAAATGGACCACCTCAACAGTTTCGGATTCTCACCCCTCATCTGCATCAACCATCTGAGGGGCCTGTGGTCTGTCTGAACCCGGAAGTGAGTCCCAAACAGGTAGGGTCTTAGCTTCTTCAGCGCCCAGACCACAGCAAATGCTTCTCTCTCTATCGCACTCCACCTCGTTTCCCTGGGAAGTAACCTCCTACTGATGAAGGCCACAGGCAAGTCTCGGCCCTCTTCATTCACCTAAGCTAGAACAGCCCCCACGCCATGCTCTGAAGCGTCCGTCTAGACAATAAATTATTTTGAAAAGTCCGGTGCCTGGAGTATAGGTGCTGTGCACATTGCAGTTTTCAGGGTGTCGAAGGCCGTTTGACAGGCATCAGTCCAGATCACGTTTCGTGGCTGCTTCCTGGAAGTCAGCGAAGTCAAGGGGTGCACAATGTTACCGTAATCCTTGACGAACCTCCTGTAATAACCCGTGAGTCCTAAGAAGGCTCTCACCTGAGTTTGTGTTTTGGGCGGCGCCCAAGCCAGGATGGTATCAATCTTGGGTTGCAGGGGAGCAACCTTGCCGCTCCCTACTTGGTGCCCCAAGTACACCACAGAACCCTACCCAATCTGGCACTTACTGGCTTTGATTGTGAGGCCTGCTCTGCGCAGGGCCAACAACACTTCCTGGAGGTGGCGCAAGTGTTCCTCCCAGCTGGCGCTGAACACTGCGATGTCGTCCAGGTAGGCGGCACTGAAATCCTCCAGTCCAGCCAAGACCTGGTTGACCAACCTCTGGAAGGTGGCAGGGGCATTCTTCATCCCAAAGGGCATCACCCGGAACTGGTATAGCCCATCTGGTGTGGAGAATGCTGACCTCTCCTTTGCCCCATCGGTTAAGGCGATCTGCCAGTACCCAGACGTCAAATCAAACGTACTAAGGTACCGGGCAGCCCCCAACCGATCAATGAGCTCATCAGCTCTGGGGATGGGGTGCGCGTCAGTCTTCGTGACCGAATTGAGTCCTCGGTAATCCACGCAGAACCGGAGTTCCGGTGAAGCACCAGGCGCTGCAGCCTTCGGGACCAAGACCACTGGGCTGGCCCAAGGACTGCTAGAGGACTCAACCACCCCTAACGCAAACATCTTGGAGACCTCCTCCTTAATGTAAGCTCGGACCTTGTCAGTCACCCTGTAAGCCTTGTGCTTCACAGGAGGGCTGTCTCCGGTGTCAACGTCATGGACACACCAATGAGTGACACCCGGAACCAAGGAAAACAGATCCGGGAATTGTCCCAACAGGTGGCGACAATCCTGTTTCTGCTCAAGGGTCAGTGTGTCAGAGAGGACCACACCATCCACTGACCCGTCTTGCTCTTTAGCACACAGGAGGTCAGGAAGAGGCTCACTCTCCTCCTCCATTTCAGCATCTGTAGCTAGGAGCATGCCCACTTCGGACCTTTCTAAGTGGGGCTTCAAACGGTTGACATGCAGGACCCGCAAGGGGTTCCTGGGAGATTTCAAGTCCACCAAGTAGGTGACATCGCTTTTCTTCTCCACAACCTTAAACGGTCCAGTCCACCTGTCCTTGAGCGCACAAGGTTCCACAGGGGACATGACCCATACTTCCTGACCAGGCTGAAGCTCTACCAGAGTGGCGTTCCGGTCGTACCATCGCTTCATCTCCTCCTGGCTGGCCTCCAGATTTGCCTGAGCAAGTTCTCTGAAGCGCCGAGTCTGGTTCCGAAAGGCCAGCATGTAGCTGTATACATCCTGGGGAGGTTTCCTGGGAGATTGCTCCCAGCCTTCCTTGACCAGACTCAAAGGCCCTCTTACCGGGTGACCGTATAAGAGCTCAAAGGGGCTGAACCCTAGAGACTTTTGCGGCACCTCTCGGTAAGCAAACAACAGGCATGGCAAGAGGACGTCCCATTTCCGCCTCATCAGTTCTTCAAGACCCATGATCATGCCTTTCAGGGTCCGGTTGAATCTTTCAACCAGCCCATTTCCTTGAGGGTGGTAAGGAGTGGTGAACTTGTAGGTTACCCCACACTCCTTCCACAGAGACTTCATATAGTTCGAGATGAAGTTGGTGCCCCGGTCTGACACCACCTCTCTGGGGAACCCCATCCGGGAGAAAACACCCATCAGTGCCCGTCCCACCACGGGGGCCGTCACTGTTCGGAGAGGGATGGCTTCCGGGTAGCATGTGGCATGGTCCACCAAGACCAGGATGAACCTGTTGCCCAGGGCTGTCTTGGGGTCCAGGGGCCCAACAATGTCAATACCCACCCGGTCAAAGGGGGTACTGACCACTGGAAAAGGTTGGAGGGGAGCCTTCTGCTTCCTTCCGCTTTTCCCACTTACCTGGCAAGTGTGACAAGTTTTGCAATGGATATCTACATCCCTACGCATCTGAGGCCAATAAAAATGGGTGACAAGCCTGTCATAGGTCTTGTCCTGCTCCAGATGTCCAGCTAACGGAATGTCATGAGCCAAACCCAGTAGGAAGGCTCTAAAGCGCTGGGGTACCACCAGCACACGGGCTGACCCAGGCTCAGCAGCCTTAGGCTCGCTATACAGGAGGTCGTTCTCCCAGTACACAAAATGTGACCCTGACTGATCACCTGAGGATTGGGCTGAGGCCTGCTGCCTCATGCCCACAAGAGAAGGGCACACTTTCTGTTCCGCACAGAATTCTTCCCTGGAGGGACCACCATCCTGCTGCCAATGGGTCAGCTCGGGCAGGTCTCCCAGTTCGGCAATTTGTTCCCCTGTGGGCTCCAGGGCATCCCCCTCAGGGTCTACCTCCTCCTGGACCACAGGAACTACGGGGGCTGTTTTCTCGCGCCTCCTGCCTCTTCTCTTCCCAGCTTGGTCCTGGGCCGTACTTTCAGGCTCCGGGACCCCATCAACACCCTTACTTGCTGTCATCGATCGAGTGGTTGCACACACCCACTCTGGCACACCCAACATTTTCAAGTGCGCCTCTCTCTCCACTTTAGCCCAAGGGGAATCTTCTAAATCATTGCCCAGGAGACAATCGACAGGCATGGCGGGCCTCACAGCAACCTGAAGGGTACCTGAAACTCCCCCCCATTCAAAGGAAACCTGAGCTACCTCACACTCTTTCTGGGAGTTGTCGGCAGCTATCACAGGGTAGAATGCGTGGGGAACCACCTGCTCTCTGGACACCAAGTGACACTTGACAGCTGTCACACTTGCTCCGGTGTCTCTGAGAGCTTCCACTCTATGGCCATTAATGGTCACCCACTGCCTATATTTACTAGTGTTACTAGGCAGAGGGGGTGGAGGGACCATTTGCATGTCTCCTAGCGAGACCAGGGACATTTCTGCGGGACCCCTCCCACCATGGACAACCATCTCCTCCCCTCCCAGGGCTACACTCGCCAACTGACGGGGCGGTGCACGCGGCGGTGCATTCGAATCCTTTTTGGGACACTGGGGGTCATAAAACCGGTGTCCCACCTGCCCACAACCGTAGCAGGTTAGGGGCCCCCTATGAACAGGTTTACCCGTCGGGGCCCCTGGCTTCTTCTCAGGGGGAGGCTGGGAACCTTTCCCTTGGTTCCCTTGGGGATTACTTTGGGGCCCTTTCTGAGACTCCTTCTGTTTACCCTTGTCCCCCCCCCTCTTCTGCTGGGGACCCTGCCCACCTTTGGCTGAGTCTTCCACTGGACCCTTGTGGACCCTGGTACTGACCCTGCGGTCCGCCTCCTCAGCAAATTTTCTAGGGTTAGATATCTTGCTATCAATAAGGTGCTGGCGCAGCTCTGGAAAACAGTTATTAGACAAATGCTCCCAAGCAAACAAATCATAAAGAGCTTCGTAACTTTCCACTTTGCTGCCCTTCACCCAACCATCCATGGCTCTGCAAAAATAAGACACATACTCAACCCACGTCGTACCAGGCAACTTCTTACATTCTCTAAAAGTTTGTCTGTACTTCTCGGGGGTTAGGCCATACCGCAACATTAAAGCATCTTTCATATGAGCATACGACATCCTATCCTCAACAGGCATGTCTAACAGGGTATCTCGTCCCTCATTCACAAAGCGACCCCACAACCCCGCTCCCCAATTCTTCTCAGGGACCTGGTGGGCCAACAATGCTAACTCATATGCTTTAAACCACTGACCAATATCTTCGTTCCTATGATAATCTTTTATCACATCTTTGGGAAAGTAAAACTTACTTTCTGCAGGCCCAGATGGGATGCTGCCACCAGAGGGATTCAATTCTAGTTTCTTAGCTTGGATGTCCAACTCCCTCAACTTGGTATCACGCTCCAAAGCTAACTTCTCTCTTTCAAAATCTAACCTTTTGGTCTCCAAATCAGCTTCTCTTCTCCCTCTTGCATTTTCTAACTTCAACTGCCCATTTATCTTTAGCCTTGCCATTTCCATGTTGTATGCACGCTCCTTCGCCCTTTCTTCTCGTTCTTCAGGGGAAAGACCTTTGGAGGAAACACTGCTTCCGGGAGAGGACTCAGGCCCATTCGCTGGCGCCTCCTCTTCCCCTTCCACTGGCGGCACCACCACCGGATCAGTGGGATCTTTGGCTTCCAACCAGGCCTGCAATGCTTTGAGATATTCCTCCTTAATCTTGAGGCCTTTGGTAGGAACTTTAAATTTCTTGCAAAAGGATTTCAGCTCCTCCAGTTTGTAGACGTTTATCTTCGCTCTGTCAAATTCCTCCACAACAACAACAGGGGTAGTGACTCCGGTGTCACTCATGGTCAAAACTGGCAGTGTTCAAATTAGATTGTGACTGCGCTATGGTCTGCTTTCACTATGTAGTGCACACTAATCACTGTACATGGGTCATAAATGCAAAGTTCAAATCCCACCGCTGACCCACCAATGTTAGAACCGGCTGTCTCTAGTTGGCAGAGGTATACACTTCTGACAAATAGGGACACACCTTTTCTAGTCAGGGCAAGGGGATCACACCCTTTGATAACCCCTGCTCACCCCCTCGGTAGCTTGGCAGAGCAGATAGGCTTATCTCGGAGGCTGTGCGTTAGGCATTTATGACCACATACAGTAATAAAGTGAATGCACTACAAAGGACACGACACAGTAGTATTATAAAAATAAGTATTTTTATATAAGGCTTAGCACAAGACCAAATACGACAAAAATGTACACAATCTTAATAAATACTCTGGGAAGGGAAAAATAGTTCAAAGGTAGTTTCTTCTTTAGCACAAAGTCTTTAGTATCAAAGCAAATCTTCTTCTTGGAAACTGTGGGGCATATTATCAAGGGGGTTTATCTCCGCTTTTTTGGCTTTAAAAGCCAAGAAAGCGGAGATAAAATTATCTCCCTATTACCAAGCTGTCGCTAACACCAGTTAGTGACAGCTAATAGGAGATAGCGACCATCTTGGGCCTTGCTTTGCATGTCAGTGATATTTATCACTAATGACATGCAAAGTGGGCGTGCCAAGATGTTAGCGACTGGAAACAGTCCCTAACATCGCTATCTCCTATTACCAACTTTTGGAGATATTCGCGCTAAGCGCGAATATCTCCAAAAGCTAACACCTGCCCTGAGCAGTTCTTAGCCATGTTATCCAATGGGAGGTGGATAACATGGCTAAGAGCATTTGCTCGATAATGCATGAATATCGCTGACTTTTCAGCGATATTCATGCATTTCGGCCGTTTTTTATCGCATTTGCGATAAACCTTGTTAATAGCAAGGTTTATCTGCGATAAAAATCGCCGATGTGCGGCGATAATTTTTGTCTCTAAACAAGTTAGAGACAATAATTATCGCTAGTTGTTGGTAATATGCCCCACAGTTCTTAGAAACAGGGTAACTCCCACGGGAGCTACACGACGTCGAGGCAAAGTTAATCCAAAGGTTCGGCGTCGACCGCGAGGAGCGCTACGTCAAGCCCGGAGTCACACGGACCCCCAACAAGACAGTACCTTGGAAAATGGAGCACACGATGATCAGCGGCGTCGAGCAATCCGGCGTCGCGTCTTCGGTATCGATCAGGCCTCAGCAGGCGTCGTTGTCGATGATGCGGTTACAAAGTGTGAGCAGCGCTCACGGCGTCGAGAGGGCACGAGGGCGAGGCGATCAGCAGCGGTGCACACACGAGGTCCCTTGGAGCTGGAGCCGTACTCCCACTCACTGGCGTTGCTGCTGGCGTCGATCGGGCCCGGCGGCCGGCGTCGAGGAAGCGGGACACTGGGGCCGTTACCCACTATGTCGAGCTGGATTCGGCGACGTCCGTCGGCGTCGAGATTGCTGGCTCTTTCAGAGGTGCTGGATTCACAGGTTCCAGCAAATAGCACTTTAAGCAGATGAAGTCCTTTAGCCCTGTGACTTCAGCAGGAGACTGGCACTCTTCCAGTCCTTGGAGATTTTCTTAGCAAGCGTGAGAGTACACACACAGTTCCTCTCTCCTGGTTCCTAGGCAAAAATAAAGAAGCACTGCAGGATTCCCCCCAGCAAACAGCACACTGGCAGAAGGGGTAGGCAAGTCCTCAGATCGGATCACTGAAATAATATCGACTGACAAAATATCGACTTGCCAAAATATCGTGGACAAAATATCGACAGTCAAAATATCGAGTTTGTATCTACAAACAGGTAAGTACAAAAATATCGAGTACAAAATATCGTTAACAAAAATATAGATGTAAAAAATATCGACTTTATTAAAAACAGTGTTAAATTAAATTAATATTAAATTTTAATTACTAAAATATACTTAAAACGACTTAAATTAAATTATAATAATAAAATAATAAATGAAAATAATAAAAATAATTTTTTAAAATCTTATTTGTTGACCCTGAACCCTAAAAATACCCCTTTACCCAAAAACCCAAAACTGACCCTGAACCCTAAAAATACCCCTTTACCCAAAAACCCAAAACTGACCCTGAACCCTAAAAATACCCCTTTACCCATGACCTGAAAACTGACCCTGAACCCTAAAAATACCCCTTTACCCATGACCTGAAAACTGACCCTGAACCCTAAAAATACCCCTTTACCCATGAACTGAAAACTGACCCTGAACCCTAAAAATACCCCTTTACCCATGACCTGAAAACTGACCCTGAACCCTAAAAATACCCCTTTACCCATGACCTGAAAACTGACCCTGAACCCTAAAAATACCCCTTTACCCATGACCTGAAAACTGACCCTGAACCCTAAAAATACCCCTTTACCCATGACCTGAAAACTGACCCTGAACCCTAAAAATACCCCTTTACCCATGAACTGAAAACTGACCCTGAACCCTAAAAATGCTCCTTTACCCAAAATTTATCAATATTATTTAATTACCAATTAATTATTAATTAACAATAACAATAAAGTAAATATATTAGAACATTATGTGTAATTATTTTAATAATTAATATTATTTTATCAAAATTAATTACTTAAAAATAACACAAAATTATATATATAAAAAATGTACTCTAATTAATGTAATTAACTAATTACAATTAATTAATTAACAATTATTTACTAATACAAAATATATTCAAAATTATATTAATTAATTAACTAATTAATATTAATTAATTATCAATTAATTATTAATTAAAAATATTAAAAAACATATATTAATTAATTAATTATTATTAAATTACTTCCCACCCTATTCCCCTATAAACCCACAACCTGCTACAGAATTACATTACGCAATTATTATCAAAACAAAATTCATGTAATAAAATATTTAATAACATTAATACACACTATTCACACATATAATTACAGAAAAATACACTATAAAATATTATATATTATTAAAAAATCGATTTTTTTGCTATCTATATTTTATACAGTCGATATTACTTCACTTACCTGAAAAACGATATTTTTGTAGTCGATATTATGTCCAGTCGATATTTTGTCCAGTCTATATTTAAAACTCGATATTATGTCCAGTCGATATTTTGGAGTCGATATTTTGTCTCTATACCCCTCAGATCAGCAGGCCTCTTGTCCTTGGTTACAGGGTTCCTTGTCAGAAGTGATCTAAATTCTTGGTTCAGGGGTCCTTCTCTTATACCCCTTTTCCGCGTTGATCCCTTTGTCCACGCAGGGGAATTTCCCAACATCCTGGGTCTGTTGTGGGTGGAGCCAGGCAGAAGCACCTGGCTTTATCACTGAGCAGGGCTGGGTCCTCAGACGCCCAGCAGGGGGTGGAGCCAGCATTGTCACTGGCAGGAGCAGAGCTATCGGACTCCTGGCAGGAGGTGGGGTTAGGATCGTCCATGGTAGGCGCAGAGCCATCAGTCGCTTGGCAGGAGGTGGAGCCAGCATTGTATCAGGCAGGGCAGGCTATCAGCAACTACTCTCCCCCTACTCTCAACGCAAATGTCCCACTCATCCCACACTGACTGATCCAGACCAGCAGAAACCAGAAATGGTTAGACAAGAAAATAGACACTTTCTAAAAGTGCTATTTTCAAACCCAGAGTCCAAAAACCATCCACACCAACGGATGCGTAATTAAACCCCGAGTTCAGGGATACCAAACTCGACATTGCACCATGCTCCCCGAGCCAGCCAGGATCATAGCATTAATAATCCCGGCGGCCCATCCTAACTAATGGAGAGCAGGCTACCTTGCAATAGTGAAGAACGAAGATGGCTGTAATTCACTATTAGGACATGCCAACTTGGTCAGGCGTGTCCTACCTTATACTTACAATGCACCCTGCCCGTGGGCCTACCATAGGGGTGACTAACATGAAGTCAAGGGAAGGTTTGAGGGGCTGGCAAGTAGGTATACTTGCGCCGCCCGCGTGACAGCACTAGGCTGCACGTGGGTCTCGCAATGACTGACCCGTAGACATTCTTTTACGAGGCCGCTCTTGTGGGTGGCACAACACGTGCTGCAAGCCCACGAGCGGCATTTGTATTTACAAGCCCTGGCACTCCTGGTGCACTAGACTAGGGACTGACAGTAAACCAAATAAGCCAAACATGGATACAATCGATACATCAATTTAACATAGGGAGCACTTGCGCTGTGGCACTGATCAGCAGTGGCACGGCGCCCAAAGCATATACCAGCAAAACATCGAAAAACAGTGGAGGCAAACAGAAAAAATGGAGGAGAGACTCAAGCCAATGATGTCAGGTCTAACAGTTCCCAACCACACCACCTTGTCAGCTGGTCCCTGCGAAGGTTTAGCTTCCTTTGTTTTCAGGGCTCATAAGGGCTGTGGCCGCAACAGCCATTACATAAGGCTTCACAAGCCATATTATTCTTTCTGCAAGGCGCTCCCGTCCCATCAGCCAGCTGTCCAGCAGCAAATAAAACAGGGAGTTGTGAGGCGCTAAAGGCGGGTCAAGGGGTCAACTATGTGATGTCATAAATGATCAAAGCCAGTGTGATGTCACTTCTGCCACCTGCATGATGTTTGTTCCAATCCCATCTTCACATGGCAAATTGTTGTCCATTCCAATAAGCAAAGGTTAAATCAATGCTTGAAGGAGAAAAAGTAAAGACAGGTACAATGTCATGACCATTAAAAGTGTGAAAAGCAGCAAGCCTGGGACAGAAGAGGAGAAGGAAGAAATGAAAGCAATGAATGATAGCAGTGCTTAATTTGAGATGGTGGTTTCCAGTGCTCAGCACTAGCACCTAATTGTCAACACCAGCACTTAATTCCTGCCGCCCAAGCCATTCTTATCGCTTTGGGGGCCTGGACTACTCAGAATTTGTCACACTTGTAGGAGTGTGATGGGTAGCAGCTATGTTGGTACTGCCATTTGCAGTCCTGGCTGGCAGGGGCAATGGGTGGTGCAACCTACTGGTCTCTAGCGAGAGCCCTGACAAATTAAGGACATGCGTTTTGAATAGAGCTGTTTATCATCTGCATTTTGGTGAATCTTGATGCATAATGTTAGCGTTAGTGGCAAGCAAAGATTTATAGAAAAGGTGCAGGGTAAATGTTAAGGTTAGCCTTGTTGGCGGTTGGGCCTGGATAACTGTAGCACCGGGATTGATGTAGTATTTAATTACATTATAATACATGGAAGCCTCCAATCCCTGTATAAAAGCCCATCTCTAATTTCATTATTACAGATGACATGTGAAGCACCTAGTTGCCTTTAAAAATGAAATGACTAGCTGCTCAACTCTAATAATTTATTTCAGTTGAAGAGTGATGTGTCAGGATCTGCTTCCAGCACCTCAGGTGAAAGACAGGCTATAGAGTGTAATTAAGGCTGCAGTTTAAAAAAAAATAACGCAAATCTGGTTTTTCCTTCTGCTCTTTTTTTTCCATGTGCAGGGATCAGCAGAAATGAGATGATGTTTATAGCAACACTATGAAATTATAGGAAGATAGAATGTCTCTGCATGTTTCATACTTTCTGAGCTACAGCGTTTTTTAAAATATGACATATTAAATTGATTCTAATATCTTTTCAAAACAAAGATCTACCTGCTCTATAGTGTGTTTCATTTTGTACTAGAGTTTTTACCCCAAATTCCTAATTATTGCAAACATCCTATCTCTTTCATATTAATGGTCAACACACAAAGGATGTAAGCAAATTGTGAACGGGTGTAACAAAGTATTATAAGGAATAAGGCACCCTCAACCATGCATTAGAAGAATACCTCAAGTCACCTTGGCATTCCATCACCTTAGGAAACAACTAAGCCTTTGGCCTTGCTCCTCTATGGTCATGGAATTCCTCAGTGCCTTGCAATATCCTTATAATGTATGGCAGGGGGTATTTTATCCTCTCTGCCCCTCTCTCTCTATATATATATACATAGATATACACACACACACACACACACATATATATATATAGATTGCTATACATATATATATATATATATATATATATATATATATATATATATATATATATATATATATATATATATATATATATATATATATATATATATATATATATATATATATATATATATATATATATATGTATAAAATATATATATGTTTGGGATAGCACCATTCTATACAGTGGCTCTCACTGCTCAAATACTTTCATAACCACTATATTTCTACCACCCTTGCCTTGTATTACATTATTGCATAGTTTATCACCAATTTTATGTCCTCTCTCACTGGCTGCTATCCAGAGAAGGGTGACACAATTTATCCTAAACTCCAGCAGATGTCATCCAACAAATAAAAGGAACCTTCTAGATCGCCAGATGTTGGCGATAGTTAGAAACACATCTCTGGGCAAAGATAATGATTTTTTCTTTATACTAGAGGCCCCTTCCCTTTTCACTCTGAACTTGTCCTAGTTTTCTGAAGTAGTAAGCTCCGAATGTCACTGTCGGTAGTGACGCAGATAGAGGTTTACAACAGGACACTCATTAGCGCGCTCCACAGGCCCCCTAATGCCACCTGCTGGCACCTGCGGATTCTGGCACCTGGAAAGTGGGTTACGGGTGGCACAGACTGTAGAGGCGGGAAATGGGCCCGGCTGACCAATGCGACGATGAGGAAGTCACATCCTGAGAGGATGCTGCGTCACATTCTCGGGGCTGCGCAGTCATTATGTCACCGAGTCCCCACTGACTGCCCTGTCACAAGCAGAGGGGTGCACAGGCATTATGTCACCGAGTCCCCACTGACTGCCCTGTCACACGCAGAGGGCTGCGCAGGCATTATGTCACTGAGTCCCCACTGACTGACTTGGCCTGTATTCAGTGACCGACATCGCCTGGTGCCTCAGCTGTGCTAAATTCGCCCTGTTTCTATGCCGTGACCGCTGGACCCTGCTTCACTTTTACTGCAGTTAGTCAAGAACAGATGCAGTCAGCACCATAATAATATTTTGTTTGTTTGTCACCTTTTCTTTGTTCTATTAATAATGAGTGCTGTTATTACTAGGGCTGGGTGGAATTTCCGTAATGTCACTGCATGCAATTATGGAAAAAATGTGTTGAAAATGAGCACATGTCCTGAGGGTCTGTGTGCCCGGGACAGGGGTTCCTCGTGCCTGGGCAGGCTCCCCGATCTCCCCAGCCTGGCTGGGTTGAGAAGCAGGGACCCGCCCCGGGGCCTGGGTTTTGGTCAGGGCCTGGAGTGTGGGAGCCCCGTCCTTGGGCCTGCCAAGTATCCATCTGCCCGGGACAAGGGTCCCTGGTGCAGAGCCCCGGAGCCCTGCTAGGGCAGGCTGGAGCCCTACCGCTATGGCTCGGCTTCGGGGCAGGCAGATGGGCGTCCTTTCGGTCCCGGCTATCTGGTTGCATCTTTCCCCTCGGCCATCTGGTTGCACGCAATGCTTTCCCATAGGGAGACCAGATGGCCGGCCTGCCCTGGAAGTCCCAATGGGGGCTCATTTGTTTCCCGGATCCCAGCCAGAGCTCCAGGAGGTCAAGCACGTTTGCGCCCAGGGTCCCCTGAGTCTCACGGTGCGCATGGGTTCCCAGAAAGTGGAGTAGCTTTCTTCCGGATTAGTAGGGGCAGGGTATGGCCAGAACACCCCTCCAGGGCTGGCGTTTCTTTGCCGGGGACCAGATGGTCTATGCCCAGACAACACCTCCCCTCCATCCAGGGGCTCCCTCCTCCAGCCCAAGGCATGGCAAAGTGCCCAGTATGGGCTCTATGGGTCCCGGGCAGTCCTCCTCTGGGCGTCCGGGCCCAAGAGCTCCGGTGGTCCTCCCTGTGCCTGAGGCCCAGCTGGGGAACATGAGCCTCCCTGGACGAGGAACCCCCGAGCCCTGCGTGGGCAGGTGGGAGCCCTACCGCGAAGGCTCGTAGCGGGCTGATGGGAGTCCTTTCGGTCCCGGCCATCTGGTTGCACCTTTACCCTCGGCCATCTGGCCGCATGCAATGCTTTCCAACGGGGCGACCAGATGGCCAGCCTACCCTGGAAGTCTGGATGAGGGCTCATTTGCCTCCCGGATACCAGCCAGGGCTACAGGAGGTCAGACACGTTTGCACCCAGGGTCTCCTGAGTCTTGCGGTACACACAGGTTCTCAGAAAGAGGGGTAGCTTTCCTCCAGATTGGTAGGGGCAGGGTATGCCGGAACAACCCTCCCGGGCTGGAGGTTCTTTGCCGGAGACCAGATGGCCTCTGCCCGGACAACACCTGCCCTCCGTCCAAGGGCTCCTTGTTCCCACTCACGCCGTGGCAAAGTGCCTGGGACGGGCTCCATGGGTCCTGGGCAGTCCTACCCTGGGCAACTGGGTCAGGGAGCTCTGGGACACCCCTCCCGGGCTGGCGGTTCTCAGCCGGGACCAGATGGGCTGGGCCTGGACGACACCTCCCCACCCTCCGGGGCTCACTCTGACCGGCCCGCACCTTGGCAAAGTGCCCGGGATGAGCTCCATCGTGCCAGGCAGTCCTCCTCCAGGCGTCCGGGGCCCGAGACCACCTGTGGGCCTCCCTGTGCCTGAGGCCCAGCCGGGGTCTGTGAGCCCATGGGTAGCGCATCACCAGAGCCCTGAAAGTTCAGGCGGGAGCCCTACGGCGAAGGCTCGGGCAGGCAGATGAGCGTCCTTTCGGTCCCGGCCATCTGGTCACACCTTTTCCCCCTCGGCCAGGGCTCCAGGAGGTCGGGCACATCTAGGCCTAAGGGTCCCTGAGGATCTCGGTGTGCACAGGTGACCCAGAAAGAGGGGTATCCTTCCTCCGGATTACAGGGGCAGGGTAGGCAGGTACACCCCTCCCATGCTGGCGGTTCTTTGCCGGGGACCAGATGGTCTTTGCCCGGACAACACCGGCCCTCTGTCCGGGCGCTCCATCCTCCGGCCCACGGCATGGCAAAGTGCCCGGACGGGCTCCATGGGTCCCGGGCAGTCCTCCCCCAGGTGTCCGGGCCTAAGAGCTCCGGTGGTCCTCCCCATGCCTGAGGCCCAGCTGGGGTCCCCAAGCCCCCTTGGATGTGGAGCCCCCAAGCCCCGAATGGGCTGGTGGGAGCCCTACAGCGAAGGCTCGGGTGGGCAGATGGGAGTCCTTTCAGTCCCCGTCATCTGGTCATACCTTTCCCCTCAGCCATCTGGTTGCACGCAATGCTTTCCAATGGGGCAACCAGATGGCCTGGCTGCCCTGGAAGTCTGGATGAGGGATCATTTGCCTCCCTGATCCCAGCCTGGGCTCCAGGAGGATGGGCACGTCCGGCCCTAGGGTCCCCGGAGTCTCTAGGTGCACACGGGTTTCCAGAAAAGAGGGGCAGCATTCCTCCGGATTACTAGGGGCAGGGTACTCCGGGACCCCTCTTGGCCCAGCATTCCTCGGCTGATCGCTGGACGGGCATGGATGCCGCCCCAGCCCTGGGTCCGTGCCCGGGCCTGCGCGTGGCAGGCTGCCCAGGATGGGTTCCGCAGGCCTCCCCCTGCTCGGCTGGGTTTAGGGGCTCTCAGGGGCCCGGGGAGGGCGGCCTCCCCACCCCGGGCTCCGTCCTCAGTCATGCCGCGTGGCAGGGTTCCCATGGCTGGGTTCTGCGGGCCTGGGGAGGCTTCCCCTTCATCTCCGGGAACCCCGGGTGGGTCCAGGGGCCCCGCCGGGCCCCCGGGTTGGGTGCTCCAGCTCTGGGCCCTGTCCTCCGGCCTGCCGCTCTGCCAAAGGCCCTGCTTCTCAAAGTGCCTGCATTCCCGGTCACTCTTTAGTTGAGGCACAGAGCGACCAGATGGCTTCCCTTTCGAGCCCAGCCATCTGGTTGCACCTTTCCCCTCAGCTATCTGGTCGCACGCAATGCATTCCAATGGGGCG
The DNA here is from genome assembly GCF_964263255.1 of Lissotriton vulgaris. NCBI lineage: Eukaryota > Metazoa > Chordata > Amphibia > Caudata > Salamandridae > Lissotriton > Lissotriton vulgaris. The sequence continues at coordinate 2,002,185,828 of NC_141691.1, read as the reverse complement.
ACCAGATGGCCAGGCTTCCCTGTCAGTCTATATAAGGGTTAATTTGCCTCCCGATCCCAGTGAGGTCTCCAGGAGGTCGGGAAGATTCGCACCTTGGGTCCCTTCTCTCACCTTGTGTGCACGGGTTACAAGCAAGGGAGGTAATTCTCCTCCAGATTAGTAGTGAGAGGGTGAGTCAGACCTCAGTGTGGATTCTGAGACAGAGGAAGGCAGCACCCAGGCCTGGCCGCCGGGGCCTCCAAGGGGCCCGGGTCTGCACCTGCCTCCCAGCCTCATGAGGTGCGTTGATGCTGAGATGGAGAAGGCAGCATCCGGGCCTGCCACGCCAGGGCCCCCAGGGGCCCGGGTGCTCACCTGCCTCTCAGCCCCTTACAGATGGTCCTTTTTTCTCTGAGTTTGCTCAGACAGACCTTTGTGATGTCTGGTGATGCCGAGACGGGGAGGCAGCACCCCGGCCCGCCTGCCGGGGGCCCCCTGGGGCCTGGGTATGCACCTGCCTCTCAGCCCCTTCCTGATGGTCTTTTTTCTCAGAGTTTCCTCAGTTAGACCTCCATGAAGTCCGGCAATGCCGAGATGGGGAAGGCAGCACCCGGGCTTTTCCCAGGGGCCTGGGTACTCACTTGCCTCTCAGCCCCTTCCCGATGGTCGTTTTTGTCCAAGCCTGCTTGCCCCGGGAGCTGGCAGGGATGTTGAGTGAGCATACTCCCTGTGCAGGGCGGCCAGCCAGCGGATACCCCAGCTGTACTCTGATCGATTGGGCACTCTCTGTCTGTTTAGGGATAGACTGCTTGCCCAGCCTCGGCTGTTGTTTCAAGCAAGGAGCTTCCTCCCTGCATGGACCATCTGACTTGAGGTCCTGCCGCTTGGCCTCTCCACCCTACCCAGCAGAGCGAAGGCGGAGTGGCCCTGGCAGCTCGTGCCCCCCAGTGGTCTGACCCGAGTGAAAGGGGTCAGGTGGTGCCAGGTCCTCGGATGCTGCTGCCCAGCAGGTTCATAGGCCCCATGCACCACGCTGTTACCCCTCTCCGGCCAGCACATTTCCACAGCAGCTGGGAACAAACATTCCGAGGGGTGTTCCTGCTGCCAGGCTCCGGCACCCCTGCGTCTTGCTCAGGCTGAGCCTCGGCCTGCCTCTCCCTTCCGGGGGAGATGGCTAGGCGTGCCGGTGCCCATGTGACCGTACCTCTCCACCCTTCCAGTGAGCCCTCCCGCCCAGTCAGGTGGGCTCCTTCCCCCACCAGGTTCCCTGAGGGAGGGGTGTGTGAAGGTTGCCGGTCAGGGAGATGGGCATGCAGCCCCCCGAACCCACCCCGTCCACAGCTGTGGTTACCTGGTTGATCCTGCCAGTAGCATATGCTTGTCTCAAAGATTAAGCCGTACACGTGTAAGTACACACCGCTGGTACAGTGAAACTGTGTTAGACTTGGCCCTTTCTGCAGGGTCATCCCTGAACTTTTTGCCTTCCTCCAATATTTTCTCTGACCTGTTTTTGTTGGTTTAATGACTCTGGGCACTTTACCACTGCTGACCAGTGCTAAAGTGCATATGCTCTCCCTATGAAAATGTGTATATTAATTGATTTCCCTGATTGACTCATTCGATTTACTGTCAGTCCCCAGTAAAGTGCACCAGGAGTGCCAGGGCTTGTAAATACAAATACTGCTAGTGGGCCTGCAGCGCTGGTTGCGCCACCCACCGAAGCAGCCTTTTAAAATGTGTCTAAGGTCTGCCATTACAGAACCTGCGTGCAGTCTGGT